>NC_088792.1:249025094-250422594 GCF_011386835.1 Chrysemys picta bellii
ACTAAAACAATGGGCCAAATTCACCTCTGGTGTTTCTTCACTGAAGCCATTGGAAATATGCAAATGAATTTGGCCCCAGAGCTCGGAGAGGTGAGAATTGCCAAGATTCATCTCAGTGGGGCATGATATAGTTGAAATATCTACCTGTGGCCCTGTTACTGTAGAATCTGGGCACCAATCTGTAATTATCCTCTCAGCACCCCTGTGAGCTAGGGAAGTACCATTATCACCATTTGACAGCTGGGGAACTGAGACACAGAGAGACTACAGCCCACATCCCTAAATGCACTTGGGAGTTGTTCTGATCAGCATTGCAGTTCCTAACTCCCAGGCAGCCTGCCCCCAGTGGCATTCTCAGCCCTGAGCTAGAGGCCTAGCTTCCCATACAGTGCCTGGGGAGAGTTAGGAGGGGCCTTTCAAGAGCAAGCTGAGTGGGGAGCTGCCTAAGTTACCCAGGAATGAAATACCTAGGAGAGGAGTGGGGAGAGGGGCTGAGGTGCATAGGCAGCTGACGCAGTGTGCCTGGCCGATGGACCAGAGATAGGTGCTTCCCTCTGCTCAGGATCCTCAGACAAACCCTCTCCTGGAGCTACGCACTGAAGCCAGGTCAGCCGTTTTGATAGCCCATATCCATGTCCTAGCAGCCAAAATCATCTCTCCTGCTCTGCTCTTGCTTGAGTCCTCTGTCACGTTTGCCCTCTGTTTCCTTGTGCCCCTACCTGTCTTTGTGAACGTGCTGTGCTGCCCCTCCATGTATCAGGAAACCTGTATCTGGTCCTCTTGCTGTGGGAGCTGACAGGTATCCGGTGTGCTCTGAGTATGCCTACAAGCTTGGGCCGCACTGGTGAGACAGCCGTTCCCCTGCCCAGTTTGAAAATCCTGCTTCGGGGCCGCTGGGGATGTGGCTTGCACTAGGGCTCTCAGCAGCTCATTCCTTGTGGGGCAGAGGCTTTGTAAATGCCGACTAGCAGAAACTTAGGCACCAATGGGGTCAGGCAGTCGCTGAGCGGTGGCTTTGAAAATGTCAGTGGCACCTTAAGTGCCTAAAGATGCAGATAGGTGCTGACAGGTCTGGAACTCATTACTTGCCTAAGGCATGGGTGCTGGAACTAACGGTACTGGGGGGGTGCTGGCTCATCCCATGGCTTAAAGAGGTTTCCATCATATACAGGGTTTACAGTTTGGTTCAATGTCTCTCAGCAACCCTGACCTAAGCAGGAAGCATATGGTGGAGCAGGGGCGGGGAGTTGTATGGGCCCGTGGTGCCTGGGCTACAGCAAATTCAGGGCCTGGGGGCCCCGGCTCCACCAATGTTCAGGGCAGGGCTGGTTCTGACTTTTTTGCTGCCCCAAGCAAAAAAAACCCAAAAAACAGGGTGGCCGGACCGGAGGCAAAGCCAAAAAAACTAAAACAAAACAAAACAAAAAGGGCGCAGGGCAGCTGGACCCAGAGGCAAGCCAAAAAAAAAAAAAAAAAACCAAAACAAAAAAACCCAGGGCGCAGGGTGGCTGGACCCAGAGGCAAAGCAAAAAAAACCCAAAAACCCTGGGCACACAGCGGCCGGACCCGGAGGCAAAGCAAAAAAACAAAACAAAAATAGGGCAGCCGTGCCACCCTAAGATTGGATGGAATGCCGCCCCTTAGAATCTGCCGCCCCAAGCACGAGCTTGCTTGGCTGGTGCCTGGAGCTGGCCCTGGTTCGGGGCCAGGTCTGTTCCCCGGCCCTGCCAGCCGCCCCTGGGTGCCTCCCTGGAGCACCCCATGGCCCCACCTGCCACCCCCGCATGCTGCCCCCAAGCGTCCCTGCCTGCCCTGGGCAGCGGGTGGCTGCCCCCTGAAGCTCCACGCTGCGCTCCCTCGCTGGCTGCTGCCGGTTATAAGGGAGCGACGCTGGGGGTAGGCTAAGGCGGCTGCTGTGCCTGCGGAGGGAGGAGACGCATGGCAGCCCCCCCCTCTCCCCTGGCAGGCAGCTTTGAGTTGACTCCAGGGGGGAGGGAGGCTTATCTAGCTGGACCTCCTGAGCAGCAGCCTGTGGGAAGCTTCGGTGAGTATTGTGCCAGGGGGGCTGGGGAGGGGGCCCCCTTCCCTTCCCTTCCCCCTGAGCTCACTGCTGTCGGCGGGGAGAGGGCTGGGGGGAATCCTGCTCTCTGGCCCACTGCCCCAGCCCCGGGACAGCCTGCTTGCTGCACCCCAAACTCCTCATCCCCAGCCCAGCCCCATGTCCCGCACCCGCCCCCACACCCCAACCCTCTGTCCCAGCCCAGAGCCTGCACCCAGCACCCAACCCCCCTCCCGCACCCAGCACCCCAAACCCCCTCCCAGAGGTGTGGGGGGGGGGGTGGGACTTGGACCCGTTCTGGGCACTACCAAAAATTATACAAACCTGCCACCCCTATGGTGGTGCAGGGAAGTGGCCCCTCAGATGCCATGTCCCAAGCTAGCACCCTCACCACTGAACCATCCTGTCTCTGTAGAATAGCAACATTATTAACTATTTCACTGCTGATCATTTTAGCAGGAACAGCCAGTTAGTAATGGGCTGTGGGTGGAGTTTGGAGAGAACCACCATGGCCGTGCATCTGACCCTTGTGCATGTGTTGCCTAACAGAAAATGATAATCAGTAAATTGATAATACGTGGGAACAGTCTTCGGCAACTACTTCACAATACCTCAACTGTGTTTATCCAGTTGTGGGCAAGTGCTATTCTCACCCTGCTTCGTATAACATTCACACTCCCTGTATAAAGTCACATTCATCCTCTTCCTGGATTTGGAAGTACTGGTATCTCAGATAATAATAGCAACATAAACTTCAGCCAAAACTTCCTCTTCAGGCCTGGTCATTTCTAGGGTTTCCTGCAGTACCCCATTTCCTAGTTCCAGCGGATTGACAGGTCATGCCCACTTCTCTTATAGCACAGTACTAATCCTTGCGGGCCACAATGAGTCACTAGTATTTACTCCACAGTTTTAGGCAAAGTTTTAAGGTGGGATCCTCAAAGGTACTTGGGTGCCTAAATCCTGTTTTTAAGCACCACAGAACTCCCACTCAGCTGCTGCCTAACCCTGTAGGCACCTAAAGTCACTCACTGCCTAGGTTTTTGCAATAGATGTTCCTTAGGTGCTTATGTTTCTGCCTCTGCCTATGTGTCTTGCTGCCCCACTCTAGGCACCTGGGTGCCTATTTCCCAGATCAATTCCTGAACCAGAGGAAAGATGAGTGTATGGCTGCCTACATCATGTGTGGGGCCCAGTGCAGTAGGTGTGCTCAGAGGCTGCCTAACTCCACCCAAAACAGTCACTGGGCAGGGGGACCTCCTTTATAATCTTTAGCCTAGTGGTTATGCTGCTAGGCTATAAAGTCATTCTAACTCGTCCCTGGCCCAATTCTTATGGCCCATCTTTCAACTAAAGTAGAACAACTTCAATAGGAGAGATTGAGGGAGCCCTACATTAGAATATCCCATAGCCCCCGTGATTAGGGCATTCATGAGGGATGGCAGATCCCTGTTCAAATCCCTTCTCCCACATTCCAGGTGGGTACCCTAACCACTGGGCTAAGGGCTGTTCTCTTCCTTCTTCCCCACCCCACCTGTTTTGTGTGTGGAGTTAGGCAGTCTGTGAGACACCTATTATATTAGGGCCCATATACAATTTGGGTGGTGCAGGAACACTGAGAGAAGGGCAGACACCCCTCTTGTTGGCATCTGCTATGGACTAATTTGGGTAGCTCTTGCCTAGAATGCTGGCTTTGTGAATCATGGTGGTGTTCCTGTTATTTTCTAGGTACCTAAAAGTTAGGTGCCATCAGTGCCTAAGCCCCTTTTGTGGCTCCGGGTCCTAGATCCTATTATAGATGAGTGAAGTAACAGCAGAGCCCTCCCTTTTTGTATGGAGTTGTAGGTCCTGCCACCCTGCCATAGAAAACACTCTCTTTCCCCACATTCCAAACTTGAATCTATACATCAAATCTTATTGATTAAGCAATAGTATTTATAGCATATGCCTCACCACAGTATCTATGCACCACGATAATTATACACCAATTACTTCTATACCTGAGTAGTCTGAAACTCCTGTATGTACAATTCAGTAACCAAATTCTGCTATGCCCTTGCTGATGAAGTTTATGCTGAGTTTTACGGGAAGGCTCCATGAAGATATCCCCAGACTGTAGGTACTATTTCACTTGACTATAATGTGTAACAAGTTTAAGTAGATCTAAGGGCTGGATTTTACTCCACCCTATTTTTTTGCGATTAAAGAAGTTGGTTAAAGCTGAGTCATAATGAGACTGACCTATTTATGAAATATCAAAAATATGAGCCAAGAAAATTACGCATTCGTCATGTCACTGTACATTGGGGTTTTCTACCTTGAATTGACCTTATCATTTTAACCAGACAACTGGTGGAATAGCAATGAACAAACATGAATAAATTGCTAGGAAAATGTATTCTGTCTAGAATTCATTTGGGGTGCCTTGAAATAATAGGAATCAGAGTGAATTAATATCACGTTAATGTAGCCGCCAGACACATTTCCTTGGGAATTGTCCTAGGAATCAGTGAACATTCCTTTTCCCATTTGAATATTTGTATTTACTTTAAATGATCAAAACCAGAGAGTGGGGGAAGAGATGGCGATGAGACGCTATCTAGTAAGGAAGGGACAGCACACAGCCACTTCTGCTAATCCTGGGGCTGACTTTCAGCTGGTCCTGCAAAACCAGAGGCCATCTGTGAATATCAGGTCCCACATGTTCACACCACTATGATGTATTTTTTTACTCCTTGAGGGTGAAATTCTCCCCTGTGCAGAGGGCTAGCACCAAGTCTAGGTACCATTTAAATAACACATAAGTCAAAATAGGACTAGGGCTGTCGATTAATCGCAATTAACTCACGCGATTCACTAAAAAAAATTAATCGTGATTAAAAAAATTAATCACGATTAATCGCAGTTTTAATCACACTGTTAAACAATAGAATACCAATTGAAATTTATTAAATATTTTGATTTTTTTTCTACATTTCCATATATTATATTCTGTGTAATTGAAATCAAAGTGTATTTTATTTTTTATTACAAATATTTGCACTGTAAAAATATAAAAGAAATAGTATTTTTCAATTCACCCCATACAAGTACTGTAGTGCAATCTCTTTGTCGTGAAAGTGCAACTTACAAATGTAGATTTTTTTGTTACGTAACTGCACTAAAAAACAAAACAATGTAAAACTTCAGAGTCCACAAGTCCACTCAGTCCTACTTCTTGTTCAGCCAATTGCTAAGACAAACAAGTTTGTTTACATTTACAGGAGATAATGCTGCCCGCTTCTTATTTACAATGTCACCAGAAAGTGAGAACAGGCATTTGCATGACACTTTTGTAGCCAGCATTGCAAGGTATTTGTGTGCCAGGTATGCTAAACATTCGTATACCCCTTCATGCTTCAGCCACCATTCCAGAGGACATGCTTCCATGCTGATGATGCTTGTTTAAAAAATAATCTGTTAATTAAATTTGTGGCTGAACTCCTTGGAGGGTGGGGAGGAGAAATTGTATGTCCCCTGCTCTGTTTTACCTGCCTTCTACCATATATTTCATGTTATAGCAGTCTCAGATGATGACCCAGAACATATTCATTTTAAGAACACTTTCACTGCAGATTTCAAAAAATGCAAAGAAGGTACCAATGTAAGATTTCTAAAGATAGCTATAGCGCTCAATCCAAGGTTTAAGAATCTGAAGTGTCTTCCAAAATCTGAGAGGGATGAGGTGTGGAGCATGCTTGCAGAAGTCTTAAAAGAGCAGCACTCCGATGTGGAAACTACAGAACCCGAACCACCAAAAAAGAAAATCAACATTCTGCTGATGGCATCTGACTCAGATAATGAAAATGAACACGCATTGGTCTGCACTGCTTTGGATTGTTATCAAGCAGAACCCGTTATCAGCATGGACACATGTCCTCTGGAATGGTGGTTGAAGCATGAAGGGACATATGAATGTTTAGCATATCTGGCACACAAATACTTTGCAATGTCGACTACAATAGTGCCATGAGAATGCCTGTTCTCACTTTCAGGTGACATTGTAAACAAGAAGAGGGCAGCATTATCTCCTGCAAACGTAAACAAACTTGTTTGTCTGAGCAATTGGCTGAACAAGAAGTAGGACTGAGTGGATTTGCAGGTTCTAAAATTTTACATTGTTTTATTTTTAAATGCAGGTTTTTTTGTACATGTACATTTGTAAGTTCAACTTTCATGATAAAGAGATTGCACTTAGTACTTGTATTAGGTGAATTGAAAAATACTGTTTCTTTTGTTTTTTTACAGTGCATATACTTGTAATTAAAAAATAAATATAAGTGAGCACTGTACACTGTGTATTTTGTGTTGTAATTGAAATCAATATATTTGAAAATGTAGAAAACATCCAAAAATATTTAAATAAATGCTAGTCTATTATCTTTTAACAGTGCGATTAATTGCGCGATTAATCACGACTAATTTTTTTAATTGCTTGACAGCCCTATATAGGACCTAACCCTAAGGGTGCCTATGTCCTATTCTGGTCTTCTATCAAGAGGTGGATTTCACCCTGAGTGCCCAAGAGCATGTTTGCCATACAGACATGTATAAAAAGATCTGGTCACTGCCCTGAGAGCTTACAATCTAATGGCTAGATGGACGCTTTAGGCCCAGCCGTATGCAAGGGGACGACCTGGGCTCCTAAATGCCTAACACACCTTTGAAAATGGAACTGCGAATCCTAAGTAATTTAGGCCCTTTGGAAAATCATACCCAACATCTCCTACCTATTTTAATACGTTTCTTTGTAATGTTCTTAATACTCCCCTTGGCTAACGGTATATCAAGCGAGGCCTTTTTTAGATAGCAATTGAAATGACAACGAGGTGCTTCCAGCTTTTTTTTAAGCACACAGAGATAAATAATAGCTCTCATACAGACTCCTGGACTGAGCTTTAGAGCAGGCCGAATCACCTTCAGTTTCAGTATTTAAGGCAGTGGTTTTATAAGCTGGCAAATGCAGGCAGTGTCTGAATGTCAGCAAGTACTGCTGCAAGGATCAAGTGCTTTTAAAAGCCAGCCCAGTGGCACTGTGATAATGAATTCTTCCTCATGGTGGCAGAGCCCTTCTGAACCCCCATGCAAGCTCTGCCAAGACAATCATTTCCTCTCTGTTTGATCAGGGCCTTGGGCTCCCCACATACTAAAAGAGCAATGTTATTGTGGCTCATGGGGAAGAGTGCCACCGCTGCTCAGGGACGGCCTATCCAATTTGGAGAGCCTTCCACTAGTTTTTATCCAACTGTGCCTGTGACTATTATAGTCCTTGTGTAGTAGTGAGATAGCAGCATTTGTGTTATTCCCCTTTTTGCCATCACAACTGCAGTAACACGGTGCCAGAATTCAAACGCCTCATCAAATAGACAGTGAAAGTCTGTAGGAGTGTGCTGTTGTCTCTGTGCTGTCACTTTAATAACAAAAATCTCAGACTTGCAATCTCCTTGGCTGGACTGATCTCCAGATTTGACCCTTTGACAGTCATTTTGGCCTAGGTTCCTCTGTTTCTTGGTTTCCCATTCTCTGTTTCTGCTGGGTTTTCCTCTCCCCACCTCTTATTAGCTTATGTCTTATAACTACAGCATAATCCTACAACTTGTTGACAGCGAGGGGGATGTCGGTGCATGTGGGAGTACCTTGGAAAGTTGATGGGGTAGAAAATTTGTGTACATTAGGTATCGTCAATCCAGTTACTAGAACCTGAATTGCTTAAAGATCCATCTCATTAGGTGCACTCAGAGTCTGCACAATCGTGAAAACCAAGAGCATCCTAAATGACACAATACAAATTCGCATGAATGCTCTCACTGATCTGAGAAGTTGATCTTCCTCTTTTCTCCCAACTTCAGGGTCTTGTCTCACTTCCACTGCCACAAGGCCTTATCTGTATTCTTTCCTGTTGTTTTCCTGCCCTTATGCAACAGTATGCTCCTGTCACTACTAAAACAGCTTTCAGATCACTGAAATGTCAGTATCTTGTTACGTCCCCAATCTCTACTTACTCAGGAAATAAGAATCTAAATATAGAATCTCACATCACTTTTTAATCTGTTCGCCAGTGTCAGAGCTCCAAGAGACCGTAACATACAGAAGCAATTTCAGGGCTTGTGATCAGAAGGACACATTTGAAATACTTGAAATACTTCAAGCTGTTCTGAAAGTCTTGTGAAGAGGTGAAGGAAAATGAAGCTGCAAACATTTTCTCTTAATTTTGTCAGAAGCAGAAAGCCATTTCCCCCAATATTAAAAACAAAGTCTGTGTGTCAGAGCAGAAGGAAGAAGATGAAGATCAAAGGATAAGTGCCACTTGCTTTAGCATCTGTGAGTAAGTTAATACCCGTGAGGTCAGAAGCGTTCACAACCCATAAAAGAACCTTAAAGGGTGCACATTCATGCAGGCTTGGAAATAAACATAGCTCCCAATCCTACAATGTGCCATGCCTCTCTATACCCACAAATTTGAGGTGTTCAATAGATGTGTCTAAGTAATGTCTGGAAACTTTAGTGACATACAAATAGATTAGAAATGCAGTGAGAGTTAATCAGGCAGCTTTTCAAAACTTATTTAGTACTGCGGAAGAGGCATTGGTAAGCATTCTCTACCGCAGAGAGCAGCGGTGGAGAAGTGATAAAATGGCATGCTAATTCATTCAGAGAGGCACGTGCATAGCCTTTTCCTATGATGCTGCTGAAGATCGCAAATCCCATCAACAGGAAATGGGGCTAAAAACCAGTGACCGCATTTGGCTACTATGGAGATGGACAGAAGTATAAAACAGATAGAATGAGCTCTAGAGCCATATTCCTCATGTGCAGTAATCACGTGGGAGCATGAAGGGCAGAACTTTCAGCAATATTTCATCTTAATAATAATGAAAGAGAGAAAGTTATTTCTATCTCAAGAAAACCTAGTCACAGGAATTGATGCTAATGCTGCAGATGGTTCCACCTGCGTAGGTGTCAGAGTGTTGACGATCAGTCTCTTTTGATCATAATCACTTGAGGCCCAACAGTTATCATAATGTCATCAGTACATGGCTCATAGGAAGAGAAGATTACATCTCAGCTTATGGAACTGATAAGGACTCCATAGGTAACTTTGAGAGGTGACAGGCTGAGATCATACAGCTAGATAGAACTGTGCAAGAATTAAAGCACTCTCTACGGCAGCTGCTTTACTAAAAATTTGAGCATGAAAAAGAAAACATTCCATGGGTCCTGCATCTGTTGAGGTCCAGGAAAGGGGGGCTTGAGAACAGAGAGTGTTTTGTGTTTATTATACACAACAAGCGAGCTGTGCATTTTCACACACATCTGAACAGCTATAAAGACTCTGTGGGACTGGTGGAATTTTTTGAGCAGTCGGATATTTCAAAGTGGAGCTTAGATTTTAGTGTTTAAAAATAAAAAAAATAGCAGTGAAAACAGTTTTCCATAGTCAAGGGATTATCTGCTGTTCCTGGGGTTTGGCCAAGCACTGAAGTGCTTGAAGAGGTCTTGGCATGGGGATGCGTGTGGTTTATAGAAATAGGCATTGGATTTTAGGAATAGGAATGGTTCACCCATTCTGTTGTAATGGGTGACTGGCCTTATATTTTTCAATATCCACTTTTTAGTGGTGATGGAGGTA
The DNA here is from genome assembly GCF_011386835.1 of Chrysemys picta bellii. NCBI lineage: Eukaryota > Metazoa > Chordata > Testudines > Emydidae > Chrysemys > Chrysemys picta. The sequence continues at coordinate 249,034,823 of NC_088792.1, forward strand.
GTGGTATCTCAGTTCAGCAGAGTACAATAAGTTGCTAAATAAAAGACTCAAACAGACATTTTTCCAAGTGGCCGAAATATCAGCCTATTCAATTCTGTTCCGGTTTTATTACTGTATTCATTCCCATGGTATCTGAGCCCTTGTTCAGAAATCGGAATATTCCCACTAGACATCAGAAAAAACTCAAGTCCCTACCAAATTTATTGAAAGCATTTCTAAGGTCTCCATCCCTTAGGTCTAGGAGCTACCAACAAAGTACCTAGATATTTGGCTAGTGCGTTCCTCCATGTCCTACCGGGATCTCCTCCTCTGCTCCAGTTTGCTGACGAATGGTAACTTTTTCCCAACTCCAGTGAGGCCGAAATAAAAGAAAGGTGGGTTTATTTTCTTTTGCCTTTTGCAGATGGTGTGAAAAGCAAAAAATGTCACGGGTTACATTTGGCAATATAAAGGGCTTCGCTCAGTTTAAATCAGCACTACTCTGTGTAGCTCCAGATGGCTTCAGGGCTTTCAGAGGGGAAGACACAACAATAAAAAATTATGATTTATGCTGAAATTGAAGGAGGGAGAAATACATGGAGAGGCTGAAAAGACATAATTATTTCCTGTATGCCAGAGATGAGAGGAGGAAGAAAGAACTTAATAGACATAGATTCATGAGACATAGGGAATCAAATGTTCCTTTGTACTTTGTTTATAATGAAATTAAAGAGCGGTACATTTTAAACAAAACAAACAAACAAACAAACAAACAAACAAACAAAACAGGGAAATATTCCATTTTAACCTGGATTTCAGAACTCTTGCAGCTCTGCACAATAAATTATAGAGATAATCCAAACCTCCTGATTCAGGGGTGTGAGCTGATGGCTTGTGGGGTTCAAGAAGGAATGTGCCAGGTACATTTCTTGGTTTATTTTTTGCTTTCCTGTGAATCATTAGATATTATGCTACTGTTGGAGGAACGACACCAAAGGGGATGGAGTTGTGGCATGATCCATTATGGAAGCACCTATTTACTTATGCAATGTGTTGTTGACACATAACCTAATGTGCTTGTTGGTTTGTGTAACAATGCTTTGTCTTTGAGCTCTTAACTTGTAAAGTTTGTTTAGCCAGAATAGCTGTCAAGCAGCTACACCAGAGGTTACCTACAGGGGGAGGAATGTAGCGGGGAGATGGTTTGGTTTGGATGGAGCTGAAAGAGTATAAAGCAGAAGGGAAAATTTAACTTCCAGGGTTTTTCCGACAGGAAGAAAAGCAGTGGAGATGGGGGAAGGGACATGTGCTCTATTATTGGTTGATTTGATAATTTATTTTGACTTAATAGAGATGCTACCTCAATACTCCAGGTACCTTTATGAATAATTAAAAACAACAAGAGCAAAAGACAAAATACTTTACTGGCCAACACTGTTGCATAATGCAATCCAACAATATAAGAACATAAGAATGGCCATACTAGGTCAAACCAAAGGTCCATCTAGCCCAGTATCCTGTCTTCTGATAGTGGCCAATGCCAGGTCCTTTGGGGGAATGAACAGAACAGGTAATCATCAAATGAACCATCCCCCATTGCCCATTCCAAGCTTCTGGCAAACAGAGGGTAGGGACACCATCCCTGTCCATCCTAGCTAATAGCCATTGATGGACCTATCCTCCATGAATTTATCTAGTTCTTTTTTTAACCCAATGTAACATGTAACAATATGTAGTAACTTATATAGAATCCAGTTACCTGAGAACCTCTTCAAAATAATATGATTTGTTAGTCTCTAAGGTGCCACAAGTACTCCTGTTCTTCTTTTTGCGGATACAGACTAACACGGCTGCTACTCTGAAACCTTTCAAAATAATAATGCCTCACAATCAGTCACCCCAAAACCTTCAACCCACCCCTCCTGGAAAAGCCTGAGAAAATGGCAGTAAACCTTGTGTTAGGCAATGGTCAACAAATCCAGGTTCTCTTGGACTACAATGGGAAGTGTGTTCCAGAGTGAAGGACCCCTTGTACTCTCCACTCTGTGAAACTGTTCCCCTCTGTGGAGGGGAGAAAGCAGCTTCAATGCCCTTAATGTAGTTTTAGTTTCCCACTGTGGTTTTTGTGCGTGTGAACACCTCACATTGGGACCATAGGCCCAGATCCTAAAATGTATTTAAGTACCTTAGGCCTTGTCTACACTGCCACTTTACAGCACTGAAACTTCCTTGCTCAGGAGTGTGAAAAAACACCCCTCCGAGTGATGCAAGTTTCAGCTCTGTAAAGTGGCAGTGTAGACAGTGCACCAGCTCTGTTAGCTACTCTCTTTGTGGGGGTGGTTTTTTTACAGCGCTGGTGCCACGACTACACAGCCACGTTAAAGCGCTGCCGCGGCAGTCCTTTAACGTTGGTAGTGAAGACATACCCTAACTCTCATTGATTTCAATGGTAGTTAGACGCCTAAACATCTCTGAGGATCTGGGCCTTACTAACTAACTCATCATAACTCATCTCGTCCTTCTTTTTGATAGCCACTAAAAGGAGAAGGAGGAGGCATCAAATGAGTCTAAGGTAGTTCCCCCTAGAAAATCCAGCTTAACCTGTAAGGGAAAGACAGGCGGTACAAGAAACAACAGATCCTTTCGCTTCCACTGTAGCTCTCTTGAATCTGAATGTAAATAAAGTCCCAGGGTTCACCGCTGTTGCTCCTGTAATTCTGAAAGGATAAAAAAACACCTTCCACAAAATATATAAATAAATAAATAAATAAATAATAAAAATAAAAAGAGAGGCAAGGGCCCAAATTTAAGCTATAACGTGACAACAATTTTATCAGAGCAGCAAATTCCTAAACACCAAGCTCCACCCATAAAACAAAAACAACAAGAGGAAGAACAGGAGGACTTGTGGCACCTTAGAGACTAACAAATTTATTAGAGCATAAGCTTTCGTGGACTACAGCCCACTTCTTCGGATGCATATAGAATGGAACATATATTGAGGAGATATATATACACACACAGACAGAGAGCATAAACAGGTGGGAGTTGTCTTACCACCTCTGAGAGGCCAATTAATTAAGAGAAAACAAACTTTTGAAGTGATAATCAAGCTAGCTCAGTACAGACAGTTAGATAACAAGTGTGAGAATACTTACAAGGCGAGATAGATTCAATGTTTGTAATGGCTCAGCCATTCCCAGTCTTTATTCAAACCGGAGTTGATTGTGTCTAGTTTGCATATCAATTCTAGCTCAGCAGTTTCTCGTTGGAGTCTGTTTTTGAAGTTTTTCTGTTGTAATATAGCCACCCGCAGGTCTGTCACTGAATGACCAGACAGGTTAAAGTGTTCTCCCACTGGTTTTTGAGTATTTTGATTCCTGATGTCAGATTTGTGTCCATTAATTCTTTTGCGTAGAGACTGTCCGGTTTGGCCAATGTACATGGCAGAGGGGCATTGCTGGCACATGATGGCATATATCACATTGGTAGATGTGCAGGTGAACGAGCCCCTGATGGTATGGCTGATGTGATTAGGTCCTATGATGATGTCACTGGAATAGATATGTGGACAGAGTTGGCATCGGGGTTTGTTACAAGGATAGGTTCCTGGGTTAGTGGTTTTGTTCAGTGATGTGTCGTTGCTGGTGAGTATTTGCTTTAGGTTCGGGGGTTGTCTGTAAGCGAGGACAGGTCTGTCTCCCAAGATCTGTGAGAGTAAAGGATCATCTTTCAGGATAGGTTGTAGATCTCTGATGATGCGCTGGAGAGGTTTTAGTTGGGGGCTGAAGGTGACAGCTAGTGGTGTTCTGTTATTTTCTTTGTTGGGCCTGTCTTGTAGGAGGTGACTTCTGGGTACTCGTCTGGCTCTGTCAATCTGTTTTTTCACTTCAGCAGGTGGGTATTGTAGTTTTAAGAATGCTTGATAGAGATCTTGTAGGTGCTTGTCTCTATCCAAGGGATTGGAGCAAATGCGGTTATATCTTAGGGCTTGGCTGTAGACAATGGATCGTGTGGTGTGTCCTGGATGGAAGCTGGAGGCATGTAGGTAAGTGTAGCGGTCAGTAGGTTTCCGATATAGGGTGGTATTTATGTGACCATCGCTTATTAGCACAGTAGTGTCCAGGAAATGGACCGCTTGTGTGGATTGATCTAGGCTGAGGTTGATGGTGGGATGGAAATTATTGAAATCATGGTGAAATTCCTCAAGGGCTTCTTTTCCATGGGTCCAGATGATGAAGATGTCATCAATGTAGCGCAAGTAGAGTAGGGGCGTTAGGGGACGAGAGCTAAGGAAGCGTTGTTCTAAGTCAGCCATAAAAATGTTGGCATATTGTGGGGCCATGCGGGTACCCATAGCAGTGCCGCTGACTTGAAGGTATATATTGTCCCCAAATGTGAAATAGTTGTGGGTGAGGACAAAATCACAAAGTTCAGCCACCAGGTTAGCTGTGACATTATCAGGGATACTGTTCCTGATAGCTTGTAGTCCATCTTTGTGTGGAATATTGGTGTAGAGGGCTTCTACGTCCATAGTGGCCAGGATGGTGTTTTCTGGAAGATCACCGATGGATTGTAGTTTCCTCAGGAAGTCAGTGGTGTCTCGAAGATAGCTGGGAGTGCTGGTAGCGTAGGGTCTGAGGAGAGAGTCTACATAACCAGACAAGCCTGATGTTAGGGTGCCAATGCCTGAGATGATGGGGCGTCCAGGATATCCAGGTTTATGGATCTTGGGTAGCAAATAGAATACCCCTGGTCGGGGTTCTAGGCATGTGTCTGTACAGATTTGTTCCTGTGCTTTGTCAGGGAGTTTTTTTAGCAGATGGTGTAGTTTCTTTAGGTAATCCTCAGTGGGATCAGAGGATAATGGCCTGTAGAATGTGGTGTTAGAGAGCTGTCTAGCAGCCTCCTGGTCATATTCCAATTTATTCATGATGACGACAGCACCTCCTTTGTCAGCCTTTTTGATTATGATGTCAGGGTTGTTTCTGAGGCTGTAGATGGCGTTGTGTTCTGCATGGCTGAGGTTATGTGGCAAGTGATGTTGCCTGGACACTACTGTGCTAATAAGCGATGGTCACATAAATACCACCCTATATCGGAAACCTACTGACCGCTACACTTACCTACATGCCTCCAGCTTCCATCCAGGACACACCACACGATCCATTGTCTACAGCCAAGCCCTAAGATATAACCGCATTTGCTCCAATCCCTTGGATAGAGACAAGCACCTACAAGATCTCTATCAAGCATTCTTAAAACTACAATACCCACCTGCTGAAGTGAAAAAACAGATTGACAGAGCCAGACGAGTACCCAGAAGTCACCTCCTACAAGACAGGCCCAACAAAGAAAATAACAGAACACCACTAGCTGTCACCTTCAGCCCCCAACTAAAACCTCTCCAGCGCATCATCAGAGATCTACAACCTATCCTGAAAGATGATCCTTTACTCTCACAGATCTTGGGAGACAGACCTGTCCTCGCTTACAGACAACCCCCGAACCTAAAGCAAATACTCACCAGCAACGACACATCACTGAACAAAACCAATAACCCAGGAACCTATCCTTGTAACAAACCCCGATGCCAACTCTGTCCACATATCTATTCCAGTGACATCATCATAGGACCTAATCACATCAGCCATACCATCAGGGGCTCGTTCACCTGCACATCTACCAATGTGATATATGCCATCATGTGCCAGCAATGCCCCTCTGCCATGTACATTGGCCAAACCGGACAGTCTCTACGCAAAAGAATTAATGGACACAAATCTGACATCAGGAATCAAAATACTCAAAAACCAGTGGGAGAACACTTTAACCTGTCTGGTCATTCAGTGACAGACCTGCGGGTGGCTATATTACAACAGAAAAACTTCAAAAACAGACTCCAACGAGAAACTGCTGAGCTAGAATTGATATGCAAACTAGACACAATCAACTCCGGTTTGAATAAAGACTGGGAATGGCTGAGCCATTACAAACATTGAATCTATCTCGCCTTGTAAGTATTCTCACACTTGTTATCTAACTGTCTGTACTGAGCTAGCTTGATTATCACTTCAAAAGTTTGTTTTCTCTTAATTAATTGGCCTCTCAGAGGTGGTAAGACAACTCCCACCTGTTTATGCTCTCTGTCTGTGTGTGTATATATATCTCCTCAATATATGTTCCATTCTATATGCATCCGAAGAAGTGGGCTGTAGTCCACGAAAGCTTATGCTCTAATAAATTTGTTAGTCTCTAAGGTGCCACAAGTCCTCCTGTTCTTCCTTTTGCGGATACAGACTAACACGGCTGCTACTCTGAAACTTTTCAAAAACAACAAGGAAAACAAGCCAGCTATTGGTAAAGGCCTGAAACTGGCAATATAACTGTGCCGCATGGCTTGAAAGTGTTAAACATCCTGCAAAATAAATAACCCTCAAAAGACTTGTGGGGAGATAATGTTGATGTTTTTGTGTATTTACATATGTATGAGTAGGGTCCACAATGTAATCAACAGTCCCTGTCTAGGCTGTATTCTGATAATTCAGATGTCAAAAGAACATCCTATCATTTAAATGAATTGTAAACATGGGATATCTTGGTATTCATCTCTCTTTGAAATGTACTGTGAATGGTGGAGGAACAAGCAAATGGCCTTGTGTTAATTGGTATCCCTAAGTACCGGTGAAGACATCCTTCAAAGTCATCCTAATGACCTTTTGTTCCCCCGAGGAAATTCCAACTTGTCAAAAGACATGAAATTGTATAAAAGATCCTTGGGTCCTGATTCTGTCATCTCAGATCTGCTTAGTCTTCATCAGGGGAAGTTTGAGTCGCAAGACTGAGGTCCCAGTTATGCTGGTATGCCCTAAATATAATATTTGGACATTGGACTATAAACTATGAACTATTTCTGAAAGAACTCTTTGCAACTACGAAGCTCACCATCTCTGCTATGAATTTGCACCTCAAAGGATTGAACTCATGCAGGGCCGGTGCAAGGATGTTTTGCGCCCTAGGCGAAACTTTCACCTGCGCCCTCCCCCCTCCCCGAGCCCTGTGGCAGCTCCCTGCGCCCCCCCCCCCCACCCTGAGGCGCCCCCCCTGCGGCAGGTCCCCACCCCCCCGGCTCGGGGAGCCGTGTGGCAGCTCCCCACCCCAGCTCACCTCTGCTCCGCTTCCTCCCCGAGCACGCCTTCGCTGCTCTACTTCTCCCGCCTCCCAAGCTTGCGGCGCCAATCAGCTGTTTGGAACCGCAAGCCTGGGAGGGAGAGAAGCAGAGCAGGGCGGCATGCTTGGGGAGAAGGCAAAGCAGAGGTGAGCTGGGGTGGGGAGCGGTTCCCCTGTTTGCCGCCCCCCCCTTACTTGCTGCAGGCAGCCCTCCCCGCGCCCCCCCTGCCCTAGCTCACCTCCACTCCACCGCCACCCCGGAGCGCGCTTTTGTCCACCCCCAACCACTTGGCGCCCTAGGCAGCCGCCTAGTTTGCCTAGTGGGTGCACCAGCCCTGAACTCATGTCTGTATGTATATTGATCTTTTAACCATACTTTCTCTCTTTTGTTTTTTAATAAATTTTAGTTTAGTTAATAAGAATAAGATTTACAGAAATTTTCATCATATTTGACGTGGGTACCTGGATAGAGGCCTGAGGCTGGATCACTTTAAGGGAACTGTGTTATTTGGACTTTTGAGTACCCAGCAAGGTAATAAAGCAGCTGTTTTATTCTAGCTTGGTAAATCTAAGTATTGGAATATCTGCCAGCTTTATGGGGATTGTCTGTCCCATTCTTTGCAGTTCACCTTAATTGAGTGACCACAGCTGGCTCCCCACAGGGACTCCAGTCATAATAACAAAGACATGGTACTGTGCAAAAATTCACAAGGAGCTTGAACTATGTACAAAGTACCTCAGTCTTCATGAACTGCCGTCACTAATATAAAACAAATGATTTTTCTGAACTTTGCTGAGTTTTCATTCTCTTCCAAGGGCTTTTATGTCTCTCATCACTACACACTACACACTGTCCTTCAGTGTCTATGGCAACTTCCTTTAGATAATCTAAACCCTCCCCCACTCTCCTTGTATTTCCCCTGTAAAGTTGAAGGGGTTCCCAAAGCTCTGTGTTTCCCATCTCCTTTCCGCTATTCCCCTCTGTATATGTATGTGTTATTCCTTGATACGTTTGCTAATATTTATTACCTTATTACTAGTCTAATGCTTTGCTCACCTGGTATCAACTCCTATCATTAAATCACTTTACATTTATTATTTCCCCCCAACAAGCCTCCCTACACTCAGGGCTGGCTCTGGCTTTTTTGCTGCCCCAAGCAAAAAAAACCCCCCAAAAACGTGCAGGGCGGCCAGAGCGGCGAAGCAAAAAAACCAAATAACACCCAGGGTGCAAAATTTCAGTGCCACTTACTTGGCGGCTCGTGGCTGCCTCCTCCGGCCGCGCTGGCGAGCCTCTGGGCGGGCGGCAGCTGCACTCTGGCTAGCGGGACTTCCTGCGCTGCAGACGTGCCCCGGGCAGCGGAGTGCATGCCCCGGCTAGCGGGGGGAAAGGAGAGGGAGCAGGGGGGAGAGAGAGAAGGGGGGCGGCCAGGGCTTCCTTCAGCCGGGGCGCTCACCACTCGGCCCCTCCCGCAGCGCCGGCTGCTGGGAGGGCTCCGCGCCACTCCCACCTGCAGGTGAATTGAAGGTTGGCTGGGAGGGAAGGACACAGGCTGCTGGGCTTGCTGCAGACCTGGCACCGGCTGGGGCAAACGGAGCAAGCAGGGCACTCCCCTCCGCCGTGCCGCCGCCCCCTACAGGGCAGCCGGAGCGACGAACCAAAAAAAAAGGGCGGCCGTGCCACCCTAGGATTGGACAGAATGCCACCCCTTAGAATCTGCCGCCCCAAGCACAAGCTTGCTCGGCTGGTGCCTGGAGCCGGCCCTGCCTACACTAATCATAGAAAACAGCAACTGAAGACTCTGCCTTCATGTGTAATGAGCATATCTGTAACTGACATGTTCTTCTGCTTTAATGGAAACAGAGCCTCATTCACTTTCGAGGAGCAGAGGAAACTGTCTGCATATCCATATTTTCATTCACTATATTTCTATTGTCATCACACTGATATTCTTGCATTTCAAATGTATTATGCTTTTTTAAAAATGCAAAAGAACTTCAGAAATAGCTGAACTGCCTTCCCCAGGCTCTTTTTTTGAGTCATCTAACAGCCAGGTAAAAGGACATTCACATACATACCAATCCAGAAATGTTTCTCTCTCCCAGTACATCTGTCCTCATATTTCACATACCCTTTTCCTTCACTTATGAGTGGCAATGAATTCAAATGTGATTATTCTATCTGTTTTGTATGGTTTGTTTATTAATCATGTAGTTAAATACCAATTAATTACATGGAGGTACACTAAAGACCGAAAAAAACTCTATTAGATCATCTAGTTAATTTTTTTGCCTCTGCTGGATACAGTTCCTAGATAGAGGATGTTTCAGATAATAAATGCTAAAATAATACAGTATCTGAATTAAAACTTCAGGAGGCAGATCCTCAACTCGTGTAAAGTAACATAGCTACATTAGAGGGGTAGTCGTATTAGTCTGTATCCACAAAAACAACAAGGAGTCCGGGGGCACCTTAAAGACTAACAGATTTATTTGGGCATAAGCTTTTGTGGGTAAAAAAACCACTTCTTCAGATGCATGGAGTGAAAATTACAGATACAAGCATAAATATACCGGCACATGAAGAGAAGGGAGTTACCTTACAAGTGAAGAACCAGTGATGACAAGGCCAATTCCAATTGCGGAACTATGACACTTTATACCAGCTGCTCCTTTATAAAGATCTAAAGGTTAACATTATTAAGACAGTTGAATCCAAACAGCTCTATTTTTTTAATCTCTGATCCTGTCAATCAATTTGGGGTGGGATCAGAGGCTTAAATACAAAAAAAGGTTGTATTTATATATCTGTTCTAAAAAAATCATGATTTAAAAAAAAGGAAGGTGCAAACAGCCCCCCCATAAGCCACTTGATCATCTTCAAGTGGGTCACTGCCTCTGGGTTTAGGGTTTCCCTAAAATTTGCCAGGTGGGAGAAGGGGAATCTGGAGCTCCCCTTGCCCCCATAAAAAGGTAATATTTTTATAAAGTGCCCAATATATCTTAATTTTGTGTGTGTTGGGGGGAGGAGGGTGTAAGTTATTTGCTATATTTTTAATTCACAAAGAACAACCACTGGCTTTCAGTGGGAATGACTTTTATTTCAGATTAAAGGAAAAGTCAAATAAGAAATAACAAAAATAAGGAGAGAGTGAGTGCAGAGAGTGTGTCTCTATTATAACACGTTCTCTTACAAAATGGCAGCAGCCCCTGCAGACTTGTAAATATTCAAAGGTGCACAAATAAAAAGATAATGGTTACAGAGCTATGGCCATTATTTAGTCCTAGTATGCCACTAATGCCAGTGTCTTACCTTGTTAACGCTCTCTGTTCAGACACCCTTGATATCGAAGTGCCACCAGCTGTGCTAGAAGCAGAACTCAGCAAAGCTCTGGAAATCATCACCAGAGGCTATTGTGCATGTGTAGAATGGGCAAAGGATGAATTCATTTATGATTTTTGATTTAGGGAAAATAAACTAAAGGGTTGGATTCCATTTTGCAGCTATTAAATCCCCACATCCTACTGGAGTAAAGCCCAGCATCTGTGAGCTGCTGTTTGGAGGAAGTTCACAAGGTGACTCTGAGTCCTGCCAACACAAGTGTAAGACCTGGTGTTGTTTTCAGAGCCGTGATAGGAAAACAAAGACGCATTGTTCAAGGCAGTGAAAAACATCCTCAAACTCAAACATAATATTCTTAAAATGTGGCTCTCAATGAACAGTTAAATAGACCGGATTGTGTTTATTCTGAAAATCTTTTATCATCTCACTGTTTCCTTGAGCTCCCCTTGACTGTTTTTATATCCACCCGTTGACACATATTTGAATTGTAAACTTTTTGGGATGGGGACTATCTTGTTGTTAGATGTGAGTAGAGTATCTAGCGCAAGTCGGTCCTAATTGCTGACTGGGACCTCTAGACACTACTGCAATACAAATAATACATAAATAATCGAGTGGCTGTCATCACTCCATAGTTAAGAGATTGCATCTGTCATAAATATAGAGGGAAGGGTAACAACCTTTATGTATGCAGTAGCATAAAATCCCTCCTTGGCAGCTGTACTGAATCACCTTACCTCTAAGGGGTTAAGCAGTTCAAATAACCTAGTTGGCACCTGACCAGAAGGACCAATGAGGAAAGAAGATACTTTCAAATCTGTGTGGGAAGGATTTGTTTGTTGCTCTCTTCTGTTGTTCCCTCTCCGGACGGAGGGAGAAGCCAAGCAGGTACAACATCTCCTGAAAATATACCTGGAATAATCCATCTAAAACCACAGAAATTGTAAGTAGGGCAAGAAAATGCATTAGGTTATCTTTTGTTTTGGCATGTGAATTTTTCTATGCTACAGAGGTAGTTTTATTCCTGTTTTTGTAACTGTGAAGCTGAGCCCAGAGGGGAATCCTCTGTAGTTTAAATCTTTTCATTACCCTGCAAAGTTACCTTCCATCCTGATTTTGCAGGTGTGATTCTTTTACTTTTTTCTTTATAATAAAGTTCTTCTCTTAAGAACCTGATTGATTTCAGTGTCCTGAAGACAAAGGGTCTGGTGTGTGCTCACATTGGTAAGGCAATTAGTTGGTATATTATTCTCAAGCCTCCTCAGGAAAGGGGGTGAAGAGGCTTGGGGGGATATTTTGGGGGGATAGGGATTCCAAGTGACCCTTCCCTGAATTTTTGTGTAAATAACTTGGTGGTGGCAGCAATACTGTCCAAGGACAAGGAAAGGAATTTGTGCCTTGGGAAAGTTTTAACCTAAGCTGGTAGAAAATAAGCTTAGGGGGTCTTTCATGCGGGTCCCCACATTTGTATGCCAGAGTTCAGAGTGGGGGAGGAACCCTGACAGCATCTGAGGCCTTGTCTATATTATGAAGTTACAGTGGTTTTCCTTAGACCTTGTCTACACACAAGTGAAATGCTTTAATTAAACTGGTTAAGTTAAACTGTTATAAAGCCCTATGCAGACACTCATTTCAGTTTAAGGGTATGTCTTCACTAGCAATGTTAAAGCGCTGCTGTGTAGTCGTGGCACCAGTGCTGGGAGAGAGCTCTCCCAGCGCTGTAAAAAAACCACCCCCACAAGGGGAATAGCTACCGCTCCCAGCGCTGGTGCACTGTCTACACTGCCACTTTACAGCACCGAAACTTGCAACACTCAGGGGAGTGTTTTTTCACACCTCTGAGTGAGAAAGTTTCAGAGCTGTAAGGTGGCAGTGTAAACAAGGCCTAAGAATAACTCATTTTGGTTTAGTTAAACTTGTTCTTAAGGTGTGATTTTAAAACTGATGTAGTTAAACTGGTCTGAAAGACTGTGGATGCTCTCCTTTCAGTTTAAATTAGGGTTAAATGACAGACAAGGGCCATACAACTGTTGAAAAAAATGGCAATGTCTACAAGTGCTAACACATGTTGTCTAGACTAGGATTTAAAAGTCTGATATAAAATCATGTTAGCTCGCTTGGGGTATGTGTACACTGGAAACTTCAAAGTGTTGCCACGGGAATGCTCCCGTGGCAGTGCTTTGAAGTGTGAGTGTGGTCACGCGTGAGCGCTGGGAGAGAGCTCTCCCAGTGCTCCTGGTAATCCACATCCACAACGGGATTAGCTCCGAGCGCTGTGTCTACACTAGCGCTTTAAAGCACTCAGACTTGCTGCAGTCAGGGAGGTGATATTTCATCCCCCCTGGGCTGGCAAGTTAGAGCACTATAGAATGTAAGTGTAGACAAGCCCTTGATCTCACTAACACCTTTAAAACTCTAGTCAGGACAAGGCATATGCTAAACTGGTCTAGTTAAAGCCTAGAGGTGAGCTATGCTAAATTACAACTTGCCTTGTCTTGACTAGCATTTTAGGAAATGTTAGATTGTGGTAGGTAGCAAGATCTCAGTAATGTCACACCGTTAAATTCTAATCTAGACAAAGCCTCAGAGAATAGCAAGGTCCTACCAATTTCATTATTTTAATGAGAAATTACACAGGATTCGCAAGACCTACATGACTTTTCAGTGTGAAGCAAAGTATGGAGTTTAAGGGGTTAGGGCCATGTCTACTCTTAGTTCCACTGGTCTAAATCCAGAATAACTCCACTGAAGTCCAGTTTTACACTGGGTAAACTGAGAGCAGATTTTAGCACTGAGGCGATAACAATCTACTGGGTGTGTGTATGATATATATGTACATAGAATCATAGGACTGGAAGGAACCTCGAGAGGTCATCTAGTCCAGTCCCCTGCACTCATGGCAGGATTGTATTATCTAGACCATTCTTGACACGTGTTTGTCTAACCTGCTCTTAAAAATCTCTAATGATGGAGATTCCACAACCTCCCTAGACAATTTATTCCAGTGCTTAAACACTCTGACAGTTGGGAAGTTTTTCCTAATGTTCAATTTAAATCTCCCTTGCTGCAATTTAAGCCCATTGCTTCTTGTCCTAGCCTCAGAAGTTAAGAACAATTTTTCTCCCTCCTTGTAACAACCTTTTATGTACTTGAAAACTGTTATCATGTCCCCTCTCAGTCTTCTCTTTTCCAGACTAAACAAACCCAATTTTTTCAATCTTCCCTCATAGGTCATGTTTTCTAGACCTTTAATCGTTTTTGTTGCTCTTCTCTGGACTTTCTCCAATTTGTCCAAATCTTTCCTGAAATGTGGTGCCCAGAACTGACACAATATTCCAGTTGCGGCCTAATCAGAGCAGAAGAATTGCTTCTTGAGTCTTACTTATGACACTCCTGTAAATATGTCCCAGGATGTTGTTTTTTTGCAACAGTGTTAACTCATATTTAGCTTGTGGTCCACTATGATCCCCAGATCCCTTTCCGCAGTACTCCTTCCTAGGCAGTCATTTCCCTTTTGTATGTGTGCAACTGATCGTTCCTGCCTAAATGGAGTACTTTGCATTTGTCCTCATTGAATTTCATCCTCTTTACTTCAGACCATTTCTCTAGTTTGTCCAGATCATTATGAATTTTAATCCTAGCCTCCAAAGCACTTGCAACCCCTCCCACCTTGGTGTTGTCCGCAAACTTTATAAGTATACTCACTATACCATTATCTAAATTATGAAGATATTGAAGAGAACTGGACCTAGAACTGATCCCTGAGGGACCCCACTTGTTATGCCTTTCCAGTATGACTTTGAACCACTAATAACTACTCTCTGGGAACAGTTTTTCCAACCAGTTTTGCATCCACCTTATAGTAGCTCCATCTAGGTTGCATTTCCCTAGTTTGTTTATGAGAAGTTCATGTGAGACAGTATCAAAAGCTTTACTAAAGTCAAGAGATACCACGTCTACCACTTCCCTTCTATCCAGAAGGCTTGTTATCCTGTCAAAGAAAGTTATCAGGTTGGTTTGACACAATTTGTTCTTGACAAATCCATGCTGACTGTTACTTATCACCTTATTATCTTCTAGATGTTTGCAAATTGATTGCTTAATTATTTGCTCCATTATCTTTCCGGGTACAGAAGTGAAGCTGTTTTGTAATTCCCTCGGTTGTCCTTCTTTTCCTTTTTATATTCGCCCTTTTCCAGTCCTCTGGAATCTCTCCTGTCTTTCATGACTTTTCAAAGATAATAGCTAATGGCTCAGATATCTCCTCAGTCAGCCCCTTGAGTATTCTAGAATGCATTTCATCAGGCCCAGGTGACTTGAAGATATCTAACTTGTCTAAGTAATTTTTAACTTGTTCTTTTTCTATTTTAGCCTCCGATCCTACCTCGTTTTCACTGACATTCACTATGTTAGACGTCCAATCACCACCAACCTTCTTGATGAAAACCGAAACAAAGAATTAATTAAGCACTTCTGCCATTTCCACATTTTCTGTTATTATTCCCCCCCCCCTCCCCATTGAGTAACGGGCCTACCCTGTCCCTGGTCTGCTTCTTGCTTCTAATGTATTTGTAGAATGTTTTCTTCTTACTCTTTATGTCTCTAGCTAGTTTGATCTCGTTTTGTGCCTTGGCCTTTCTAATTTTGTCCCTACATACTTGTGTTATTTGTTTGACCTAGTTCCCACTTTTTGTAGGACTCTTTTTATATTTTTAGATCTAAACGTTAAATTACAAGGAAGATACTTTAGTGCACTAACTAGGAAATCACCTTTACCAAGAAGCAGCTATATTAATTTCATGTTCAGTGGAAACATAGGGAGTGAGGGAAATTAATATTTGCCAAAAGGAAACATATGATTAGGAAATAAACAAAACAAGGAGCTTTCTTGAAACCTCTGTATTCTTTTCATCATATGAGGAGCCCTCTGGCTGTCATCTTCCTCTTAAACTAAAAATATCATACACTTTTCTTTACTCTCTTTATTTATGAAATGCTTGGAAAGGGAGCCACCGACACAGTCAGGCATTCTAAAATCTCTTAAGATGTAAAGATGCCTTGAGCTGTATTGCAAACACAGTAGGTGTATCTTGGTGTTAGTTAGCATGCACTATATGCCAGCCAGATGGCTGTTTCTACATCAGCACAAATTGTTATAGGTCCGCCACAAACAGTGGCTTTTTTCTTTATTTCTCAGTTGCAGATCATTGAAAGATCATATGTATCTGATGAGGTCTGTTCTTCTGGGATATCAGTCAAAAGGCACCATAACTGGTGGATTTTACTGAAATCAATGACATTTTTATGGGAGTCATGGACTAAAACAGTGCTGGGCAACCTGCGGCACGCAGGCCATACGCGGCCCGTCAGGGTAATCTGCTGGTGGGCCACCACACAGTTTGTTTACATTTGCACAGCCGCCCGCAGCTCCCAGTGGTGGCGGTTCACCGTTCCCGGCCAATGGGAGCCGCGGGAAGCGGTGCGGGCCGCAGAGACGTGCTGGCCGCTGCTTCCTGCAGCTCCCATTGGCTGGGAGCAGTGAACCGCGGCTATTGGGAGCTGCAGGTGGCCGTGCAAATGTAAACAAACTGTCTCGTGGCCCGCCAGCGGATTATCCTGACAGGCCATGTATGGCCTGCTGGTTGCCCACCACTGGACTAAACTCTTTTTTCAGCTACCCCAATGTAAATGTGGAATAATTCCATTGGATTGCTCTGGATTTACTCCAGTGTAGGGTATAAACTGCAAGTGGCCTTGACAGGGGTGGCAGGTTTGTGTAATTTTTGGTGGTGCCCAGAACAGGTCCAAGTCCCGCCCCCCGCCACCTCTGAGAGGGACTTTGGGTGCAGGAGGAGGTTTGGGGTGTAGATTCTGGGAGGAAGTTTGGATGCAGGCGGGGTGCGGGCTCTAGGACAGAATTTGGATGCTGAGTGCAGATGTTGGGCTAGGGCAGGGGGTTGAGGTGCAGGAGGGGGTTCAGGCTCTGGGAGGGAATTTGGGTACAGGAGAGGGTTTGGGGTGCAGGCTCTGGGAGAGAGTTTGGGTGGGGGGGTGAGGGCTCTGGGAGGGAGTTTGGGTGCTGGGTGCAGGCTCTAGGCTGGGACAGAGGGTTGGGGTACGGGGGGGGTGCGGGACATGGGGCTGGGCTAGGGATGAGGAATTTGGGGTGCAGCAGGCAGGCTGCCCCGGGGCTGGGGCGGGGGCGGAGGGCCAGAGAGCAGGATTCCCCCCAGCCCTCTCCCCGCCGGCAGCAGTGAGCTCAAAGGGAGGGGAGGGGGGGCCCTCCCCGGCCCCCGTGGCACAACACTTACCTAAGCCTCCCCCAGGCTGCTGTTCAGGAGGTCCAGCCAGGTTAAGCCTCCCACTCAGAGTTGCCTGCCGGGGTGGGGGCTGCCATGCGTCTCCTCCCTCTGCAGGCGCAGCGGCTGCCTCAGTCTGCCCCTGGCGTCACTCCCTTGTAGCCGGCAGCAGCCAGTGAGGGAGCACAGTGCGGAGCTTTAGGGGGCAGCTCCAGGGGTGTTCCCCGGCCCCAAACACTGGTGGAGCCGGGCCCCCAGGCCCTGAATTTGCTGGAGGCCAGGCATCACGGGCCCATACAACTCGCTGCCCCTGGGCCTTGATTCTCCTCTCACATGAGTCTTATAGAATCGTAACTTAATTGACATCAATGGTGATACTCCTGATTCACATCAGTGCAAGTGAGAGGAGGATTAGGTTCTATGTGTCTTTGTTAAATACCGTATTTCTTTCACAATGCAGTAGCAATTGTACCATGAGGTATTTTTATCAATAAATTGAGAAGATTATTTAAAAGACACACCATTAAACAGGGAGCATATTCTCATCGTGATGCATAGGGATTTAGGTCCTTAACTCCCTGCACATCTGGATGCTAATAGACTCCATAGACGGTTTTTGCATCAGTCTACTAATACTTTCTACAGCTGCTGTCCATGGAAAGCACCTTTCTCCTCAACAGAGAATTGTTGCAACAACATAGGAGGAAGTTGGAATGGAGAGGAGCCTGGAGTTTAGACTGTCTTCTGAGGACTAAATGCTGAGTCTGGATGTGGGCAAGCAGGCACTGTGGCTTCACAGGGTGCCATCGGAGGTCAGGATTTGATCCTAAGAAAGGAGGAAGGTCACTTTAACAACCACAGAACAAAATTACAGAAACCCCTAACTGGATCTACTTTACTTAAATGCTAATCTAGTACTTAGAAAAGATTGTTTCTTGAATGATAATTGAGGCCCTGCAATGCAAACACCACTTATGTCACTCTTTTTCTCTGTCTTGTGGTTTCTCACCCTGAACAGCTTAATGCAATATTTAAAAACACGTCTTTATTCAAAACTACTGACAGAGTCATCCCATTTTACATTGCCAAGCATAGTCATGCTTTCAATCTTATTAATAGGACTGTTAAGCGATTAAATAAATTAATAGCGATTAATCACGCAATTAAAAAATTGCAATTAATTGCGTGGTTAGCTGCCTGCATTGTTAAACAATAATAAAATACCATTTATTTAAATATTTTTGGATGTTTTCTATATTTTCAAATATTTTGATTTCAATTACAATACAGAATACAAAGTGTACAGTACTTACTTTATATTTATTTTTTATCACAAGTATTTGCAATGTAAAAAACCAAAATAAATAGTATTTTTCAATTCACCTAATACAAGTGCTGTAGTGCAAGCTCTTTATCATGAAAGTTGAATTTACAAATGTAGAATTATGTACAAAAAATCCTGCATTTAAAAATAAAACAATGTAAAATTTTAGAGCCTGCAAGTCCACTCAGTCCTACTTCTTGTTCAACCAATCGCTCAGACAAATAAGTTGGTTTACATTTGCAGGAGATAATGCTGCCTGCTTGTTTACAGTGCCACCGGAAAGTGAGAACAGGCATTCTCATGGCTCTGTTGTAGCTGGTGTCACAATATATTTGTGTGCCAGATACGCTAAACATTCATATGTCCCTTCATGCTTCAACCACCATTCCAGAGGACGTGCATCCATGCTGATGACAGATTCTGCTTGACAACAATTCAAAGCAGTGCGGACCGATGCATGTTCATTTTCATTATCTGAGTCAGATGCCACCAGCAGAAGGTTGATTTTCTTTTTTGGTGGTTCGGGTTCTGTAGTTTCTGCATCAGAGCATTGCTCTTTTAAGACTTCTGAAAGCATGCTCCACACCTCGTCCCTCTCACATTTTGGAAGGCACTTCAGATTCTTAAACCTTGGGTCAAGTGCTGTAGCTATCTTTAGAAATCTCACATTGGTACCTTCTTTGCATTTTGTTAAATCTGCAGTGAAAGTGTTCTTAAAATGAACAACATGTACTGGGTCAGCATCCAAGACTGCTATAATATGAAATATATGGCAGAATGCAGGTAAAACAAAGCAGGAGACATACAATTCTTCCCCAAGGAGTTCAGCCACTAATTTAATTGACACATTTTTTTTAAACGAGCGCCATCAGCATAAAAGCATGTCCTTTGCAATGCTGGCCGAAGCATGTACGGGCATACGAATGTTTAGCATATCTGGCACGTAAATACCTTGCAATGCTGGCTACAAAATGCAAATGCCTGTTCTCACTTACTGGTGACATGGTAAATAAGAAGAGAGCAGCATTATCTCCTGTAAATGTAAACAAACTTGTTTGTCCTAACGATTGGGTGAACAAGAAGTAGGACTGAGTGAACTTGTAGGGTCTGAAGTTTTACATTGTATTGTTTTTGAGTGCAGATATGTAACAAAAAAAAATCTACATTTGTAAATTGCACTTTCACAATAAAGAGATTGCACTACTGTACTTGTATGAGGTAAATTGAATAATACTATGTCTTTTGTTTATCATTTTTACTGTGCAAATATTTGTAATAAAAAAGAAATATACACTTTGATTTCAATTACAACACAGAATGCAATATATATGAAAATGTAGACAAACATCCAAAACATTTAATACATTTCAATTGGTATTCTATTGTTTAACATTGTGATTAAATCTTCAATTAATCACAATTAATTTTTTTGAGTTAATCACATGAGTTAACTGCGATTAATTGATATCTCTACTTATTAATGGAAGAAATTTTAACACTTGCGGACCTTGTCTTTGCCCAGTGAATATCAAAATAGTACATATTTGGCCATATTTGCATTATAAACTTATATTTTATGACTTAAATGTAAGTATGTCCTCTGGATTAAAGATACAAAAATTCCCTGCCTTCACTTTTTGTTCTTTTGCCTTTTTTCTGTTTTCCATTTATTCTTGAAAAAAACCCCAAAACAATAAAATATATATAATAAAACAAAAGATAAAAAAACCTCTGAATTTAACCAAATTAAAATATATGTTTGTAAATGTTGGTTATTCTAAATATTATAGCAGCGCACTTTTTGGTACCCAGAGTTCTTGTCACAGATTGATTTTTAAAAAATGGTTACTTGTTTATAAAAAGATGGTGTCCCTTCTTGAGGTTCCCTCTAAAAGTGACACATGCCAGCAACTGAGCATTTCAGAAACCAGAAGCAATATTTCTAAAAAGAAAAAAAATCAAAGTCATTTCAAAACAAATTCTGGAAGCTTTGAAGGCTATATTTTCAATCAGTCAGAAGCCTAAGGTTTGATTTTCCAAGTCAGAAACCAACAATGTGGGCAACTGTGGATATGCCTACTCGAGAGCTGGAAGGTATACATTTTAACTGGAGGATCCATCCATAGGTGTGTGCCAGGGCTGGAGCACCCCCAAAAAATTAATGGGTGCTTAGCACCCATTGGTAGCCAGCTCTCCTCCTCCCAGCAGCACCTCCCTTCTGCCAGCGGCCCCACCGATCAACTTCTCCCCTCCTTCCCAGCGCCTCCTGCCCTCCGCGATCAGCTGGGGGCGGAGTGGGGGCAGGAAGAAGTGGGGTGGGGATGGGGACTTGGGGGAAGAGGTTGGGTGGGGGCAGGACCTGGGGCAGAGCAGGGGTTTGAGCACCCCCCCGGGGCCGGAGGAAGCTGGCGCCTGTGAGCCATACCCAGACTAGCTCTAATTGAGCTGACACACTACAAATAGAAGTGTAACTATGGTGATGAGAGGGGCTAGCTGCTCCATATATGATCCTCTCTGAGACCTTACGTACATACTTGGGTGACTAGTCCATCCCACCGCTCATGTGCCTTCTATTTTTAGTGTGCTCACTCAATGAGAGCACACACCTTTCAGTTCCAGTGTCGACACACCTACTGTGTCTAAGGGTATGTCTATATTACAAGCGCTACAGTGGCACAACTGCGGTGCTGCAGCTATGCCGCTGTAGCATGAGAGTGTAGACAGTTGCTGAAGGAACGGGTTTTTCCATCGCTATAGTAAATCCATGCCCTTGGGGTGGTAGGTACGTTGATGGAAGAATTCTTCTGTTGACCTAACTGTATCTATAATTGGGGTTAAGTTGACCTAGGTATTTTGCACAGGATGCAAAATTTTTCACAGCCCTGAGCTTTGTAGCTTGGTTGACCTAAGTTTTGGGTGTAGACCATGCCTAATTTGCATAATTACTGTTACTGCATGTGCAAGTAGGTATGTAAGTGGCCCTGTATCCAGTCTGCATGAGCATTTGTCCTAATGGTGCATACAGATGTGTGCGCATTTTTGGTATCCAGCCCCAGACATCTGTCCGTTTGAAAATCTGGCCCAAAATACGGGCTTGACAGGAATGTGATATAAATGCCTCGTTTTAATGCTTTCTATAGTAAATTAACATACATGATTAGAACTTGACCCTAGTATCTAAAGAGCTGAAAAAAAAATCACCTTATTGGGTGAACTCTGAAGCATTCTCGTGGCAGTATTTGCCCGGAGCTATGTCCCAATATATGTCACAGAACAAGAACTGAACAGCGTTCCTTGTTGTCAGATACTGTACGTTACTTATATTTTCTCTTCTGCTGAAGGAATTAAGATTGAAAAATGGATTTCTTTAACATTTCTGAAACGAATCAAACATTTTACTATGACTTACTGTCACGTCATTGCCCTGTTTAAATGAAATCAAGGCCTGCTCCAGCTTACACTGAAATCAATGGGAATCTGTCCCCTGACTTCACTGTTTGATTGATTGGGCCTTTAAAACTTGGGAAAGGAGAGCCCTGGCAGCAGCCATTCTCTGTGTGCCCACCTCACAGTACATCCCAACAGCAGTGGTTCAGGTTCC
The DNA here is from genome assembly GCF_011386835.1 of Chrysemys picta bellii. NCBI lineage: Eukaryota > Metazoa > Chordata > Testudines > Emydidae > Chrysemys > Chrysemys picta. The sequence continues at coordinate 249,056,539 of NC_088792.1, forward strand.
CCCATACCAACCTCTCCTCCTGTGTCCAACCTGTCATACAGGCACAGCACGGTATTTTAACCAGGAATAGCTGTGAAGTAAGGGGAAGATTTTCCAAGACAGAAAAGACTGAAAGTCAACGGAATTTAGGTTCCTAATTCCCATTTGGGCTTTTGAAATCTCCCCTTAATTGAACAAAGGTAAAATGGTGGCAATTTAACTGATCTATTAATTTCCAGACATTTTTCCTTCCTTCTTATTACTCTAATGTTGTTTGAAGGCTCCAAACTGTGATTATTTGTCCTTTAAAAAAATTCTGAGCTCAGACTTGACTTCAACAGTCTGGGAAAAGCTCAGAATATGTTGCAATGCAGTCTTTGAGGAAGTTAAGCTGGTTTCGGAATGAATCTAAACGATTGAAAAATCTTGTTTTCTAACAGTTTGGCTAAACTCTTACCAGAGAATTATATCCTCCCCTTTAGAAGGAGGAAGTATATTCTACTAAGTAGGCCACAGGGTTGGAAGTCAGGAGATGCTGCATTGCATCTTTCAAATATTTTCAAAAGACGCATGCACGTTTTCATAGAAATGCAAAGAATTTTTCATAGAAATGATTTCAGTTTAAGATATTAAATAGAGCTATTGTATAACAAATAGATTTGTGAATGTATTTGTGAGTAAATGGTTTGACTTCAGTTCACTGCTATTCAGAGAGTCATATTATTCATTATGCATGAGCACTTATATTCATAGAATCATAGAACTGGAAGGGACCTCGAGCGGTCATCTAGTCCAGTCCCCAGCACTCAAGGCAGGACTAGGTATTATCTAGACCAGTGGTTCTCAAATTTTTGTACTGATGACCTCTTTCACATAGCAAGCCTCTGAGTGCGACTCCCCCCTGCCCCCTTATAAATTAAAAGCATTTTTTAATATATTTAACACCATTATAAATGTTGGAGACAAAGAAGGTTTGGAGTGGAGGCTGACAGCTCAGGATCCCTCATGTAATAGCCTCACGACCCCCCCGAGGGGTCCCGACCCCCAGTTTGAGGAAGCAGACTCAGGGAACGTGTTGACATTTGTAATAATGGCCACGTTGCTGATGCTGGCTTTAGAGTCAAAGCCAGAGTTTCATGCAAGGTGAGCTACAACTCCTCTCTTCCCTCAGTGCTGAGGGATGGGGGGCATAGATCAGTGTTCACGCTGCATTCCCTTTAGGTACCCGGCCCAAACTGAGGAAGCTAATGATTCAACCAGTGGACCAAATTCGGTGATGAATCCTGGTCAAGAGCCACCCGAGGCACAGTTGTGCATATGCTAAGAAGAAGCGGTGAATGCGGTTCTCTTCCAAAAACAAGAGAGCAGGGCAGGCTGGGAAATGTAGTGCCTAATGCAGCCCTGTTATAGTCCTAGGCTGGGACAGAGTATGGTGGGAATGTAAAAAACCTGTCCTTCTCACAGAGGAGAGACACCTGGAAAGAAGTAGCCTATTTACATGTTAATGGCCTCTCCTGGAAGCTGTAGGTGAGTGAACCCATTTCTTTGTTTGTTTGGGTCTTTTTTCTTGGCAGTGGGTTCGTGGCAGATGTCTCTGATGAGGGTCTAAAACAATTTTTTAAAAACTGTGGCTACACTCTACTGCTTTTTTCACTGAAATGAAATAAAGCCCTGGCAGAGAGAGGGTTTTTTTTTTTCTGTTTGTAACCTTCATTGTCACTCTGCTGTTTTGTTTGAACTGCTACAGGCCTAAGTTAATAATGTCTTTGATTCAATGAATACCACTTAACCGGCTATAAAATGTAATATGCAATCAAAAATAAATATTCATACTGCACTCTCAGGTAATAGCCAATGGAAAAGAAGAAAATCCATTTGGGCTTCAGGCGAAGGGTGACAAATGTATTCTAAGGTCAGGGCTGAATTCTGAGTCTAATTATGGCTTGCGGACCAAGGCTACTGTTAGGGCCATATACAGGGCCGGCTCCAGGCACCAGTGCAGCAAGCAGGTGCTTGGGGCGGCCAATGGGAAGGGGTGGCACCTCCGGCTCTTCAGCGGCGGGTCCCTCAGTCCCTCTCGTAGGATAGGACCTGCTGACGAATTGCCGCCCAAGAATGAAGCAGCAGCGGTAGAGCTCCCGCCAAACGCGGCTTCTTTTTTTTTTTTTCTCTGTTGGAGCCCGCCCTGGCCATATACAACGTTTGATCTAGAATGGGTCTCCTGCTGAAGGGAATGGGAAGTGAATTTTCACAAAGAGCAGGGATAAAATATGGTCCTTATGGAGTAGTGATGGAAGTTTTAAATATGGACGTTACTACTGTATTTAGCATCAGTCACTGGGGAAAAGATGATGCAGGACTCTTTCAGGGGCTTCTTGTGTCCATGTAACTGTGAATAGAAATTAAGAATGCAATGGGAAGCACATTTTGCATAGGCAATTTCCAGCCTAAGTCTGTTTTTCCTTTCTTTTTAAAGAAAATTTGACACTTCAAAAAGTCATTGAGATAAAGGAGGACAGTTCACATTTCTCTTAAAACCACTGTTTCAGATTACTCAAGACAGTGCTAGATTAGTTCACATCCAGAAAGTATACTTTGCAACTCTATAGAACAGTGTGTTTTGGTTTTTAATCTCTCTCTGCAGAATCATGGTTAGGTTTCTTGATCTGTTAGTAGTACCTTTCTTTTCATCTCACTTTATAGATTCATTAGAAGTAGATGAAAATGTAATTCAGTCCTTCCTTACTGGAATAGAACTGGAACTCCACAGACACATTTAGCATGAAGAAAAGAGAGGGTAAGAAATGTTTTAGCTCTAGCACACGTGGGAAAATGTAACTACTACAGTGCTTTAAAAGATTCTTTCAAAAGTGTTTATAGAACCCCAAGCACTGTGCAAGCTAGGCTCTGAAGATGGCAAGAAGGCATAACGAAGATACGAAGCCATTTTTTGATGGGGCAACAGAAAGAAATAGACTGTAATCACTTCATATAAATAAAATGAAGAATTCCATGGATGTTACATTTTGTTAACTGTTATGTGTTTACTTACAAGGAAAAGAGCACATATAAACCTTATTGTGCTGTTGTAGATGGATTCTCCAAGATGTACATACATGTACACATATTTCTAAAGGAAACTGTGCACTGTACACTAAGGAGCAGCCAATTAAACTGGAAAGAATACTTTGAAAGCTCTCATCTATCACTTGTAAATAAGATTCCTCTTTGATTAAAAGCATGTAGGAAAAGAAACTTCTGTAACAGCTAGGTGCCACTAGAGGGGGACAGAGCACCACACCAACCAGGCATGGGTTACATGTGCATCTTCTTAAGTCAGTGGAGGTCCATCAAGGATAAACCTAGACCACTGTCCCTATTCTACAGATGGAGAAACAGGCAGAGATTTATGGAATTATAGTCTGGATAAACTTGTCCCAGTACTTAAAAGTATTCCATTACTTAATGTAGCCCCAAAACACTTACTATTGTTGTAAACTGGCACAACTCCACTGGAGTTAATGGAGAGGGACTAGCTTGCACCCTCTGTGAATTTGTCCCCATATCTTCACATTTAATGGTTTACCAAGGAACCTGAAATGAGTTCTGAGACAACTGTTAGTCGGAGTGTATTGACTAGGAGTCCAGTTCAACGTCAATCTAGCAAACATGCATCTGAGAAGATGACAGTGTCAGGATTTTATATAAATATCTTGCCCATTCAAATAATGTAGATCTTTCCAACCTGCCTTTTGCTATCTTATTGCAATAACTCTTAGTGTTGCAGACACTCATGCCTCATGTCTAACAGCTGTAGTCATTCTAGTCAATTTGATCAACTTTAAAATGTAATATTCAAACCTGCCCTTTACCAAAAGCTCAGCTGTATTATGCATTCTGCTAGAGGGAGATAAATATCAATAATGTGAAACAAATTTGAGATAGGAAATGTAGCTAGTTTTGCACTGATGTTAAAGATAAGAACCAAATTATGCCCTTACTTCAATGCAAACACATTTACTTCCATACTTGCTTTATAGACAAAATCTTCTTCAGTACGGTTTTGTTTGTGCACCTGCAGACAGCATTTGCCCCTCTGTTACAGTAACATAGTATGTTGGAGACCTTACTAAATACAGTCCATTTGTGCTGTTAGATCACGTACATGATGCTGCATGGCATAAGAGCTCAGATTATTGCATTCTAAAAAAACCCTGGCTTTCAGATTCTGCCCTTCAATTAGTCTGACTTCCACATAACTTCTCAAACAACTTTCTAAATTGTTTTCTATATGAATTAATGCAACTTCATTATTGGTGCTAAATTCTGGCCTTTTTGTTGTCTCTTTAAGACATGCCCTATTTCTATCTATTGTCCACACAGTGTCTGAATGTCTTATTGCATATTAGGAGTTCCTAAATTACACAGCCCCTTTCCACCCAATCCCAGAACAAATACTACATAATCTACTGATTGATTGTGCTGTGAGTGATGATTAATCTGGGGGGTGGGGAGATGTAAATTCTGTGAGACAGCAGAGAAAGAAAACTGAATTATTTTCTTATGTTGAAGATGGTAAAGGAAGAGGTGTATGTTTCTTTGATTTATAGGGGCTGCAGGGATTGGATGACACACTTGTAATTTCTCTATATCAGGAAGCAAAGCTAAGGATTCTCCTTTTCTTGAAAAGTATGTATCCAGCTGTTTTTATAAAGTGACCTAAACACAAGACTGAACAGGAGGTATTCTGCTCAATGCAATTCTGCCCTCTGTAGTGTGGATTGTGTAATTTTTCACATTCAGAATTCTATTCATGTTACAACCCACCATTCTTTAACTTGACTAAACACAGCTCACCAACATATACTGTATTGTCTTTTCTAATGCTACTTGTGACTGCTGACAGCACACTGTAATATAATATAGAAACCTGTGGGAAAAGTTACACATTTCTGATTTAGTAAGCGTTTTTTTCCCTGTTCAGAGTGAAATTCACTTCACCCACAAAGCAGGGACTGTTGCTTTTCTGTGATTGTACAGCACCCAGTACAATAGGCCCTCAAGCCTGACTGGGACTTCTGGGCACTACCGTAACGTAAACATTTAAAACTACTACTTTTATGAGGGTGAACTGCATCTTTATATGTTGAGGAAACAAAATGTGTCACAAACCAAAGCCAGGGCATGGGGAGTCAGTGTGGCCTCTTCCTGCCACTCAGACAGCATATTAGGGCCACTGGATTTTGGTAGCAGCAGATGCAGTGATCCCTTTCCTGAAAAATAATTCTCTGATGGCCTAGAGACCCTTGTGATGGGTTATATAACTCCCACACTAGGTAACATAGGGTTGAAGAACTCTGCCCTGCCACACCTGTGAAAGATGTCAGACTTAGAAAAGCAAACACATCACAGGTGGGGGCAGACTAAGAGGAGAGCAGGCTTTTATACTTCAATACCTGGAGACGGGCAAGAGCATCTTGAGTAACTGCTGCCTTGAGGGCCCCCTCCTTGAAGGAAGGGAAGGCCTGATGCTAAACCACCATTGTGGCACTATTATTCGAGACAAGCTGTTGCTCCAACTTGGCTCACGAGCTCACTAGGAGCCCTACTGTGCCTGTGGGACAGTTCACTTGTGTTTACTGACAACCCGGGAAGGGCATGATATCTGGGACTCAGCTGGAGGGCTGTTTCTTATGACTGCAGTAGTGTGGTGGAAGGCCTGGATACTGCAGACCAGAGACTGAGTGCGTGCAAAGGCCCCATTTTGGTCCCTGTGGGTGCCTCTGAAGAGGAACTTAGTGATACATGTCCCTTTATGCTGTACAAAGAAGCCCTGGCTTCACAACGGCTTTGACTATAGTCTCTCTGCCTAGGCACTGGAGAGGTCCTTTGCCCAAAGATGTTTTAATCTGAGAACAGTGGGTCAAAGTCTGCTCTAACTGCATGCAACCTCCGTGCCTTCAGGGGAGCTATATAGATGTAACGATAGAATGTGCCCAATGTCTTTGGCTAACGCATGTACTATTTATAAACCACTACTAATTTAATAGGTTCTGCTTTTACTAACTTTGCAGGATAAGACGCAGAATGCAATGTGACTATGATTATTTTATACAGATGCTATCCTCTTCTCCCTCCCACTTGGGCAGCAGTCTGTAGATTATAACTAGGAACTGGCCTCTTGTATCACAATCTTACCAGATAATTTTCTAGATGTTTATTTAACATCCTCTCCCACAGAAATAATTTGAGGCAGCATTTTACTTTTATAGGGCTCCGTTTGATAGGAAGAGCACAGCAGGGCTTATTTTACAAGTTGCAGGCTGCCTTCTGATGTGCTGATTTCCCCCAATCTGCTAAATTAATATCCAATAGTCTTTTAACATTTTTGAAAGCCATTTAGTTCAAAACCCTCAAAAGCAGGACAATGTTATCTGTGCTGGGGAGTGATCTGAACAAAACAGAAGTCCTATGCTTTCTACTTGTCTTTTCCAGAGGTATAAGTAGTAACATTTCTTTCTTCCAAAGCAACAATTGAGAGAAGACAAAGGTCACACTTATATTAGTCAGTGTTTCTCTGTAATACAGCTATTTAACAAAATACAAAATGGGAGACTGAGTGAATGACATTTTTAAATGAGTAACTTTTTATATCCTCTGGTTATAAACTCCACCCAGAAAGAAGCTAAATTTGGGAAAGACCAAACCACATGAAGCATGGTCCCTTTCTTGGTTTTATATCTAGATCGGAGGGGAGAAGCTTCCTCTGAGAAGAAGGGTAACTTTGCAGGGGAGAAACAACTCCTATGTAAGATGCTGAAAATAACCTATGCTTAGAGCTATGTTCTACCTTGGATTATTTCCACAGGTCTGATGCTAAGATTCATTACATCAGTCTATAAGAAGATCCTTGGCTATTGTTCTGTTATCTGTTTCATGCATTGTGTTTCCAATGGAAGCATACATGCTATACACCAGTTCTCTGTTTGTTTTAAATAAAGCACTTTTCCAGACCTGGGGGATTTAGGTATTGGCCTGCACTTTACAGTTGAGATTAGGTGCTTTACATGGAGATATTAACAAAAAGCTGGGATATATGAAGTATCTTAAGACTGCAGATGGATTGGACTGTCACTCTTCAAGAATTACCACTCCAGCCTAATAGTTTGAGCATCCTCCCCCTTCAAAGAGAACTAAGAATTAGTTTTTTAAACTGCAGCTGTAGTAACTATTCCCAAATCTAAAACTACATGAAATGTTGTAACTGTAAATAAAAGCAGTTATACAAATCAAAATGCAATAACACTGTTTTTGTAAATACTGTATCTACATTTCACTTGTGATGAGCTCTTATATCTGACATTCTAACCAAGGCCACAGACAAGTAGTTAGACTCCTTGAGGAAGAAACTATGAATGGTAGGATTCTTTCATTTGCGTATTCAGGCTTCTAACCACATCTTCAAGAAGCGGCCACCTGTGCCCCCAATATTCTTCTAGAATTTTCACTGTTTCTTGTATGTTTGCAGCATATCCCTGCTGGTACTAGCTGGTGCTATTAGCTGATAGTTGCCTCCACCCAGAAATAAGACACCATTTTCGCAATGCTTTTAGCTTGCAAGAGGATAAAGTGTAGGGTGACCTATGAGAACAGCTGATTTGTACTGTAAATAGATTCATCCTTCACTCTCCTGAAGATTAAAGTCTTCCTTCTTACATTCAGTCACATTTGGTCTTTTCCCTTTTCCTCCCCCTCTGTAGCCTCCACTTTCCAGTTACATTGTTAGTCACTGTTGTATTAACTGAGCCTACAAATTTACCCTAATTGTGAGCTCAATTGTGAAAAGGGAGTGCAAGTTCATAAAATGTCACAATAATCTACAATAATAAATGATGATGGGGAAAGGTGCAATAAAGGACAGACTGAATTAGTCCAAATGAAGAGGCCTACTGCTTATAATTCAAGGATTGTATATGAAGATCATGCCTGGTTAACAAAAACAGTGTGAGATGGAAATCAATGAACCAAAACTGGTGTGTTAGAAATTAGGCCTAACTGGTGGACAAAATGAGAGGATGGGCTATTCTGCCCATCACTTCCTTTTCGGACGCCTCAAAAAAATAAAAAAATAAAGAGAGACTTCAGAGGGGGAAAAAGATGGCTTACTGTGAGACATGAGAAGAGGAAGGAGCGAGCTTCACCTTTGTCAGAGGTTAGGGGGTCTATTACAGGAGTGGATTGGTGAGTGTTCTGTGGCCTGCAACGTGAAGGAGTTCAGATTAGAGTATCATGATGGCCCCTTCTGAGCTTAGAGTCTGAGTCTGCCATCCCACTATTTGCTAGGGCCCCAGGCCTTTGTCATTCTGATCCTCAGAGATGTCTTGACCACAGCAGGGCAGAGAGGGACCCAGATGATACCACCACATCTACTGGCTCTGGCTGAAACTCAGCCAACACCAGGGATATGAGAGTTTGTCCCCTCTCACCCATGTGTTCTTTTCCTTCTCCACTTTATTTTTTCTCTCCTCTTTGTTCCTGCCTAACAAAAAGTCTGGCTTAGCTGGCCAAGACTACATACACCTCTACCTTGATATAACACTGTCCTCAGGAGCCAAAAAATCTTACTGCGTTATAGGTGAAACCGCGTTATATTGAACTTGCTTTGATCCACGGAGTGCGCAGCCCCCCCTCTCCCCCCGGAGCACTGCTTTACCACATTATATCCAAATCTGTGTTATATCGGGTCGCATTATATCGGGGTAGAGGTGTATTTTGCAACAGTGTTGTAAGCCTTTGACCAGACAAGCAGCTAAAAGCAATGCCCTAAACAGCCCGATGCTGGTACAAGTTTGCCGAGACTCAGAGTGGTTGATAAGCTCGTGTGCTGTGCTTGTATTTCTCAAGCAGCGAGGTCACAAGTAAATTTAGCACCAGAGAAGCTGAATCTTCTGTCTTTTTCTCTGCCTTTTTGGGTGCTTGTTTTCTGAGGAAACAGGACTGGGCTTGCACAACAGTTACAACCCATCTCCACTAACTTCTCTTTTCCCCAAAAAGGACAGTTATGACCATCTTTGATATAATCTAAAAGACTGTCATGCAAGGGCCTTTTTCCTTTTTAATAACTCTCTCTAGTTAAAGAAAAGGGAACAAGGGATGTTGTTAAAACGAGAGCCTGTTTAATTTTTTACGCTTCAAATGCTTTAACTGTTTTCCCTTCTTTTCTATATCTTTAATAATAGGTTAAGAGGATTTCTAATGCATTTGCCATGGTCTGAAGCAGGTTGAGGTCTCTGTTTACCAAACCTTGTTTAATGTTGGACAGTGACAGGGTCTCATTAGCACCTTTGACTCTTTAGATCTACATTTTCCATCTAAATTAACACATCATTTTCCCTTGTTTCTGCTTGCTAGCTCTGAAAGCAGTGACTGGGGTTCCCTGCTCATTACTGGTTTAGCTTCACTCATCGAGGTCCCTGCGAGGTGTTGCTGAATCTGAAAACAAGAGACCAGTCAGCAAACCCACATCTCCCAGAGCATTACTACTAGGTCAGCTTAATAGCTGTGTATCTTGCATATCATTATCTGAAACAAAAGTCTTGAATATTTGGTTCCATATAGGAGAGGTGCCTTCCAAATACTAGGTAACAAAGACTTAGGGGAAGTTCCTCGAAAATCATTTTGAATTAGCCAAACAAAACCAAAGCAACTCATCACTTGTTGAAATGCAGAGCTGACCTGAACTCCCTCTAGAGGAAGAATGGAAAATAGTTTCCTTCTCCTAAACTCTTCAATAAATCATGGCCTGATTGTAGGTTTCTTTTTACCCCAACCCCACCTAGCATTCTCTGAGCCTGTAAATCACTCAGCTCATCCGAAGAAAACCCAGGAATACTTACCCCTTACAAATCCAAACCGAGGATGGTGAAGCTCTTCATATTGGGTTGTCAGGTAAGCAGAGTTGTCTTTCTAACAGCTGTTTCAGAACTAGTCCATCAACTGATCTCTAGGTTTGCCTATTTTCTGGAACCTGCAGTTCTGTATTATCTAAAAGCTGGAACTTTGCCTTGAAATACCAGTGAACTTGCAGATGATACACATTCATTAGGAGTTTTCTTAGGAAATTTTTCTAAGGACCGAATGATCAAATCTACAGCAGGGCCACCCAGCAGAAAACTTACCAAATTTTACTTGCAACCAAAATACCACAGACAATTTGGCCAAGGATGTGAAAAGACTGTCTTTAGTTAGATGAAGATGACTATACAGCATCATCAGAAGAGCCAAGAAAATTCTCCTTGCTAATAAGGGAATATTTACATTTATTAGAACCACCTATTCAGAACTTTAGGTTCATGACAATTATTATAAGATTGGTTAAGAGGATTTCTTAATTACAACCCTCCCAAGAAATTAATGACAGTAATTTCCAATCTTTTTGAGTTACTTCATTCATCTGCTTACTGCAGAATGCTCCTCATATTTCTCCTGATGTAATTAAAGTATGACAGGTGTTTAAAAACCAGTTATCACTTTGTATAGGTGGAATTGAATACATCAAGTAACTCTGAATTAATCCTTAGAATACTATTTTATTGAATAGTAAAAATAGTTTCAGGACAGTGTTTTCATTCCATTTTCTTTTACATCACTGTATGAAATGATCCCATCCCCTTTGCCGAAATTGAACTATAGTCCATTTTTCAATATGATAATTTCCAGTGCTGAAACAAAACAAGCCATACATAATACTTGTGCATATTTTAAATATGGAGGTAGTGAAGAAAACAAGGGCTTATTAGCTACTATGACATTAATGTTAAATCAAAACATCTCATCAACTAACATGATACTGGGAGCTGTTTTAAGGGGGAATGCAATGGGCAAGTCACACTTTTGGGGGGTGGAATATTTCTGAAATGAAGCTTTTAACTGAAAAACCCAAACACGAGGACAGTTGGGATATATCTTGTTGACTCTTAAATGTGAGCATCTTTGTTAACTGTTGCAGAGCTAATATTTCCCCAACTTAACTTATTGAATATCGTTAAATAATTCAGGGCCATACTGTTCCCTCCCTGCAGTGAAACAAAAGAGCGAGGAGAGACCAGGCCAAGAAACTAAGTGGTGAACCTCAGAGTCTCCACGGAATGTCTTACTCTGGACAAAGGGCTTTGAGGAAACTAAAGAGGAGTGAGTACTAAGGAGCTTGGATTGCTCTTGGGGATTTGAGGGTAAAGGAAAGTGAAGCCCTGTGTGGTGACAGCTGGTCTTGTTCTCATCCATTTGGATCTGTACTACTACTCACTCCCTGGGCAGCACACCTTGCCACCCCTGCATAAGGCTACAGGCAGAGTGGGAGGAGGAGCATTAATTCCCATGCGGATATCCACCCACCTCTGAAAGAGTGCCATAGGGCGTGGCTGCTCCCCAACTCCATGGAGTCACAGATCTTGTACAGACCTCTGCTGGCTCAGGGGGCTCTTGCTCTTCCCTTTTTTCGTGCCCCGTTTGGTTTCATTGGCTTCTTCTCCCTCCATTGGCACTAGGGGAAGGGCTCTTCAACCCCACTTCTCATTGACACTTCTAATGTCACCTGTAGCTGGCACTCTAGGGAACAGAATGCCTCCAAACTGACTGTTTCCTCTATGAATTCCCTTAATTCATGAGACAGTTACAGTGAGAGGAAAAACGTTCAGTTTTGAATTCAGTGTCACGATCTAGCTCTAGATAACATGTTCAGCTTCCTTTCTGTTCTCAGAAAATGGAGTGGGAAATGCATGCTAAAAGGAAGTCAGTTTGACTTGAAAGTCTGTTTTCACACAGGAACGCATACCAAACATGTGAGAAGACTTCATTCTACATGTTTACCACAGACCCAACGAAGCTGCCGGTCTGTTCGGAGGTCAGTTAGTTCATCAATGGATCTCCAACTGCACTGACAAGCATAAGCCCGTGATCCCTTCTTCTTTATCATCTTTGCTCTTAATTTACTGAGTTCAGGCATGTTATTCCTGTCAATCAAATAAGTTCACTTTAGTACCATGTGAGTTAGTTTTTTTCTATAAAATAAGCACTTAGCACTATGGGGCCAAATTCTGACATTGGATGTGCGTACACCGGGACTGACTTTAGCGGGAGTTGTGTGTGAAGTTGAGAAAAGATCTTAGCCCATGCATTCTGCTGAAACCAATTCTGCTGAAACCACTCTAACAGACTAGCTTTATAAAGAAACCTTATTACATCTGTTTTTTTTTTTTTTACGCACATTTTTAGCATCCTAGGTGCATTACACTTCAATGTGATTGCTGGACAGCTCTTGCTTCTATGGCAGTCTATACGCATGCAGGAAACTGCCAATGAGAACAGCAGTGTTACTCCTCTCCAGCTACTCAATGGGCTCCTGGTTCTGTTGCCTACATCTACTTATCTTCTTCCAACCCACAAGCTCTCAAGACTGTTTTTCCCCCTCCTCGCCTCCTTCTTCTACTATCATGAGATCTGAAGTGAGAAATCACATACAATTTAAGAAAATGTGTAGTGGTTGTGGTGCCAGAGCAGTTGCTGAAAATCCTCTTCCTTACCTGAAGGAGGACCACAAGCACACAGGCCCCCCCAGTAAATGCAGCACTGTTGCCCTCAGAACCAGTTCCCTGTCAGTTAATGGACTGTCATTGTAGGAGCTTTGACTACAGTAACTATAAAGTCCCCAAGCAATGCTGAATGAAGTTATTTAAACAGGCCAGTCTCCTTTTTATATGCAGTTTTTAAATCACCTTCATGGTAAGTACTGATGTTATAATGCAATAGCATCTCTGATTTAATAATGAATTATAGGCTAAATCAGCCATGGGCTGCTCTGAAGTTTATACAGGTCACGCTAACTTTTTTGTTACTAGAGCAACACAACGTTCTAGCATATAAAAATTCAAGAAGGCGAACTATTGGGTCAAACCCCTCCTGTTACACTGTTTTTAGTGACATCAGTTGGAAGAAAAGGAACATTTTGTACTGTGATTAAGTCGATCCCTTCCGTGGGTGGTTTATGCACACTGAGGTCTGTGGTGGGGAGGGAGCGAGGGTGAGGTGAGGGGAAGGGAGACAGCCACTCTCTGCAGCACTGGTTCCCTCCCTCCCCCCACCAAAAAAAAAATCTGCAAGAAACACGAATGATGTATAATCCTGACTGGGACAGAGCATCTCACTTGCTCTTCCTCCTCTGCAGTATACAACCCGCAGGGAAACAGGAGATTAGGGATCAGCAATCACAGGGAGAGTACAGTGCAATAACAGCCATTCCTGCACTCAGGCCAGATAGTAGGTCATGAAACAAGCTTTGGGCCTTGATTCAGAAAAACACTTAAACACATGCTAGACATTAAGTGTGCACTTAAGTCTCATTACCTTTAATGGGATTCAAGCATGTGCTGAAGTGCTGTCTTGAATAGAATGCTTTCCTGAGTAAAGATCTCAGTGTACTGTCACTATTGTTTGCAGGTGTATTGAAACCTGAAGTTTTTTTAGGCTTAGTTCTCTTAGTTCTGCAGAGGAGGGAACTCCATCCTCCAAAATATCAATCGGAAAGAAATACCAAGTAGACTAATGTAGTATTAGCTCCCCTACTTGGGAATAATTTAGGGAGGGGTCAATCTGGTCTAGAGAGTGAATCTGAAGTGTGTTATAAGTATCCATTTAGTTTAGATTCATACAGTATCAGCTATCCTATTCTAAGTATCTTAAACTGGTTCACTTGTATCATAAATGAATCCATATGCACAGTGACATTCTGCTGTCAGGAAATAGCATATGCAAGTTAATCACTATGGGGTCTATGGTGAAAGGGATAGGGATGGAGGAGCAGGGTAGAAAGCAAAAGGGATCACATCTCATAATACAGACGGATAGACAATAGGGAGAACATCAAGTCACAAGTTACTTCTACGCTAGCATCCAGCAATGCAAATGAAGAGGCCAAAGGACCAATCTATTTTGAAATAACTATTTCAAAAAGCAAGTGTAAACTTAATGTTTTAACCATGACTGACATTTAGCCTGCTCTTTCCATTAATCCTTCATCTGCTGCCCTTATAGATGTTCAAATACTGCACTGATGAGCACAATAAAAATGTTTAGATAGAAATTTGAGAACTAAAAACAGTGGGGTAGATGCTTATTTACTCACTTGCTTGTCCATCCTTTACATCTCAATTTTACACTATTTATTTAGGAAGGATTAACAGGTTTACAAATCCATGCCATGTAAATATGAGAAACAAAACAATCGTTACAAGAGTGAGCTTTTGTTTAAAGAGACATTACATAGGATTATTGTCATCAGAGCTCTCTGTTTAACAGAGTGATGTTACAGAGTAAGCATTATTACAAGATCTATGACATGTTGTTTAACAGACCAGGCATGTCTAATATTAATATTCAAAAAATTGGACAGCTGGTTGTGTTTGCAAGTGAATGTAATCAAATATCTGAGACCTGGTCTATGCTACATAGTTAGGTCAATGTGAGGCAGTTTACGTCGACCTAATGATGCCAGTGTACACACTACAGCTTTGTCCCGCCGATGTAAGTGCTCTGCTACACTGACATCATCACTCCACGTCCATGAGAGGTGTAGCTTATGGCGGTGTAGTCAGGGCGACGCAGTGTCAGACACTGCCTTACTTATATGGGCTGTTGGCTCTCTTGTCAATTTCAGTTTTGTGAAATTGACAAGAAAGCCAGGTAGCTCGAGCCTGGCTTCCCCCAGCTCCCAGCCAGGCTGCTGCCCAGAGGCCCCTACTCAGGGAGCCGAGAAGCCCAGGAGGCTGTCCCTTGCTCCCAGCCAGGAGTGGGGAGCCGAGAAGCCTGGGGGTGGGGTGGGGGAGCTGGTTCCCAGTAGGGAGCTGAGTGTCCTGGCTTTCAGCCTCCCACACTATCCCTCTTCCGTCGGTGGAAGCTCTCCTAGTGAGGAGGCACACCACCAACAGAAGGAGGGTAGTGTGGACATCAGCCTCTGCAGTAATTACTGTGGTGACTGTAAGTCAACCTGACATATGTCAACTTAAGTCTGTAGTGTAGACATGCCCTAAGTATATCTGTCCTCTGTCTATTCCGCTTGGTACGTAACTGGTTCATTCTCACTTTTAATCCCCTAATTTGCTTTGTTAATTCCAGGTTAGCCTAAATTGCTGAACATCATGTTGAGGATTACACATTTTAATCAAATTAGAAATAGTTGATAACAATGCCTTTCACTTGATTAGATTCTTTATTTTATTCATTCAAAATCTCAGGAACAGAATAACTTGTACATTAAATAATATACATTCTGCCCTTTAGTTCATGAAACTCTCTAGTTACCAAAGAGTCATATCAAAAACTTATCAGTGCAGAGTATTTTTAATAATTTGTATTAATAAAAAAAACAAGGGTCTCTCTGTCAATTCTTAGGATCAGAGAGAGAACAAGGAAGAGACTATTAATAATAAGATGACTTACTAATGTGTTATTATTATAAGGTGTTAGTGTTCTTTACAAGCTACAATACACCCCCTGGTGTTCGCACAAACAATCTGAACATCCAATTAACCCGATCAATGTATTTTAAGAGAACAGACTTTTGATCAAAACAGATTTTATCAAAATAAATGGAATGCACTGTATTTAAATTCCCTGTATAAATCAGGAATAAACCCCTTATTTGTAATTACAATCCAACCTAGGAAAGGTTTTAGAGAAATTAGAAGTCAAAGTGGCTAAAGGATAAATTCAGGGACTTCAAATCCCCATTGTGGTGGGGGAGAGGGAGAAATACCACAATTTAACAACAACAACAAAAATATTTTGAAAGTGATTGGTCCAAGGTTTTTTCCCATGGAAAGCCTGGCATTTAGTCAAACTTCTGCATTTTTAAAACAAAGGCTTTTAAACTGCTTAAGTCTCACTGAACAGCTTATATACATAGCATGAGCACAGTACTTAACAGTGGAGAGAAAAAAAACTGACAGAAGCAATAAGTCTGTCACCCAAAACATGGTGGCAAATATACATAAGGACAGTCATATTTTTACTTTATTCATAAATGAGACATACTGCAGTAGAACACAAGAGGCCAAATTCATCACTAGTGAAAGTGACACTATTTACAAGGAACAGCACCTGATTATGCCAGCAATAAATATGGCTCTTTATCTATTAAAATGTACATTTTTGATAAGCATATTACCCCCCAAATACTAATTTCAAGTCTACCTGAGGCATACCTGAAAAAGAGATAATCACATGACTTATCCCATTGGTAGTCATTGTAATGAGACACATGGAAGTCACAGGCAGTACAACGTAGCTGATCACATGATCTGTTCAAAGTAAAATAATCAAACATCAGTGATTTATTACAAAGATACATTAAGATTTCAAAATCAAGTCCTCAAAAGTTACAAAATGCCAGAACTAAGGTGCCCTCTCATGCATAGGCATTCTACATGCTTTAATTACATGAGCCCATACCATACTTTCCACTGCCACATTCAGTGCACCAGCTGGATGGTGCGCTGGGAACTAACTAGGTTAATATAGTTTATGTAGGCTATTGTCTCAACTCCTGCCTCATTTGGAGGGTGAAGGTGGAAGATGTGTAGTGAATGAGGCACGGGATTGTAGGAAGAGAAGGGATGGTCTCATGGCTAAGGAAGCAAAATGCTTCCCTGGATTCTATGCCCGCCTTTGCCAGAGGGTTCCTCTGTGATGCTGAGTATATCCCTTAAAATCAAAAATTTCACAGGTGGCTACTGAGAGTTCCTCATTTTCTGGGTGCCTAATCTGCAGAAGTGCTAAGCACTCAAGAGCTACAACTGATGTAAATGGGAGCTGTGCTTTAAACATACAATGTGCCGTGCAATTCTAATTTCTCTGGAAAATCAGACCCTAGGTGTCTCAAGTTGGGCACTTAAAATTGGCAGACACTTCTGATAATGTTGGTATTAATCTCTCTGTGCTTCAGTTCCCCATCTGTAAAAATGAGAATACCACCACCTCCCCTCACAAGGGTGTTGTAAAGATTGATGTTTGTGAAGCATTCAGATGCAATGGTGCTAAGTGTCTAAAAAAGTCTGTAAAAGAATTAATAATTCTGTATTCAGTGCAGATTTGGATGGTACACAGTAAATAAGGTATGGGACTATACACTGAATGGGAATAGAAATAAATAAATGCTTGACTTGACAACCATAACGTTCTCTTAACATAGTTTTTTGCATGTAATTTACTGGGTTTTTTAAAGCAAACTGAACAAACAAATTCCACCCATACTGATCTCCACGGTTGGAATCTTTAGATACACAGCACAGAGCACTCTCACTTGAGCTAACAGAATAACTAACTGGTGACAGTAATAGTTTTAGGTGGTTATCTGCAGGACAGCCACAAGAGGAGGCTGAGATACATACTTTGTCAGCAGACTTCACACATGTTGGCTAGCAGCAGAAGTCTGTAGGGAATTCAGACTCCTGGTTTCTGCTCCAGGTTCTGGAGGAGACTTTTCTATCCCAGTCCCCAACCATGTCTTCCTCTCCCAGGGGTGCTATTTCTATCTCCATCTGCCCCTGTTCCCCTCCCTGGAGCAGGGTACCCATTCCCCCATTTCTTATCCCCGGCTCTTCCCTCTGCTTCTCATTCCTCAGCACTCGAAACAGGCTGACTCCTCTTCCACACTGCCTGGGCACCAGCAGGGGAGCAATAAGAGCACAGGAGAGAGGCTCCCTGATCTCAGTTGTGGTGCCTGGCAGATTTGGGTGCATGTTTACAGGGGCAGCAAAGGTACCTTTCTGACCCCACCGGGACCATTCCCCCCACCCCCAGAAACATTTTGAGATCCTGCTCTGAATTATGGAGGCATTAGAGCTCAACAAAATGGTGAACTTGTTCTGAAAAATATTTAAAAAAGTTATTTTCCCTTGTTCTCAGAAATGGCTAAACTAATTTTTCTAAACGAAAAAACAAAAAAAACCCCAAACCAAACCAAAATAAAAAAATCATCCTGAGGCAGACATTCAGCATGGAAATCTTCAGTCTAAACAGTTAGCTTCACAACCAAAACCAGGGTCTTATAATGGAAAGTTTTAGGCAACCCTAACTCAAGGCAGTGCTGTCAGTTCTAACTATAACATTTAGAAGACAAAAAGTAATAATTGTAGCTTTTTGAAGAGAAATCCATATATTAAAAGGTCATATGCCAGTGGTTTTCTGTTTGGTCTTCAGTTTTATTTCCCTTCACTCCCCACTGATGTACTCACCAGTAACCTAAGCCCTTGTAAGATTCCTATGTTTCATCGTGAATGCATGTCCTTACAGTTGGATCTTTCCTCTGCAAGTTCTAAGGCTTTCCCTATATATTTTTATACCATATACTGTTTCCACTACCAGCCTGATCCTGCAAACCCTCACTTGTATGAGCAGTTCTACTGGCCTCAACAGGATGGCCTATATGTGTAACTTCCAGTGGGACTACTCCTGTGCTTAAAGGTCCACATGTGTTTAAATACCTTACCAAGTTGGGGCTTTTAGGACTATTCACGTAAGAACTGCAGGATCAGGACTTAATATAAAGGAGTCTGTTAACATACTGCTCTATTTTAAATAACAAAAAACACATTAAGAAACTGAATACACCTCTACCTCGATATAACGCTGTCCTCAGGAGCCAAAAAATCTTACCGTGTTATAGGTGAAACCGCGTTATATCAAACTTGCTTTGATCAATCGGAGTGCGCAGCCCCGCCCCCCCGGAGCGCTGCTTTACCGCATTATATCTGAATTTGTGTTATATCGGGTCGTGTTGTATCGGGGTAGAGGTGTAGTTAGCAAAGCGGTTTTACATTTGACAACTAATCTGAAGATAGTTTTAAAACCCCGGGGGAAAATGGATAGTAATACACTTAAACTGAAGTATTAGGTAAATTATTTAATATTGGAGAATGCTGGTATTTTAAAAGCTTGTTTTTTCACAATGATTTTTAGGCTAGATCAGCGGTTCTCAAGCTGTGGGTTGTGACCCCAAAGTGGGTTGTGACCCCTTTTTATTGGGATTGCCAGGGCTGGTGTTAGACTTGCTGGGGTCTGGGGCCAAAGTCGAAGACTGAGTCCCACTGCCTGGGGCCAAAGCCCAAGGGCTTCAGCCGTGGGTAGCAGGGCTCAGGCTTTGGCTTCAGCCCTGGACGGCAGGGCTCAGGTTACAGCCCCCTCAGGGCTGAAGCCCTTGTGGTTCAGCTTTGGCCCCCCTGCCTAGGGCAGTGGGACTCGGGCAGACTCAGGCTTCAGTCCCCCACTCCTGGGGTCTTGTAATAATTTTTGTTGTCAGAAGGGGATTGCGGTGCAATTAAGCTTGAGAACCCTTGGGCTAGATTGCCAGTTTTTCCTGATGAAAAATTCGGAAGCCTACATTTAGGCTATTAGATTGTAGAGCTATGCTAGTGCAGTGCAGTAGGAGAATATGCTGCAGAGGGCTCAAAAGCAGCTCAACTGCTACAGGTCACCCTGGAAAAGGCCACTGAGGAAGACTGCTTCCCCGCGCACTAAGACTTGGCTACACTGGCGCTGTACAGCGCTGCAACTTGCTGCGCTCAGGGTTGTGAAAACGCCCCCCCCCTCTCCCCCGAGCGCAGCGAGTGCAGCGCTGTAAAGTGCCAGTGTGATCAGAGCCTGCAGCGCTGCACGCTCACTCGCAGCGCTGCAAGCTACTCCCCTCGGAGAGGCGGAGTACATACAGTGCTGTGAGAGAGCTCTCGCAGCGCTGGCGGCGCGACTACACTCGCGCTTCACCGCGCTGCCGCAGCACTGCAGTGAATTCCCGAGTGTAGCCAAGGCCTAAGGAGCAATACTCCACAATTCCTCTTTCTAAGCAAGTCTGAGTGGCTGCATGGCTTGTGTAACCACAACTAAGTAGGTCCACTAAACAAAACTGCCTTTTGAGGTAAGGGGTTTAAAGGTCACATACACAACTGAAGCTAGTGTGCACCAAAGTGGCTTTACAGGGAAAGATGGAGGCCTTGGCTACACTTGCAGCTGTACAGCGCTGTGAGTTAAACCAATCTTCGTACAGCTGAGTAGGGAAAGCGCTGCAGTCTGTCCACCCTGACAGCTGCCAGTGCACTGTCGTGGCCACATTTGCAGCGGCATTGGGAGTGGTGCATTATGGGCAGCTATCCCAGCATTCAAGTGGCCGCAATGTGCTTTTCAAAAGGGGTGGGGTGGGGTGGAGTGTGACAGGAAGTGTGCGGGGAGAGAGAGTGGATTTTTGGAGTGCCGACACTGTGTCAGCACCCTGCCTTACAAGTTCCGACCCCCCTCCCTCCTCCACCCTCTCTCACTCACTGAAAACAAACAGCAGCTGTTTGTTTTTTTCCTCAAAGACCAGATAAGCAGCAACTTGAAATGGACCCCCCCCCTCCCTGCGCACCGCCTCTCTCTTCAAGCAAACATTAGTTGTGGGCGTTCCAAAGGGAGCCCCCCTGCCTGCCTCTACTCATTCACAGCAAACAGTAGCTGTGGTTTTTTTTTTTTGATAAGCAGCTCCCGGAGCCACGGAGTTCACAACAAAACAAAGAGAGGAACCTTCACTTAAAAGGATTATGGGGCGTTTCCGGAGGTCACTCACTGCGTAATAAGGTAACTCCCTGTTTACACTGGAGCACCAGCGTCTCAGCCACTCCGCACCAGCTGTTAATCCTCTCGGGGAGGTGGAGTACCTGCAGTGCTGTAGCCACGGAGATACAGCGCTGCAAGTGCCTTGCCAGTGTGGACGGGGAGTGAGTTACAGCACTGGGGGAGGCTTTATTGCGCTGTAACTCTCAAGTGTAGCCAAGGCCTCAGTCTCCCACATAAAATCCCTGTGCAAATCCTTAGCATAGGAGTCAAGATCTGGCCCATAATTCTGGTTGTGAAGACGCTGTTTGTTATAAGCACTTTAAAAACATGATTTAGAAGAAAATTCCCTTTAAGCTGAAATTTTTTGTGACTTGCTGTAAGTTGATAGGTTATTTTATTTTTTTTAAATGTTACCTGCAAAGGAAAAAGGTTGCCTTGCATGCTTTTTCCTTCCTTAAAATGTCTAAAGATGGCCATGAAACTTTAATTGATTTTTTTTTTAAATTAAAAATCTAAGTCCGGCCTAGGCTGGATAACTATGACTGCAGAACTAATGAAATGGTGAAATCACAAGAGCCAGGACACCCTACTTTTATAAAAAGGGCCATAGAATCTTTAGTGTCAATACTGAGCAGATAAGCTCTCAAGAGGTCTCTAAAACACACTCATGAAATAAACCACATGTAACTCAAGTTATTAAAATCTCTTACATGTTTCGGTAAGGCAAGTTTAACCCACTCATTTAAACTCTCAACAGAAACTGTACATAAGATTGTAATAATGCAAATGGGCAGTATCTTTCAGATTTCCTACCTCTGTGAAATATTTGTTCCTATACCACGTGGTGTAGAGCTTCCACCAAGATACACTGGACAACAGCTACATGAATTCAACAGAGAAATAGTAAAATTAGTTAAAGTCATTTGGGAAAAGTAGCATAATAATAACCTACACTGATTTGACCTAGTTTGTCCTGCTCCAATGAGCACGTGTACCTTTTCAGCAAGTTCATTACTTTCATTAGAATGGCAAGGCACAGTATTTGTAAAATAAGTGCTACTTTATTGGACTTATGCTGAACATCCAGGAGCATATAAGGAGTTAAAAGTTTTTCAACATGTGCATAAGCAAGAGTCACAGAAACACTCTACTATGTGCAACATGTTCACCAAATAGTATAGGGACTTAAAATAAACACAGAAAAGTAAAACAGAACATTAATTTTGAACTGTTAATGCTTTTTCATGTGGCAGAACATTATTTACGACTGGAGTAATCTTTAGTACTTTAATTTAGCATTAGACAACATGCCTTATATGGATAGACTCGAGGAGCTGAATCTGTTTATCTTAACAAAGAGAAGCCTAAGGGGAGATTTGATCACAGGATACAAGTACCTACATGGGGAACAGATATTTGATAATGAGCTCTTCAATCTAGCAGACAAAGGTATAACAAGATCCAATGGCTGGAAGCTGAAGCTAGACAAATTCAGAATGGAAACAAGGTGTAAGTTTTTAATGGTAATTAACCATTGGAACAATTTACCAAGATTGTGATGGTTTCTCCATCGGGGCAATTTTAAAATCAAGATTGGATTTTTTTAAACATTCAGAAGGAATCATGTTGGGGGAGGTTCTATGGCCCATGTTATACAGGAGGTCAGATTAGATGATCACAATGGTCTCTTCTGGCCTTGGAATCTATTAAATGAATGAAAAACTTACTTTGCTCTTTGGAGTCAGAAAACTGTCAAAATGCTGAATTATTTGTCCTTTCTCCTATGAAAGCTCCCCTAAATACTTAGTTCCTTTGTAATTCAGTGTCATCATAGTTTGAATAGTATACATTACTAGACTGATTATAGAATTTGCACACTAGTGTATTCAGTTCATCATTCTTCACGTACCTTTTACCATGAGCCTGAATGGAAGCACTATTTCTTTCAGATGTGGGACTTGCAGATTTGGATTTCAGTTTCTATTTCAAAACAGAGACAGAACCAGGCAGCATTACAGCAACATACACAGCTATTCAATTTTGCTTAAGCAGCAAGGACCAGAAACCTCTCTGATGGAAGCTGGAATGAGGGTAGAAAAACTGCAAGTTGCCCATCACCGTGATTTGGCTCTTCTCAAAAAGCATCACAATTTTAGCAGATACCCCCATTGGTGGATAGGGAACCAGGCTCATAAAACACCTATACTCATCCAATTTCCTCCCCAAATGCAGATTCCCCCACTCTGCAGAGGGCTCCGTGAGAAGCCCATGCAATGGAGGCAGCAGATTCCGCCCCTCTCCATACAAATCTATTTGGGTGTTGTGGGGCAGGAGGGAATAATGATCTGGCCCAGGATAGTAATCAAATAACAAACTCAAAATGTACATCTTTCAAATCTATCCAACTGGAATTGTGAGTGCTCAGCCCCCCCCCCTTTTTTTTAAGCACATCCTAGATGTCTCAAGTGTGGCACTGAAAATTAGTAGACACTTAAAAATCGAAGTCTAGGTGACTTGCCCAAAGTCATACAGTAAATGCATAGCTTAGCTAGGAATTTAACTCTGATTCCCAGTTCTGTGCGCTAACCATCAGACAATGCTTCCATGAAATACTAACACACCAGACTGCAACATCAGTTAATAAAATGGTGAAAGGAGGTAAACTGAAGAAGAGAAAGCTTCTATTTAGACAAGTATTGACAGAAAAAGAAATTGGAAAGTACAAGACCATTTAATTGGAATTTCAGAAGTTTTCCCTGATAGCAGCTCATATAAAGTTTATTCACTGAGTTATGGGATATTCTGATACTGGCCTTGTGACCCAAGGACTTCTTGGTGCCAAATGGCAGAAGGCACTGGGGGGTGCATAGGGTTCTACAGGGATCCTCTGGGTTGGATATAAGCATAACAGTTCACCAAAGGTTGGCATGTGAGGTCTCTACCAAGAGCCAGTAGCCCACTGGTCACTGTCATCACTGCAAAAAGTATGTGTGGATAATATTTAAGGAGTTATATATCTATTCTAAAATTTATGTTGTTAAGGTCTTGGAGTTAAGGATGGTCACCAGTACGTGAAACACCTCAAAATTTTTCCTTTCAGACAGGAGGCAGCAGACACCTATCACCCTGGGCTGGTCATTTGTGTATTGTATGGCTCACAATGTAGGCCTATTTGCATACTGAGCCACAGGCAAAATAAGAGATTGTGAAATCTACAAGAAAGGAAATTCACAGGATGAAACAATGAGCAGGGAAGTGCCCTGTCTAGGAATAAAGACAAAGGATGGGACTGATATATCTTGCGGGGGGGAGGGTGTGAGGGGGAACACATGGAATCCTTCATACAGGAGCCAAGCTGACAGCATACTTGTCTCATGAAAGGAGTATTACAGCTAAGCTGGATAAAAAGCGCTGCAAGGATTTTGGGTGAGCCAAACTCTACAAGACATGAGAGTATCTTGGTAATTAAGTCTAGGCTCAAGAATGCATTATAACTTTATTTTATATGTAAACATTTGTTTCCAATACTACTTGCTATTACTTGAATCTGTGCTTTGTTAAATAAACTCATATTTGTAGTGAAATCAAGTATATTGAAAGGCTATGTGTTGAGTGGAGAGGTGCTATGAGATAGAACTGGTACGCTGGTGAGTACTGTTTCTTTGGAAGCAGCGAATCTGTGAATGCTGCAAATACCACTGGACCAGGGGCTGGACACTAGGGAGACGCCTGGAGGGCTCAAAGGTTGGACTGTATCTATCACTAACCTGTAGAGTAACAGTGGGGCCTGTAAGGCCTAGAGGGGAGTGCTTGTGTGGCCTCCGGCTGGAGGAGTTGGGGATTACCATGGCAGGCATAGATAAGGCAGGTGGTAGCTAGGTGCCTCACAACCCTGGGTATCCCAGCCTAGGCAATGTGTCAGGGCTCCCTCAATCTCTCCTGCTAAAGAAAGAAAGAAAGAGAGAGAGAAAGACTGTGTAGCCTGGTGGTTAGGGCACTCATCTGGGAGGTGGGAGACCAAGGTCCAGTTCCCCTGCTCCAATGACTCTTTTACTACTTATTCATAATAGAACAGCGTCAACAGGAAAGACTGGGAGCCCCACACCAGAATATCGCATAACTCAGTAGTTAGAGCATTTTCGTGGTAGGTTGGAGATGCCTGTTAAAATCCTTTCTCCCCCCTTTGGCACAGGGGGGGAATTGAACCTGGATCTCTCACATCCCAGGCAAGTGCTCTAACCTCTGTGCTAAAAATTATAAACATCATCATATTCTCCTCTTTCCATCATTTTCTGTGGAATTTATTCCTACTTAGGACCCCTAAGTTACTTGACTCCAGGAGGTGAGTTGCTGATCATGGGTTGCTAACAGAGATAGGAGGGATAGCTCAATGGTTTGCGCATTGGCCTGCTAAACCCAGAGTTGTGAGCTCAATCCTTGAGGGGGGCCATTTAGGGATCGGGGGAGGGGAGTTGCGGATTGTTTTGAGCAGGGGGTTGGACTAGATGACCTCCTGAGGTCCCTTCCAACCCTGATACTCTATGATAGGTACCTGTCTCTGCCAGAGCCGTATGGTTTAGGACACACACCTCTCCTTAGAATTTCCCATGGGCTAGCATTGCCAGCTCCCAAACTATCATGCTGGCTTCTGTGATCTCCACAGTCATTGTTTAGGGAGCCAAGGTACCTAACTCAGGCTTTGTGAATTGCAGTGTTGATCCTGTGACTTTCTAGATGCCTAAAAGTTAGGCACCACAATGCCTAAATCCCTTTCTGGATCTGGGCCATAGCTTCCATAATTTCTTGTCCATGCTGCACCACTTACTGAGGGAGAGAGTCTGGTTCTTGGACTCTCTGAACCTCCACTCGGTTCACATATCCTGAGCTCCCAAGTTCACTACACCCACCTACTCTCTCACAATTAAAAAACAAACAAACAAAAACCTCCCCAAAACTCCCTTTTCTGAAAATTTTCTGACTGAACCTCTTCATGCATTTTTCAGAATTCTACTCACCACAGGTTTTTTGGAAAAGCTGCTTTCATCAATGATATCTTTAATTATGTCATCTATGTCCTCTTCATCGACGACAGCCTTTGTTAGTATTTTAGCTGATCTGAAAAATGTAGAGGAAAATCCATCATTGTGTAAAATGAGCAGTTAAACTTGTTTCAAGCGTTTCAACCATACCTACCTAGTTTCAAGAAACATTTAAAAAACATTCAGCTATTTTCCCTCTAACATATCTTTAGTATCTAAGGCATAAAATGTTAGTGGCATAAGAGCAGAGGAAAATTAGAGATCAGCCTGAACATTTGCACACACTACTAAATTGTCAATGCAATGTTGAGTACATAAGTCTATCTGCTTATGATTCCTGACTCTTTTCAGACAGATCAAAATACAGTAATTTCTGAAGTACAAGTTTAATTTGTGTTTCAAAATTTTGGTACACAACACTGCATGATTTTATAGACATGTTTATAGTATAATACATACATATAGATACATATGGAACCATTAATGACAGCTTTGGTGTTCACTGAATGTCCTTGCTTATATATATATATATATTTGAGACAATCCCTTAACATTCAATGCTAAATTCATACCTTGTGTAAACCAGTTCAACTTGCTGTTGAAGACACGGATCTGTGACTGTTTAAATCATGTCTGAATTTGGCTCTAAATTAACACAAATTAAAAAATACAACTACAAAACTTTGAACCTGCATGGTACACAAGTGCTAAATAATGGGTTTAAAACCTAATTATTGTAATGGGTTGACAAAACCTACAATATGAAAGTTCCTTAAGAGTATAAATTGAGATGGAAAAAGCAAAGAATAGTTCAGAGTAGTTATGGTACTGTATTTCAGGAAATATAGAATACAGTAATAAGAATCTAACATTAAACCCACTGAAAATCTGCTTAGATTTGTGAATATTTCTATTTAAGGGCTTAAATTATCAATTACAACATTACAGTTTAGCAATTACAGAAAAATAAGGATCAAATGATCAATCAGAGAAAAGGATTTAATGCATTTTTACATCTCTTATCTCCACCATGGTTGCCTCTAGGTTGGCATTTACCACCAATGGTTGTCTCTCTCTCTCTCTGAGGCCTTGGCTACACTTGGGAATTCACAGCTCTCTCGCGGCGCTGTATGTACTCCACCTCTCGGAGGGGAGTAGCTTGCAGCACTGTGAGCGAGCGTGCAGCGCTGCAGGCTCTGATTACACTGGCGCTTTACAGCGCTGCACTCGCTGCGCTCGGGGGGGGGGGCGTATTCACACCTCTGAGCGCAGCAAGTTGCAGCGCTGTACAGCGCCAGTGTAGCCAAGGCCTCAGAAACAAACCCAAACTGACAATCCTTGGTTTAAATGACAATTTGGGACGTAAGGATGGTGGAGATGAGAGATTAAAAATGCCTATGTTGTTCTGAAGAAACTGAATGAGTTATTTACAGACTGAGACTCAGTAACATTCAGTCTTAGGTTTTTTTGGAATGATATGAGCGATTTCAACATTCTGCGTACTGTAGAATAAGCTAGTGTTTAACCACTAAAAGTCAGGTTACATACTTCATGTAGACAGTACATACTTCACTGTATATTACAACAATAGCATAGGGAACTTTTTACATATCCTGCTAATAAATATTGTGCTGCTGTAGTTCATATTCATGTTTGCACAGAATGTTTGTTTATTTTACTAATCAAAATTTGGTGACACTGATTTTTGTACAGTTTATAAGCTAATTAATTTCCAAGTATGGTATCTTGCTAGTCCACTATTAATAATCAATAAAGTATATCAAATAACATATGTTTACCACAATGCACTGGCCTTGAGTGACACCCTTAGCCTTTGGTTCAACTTCCAAATAAGGGCTGGTCCCCACTTAGTCCGGACTTCGGACTAAGGTACGCAAATTCAGCTACGTTAATAACGTAGCTGAATTCGAAGTACCTTAGTCCGGACTTACCGGGGTCCAGACGCGGCCGGAAGTCTCCCCCCGTCGACGCCGTGTACTCCTCTCGGAGAGCTGGAGTACCGGCGCCGATTGTGGGCACTTCCGGGATCGATCCGGGATCGATTTATCGCGTCTTAACCAGACGCGATAAACCGATCCCAGAACATCGATTGCGTGCCTCCGGACCAGCCGGTAAGTGAAGACTAGCCCTAAGATACCACTATCTTTACTAGTGGTTAGCATCACACTCCAACTTATGTGTTAAGGGAGGGCACCAGAGTACTTGCAAAATCATGGAATGGAGTATTTTTAGTCCTGGTACTTTTAGAGACAAATTGAAGCTTGTCTTTCCTCTTCTGCCCCGGGGAAGAGGGTTGGGGTGCAGGGGAGGTATGGGTTCTGGGCTGGGAGTGTGGGCTCGGGGGGGGGCAGAAATGAGGGGTTCAGGGTGCAGGAGACGCTGCTGGGCTGGGGCAGGAGGGTGGGGTGCATGGGGGGTGAGGGCTCCAGTTGGGGGTGCAGACTCTGGGGTGGGGCCGGGGATGAGGGATTTGGGGTGCAGGAGGCGGCTTCAGGAGGGTGAGGGTTCCAGCTGGGGTATGGGCTTTGGGGTGGGGCCAGGGATGAGGGGTTTGGGGTTCAGGCTCCAGGAGGGAGTTTGGGTGTGGGAAGGGGCTCAGGGATGCGGGAGGGGATACGGGCTTCCGGGATGGAATTTGGGTTGCTGGAGGGGACTCCAGGCTGGGGCAGAGGGTTGGGGTACGGGATGAGGTGTGGGGTCCCGGCAGCACTTACCGCGGCTCTCAGGAAGCGGCTGCCAGGTCCCTGCGACCCCTAGGTGCACGCATGGCCAGGGAGGCTCTGGATGCTGCCCATGTGCCCACAGACATTGCCCCGGCAGGTCCTAGTGGTTACGGTTCTCAGCCAATGGGAGTTGCGGAGCCGGCTCTTAGGGCAGGGGCTGCGCACAGAGCTTCCCTGGCTGCCCATGAACCTCGGGGCTGCAGGGATCCGACGGGCACTTCCGGGAGCTGCACGGAGCCAGGGCAAGCAGGGAGCCTGCCTGAGCCCCGGTCCCCCACTGTGATGTTGCCCGGACTTTTACCACCCCGGGGAGGGGGAGGCCGCAGGGGATACAGGCACGCGCGGCACCCCGGGGAGGGGGAGGCCCTAGGGACCGCGGACACGCGCGGCGCCCCGGGGAGGGGGGAGGCCCTAGGGACCGCGGACACGCGCGGCGCCCCGGGGAGGGGGGAGGCCCTAGGGACCGCGGACACGCGCGGCGCCCCGGGGAGGGGGGAAGCCCTAGGGCCGCAGGCACGCGCGGCGCCCCGGGGAGGGGGGAAGCCCTAGGGACCGCGGGCACGCGCGGCGCCCCGGGGAGGGGGGAGGCCCTAGGGACCGCGGGCACGCGCGGCGCCCCGGGGAGGGGGAGGCTGTAGGGGACACACACGACGCCCAAGGCAGGGACGGAGCCCTGGGCCTGCACGGCGGGTCCGGGAGGCCGCACCGGGCACCCCAGAGCGCGGCGCACCCCCTCCCGCCGCTAACCTGTCCCTCTCCCCGGCCACCTCCTCGCCTCCGCCGCGGTCTCGCTTCCCGACCGCCCCCTGCGCCTGTAGGCGGCAGAACTTGGTCTCCACTTCGTCCAACAGCGAGTCCAGATCCTCCGCCATCGCCGGGCCGGGCCGCGCCGTCGGCGGTTGCCAAAGAGCCCGCGGGGACGCGCGCCACGGGGGGGGGGCACGGGCTGGGCGCGCCTCCGCGGAAAGGCTTCGAGCGTCGGGGGCACGGCTGCCGCCCCTCCTCTCCTGCAAACTAATAAAACATCCCCGGACCGCCGCCGCGTTACCCGCACAAACACGGAAAGCTACAGGGGCCCCCGCCAAAAATTACCGTCGGCTCGTAGTCGGCAGGATTCGAACCTGCGCGGGGAGACCCCAATGGATTTCTAGTCCATCGCCTTAACCACTCGGCCACGACTACTTGTAGTGATTGAGGTTGGTGCAGCACGATAAGAAGCATAGTCAATACCTACCTCAGCGCCTTTCTGCAATGGTTGGATTCGTTCTGGTTCTTGGATCACTTTGCTCCATTGGGGCAAGCCTTTAAAAGAACTATATTGTGTATGGTCTGTAATGTAATTGTTGTTTATTTCATTGATTTATTTGTTAATCAGTGGTCCCTGCAGGTTCAACACTATGACTGCCAGATTATTAGCTATGGGCATGACCCACAAAAGCCTGTCTTCGCAGCTAATCACTTTCTTGCCCCCCCATAAGGCTGCTTGCACCCACAGAAGTTTTTTTTGCAGCTGCGCCCATCAAAGGTACATTTTTGCCACCTGCAAAGCTGTTTGCACCTACACAGGTATTTTTCTTTTTGCAGCTGCACCTGTCATGCCCATATTTTTACACCCACAAGCCCCATTTGTGCATACAAACGTGTTTTTTTTTTCCGTAGGTGCACTTGTCACACTGGATCCAATGCTCTCTAAGGGGGACAGGACCACCAAATCCACCCCATCCAAGACAGCCTTGGGAGGTGGCAAGTTGTAGGCCTTGCCGGGAAGTCTCCTGGCTAGTTCATTGAGGGGAAAATGGTGTATGAGGACTGCAGGTCTCCCTTTCCCTGGAGATGGCCATTGGCTAAAGCATGTGGGGACAAGGAAAGTGGGCCCAGTGAGGTACATTTGGACAGGCAGCAGTGCTGGATCTAGGGTTACCAACTTTCTAATCCCACAAATCCCAACACCCTAGCCCCACTCCTTTCCCGAGGAACCGCCCCTTCTCTGAGGCCCCTTCCCCCCCTCCCTCTGTCGCTCACTCTCCCCCACCCTCACTCACTTTCACTGGGATGGGGAAGGGGGTTGGAGTGTTGGAGGTGGTGAAAGCTCCAGCTGCAGGTGCAGGCTCCAGGGTGGGGCCAGAAATGAGGGGTTCAGGGTGACGGAGGGGGCTCCAGGCTGGGACAGGGGTGAGGGCTGGGGATATGGGCTCTGGGGTGGGGCTGGGGATGAGGGGTTTGGGGTACAGGAGTGGGCTCCAGGCCGGAGCCAAAGGGTTTGGAGTACGGGGGGGCGGGCTCAGGGTTGAGGCAGGGGGTTGGCGTGCCAGAGGGGGTGCGGTTCCGGCTGGGGGTGTGGGCTCTGGGGTGGGGCTTGTGATGAGGGACTTGGAGTGCAGGAGGGCTCAGGGCTGGGGCAGGTGTTTGGGGTGCGGGAGAGGGTGTGGGCTCTGGGAGGGAGTTTGGGTCCAGGAGGGGGCTCAGGGCTAGGGTTGGGGTGCGGAGGGGGGGTGCGCAGTGTGGGGTGCAGGCTCCAGGAAGGAGTTTGGGTACATAAGGGGGCTTGGGCTGGAGTGTTGGAGGGTTTCAGGGTGTGGGCTCCAGCCAGACAGCGCTTACCTCAGGCGGCTCCCGGTCGGCGGCACAGCGGGGCTAAGGCAGGCTCCCTGACAACCCTGGCTCCCGGAAGCAGCTAGCATGTCCAGCTCCTAGGCCAGCATTTCTCAAATGAGGCCACTGTGTCCACCAGGGGCTTTTCTTGTGGCCACAACCTCCTGGGCTATGATAGGGGGGAGGGAGCAAAGCAGCAGCCCTTCCCCCTCTCTCTTGCTCTTGGATGCACCGCCTTGGTGTTGATTGCTGGGGCTGCCACCAGCAGTGGGGCCCAGGCCCCCTCTGGAAACACCGGGGGCACAACGCTGTAGGAGCAGGCACCTGGTGAGTTCCCCACCTTCCCAGGGCTCAGGCTTTGGGCTTCAGCCCTGGGGTGACCGGGAGGCTAGCTCTGGATGTGGGGCTTCGGGCTCCAGTCCTGGGCTCTGGATGCACAGTGGCAGACCCCAGGCTCCAGCCACACGGCTTCAGGCTCTGACCCCTCCACTGTCTCCCCCGACCTCCCCATCCAGGGTTTAATTTGTCCCCAGGCTTGCCGGGGCTGAATAAGCCTGCTGTGAAGAGTGATACTTGTATGTTTGTTAATATCACTTTTCATAACAGACTCCTGCCACCAGGGATGCTGCCAGTGCCACAGCTCTCTCTACCCTCATGACTGGACAATTACCTACAGGCTATCACGGCTTTGGGGATGGGGAGGCTGCAGTAGCATAGGGATCCAGGGGAGCAGGACAGCAAGAGTGTGATAGCTGCAGAGTTGTGCTGGCTGGGAGAAGAGCAGGCCAAAATGGAAGGCCAGTCAATTCCATTTCATTGACACGCCGCTAAAGGGGGCCAGAGACCCACACTGAATAATCCTGGGTTTATATGAGGAAAACAGGAGCTCTGTATGGTATGTGAACATGATGAGGGAAGTAATAAAAGAGCACGAAAGGCCTTCCTTCTTGGGGAGTTGCTTTCCCTTCTTCTGGGTGAATCTTTTCTTCTACCAAATAGGATAGAGCTACAGCTACCATCTGTAGCAGCTTAACTGGTATGTGCCTTTTGGTATTTCAGGCTGAGAATGGGCACTTCATTCCACATACTGCTGTTAGTAGGAATCCAAGATAGAACAACCGGTGGTGGAGGAATCTGAAATGGGCTTTCTGGGAAAGTAAGCAGGGAGAGGACATGTGAAAGGCTCACCCTGAGAATCCCCACTTAGCTTCAACTCAGCTAGGGTCCCAAACCCAACTTGCTGAGTACTGGTGTGCTGCCTCACTAGAGATGAAGGATTCCACAAGGAAGAGAAAATTCCATCCTGGGTGTGATGTTATTGATATAATCTGGGACAATATAGATCATTGTTGCAACCAAGGTCCTGTAGTGGCACCCAAATCTTGTATAAAGGGGGTCAAATGGGGTGTCTAAGACAAGGTTATGGTTTACTGGTTATGATTATGCTGTCTATATGTGTGTATCAATTTTGTAGTTGAAGTTATGAATATTGGCTCTATACTGTCTGTATTTCAAACTTATGCTATGCTGCTGGGTGACATCCCAGACAAACTGGTGTTAGCTCTGCCTAGCCTGCTTGATGGCCCATTAAGGACCATCAGCTTATACAATGGACCCATTGAGAGAAGGCAATTATGCCTTGAGACTCAGCAAGGTATGCAGGAACTTGCCCATGTGACTCCAGACTCCATTTTGCTGTAATTTTCCACAATAAGAACAAAGGTGTTCTTACACCTGGAAAAGACTTTATAAGGCTGATGCTTCATCTCCATCTTGTCTTCAATCCTGCTTCATACCTCTGGAGGAACTTTGCTACAAGCTGAAGCTTTGAACAAAGGACTGAGGACCCATCCCAGCGGGGGATGTATTCCAGAGTCTTGATTTGAACCTGCAGTTTATTCTATTGCTGCTGCAAGCCTGAACCAAGAACTTTGCCATTACTGTATGTAATTGATTCCATTTAACCAATTCTAACTCTCATGTCTATCTTTTTCCTTTTATGAATAAACCTTTAGATTTTAGATTCTAAAGGCTTGGCAACAGCGTGATTTGTGGGTAAGATCTGATTTGTATATTGACCTGGGTCTGGGGCTTGGTCCTTTGGGATCAGGAGAACCTTTTTCTTTTACTTGGGTATTGGTTTTCATAACCATTTGTCCCCATAACGAGTGGCACTAGTGGTAATACTGGGAAACTGGAGTGTCTAAGGAGATTGCTTGTGAGACTTGCGGTTAGCCAGTGGGGTGAGACTGAAGTCCTCTTAGTCTGGCTGGTTTGGTTTGCCTTCGAGGTGGAAAAAACCCCAGCCTTGGGCTGTAACTGCCCTGTTTGAGCAATTTGTCCTGAGTTGGCACTCTCAGTTGGGTTCCGCCAGAACTGCATTGTCACACTGGGAGAGTCCATCAGTTAGATAACTGGAAGGGTGGGGAGGAATAAAGTCCCTCCGGGGGCGGCCATGAAATTATCTTTGGGGCACAGTAGAGAGGCTTGGAACTGTTGCTGCATCCACGACGCCTTAAACCCCTTTCCCCAGATGGTTCCCGGGCGCGGCCATGAAATTATCTTTGGGGCACAGTGGAGAGGCTTGGAACTGTTGCTGCATCCATGACGCCTTAAACCCCTTTCCCCAGCTGGTTCCCAGTACACAGCAGGTCTTCTGCAAAAACAGTGCTGGAAGTGCTATGCGACCTGTTCCGTAAAGAGCCTCTTAAAGGGTCTTCCCTGGTCTGTATAAGCCCCCCTTTTCCACAGCACACATCTCTAGCTGACTTGCTTCATTGGGAGGTTGGAAGGGAATGGTTTATTGAAGAAAAAAAATACTCCCTGCTGAGAGAAGCTTTGATCTACTCACTGTATTCCACCCTCCCTTTGTTAGTGGTGTGATTTTCTAGCCCTCTTACCTCTCTTTCCACTACTCAGCCTTTAGGAAATGAGTTTGTATCCCCATCTCTCTTTCCATAGTACAATCTGCTGCCTCCTTTTATGAGATATCAGTCTGGAAATGGACATTCCTGTTTGTTTTACCTTTAACTAATTGCTTAGGATTTTGGGGTCCACCCCAACATTTTACACAATAGTAGCCATCCCACCTTGGTCACAGGACAGCATGATGTGATTGGGACATGGGGAAAGCTCATGGGTGTGATCTCATTACAAAGCTAAATGGTGATAGGCCAACTCAGTGCTTAAATGGGAGATCATCATCTTCATGAAGGTAAGAATAATTTAATCATCCATGTGGGTGGTCAGCTCTCAAGACGTTCATTATTTTGTTGTATGCACCCAAGTGATGTGCTAGGAAGTGAGGGAGAGCGTTTGGGCCAAACCCACATTTTTGCTTCCCAGGGCTGCAGGCCCCCAACTAGTTCTCATTCACTCACTCTCATCTGCAAAACATGGCATCCTCAAAAAATGGCATTTGACAGAGGAAGAAGTATGACCAGCAGGTGAGCACCAATTATTATAATTACAAACTTTTAGAATCAAATGCCTTTTATAGTTATGGACAAAAGCAGGAAGATTAAAATATAAGTTGCATCTTTGTGGCTATAAGTTCTGCCCATGGTGCTTTAGAGCAGTATGACTGAGTAGCTTTTGGGGTATGTCTCCATTTAGAGGCAAAATGAATCATATAAAATGAATAGTACAGTTCAGTATTTTATATATCAGTCCTTTTAAACTAAAAAATGTGAGCTTTTCACATGTTGCAATTTTGAGAAAATGGACCAATTTCGCTAAAAACCTGTGAGGTTTCACTTGGAATAGAACCACTTTGGGATGAAAATGGGCCTGATCTCTTTAAAAAAACAGCTATGTTTTTGAGTGAAAATCTCAGCATTTTGAAAATTCATGGCCAGATTCATAGCCTTGCTCTGGCCAAGTTACCATGGTCCACTAGTGCAAAATGGTAGTATACTCCACTTAGTAGAGGAGTCTTCTGGTGGTACATAACCACCAGTGCAGTTCCTATGTCAACCTCCTCCTTGTATTTGCTATAAGGGGTATGGCTGTGACCCCACAGCAGCCACCTGTTCCCCTGATGCTGATACAGACTTTGTGGCTTACTCTGGGGACCAGACCAACGCCTAGCAGCTCCAGGATTGACGACTGTAATGGAGGCTTAAAAATGTGATGCTAAAATCCTACAAAGTAGGTAAGCACTGGAATAAATTGCCTAGGGGGGTTGTGGAATCTCCACCACTGGAGATTTTTAAGAGCAGGTTAGACAAACACCTGTCAGAGATGGTTCTGCCATAAGTGCAGGGGACTGGACTAGATGACCTCTCGAGGTCCCTTCCAATCCTATGATTCTATGAAATTGGCAGAGGTAATCTGGGAGAGTTTAACTACCTGATAGTACTTATAATATAATTTTAGAAATTGGTAAATTTTGAATTGATGGTACCCCCTTAAACACATGTAATTTATTTATTTTTAAATAGTTTTTTAGAAGAGATCTTAAACAGCTGGGGGATTTTTGTACTGTTTTTATCATATTTTTGAAGCGCTTCCTGTAAAAATGGAATATTGCCTATTTCTTTATTAATAAATCCAGGCAAATGTACGTGATGTGAATCACTGGTCTCTCAACATGTGCTGTATGTTCCTCCATCTTCAAACACACATGGAAGGTCAAATGTTTCATGTTGGAACAAGGCCAGTTTTCTCAGTTGTAACACATTAAGAAAAATGATGGAGTTGAACGCTGTATGTTATGTTTGATTGGTAACTCAAGGAAGCAATTTAGAGAAAAAGAGAAAGAAATAAAATAAGCGGTGCTGTCTTTTCTAGCAAGTTGACAAAAAGCTCATTGCTGGCTTCTCTTGCAAGCGCTTTTCAAAATTTGTCAGCCTGTGATGAAGTGAGGGCTACAGTCCTTAACAGCTCCAGGCAAAGCCTCTGGGTTACAAGGTGTTTTATAATTCTCCTGGTACTACGAGTAATGAATTGCAAGTCGTCTTTGAATTCCCTTGTACTTAAGCTTTTATTTCAGAGCTCCATTTTCCTTCCCACACATCTCTGGACTCTTTGAATACAACCAGCTTATAATGACAGCACTGCTGGGAGATGTGTTGGGTAGAACAGTTGTGAGCCTCCCCGTGGTTGATGCTATGGAAGCAATTGAATCGCATTGATCCTGCTCCAGCTCTTTTAAGTAGTCCCTTGGTTAGGAGTTGGTGTCATGTAGGTAAATTTAGTCCAAAAGTGGATTCTTTAGTGGAATTTTTACATTTGTCTTTCACAGCTGTGGAGAGTTTAGACTAATCACAATTCTCCCTGGTATACTGTCATTTCTGTAATTTGAAAAAGGATCAGGAGCCTGCAGGCTTGGAAAATCTTGAAGAAACTCTTGTCTTGAAATACATCATCACATGTGGAAAGACCACTTGCTGCACCATCATAAGGAGCTTAAGAATGCCGAAATCAAGTACTTTTCTGGCATTCTTTCAAATAGCCTTAGAAATCTAAGTACATTTTCTTTTGCCTGCAAAACAGCTTCTTTCCCCTTCAATCAACCCTGTGGTTGTCAATGTGTTTATCTGTTGTTAGGTGTCAGAAATGTATGGAGTCGCTACAGGATAACTGTGCCAAAGTCAGGACTGCCGAAGAGCTTCTCTCATGAATCTACTGAAGTTTTGCTCAGTTGAACAGCGTTTGAAGGCCTGTGCCTTCAAAC
Organism: Chrysemys picta bellii; assembly: GCF_011386835.1. Lineage (NCBI taxonomy): Eukaryota > Metazoa > Chordata > Testudines > Emydidae > Chrysemys > Chrysemys picta. The sequence goes on from NC_088792.1 coordinate 249,093,207, forward strand.
CAAAGAGATTGCTTTTATAAAATTTCTTGCCTGCTGCTGCCTTGTCATTCTAAACTTGGCCTGTTGCAATCATATAGACCTACAGGGCCACATTAATTCCTGGTATAATAGTCAGTGGACTTACACGAGGGTGAATCTGACCTATTGGGCCAGATTCCTCATTTTGGCCAAGCTATGCTCAGCACAGGAATGAGGGTATGGGGAAAGGAATCAAGTTGGCTTTAAGCCACCTTTGCAATGTTACTCCTAGCATAAGCTGGAGCACCTTCAGGGCTGCTGTAACTTATACTCACCACTAACTGCCATCATGGGTTTTCCACAGCTGAGATAGTCAGAGTGTGGTGTACTTCAGCCATGCCACCATCCTCCCCCAATATGCCTCTGATGCTGGGGACTGCAAGAGAGGGTGGTGTAGAGTCATTCTGGCGGCTTTTCTCCACTTATGCAGGGGGTATTTCTTGGGTGGCGTTTCTGTCAAGTTTCTGGCCCCTATATATCACTGGAATAGTGGTAGGAATAGAGTTAGGCCATTCTAGGTATTTCCTATGTGTCAGTCACTCTGCAGGCCTGCAAGTGACATACCTTATGGGAGAGGGCTCCTTAGTCCATGTGCTTTTGATTGAGGATCTTGAGTGGAATGCACTTCAGACACACTTGCTTTACTCCTTCTTCATAGAGGTGGAAGGTTGTTTCACCTTTCACTTCATTGGGGGTTTTGCAGGAACAGGATGAGAATAAAAAGAAAATCAGATTAAAACAAAAGAAATGGTTTGTAACATAACTAGACATGGGCCTTATCTATGATGAGTACTAGCCCTTGATTCAAGCCATCAGTGGCCAACAACTTGCATAGCTGGGCTGGTGTGAACCCCTATTATAGACAAGGAAAGCTGTGATTTACATTGATGAAGCTTTCTTAGTTTAAAGCAGGATAAGATCTACTGGTGCAAATCATGGCTTGCGATGTCTACAGTAGGGGTTTGTACTACAGCAGCTACAACATTTGCTGGCTATTGATGGCTTGAATGGTGCTAATTTCAAGTATAGACCAGGCTTCTTGACAATGATGTGCACTTAAATAATCATTTCAATGACTCTTCCACAATATTCCTCAAATCCTTTTCCTGATCAGTGGGTCCAATGTATCATTTTGAATGATGGAGCACTTACTTCCTAATAATGTCCCAATGCACAAATGTAAGAAAATTAAGACATAATGCAGACTCTTAATTGTAGTCTAATCTATAATAAATATTTCTGTGTTAACTTAATACTCAGTAAAGTATTAGATCTGGAGACTCTGTTCTGCTAAAGAACATTTGCAGCATGGGTAGCAGTAAGTGCAAAATTCCTCATGCAATGCTGTCAATGTATCTCATCAGTGATGCTGAGGGACTAGCACTAGAGATGAGAGGACAATTTAAGCTTGAGGCTGATTCAGTCTTTGACTTGTCTGCCGAGCCTTCCAACAAAGGAGCTGAGCCAGTTGTAATGGTGGGTTGTTGGTTTGGTTTTTTTGGTGCTAGCTGAATTGTCCATTGGGGACGAGACGCGGATCAAAAATGTAGGCCATCAAACAGATTTCGGACTGTAACAACTTCCACTCACTTCCCACCATGATTTGAATTGATAACTTCAAGACTCTGTATCCCATTAACAGTCCTCTAAGCCGTCCAGTCCTCCTGAATGTTAAAATTTTCCTAAAAAGTGTTGGAAAACTTCCAAAGTGAAGTGCTGGGTCTGTCTTGCTGAGGAGCTAATGTGTTTTCAAACGTGTAGAGCCACACCAGCCAATTTTTAGATAAGTACGTCAATAGCATGATAATTCAGGTGTTAGCAAGGGAAGGAAAGATTTTTAAATAAATATTGTGATGCAAAAAATATCTACTCATTGGGCCATTATCCTTTTAATGAATCTGGCGTAGTGTTGGAAATTCTGCCTATAACCATGATATTTTGATCTCTGTGAGGCATAACAAACATTGTAAAGTAGTTTCTGGAAAATCTGTTGGCTTGTAATGCTGTGTATCAAAAAGGTTGTATTTCCAAATCAACAATAATAATGAGTAACTTCAAATAAACAGTGCATTGCCAGGCACCGTGTAGATCACTGCACCTGTGTTCTCTGGCACCAGGGGTGTCTGTTCCTGTAAATTAGGCTGGAAGGAAGGAAGGTGTGATAAAGCAGATTGGTGCAGAGGAAACATCTCAGACCAAGGAAAAAATGGTTCCATCTGAAAGATAAAAATAATAATTAGTAGTAAATATAATATAATTGGTCTGGGAGGAAGGGGCAAAGCAGTGGAAGATGAGTTATATGGAACAGCCATCCAGCCCACTGGATGGCTATTGTGGAAAAATCATTCAGATTATCAGCCCACTGCACAGCTGCATTGAGAGAGACCAACAACATATGAGACTAGGTTAGCAGAGGGACAGAAGGGATAAAAATCAAAACAGCGATACTATTACATAACATAGTAGCCAACACTGGAAAATATTTTCCAGGGATGATTCTCCAGATAAGCTGGGGGGTTGGGGTTAAGCACCAAACCACTAGAAGATTGTGGGTGTGGAGGGCTGTGTGAGTGGGAGATAATGGTTCCGGTGAACTCTGATTGCTTTTATTTGTTTTGTTAAAGTATCTTTATTATCAAGCTCTTAAACCTGATATAGTTTTCACACTGTTCTTAAATATCTGCTCTTCTAGGAGACCAAAACACCAAGAAATCCTACATTCTCTTACCCAGCTATTGCCCCTCAAGCCTTGTCCTCTGGTAGGGCTGCTGTACAGACAGAGGAGACACAGCTCCATGGAAGGGCAGGGGGCGGGCTCCTCTTTTCTCTTTCCAGTACGCCGTACCAGCTATGGCATACTGGACCATACCACTGTACTTGCACTACTGGTTATTATTATTATTTGTGTTAGAGTAGCACCTAGAGACCCCAAATTGTGCTAGGCACTGTACACACACATAGTAAGAGACAGTTACGGTCCTGAAGAGCTTCCACTTCAAACAAACAGGGGATGGGAGAGGAAACTGAGGCATGGAGGGAGGAAGTGACTTATCCAAGGTCACCCAGCAGGCCAGTAGCAGAGCTGGAAAGAGAACCCAAGTCTCCTGAGTGGATGTCCTCTGGATCACACTGCCTTTCATTGATTAGTTATGTATTCCCTTGCTCTCTCCTATATAGGGGTCCTCCTTCCTGCTCCCAAGGAGCTTTCCCCACTTCCTCTGCCACACACAGTGAGGTTGTAATTTCCTCTTTTCTACACTGTGGGGTTCCCTCTTCCTATTCTTCTCCGTTGACTTCCCCCTTCCTCTGCCCCAGGACTGTGAGATCCTCCTCCCCTTCCTCTCCCTATGTGGGGTTAAACATTCCTCTCTTTGCTATCTCTTTCCCTTGGGGTCTCCTTGCCTAGTGATATAGCACATAGTGAGTGATTAAGTCTTTCAAACCCGGCCAATCTTTTATGACTACCAGATTCTGGGGACACATAATACATTCAGGACCTCTCATATCCACAATGTGGATCGTACCTGATTTGTCCTCTTAGGGGAAAATCAAGCAACTGCCTCCGCAGTTGTCAAGGCCCCCTCAGGCAGTGGACCCAGTGCAGTGATACTCAGAAGGGAGGGGTCTGTATTGGGGGTTCTGTAAGGCGTTCACATCTGCATTTTATGTAGCCCAGCTCTGAAGAGACTCCCTGTTCAGCAGCACACAGGTAGGGGCAGGATATGGGTGATCTGAGGGAGGTCAGTGGTAAAGCCAGAGAATCTGCTGCAGCATAGATTCTCCAATCCTTCTCACCACATCGGGGCCTTGTTGAGATGGAATGGCTCCATAGCTGTCCCATGGACTTTAGGGGAGGATGTCTCTCATGCCTGTCTGCTAAGTTCCTAGCTAGTTTCTCAGGGTGCATGCTGGGCCAAGGATTTGCTCCTGTCTGGACAGAATAAGAAAATCCTTCCTTTACACGAATAAAAAAAAAGAGTAATATTTCTTTGTTCAGTTTCTTTATGGATGTATTTAAAGGTCCTTCTGAATAATGTTGTAATCCTGCTTTAACGTTTTATGGATTTAATTAACTCTGAGATATTTTACTACATTTTTTCCTTTCTGGCAAAGATCCTTCGTTATAGCTTTAGCAGTTTAGGATAAATAATTCTGGTTATTGCATCAGGTTCCATATGCATTTCCTTCTTTGTCTTCTTGCATTGTGTTTGTTTGAGTCTTTTCTTCAGCATCCGAATCTTGCTCACTGTATATTTTACAAGGTAGATTAGCACGTGGGTTATGTATGAATGTTGTTTCAAACAAGCTTTTATGTTTAATTAGTTTATAAACATAAAGAGAAATAATGTCTCTGACTGTTCTGTGCTTCCTTCAAATCTGTATATTCAATGGGTTTGCACTAGTTCATGTACATAACAAAAGAGAATGATTTAATATCCTTAAAAATAAAAGCAAAGCAATAGTGGAATTATCACTTGTATTTGAAATAACTAGCTAATCCAGCTATTTTTTTCAGACTGATAAGTAACATAGTTTCCTGAAAGAGAGAGAGAGAGAGAGAGAGAGAAATCCTGACCCCTCTGAAGTCAATGGCAAAACTCCCATTAACTTCAGTGGCCCAGGATTTCACCCTAAAAATGAAAATCCACCTCATCTCATTAAAAAATAGCTTATTTCTTACTAGAAAACACAGGTAAATAGGTTTTGTTCAAACTTTAGCTAATCTCTACCAGCAGGGGACACTGCAGGGTGAGATTGTTTTTTAAGGAAAAGGTAATGGAAAGTAAATTGTACTTGAAGCAACCATTTTGCAGGTCTAAAGTTTATTTTAATGATCTTCACTGGGGCAATGGATTATCTGTAAATTTAAGTCAAGAGTTGTTTTTAGTGAGATTAATATAGGGACAGATGGATAAAGACATTTTGTGGTGTAAGAATGAAGGAAAATCAAATTCTAATGAAAACAGTTTATCCTCTAATGTTGCAGACAGTACACAACTTCTATTCTTGTTTTTGAAGGATACTCCAGTCTGACATGGCTTTAGGCGAAGAGACTCTTGATTGTGTTATCATCTGTAGAAAAAAGTTTAAAAGGGAGTCATAATGCTTTATAAGAAGGGAGAGTAGACATTAAATTTGCCATCAATAAAAACAGTGTGGAAAGTAACAGAAAGAGAGAGTAAGTATGAGCTATGGTGAAAAGTAAATTGTAATTACAAATATAATTAAAACAAAGCAAATAGAAGGAAATACTAGAATTTAAACAAATTTATGCTTCACATCAAACAAAGAAGCAAAGGAATGCTTGGCTCTCAATAAATACCTTGGGTAGATGTGGCTGTAGGAAATAGCAACAAAATAAAGGGAAGATACAAATTTAACACTATAGATGTAATTTAAATGAGAAGTACAGATCAGAAGTAAAAGTAAAGTATGCATGTGAGGATGAGAAATGTAAAAAAGTTAAAGAAAAGAAATATTGGGGAAAACATTTAAAAATGTTTTAAAAAGCAAATACACAGGCCCTGATTCAGGAGAGCATCCCTTTTCAGGAGAGCATTTAAGGATATGTTTAGCATTAAACACATGCTTAAGTCCCATTGATGCTTAAATTCAGCAGGTTCTTAAGTGCTCTCCTGAATTGGGGCCTCAATGAATGATTAGGAGGAAGTGTTTTGGCTTCTTTATAAAACCGTGTGTTTAACCTAATAGGTATTCTGCTTTGTAGAACAAAAAAGGGCCTCCCTCACAATTTAACACATTCTCTCATAAATCCAATTTAAGAAAAATTCCCAGCATTCCCATGCTGAATACTTAACAGTCTTCTCAAACTTATGCTATAGCAATAAATGTGTTATATGACCATAAAATTAGGGTTATGCGGGCTTGTAACTTTTTAGTTTATGCTAGCTCTGTGAGCCTCTAGCAAATTTTATAAGGTTTACTGTCCTAGAGTTTGCAATGAACCTAAGCTACAATGTAAAATAACAGAAAACAAAAAAACAAACAAAATCCCAAACAAACAAAAAACCCCAATGAATAACTCATAGTTTTTACCTAGGTGCTTAAAGAAAAAGAAAAAAGCATGGAATTCACTATTTTTCTAGATCAAGTTGAAGGGTCAAGTAGAAAAGAAGCAGACAGCAAGGGAAGAGTCCCAGGAAAGAACAGCCCCGGACCACATGGTAACTGCCTTGTTATAGGACCCCCCCAACATACTGTCTTGTTCTGGCTTTTGTTTATTTCACTCAGCCTGCCATCCCAACAATAGCCTGCTAGAATTGGTTGATGTCTGATGGTGACCTGAGATGCCAGCCTCAAGCTTTGCCAGGTGGAAAATTACCAACTTGGTTTTAAAGTGCTGGCTCTGGTTTGCGAGGAGTTGGTAAAGCCTGTTTACCTTTTTCTTTTATAGCTTGTTCTAGAGTCCGTGGAGGATACACAGCTGCTTGGCAATGCCACAGCTAATTCCTTGGCTGCAAAGTCTAAAAAAGTAAAGCCTCTGATGAAGCTGCTGACAGGTAATGTACAAGAATAGTGTACAATACATGTGTACACTGCATACTTATCTGTACACTGTACATAAATATGCAGGGTTTGTGAGGTGTTTCATTAATCTTTGGCTAAAAAGAAAAGCTAATTTATATAGATAGATAGCAGTATCTCACTGGTCCTGGTCTACACCAATTTTGATTCTGTTCCAGTATCCCCTACCCTATATCACTGATGCTGTCGAAAGAGAATTAAACCAAAAATCCCTCCAAACAAGCTGTTGTTTTGAAGCTTTTTTAATTGATGTTCTGATTCCAAATGACTTAACATTTTTCCTGTTTACATTGCTTATAGTTTAACTGGCCACATTTTGTTTTCTCTGGATTATGTTTTTTTATGGGCTTTCTTTTGTACTTTTGCCTGAGCAAACCAGTGGAAAAAATGTGTACACAGAAAAATTAAGAGGGCATGAATTGGCTTGATTGTCATTCCATCCATATCAAGACACAAGAATGGCCATACTGGGTCTCCAGTATCCTGTCTTCTGACAGTGACCAGTGCCAGATGCTTCAGAGGGAATTAACAGAACAGGGCAATTATCAAGTGATCCATCCACTGTCATCCAGTCCCAGCTTTTGGCAGTCAGAGGTTTAGTGACACCCAGAGCATGGAATTGCATCTCTGTCCATCTTGGATAATCCTCCATGAATTTTTCTTAATCTTTTTTTAATCCAGTTATACTTTTGGCCTTGACAGCATCCCCTGGCCATGAATTCCACAGGTTGACTGTGTTGTGTAAAAAAGTATTTCCTTATGTTTGTTTTAAACCTCCTGCCTATTAATTTCATTGTGTGAGCCCTGGTTTGTTGTTATATGAAGGGATAAATAACACTTCCGTATTCATTTTCTCCATACCATTCATGATTTCAGAGACCTATCACATCCCTGCTTAGTCATCTCTTTTCTAAGCTGAACAGTCCCAAGTCTTTTTAATCTTTCCTGTTCTACACACGTACTCATTTTTGTTGCCCTTCTCTGTATCTTTCCATTTCTCATGTATCTTTTTTGAGATGGGGCAACCAGAACTGCACACAGTATTCAAGGAGTGGGCAGACCCCATACTAAACCAGAGCACCCATTGAAATCTGGGAGGCGGGTAGACGCAAGCCTGCCCATGTCTGAAGGCCCCTACCCCAGCCTAAGGGGAGGAGCTACTGGACCAAGGGTTCAAAAATTCTGTTTGCTCATAGTCAGCAGGATTCAAACCTGCATGGGGAGATCCCAATGGATTTCTAATCTATCACCTTAGCCACTCAGCCACAACTATTTATTGCTAAATTAGAGCAAACAAGAAGCAGTACTGGGCCAGAGACACCCCACCCCTCAACAGCTATAGGGCACGCACCAACTGGAGGAACTGTTTAAAAAGGGCATTGGTAGCCTGGAGGGAGGAGTTACAGGCTGCACAAGGAAGTGAGATTGATGCCTGGGGCAATTGACAGAATGACTTCTTTGGTAAGGGCACTCTGGGGAAGTGATCCATATTTCCACCCACCTTTGGTGCTGAGAACCCACAAAAGGCACTGAAGAATGGGATGTTGTTCCCTGGCAGATGAAGCAGATACTACTAAAACTCTGCTCCTGCCCCAAATGGAGACGCCACAGCCTGGTGTGCAGCAAACCAGGGCAGAGTGTAATTTGGGGTGGACCAACAAGTAGTCTGGACACTACAGTGCCCCTTTAGGGTCTGGGTTGGGACCCAGTGTAGTGGGAGAACTTGGGTCCTCGTGCCCTGCTCTCCCTCCCCTTCCTTTCTATCATGACTAAGGATAAGATTATGTCACAGAGGTCAAGGATTCTGTGACTTTCAGAGATCTCCATGACATTTTCCACTTCAGCCCTAGGACAGCAGGGCCTGAGCTGCCGTGGGTGGTGGGGGCACCTGGAGCCCCGAGCTGCCATAGCAGGGGCCATGCAGCTGTCAGCTGTGGTGATTGCAGGTGCTGGACCCACACCCTTTCCTGCACCAGGGCTTGGGCTCTCTTCCCCTTCCATGGAGCTCTGGCTTCAGTCTTTCCCCTGCTAGCCACCCTTTTATTTCCCCCCTTTATCTTTTTATCAATTACTGATCTATGAGAAGACCTTCCCTCTTCTCCCATGACTGCTCACTTAGCTTAAAAGCCTTTGCTGTGGGACCTTGTCAAAAGCTTTCCACTGCATCACTCTTGTCCAGATGCTTATTGACACCTTCAGAGAATTCTAATAGCTTGGTGAGGCATGGTTTCCCTTTACTAAAACTGTGACTCTTTCCCAACATATTGTGTCCATCTATGTGGCTGACAATTCTGTTCTTTACTATAGTTTCAACCAATTATCCTGGTACTGAAGTTTGGCTTACCAGCCTGTAATTCCCAGGATTGCCTGTGGAGCCTCTCTAAAAAAAATCAGTGTTACACTAGCTGTCTGCCAGTCATCTGGTACAGAGGCTGATTTAAGTGACAGATTACATACAGTTAGTAGTTCTGCAAAATAGTAGACACAGTTAGTAGTTCTGCAATTTCATATTTGAATTCCTTTAGAATTGAATACCACCTTGTCCTGGTGACTTACTACTATTTATCAATTTGTTCCAAAACCTCCTCTATTGACAACTCAGTCTGGGACAGTTCCTCAGATTTATCACCTAAAAAGGCTAACTGAGGTGTGGGAATCTCCCTGACATTCTCTGCAGTGAAGACTGATGCAAAGAATTCATTTAGCTTCTATGCAACAGCCTTGTCTTCCTTGAGTGTTCCTTTAGCACCTTGATTGTTCAGTAGCCCCACGTATTGTTGAGTAGGCTTCTTACTTCTGATATACTTAAAGACATTCTGGTAAAGTCCACAACTGAGAACAAAGGATGTAATCTGTTGATTAGCTGAAGGTGGTATTTCTGGCCACTGCTCCTCTTTGGGAATCTGGGAGTCACAGCCTAAGACTGCAAACCTCTTTGACAATAGTTTGGACAGATGCGCTCATTTGAAAGAGAGTGAACAGTCATACAGATTTTGCCAGTTCCCCACAATGTTTCCCACTGCCAACTGATAGCCACTATCTTCTATAGATTGAATCTAGGTCAGCACACACACACATAGTCATGGAGCCCACCCACCCAGAGCCATGTACCTCAGTCACTTGCTCAGAGACGGAACCATTCATCATTCGCACTGGTGTGTCATTCCTCCAGCACTCTTCTCCATTTACCTTTCTGTGATCCTGATTCTCATCCATGACCGCCTTCCTGATGGAATCGGGATTGAGGAGTTCCCCATCCATATGATACTCAATCTCCGACGTCTCCAAACAAAATCTAAGATCATGAGAATTAGCATTGCTGACTTTCAGTATGCAGATGGCTGCATCATTCTCGCACACAGAGGCCAACCTGCAAAGTACCCTAAATCTTTTTGTGGATGCCTATCACAGCCTGGATGTGTCTCTCATCATCGGGGGAAAAACAAGGTACTCTACCATCCCTCACCTGCACAAACTACTCTTTGTATTCCACAAATCACCATCAGCAGGGAACCCCTGGAAAATGTGGACCATTTTCCATACCTTGGCACCCACCTCTCCCAAAGAACCAGCATTGACATAGAAATTGAATACAATATCTGCTGTGCCAGCACATCCTTTGGAAGACTACTCAAATCAGGGCCGGCTCCAGGCACCAGCTGCCCAAGCACGTGCTTGGGGTGGCACCTTATAAGGGGCGGCCAATGTGGGGGGCGCTCGCGGTGTTTTTGTTTTTGTTCGGCGGGGCGGCGCTCGAGGGATTTTTTTTTTTTTTTGCTTCGGTGGCGTGGTGTGGGGCGGTGCTGGGCAGGGGGGGAGGGTTTGGGTGGCCCGGCGCAGCACTCTGGGGGTTTGGGCGGCCCGGCGTAGTGCTCCGGGGCGGGCGGGGGTTTGGGGCGGCCTGGCACTCCGGGGGTTTGGGCGGCCCGGCCCGGCGCTGCGGGGGGGCGGGGGTTTGGCCGGCGCCGAGCGGCGCTTGGGGGGTTTGGGCAGCTCGGCCTGGCCCGGTGTGGCGCCCGGGGGGGAGGGTGGCGGTTTGGCGGCCTGGTGAGGTGCTCAGGGTGGGGGTTTGGGCGACCCGGCGCGGCGCTGTGTGGGGGGGGGGGGGTCGGCGGCGCTCGGGTGGGGGGCGGTGTTACGGCGGGGCGGCGCTCTCCTTTTTTGCCTGGGGTGACAAAAAAGTTAGAGCCGGCCCTGACTCAAATGAGTCTTCAATGATAGGGATCTGCCAACAGGTACCAAGATCCTGGTTTACATGGCAGTTGTCATCCCCACCCTTCTCTATGGGTGTGAGACCTGAGTAACCTACAGACAACATCTCAAGCAGCTTGAATGGTTCCAGCAACACTGCCTCAGGAGGATTTTTAGGATCAGCTGGGAAGACCGACGCACTAAGATCAACATTCTCTCTGCAGCCAACATCAGCAGTATAAAGGCGCAGGTCATGAAACATCAACTCTGCTGGGCTGGCTACTGTGAACGTATGCCTGACACTCGCCTCCTGAAGCAAGTACTCTTCTCTCAGTTAAATCAGGGAAGAAGGGTTTATGGAGGGCAGCAGAAGCACTTCAAAGACATACTGAAAGTACACCTTAAAAAGGGAGGTTTCAGAGTAGCAGCCGTGTTAGTCTGTATCCGCAAAAAGAACAGGAGTACTTGTGGCACCTTAGAGACTAACAAATTTATTAGAGCATAAACTTTCGTGGACTACAGCCCACTTCTTCGGATTCTTAAAAAGGGAGGCATCAACAAACTGGGAGGACTTGGTCGGAACAGAACACAGTGGCGCCACACCATACACCAAGTCACAGCTCACTTTGAGGAGAACAGACGTGCTCATGAGACAGAGAAGCGACAAAGGAGGAAAGAAAGGGCACAACAGTCCAGCCAACAACACTGTCTCCTCCAAGATTACACCTGTCACTTCTGTGGGAAAATCTGCAAGGCACGAATTGGGCTCCTCAGCTACTTAAAACCCACCAATGAACCCCCCGGCGGACATCCTCGCATCAAGGGATAGCCGAAGTAGGAGAAGAAACATCTCGGAACCCATTAGCCATCCCCAAACTCACAGAAATGCACCTGTTTACTCACTCAGCCACCCTCCCCACACCTGTGCATCCAGTCACTCACTTGGTCCCCTCATCCACGCACTAATGCACCCAGCACTCAGTGATTTCCCCAGATAAACACCATGCACTCCTTGACTCATCTCCAACCCTAACTTGACATACACCTGCACATTCACTCATATCCCTTTCACTCAGCAATACGTCCACTCACTCAGCCTCCAGGCCCTATACATCCTCCTATTCGTGCTGCTATGGTGGTTGTGTCTGTATTGGATCCAAAATTGTAGGTGGTTGTGTGGATCTGTACCCAAAATCCAAGAACCTGCAATAATTAAGAGGTTTTGATATGCAAGAGGCTAGTTCTAGTGCAGTTTTAGATTTGCCTACATTTAATTGTGCTTACAAATGTTTGTGTTCTATATCAGCTATGGGAAAATAGGATTAGCCAAGACAGATTACTTGTTAAAACTGGGCCGACTAAGGATAAAACGGTGATTTTATATTATATATAATAATCATGATGAATGGTGTTTGTTTTCTAGAGAAAAGATAATATATGTAAAGCTGCACCTGCAGCAAGGCTATATTTTCTGTATGGCACTGACAGGAAATGTGAATTATGGATTATTACAGATTTTTTTCTGCATACATCATGGGTTTACCATTATTTATTACAATTCCTTAGGATTTGACTGAGGCCTTGAGTAATAAGTGTGCTCGTATGTTCTAGGATACATGCATATAATGGACAGACAATTTTTGAAAAAGAGAAGTAAACTCTGCAGCCACTGGCAGCTGAAAGGAAGAAAACTCTTACATCTAGATCTTAGAGTTAGTGAGCCAACTTCTAATTTCAGTTATATCAGTGTAGTAGTGGAGCTACTCTGGATTTATATTGGTGCAAATGAGATCAGAATCTGTCTCGAGACCTAATTCTGCCCTATGTTATACTCCTGTGACTCCCTTTGGAGTCCCTGTTCCAAATTCAACCTAATGTAACCAAATTCAGTGGGTACAACAGAACGGTACATGGACCTATAAGAAAAAACATATATAATGAAAACATTTAAAACAATTAAAATCCATGTGTATTAAATACCATAAGTCAAGTTGCCAGCAGTTGCCAAACACAGCACAGGTGAGAAATGAAGGAAAACTAATAGAACAGTGAGGAATAAACAATAGGCACTAAGCATATGGCATTTCAGAGTTTGCCTTTCCCATCGGTGTGCCTGTCGCCATGGAAGAACAAATCCCATAGGAAAATTAGTGAGTTAAAAAAACATTTCATACCCTGGCATACGTTCCATGTTTAGTTTAAAATGTGTGGCATGGACTTATAGTACTTTCTTTGATTTGTTGCGAATATTTACAGAAGCAAATTGAAGAGTTCATGCTACACTACAGTAGAAAGAATGATAAACTGCAAAAATGCTGTACATTTTAAATATCTATTTTTTCATAAAAATTCTGATGAACTTTAGCTCATGGATAATGATTTTGATTAAAAGAAAAGAATAACATGAGAAGTGAGCTAATATTACTGCTGGAGCATAACCCAAAGTCAATAATAAGGGTTTCTGACAGTAGTTAGGCAGATTCAAATTGTACAGTACCTGATATGAACAGTGTATTTTCAGTTAATTCACTTTCTGCAATAAAATAGTCTGAGTTTAAGCAGCATATATATATTTTTAAATCGGTAAGTTTTATCAAAAGTTGTATTCAAATAGGCCAAATCCCACATGCAGCCCAAATAGACTTCAGGACAGAATTTGGCCCGGAGTGGTTTTGTTTTGGCATATTGTTTGCTTTTTGCCAAACATTTTTCACTGACTTTCCAGTGTTAGACGTTCTGTAACTTATACAGCCATCTAATAAGTAAAGCCTTCAAGCGCATGCTATTAGAGATGATCCTGACCCAAAACCCTGGATAGTATTAACCTTGAACTTTGGGATATTCGAAATCTAGATTTGGATAGAAATTTTGCTGCTTAGGTGCATCTCTCTATTTTTGAAAGGTGAGATTGCATTTCATATTTATTGTTTAACCTTATAAAAATAATAATCATAATAATGTTGCATAAGTTAACTAATGTACAAGGCAATAGTGTATATTCTGATCCTTTAGAATTACGTTTGTGTATCTTTGATTTGCGTATACAAGCACTATTAAAAATCTAAGGATGCATAAATTATTTAGTTTGCATTACAGTCAGGTATTTGTACAGGTTTGTTTTGAATAAAAATAAATGAACTCCAACAGTATTCCCAACCCTTTTAAATCATTTTCTGTTAAGGTTCTGATGTGTAATTGTTTATTTGCAAGAACATACTTATGCAAATGTATGTTTGCACAAAGGTTCATGTCAGAAGTGATTGGGTGCCCATCTTGAAACTTTGATTTTATTTCTGTTCTTGAAAGTGTCACTGATTCAAAGAACAAGTAGAAATAATACTACGTGACTTGGGAAACCAATTACTGCCTATGAATAACATATAAGAAACAGCAGAGAAAGAGATGAAGTGAATCATTTAAGAACAATCTAATCAGCTAAACTATATTCACTTGAAAGGTTATTTAACAATTATTTTCTATGAATAGTTTGCCTAGCTCTAGTTCATATACTACAAAAGGAGGTTGGCTCAGAATATACTTTACTCATAGACTTTAAGGTCAGAAGGGACCATTATGATCATCTGGTCTGACCCCCTGCATGCTGCAGGCCACAAAACCGTCCCTACCCTTTCCTTGACTCTGCTGATGAAGTCCCCAAATCCTGTGTTTTAGTGACTTCAATTGGCAGAGAACCCTCCTGCTAGCGATCCCTGCCCCATGCTGCGGAGGAAGGCGAAAAACCTCCAGGGCCTCAGCCAATCTACCCTGGAGGAAAATTCCTTCCCGACCCCAAATATGGCGATCAGTAAGACCCCGAGCATGTAGGCAAGAGTCTCCAGCCTAACCCTTGTTAGCCATTATACTATTTACCTGCCATTGCTCGGTATTCCTTGGCTAATATGTTTTACCATTAAACCATTCCCTCCATAAACTTATCTAACTTAATCTTAAAACCAGACAGGTCCCTTGCCCCCACCGTTTCCCTCGGAAGGCCGTTCCAATATTTCACCCCTCTGACGGTCAGAAACCTTCATCTACTGCCAGACCCAGATACGGATATAGGAAACATTTACTGAGAACTTAATTAAGGTAGCTGTCGCAGGGTACGCACACCCGGTCCCCCTTTCAGGATGGGGTAGGGTCGTGATACCATTGCTGTTACAGTCCCCCTCCCCCCCAACAGCCAAAAGGGCCCAGAATCAATTCCAGCAGCCCTTGCATTTGGGGCAGCGCGGCCTAGTGGCCAGAGTAAATTATGGCAGCCCTTGCATTCAGGGCAGCACAGGCTAGCGCAGTGGTTCTCAAACTATTGTATTGGTGACCCCTTTCACACAGCAAGCCTTTGAGTGCGACACCCCCCCCTTATAAATTAAAAACACTTGTTTATATATTTAACACCATTATAAATGCTGGTGGCAAAGCGGGGTTTGGAGTGGAGGCTGACTGCTGGCGACCCCCCATGTAACAATCTCACGACCCCCTGAGGGGTCCTGACCCCCAGTTTGAGAACCCATGGTCTAGTGGCTAGAGTCAATATAACTGCCCTCAGTTGCAGGGCAATATGACCTAGCAGCCAGGGTCCATATAACAGCCCTCTGATACAGATTAATGCGACCCAATGGCCGGAGTCAATGTCGCAGCCCCTAGGCGCAGGGCAGTGAGGCCCGATGGCCAGTATCCAGGGAGGAGGAAGTGGCTGCCACCAGGGGAGTGGCGGTCCAGGTAGAGAGGCCCGGGTCCACCCGACTCCACTGGGCCTCGGCCCAGGGTCCTGACAGTGGCAGCGTGGTCAGCGGGGACTCCCACCAAAACATGCTGACCTCACTCAGGTGGGAGTCCCCGCTGACCCCACTGCCACTGTCAGGACCCTGGGCCGAGGCTCACGCACCCTCCCTGGGTCACTTCCTACTGCATTTCCAGGCATTGTTGGCCATTGACCATCGGAGTTCCCAGGCTCCTCAGTACGGGTGATTCCCTGCAGCTCCGGTCTGGCTCTTAGGGTCTCCAGTTCCCGCAGGCAAAGGCTGTGATGGCTCTTTGGCTGGAGCCTCTGCCCAAGGACCTTCCCCTCTGGCGGTCAGCCTAGAATGAGCTGGGCTGCTCCCTTTTATACCGAGGCAGTAGTTGAAACATGCCCAGCATGGTCTGAAGGGTGGGACTTCCGCCACCCATAGTGTGGGCTTAACCCCCTCTTGTCACATGAAAACATAATGAAAGGCTGCCATTTCACAAAATTTTCCTTATTTAAAATGGCCATCATCTCCTATCACTGTCAATGGCAAGATGGCTGCCATTTCCCTACAGCCATTCATGCATGTTTCATTTGCAAAGAGTGAAGCTGAACAAGAGGAACTTTATTAAAGCCTTCTCTGTCCACGTGGCTGCATTGCTTCCAGCCTAACTCACCACTTTCCGTTTTCCTTATGTCTTGTCAATAACATGGGCCCTCTGATTCCAGTTCCACTGATTATGATATATCTTCCTTATTTTAAAAGCATTTTAATGTGCAGGCCCCCACCCCATGTCCTTTCAGCCCTAAGTTGCTAGTGCATAGCCAAGCTGCAGTCTTTGAGATAGTTTAATCTCCTCAACAGATGACTACAGTGGGGTGGCCTATCTCTGTCTTCCTGTCACTTGTCTCCAAGTCTAGCCAACTATCTGTGAAGTCTCCCCTCCCTATGGAGTTGGCTTCTAGATGGTTCTCTGTCTCTCTGTTCTGTTATGATCTCTATCTCTGAAGGCAAACTCTGGGTCTTGTCTGTTGGCTCTTGTCTCCTATTCCTTTGGATCACTTGTTCGTCTTGCATAGTCCTCTTCTCAGCGTATGCACAACGTGCCTCAGGTGGCATGTCACCAGGATTCATCTCTCAATTTGGCCTACTGGTTGGATCATTCACTTCCCCAGCCCGGGCCGGGTATTGACAGGAAGCACAACGTGAATGCTGATCCATGCCCTCCTCTTGCACAGTCACCTCGTATGACCTGGGTTTTACCGCACCCCCACGACTCCTTCAGTCCATCCCTTCTGGTGTCTTTCTAATAGGCATTCCTGTGAGGATCCAGCCATCTCAAAGGCTATTAGATCCTTGGCTTACTTTTGTACTGTAGTTCCTGCTCTGCCATCTCCTCTTGATGGTATCTCCATCCTTACAACAGGTCTCCCTTCATTGGTATTGGGTTTTGGTTCTGAATCCCATCAGTGCCTGTGCTGGACTGGTTTGGCACCCTTGTAATGGGGTATTCCTATATGCCAAAAATACTAACAAGGTCTGAAGTAAAAGAAACAACCATGTGTAACAGTTTCTTATCTGTTTCCATAGCTGATTCCACCTTATTTTGTGGGTGTGCTGGGGAGGAGGACCAATTGTCAGACTCCCATTTGTGTTCAAATTCTCTCGTTGGAGTCTGTTTTTGAAGTTTTTCTGTTGTAATATAGCCACCCGCAGGTCTGTCACTGAATGACCAGACAGGTTAAAGTGTTCTCCCACTGGTTTTTGAGTATTATGATTCCTGATGTCAGATTTGTGTCCATTAATTCTTTTGCGTAGAGACTGTCCGGTTTGGCCAATGTACATGGCAGAGGGGCATTGCTGGCACATGTTGGCATATATCACATTGGTAGATGTGCAGGTGAACGAGCCCCTGATGGTATGGCTGATGTGATTAGGTCCTATGATGATGTCATTTGAATAGATATGTGGACAGAGTTGGCATCGGGGTTTGTTACAAGGATAGGTTCCTGGGTTAGTGGTTTTGTTCAGTGATGTGTGGTTGCTGGTGAGTATTTGCTTTAGGTTGGGGGGTTGTCTGTAAGCGAGGACAGGTCTGTCTCCCAAGATCTGTGAGAGTAAAGGATCATCTTTCAGGATAGGTTGTAGATCTCTGATGATGCGCTGGAGAGGTTTTAGTTGGGGGCTGAAGGTAACGAGAGACTGCTGAGCTGGAATTGATATGCAAACTAGACACAATCAACTCCGGTTTGAATAAGGACTGGGAATGGCTGAGCCATTACAAACATTGAATCTATCTCCCCTTGTAAGTATGCTCACACTTCTTATCAAACTGTCTGTACTGGGCTATCTTGATTATCACTTCAAAAGTTTTTTTTCTCTTAATTAATTGGCCTCTCAGAGTTGGTAAGACAACTCCCACCTGTTTATGCTCTCTGTATGTGTATATATATATATCTCCTCAATATATGTTCCATTCTATATGCATCCGAAGAAGTGGGCTGTAGTCCACGAAAGCTTATGCTCTAATAAATTTGTTAGTCTCTAAGGTGCCACAAGTACTCCTGTTCTTCTTTTTGCGGATACAGACTAACACGGCTGCTACTCTGAAACCTTCCAGGCCCTGGTTTCCTTTGAAAATATCCTTATATGCCTTTAAAATGGCCTCCATTGTCCAGCAGGATTCCAGCTTCTGCTTCTTGAACTGCAACTATAAAATTCTGAGGCTGCACCTTGAGAAGATCCATGGCTTTTATGGCTGTATTGCCCAAGTCGGATTTGTGGCACTTCCATCCACCCCCACAAATGTCAGGTTGTACTCTGTTATTTTTTTGGGTTAGTTTCTATGAGGTCCCATTTTCCCATGGGCTGCATTATCTTCTCATTGTACATTATTAGATTGCATCTGAGTCCAATTTACCCCGAGGAATCACATTTCAGGAGGCCCCACTATCCAGTTGATATCGCACAGGGTGTTTCTCTATTAAGATTGCTGCATGCATGGAGGTTGGTATTGTCCCATGTTGCTTTCCTGTCCTGACGGCCTGAATCTGATATGCTCTTGGACTCAAGGAGAGAGTCAAGATATTATTGCCTGTCTCATGTACTTTCCCCCTCTTGTACAAACCTGACTTGTGGGGTCTAGGCATTATTTATTTGGTTTTAATGTTTATTTTAAAATGTTTGTAAAGTAGGGAAGATGTATCAGTTGTGAGACTGGAGTCAGAGGCCCCAGGTTCCCTGGAGGGACTGTTATTGGTGGGACTCCAGAAAAACAGGAAACGTGGGGAGTGTAGGCTTGAAGAAAGGACAGAGCAGAGCACACTTTTAAAAAAAACTTCCCCTTGTTCAGCATAACCTCATTCAGTTTCACTTAGAGCTATTGATTAATTACAGTTAACTCATGCGATTAACTACAAAAAAATTAATCGTGATTTAAAAAATTAATTGCGATTAATAACAGTTTTAATTGCACTGTTAAACAATAGAATACCAATTCCAAAATATTTAATAAATTTCAAGTTTTTTCTACATTTTCAAATATATTGATTTCAGTTACAACACAGAATACAAAGTGTACAGTGCTCACTTTATATTGTTTTTGTTTACAAATACACCTCTACCTCGATATAACGCTGTCCTCGGGAGCCAAAAAATCTTACCGCGTTATAGGTGAAACCGCGTTATATCGAACTTGCTTTGATCCACCGGAGTGCGCAGCCCCGCTCCCCCGGAGCACTGCTTTACCGCGTTATATCCGAATTTGTGTTATATCGGGTCGTGTTATATTGGGGTAGAGGTGTATTTGCACTGTAAAAATGATAAAAGAAATAGTATTTTTCAATTCACCTCATGCAAGTACTGTAGTGCAAACTCTTTATTGGTGCAACTTACAAATGTAGAATTTTTTTGTTATATAACTGCACTCAAAAACAAAACAATGTAAAACTTCAGAACCTTCAAATCTACTCAGTCCTATTTGTCTTAGTGATTGGCTGAACAACAAATAAAATAATGCTGCCCACTTCTTATTTACAATGTCACCAGAAAGTGTGAAGTTATTTGCATGGCACTTTTGTAGCTGGCATTGCAAGGTATTT
The DNA here is from genome assembly GCF_011386835.1 of Chrysemys picta bellii. NCBI lineage: Eukaryota > Metazoa > Chordata > Testudines > Emydidae > Chrysemys > Chrysemys picta. The sequence goes on from NC_088792.1 coordinate 249,112,792, forward strand.
ACATTCCAGATATGCTAAACATTCGTATGCCCCTTCATGCTTCGGCCACCATTCCAGAGGACATGCTGCCATGCTGATGATGCCTGTTTAAAAAAAAAAAAAGCGTTAATTAAATTTGTGACTGAATTCCTTGGGGGAGAATTGTATGTCTCCTGCTCCGTTTTACCCCTATTCTGCCATATATTTCATGTTATAGCAGTCTCAGTTGATGACCCAGCACATGTTGTTCATTTTAAGAACACTTTCACTGCAGATTTGACAAAACACAAAGAAGGTACCAACGTGAGATTTCTAAAGATAGCTACAGCACTTGACCCAAGATTTAAGAACCTGACGTGCTTTCCAAAGTCCAATTGGGATGGGGTGTGGAGAATACTTTCAGAAGTCTTAAAAGAGCAATACTCCGATGCAGAAACTACAGAATCCGAAGCACCAAAAAAGAAAATCAACCTTCTGCTGGTGGCATCTGACTCAGGTGATGAAAATGAACACCAGTTGGTCTGCACTGCTTTGGATCATTATCGAGTAGAACCTCTGGAATGGTGATTGAAACAGGAAGGGACATGAATCTTTAGCGCATCTGGCACGTAAATATCTTGCAACGCCGGCTACAACAGTGCCATGCGAAAACCTGTTCTCACTTTCAGGTGACATTGTAAACAAGAAGCAGGCAGCATTATCTCCTGCAAATATAAACAAACTTGTTTGTCTGAGCAATTGACTGAACAAGAAGTAGGACTGAGTGGACTTGTAGGCTCTAAAGTTTTACATTGTTTTATTTTTTAATGCAGTTATTTTGTACATAATTCTACATTTGTAAGTTCAACTTTCATGATAAAGAGATTGCACTACAGTACTTGTATTAGGTGAATTGAAAAATACTATTTCTTTTTTTTTATAGTGCAAATATAATAAAAAATAAATATAAAGTGAGCATTGTACACTTTGTTTTGTGTGTTGTAATTGAAATCAATATATTTGAAAATGTAGAAAACACCCAAAATATTTAAATAAATGGTATTCTATTGCCATTAATCATGTTTAATTTGTTTAATCCCTAATTTCACTCTTTACAAATGAAACAGGAAATGGAGGGGGTCTGACCAAAATGACAGGAAAAGAAAGGGGGGGTAAAGTGGAGGGAGTAGTGGGAGGGAGAGAGGAGAAGTTGGGGGAATGCTGCCCGGTCTTGGGTAGTGAAGTGGTGATAGTGGGGAGTCAGGGAAGCGTTGCCTCTTGCGACAAACAAAATCAATTCCATGTTGTTTCTACGGTGACATTGTCATTTATATGGATGATTGATACTAAGTTTAAAGTTCTTTAATATGCATGTCTGTAACTCATCAACTCTAAAAAGTAGTATAAGTTCTATGGATATGTGAATCATGATGCATTAATTAGGTCAGTGGTTCTCAAACTATTTACCATCCACCCATCCTTTTATCAAAGGAAATAAACTAGGAGGGGAGAGAGTGAAGGCAGTAATAGGCAATGGATGGCACTTCCCCTTTCTGAGGGGTGAAGAGATGGTAAGTGGAATCTCTATCGGAGCACTCAGGGAGAGATGTGCATTAAAGGTTGATCTTTCAATCTGAAATTATCACACGTACATTGGCAGAGGTGTAGAGGGGAGTGAAAAAGTCAAAGAACAGACTATAAACATGATTTGATGGGTATTTTAAGTCTCACGAGTTTTGGGGCCAAACTCATGATTTGTGGATGCCTGACTCATGATCTTTGATCTCTTGAGGGGCGCCAGCTCCTTACTTTTGATCTTATGAGGTTGGCAATACTGCTTCCAACAACTCCATAATCTGTGTGTACAGACTGATGAATTATAATGAATCCATTGCTGTGCAGGACTCCATGATTGTCATTTATTCCACATGCAGTGGCTTCACGGACTTCAGGTCATAATTAATGATGAAATGCAGGGCCCCTACAACTAGAGCTTCATTCACTGTAGTTACATTAAGGTATGTTTCTTCTGTGGGGCAGCCACTAGAGGGCAACAGGGTCTTAAACATTTGGACAGGCTACAGATTCCATCCAGTGGAAGGCAGTGGGTCATTGGCATTAGTTAGTATGATACACCATGCATGTGTACTCGGAGGGGATGAGACTGATTACTAGAGGCTAGATCGCCCTGTCTTGTGGGTAGGTAGGAGGAAATCTAGAGGGAGGAAATCTCTGAGAATTTCTGTCATGAAATCTCCCCAAAATTATTCCCTTGGGAAGGGAGAAAAGTGGGGTTTGCCACCATTGAATTGGCAGCAGTTCCACCAACAAACCCCAAGATCTGGGGTATCTGCTGTGCTTTCTTGCTGTCTCTGAGGCTTCCCAGCTCCCTCCATATGGGATGAGGCGATCTGCACAGAGGGGCCTATCCACATCGTTAGTGTTTGAGGAACTAGTGTTAGGGAGGAACTGCCTATTGCAGATGAGGATGGAGAGATACTGGATTCTATTTCTATGTTCTTTTTCACTTGGCTTTGTGATTAACATGTGACCCTGAACTTTGATTCTCCCATACATGGCTTCCAAATTAATCCATTCTTCCTTCAGTGTGCACATGCAACTTCTAGTAATATTAAAGGCTAGTGATGACATAGATACCCAGAGAGTAGAAGAGATTCCAGAGCCCGCACTCCTTTCTTTTATCTTAGGTATCTTAGGTACCCACAGAATTTGCCTTTATGGCTTCTAAATTTTGGGAGGAAATAGGTCAGCCAAGTGGAAAAACAAAAACAAAACAACAAAATGTCAACAACACCTAAACCATTCTGTGACCTTTTACAGTGGGAGTTGAGGAAACCTTAGAAACTGAGGTCATGTCTGCTTTGTCTACACATTAAAGATCCTGTAGTGCTTTTCATAATAGCCGGGGATTTACTCCAGTGTCCTGCCCAAAATGTAACCTTTTCCCCAGAGCTTTGCATTTGGGGGGAATCCTGTGTTTGCACAGAGGTGCTTACAGGTCAGGGCCATAGTTTGTGATGTCCTTGGAAATCCTTTTTTAAATGTCGTTATTATTTATTATTATTATTATAGATGAATGGCTAGCATTACAAGCTTGAAAGTGCAACACACACTGGGCTCAGTCCTGCAAATACTTACATGGGTGAGTGATTTTACTCATGGGAGTAGTTCTTTTGACTTTAATGCAAGTGTTTCAAGATCAGTAATTCTTATCAAATGTTTAAACTCATGGGGGGAAATAATTTTGGTGAGAAAATGAATTCATAGGTAAATAGTCAGGGGGAGGGATAGCTCAGTGGTTTAAGCATTGGCTTGCTTAAACCCAGGGTTATGAGTTCAATCCTTGAGGGGGCCACTTAGGATCTGGGGCAAAATCAGTACTTGGTCCTGCTAGTGAAGGCAGAGGGCTGGACTCAATGACTTTGCAAGGTCCCTTCCAGTTCTAGGAGATAGGATATCTCCATTAATTTATTTTTTATTTTAAGAATATTTGCCAGCACACAACTTTAATTCATCATTAGTTTTTGCAAAATGTGTGAATGGATCAGAATTTTGTCTCTTTTTCCCTGATTTTTTTGGGGGGGTGAGGGGTGGGGGCAGGGTGGAGGGGAGGAAATCATCCTTTAAAGCTCTTTGACTCTAGGGACCAAAAGAGCTCGGACTTATATACGAGCTTATACTGTTACACTATAGCATAGATGCTGAATAGTTGCTGTTAAACAGAAAAATAAAAACCATTCAGTTAATGTGTAATTAATAGTTTGGCATTTCCCAAAGGCTTTACCCAGGACCCTTTCTGTTTCTGCTTTGTATTACTGAACTCCTTTGCTAAGTATTTCCAGATCATATAGATTTAGATAAGACATGTTCCAGAACTTAGAACATTTTTTATTTAGACTTTACAGTATGTATTATTGTAATGAAAACAATACTTTGACATGTCCCCAAATAAATGGTAATTTTCATCCTGGATAGTAAAATGAAATGTTCAGTGGCTCTAGTCCATCAGCTCTCCAACCATTCCTTCGTTATACACATAAAAATAATTACAAAAATCTTTTTGCAGATTCCCTTTAACAAACTAATTTGAGTAAGGCCCTGATCCTGCAATCTGATCCATGTAGGCGGACCCTTGCACCATGAGGAGTCCCTCTGAAGTCAACGGAGCTCTGTACGGGTTCAAGGATTGTAGGATTAGAGCCTAAAATACTAATTATGTAGCTAGATATAAATTTAATTCATGGGCTTTAGTCTGTGGCCTAATGTTATCTTGTTTCTGTGTCTGCATAGTAAAAATGTGTGCATGGGATATTTAGTACAATGACCAGAATTCTTAAATGGAATAGCTGGGAAAATAATAGATGAGATTAATGATCTATATGGTTAATAGATTAATCATAGATTAATAGATTTTAAGGCCAGAAGGATCAATTATGATGATAATATAGTCTGGGCTCCTGCATAACACTGGCCAAAGAACCTCACCCATATTGACATGCACATCACAATTTGTATGAAATTATTAGGGTTTCATTTACAGCCCTGGAATGTCTCCCGAGTGGGTGCAAGGGACAACTCCTGCATAACAAATGGCAGGATTGGAGTTTTGGATTGTGAAACCTTCAGGGCAGAAGTAGTTTTCTTCACTGTCTGTAAAGCACCTATCACACTAAGACTATTCAAATAATAAATAGTAATACACAGTCTTGAGAAGTCCGATTGTGACCCAGTGCACTGTAACAGTGCAAAAGAGAAGCCTGGCTATGAGTGCAGTGGCTGGTCTAACTGCAGTCTCAATACAACTCCCCATCATATCAGGGAACACATCTCAGCTCCCAGATCTCTTAGGGTTTGTCTACGCTGCAAAGAAAGACCTGCGGCCGTCGGCAGTGTGTCTCCGAGTCTGGATCTATAGACTTGGGCTTGTGGGGCTCACACTATGGTGCTAAAAATAGCTGTGTAGGTGTTCCTGCTTGGGTTGGAGCTTGGACTCTCAAACCAGGCAAAAGAGCCCTGTTGCAGTCAGTGGAGCTTTTCCAATTTACATCCCCTGTGGACCTGGACCCTTGGTGTTAAAGCCAGAAGCGGACACATTCTTCCCCCAAATCCTGCATTCTGGTGCTTGGGTTTTGTTTTGACTTCTAAGTCCTGAGAAGTGCATAATCTTAGCAAGGCTGATGGGCACAAGGGTGTTTTCTTTACAAGGTATTTTAAATAATTTTCAAATCATGTTTTCCTCTTTGGTGTTTATAACAATCCCTAACAGAAATCTATTAACTCTTCCCTTCCTGATGGATCTGATCCTGCTCCCATTGAAATCCATGCCAAAGCTTCATTCATTTGGAGCAGGATTGGGCCTGTACATTCACAGTAGTTCATTGTTGTGCTCATACATGCTGGGATGCATCCCATATTGTTGGTTTTTTGGCAAGCTTGCAAAAGTAATTGAAAGAACTCCTTCCCCATCTCTTCCTTGCACATGTGCTATGTTTCTATACACACATTTGTGCAAATATTACTACATGAACACACTGGGGGTGACGGGGGGGAATTGTGTGGAAGCTTAAGTTTGAGATTAAGATCTGAATCTATCTTGTTTCTTTCCCCAGTAATTAAAAAAGAGGCCAGATCCTCAGTTGTTGTAAAAGAGCATACATAGCTCGACATCATCTGAGAATCTGTCTCAGTGACCTTAGAGCTTTCTGTATGCTTTTTTCTTTAATTTTACAAACCACTGAACAGTACATGCTAATACTTACATTACTCCAACATCCAACCTTCTAAGAATAGATTGTGTTTGCAATGCATGTACAGAACTTTGGGGTCTTCATATCTCTTTATAAATGCTGTCCAACCTGCAAACTAATTGAGCCTGAATGTAATAAATTTGAAGACAAATTTGTAATCCATTACGTGTACAGCTGACTACCGTATTTGTGTAACATCCAGGTTTTATCGTTTTTCTTCTGCTGATTCTTTGGATAGTACAATGTAAGTGATGACTACCATGTGTTGATATATGGAGTGCTCCTGGGACCTAATGCATTACAGTTCAGGGTGATTAAATGTATTTTTCTATGATTAAGAAGCTAAATGGTAGATCATTCCTATCTACATGTATGTGAAAGGTTATTTATATTTTTGATCAGGCAAAGGGTTCCTAAGGACTTTAAAATGATTAAGTCCTTATTGTTTAGAGCTATCAATAGTGCTGACACTTGTCAAGTTCTCTTTTGAAAAGTGAGGTTTTTAAATGTCGTGTTAGAATAAAGGAAGCATCTTTGGGGGTGGGGGAGTTATTAGCACTTTAAAAAAAAACCTGAATTCCGAAATGCACGAGTTCTACCTTTCTTGCCTCATGTTTGCCTTCTAATGTTTCCTGACTCTCAGCATAGTGAGACATTTGGGGATGGGGGAATGTGGGGATATTTGGAGAAGGGAAGGAGAATATGAAGTAGCTGGGCAATGAAAGAGGGCAGGAGAATGATAATGAAGGGGTGAAAAAAGGGGAGCTGCCATTTCCCCCTATCTTTAAAGAGAGAGGAAGTGAAGTTCTCCTTTTAGCAGCCTAGCTCCCCTGCCCACTTTCTTATGTGTACAATTGTGTGGGATTTTCAAAAGCATTCCATATTAGCCTAACTCTGTTCCTGTTTAAGCCAGCAGTAAAACTCCCATGGCTTCAATGGGAGCAGTATTAGGCAACCCTGAATGCTTCTGAAAAATCCCATCTTTTGTGTGTATTTAAGATTATATTTCCCCCCTGGAATGATCAAACACAAACTAGGATGGGACTTTCCCCCCCTAATGTTTCAAAAGGTAGAAGAATGACCCAAATTTAATGTGTGCAACCCCAACCTATGATAGAGGCGCTTTGGAGCTGCCCTGCCTGCAGATCAGGTTTGTTTGTGGGGGTTCTGGGTTCGTTCTTCACCTACACCTGCACAGTTCCCCACACAGAGCTCATTTCCTCTGGCTTCAGGCCAGGCTGGGGGAGGTAGGCAAGGAGTATCCAGGTGGGGAGAGCAGAACAAGAGGTTGATGAGACAAGATTGTTTCCATTTTAGCTCACAGGTCTTGAGTTTTGTGTTGTTTTCTCTTTATTTTATTCATTTTCAAGGAGTGTGTGGAAGAATTGTAGTCCCATGGTGCAAGCTATAGAGTAGAAGTCAAGACAGTGCTTTTCAGGGAAGTTCATGTCTCAGACAGTTGCATGTGCTGTATGCACCAAATCAGCCACACAATTAAAACCAGTCTAGAGGCAGCCTTAATTTTAAAAACATTCACAGAACAAAATGCACACGGACAAACAGTCAGGTAATTGATTCCCCTCTGGGGTTTGTTTTTAAAAAGCCTCTCACTCTGGCCCCTGCTCTAGCTTTGCTGGCACTGCCAGGGTTTTTGGCAAGCCGTTCTTTCCACAAGTGGGGTTGAGAAAGAACACATAGCAATAAAAATCTGAAAACACTTGAACAAACAGATGCATGCTTTACCCTAACGGCCTTTTCCCTGGCATTCTAATGGCTGACAAAAATCTTTGAGTAAAAAATTACAACTAAGTACAGAAAAGGCAAGCAACGTGTCCTAGAATCATTGAAGGGACTCGGAAAGAAACTGTAACCCTTGCTTTATGCTTCACCACACCACTGTGCCCTAATGAAGACAGTGGGTGTGATGTTGATCAGAGTTACACTTGTGTAAATCCAGAGTAAGTTCTATCAATTTTAATGGTATTGCTTTGGATTTACATCTGAGTACCTGAGAATCTCTGACCCACCATCTCCAATGAATTCTAATCTTTCTTCAAGAGAATTCAGGATAGCTCTCTGCATTTTTCACCTGCTTGTGATCTATCATCTGAAGAGAAGGCAGAAACTTGCCCAAATCTTAGTTACCCTAATGAACGCCTCCTTGCTTATTTAAAGAAACACAGAGTTCTGTATATAATCACACTTCTCTTATCTTAGGCAGCCTTCTACATTGGTTTTAAAGTTATGGGCCAATTCCTGAAGTCTTTGCTTGATCCTTTTACAGGCAAATTCCCATTGGTTTCAGTGAGGTTTTCTTGAGTAAGTACTGAGTAAAAATAGAGATCATTGTGCTGGGGAAACAATTTCACATGTAACCATCTATGGAGGGTTCCCTCTCCCTCCCTGTGTAGATGTGGGATCAGCCACCTCAGTGGTACTGTTCATCCCATGCCAGGGATCCCATAGTCTGTATCGGTTGCATAGGTGATGGGTATAACAGGCCAGGAAAGGCTCAGCCTCTGTGGCAGGATGGTGGGATGCATGTTTTTACTTATTATGCACTAAGCAGGTTCTGGGGCATCTGAGGAGGCGGTATTTACTATTCAGCTTCCTGGGCTCATCAGTAATCTCCCTGGACTCCAGAGAGATTACTGATGAACCCAGGAAGCTGAGTAGCAGATATTGCCTCCTCAGTCACCTGGGAACCTGCATGGTGCATATAAAAAGCTCAGCGTTCTTCTGTTGAGCATCTGGGGATTTCAGGAGGGGAGGTGCACCACCTTTCCCATTCTCCATCCAGGACAGCTGGGCCACCTCAGCTCTGCCGGCTGGCCAGTGCATCTGGGGATGGCACGGGGCTCCTCCTCCCATGGGAGAGCAGATGTGGAGGAGGGCTCAGGGCTCCAGCTGTGTGTGTGTGTGTGTGTGAGGGGCTCATGCAGAAGGGGCTGGGGGCTAGCCTCCCCAAAGGGGGGATCCACCCACCGCCCATGATTGGCAGGTTCCAGGATCCATGTGTGGGGAGGCGCAATGAGAGAAGGACAGTAGGGCACAGGGATAATATAAGGTAAATGGTATTAATGGTACATCATTTGAGAAGTTCATATATTTAGGTGGTATTAACTTTTTCAAGGAGCCCATCTGGGCTGGAACCCCTTTTTAAAAAGGGCTCTTGGAGGGCAGGTTTGGGAGATCCTTGGCACTGCGGTTCCAGGGAGAAATGATAGTCAGGGAGCACCAGAGCTGATGGCCTTTGCCTCTGGACTGACACTCCCTGTTTATTTTGACAAGGAAAGGGACCCTGCCTGGACAATGAAAAAATTTGTGGAAAACTCGACAAGGGGGAACTCCCAGTGTTTTCCTTCTCCTAGGACCTCCTGCCACAGGTTTTCCCATAGAAAGGGGTGATCGGTCTTGGTTCAGGATTTCAGGATTTGCTTAACTGTGCTGTACCCAACCTTGTTACAGCTGAGTTAATTTTGTTCTGAAGTCTTCTCATTTGAAATATATAGCTTGAATGTCTTTTTCTTCTGTTCCACATTTTAATGAAGCAGATCAAAAACTGCAAGTACGATGAAAAGCTTCCTGGCGCACAAGATTTATTTTGCTGTAAGGCAGGAGATCCCAGAGCTAGATGAAATAGTATGGTAGGTCATCTAAGCAACAGCATGCTTTTCTTACTCTCTGGATGGAAGAGCAAAGAGTGCCCTAGAAAATTCCCCAATCCATTAGCCTGTTTTTCAGCATCAGCATCACTCATCATCTGTTGTGTCATTTCCCATCCTTTATTTTTTTGGTATGCATCAGTGGGACTTCTGAATGGCTGTAGTCTATTGATTCTGGACTGAAGTGGAAGGATTATTGTGACAATCACACAAAATTGCTAATAATAAGAGCTGCAGCAAAGCATTTACCATAGATTTAAACACACTGGTGAGAGTGCAAGTCTTTATAAACTCACCTTAGAACTCTGGTTTACTTCTTAATTTGCTAATTGGGTTGTGCTGCGCATAGGCCCTGTTTACACTGGCTATTCACTTTACCTGTATTAGAGATCAATGCTTAACACACTTCCAACTCAAGTGGCTTGTAATATGTTTTTACAAACCAGTATGGACAGGGCTAAACTGTATTAGAGCCATATTTATAAAAGTCTAAGTACTGGTGATCCAGCATGACCATATCCTAGTTACTTGCATAATAAATTATGCTTTCAAAGCACTAGGCAAGCATTAACTAACTGAGCTTTGCCTCCATCCACACAGATGGAGCAACCAACCCCCTGGAAGCTATTTTAGCTAGAAATGTGAAAAGTGTAAACAGCCCCTAAGATGGGTAAAAGTCCAGTACAGCTGGACCTCCCAAAGGAAAGTTCTTTGAATGTTCTACCTATTCTGTGCAGGTTAGTATAGGACATCTGGAGGCAGGGCTAGTGAGGAATGGCTTAAAAAGCACATTCATTTTTGAAAATATAGCCTGAAAGAGAATATCCTTTGACCTTGATATAACGATTGATTTCTGTTGCCTTCCACATATGGATAAGGTTGAGAATTAGACACTTGGTGGGTTCCCCGGCAGAAGATCTGCAAGAGAGCCAAAAACAGATCAGTCACCATAAACCCAAACAGGATACGAATCAGTAGTTTGTCCAAATGCAAAAGTGGCTAAATCAGTGGTGTTTGGCAGCCTGGATTCTTGGGATAGGAAAAATTGGGCTCACAAAAATGTGAAGAGATAGTTTCAGTGATCCAGTTTCCTCATTTATTTTCCATGAAATAACATCCTCCTCTTTCCCCAAAACTTCTTTGCTTTTTTGTCAGTCTCTTATTATGGAATCCAAGTATATTTATCAGATTATTTTCATCAGTTTCTTGGCCAGTCACAAGGATTGTTTGTGAAAAACACCATGATGTTTCAATTTCTTGCTATGGTAGAACATATGTCAGCAAGCTGCAACCTAAGTCAGCAAATTATTCCATGCTGTATGGGACCACAGACAATAGTGGTCGGTTCAGGAGCCACCAGAAGTTCTGTCACTTCAGGAATTCATTGTCCTCCTTTCAAAATCAAGAATTGGCTGCTTTATCTTGACAGGAACATTCAAATGAATTGCAATTTATTTTTTTTAAAAATTCAGTTCTCTTCTCCATTTGTAGCAGTAGAGCTCTGCTTGCCTCATGTCTAGTTTGGCAGCATGGGCAACTGCTTGTTGGATGCATCTTTAAAATAATCAGTTGCTGATCATAGAAAGGCATGTAGCTTTCTGTTATGAAGAATACCTTCCAGACTCAAGAAAGATGCAAGTGTTGCATTCTATGACAGACTTTAGTGATCACCAATGGATGCAGCTATGGTCTATTGTTAGCATTGAACTTCAGCAAATCACTTAACTCTTTCAGCCTTTCCACCCTTTTGTGTAATGCAAAAGTAACTATAAATCTTGTTGACAGTTACTTCTATATCTATTGGCAGGTAGTCAGCTTTGGTTTGAATAACATGGGAACAATATGTACAGCATAGCCAACACCCATTAATTGTCTCTTAAGTTTCTCCTATAACTCATAGAACACATCCCTTCCATGTGATCAGCTTTTACAGACACTAATACAGGATAGTCCTGCATCAAATGCCAATAACTTATTAGTTAGTCTACTTTCCAATAATATCGAAAATGTATTCTGATATATGGACAGTTGATGCTTAAGATGGAAAGGAAATGTAAAAACGATGCTTTTTTGTGGTCTATTCAAGAGGTAATTCAAAAATTATTCTGATAGATTTATGGCTTGCATCATCTACTGAAAGGGATTTAAAAACTGCATTATTCTCAGTCCACGAGTTTTCTGAACGATGCAAGAGCAAAAGGGATTAAACTGGCTAGATGAATTTCAGGCATTTCCAAATTCGAGGGTATTTGGAGGCCATCTGGATCACTTTGTCATTTCAACTGCCTGATCTATTGACATACTTACGTGTCACTTTGGTTGTGCTCATTCCTGCACATACCTTACTTGTAACATAGTATTTCAGGGAAAGACATCGAGGCAGAGGACAATAGTAAGAGGCTGTTGCTGTGATGTCATTTTGGAACCACATTTTTCTAGGTGGAACGGCTGCCTTTTCTTTTTTGGTTTATAACCTACAGTCTCTCTAATGAGCACTTTGCTAATCCACACACCTTATAATACTACCCCCAAATTAGTGGTTTTCTTTTCAGCTCTCTAAGATTTAATAGTAGAAGCTGTAGTGAGGCCTGATATTACTAGGACTTCATGAATTTTTGTTCAGAGATAATGCTGAACTTTTATTAATACATTATGTGATATTTTCCCAACTAACTCAAACTAAACTAAGCCCATCAAAGTAAAAGCACAAATGAAGCACTATATCTGCCTTTTTATTATGTTTGCTTACTCATTTATTTGTAAAATTCAGTGATTGAGAATACCAGTGAGTTGTGGGTATTTCAGTCCTAGGTTGAGGGAAGTTTAACCCACAATTAGATCCTGAGTTTGGATACCTCAAAATATGTGCTTGTTCAAATCCAAGGTTTTAGTTTGGCCCATTATAGAAAAGGGTCATTTTCAAAGTCGATCGGGATCCCAGTTCAGATTTTAAACACAGCTAACATGCTGAGGTTTTTGGATCTAGGGTTTTGAGTACAGACCCATCTCTTGTCTTTCAGCCCTTTTTTTAACTGAAAATACAGTATCAAAACTGCTGTTTTTGATACAAGAGGAAATTAACTGAGTGTGAGATCCACATTATGAAACATTTACCTTATTAATCAAAATCCTGATTATACAATAATTTATAACCTTTTCTGACTATTGAACTGTCTAAAGTTTTCTTTCATCTGCTTTCTTATTTGCAGAGGAATCCAGGAAGTTTTCACTGTTCTGTGACTTGATATGCAGTGTCATTCTCTGTAGTGATCTCAGAGATTCACTATGGGTAAAAGATGGTTTCAAGGAAAACTGCTATGTGCCAACCTCTTCGTAATTCCCCCCCCCTTTTTTTTCCCCCTCTGGCAACAGTGCGAAGTAGGGATATGGCATAATCAGCCTACCCCATCAAGTACTGACTTGTCACACTCGCATTCTCTGTTGTGTCTGACATGGTGGAAGGGAATGTGACTTCAGCAACCCATACAACTGGAAAACAAACCCATCCAATTTATTGAAGTTGATCAAATGGATCTCCAGAATCCATGGCTAGCTTGGGTATTTTTCTAGTGTCCATTCCAAGTGCCCAGATATCAAAATAATGGCATTTGAAATATTTCCCCCCACCCCACCTTTCTGACTTGAAAAATCCAACCCAAGCCTGTTGGAAGATCTGTGAACATTTTAAAAAGCTGGATGGTACAATGCCAGTATGAACAGTGCTTGCTGTTATGGTATGTCCCCTGTAGCTGTAACGTGAGAACCCCAGCGCTGCTGGTAGGATCAGTTAGTAGTACACAAGCTGTTACAGAGTGTGAAGCAGGCTGCTGGAGCTTTGCCAGTAATATAATGTTGGACTTGTTCCTCCATGTGTGCCATAGATTTATTTCCCACAAGACAGTGCATGTGCTTTACCAGACTTGACAGATACTGTAATAGAAAATGACCAGCGGAACGTAGTATCTGACACCCCCTCCGTGTGCTACACTGCAGTTTGGCTGCAGTGCCAAGGACAATAGAATTGAGTTTTGCAAACTTTCGCTACCCTGGACCCCCAAACCAGCCATGATTTATTATCCCACAGTCCTTTGCAGTCACATCCCACTGTCCTTGTGGCTGTAACAGGGTGGGTTTGAGGTCAGGAGAAGAAATGGTGCCTGTTTTTTGCGTGCGGGGGGCAGAGGCTAGAGTAGGGGTTGGTACTGGGACCTTGTGAAGGTGCTGACTGAAGGGTTATGGGATGAGTTGGGTTATGGAGGTGTGTTTAGGGTCCTCCACCACCTCCTATTCCATGCCCACACAGACTTCTTCCCCAGGAAGCTCCGCTCCAAGATAGGGATGAGCCATGTGAGCACTGTGAGCGGCAGGGGCCACAGGATGCGGATAGCCAGCGTCACCACTTTAAATGAATGATAATGGATCAGATGCTCAGCTGGCATAAACTGACGCAGTTCTATTGACGTCAATGGAACTCTGTCCATTTACACCAGCTAAGGATCTGGCCCAGTAAGTGGTGCTTCTCTGGGTCAGTGCCTAGGGTGGGCAAAGAGGAGAGAGGAAAAGGAGGGGCTGCAGTTGGGAAAGGACAGCCTTCCTTGGAGTATGAGGGTGCAGAGAATCTCCTTTTCTCTTAGCTTGCTCACCTAAGGTCCTAGTGGATGCCAAGACTTACTGTGACCTCCCTCACCCAGTTTTCTTGCAGCTTTTCTGAGTGTCACAACCCGCCCCCCGTAAGAGAACTCCTTCAGTAGAACAACAGTTTTCTGCAAAGAGTCTAGGAAGCTGTTATAAGTCTGTTAGAGTAATGCTGGCCGAAGCATGAATGTCTTGCTGTATCTAAAGGTATGTCTCCAAAGCAAATTAAGCTGTGATTGTAGTGTGGGTAGGTATAACCATGCTAACATAATTTAGCTAGAGCAGGTAACAGTAGTAGTGTAGATATGGCCACACAGACTTCAGTGTGGGCTAGTCTCCTGAGTACATACTGCAGGCAAGACATTTCATGGTGACGTTCACAATGAATTCTAATAATCTTTTTGCACCTCTATAGCACTTTCCATCTGAGAAGTTCAGGGAGCCTTACAAATATCAATGAAACGAGCTCCATGGTATTGTCTTTTGTAGTAATTCCCCGCTAAGGAAGTGTTGTTGTCCCTATTTTACAGTGGAGGGATCTGAGTTTCAAAGAGAGAGTGAGTAATTTACCCAAGGTCACACAGGAAGGCTGTGCTAAAGCCGGAGCCAGCATTATCCAACCTTTCTTTCTGAAGCCCATACACAGGCAGCTAAATAAAAGTGGTCAGATTTTTTTCTTCCGGGGTGCTGAATTCCCACAGCCCCAGATACACTCACTGTGACCTGTAGGTGCTTAGTACCTCTGGAAATCAGGCAGATCTTATATAAGTGTATTATTCTAAGTATTTTGGGTGTAAAAAATTAAAATGTGGTTCCATGTGCTTCCACACACTCCAAATAGTTGTTCATGCTGCATTTGCTCTTCCTTATGGAACCTAATTGATTCCTTTTAGTGGTGGGGTGGGAGGGTGGGTAAAGGCTTTTTAAAAACCACAAAATGCACTATTAAATCAAATCCTTCCATGCTGATAGTGGCTTATATGAAGGTCAGATCTAGTAAAATAGTTATTGCAGACTTTAGGTGAAATAACTGATACGCAGCAGCCTTCTCAGCTGTATAGGCCTGCAGTAGATTTTCACACATATATCTGCTAATGTATAATTGAGTCCCATTGTAAATGTAAACCTCTAGGAACCTTATATAAATCCAGGACATCCTCTGGAGATATTTTGCTTGATACATTTTTTTGGCAGCTTGGGATAGATACAATCTTGCTCCTATATGTTAAGTGGAAACTGTACCTATTGCCATTGTACTATTATGCTGAAACATCAAATGCAAAGAAGTATCTTGCAGCATGAATGAATCCAGAAATATATATGAACATTATCTTTTTAAATTTTAGACTTTAGTGTAAGCCAAAAGGATACGTTTTTCTTATAACTACTCTTGAACTTTATACTGCATGTGATAGCGTCCAACAAAATAGAGATACCGTTTACCTGAAATATGAAAGAGGTTGCAGCATTTGGTAATATGAGGCATGCATACCGCATACTTGTTTTGGCTTAGGTATTCCTCGTAGGTTGTGATATGCACTGCTCTTTTTTTTTTTCTAGTGGCGTGCAATAGCAGAAAAACATGGCTATTGCATCCCTTACATATTACATACATGCAAAAAACAGATACATCCTGTACTGGTTTCTTTTAGATCCTAATATCTGGTAACAGTACATGTGTCTAATGGAGGATCCATCACAGGAAATATACGACCTTTGGTCTTTTTGTGTTTTTTTTTTTCTTGGATAATCCATTATGAAATGATATATTCACTTATCTTTTGTTACCCTGCTTTTCTAAAACAAATATAAACCTTTCATATGATGTTAATCGCAGTTCAGACAATAGTCTGTGTAGCTTCAGGTTCAAAAATAATTAGTAAAGCCATTCTGTGTTTGGCAGCAGAATCAGAAACTTGGATTAACATCGCATTCTTATATCTAGCCTCAGATATCAGTTGGCTGAACACTGACCATATGTTTAAGCAGTACAGGGGCCCAAATCTGCCCTCAGTTACATGGGCACAACTCTTATTGACTACAAGAGGATTTGAACCTCTGTGTCTGAAGGCAGAGTGGGACCCCAGAACTGGAAATTCCTTCAAAAGCCCGATCAACAATTTGAGCTCCATGTGGCTGGGATGAAGTACTGGATTGTTTTTGTAATGTATCAGGATCTCATATGTAAAGTGGGCAACAGGAAGTCTAACTGGGACTCTCCCTGGCAGCAGAGTTTTTAACTTCATTAAGCACCCAGAGATATATATTTGTCTAATGTTTCATTATGCACCAGCCTGTTTGCAGGGCATAAAGTGGTGGATTTTGTATAAAGCTAAAGCAAATCAGAGCTCATTTAGCAAAAATTGTGGGATTTTGGTGTCCCCTCCATGCTCTGTGTAACTCCCATTACTGTCAGGGAGAATTCCATGCACATGTTCAGGGTCAAATAGATTCTTCTGCTTTTATATTGAATACATCTAATAATGAGATTCTTGCCCCTCTTAAAATACCATTTTATAAAGTATAAAAGGCACACATACATTATACTCTTAAAAATGTATGTCTGTGATAAGACCACTTTATTTTGCTTATAAACATACTGTAGAACTTATGTTAAATTTATGAGACGTGCAACAGAAAGTTACAGCGTTATTGAGCCACCACTGTTTTACAAATTTGGCATCCTTATTACTTGCAAGACTGAAATGTTTTAAATTTATTTACACCCTGCAGTTTCCTTGGGGAACTGTTTTCCATAAGCTAATGAGGCACTGGTGCAAGTGCTTCACTGTTATTCCTGGCAGAAACCACTTAGTCTCATAGACATACTTCACTGTTTTTTTTTTTCTTCAGTAGCCCAGTGCAAATAATAAATATGAGGAAATACATCATGCCTTTTAATATGGGAGCCAAGCTCTAGGACTGCCAAAGTTAAAACAAAGCAATGTCACGATGGAATCCATACATGCACTGTACCTCATATACCCATAACATTTCATATATTATCCTTTGAACCTATTAAAAATTGAAAATTCAGTTTCTTGGAGTCTATTAGAAACAAAGTCAGGCCATCACCAATAAATAAATAAAAAGGCAAATCAAAGATCCAGCTCAGCATTTCTGAAAATGATTCTTGTGACATTTCATGAGCTGACCTTTTTCTTTTCTTTTTCTCATTCCCCTTTCTTTTGCTACCACAGATGGAAAGATATAGGTATTATATTGCACCCTGGATATTTTTGCACCACACACTGTACATAGCTGAATGAAAGTTTGAACATTGCTGATAAATAAAGAAGGCTCTAAATAATAAGGGTTAACTTCACGCTTCAGTACATTATATTCATTCATTCCATGCTTAGCTTTTAGTACTACTGTGAGTACTCCCATTGAAATCAGTGGGATAACGCATGTTAGTAAATTTAAACATGTGTATAAGTGTAAGATCAGCACTTAAGGTATGTCTACAGTGCAATGTAAGCCCAGGGTTAATGGCATTTAACTCAGACTCTGCGTTTGAAAGCCCAGGTCTTGACTGCCCACGCTGGTGACTAGGTTAATTATTTTTGAGCCCAGGCCCCACATCAGGGCTCCAGTGTAACCACTGCAGTATGCAGACTTGAGTTCAGCCACCCCTATCCCAGACTTCCTAGTACGCTCCTGAAACGTGGCTGCTCTGGCCTTTGGTTCATGATGCAGTGTGGGAAAACTTGACTGGCCATCCCGCATGTCACAGGAAGTTGCTGCAACCCACCAACACATCCTGCTGATCCATCATTTTTGTCTCTGCTCCTGGCAACCCGAGATACTAACATGGAGGAGTCACTAGTTTTCAATAGGCTCTCTGGCTTGCACTTTTACTCCTGTTCCATGAGAGCTTCCATGAGACACCGGTGGACATTTTGATGGTGTTTTCTGACCCACAAAGGCACCTCACAAGGATGAGGATGATACAGACATGGAAGAATTGAACTAGCTACTGCTACTCACTACTCTTGACATATCTGCTGATGGCCTTTATGGTAGACTGGTGCTCCTGGAGCACAAGCATAAACTGGTGGGATGACATTGTCATGCAGACCTGGGATGACCAGCAGTGGGACCAGAACTTTTATATGAAGAAAGCTACATTTCTGGAGATGTTGTGAGCAGCTTGTCTTGATCCTCCAGGGTCAGGATACACACGCATGAGGATGGCTATATTGGGTCAGAAGTGGGCTGCTATAATCATCTGGAAGCTGGCTGTCCCAGACTGCTACAGGTCCATTGCTAACCAGTTCAGCATTGGAAAGTCAAGCATGGGTAAAGTGGTCATAGAGGTTTTGGAGGCAATCAGGCATGTGATTTACCCACAGCTATTGGACATAAACAATATCCCTGAAGTAACTGCTGATTTTGTGAGACTAGGATTTCCAAACTGTGCTGGGGCCAGTGATGGGAATCACGTGGCCATATGTAAGTGGGGGAATGGTCCTGCTATTTTGGGGAACTTTCCTGGCTTCTGCACTACCCTCAAGGAATTGGATAGCAAAAGAATCTGAGTCCTTGATCCAATTCCCTTTACCTGGAGGTCTGCCTGACCTTGAGGACTCCCCTTCCACTCTCCTGTGCAGCAGAGTCCTCATAACCCTGATGAGGCTGGGCCCAGGATCCCTGGGAGGCTCCACCCCCAGTCTTGTCACTTGAAGAGGGGTTAGGGTGTCCCCACTTCGGGGTACTCTCTCCACACTGGCCACTTCTCTGACCCACTGATCACTACATTGAGTTTAAACCAAATACAATTTATTAAACAGCAACTGGCGTTAGACACCTATGTTTTGAGGCACCCATATATCAACATTTTTGGCTGCTCTTTCTAATAAAATGGAAGAAACACTTCAATCTTATTTTAGTTGTTTACACTCATAGGTAGACTTGAAAGGATTACATTTTTATTGGTAAATGTCAATAAACATCATTTTCACCATATACACACCAACTGACAAAACAAATATTTCCATCAATAATCATCAAAATTTACAGCTAGGCAGAGTAAGAAAATGGTGCTTGAGAACTTATTAGAGCTGGATTTAAGGATATTTACTTTGTATATTTTGACAGGTGCTGTTGACAATTTATGTTTTAACATTTATAAAACTTTAACTCTTTGAATCTCAACTTATACGACCATTAGATAATTGTCTGAAGTGCCCCATAATTTCCTGCAACTATGAAAATGCAAATTGATAAAAAATAAAAAAACTTAAAATAAACATTAATATTCTTCTAAATTATAAAAATTGAAATCTGCCAAGCCTACTCCCGGACCATGTTATCTTAGGCTTGGTCTACACTACCCCCCTAATTCGAACTAAGGTACGCAACTTCAGCTACGTGAATAACGTAGCTGAAGTTCGAAGTACCTTAGTTCGAATTAGTTCGAACTTACCTTGGTCCACACTCGGCAGGCAGGCTCCCCCGTCGACTCCGCGGTACTCCTCTCGGCGAGCTGGAGTACCGCAGTCAACGGCGAGCACTTCCGGGTTCGACTTATCGCGTCCAGACTAGACGAACCCAGAAGTTCGATTTCCAGCCGTCGAACTAGCGGGTAAGTGTAGCCAAGGCCTAAGACAAATCCTGATCCTGCTGCTTCATGGATAAGATCCCTTCCAGCCCTACATTTCTATGATTCTGTGTGATGACTGTATAGCATTTAGTTAATTATACAAGTCAGTATTAAGAAGAAAGAGAGACCAGAGGAACATTAAATAAAAGGTAAGGCATTTAGGGTCATATCCTGCAGGGTGGGCAGACCCCTTAGCCCCACTGGCCCAACCAAACTGGAAATGATTAGAATACAGTGTTACAAAGCATGGAGTAGCTTATCAGATACTCTGCAGGCAGGACTCATTAAGGCACAGAAGAGGGAAAGGAGTTTGTGGAAATGAGCCCCTCCCCTTCTGACCAGTCCTTTATTGATCTTGTAGAAAAGCCTGCAGAGGGGTACAACAGTCTAGGATGGAAGACTCAGTCACAGAAACATGCGCTTCTGTGTTGAGGGCAGATCTGGATGGATGGAGCAGAGTATTTGAGTTCATTACCACCAGTTTACCCATCAGGGGGCACCACAGCTTTCAGCTGCAGACTTCTTATTCAGGGACTTCAGATAAAACACTTGCTCCCTCAGAGGTCACCCCCAGCAGCTGCCTATGAGTGGCTGCGTAGCAGCCCCTTAGCTGCCACTAAAGGGGATTGTCCCCTACAAACAGGGCCGGCTCTAGCATTTCTGCCGACCCAAGCAAAAAAAAAAAAAGCCGCGATCGGCGGCGGCAGTTCAGCAGCAGGTCCTTCGCTCCTAGAGAGAGTTAGGGACCTGCCGCCCCCGAATTGCCGCAGGTGCCGCCCCTCTTCCTTGGCCGCCCCAAGCACCTGCTTGTTAAGCTGGTGCCTGGAGCCAGCCCTGCCCACAGAATCTGGCTAACAGTGCAGGGATACTGCAGAGCTATGTTCATGACCCATTGGGCTGACCAGATGTCCCGATTTTATAGGGACAGTCCCGATTTTTGGGTCTTTTTCTTATATAGGCTCTTATTACCTTCCACCCCCTGTCCCGATTTTTCACACTTGTTGTCTGGTCACCCTCCATATTTAGACACCTAAACAAACACCTGATTTTTCTGAGTTTCCCTTTGACTTCAGAAGGAACTTTCAAGAGCTTCTTTGGGGTGGGGAAGGGAGGGGAGAAATCAGACTGCATGTTTAGGTGCCTTAACATGGATTTAGGAGCCCGTATTTTTAAGAACCCTAGTTTCAGCCTTTTGGCTAGTGTATACTTGGTTTTTAGCATCAAAAGACTAATTTTTGTCTTAAAATCAAGTTGACAAACCTGGACAAGTTCACATAGGATTTTATCACTCTCTTTAGGCAATTATAGTGCTCTTGTCAACAACAAATGCACTCTGAAGCTTGAACCAGAGTATTATAAACTTGTTAGCATATTTCAAATTTCTACACTCTTTCATGCAACATAATGGAAGGAAAACACTCAAAGAATTCTATGATAGTAAACAGAGACGGGCATTATGAAATAATCTGGCTGCAGTTATAAATATATAATATTTAAATTTACCAACCTGAGTGCTTATATCTAAAGACCACTATTTACTTTTTACATTAAAGGGCTTTACATCATGCACACATAATAAAGAAATGGAAAGTCTGAATTGCTCTACAAATGTGATACCTCATCACCTCCTAAGATTTAAGAAAACGAAGTGTAGTGGAAAATTAAAATTTTGGCTTCTAGGGTGTTTCAGATGCAAGATTTAGTGATCTATATCAAGACAGGGATGGCATTTTAAACAATTCACCTTTGTACAATATGCTTCAGTTCACCAGAATTAATACTTAATTGTACACTCTCTGTAAAACTATTCAGGAGCATCATACAATGTATTGACCAACAAAAGCTGATCTGAACCAAGAAGTTATTTTCAGTTTAAAAAATGAATATAGCTTGCATGCTTTCGAATGTAAATGTCAATGTTCACAGACATGGATATGTATATATTTTATATGAATGATGCAGACAGGGATGTGATGCACCTTATGCATTTCTACATTTCCTAGCTAGAACTTTTGGTTCTCCAGAATTCCTTGGGAAATATGTATTAGCTCTTAATATTTTGTTTAGTGTTCTTCCAGACAAAAGGCAAATTTTAGAAAGGTTAAACTTTTACTATAAGCAGCTATTAACAAGCAGGAAACAGCATATGCTCACACAGTGGCGTGCCAGTTAACTTCAAAGCAAGATGGACTGAAAGGAAAGATAAAAATTGGCATTAGCGGGTCTAATGAAGCAATTCAATGGAGGATAGTGAAGACTGAAACAAAACCAAACTACCTGCTTTAGAACTTTACCCTATTCAAAAACACTATGACATACGCTGTACCTCCTCTGTAAAATAATGGTTTCCATACCCCTGCCTCCCACTGTGGCTTGGAGCTCCAGGGGGCCCCCCGCCGCCTATGGCCGCCAGGAGATGCGGCCCCACTACCCATGGCAGCTTGGAGTTTGGGGGGCCCCTGCTGCCTGTGGTGGCTCAGAGGGCCGGCAGTCCCCGCTGCCCACAGCAGCTTGGAGCTCCGGGTGTCCCGCCACCCATGGTAGCTCGACCCTCCGGGTGCCCCTGCCACCCACAGCAGGTTGGAGCTCCGGGGTCCCCCTGCTGCCCTTGGTCACCGGGCATTTTGGGGTACCCCCTCCTAGCTGCTGGGGCTGAATTCATGGAGGTCACTGGAAATCACGGATTCTGTGACTTCTGTGAAAATTTTTTAGCCTTATTCATCAGAATCTATTTGTGTGCATCACATTGTTGGCTCATCAGAATCTATTTGTGATCCACTATAACCCCCAGTCCTTTTCAGTGGTACTACTGCCTTGCCTCTTGTTTGACATTTTGTAGTTTTGCATATGATTTTTTTCCCTTTCTCATTGTAATACCATAGTTGCTGCAAGGAAACTGTGATTTAGGGATTGGGAGGGTTTGTCCAGAAGATTATTACTGTCTTAAGAACTGGTCTACAACACATAACAGTTTAATGGCCACTTCCTTAAAGTACACTGCTACCTCGATATAACGCGACCCGATATAACACGAATTCGGATATAACGCGGTAAAGCAGTGCTCTGGGGGAGTGGGGGGCTGCGCACTCCGGTGGATCAAAGCAAGTTCAATATAACGCGGTTTCACCTATAACGCGTTTTTTGATTTTTAAGATTTTTTGGCTCCCGAGGACAGTGTTATATCGAGGTAGAGGTGTATTACCAAGTGAATCTTCTCAGCTACTGATCTTCTATAAATCTATACTGATCTTATATAAATCGATGGTACGCCCTCATCTCGAATATTGCATACAGATGTGGTCTCCTCATCTCAAAAAAGATATACTGGCACTAGAAAAGGTTCAGAAAAGGGCAACTAAAATGATTAAGGGTTCGGAACGGGTCCCATATGAGGAGAGATTAAAGAGGCTAGGACTCTTCAGCTTGGAAAAGAGGAGACTCAGGGGGGATATGATAGAGGTATATAAAATCATGAGTGATGTGGAGAAAGTGGATAAGGAAAAGTTATTTACTTATTCCCATAATACAAGAACTAGGGGTCATCAAATGAAATTAATAGGCAGCAGGTTTAAAACAAATAAAAGGAAGTTCTTCTTTACGCAGCTCACAGTCAACTTGTGGAACTCCTTACCTGAGAAGGTTGTGAAGGCTAGGACTATAACAGAGTTTAAAAGAGAACTGGATACATTCATGGTGGTTAAGTCCATTAATGGCTATTAGCCAGGACGGGTAAGGAATGGTGTCCCTAGCCTCTGTCTGACAGTCAATGGAGATGGCAGGAGAGAGATCACTTGATCATTGCCTGTTAGGTTCACCCCCTCTGGGGCACCTGGTATTGGCCACTGTCGGTAGACAGGATACTGGGCTAGATGAACCTTTGGTCTGACCCGGTACGGCCGTTCTTATGTTCTTATGTTATGTTAAGTGTTAGTCCACGCCTGCACTTATGGTTTCTTCTTTTTAATTCCTTGTATTCCACATGTTTTAGATGTATTTTTGAATACAGTTGTTCAGGAATTCCGGAGGAAAACGTGAGAGCCTGTGCAGACAAAGCCACAATATTTACAACAGCCTTCAATGAACCTTCTCCATGTTAAGGACTGGGAAGTACAGCAGGTTGAGGATTTATCAACAAAACATTTTTGTCCGAAAATTCTGATTCATTGAACCAAAACTTTTCACAGGGAAGTGTCAATTGCAATGAACTTTTCAATTCCAATGTCTAGGGAAAAAGTTTCAAAATTGTTGAAATGTTTTATTCTGCCATTTTCAAAACAAAAACTTCCAGTTTTCTGGGTGGAAATGTTTTGTTATGAAATTTCAACTAATTATAGTAAAAAAAAAACCCTTGAAATTGAAAATATTAAGAAATTATTAAAACAAAGTGTTTTGATTGATCAAAGCAAAAAATATTTTTGGATTTTTGGATCACAAAAATTTGGAAGAGTTTGATTTTTTGTCCCAATTCAGTATAAGAATTTTTTTTGATATCTCACATTTTCATGGGATGGGAAAACAGTTTCCCACCCAGATCGACTGGGAAGTACTGTAGTAGGAATGTAATGCAGAAATATTACATGTGGAAAATGGGTGGGAGTCTGAGGAAAGTGTCCAGTAAATCAAAACTGATGACTGCTGTGGTTCAGAGAAAAAAATTCTTACACTTTATCTTTGTCAATTGCTTAATAGAGCAAAGTATTTCTTGACATTTGCTGAACCAAAGCCTATTGAAGTCAGAGTCTTTCATTTAACTTCAGTGGAGTTTGAATCAGTCATGTAAAGAGGCCCCACAGTTGGACAGGTGTTCTGTGGTGCCCAGCAGGGCTAAAGTAAAGTCATGTTCTAAAGAATGGTACTTGTAGGTGCTATTACAAGGAGAATTGACATAGCTGGGAACAAATAAAACAAAAAAGAAAAAGAAAAGAAACAGTTCTGATAAGTGGTCACAGTGGCAGCTTTACTGGATATCTGTGTTTGTCTGCCCATGGTCGGTCTGCATCTGACTCTGACTAGTATGGTTTAGGCACAGTTTGTACAACCAGCCTTCAAATTTACTGTGCCTTTCTGGGGTCAGAAAATTTGCCCCTGTGATTACCATTTTCACCATGATCTTCCACGCAGTCTCTTGTTTTCAGTGTCCCCAGTGGTTTGGACTGGTGGTTCAAAAACCCTCAAAAGTTTATCCTCTGCTGCAGGTGGATTCTCTCAAATTTGCAGTCAGATAACTAGGTTGATCTTCATTTTGAGTACAATTCTCTTTGTTCACCCAGAGTGATTCTCCATGAATTCATAATGCTGAGTAAAGATTTCTTCAAGAGGCTTTGTCTCTGGCTATGAAATGTGGCTTACTGTTTTGAGGGCTATAGTCTCCCTGCAACAAGGAGGATAAGATGCTGTATAATTATACCGTTGAGAAAACTGTGCACCGAAATAGGTTTAGACATGATCCTTTCATGGCACAGGCCTAGCTAATTCACTGGTCAAAGGTAGTAATGAGTTCATTTCCAGTGCATAGCTGTTGGTAAGATTAGAACCTGGATTTTATGTCTTTTTTTTTTTTTTAATGTTTGGTAGTTACTGCCATTAGGTTTAAAAAAAAATCAAACAATGATAACCGCATCTGTGCGTAAATGGTTTTATAATACACATAATAATAGAAGGCAACTTCTTGCCAACATGTAAAGTCATATTTTTTTTTCAAGCTAGAGAAGATGTTAGTTTATAATGCTGCTTTCTTAGCTGGAACAATTTAGTGAACCAGTATCAATGTGAAGCGCAGTACACACATTCACATGCACATGAATCATCTCCTATGGATCACAAACCAAAACCAGAAAGAATTTTGCTCGCCTGTGGTAAATTAATCCTTTCATTTCTTTGCACAGAAGGAGCAGAAAGTGCGTATCTTCAATTACTCAAGAAACAGCTTATGTTAAACTGCAAAAAACCTCCAAAGAACCCCACCCATCAGATTGTAGGCCTGATTTTCCACTGCCTTGCATCTGGTACAGTCATTTAAGTCTGTGCAAAGTAGGTGTAAAATACAGCCATCCGGATCTGCTAGCAATTTACACCAACGCTGCACAAGTGTAAATTACTCCACTAAGCAGTGAAGAATCAGACCGTCCTGGCTACGCTTACTGATGTTCTGTACTTTCCGCAGTCATTTAAACCAGTACAAAGTGAGTGTAAATTTCTACTATTGGGAGAGGGATAGCTCAGTGGTTTAAGCATTGGTTTGCTAAACCCAGATTATGAGTTCAATCCTTGAGTGGGCTAGTTAGGGATCTAGGGCAAAAATCTGTTTGGGGATTAGTCCTGCTTTGAGTAGGCAGTTGGACTAGATGACCTCTTGAGGTCCCTTCTAACCCTGATATTCTATGATTTATGTTTGTTGTTCCGTAGAACACAGTCATTTTAATTTTAGTACAAGTAGATGAAAAATAATGAGAATTACCTATCTCTACATCCAGAAGAAAATAAAGGACCCCGTTCTAAGATGTGTTTGGGACATTTTTAATGTAAATATCATGTTCTGGGTATATAGAAAGAGTGCAAGTAATGATTTTTCCTCATGTGTAAGAGACACTTTTGTGGAATTGTTACATTCCTTTTTTATAACAGTAGCTAGAGACCTCTAATTCATGAGGATATAATTGTGAGAGGTGTAAACCAGCAAAGAAGTACTCTCTCTTGCCCTAACAATGGCCTGCTGTACCCTTAATGAATGAGAGGGGAAAACATCAAGTGGATGTTTGTTCAAAAAGCAGGCTGCAAGTTACTGCATCACCATAGAGACAGCTGTTGTGATCTTGCATTCTTATTTACCTTGCTGTTCAACCCAAAAGATGTATGGCCTTTACCTTGAAGTCACATGTGCACATACTGCTTCAGACAGGAGGACCACTTTCTTAAGAAAACAAACACATACCAAGATATGTATGTCATGTGAATACCTACTTATTTTACAATGTTTTGATGGAAAAATATCCATAGGATACTGACATCTATCCCCCCCTGCAAACAAAGCACAACACAACATTGCTGTTTCTAGTTCTGGTGGTAGAGGACCCAGGTGCTGGGAGTGGCCTTTCTTGTTGCCTCTCTTTTCTTGAGTCATTCAGTTTGTTATCACTGTGACATGTTTGTCAGGGCTGATCACATCTTGTCTTTCCCCCAGTTGTGTGGTACAGAGTAAGGCACAAATGTACACAAGAAGGGAATTTTGTACTTTATTGTGCAGCCTTGGGCTGAATGGACCCTGACAGTATCATCCACCACTATGCACAGAGCAATGCCAGCACAGTTATGCTTTGAGGTGGTGCACAGGGGACCAGCACATGGGCCCTTGCAAACATTATCCTGAACAAGGACAGCCAGTGGAAGGTTGTGCCATCTCCCTGGCTATGCAAGAGCTATAGGTGCATTAGGCAAATGGTGTTTTGGTCTGCTAAAAGCATGGTTCAGTTCCTGCTCTGCATAAACATGTGCATTGACCAGGTATGTTAGCTCAACTGTTGGCAATTGTGACCAGAAGCCACGTGGCATTTTGGAGCCATGACTGGTGTAAACCCTGCGAGAACTTACATTGGCTGTGATTTTTGTTTTATTTAACTTGGGTATCTGCTCCCAGCCAACTGAAGCAGGAGGTGCAATCACCTTGTTTCTTTTAACACTTTTAACACAGTTTGATCTTCTTTTCATGAGATTTTCACAGAGGTGGTTAGTTGGGTCCCTGAGGACCTTAGCAATGGCACAGAATGCCACATAAATAAATATTTGGCCAGATTTTCTTTTCTTCTCCAAAGTAACTCACTACATGGGTTGCTATGACAGTTTGTGACACATCAGTGATACTTATATCTTCCAGGATGTCTGATTTCACTTCTGATGTCAGTGCTCAGGGTCTTCCTGGATGTGTATGACAAGATGATGATCACACTGTGCACGACCACTAGCTATTCAGCAATGGGTAGAAGAATGTGGAGCTGTGATGAGTGCAGGGTACCTCCTTTGAGCATAGCATGCTGTCTATCAAACACACTGGTTACAGTGGTGAGCCAGCTAAATTTTCCATCATTTTTCTATTGCTTATCTGTCAAATGTTTACTGCTTTCCTGGCTCTGCCTGTGATTCCTATGCTCTCAGCATGAAGATGTGTTGCACAAAAAGCTTTACTATTTGTGTACGTTTTTTGCACAGCCTCAGCCATTTTGCACATATTTCTATGTTTTGAGATGATTGAGACATAAGGGGTATCCTTCTCTCCTGAGGCTGCTTATTGGTGGTTAGGGTTCTCTCTCATTCAACTACCTGTCTTCTTTTGTTAACCTTGTCAGTACTAGTGTACACCCAGCACACACTCAGCTCTGTCTCTCTGTTCTTCAATTATTATATGCCTGGTCAGTAATATTCCTGAATTAACCAGAGTGAGTTATTGTGACTTTAGAAGGAAATTCCTTTCCAGTCTCCTTGAGATTGAATTCAGTTTAGCAGGTGAACAGAAATCTGGTTAAGAGGTTTTCTAGAAGTCGATATCACACCTGGCTGGCAGACTGCATGCTATCATTCCAGTTTTCTTTATCTGTTTGTAGAACTTTAAGAGGGCAAATTTGATTGAATTTAGACAGTATTGTTATGGTGGGAGTCACTAGATGGCACTGTCATACAGACTAACACAGTCTTTTTCTTAGAGTGTGAGGACTGTTCAGATTTTGAAAAAATGCGTGTATTGTTGATGTTAGTTTTGGGATGTAGAGATCCTTTATGAGGGAAGCTATGGCAAGTAGCAACAGAGTTTGCTCTAATTTCACTAACTAGAATCAATTCTTGAGGCAGAGTTGCTTCCTAGGATCTGGACAGTGGTGTCTTGCCTGAGATGCTTGAAAGAGGGGGTTGCCTGCATGCTGTTTGTGACCACATCTGTTGAAGGACTGATGTGTATATTTAGTGGGCAATAAAAAAGTTGCACTGAAAATAGACAGACTCTGTGTTGCTGATTTCTTCTCTAATGAGAAGCTGACTTGCAAGGCCTCAGCATCGCTATTGCTTGACAGAGAGGTGACAGTACTTATTTTGTTCTTTTTAATACAGCAGTGATGTGGAAGGAAGTCTCAAAAACACTTATGTATTTCTAATGTATATGTAGGATGGTATATACAGCTACAGCATGTGTGTGTATCTATAACTGAGTTTAAATGGGTGTTCTCAATAGAAATTTGAATAATACGTTTAAAGTAACAAAATCTTTTGAATCATAGAATATCAGGATTGAAAGGGACCTCAGGAGGTCATCTAGTCCAACCCCCTGCTCAAAGCAGGGCCAATCCCCAGACAGATTTTTATCCCAGTTCCCTCAATGGCCCCCTCAAGGATTGAACTCACAACCCTGGGTTTAGCAGGCCAATACTCAAAGCACTGAGCTATCCCTCCCCCCTATTTGAGCCCTACTAGTAGAGTAGCACTTTCATCTGAGACCAGGTTTTGAGATCTTCATCATATTTCTGTATAGTGGGTATTTTTTGCTTCTTACATTTGCTTCTTAAACTTTGATGTGAGATGTGTAGCATAGATTTTAGATGTATAGGTTTTAAGACCAGAGGGGACCTCTATGGTCATGCAGTCAAACCTGTGCAACACTGGCTGTGTTGCTCAAAATTAGAATATTGCAGCAGCAAAACATCACTGATTGCTCCTACATCAGTGTCATCTTGTGAAATTGCTACACTCGAACTTATCTTTCTCTGAATAACAAGAGGCCTGATTCTGGAGCCACCCGGGACAGTTAGTGCCTGTTAACTTCAATGAGGACTACTTGTACTCAACTGCTGCAGAATTTGGCCACATTAATATAGCCCCTTTCCCATGTGCTCTTTAAAAAAGGAAGAAAAACAGTTGAGGAAAAAAACTTAGCCCTTTGGGAAAAAAGGCAGATTATGTTTACTCTTCTCTTAGGGGAAATATAACACCAGGATTAGTGTTACTAGGTGTGGCTTAATGAAGTCAACTGGCTCAAAGCTGGATAGAATGGTGCATTACTGGGGATCAACTGATTCAGCACAGTGGTCAATTTCCTTTAATGTAAGAACTGCGCAAATAAAACAACAAGGATTTTCCCCCTTTCTATTATTTAGCAAAGTTATTTGGATTTAGGGTGACCAGACAGGAAATGTGAAAAATCGGGACCGGGGGCGGGGGGTAATAGGTGCCTATATAAGAAAAAGACCCAAAAATCGGGACTGTCCCTATAAAATCGGGACATCTGGTCACCCTATTTGGATTTAAGCAAAAATGCATTGAGTATGTAAGATCTCATTTTATAGAGCTAGGGTCAAGTCTGGCCTGATGTAATGTATTTTATTTTTCATATGCCTATCACCTTAGTATCAAAGCCACCAAATATTGACTTTCCTGGAAATATACATATGAGTAAGGTGAGGAGTATTTGGCCCTTTTGCTTCCCTTCTGCACTTGCAGAAGTAGGAGGGAAATTACTCACCCAAGTGGCTGGCAATATGCTGCATCCTACATGCTGCCAGCTTCCTCAGTAACTTCAGTTATTCCTGAGCTAGAACGTTATCTATTAATTTATAGAGCCCCCAAATGTGATAGGTGCTTCACGTAAAACATCAAAGGGCATGTTCCCTGCCCCCAAGAACTTATATCTAGGTCAGTGTTTCTCAACTGGTGGGTTGCAAGCCCTACGGGGTCACAAAAGGTGTGTGTGTGTGGATATTTGTGAGGCATTGAAAATGTCATAATTATCTACGGCAGTCGTTCTCAAACGTTAGTTACCCGAGGACCCCCATTTTGATTTAAAATTTTGCCATGGACCCCCAACCCCTCCCACTCAGCCCAAGGCCCCGCCCCCACTCCACCTCTTTCCCCAAGGCCCCACCCCACCTCTTCCCGCCACACCCCTTCCCTTCCTCTTCCCTGACTCTTTCCACCCCCTCCCCAAGCACCCCGTCCCCCTTCCTCCCTCTCCCTCCCAGTGCCTCCTGCATGCCGGGGAACAGCTATTCCCCAGTGTGCAGGAGGTGCTGGGAGGGAGGGGGAGGAGTTGATCAGCGGGGCCCACAGACCCCCTGGAGTACCGTCACAGACTCCTAGGGTCCACAGACCCCAGTTAGAGAAACACTGATCTAAAGCAAAGAAAACGCCACTCCCTGCAGAACCTTACCCTTCATGGTCAAGTATTCCCCGTTAACTTCTGGAAATACACACATTATATAGGCTTATATTGTTATTAGTGACACATTTTTACTATTATTTTTATAGTAAATGTATGGGGGGGTCATGAACATTTTTGACTTTGAATAAGGGGTCAACAATCTGAAAAAGTTGAAAACACTGATTTAAAGGTCAGGGCAAGATTGACTTCTAGTCGAGTAGGGATGTCAAGTCATGTGCAAGTCAGCTCATCTCTTGCTAACGCATTCTTCTCCCAGTACTTGCCTTCTCTTTTTCCTTTTGTGCAGGAGACTGAGAGAGGAGGGAGGGAGTGTGTTGGGTGAAGATTGATCAGCTGTGCCTCTTGCACATTGGATAGGTTGTGGAAAACCCCTACATGCCACTTCATTAATTTTTTTGTCACCTTTGCACTTGTTAAACTTTCTAATTTATCTAAAAGTAACTTGAGTGTAATTCATTGACATTTGGAAAGAAATATGGGCTTGATCATCATTTCTATGTTCATTCATATCTGTCTGTGTTAAACTGCCCTTGGTGTGAACTCTGTGGATTATGGATCTTGGAATTTGTTTTTTCATACAAATAAATATTTCTAAATTTTAAGTTCTTCATAGTAAGACCTTTGTCTTCATCTCTTTGTACATTGACAAGCACAGTGGGCCCCTGATCCAAACAGGGCCTCTCGGGGTTACTGTATTATAAATATTTAATACTGTAGCAGGCTTCACTTGGGGCTGGCAGGCTCAACATTCCCCAAAGTCCTGAGATGGCCTTGCTGGGCACTCAGAGGGCCAGGAGGCTGAGTTACAGTTGATTGTCCCCCAGTGTTCCCCAGGTTTCCCTGGTTGAGCAAAGGGGGAGAGATCGGGATGGGGATCCAGGCCCTCCCTCTCTGCAGGGTTCAAGGGGGAAAGAGATGAAGAGTGTCTCAGTCTTGCTGATATCCCAGACCAGACTTCCCTGGGCCACTTCCTATCTTCCGTGACCTCTCTTCAGTTTGGGTTGTGGTCACAGCACTCTGCTTCCCTCTCAGCAGAGGGTCACTCAAACAGTCTCAACAATTCAGACAGTCAGTTGGGACTTTCCACCTCACGTCTCAGTGTGCAGTTATTCCCCCTTGTTGGGGAGAAAGGCAGAGAAAAAGGGTCAGGCCCTGGCCTCCCAATCTTACTCATAATGCAGACCTTTCTCTGGGGGATCCCTCTGTCTCATGAGCTACAAACTCCTTCCTGCAGACAGCCTCTCCTTCACTCTCCCTCCACCTGTCAGAGACCCCTTTTAAGCAGGTCCTTCATTTGGAGCATGCTCTTCAGCTGCTGAGGAGTGGGTCCTTGTTGACCCAGTACTGCTCCAACACTCCCTTAGCCTTAATGTGGGATCTGTAAGCCCCATCACAAATACCAATAGAACCAAATTTTCCAACATGTGAATGTACCCACAAAAAACATGCATGCACCTCTTGTGCCTACAAAAACCTGTATATATGCATGTAACTTGAATGGACAACACTAGCCACAGACCTATCAAAATCTGACAAATTGCCTTCAGATGCATTAATCCGTCTATTTCCATGATAAGAGGTCCTTTCAATCTGACCTCTTATCCATTAGATACTCCATCCATCCATCTATTTCTAATGCACCTATCTTCAGGGTACCCAGGTCATTAAGGTTAAGATTGGGATCAACCTTTTGCAATTGGGGTCTAGAATTTTCTACTTAAAATACGGTTTGAGTCTAACTCTAGATCTGAAGCCCTGTATCCAGCACACCAAATCTTTGGGGAATTTAGAACTGAACTTCACCATGTGGGGCTCTTCTGTGCAGGAATAAGTGGAGGAAGGTGGCTCTGTATTGGGTCAAACTAGCATACTGAATCTGAAGTTTAGTTAGGTGATAGGAGAAGAGTCTAACTAAATAATGACTGTAAGACAGCCTGGCCAAAAAGACCATTGGACCATAATGCTTCCACAGTGGAATAATGCTGTGTAAACATATGTCTTGAACTTCAAGTATCTGCCTAAAATATTTCTACTATGGGCACACTTCTCAAAGAAGCTACCAAGGCTACCTGTGCCCTGATGGAATGGGTTATGCCTCTTCTAAGGGCGTCTACATTAGCTCACTTATAACATCGTCTAATGCAGCTTGTAATCTGGTTAGAAAGTCTTTTGGTCAAATGTGTTGACCTGTCATTTCTTCTGCATAAACTACAAATAATCTAGGGGGTGATTTTAAATGGTGTAGTTCCATTAATGGAAGAGGAGGTGGAGAAAATGCATGGAGGGGCTTGAGGAGCAGTTGTGGACATGGCAGGATTTCGGAGCCTTCCAAACTATTGTGTCTGCTCATGTACCCTAGAACTTCATTTACTCATTTGCTGCCACAGTGCACTTATGGTGGGTGAGTTGTCCAGTGTTTATAATTTGTGCTTCTCAGAATCAAGTGTATTACACTGCACAATATCAAGTGTATAGAGAGAACTAAATCTGAATATCCTCCAAAGCAGGGACTTTCCCTCCAAGTTTCCTTTCCCCACTCTTCAGCCAAAGATCCTTCCCTTACCTCAAGCTATGTTCTGTGGGGATCCAGTGGCTTTTTACCACCCTTCCCAGACAGATGACAGCTTGCCACCTCTTGGATCTTCAGGTCATCAATGCAAAACTTCTCGATGCTGATCTTCTCCCACTCCCCATTGCATCAGCTGCTGTCCCTTAAGTACCCAGGTCTCCCTGACTCCACCATCCTTGGCAGAGTGAAGGTGCGAGATGACAGCTTGGTAAGCTAGTAGCTCTAATAGATAGGGTCTGAAAGGTAAAGACAAAGGAGCTTGTGTCTGAGGTAGAGGACAGGGAGCCAGTGGAAGTTTGCAAAGATGAATGGTGATGGAGGTGATGTCACAGCAATGGCCAGGAAACAGCAGCATTTTGAATGCATTTACGGGAGCAAAGTTTTAGGCACTTAGGCCAGAGAAGTGTATGTTACAGTAAGTGAGGTGCAAGATATTAAAGGCCTTTGCAGTCTGGACAGACATAAAAGGCTGAATCTTTGGAAATATTACATAGTTAGAAGTGGCAACACTTAGATACGGTGTGGACGTGAGAGTCAAGAGGACTGAGTCAAAGATGAGACACAGATTATGGGTCTGATTGACTTGGAGGAGGATGCTGGTATCCACATCTATGGTGGAGAGATGGAGGCTTGACTGGTTGGGAAGTGAGATCAAAAGCTCTGTCTTGGCCATGTTGAGCTTACGTTGTCGGCTTGAGAGCCACAAAGTTATATCGAAAAGACAGGCCAAGGTGCAGAATTAGTGGAGGAAGATGGGTCGGTAGTGGACAGATAAATTTGTGAGCCATTGGACTAAAGATAGTATTTGAAGCCATACATAAGAGCACCTGGGGTGGAATGTGGTGAGAAGAGAGAGAAAAAGCCAAGGACTGAAAGACGGAGAGAGGGCCACAAATAAATGCAGACTCTTATAAGTTATCCATGGACAATTCATGAACTGAAAAATAGGTTACTTTCAACAAATATAAATTATTCACTCAGCCTAAAAGCCAATAAGTTTAATTTACAATTTATTTCCTAGATAATTCCAGGAATTTGCTGTTATGTGTTGGCAGGAGTTTCAGCATTCTGGCAAAAATACACCCTATAGCTTATCTGCTCAAACTTATGAATTGCAGATTTGCTGAATCCTTTCAAATAAAATGTCTTCCTTTGAGTTATAGCAGCTGCATCTAGTCATTTCATTCTTGTTGTGACTTGTGGTGCAGCAGTGAAACATCATAATGACACAAAATGAGGCTACTAGCACTCAAAGGAGAGCATAGTTTTCTGGATCAAATATGACTTACTGCATCTGTTTTGGTAACAAGTTCCCAATTAAGGTTTATTACAGGAGATGCCTGTCAATTTTATGAGACAATACTGAATTAGTTGGTTCTGGAATGGTAACTTCTTTTCCTTGCATATTTTTAAAAAATTTAACGATCACAAAAGATGCCAGATTGACACCCCTGAAATCCGGTATCTGCAGAACCAGTGAAAAAGCAGCAGCAGTGCCAGTGTGGCTCAGTCCTGATCTGAGAGGCCATCTGTAGGGAAAGAGGATAATTCAGTCTCCAAGTCTATTTGATTCTTGGCCTGTCTGAGATCCCCACCAAGAGGATCAGTTGCTGTGGTGTTCACTAATCCATTAAGTCTAGACACTGGCTTGTGTCTCCAGAATGAACTTGGACTAACATACTTTACCCAGGCACCATATAGCCATCGGATGGCAAAAGTTTTTGAACACTGTCCATCTGGGCTGCCTTCAAACCAGTGACCAGAAGGTGAAAGGCTCAAATTCCTTGTCAATCTCTTGTGCCATCCAAGGCATGAGCAGTTCCTGTGTTTCTGTACTTGTTCTCATATCTTTTTGTGGGATATCGAATATATACCTTTCCATACATTGCTGTCCAGCTAATGAAGACTATCAAAGAAAGTGCACTGAGTAACACCAAATAATCACTGAAAACAAACCAAACAGAAGATAATTTTAAAGACATAAACAATCTGTTGGCCACATGGCAAGAAAAAATACGGAACTAGGACTCTGGTTTTAATGGCTTTGCAATGAATGGCAAACTTAGCAAGGAATGCCCAAAGAGGACATAAAGGTGGAATAGGTGCCTTTCAGGGATGTTTGGTCATATTTGGCCTGGGTCGGGGCTGCCTTCTGACACTTTGTCCTATGGTAGAATGATGGTGATGCATTCTATTAAAAAATATAACTATCAGACTTGGTTTAACTTGTGTGATTTCCAAGGTTTACTTAAAGTAATTTTTAGAATATTTGTATAGAGTTCCATGGGAATAAGCTAATGCTGGCAAAATGGGAGATTTTATACCTATAAATGGTATATGTAAATGTCCATCTCCTCTTGGTGTTATCTCCAGCCTTCTGGCTGCAACAGGTCTCTCCTAATTGGTAACAGGGTTTGATCCTTCATTCCATCAATGCCCGTGCTGCACTGTTTTGGTACCCTTGAGATGGCGTATTCCTGTGTTCCAAAACGAGGGGTCTGGGTGTGCTGGGGAGGAGGTGTGGTGGTAAACTCCCATTTGTGTGCAAATTCTTTGAATTCTTCCAAGGCAAATTGAGGTGGCATTCAGTTTACCAGTCAATGACTTGCTTGTTGCATCAGGCAGGACACTGACCTCACAAAAATTTGAACAGTAGTCCACTGTCATCAAGTAATGCTTTTCCTTGAAGCTAAATGAGTATGCTCCCACCTTTTCCCATGGTTGAGTGGGATGCTCATGTGGTAAGAGTCTCTTTCTGCCAGTGGTTATCACACAACCAGTAGGT
This sequence comes from Chrysemys picta bellii, assembly GCF_011386835.1. Lineage (NCBI taxonomy): Eukaryota > Metazoa > Chordata > Testudines > Emydidae > Chrysemys > Chrysemys picta. The sequence continues at coordinate 249,148,971 of NC_088792.1, forward strand.
GTCACACCCTACTATCAAGGAATGGAGTTGTGTATTTATTCCCAGCCAATAAATGCACATTCAAGCCCATCTATGTATTTTTTGCATGACATCCTTATGTAATGAGGTGGGGACAACAGCTCTCTGCCCTCAAAATATGATGCCATCCTGTACACTCAGCTCATCCTTAATTTGAAAATATGGTTTTGCTCTTAGTGGTACTTGGCTTTTGTCTTCTGGCCACCCTGCTGGTATCTCTGTCTTGACTACCAGTCTTTGGATGTCCTTTTTCATAGTCTCTCTGATTTCCATGAGCTTTGCTGTTGAACCTGGGAGAGAGTGCAGCATGTTAATGGATTCAATGTCCTGATCCCTTTCCTTCATCTCACTGATGCTGGGTTTTTATGCTGTCCTCATGGTGTCAGCTAACACCAGTAATAATCCTGGACAACATCTGATATGTACCTGGTAATGCTGGAAATGCATCAACATGCGCTGCCATCTCCTTGGAGAAATAAGGTCTTTGCCATGATTGTCTCTAGGGGTTTGTGGTCTGATTACACTATTATTGGGTGGCCATAGGTGTACTAATGGAGTAGCTCCACTCCAAATACGCCAGCCAAAAGCTGTTTCTATTTGGGTGTGATGGGTATACCAGGCCTTTATGGCCCCCTTACTGGAGGCCCTGCTGCTCTCCTACAGCCTGCCCAGGAAATAACTTTCTGAGAGGAAAGGAGCAGTTAGTATTAGACCCCCAGGCTTGCCCAGAGAAGCCATTTTGGGAACTATTGCGATCTGGTCCTCTAGCAACTAGAAGGGCTGGGGATCAGCAACAGCTAGTCAAGGCCCGGCAAGCTGAAATAAAAGGAGCTGCCTGCTGCTAGCAAGGCAGTTTCTGGCTGGGGCCTGTGGAAGATGAGGAGAGATGATCCTTAGGCCACAGCCAAAGAAACCAGGTCAGGGCGAGGGCTTATTGGTGGCCACAGTTGGTGGCAGGAGTTCAGGAGGAACCCTGCTGATTTAATTCCAGTGAGCGAATGAAGCCCCTGAAGGGTAAGAAACCATTTTATTTGTAATTGGCCCTGAAAGGCAAGGAACTTCTTCTATTTGAATTTTTTGTACCCCAGGCGGGGCTTGAACTGTGTGATCTGGCTGGAATGTTGAGCCACAGAAGACCCACAGAGGTAGGCAGACAGCTTGCAGAGGGTGCTGGGAGCTGAAGAAAGCGGCAGAACCATGCCTGGACACCAGGGGGAACTCAAAGAGGTGAGTGCAACTGACCACCAGTTGTACTCTATTCAGTCTCTGACTGGGCTCCGCTGGCAAAGCGACTGTTCCTCTTGCAGAGGAGCTACATCCAATCCTTTTTCCCATGCATCACACTGCACCATCAGTGGCTCTCCTGGCTGATAGTACTACAGGAGAGGGGCATTCAATAGCATTTGTTTCAGCATGTCAAATGCTTGCTGTTGGGAAACTTCCCAGTCCCACTCAACATCCTGTCTTTTGAGATGGCATATGGATCCTGCTACTGCATCCAGGTACGGACAGAACCTGGACAGAAAATTTATCATTCCTATCAAGTGCTGTACCCCTTTCACGGCCCCTGGAGTTGGCATGTCTCTGACTGCCTTGATCTTGTTGGGATCTGCTTTCAGTTCCTCTGCTGTGAGCAGATGTCACCTCATGCTGTCTGAGTCACATTTGTGTGTGTTGGGATTTATGTTCTTGTCCCTTCATCACTGTAGAAAAGCTTGTAGTTTTCTGTCATGGTCTCTTCTAGTTCAGCTTCTGTATAATTGCTCCATTCCTGTACAATGAGGATATCATCTGCAATTATTTTCACCCCAGGCAGTCCTTCCAGTATCTGGGTCAGACATGTACATCTCTGGTGCTGGGTTTATGCCCATTGGCATGCACAGCCAGCTGTAGCAACCAAAGGGTGTTGCAAAGATTGTCAGCACACTGGACTCTTTATTCAGGCACGTGTGCCAAAACCCATTCCTCACATCAGACTATAAAGATTCAGGCTCTGGAAAATTCTAGCAAGATGACAGAAATTGCAAGCAGTGGATAGTGATGTCTTTTGAATGCCCAGTTCATTGGCTTTGGGTCTATAAAAGTGCATAATTTGCCTGATGGTTTTTATGACTACTGTGCTGCTACCTCAGGCTTTCATGGCCTCTACAGGTGCTATGATACCATGCTCTGAAAACTTTTGAGCTCCTTGTATACTGTATTACATAGTGCCACTGGAATTTTGCTTTGTGGTAATCACACAGGTTCCATTGTGGGGTCTACTTCCAGTTGCAGCTTTCCTTTGAGGCACCTGTTGCCCTTGAAAATATCCCCATACACTTCTAAAATTGTCTCCATTGTCCATGGGACTGCCCCTTCTTGCAGGTAAAAATTACTAATACTGCACCCTGATCAGATCCATGTCTCATAAGGCTGTATTCCTTTCTAATTGCAGAAAACCGAACACCCTTGCCCTGCCCCTGCCCCACCCCTTCTCTGAGGCCTGGGCCCTTCCTCACTCCATCCCTCCTCCCTCCATTGCTCGCTCTCTCCCACCCTCACTTGCTCATTTTCACCAGGCTGGGACAGGGGGTTGGCGTGCGGGGGCGGGTGAAAGCTCTGGCTGGGGGTGCGGGCTTTGGGGTGGGGCCGGGGATGAGGGGCTTGGGGTGAAGGAGGGGGTTGGGGGATGGTGCAGAGGGGTTTGGAGTATGGGAGGGGGCTCCAGTTTGGGGCAGGCGGTTGGGGTGCGGGAGGAGGTGAGGGCTCTGGCTGGTGGTGCAGGCTCTGGGGTGGGTCTGGGTCTGAGGGGTTTGGAGTGTGGGAGAGGACTCAGGGCTGGGGCAGGGGGTTGGGGTGCAGGAGAAGGTGCAGGGTGTGGCCTCCAGGAGGTAGTTTGGGTGCAGGAGTGGATTCCGAGCTGGGGCAGGGGAGGGGGTTTGGGGTGTGGGCTCCAGGAGACACTAACATCAGGCATCCCCTGGGAAGTGGTGACATGTCCTTCCAGCTCCTAGGTGGTGGGGCGGCCGGGGGCTCCGCGTGTTGCCCCCACCCGCAGGCGCCACCCCTGGAGCTCCCATTGGCTGTGGTTCCCGGCCAATGGGAACTGTGGAGCCGGTGCTCGGGGCAGCGTCTGTCGGTAGGGGCGCCACATGGAGACCCCCCTGGACACCCCTCCACCTACGAGCCAGAGGGACATGCTGGTCGCTTCCTGGGAGCTGCTCGGAGCTGGGCAGAGAGCCTGCCTGCCCATTGGCGCTGCGGCCAACCGGACTTTTACTGGCCTGGTCAGCTATGCTGACCAGAGTCGCCAGGGTCCCTTTTTGACTGGGCGTTCTGGTCAAAAACTGGATGCCTGGCAACCCTATGTATTCCTCAAGTGAGGTCTGTGGTGCGTACTATCCACCACCACAAACTTCAGTTGGTGCTGTCTGTTATTTTTTTGGGTTAATTACTTTGAGGTCATATTTTCCTATGAGCTGCATTATGCTCTCATTGTACATTATTAGATTGTGCCTGCTCTTTGTACTGGATGTATTCAAATCCAATTCACCCAGAGGAATCACATTGCAGGGGTTCCTGCTATCCAGCTGCAATTGCACAGGGCATTTCCCTATTAATATTGTTGTATGCATGGAAATTTGTATTATCCCTTGTTGCTTTTCTGATCCAATAGCCTGAACCCGATATGCTCTTGGACTCATGGAGAGAATCAAGATGTCATCACCATTCTCTGATGTACCATCTCGATTTTAGTAAGGCTTTTGACACATGAATTCTCAAAAGCAAACTAGGGAAATGCAGTTTAGATTAAATGACTATAAAATGGGTTTAAAACTGGTTGGAAGACTCTACTCAAAGAGGAGTTATCAATGGTCTGCTGCCAAACTGGGAGGGCATATATAATGGTGTCCTGAAGGCGTCAGTTCTGGGTCTGGCACTATTGACTATTTTTATTAGTGATTTGGATGGTGAAGTGGAGAGTATGCTTATAAAATTTGAGGATGACACCAAGCTGAGAGGGGTTGCAAGTGCTTTGGAGCCCAGGATTAGAATTCAAAATGACCTTGACAAATATAAGATTTGGTTTGAATTCAATAAGACAAAATTCAATAAAGATAAATGCAAAGTACTTCACTTAGGAAGGAAAAATCAAGTGCACAACTACAAAATGGGGAATAACTGGCTGGGTGATAGAACTGTTGAAAAGTGGATCACAAATTGAATGTGAATCAACAATGTGATACAGTTGAGAAAAAGGTTAATATAATTCTGAGGTGTATTAACAGGAGTGTTGTATGTAAGACACGGGAGGTAACTGTCCTGCTCTACATGGCACTGGTGAGGCCTCAGATGGAGTACTGTGGCCAGTTCTTGGTGCCACACTTTAGGAGAGATGTGGACAAACTGGAGAGAGACTAGAGGACTGCAACACAAATGATAAAAGGTTCAGAAAAATCTGATGTAGGAGGTTAAAAAAACTGGACACAAGGGAGCAGCAAATCTCCCTGCAGCAAGGGAGATTTGGATTAAAAACTAGGAAAAACCTTCTATCAGTAAGGGTAGTTAGGATCTGGAATAGGCTTCCACAGGAGCTTGTGAAATTCTTATCACTAGAGGTTTTTAAGAACAGATTGTACAAACACCAGTCAGGGATAGTCTGGGTTTATTTGGTCCTGCCTCACTGCAGGGGGCTGGACTTGATGACTTCTCAAGGTCCCTTCCAGCCTTACAATTCTATGATTCTGTGATCACCCTCTTGTACAAGTCCGACTGATTCTTTTGAGGCCTTCCTCTGCTCTTGTACACATCACTAAAATGGTTCAGTGTGCCACATTCCTTGCAATGCTGTTGTAGTGCTGGGCATTTGTCTCTTACCTACTCATGCTGTCTCCTGCAGTAAATGCATCTCACTATGGTATGGAAACCTGGCCACCTGCCCACCTTTGCTGTTGTCTCACTGCATGCACTTCTGGGGTGTTGTGCCTCTTCGGGCTTTCATCTTTTCTCTTGAAGCTTTTGTTGCATATCCCATGTCTAACCATCTGTCTAATGTGAGATTGCCTTCCTGGAACAGCTGTTCCCACAGGTGGTGAAACCAAGTGCCACAGACTATCCTGTCCTGAATTAGGGTGTCTGTCAAGTCCCAAAAATTGCATGTGGCAGCCTGTGTGTGTTAAAGTTATAACATAGGATGCTATCCCCTCCCCTTTGCACTGGTCCTTAATGAAAAACCTGTCACTCCACAGTTTTGTTCTGCTTTGGTGAGCAGAGGTCCCCAGGACTGGAACTGCTGTGAGGCTTGAGGCAGCGGTGGGATTCTGAGTGATGCAGACCTGTCTGTCTTGTTCCCCAATAAGGTAAAATAATAGTTTTACTTTCCAGTTGTTGTTTTCCTGCATGGCCAGGTCTGTGTTACAGCTCAAACTTCTTGCTCCACCAGGTCCATTGCTGGGCTAGGTTTGTGTCTGCAAAATCCAGGACTCTGGGGGGGCTTCAGACCAAGTTTCATGGTTCACGCTGTCAGCTGCTGCACTGCAGAGAACTCAGAGATCAGACGCTGCCACCATGTTTAATTTGCAGAGAGTGAAGCTGAGTGCGGGTTACGTTGAACAAGTAGATATATATTAAATCCTGTGCTCTGCTTTATCCACATGGCTGAACTACTTCCACCCTAACTCCCCATGTTTCCCGTTCCCCTGGTGAACCATTAGTAACAGCTCCCTCTGCACCTCCCACCAGGGAACATGGGCCCTCAACTCCAGTTTCACTGATCATGATTAGGGCTCCATGTCTGTCACAGAAATCACAGAAGTCACGGATTCCATGACTTTATGCAACCTCCGTGACTTCTTCAGGGGCCAGTGTGCAGGGCTGGCTCTAGGCACCAGCGAATGAAACAGGTGCTTGGGGCGGCCAACGGGAGGGGGCGGCACGTCCAGATCTTCGGCGGCAATTCGGCGGCGGGTCCCTCAGTCCCTCTCGGAGCAAAAGACCCGCCGCCGAATTGCCACTGAGGAATGAAGTGGCACGGTAGAGCAGCCGCCGAAGTGCCGCCGATCGCGGCTTTTTTTTTTTCCCTTCGCTGCTTGGAGCGGCAAAAAAGCCTGAGCCAGCCCTGCCAGTGTGGCTAACCCCAGGGCTGCCCAAGCAGCTAGCTCCGGGTAGCCACACCAGGCACTGCTCCGGTGGTCCCCAGGCAGCAGTCCCTGACCCGGGCAGCTGGTGCCGCTGACCCTGGGCGCCTCCCCAGAAGCCCCTCCCCTCAAGTGCCCTCTCAGCAGTGGCCCCATTGCTCCCCCCCTTCCCCCGAATTTTTGTTTATTGCCCGTGACCTGTCCAGGACTTTTACTAAAAATACCTGTGAATAAATCGTAGCCTTAATCATTATACACTCTGCATCTATTAATCTGACAAATATTTCCGTTACCCAAGAGAAGTTAAAGTCTGGCCATATAAGATATGTTGCTGTCCCATTATAAAATAGTTACACTTGTAGAGACAGATTCTTTTACCTGACTCACACTGAGTATTCCATAAGTCTATGAGGACCTCTGCTGAAGTCAGTTGAGCTACTCTCAGAGGAGGAACTCTGTGTGTAAACTGGAAGACTCTCCCTCAGGCCACAAAGAAAGACTCCTCCTCCCCACACTCTTTTAGCATCTGTTGCAATCTTCTGTCTACCCAAGACTCCCTGAATTCTTGTGTGTGTACTTCTGGGACTGTCTCATGGAGCATATGACCATTCATAATTTATAATTGTAAAACAGAAAAGTTTCCCCTCTCCTCCCTGCTTGGTCCTGTGTTGCTGATGCTCCTGCTCTTGCATTCATGACCACCACAGGTCATGTTTTAGACCACTTATTTCTATTATATATTTTTCTAAATCCAATTATTCTAAATCTGATTATTCTGGAATCACAGGACTTCAGAGTTTGTGAACCTAATATGGGAGGACTTCCCTAGCCTAATGTGCTCTGGCATGCCTCAGACTGCAGCATAGTTAAAGGGTGGAAGGAGCAGCAGTGAGACCCAGAGTAGTATGCTAGATCCCACTTCTGTAGGATCAGGACAGGTTTTTTCCCTAGAAGAAGCCTGACAGGGGGACTTAGTGATGAGCAAGTCTTCTCCAAAGCAATGAGCATGGAGGAAGTATACAGTGACCATCTGAAGATTTAAGAAAGGGCAGAAGACACACCGCCATTCCTGAAGAGGTCGGGGAGAGAGCAAAAGCCACTGGATCTCACAGAAAATAGTTGTAGCCAAGCATGGAGCTAAGGGGTGAAGATGGAGAAAGAAAATCTGGAAGGGAAGTTCCTGTTTTGGAGGATATTCAGACGTGGTTATCTGAATGTACCTGATATTGCACACTCTAATCCACCTGATTATGAGCCCAAAATCCAAATGCTGGACAACTCGCCCACCGCACGTGCATAGTGGCAGCAAACAGTTAATGAAATTATAAGGTAAATCAGCAGAGAGACAGTAGTTCCACTATCAGTATGTTTACACTGCAGCTGGGATCATGCTTGCCAGCATGAGTAGACAGACACGCGCTAGCTCTGCTTCAGCTAGTGTACTAAAAATAGCAGCATAGCTGGAGGTAGACTAAGCGGAGGCTCAGGCTAGCTGCCAAACTATGTTCTAGAGGGGGGTCTGCGTGTGTTTGTACGCAGACAGCTAGCCCTAGCTGCTGCTCATGCTACCCCCGGCTACACTGCTCTTTTTAGCATGCTAGTTTGAGCAGAGCTAGCACATCTGTCTATCCATGCTGGGAAGCATGCTTCCAGCTGCCATGCAGACGTATCCTATACTAAGCGCTTTGAGGGACTGTGTTCAGTACCGTTACCATGTGTTAGAGCTCAGGGGTTCCTGGGAGGCTTTGAAGTTCTAGCCATGTTCGTAAAGGCTCTTTTGGTGCTCACTCCACGTTCACCCAGTCCCTCCTCTTCTCGGTCTGTTTGATGATCAAGCCTCAGCTCATACCCACACCAAGAAACATTGAGAAAAGGTTCCCACCCGGCTGCTGGCTCAGCCATCCATGTTTTTTATGTTATATGAAAGCTGGTTGAAGCTAAGCAGGAGCCATGTTTTTATTTCTTTAATAAATGTCAGTACAGACCCTTTCCATGAAGAAAAGTAAAAGTCAGTCCTTAGAGGTTTTTAAACCTTCCAGAAATAGTCCCCAAATCTCAGCCAGAGTTAATGCAGCCAGAATTTCCATGGAACGCCCCCTCAATATGGAGGCGTTTGTGCCAGCGAGTGTACAAATAATGACTGTTCAGTCCCCTCTTCACTTGTACTTCAGCAGCTTTGTGACAGGGCTTGGTGGGGAGGGGGAGGCAGTTGTGAGACTTTGAAATGATGTCATAAACTTTGTTCATCAGACGATCACCACAGCTTTCCAAAAGCCTTTGACAAAATCCCTCACAAGAGGCTATTAAGGAAACTCAGCAGTCAAGGGGCGAGAGGTAAAGTGCTCTTGCGCATTAGAAACTGGCTTAGAGTAAGGAAAAAATGATCTATTTTAAACATGGCAGAAAGGTTAACAGGGAGGTTTCCCAAGGATCTGTATTGAGCTTGGTTCTGTTTAATTTATTTATTGATGATCTAGACAAGGGGGTGAACAGTGAGGTGAGGGACCTGACATAGCTAGGTGAATGGGCAGCACAATGGCAAGTGAAATCCATTGATGACAAATGCAAGGTAATGCCCTTTGGAAGGTATTATTTATACACTGGTGGTTTTAAAATGAGCTTTAACCATTCATGAATAAAATCTGTGGATCACTGTGGACAGCTCCATGAAGTCCTCTGCTCAATATGCAGCAACAGTCACAAAAAGCACCCAAATTTTAAGATATACGAAGATTGGGGTAGAAAGTAATACTGATAATATTATACTGCCATTATGTAGGTTTATGGTATGTCCTTACCTGGTATAGTGTGTTAGGTTAACCATAACTAATCTCAGAATGTATCAGAAACAGGAGGAGCAGATTTGGAGACAAGTAATGAGAATAATTAGAGGAATAGAAAAACTTCCATTTGAAAGGAGAATGAAAAGACTGGGACTAATTAGAGAGGACATGCTTAGGTATTATGATGATCAATTGCATAGAAAACCCCCTAAAATTGATTAATAAGAGGGAACATGATAAAGGCATATAAAATACTGAAAGGGAAGAGAAAGTAAATCAGATAATTTGCTTACTCTTATCAAGAACAAGAGAACTGCCAATGAAAATGAAAGGCAATACATTTAAAGCTGATAAAAGAAAATATTACTTTTTTACACAATACATATGTAACTCTTATGTATGTGCAACTCTTCACCACAAGACGTCACTGATTCTATGATCAGAGCAAGATCCAAAAAAGGACTAGGGACAGATCCTCAACTGGTGTAAATCAATATATCTCCATTAGAGTCAATAGAGGTGTACCCATTGAAACCTGCTAAGGGTCTAGTCCCTGATACTTTCGCAGAGAATGAAAACATTCACATTCACATTAAATTGTAACCCTTCTGCCAGGCCAAGTTGATAGCAGCAAGGGCCGGGTTCAGTACATAGGGGTCCCTTCCCAACAGCGTGACACAGAACCAGCTCGAGCCCCCACCCAGTGACCTGGGAAAATCTTACACAAACCCCTAGGCGCCTCGAAGAGGCAATATTTCCCCTCTCGCAAGCACAGAGCCTCGGTGTAGCAGAAAATGTTTAATAACATGAGGTAAACGACATAGCATTAAATTGGGAAAACACCACAACTAGAGTTCATAGACCAAACCATGAGCGAAGACCCACCCCAGCAAATTGGGCCGTGTCCTCTCCCGTTGGTTCTTGAAACCAGCGACCCAAGAATCACCAAAGTCCCAAAAGTCCACCGATCCCAAAGTCTCTTGGGTCCAGCAACCCAAGAATCACAAAAGTCCCAAAAGTCCGACAACCCCCCAAAGTCTCTGTCCCTGATCAGTGCAGCCCCAGAGTTCAAAAAGGGGGGGGTGAGCAGGGTGTTAAGGGGCACCTTACGTGATCCGAGGCCAACCCGGCTGCTTCTCCGTGGGGTTCCACCGCAGCCTTACCACGAACTGCTCTGGCAGCTGCTCCGCTCCGCTCCGCTCACCGACCTGTGAGCCGCGCCGCTCCGCTCCGCTCACCGACCTGTGAGCCAGGCCGCTCCGCTCCGCTCACCGACCTGTGAGCCAGGCCGCTCCGCTCCGCTCACCGACCTGTGAGCCAGGCCGCTCCGCTCCGCTCACCGACCTGTGAGCCGCACTGCTCCGCTCCGCTCCGCTCCGCCCGTCCCTTGGGCCGCTCCCACAAGGCTCTGCTCTGCTCGCTGCTCCTCCAGCCGCTCCGCTCGCCCCCGCTAAGCTAAGTTAGCTTAGCAATATAGCTTCAGGCTCCCCCACTAGTTAACACAGCCTCAGTGATCTCAGCTCTTAAATAGCTTTAGCTCTTTTGTGATTTCAGCTCTCAGTGATTTCAGCTCTTAGTGATTTCAGCTAGTAGTAGGGGAGCCCCAGTGCTGGTGCACTATCAGCCCAGAGTGAATTCAGCTCAGCAGTCCGTAACTAGACTCCTAAGGGAATCAAAGTTAGCTCTGACATTCAACAGTGGAGAGAGGAGGAGGTGCAATTGGTGTTTCAGGCCCACAAAAGGGACCCACACCACCAGGTACCAATACCTGCCCCCAACCTCTCTCAATTCACTGGGTTTTGTAACCCATGCCCCTTGACAAGCAAATGCTACTTAGGTAATGGTGAATGACTCACTCAGTCCTTCTGTCATACACCAGTTCCACTGGCCTTGATTCACAGAATCAGGGTAACAAAACTTTATTCTTCCTGCCCCAATAACAGAGAAACTGGGGATCCCACACCAGCCAAAGTAACCACTTTGAGTTGCTGTTGTTTCCTGCCAGGCGAGTGGGTGTGCCTATGCAAACAAGATCAGCCCCTGGAGTTCTTTTCCACACTCGCCATAATTCACCACCAGATGTCAGGGTAGAGCTCATCCTGACTCTGCTTACAAAATAGAATAAAAACAAACAAACAGCAAATATAGGATGACCACTAACTGACAGAAGTGAGGAAGAAGCTAGTTCCCTTTAGAATGCCATCATTGGAATTTTTGTACTTTCCTCCGAAATTGCACTGGCCATTCTCAGAGACTGGATACTGGACTAGATGGATGACTGGTTTGATCTAGTATGGTGGTTATATCCTATCACTGGGCAGAACCTCACTAAGGCCTGGGGTGGTAAAAATTACAACATAAGCCTTCTCACTGGATAGGTTGCATAAATCAACTATAAATATTCTGTCTTTAAAAGGAAAATAAAACAAACTAAAAAAATTGGTGATTTTTAAAACCTGCAGTGTGTTCCTCCTCCCTGACTAGAACATTGTAGCTGAAAGATGGAGGTTAACAGAAAAGAAAATATCTGTACAATTTTTCCTGATATTTTTCCCATATAACTTCTTATAGAGACTAATGGACCTGGTGTGACAGATTCCGCATCTGTGAGTTTCCCAAACTATCACACCTGGCATCAGACATGTATAAAGCCTTGTTTCACACAGCACAGATGCATCACTTAAGTCAGTCATGAGTGGGATGAGGTGTGGGGGACAAAGAGAGAATGTTTTACAGAAACTTGGAACTTAGGGAAAATATTGGACATGGAAAAAGAGCCATGATGGACTGCACTTCTCTAGCTGTCGAATGTGGCTTTGAAGCTGCTATGGCTTGGAAGTATACCAGGACGTCCAGAAAAAGCAGTTTTTCATATCCAAGTACTAACTTTTTTTCTGATGAGTTTTTAAGTCTTTTAAACGTCACCCCTACAAGAAAAAGAGAGTAATTTGAAAAACTGCTTTTTATAAACAAAGTTCTGTTCCTTACCAACCAGGGCAACTGTAAAATTGGTTAGCACCAAGGGAGCTGGACAGCTAAAGAAAGTGAAATAACAGATAAGAAACTCTGGAAACCAATATGTTCATAGTTAGGTTCCCAAAAATATTGTTTGATTTATTAATCTGTATTACAATAGACTCTGGAGGCCCTAACCAATAGCAGGGATCAGTTCTGGGTCCAGTTCTGTTCAATATCTTCATCAATGATTTAGATAATGGTATAGAGCAGTGGTTCTCAAAGCCGGTCTGCCGCTTGTTCAGGGAAAGCCCCGGCTGGCCGGGCTGGGCCGGTTTGTTTACCTGCCGCATCCGCAGGGTCGGCCGATTGTGGCTCCCACTGGCCGCGGTTCTCTGCTCCAGGCCAGTGGGGGCTGAGGGAAGCGGCACGGGCTGAGGGATATGCTGGCCGCCCTTCCCGCAGCCCCCATTGGCCAGTGGGAGCTGCGATCGGCCGAACCTGCGGACATGGCAGGTAAACAAACCGGCCTGGCCCGGCCCACCAGCGGCTTTCCCTGAACAAGCGGCGGACTGGCTTTGAGAACCACTGGTATAGAGCAGAGGTTTCCAAACTGGGGTTCATGAACCCCTGGGGGTTCGCGAAATGTTACAGGGGGTTCTTGGGAAAAAATTCCATAATGGCGGACAAAGCTGTCCCTATGGACCCCGGGCACAGACCAGCAGCCCGGAGCCCCTGGACTTCCCAGAGCTAAGCAGATCAAAGCAAGCCTATCTATCACACTGAGGAGATTTAAACTTCAAGACTCCTTATAAGAAATGGAAAGGGAGGTAGATATTATTTGCTGTTTTTAAAATTAAATAGGCAGCTAGTATTGTTTTTAACATTATTATGAAGAACAAGTTTAAGCTTTGTTGTAACATGTGTTGTTTGCCTGAACTGCTCAAGACCTGAATGCTTGTATAAGAGGAACTCTTTGAGTTGGCTTCTTAGATACCTTCATGCTGTTTCACATCTGATACTTCTTGATGAAACATAGGAACCTGGTCTTATAACAAGCTTATTCAAAGTGATACAAGCTACGAAAGTGAGATTTTGAAAGACTGTTGCCGTTTTCATACTATAATAAAAATACTGTAATGATAAATAATAATTAATAATAAATAGTGTGTAATAAGCATGTCATAAAAACAAATTTTATATTTTCAAGATCACTGCTTTTATAATTTATACTCAGGTAAAGGAGAAAATCCCTGGAAATATTCTTTTTTAGGAGGGGGTTCGTGAGACTTGACATTTTGGTGGAAGGGGTTCACAGGTTGTTAAAGTTTGGGAACCACTGGTATAGAGTATACTGATAAAGTTTGCGGATGATACCAACCTGGGAGGGGTTGCAAGTCCTTTGGAGTATAGAATTAAAATTAAAAATGATCTGGACAAACTGGAGAAATGGTCTGAAGTAAATAGAATGAAATTCAATAAGGACAAATGCAAAATACTCGACTAAGGAAGGAACAATCGGTTGCACACATACAAAATGGGAAATGACTATCTAGAAAGGAGTACTGCAGAAATGGATCTGGGGGTCATAGTGGACCACAAGCTAAATATGAGTCAACAGTGTAACACTGTTGCAAAAAAAGCAAACATCATTCTGGGATGTATTAGCAGGAGTGTTGTAAGCAAGACTTGAGAAGTAATTCTTCTGCTCTACTCTGCGCTGATTAGGCCTTAACTGGAGTGTTGTGTCCAGTTCTGGGTGCCACATTTCAGGAAAGATGTAGACAAATTGGAGAAAGTCCAGAGAAGAGCAACAAAAATGATTACAGGTCTAGAAAACATGACCTATGAGGGAAGATTGAAAAATATTGGGTTTGTTTAGTCTGGAAAAGAGAAGACTGAGAGGGGACATGATAACAGTTTTCAAGTACGTAAAAGATTGTTACAAGGAGGAGGGAGAAGAATTGTTCTTCTTAACCTCTGCGTATAGGACAAGAAGCAATGGGGATAAATTGCAGCAAAGGAGGTTTAGGTTGGACAATAGGAAAAACTTCCTAACTGTCAGGGTGGTTAGCACTGGAATAAATTGCCTAGGGAGGTTGTGGAATCTCCATTACTGGAGATTTTTAAGAGTTGGTTAAAGAAACACCTGTCAGGGATGGTCTAGATCAGGGGTCGGCAACCTTTCAGAAGTGGTGTGCCGAGTCTTCATTTATTCACTCTAATTTAAGGTTTCGTGTGCCAGTCATACATGTTAACATTTTTAGAAGGTCTCTTTCTATAAGTCTATAATAGACAACTAAACTATTGTTGTATGTAAAGTAAATAAGGTTTTAAAAATGTTTAAGAAGCTTCATTTAAAATTAAATTAAAATGCAGAGCCCCCTGGACTGGTGGCCAGGACCCGGGCAGTGTGAGTGCCACTGAAAATCAGCTCGCGTGCCACCTTCAGCACGCGTGCCATAGGTTGCCTACCCCTGGTCTAGATAATTCTTAATTCAGCCATGAGTGCAGGGGACTGGACTAGATGACCTCTTGAGGTCCCTTGCAGTCCTATGATTCTATGATTGTACTAGGTTCAACACAAAATAGCAGATAGTCCAGCTCATAGTGATCTTACAGTCTAAACAGACAAGACAGGCGATGGGAGAAAGTGTTATAATATCTAAGCTAAAGATTGGAAGCTGAGTCTCAGAGAAATTAAGTGGCTTTCTCAAAGTCACCGAGGAAGTCTGAGCTGAACCCAGAACCCCAGTGCATTAGCCACATGACCAACCTTCCTCCCAGAAAGCAAGAGGGCCTAAAACTAGGTGCTTAATTCCACATGCACCTACATAAGTGCATTTTAAATAAGATTTTCCACATGTACTGGGCACCCACCATTTCCCATTGACTAAATCATAATTGTGTGTGCACAGCCGGACATTTATCCAGGTGCCTACATATGAATGTAAGTGCCTCAGTCTAGGTGCCTATCTCTGAAAAGTCTGCCTTATCTGTTCTTTCTCTCAGCGTAGCTCCCTCACGGGTGGCAGCTCCTTTGCAATTGGAGGAAGAGAATATTTTATTCCTTCTCTCATCTCCCACCACTGTCTTTTTATCAGTCAGTACATTTAAAGTTTTTTTTACTTGCTTGCTTTGTCGCTTCTTCGTAGGTTGCAGCATTGCTGTTTTAGTTAGCTCTCTAAGCTGATACTATTTGGTAAAATTTCAGGAAATGTTTGGTAAATTTTTTAGACCACTCTCATGCTTAAAACCCCAGTTGGCGCCTGTGGCACCCCATCAAATGCTACATTCTGAGATGTAGAGACTAGTTAGCTTCTCTGTCCTATAGTTATACTAGGGACAGTGAGGAATACAATGGGTACCAGAACACTAAGGAGGGGTAGGGTGACCAGATGTCCCGATTTTATAGGGACAGTCCCGATTTTTGGGTCTTTTTCTTATATAGGCTCCTATTACCCCCCACAACCTGTCCTGATTTTTCACACTTGCTGTCTGGTCACCCTAAGAAGGGGGCAACCAATTCTTTTGGTATTTCAGCCACTAATATCAACTACTTAGTGATCAGGCATGTTCAACTTCTGTTTGTCCTGCTTGCTCACACTTTGCCTTTTCCTTTGCTTGCCAACGTTATTTCATTGCTGTCCTCAGATACATGAATGACGATTAGACTTTTCATGGAAAAAGGAACTATTGTTTTAAGTTCTTGGTGCCCATATTTCATTTTTAAATTTATCTCTGAGTCAGAGTGATTTTTCTTTTGGCTTTACTCCCTCACTAGCTTTGCTCCAGCTTCTGAGCATTACCTGATGATTTCACTTCCTGCAGTGTTTAATTGCAAGCCTTTTGTGAGGCCATTGGGCAAAGAGAAGCAGGAGTCTCGATGTTTTAGGCAAATCTTCAAGAGCATTTATCAAATCTCTTTTGTACAACTTGTATCTCTGTGGATTTGAGCGATTGTGCCAGGAGGCAAATTAGACTCCTTAGGAGCAGAAGGTCTAGCGGATTAATGCTTTGGTCTGCTGAGCCCTGTACCAGTGAGTGCATGCATTTTAAAGAGGACTATAAACAGAGCTCATATTGGCAATATGGCAGTCAGGGCAGATGTATTTAAACTTCAGAAGACAGTTGGCTCCATTGGTAGTACCCTGGGCTGATGGCCAGGAGACCCAGGTTCAATTTACAGTTTAAGTCATCTGTGTTTATTTCTCACAAAATACATATTTAAAAAATTCTGAAATTAAAACATCATGGTTAAAACACTCTACAGTAAACAGAGGCCTTAAAGGAAGAATGGCTGCCAGCTTTGCTTTTTGTTAAAGCTGTAACAGATTTAGAGTTTATTTTATACCCAAGACGCACAACTGTGCCTGAGACAGTTCTGCAGAAGGAGCTGAACGTCTGTGCAAAGGCTGGCCGAGCACTTCAGATCATGCTGATTCTGGAGCTGACACCCAAAAGATCAACTGAAAGAGAAAGCAATTGTTTTGTGTGCTGATCTAAATAGATACGCCACACAAACACTTTTGCTAAGGTGACGTACAAGCTGCAGGCACATATCAGTAGCTTGAGTGCGACATAAAACATTTCAAAAACATTCAGGCTGGAGGGGGAAAATTGTCAAATACTAAAATCTCAGGACATACCATGAAAGTTGTACTTTTCAAACTAGGAACCCAAGCTATTAGCATGTCTACACTGCAACCAGAGGTGTGACTGAAGCACCTGTAGACATACCCAAGCTTGCTTCAGTCTATTTAACTTTAATAACAATAATAGTGAAGCTGTGGCAGGAAGGGCTATTACAAATGCACCTGGGACCCCTTCCCCCAGGTATGACCTTGAGTTCTTAGCCCAACCAGTGCTGTTGCAGGTTCACTGCTATTGTTATTTGAGTAATTAGCTCAAAGCTAGCTTGAGTAATATCTACATGTATTGCAGTCACACTTCTGATTACATATGAGAGAAATTTGTAAAATTCTTGTATGTGATCTGGGTGTGATGGTAAGGAAACCTGTAAATCAGAGCAATCACCACGCGAGAGAACATTTTAGTTTTTGTAGTTATTTGAGAAATTAACCTCTTTGTTACGGATGGATAAGGAAATATGAGAGTCTGATTTTCTCAGGCACTATTACAAGTCAGGATTAAAATAGTTTAGGTGCCTTGTTTGAGAAGTGCAAACTTGACTTTACATTTGTTAGGTTTCTACCTTTTTTTTAAAAAACTCAAAAGTTCTCAAAAGCTAATTTGCACTAAAATTTGTTGTAACCTTAACTTCTCCTGAAAGCGGTGTGTGTGTATGTGTTTGTTTGGGGAAGGAATTTCCTTTTTTCTTGTTAATGTAATTAGGACTGCTGGAGAGGAACCCTGTTCCTCCAACCCCAAGAGCTCCACAAGCAGAAAGCCTGATCCAACAGTGTTCAGGAGGTCCAGGGCAGTGAGGAATATCCCCTTTTCTGTTGACCACTAACTCTCCTAGCCACAGGCCTCACACACCATCCTGGCGATGGGAATCCTGATGCTGCAGATCTCCTAAAGTCTGCAAAAAGGGAATCCCAGTCCTGCAAATCTCTGTAAGTCCTTGGGATCTGAGCTACTCTCCTGTGAAGCCTGGGAGGTGTGTAGGAGTGTGACTCCCTTCCTGTTGACTTTCTATTGCCTGAAGAACTGGGGCTGTCTTCCTATGGCTTAAAAGAAGGGGAGGAATATGGCTGATAAACAGAGCTGGGCGGGAACAATCCACCTACCCTTCCTGTTGCTCCCCAGCCCAACAGAGGAGATCAAGGGATACAATAATAATCTCCTTCCCACTGCTCTTGCAGCATCCTGCTGTTCCCCAGATGCCTTGTAGGGATGCTTACTGACTGAAGAATCCCTTCCCTTCTCCCTCATTGCTTTGAATCTGCTTGTCAGCCTCCGAACTCCACCCCCTGATAATCTTATGAAGTTTGTCAGAGTCAGCTCTAGCCCACCCCTCACACATACCCCGCACTCTGCAATCCATAGAAACTCAACAGCTCCTGCCCATGAGCCTCAGGGGGGATCGTGCTCTCCTCACCCCCATGGAGCTTGGATTGAGAATGCTCACCAGGGCCCCAGCAAACCTGAGTAGGCGCCTAAGGCTTGTCATGGGGCCTGTCAAGCCTTTTAAGGTTCACTGGGGGTTCTCTCCTTGTGAAGAACTTAATGGGCCCACAGGAAGTGGGGAATGATACCTTGCTCTCTCCTGAAGCCCTCTGTTCTCTCAATGCTCCTCCCGGCAGATTTCATATGGTTTACAGAAGCAGGATTCCCTTCCCACAGATTTCAGAAGGTCCATAAGCGGGACAACTGGGTGCCAACAGAGGACTTCATGGGAGCTATGTGTTCAGGGGGGCATTCCAGCCCTTTCTGTGACTCCTCTCATGATTCTTAGGGGGCTGATTGGGTCCCCTACTCCTCTGGGCCTTGGAGTTTGGAAACTCTGTGTGAGTCTCTTGGTGGAAAAAAAACTCTCTCTTTTATTGACCTGCCTCCCTAGTCACAGGGTTATATTTTATGACTAATTTCTTTAGGAAATGGGGTTTTGAATTGTTTCCCCCTCTTTTTCTATTAGATGAAAGCATAGGTCTCCAGCAGTAATTCAATGTGCTATTACTAAGAACAGCAGAGCAGATGTTACATAGGGAGACTCTATACACAAACATTAATAACTTTAGAATCAAGACTGTAATCAAATAATTGTTGATCCTGGGCACTAGAATGCAGCAAAGAGAATCTAACAAATTAAATTTTATCTCATCTATTCATTCTGTGTTTTTGCTACAAAATGGCATAATAATCAGACTTCTTGAGTTCTAGGGACCACTTCTGTTTTTAGTGTTTCTAACTCACTTCAACCTTTGTAGAAAAATATAGGTTAACTCCCGATCTGCCCTACCGGTTTTGAGGCCGATAGGACTTTTCTGGATGTTGTGGGTATTGTGAGGATGGAATCCATTAAAGATTGTGAGGTGGTCATATACTACAGTGATGGGGGCCATGTAAATGCCTAGAGAGATTGATAATGGAACCTCGATCACAAACATAGAGCAAAAGCTATACTACTATAATATAAGGACAGAAATAATTGATGAATAAAGTATATGCCATAGATCCATCTGCTGATAGCACCATCATTTACATTGTATATTATATATGTCACACAAAGAGGGAGCTTCCCTGGTCAGCAAGAAACCTTCATTAATACTGCTTTGTTACTATAAATACATTACTGAGAAATGACCCTGAAGATATCAAAGGATTTTGCTATGCATCTGCTTTGTAAATAAATACCCTGTGGACCTAGGAGGGGAAAAAAGGAAATTAGTTTGCAATGCACAAAAAAGCCCATTACTTGAATATAAATAGTTTTCCCAAGTCAAAAGCTTAACAAAAATTGTACAGAGGTATAATTCTTTTCACTGAAAGTTTACTCCCTTGCAGGGCCGGCTCTGGCTTTTTTGCCGCCCCAGGCAAAAAAGCCTCCGGCCGCCCCCCCCCAGCGCAGCAGGGGAGGGCGCGGGGGGAGGGCGGCCGGAACCCCTGGGGGAGGGCGGTGAGCCCCGGCCAGGGCTCCGCTCTCCCCGGCGGCCGGGGGGAGGACGCCGGAGAGGGAGGGCGGCCAGAGCCCTGGGAGGAGGGCGGAGTGCCCGCCGGGGCTCCGCTCTCCCCGGCGGCCAGAGCGCCGGGGGGAGGGCGGCGAGCCCCGGCTGGGGCTCTGCTCTCCCCAGCGGCCGGGGGGAGGGCGGCCAGAGCCCTGGGAGGAGGGCGGCCGGGGGGATGGTGGCCAGAGCCCTGGGAGGAGGGCGGAGTGCCCGGCCGGGGCTCCGCTCTCCCCAGCGGCCAGAGCGCCGGGGGGAGGGCAGAGTGCCCGGCCGTGGCCCCGCTCTCCCTGGTGGCCTAGGGTGACCAGACAGCAAGGGTGAAAAATCGGGACGGGGGTGGGGGGTAATAGGAGCCTATATAAGAAAAAGACCCAAAAATCGGGACTGTCCCTATAAAATCGGGACATCTGGTCACCCTATGGTGGCCGGAGCTGGAGCGTTGCACCGCGCCACCCCCCTCCAGGTGCCGCCCCAAGCACAAGCTTGGTGGGCTGGTGCCTGGAGCCGGCCCTGCTCCCTTGTCTCTTTGGGAATGAATTCTCAACCAATAACTTTTAGTTAATGTACAAGCTAGATGCAGTGAGATGCTAAGTGTCTTCTGCAGAGGACAGAGGGCACTCACAGAGTCAGGTACGTGTAGAATAGCTGTAAAATGTGACTGTTACACAAGAGTGCCGAAAGCAGTGAAGGGCCCAATCCTGCACATGCTGGTGTCAATAGCAAAAGTCCAATTCTCTTCAATAATACAGGATCACGCCCCAAACTCTGTACTTTTAAAAGCCCCAATTCTGCCCCCTTAATCACATTGGGTAGCATCTCAGTGGGATTAATTGTAGAGTAAGGTGCTACTCAGCAAGCGCATGGGTAGCCGAACTGGGCCCTTTGGCAGTGCCCTAACTGTTGTTTTGTAGGCAAGGGCTCTATCTGTAGTAATGAAAACAGTTTATACTGCTAAATGCATTGTATTCTGCATTCTTTGTGAGGGGTCCTTAGTTCTGAAACCTGCTCCCACACTTTGTCTGCCAGAGCCCAGATTTATTAATCTCCCAGGCACTCTGCAAAGTTCACCTTTCCCCATCTTTGTTAAGACTGTTGAGGGGTGTATGCTCTGACCTGGATATATGTATGTGTAGCCCATTGTTTATTATCTGATTTTTATGGGATTGGCACCCAGAGCACCTAGTGATAGGCACCCATAGTTGCATTTTATACATGCGAATAAATATAAATTTAATAAGTTTACATATTTTTAAAAACCCTAGCAGTAAGTGTGATTTAAAAAGGTTAGCTGCAACAGAACCAATACACTGCACCAAGCTCCACTGAATGGGCTGGAATATAGGATGTAGAGACCCTGGGCAAGGCATCCACGCCCTCTGACTGGATGATGGATGTGGTAGGGCAGATGTACTTGAGGATCCACCAGTCAAACTCGCTCATGGAGGGCGTATGTGTGCAGCAGTCACGTGGGCAACAGCCTCCAGGCTTCAGTGACAGCCACAGAGTGAGGCCCCAGGGAAGATTCCTTCCCCTGGCTCCTCTGCGACTGCCATTCATGCAGCCCATTTATTCAGGATCCCCAGTATTTGACTCTTCTATCTATAAGAGGTGTTCTTCACTGCCACCCACCAAATAGTTACAGAGTATCTGTACCTTCTCCACTAGATGTCCTCCTCTATGTGCATAACATCACTTTCCTGTAACGAGGCCCTTGATCAAATCGTTGAAGCTCTTGTCATTTGTATAATCCCAAACCTCTGCTTCCGCATGAGAAACACTGTCCATTTATCCCAATAACACTATCTACTAGTTGAGTGGAACAGATTCCCTGGGAAACAGTAATTCTAAACTTGCTTGCTTGAAATTTCCTTTACCTATGCTAGGTATTATAGTGAAAACTCTACAGACATCACATTCAGCTTGATGCTACACTGTTACATCAGGTAAAGAATCAGATACCACATTAATCTCCTATTTCTAAATATAGGCAATAAGATTGTATGATAACTGTTAGCAAATGCTGACTTTTTAAATGGGCACCACTGTAGTCATAGAATGTAAAACAAAAATATATTATATCAAAATAATCAAGTACTTAGTACTGAGCCTTTGTTGTCAATAGCTCTCCTGATGTTAGTAGTAATGGTTAGAATTAAAACACTAGATTAACCGCTTTTAGGAACAATGCTCTCATAATACCTGTACTGCTGTACTCTGGCGTCTCTAGCAATGGGTTAACTTTAAAATGTTTGGTAGTTTTGTTTTGAGTTGGGTGAGACCCCTCCCCCCCAATATTAGAATGTTTAGTTGAACAGTCTGCTCATTATTTCTAGATATGAGTCAAATCTCAGGACAATTTTCCATCTGCCGACTTTGGTGAATTAATATAAAATGGAACCTAGATCCAAGCCACACCAGCTTTTGCTTTTGTAAAATGAGAACCACCCTTAGTTTTGATCATCTCTGTTTGAAATTTAGGACCATTTTCATTCCTTCTTCCCTCCTCCCACCATTACTCTGAGGATTTGTACAAAACGGGACCTAGATTCAAACCACCATTGCATTTGGATTTGCAAATCCCAAACCCAAAGAATGAGGTTGTGCAAATCCAAAACCACATCTGGTTTTGCCCATCTCTAATAAATACATTTTCAGGTCACTCAAAGCAATATATGTTGCTATTTGGCATGAAAAAGCCACTAGCATAGGAGTGGAAGTGGTAAATTATATTCCATCCCTGAGGCAAAGCAGGGCCTAGGACTGAGGTCTGGAGTTTCCTTCACTAGGACCAAAAAAAATTTCAGCAGGGAGATTAGTGGTTTCATTGGCTATGTAGTAATCATAAAGGATTCAAGCAATGAAAGAGGTGTTCTTGGATGGTCCTTTGCATCCAAGGAAGAACTATTACTTTCCCAATGTATTTACTAATTGATACTCTCTGATGAAGAATATGCTGATCAAGAATTCCTGGGGGGAATTAGACTTTTTGGATAGAATTTCACATGCTGATTTACCAGTAGTTTCAGTGTGCACAGGTTTTCCACAGCCAGCTATTGTGGCCATTTCTCCTTTTTCGTGGCTTGGCTCATATTAACTAGCTTTGGTCACACAAAACCAAACTGGAACTCAGATATCAAAATGGCTTTCCTGTAAATATGTATGTCTTATAAAGTGTACTAGCTACAGTGTTCAATAAATATTTCTGTTCTGTATTTGGGAAAAAGCCAGATGATGTATTCATAACATATGATGATGAAATACTTTCCATTCCTGTAGTAACTAAGGAGAATGTTAAACAGCAACTGCTAAAGTTAACTATTTTGTAATCAGCAGTTTGGGATAACTTGCACCCAGAGGTTTTAAAAAGAGCTGGCCGAGGAGTTGTTTGGGCCATTAATGTTGATTTTCAGTAACTCCAATAAGTCTTGGAACACCGGGGAAGTTCCAAGTGACTGGAAGAAAACTAATGTTGTGCCAATATTTAAAAAGTTGGAGAGGTTTGACCTGGGAAATTAAAGGCCTGTCAGGCCTGATGTCGACCCTAGGCAAAATAATGGAACAGCTGATATGACAGTCGATTAATAAAGAACTAACCCAATCAGCATGAGTTTATGGAAAATAGGTCATGTCAGGCAAACAATAGGTGTTTAAAAATGGCCAAATGTAAGGTCTTATACCTAGGAACAAAGAATGTAGGTCATATTTACATGATTGGGGGCTATTGTGGTAGTATCTGGGAGCCCCAGGCAGGATTGGGGTGTCTTTGTGCTAGCCATTGAACAACCATATGCAAAGGCACAATCCCCATCCTGAAGAGTTGACATTATAAGAAAACAAGTGACATACAAAAGGTGGGGCAGAAGAATGGGGATTAAATATATACATATATGCATTTGCAGTTAAATACATAGAAAAAATAAGTGCCAACGAAGCCCATCTGCTCTTCCAGTGAGCATTAATTAGCTGATTTCTTACAGGTATCAGAGTAGAGATTGGTCTTGAGGAGAGACTGAAGGAGGAACACTAGGGGTATGTCTATATAGCAAAAGTTGTGCACTGGCTACCTGAGCTATCTTGAATCCAGTGACTACAGGTAACAATAGCAGTGAAGATAGCACATTGTAGGCTTCAGCTCGGTAGTATAAACCTGGGTATGTAGTCAGCTCACTAGCTCACTCTGAAGCTGGCTCGCTAGCCCATTCTGAAGCCCATGATGTGCTAACTTCATTGGTACTGTTACCAGCACCAGCTGGATTTAGGCTAGCCTGTGCACAGCTTCTGCTGTGGAGACATACCCTTGACCAGAGATTGTTCCTTTGGAACTCTTTAGAAACACTCTGTACTGATTTTTATTTTCAGGAAACCACAAAGTTTTTAGTTAACTTGACATTTATAATAGTGAAAAATTTGTCTGAAAAACTAAAAATACAAACCATCTTGACTGGCTAGTTTGCTCTGAGTATATCCAAGCCTGTCCATAAAGAAGAGCAAGTGAATGAAGGCACTAGTGGAGTGTCTGGTTCTGGCTTGGCTATGAATCCCATGAATCTGAGAGAACCAAGACAGTAACAATATTTTGGTCTGATTTTCCAAATATATCATTTCACATATTTATTTTTTCTATATATGTACAGTCACCTTCAGTGCTTGGCATGGCTTCTGGCCAGTAGAGCCAAGTTAGACTTTTTTTACTTGGCTCTACCCTCGAACTTTCTGGCATGCCTACCTCTACCAGGAAAGTTGGCTAGCAGAGGAACATGTTAGTCTCAGTTTGGATGCAGCTGTCTGTTTGCTACAGTCAGTAGGACTGAGGAAGTCCATTTAAAATAAGCTGATAAAAAGAATAAAAATGAACACACAGAAAGTTGAGCAGTACTCAGGAGATATTACAGTACGTACTTGTATTTCAAACCAATTAATGTGTGGAGCCTACAAAAACAGCACCATAACAAATTTTTGTTTAAAGTTCTCTAAAGTGTACAGATGTTAGAGTGATGTCCTTAGATAACATTTGCTTGAGTAATAAATCTGGAATAATTTAGAATAGGAATGTGGCAATTCCACTTCTTTCATCTCTGGTGGAGATGAAATAATAGCTCCCACAGCATCCATATAGTGGATAAGATTCAATATGCAACAATATATTGATTTTGCAGCATCTCAAAAAGCAGAGATCATAAGATATTCTTCCACCAACAAACGGAGATACCATAGCAGAACAGACTGTGCCATTAAATTGCAAGGACCTTCAAGAACCTGGCTAAGGTTTTGATGAGGGGCTCATTGCATTTCTAATGGTGTAGAATTTTAACTTTTCCTAATTTGCTTGTATTTCTGCCCTTTTAAGGGCACTAAAGCTGCTGGCTGTATCACTCTCCTACTCACAGACCCAGAGGAGTTGAGATACAGGGCAGGAGGAGGTTGAAGGCCCAAAGACACTCAAAATGGAAGTTCCATCTTTGGCAACATCATAGATTAACTTGGTGATATTGACACAACTGACTTGCCTTGAAAAATTGCTTTATAAATGTTGGAAAGAGGAGATGTAAGAGAGACTCTGTAGGATCCTGTCATGGACCACAGGTCTTGAATGCTGGTCCACAGGGCTCTTACGTCCTAGGCAGTCTCAGCCTGCCACCCAGTGAGCTTCTAATAGTGGTTAGAATAGCAGCTGAACTCTAACAGAGAACTCCAGTCCTGGGCTCTGATTGGTGGAATCCTGGAGGTCCTGACTGGTCCTCAGCCTCTATTTAACCCAAGCACAGGAACAGGAAGTTGTCCATGTGACTATCATGGTGGTATGATTATGATATGATTATGATATAATTATGATGCATTTTGAACAAGATGTGTCATGTGAGGTGTTATTGGAAAAGTTATGATTTGCTGAATATGATTATTCTATTTGTGTTCATCTATCATTTTTGTATGTGAAGTTATGAATATTGACTATGTATCTGTATTTCAAATGTGCTTACTTTGTGTAACACCCACAACTAGCCTTTCGGGTACAACAATGAAGAAGCTAGACAATGCTGATGGCTCAACAACAAAGACAATGGACCATGGAAGAGCTTAGCCTTCCTGTGAATGTTTCAGCCAGCCTGTGAGTAATAGCTGCTATGACCCAGCAAGGCATCTAAGGGCATGTGACCAAACCACATGACACTGAACACCCTTCCTGCCATAGGGAGAGACTATATAAGGTGGGAAGTGACATCAGGATTTGTCTTCACTCCCGCACAACTCAACACCTGAAAGAAGCTCTGAAAGACAAAGGACTTGGAACAAGGGAGGGGAACCCTGGCTGCACAGCAATTGCAGTCTGTGCCTTAAGAATCTCCAAGCCTGCTTGTATCATCAGTCAGGGTGAGAAACTGCTAATTCAAATCCTATCTATCTATTATAGTAGTTTGTGGTTTTGTTTATTTGCTAGGTAATCTGCTTTGATCAATTTATTATCGCTTATAATCACTTAAAATCTATCTTTCTGTAGTTAATAAACTTGTTTTATGTTTTATCTTAACCAGTGTGTCTTTAAATGAAGTATCTAGGAAAATCTCAGCTTGGTTAACACAGGCTTGTTGTGCATATCTTTCCCACATCAAAGGGAAAGCGAACTATATTAACGAGCTTGCATTGTACAGATCCCTGTGCAGTGCAAGATGGTATAATAGTGGGTTTATACTCCAGCAGGGGTGCAAGCCTGGAAAGCTGGGAAATTGGCTGGTGCTCTGTTGCCTATCTATGATGGGGGGAGGGATACTTTAGTGGTTTGCGCATTGGCCTGCTAAACCCAGGGTTGTGAGTTCAATCCTTAAGGGGGCCACTTAGGGATCTGGGGCAAAATCAGTACTTGGTCCTGCTAGTGAAGGCAGGGGGCTGGACTTGATGACCTTTCAGGGTCCCTTCCAGCTCTATGAGATAGGTATATATTAGTGTATTTTTAGAAGGGCTTAGATAAAGCACTCAGGTAGCTCAGTTGGGTGTGTGGCGCCACCTATTGTCGTGTTGGGTGATAATAGGGCCTGGAGAGACTGGCTGAATCACCAGCAGAGCAGTGTGAGAAGAGCCAGCCCAACTGGATGGTTAAAGGGCACAGCAATTCCATCCACTCCCACACTGCCCCCTGGGGGTGACAACCCATCACAGACACCTCCTCCCATCTTCTCCTTGACAGAGATTCCTTCAACTCCCAAGACAGCATAACTAAAAGAGATCCTAGAGAGTGGGAAGGCAGAGGAAAAAGATGTCAGGAAGTTGTTCCCTCTTTGATGGTATATTAGGCCTGGTCTACACTATGAGGTTAGGTCAAATTTAGCCGCGTTAGGTCGATTTTATAATGACTGCATCTACACAACCAACCCCATTTCGGCGACCTAAAGGGTTCTTAAAATCGACTGCTGTACTCCTCCCTGACGAGAGGAATAGTGCTAAAATTGACCTTTCTGCGTCGAATTTGGGATAGTGTAGACGCAGTGCTGTCCAATTCGATGATATCGGCCTCTGGGAGCTATCCCAGAGTGCTTCAATGTGACCTCTTTGGACAGCACTTTCAACTCTGATGCACTAGCCAGGTACACAGGAAAAGCACCAGGAACTTTTGAATTTCATTTCCTGTTTGGTCAGCGTGGCGAGCTCAGCAGGACAGGTGACCATGCAGTCCCCGAATCGCAAATGAGCTCCAGCATGCAGCGACTGGGAGACACTGGATCTGATTGCTGTATGGGGAGAAGAACCTGTGCAGGCAGAACTGTGATCCAGCAGAAGAGATGCTGATATATATGCCAAAATCGCACAGGACATGGTGGAGAGAGGCTACATCAGGAATGCACAGGAGTGTCACATGAAAATTAAGGAGCTCAGGCAAGCCTACCAAAAGACCAAGGAGGCAAACGGTCGCTCCGGGTCAGAGCCCCAGAAATGCTGCTTCTGTGATCAGCTGCATGCCATTCTAGGGGGGGACCCTACTAGTACCCCAACACTCTCCATGGACACCTGCAAGGTGGCAGCCTCACGCAACACGGAGGAGGATTTTGTGGATGAGGAAGAGAAGGAGGAGGAGAATGCGCAGCAGGCAAGCAGAGAATCTGTTCTCCCCGGCAGCCAGGACCTTTTCCTCACCCTATAGCCAATACCCTCCCAGGGCCTATTGTTCCTGGACCCTGATGGTGGAGAAGGCACCTCTGGTGAGTGCACATTTGTAACGACACTACAGGGGTTAAAAGCAATTGTGTTTAATTTTTGATTTGCCCTGAACAATTGGGATGCATTTGTGGCCAGTACAGCTAATGGAAATGTCTGTTTACCTGTCTGGGGTTGGAGCAGGAATTCTCCAGGGACATTTCCATGAAACTCTCCTGGAGATACTCTGAAAGCCTTTGCAAAAGGTTTCTGGCAAGGGCTGCCTTATTTCGTCCTCCATGGTAGGACACTTTACCACGCCAAGCCAGTAGCAAGTGGTCTGGAATCATTGCAGTACAAAGCATGGCAGCGAATGGTCCTGGGTTTTGGTTGCATTCATGCAACATTCAGTCTTTATCTTTCTGTGTCAGCCTCAGGAGAGTGATATCATTCATGGTCACCTGGTTGAAATAGAGGAATTTTTGTAAGGGAACAGTAATACCCTCTGTTTGGTGATCCCCGACACATTAGACCCCGGACATTCTAGGCTGTTTGCGCTTGGCTAAAAGGGATCATCCCAGAGAATAGCCACGCTGGGGTGGGGAGGGGAGAAGGGGTGTGCTGTACACCCACCCCAAAACCGCAGCCCCTCCTTTTAAATGGCAACCGCAGCCCCTCCTTTTAAATGACAAACACAACCGGCATTGTTTGCTATGGGAAAGGAGGGTGCTGCAGTTTGAAACCATTCCCACATGTTATGAATGCAGAAGAAGCCAACCCCACTTTTGCTTACCATGGCTGCTTGCAAACTGAATTCTGTTGCCCAGCTGTGTGTGATGCGTCACCGTACTGGCAGGTGCTCAATATAAAAGGCAAAATGCGACCTTGTACCTAAAACACATGTGCTGTCTGCTGTGAATTGCTTGATTCACTGTGAAAGAGTCTCCATTTTGTTCTCAGAAATGTATCTTCTGTAAAGTCTACTCTCCCTTCCCCATCCCCACAGTTGCAAATGTTTCTATGCTCCCCGCATCAACTCTGTCCCTGAGGTTATTGCAGATTAGAAGGCAAAAAAAAAAAACGCACTCGCAATGACATGTTTTCAGAGCTCATGCAGTCCTCCCGCACTGATAGAGCACAGCTGAATGCATGGAGGCATTCGGTGGCGGAGACCAGGAAAGCATACAGTGAGCATGAGCGTAACTTGCAGGAGGAGATGCTGAGGCTAAGGCGGGAGCAATCGGACATGATGAGACGTCTGGTGGAGCGGCAGGAAAGGCAACTAGAGTACAGACCCCCACTGCAACCATTGTGTAACTGCCTGCCCTCCTCCCCAAGTTCCATATCCTCCTCACCCAGACACCCAAGAATGCGGGGTGGGGGGAAGGGAGGCTCCAGACACCCTGCCACTCAACTCCAGGGGATGGCCCAAGCAACAGAAGGCTG
This sequence comes from Chrysemys picta bellii, assembly GCF_011386835.1. Classification (NCBI taxonomy): domain Eukaryota; kingdom Metazoa; phylum Chordata; order Testudines; family Emydidae; genus Chrysemys; species Chrysemys picta. The sequence goes on from NC_088792.1 coordinate 249,178,044, forward strand.
TCATTTAAACAGCTTTGATTTGTAGTGTGGCTACAATAAGCAATGTGGTCTTGTCCTTCCCTCCTCCTTCACCCCACCCCGTTATCAAACCCTTTGTACACCTAGGCTTCCTTTTACTAGTCAGCGTTGCCAGTGATCTCAAGTTTTTTTAATAAATAAAGAATGAATGGATTCAGAACAATAGGGACTTTATTTCCTGTGCCAGCTGTGGTCGAAGGGTGGACGGGGATTGGCTTAAAGGGAAGTACATTCACCAAAGGGGGCGGCTATGCATCAAGGACAAACACACACAACTATCACACCATAGCCTGATCAGTCATGAAACTGTTTTTCAAAGCCTCTCTGATGCGCAGTGTGCCTTGGTGTGCTCTTCTAATTGTCCCTGTGTCTGGCTGTTCAAAATTGGCCGCGAGGCGATCTGCCTCAACCTCCCACCTCGACATAAACGTCTCCCCCTTACTCTCACAGATATTATGGAGCACACAGCAAGCAGCAATAACAATGGGAATATTGCTTTCGCTGAGGTCTAACTACTCAGCAAACTGCACCAGCGCCCTTTTAAATGCCCAAAGGCACATTCTACCACCATTCTGCACTTGCTCAGCCTATAGTTGAACTGCTCCTTACTGCTGTCCAGGCTGTCTGTGTACGGCTTCATGAGCCATGGGAGCAAGGGGTAGGCTGGGTCCCCAAGGATAACTATTGGCATTTCCACATCCCCAGTGTTAATTTTCTGGTTTGGGAAGAAAGTTCCTTCTTGCAGCTTTCCGAACAGCCCGAAGTTCTGAAAGATGTGAGCGTCATGCACCTTTTCCGACCATCCCACGTTGATGTCAGTGAAACGGCCCTTGTGATCCACCAGTGCTTGCAACACCATTGAGAAGTACCCCTTGTGGTTTATGTACTCTTTGGCTGGGTGGTCCGGTGCCAAGATAGGGATATGTGTTCCGTCTATTGCCCCACCACAGTTAGGGAACCCCAATGCAGCAAAGCCATCCACTATGCCCTGCACATTTCCCAGAGTCACTACCCTTCTGCTCAGGCTACTTGGATTGCCCTGGCTACTTGGATCACAGCAGCCCCCCCGGTAGATTTACCCACTCCGAATTGATTCCTGACTGACCAGTAGCAGTCAGGCATTGCAAGCTTCTACAGAGCTATCACCACTTGCTTCTCAACTGTCAGGGCAGGTCTCATCTTGGTATTCCTGCACTTCAGGGCGGGGGGGAAAGCAACTCACAAAGTTCCATGAAAGTGGCCTTATGCATGCGAAAGTTTCACAGCCACTGGGAATCATCCCATACCTGCAACACTATATGGTTCCACCAGTCTGTGCTTGTTTCCCGGGCCCAGAATCGGCATTCCATTGTATCAACATGCCCCAATGCCACCATGATATCCCAATTGCCACATCCCGTGCTTTCAGGAACGTCTGTGTCCATGTCCTCCTCACAATCTTCCTCATGCTGGCAGCTCCAAGCTAGGCTCTGCACATACTGCAGGATAATGCACGAGGAGTTTGCAATGCTCACAAAAGCTGTGTGGGCTCCATACTTCCTGTGCTATGGCGTCTTCATGGATAACCCAGGAAAAGAGGCATGAAATGATTGTTTGCTGTTGCTTTCAGGAGGGAGGGAAGGAGGGAGGAGGGGAGACGGACGACATGTACCCAAAACCATCCGTGACAATGTTTTTTGCCCCATCAGGCACTGGGAGCTTAACCCAGAATTCCAATGGGCAGTGGGGTCTGTGGGATAGCTACTCACAGTGCACCACTCTGTGAGTCGATGCTAGCCATGGTATTGAGGACGCACTCTGCCGACCTAATGCACTTAGTGGGGACATACACGATCGACTGTATAAAATCTGTTGCTAAAGATTGACTTCATGCAACCTAATTTCATAGTGTAGACATGCCCTTAGATTGACTTGTTGATACCACTCTCTACCCTCTCTCAGAAAAAAAAGATTCTGTGGAGGATGGAACATTTGATTCCTCAGAGTAAGAAACAATGAAAGTCTGGGATGGGCAGTAAAGGGAAAACCACACAATCCCCCTGTAGTGGGGTGGCTGCCCCACTGCTGGAGAACAGGTGTTAAAAGCAGCCAAGCTAGGCTGATTGGGGAAGCAGCCACAGCTGTGGCCACCTCAATAAGGGCCCAACTGGCCCTTATAAGAGGGCTGTGGGCCAGAAGTTGCAGGAGTCTCTCTCTCTCCAGCCTTGGAGGGAGAAGGACTGGGAGCTCAGGGTACAGGGAATGGAACAGGTCTGGGGAAAGGCAAGGGGAGCTCCAGCTTGTTAAATCCCCAGGCTGTAGGCCTTGCTAAAGGCCAAAGCTGGTACAGGGGTTGCAGAGGTGCAGCCTGGGCTTGGGCAGAGGCAGCTGGTCTAACTCCCTTGCCAATGATGAGTGGCCTTTTACAGACTGCAGTTTGCCCCAGGGAGCAGGGGCTAGATGATGACTGGCAGTAGCCACTGAGGCAAGGTGGGGACAGAGGGTTGGGGGTTCCCCTGGGAGGGGTGACCCAGACTGTGGGTTACTGCTGGGGGCAGAACCCAGAGGAACCCAGAGGAAAAGGGGCACCGGGGTCCGGGAGGGACATGGGGGCCCTAAGGCAGGCAAGACACTGGCCTGCAGAGAGCGCTTCAAGCTGGACAAGAGCTAATTCCCAGGATAACTAGCAGGAGGCACCGCGGCAGTGAATCGTCGCTTCCCTACACCCCCATCCACTGACAGGCTGGGATGCGGAGCCCAGTGAGCTACAGGCCTGTACTATGTCGTTAGAGGCCTGCAAGTTAAGGCAAGCTTATGCATAGCTGTCTCAAGGAATAAATGTCTGAGCAACCTCCCTGTCTTTATTCTTATTATTTTATGTATTAGTGTTAGAGTAACATCAACAGAACAATCAGGCTTGGGATCCCATTGTGCTAGGTGCTGTGCAAGCTCACAGGGATGGATCCTAATCTGAAAAAGTTACAATTTAAGACAATGTGAAACATGTGGGTGTACCAAACACATGTAGGGAATGAGGGCGAGAGGATGAGGGTAGCAATGCCAAGAACTCATCGTTCCAGTAACTAGCATGTGCACAGTGTACCTTAAACATTTTAAAATCAAGCTATGTAGAGTATGGGGCAAGTGATCACTCACCCTAAAAAGGCACATTTCCTTTTTTGTGGGGGGAAGGACTTACTGCCAGCTGAACAAACACCGGCAGTCTCTCTCGCATATGGGATCTCCAGAACAACAGTCTATAGATGCAGTTGTAGGTCCATAAGCCATTTCAAGGCTTTCTCTGTGATGGGGTGCGGATATCATCCAATTCACCTTTGCCATTCCCTGGCTGGATCAAGAGACATGAGGTGGTCATGTGTGATCTATAGGGATTTTTGTGATTTCAGGTGGTGTTGGAGTATGTTATCCATAATCTGCTGGATGGGAAGTTCTGGGTAGTCTTTGGCACATTTAAGTTCTTGTGCTATGGCTATATCTTGATGGATAGCTGGAGGTTTGATGTTTGCTAATACAGGAAGCCACAACAGAAGGGTTGATTTTAAAGTTCACCTGATGATTTGCACACTCTGATTCAGCTGCTTATCCACAAGTTGGGTGTGGCAGCTTCTTGTCCACACTGGTGCACAGTACACTGCAACTGAGTACACCAGGGCAAAGGCCGATGTTCCTAGCACTGGGGCAGTTGATCCCTAGCCTGTTCGGGCTAACATTTGAATAATGTTGATGCGAGTCTTCGCGTTAGAGGCTAATTTCTTGAGGTAATCATGAAAGGTGAGTGTGCAGTCAAGAATGACACTGAGATATGTTGGTTTTGGATCATAACATACAGTTTCACAGTTAGTGGTTTGGTCTCAGCTGCCACTTTTGGAAGTACTCCTCCATGATCTTAAGGTCAGATGTAAAGGTCACTTCAAGTTCATTTCAGGCATATTGCTCATGTATACATTGAAGAGTGTCAGAGCAAGTACAGATCCTTGTGGTAGCCCATTATTCAAAGCGTGTGGCTTGCTGGTTTGACCTCTGAGGTCTGAGCATCCTTCGCCTGCTAATTATGGGGCTTATGAGCCTGAGAATCTGCACACAGGGGATCACTTTGGCCAGTTTCTGTAGCAGACCATCCTTCCAGACTGTGTCGTATGCTGCTAACAGATTAACGAAAGCAGTACTGGCCTTGAGTTTTCATTGGAATCCAGCCTCGATGTTTGTAGTGAGGGCCAGGACCTGGTTGCAGCATCTTCTCGGTGGTGGAAAACTGGCGTGCTCCTTGGGTAGGCTGGCATCCACAATGGGCCCAATTCGGTTCAGAATTGTAGGCTCCATCACTTTGTAGGTGTTGCTCAAGAGAGAGATTGGCCTATAACTAGAATAGTGATCTGCAGGTTTTCCAGGCTTTAAGAGTGCAATGACCTTGGCTTTTCTCCACAAGTATGAAAAGATGCAACATCCATTTCCATGCCAGCGAACCCAGGTTATATAGGAACCCAGGATAGATACCATCTTTTCCCCCTGCTTTTCCCAGTTTTGTGGTTGAAATGTTATAACAATCTCCTTACTTGAGGGTCCTGATTATTGGGATGATAGAGTGCATATGGACATCACCTGCTGGAGTTGATGCTGGACTTGTCTGTGATACTGTTTGTCCACTGGCTGTTTTGATATTCACAAAAGTTTAGCAGTGATGGCATTGGCTTTCACCTGCGACCTAGTGGCACGTAGGGAATTTGCAGCCCCTAGGTGTCTCAGCAGGTTGCAGGTGCGTCTGCTCGAGTGTCTGAAGTTTAGACTTTCTACACATTCAAGACACCACTTCCACCTTGCTGCATCCAGCGACGCCAGGGGGTCTTTTCCAATTTCTGGGTCACTACACTCATAATATTTGTGGAGAAGTTCTTGGGTCTCTGCAGTCCGGCAAGTGTCCTCTGCCCCATCTTGCAGAGTGGAAAGTGACACACTGTTTTGCATCAAAAAGGATGAACATATCATTTGCCGATGCTCTGTGTGACAGTTCTTTGCCTGCAATGTTGTTTGTTGCATAGTCCCATTGTGTGTGGTGACTATTAAAGTTGCCCACAAATACAGCAGGGTCCTGTGAATTCTGCAGAACTGGATGAGGTCACTGTGCCTAAATGAGAATCAGGCCCATGCAGTTGAATAGAGAAAAGAATTGGACCATATGACAAATCTAAGACTAAAGATGTAGAGTACTAGTATGATGATGAGCTTATGGGGATTCAGCTGATTGTGATGCTTCAGTGGAATCAACTGATGCTCAACACTTCTGAAAATCAGGCCATTAATTCAAATTTGGAAAAAAAAAAAGACAAAATATATGACAAGGTGTTGCATGTGTAGATATCTAAGGTATAGGGGAAAAAGGTGTCATCATTTGAGAAACAGTATGCAACCATATAATTAAATGTATGCGCAGTTAAGGCTGTGTTCACCTTAACTTTTTAATTTCTTCACATCAGTCTGGTTCAGTATACAACCCTAATGTTCTTTGAATGTAATTTAAAAAAAAATGTAATATTGATGCAAGAATACTGTGGTTTGCCCTCAGTATTGTGCTTCTCACCCAAAGACAGAATACTTTAGCTTCACACATTGCTTATGTCATGAGATCCAGATATTAGTTACCTATTACACTTAGATAAAAAGGAAACTGCTGGGTAGATTGTGGCACAGGAATGGTAAAGGTCTTGCTCAAGGTCATGCAGCAGGTCGGAATCAGAGCTGGAAAAGAAAGCACATGTTCTGACTCTTAACCCACCGGACACTTTTTGAACTTCTGACTGATATGGGTTGCTGGAGCGACCATAAAAATGTAGCAGATCAAGTAGGTTACTTTGAATCATCTTCATCACTGTCACATAGTACCTGAAAACATGCAAGACAGGTATACTGTCTTAATGCCCCATCAGCATTCAGCATCCATTGTATGCTGTAGGTAGAAAAATATAGGTACATAAAGAAAATTGATAACTATAATAATGATGCTTATTAAATATGCATTTCTATAGTGCTCATTAATAAAAGCTGAACCATGAACAACAGACAGGAAGAAAAATTTCTTAGCTCACTTACTGCTGGTATCTGCTACAGTGCTCTGTGGTGCCACAGATACTTCAACCCAAGTAGCTGGGGCAGAAAATCTTTTGTCCCACTTGCCTAGTCCATTAAGCAGTGCTGAACTCCGATTTAGACTTTCACCTCTTCTCCTTCTCTAACAGATTGCTTTCACACTCTGCTGAAACTGCAATAGCTGGCATGGAGCGTGTCTTGCTGATGGATCTGCACTGGCTCACACATGCTCAAATAGTTCAGCTGTGTTTGAGATCATATTTGTTAGCAAAACAATCTGCCTGTGACTCTTACTCTGTAATACAAAGTAACCAAGTGATTATGTAATTCTGCTATTTCTGCTAAGGAGAGTACCTATTTCATAGGGTAGGGTAACTCACCTTGGGAATGTTGCTCTGTTAATGCAACTGTTTGGGGTACTACAACCTTTCTTGCTGTTAGAAACTCCTGGCATAGCATTGTAGACTGTTGACAGTATAGCACTCATGTCCTATTTACAGTATAACATGCTCCAAGAATAGGGGGTTAAATTCAGCTTTGGTGTGAGCAAGTGAAACTCCATTGACTATTGGGGGTATTTTTGACAGGTCATGGAACACCAAGGATTGAGAGCCACCTTGTTACCCCCTGCTTCCAGAGTAAAGTAGTGGCTTCCTGGGGAAAGGCACAGTGTGACTCTTGGCGAGTAAGGTCCAAGCCCTCCAGACATGCCCCATACCCTCTTCAAGGAAACAGGTATGCTGTTTTTTAGGACTGGCAGGATACTACCACTGATTTATTCCTGGGTCTTCAATTATTGTGACCCCTCTCACAGAGCTCCTAAAAATAATAGGCCAAAGAAGACACAGTGGACCAACACTTGTGAAGAGGTTTTTTGAACCCTGAAGGCCCAGCTGTGCTGAGAATGAGTCTTATATAGCCACTATTTCACCAAGGAATTGCTACTGCAGATTGATGCTTTGGATGTGGGATTAGTGGCCATTTTATCCCAGGGAGTGGAAGGTGACGAGCACCCACTCCTCTACAGTAGCGTGAAGTTCCCAAGGGTGAGGACTTATTCTGTAATCGAAAAGGAGGCATTGGGCGTGAAGTGGGCTATGGAATCACTTTGATATTACCTCCTGGGCACTCATTTCACCTTAGTCACAGACGATACCCCTCTACAGTGGCTTCATGCCATGAAGGACACTAACCCCCAAATTATCAGTTGGTACCTGTCCCTCCAGCCTTTCTCCTCCCATGTCCAACACTGTGCTGGAAGACCCCACCTGAACACAAGATGGAGTAGAGCTGGTGGGGGAGGGGTGTATCCCAAATTGGGGGCATAAAGGAGAGGTTGTGTAATGAAATAGAAAAACCTCACACCAGCATGAAAAGGGTTAAAGAGAGTCTATGGACTGAGGTAGCCCTGCCCTGCAATACCTGCAGCCAATGCCAGGCCTGGAGGGGGAAGAAAAGAAGAGAACTGGCGAAGAGGCAGGAGGTCTGTTGTAATATTCCTTTTTCACCTGCAAGAAGTTTGGTGGTGCCTCTGATGGTTTGCCATTGATAGTTTAGGGAGGAAGCAAGTCTGGTCAGTTGAGCCTTGCATTACCTTGCCGGCTGATGAATGAGGAGTGGCAACACCCTTTTGCTTAAATGGGCCATCACCCAGGCACCTCCTGGTGATTAATTACTACTGCAAGTCCATAAAGCACACTTTCACTAGAAATATTGACTATAATATTCAACATAATATCTCATACTGATTATGAGTCTTGACAAGTTGCGAGCTTTTTGGAGATCGCTCCTGTGATATCCCTTATGTATAAATACCCCGCAAGAGATGGTGTAATGAGTTGGTCAGATCTGCGGGAAGAGCTGTTTACAAAGAACAACAAACTCTTTACCCAGGGGGTCTTTGTGTCACAGTACTCCCCCTACATGAGGACCTAGTTCTTCTCCTGCAGGATAGGAGTGGGAACTGACTTTATGGCAATGATTTTTAACCAGAAGGAGAGTACGGGAAGAGCAGAAGGATTGGAGGAAATTGTGGACTAATCCTGCTGTCATTGAACTCAATGGCAAAACTCCAATTGACTTCATTGGTGTAAGACTGGACCCTTGGGCTCCAGGGCTGAATATGTCCCATAGTCTATAAACCAAAAAGTAGCTGAAACCATGGCCCATGCTCTGCAGTCATATTTGACTGGGGAGGCTATTGACATTTAAGGGCTCATAGCATTTTGAACCATGCTGTTCCCTCATGGAACAGAAAAAATCTTCTCCGCCAGGGCTGTACCTTCTATTGATCATAGTTCAAAGATCAAAATCAAGGGTATTCTGTGACAAGCAAAGCTTAAAGTCATACTAGGAGTCTCTCTATCCTATTGGTAATTCAGAGCAAAGCATTTGGGCAGCAAATATAGTTATAGCCACAAAATATCTTGGCTACCCATTCTCCATCATCTGTTTTGAAAGCTCTTTTAACTTTAGCAGGGGATGTGGTCATGCATAAAAAAACAAGACTGCATCTTGAAAATGTGGAATAACCTAGTGTCCTCATGTTGATCTGCCAGATTTGGTTATATACACATCATTCTTTCACACAAAGATGATTAATTTACTTTCTCTTTTTCTCCTCTCCTACATACTGGGAGTGGTGGCTGACCAGTGGCAAATATTAACTTTCAGGAGCATTTTGTCGCTCAGATCTAACTAGGTACCAAAAGTCTTCAAAAGCATCTGAATTTTATTTATTGATAGTCTTTTCTAGGGTGTGTATCTCTGTAGTATCTGAGGGCTTGTCCACATAGACACTTAGTGCAAACTGGGGTGTAATCTACAGCAAAGTAGCTTGCCACTCACAAGCTTTGTGGGGTTTGTCTCGATCAGTCCTTTTGAAACTCGTCCATCGCTAGTTGAAATACTGCAAAATGTTTCATTTAAAGCATAGCTGCTGATACATGAATCAGCACTGGCTGTGGAGGGAGGATGATTATAAGATATTTTGGCTTGATACATCATTAAGCCATTGTATCTAGAAAGCAGTTTGAAGGACACAGTGAATGGGAGAGGTACTAAAAATGATACAAAATAACTGGCTAATCATTTTGACCTGAGCACAATAATTTATACATGAAACTACATACTATAATCTGTTGTACAGAGAATGAAAAATGGAAAACAATGTTTTCCCTTGCACTACAAATGTTACTATCTAAATAAGCAGGAATAAAAGAAAATCCGTTAAAATTTCACATGCTGTTCACATCCAAAACTTGTATCATTTGTTCCCCTCCTTCCCAATTTGAGAACATCAAAAATTATTCATAGTTTAAGGCAGGGCCAGCTCCAGGCACCAGCCTAGCAGGCTCGTGCTTGGGGTGGCAGATTCTAAGGGGCGGCATTCCCTCAAATCCTTTTTTTTTTCCTTCGCCTCTTCGGCCACCCCACAGGTTTTTTTTCTTTTTTCTTTTTGGAGAAAAGGAGGAGGGCAGTGGGCTGGGTGCTCCGTCTGCCCCAGCCAGTGCCAGGTCTGTAGCAAGCCCGGCAGGGCAGCCCGTGTCCTTCCCTCCCTGCCGACCGGAGCGGTGCAGAGCCCTCCCGGCAGGCGGCGCAGCAGGAGGGGCCGCGGGGCGAGCGCCCCGCCGAAGGAAGTCTTGGCTGCCCCCTTCTCTCTTTCCCCCCGCTCCCTCCCCCTTCCCCCTGCTGCCCAGGGCATGTCTGCAATGCCGGGAGTCCCCCTGCACCCGCGCTCCGGCCGCCCTGCATGTTTTTTGTTGCTCTGCCACTCCGGCCGCGCTGCAGGTTTTTTTTTTTTTTTGCTTGGGGCGGCAAAAAAGCCAAAGCCAGCCCTGGTTTAAACTAGAGAGAAAATATTATTTCTGTCCTCAAATGTTTTTTTCTTCATTGCAGTAAGCACAAACCTAGAAATTAATTTAAAAAATATCTAGAACATTCATTTCTATAATTACCTTTTCCTTTCCTCTTATTTTGTTGAATCCAGAGTATGGAATGGGGGAGCAGTTGTAATAAAGCCACAAAATAATTACTCCCCATTTGCTATATTACACTTTATTTATAGTCCCTAGTTGTTAGTTTATGTTAAACCTGTGCTCTCCTTGTTATATTTTAATTCCCACCCTGGAGAGTGGACATGCAATATGCCACACCATTTTTTTTCCATAGCATTTTGACTCAATTACATTTTTGAGAACCTCAATATTTTTCAGGAGACATGGCAAATTTTGTCAATTTGTTTCCCCATAAAATTGTTTTGGTGTGGGAACATTTGAACTGTGTGGCAGACGGTCTTCAAACTTCACAATTTGTTGCCACAAAAGGTAAAATTAACATTTCATGCATTATCCTAGTAGTTTCCCTGTAAAGCCTAATAATTGTTTAGTTTATGGACACAGGTAACATCACTCACTCCATCATGCCTCTGGAAAAATCTGTGGGAACGGAAAAGGCATCTGGCAGTTCCACAAGGTTCATCTCAGATTGGAGGTATGTCTGAAGCTATATAGATTATAATGATTATTTATGTATTTATTGTTTGTAGTAGCAGCCACAATGTGGCTTTTCAGACACTAAAACGAGATTGTTCCTGCCCCAAGGAACTCAAAGTCTAAGGACTGATGAAATAGGTCAGGGAAGGGGAACAATAAAAACACTTTTCTAAACAAATCAACAAAATTCACTGTAGGCAGTAGTGGGTTTTAAAAGAAGTGGGTTTTAAAAAGGTGCTTAAAGGTAGTCAGGCTAGCACCCTTGCCAATTTGCTCGGAGAGGTCAAACCATAGATATTTCCATTCTCTACTATTTATCCATCTCTGGGATGATACCTGCCTTTAGATGCCCACAGACAGTTCCCATGATTATGTTTTTTTCTCCCATTCAGTTTAGACCTTACTGGTAATGTCTGAATTTAGCAATGGGGTCTGGGCAAAATCCTTCATCATATCTAAAGAGCTTATCACCATAGTACATAAATGCAGCACATTGATTATAAACACACAGGGTGATATTTGCTCCTGTTCAAAGGGCACCTCTTAAGTCCCACTTAAACTTGCAAAATAGTACATAAATGGGACACAGATGGTGTATTGTCCTTGTGCTGGTCTGTTGCAGAGGGGTGAATTTTGCATTCCATGGGTTGGCTAGGTGAGGGGTGATTGTTTCTCTGTCCTACTCTGAGCGTTTTCAGCATCCCTAATATCACTTCTCCAGTTTACACTAGCTTCAGCCTGGGCCTTCTGTCTGCCCTGCCAAATGTTCTCTGATTCTGGTTCTTTGGAGATGTAATATTGAAGACTTGTCTTTTATATAAAAATTTAAACCTCTGGGTATGTAATGGACACAAGGGGACAAATTCAGCCTCTGTGTCAACTCCATAAGCTTCCGTCAAGTAAGGTAATGAGGTTGACCTGTATTTAAAAAGTTGATATGTCTAAAGTTTTGAGCTTACTAATGATATAGGAAAGAGTGTATCGTCTAACATAATGACTCCAGGAGGCAGAGTGGGAGTAAAAACGGGAGGAAGTTATACACTAGGTGAGTAGTTGTATTAAGTACAATATGGAGCTTAACTCTGTCAGGTGATTCATACAGGTCTCTGCACTCCTTTGGTTGCAGTCCCAAGGCAGTGATAAGTCCATCTGGAATGAGTGTACACCAGTTGACCAGAGAGGGACTAGAACTGTCATTTTTTGGACCACCTTCCCAGAAAATGATATCTCAACAGTGACTGGGATTAGCCCAGCATGGGCCAGCACTAGGCTAGTTTGGAGATATGCTGAGTCAGTACTTCTCACAAGTGGCATCTGCCAGTGTGGCACCAATGGGGCCCTGGCTGGAATTTAAAGGTGGCTATCAGGAGGTGAATACCCCAAAAGGAGCAGCTATCTTTATAAAATTGATTAAAATCCACACAGAAGAATCATTGTACCACAGTTCTGTCCAGGAAAAAATGAAAACGACCTATATTCACAGGTGTTTCATGAGGTAAATGGCATGGCTTAGCCAAGTTTAGGGATGGCTAACAAACAAATAAAAAATTAGTTGCTAATTGCTCAGAACCTGATTAAACCTTTCCACCTCTGAAATAGAATAACTTCTGCTCACAGTGGGTTCTACTGCATTGTTTGGCTATTGTACATTTTTTTGATGATACACCTCTGCTGATTTGCAGTTAGATAATAATCTGCTTTGATGCCAGATAGAATTAAGATATAAATGTTTTGATACATGTATTTCAGCACATTTTCAGAAAGGGTTGCCAGAATTTGGCCCATGACGGCTAGTGAGTTGGATATATTATATTATTATTTTATATTGCTATATTATTATGGATAATGGCTGACATAGTGAGAATTATTGTTATAGGGCAACTGGAAAGTTGTTATAAAATAGTAAGCCAGGGAGTCATTTTGCATAAAATTCTAACTTTGAGTGTAAATTTTATGTAAGTGAGAGTAATGATTTTAAGGCGTAATTATAGAGCTCTGATACAATAAGAACACCTCCCCAGAAAATGATACCTCAAGCTGGACCTGAAACAAACTTTTTCTGAGGTTCAAAAATATGGATCATTTTGTAAGAAATACAGTTTCCATTTGTGTGTGTCCCTTCCCTTTTGGTCTCCAGTTCCATGAGAAATATTGTTCTTGTGGTACTTCCAGCCCAAACCCAAGCAGGAAATATTATGAATCTTACAATAAATCATGTTTTTATGAGCTTCCAGCCCAGTGTTTCAAGCTCAAAAAATTTGGACAATAAACCCAACCTCACATGTTCATCTGAATCAAACTTCTGAATCTCTTGAGGCTCACCTTTAATATTCCTGAGTCTCATGATATCTTTAGAGGCTTTCAGCTGCCTATTATGGTTGTATTGCTTTGAAACAAATGTTTCTATAGCTAGATATAGATAAATATGTATGCAAGAGGAAGTATCAATCACATTTTCTTTCCATTGAAAAGTCAAACCACACTTTATTGAAACTATTGCAAAACCATCAGGCCTATGTGATTGCACAAAAAGAGTTTCAATATACTTTGGACGAATTTTCACTATTGCTCTGTTTTTAAGTAACAATAACACTTAAAGAACACTTCCTGGGGTCAGAAAGGAGTAATGGATGGAAACAGAAAAGATCAAACCTCTATGCAATGTCCTGCAGTAACACACACAACCTGATGCCAGTTGTGTAATCTTTAACATTTAAGTAGAGCTGGGTGGAAAATCTTTTTCACATCCCAAATCAGGATGAAAAGTCAAAATCTTGAAAATTCTTGCAAATTGATAATATGAAATTTTTTTGGCTCAGGTCACTTGAAATGTTTAATTTAGATAATTTCAAAATGTTTTGTTTTAATTTTGACTTCTTACATTTTTTAACCTTTTTATTATAAATTAACTAAAATTTTCAAATGAAAAGTTGTTTCAAACCAAATAATTAACATTTTTGGTTTGAACATGTCAACAGTTGGAATCTTTTTTCAAACACTTTTTGAATCAGGAGACTTGTTGAAACTGACCTTTTCCTGCAATCAGTTTCAGTGTCAATGAATCGCCATTCCAATGAAAAAATATTTCACTGGATAATTTCCAACCAGCTCTGCTTGTAAAGACTCTATCTACCCTAGGGTGACTACCAATTACTGACAATAGTTGTTAGCAAAGGTTCCCTTGCTTCCCATCAGCTGATATTGAAGATAGTGAATATATATGGGACCAAACCCTTTTGACCACTCTTACAGAAAGTGCTATTGAGCTCTGGGATTTTTGTATCCTTTAAACTGTTGCTTAACATATGCTATTACTGGATGATTGCCAAACTTGAGAACTACCCACGTGTAGTAACCTTCTAGGTTCTAGTAAGAGAACAAAAGCACAACTCACCTTCTTGAATTTCTGCTCTTGCCATTAGAGCAGGGGTTCTCAAACTTCACTGCACTGCGACCCCCTTCTGACAATATAGTTATTACATGACCCCAGGAGGGAGGGGTCAGAGCCTGAGCCCCACTGCCCCAGGTCGGGGGACAGGGGGCCACAACCCAAGCCCCACCGCCACCGTCAGGGAAGAAGGGGAGGCAGCCAAGCCCAGTTCCCAGGTGGGGGTGGAGCTTGGATTTCAGCTTCAGCCCTGGGTCCCAGCAAGTCTAATGCTGGCCCTGGAGACCCCATTAAAATGGTGCTGCGACCCACTTTGGGCTCCTGACCCACAGTTTGAGAACCGCTGCATTAGAGCGTGCTGAATCCTCATTCTGATGGCAAGAGAGGCTGGAAATACATCCTTCACCATCTCTCCGAACTACTGTGTGTTTTGCTGTGGAATTGTCATTTCTTTGTTTTCTGTATGCTGCACATTTAAATCTCTAAATTCTCTGCTTATTGCCGAGAGAGGCTGCTATTTTGCGTTTAGTTCAATGTAGACTCACAGAGGAGAAACACATGCTTTCATGCAGGGCCGGCTCCAGGCACCAGCCTGGCAAGCAGGTGCTTCGGGCAGCCACTCCGGAGGGGGCGGCACGTCCAGCTATTCGGCGGACGGTCCCTCACTCTCGCTCGGAGCGAAGGACCTCCCGCCGAATTGCTGCCGCAGATCTTGATCGCGGCTTTTTTTTTTTTTTTTTGGCTGCTTGGGGCAAAACCCTGCAGCCGGCCCTGCTTTCATGAAGACTTTACTTTTGTTCTTGTCTTTTTGTTATCCTCATGACTGTATCTGCATGCCCTTTCGTTTGGAAAAAAACCTTAACAAGAACTGTTTCCTGAGCTAGGAGTTTAAAGAGACATGGGCTTTTTTTCTTGGTGTGTGCAAAGGGCAACAATAACTTTGTTACTATGTGTGTGACTGATTCTCTTGAAATTCAAATGCTTAGCATTTAGCTCCTTGTACTTACAAAGGTTTTGCAGTTCTAGTTCCTCTTGAAGCTGAGTTTAACATTATGTGAGAATTGCCATTTGCTTAAAAATAAAAAAACAAAAAACTTTTTGCTGACCTTATGAATTTATTCAGACATGTATATCATAAGAAAATGGAATTTTTAATAGAATTGTCTGCTATGGGCTGTAAAAAGGTCTGCTAGTACAGTTAGAGTTACAAATTTCCATAACAGATCCCTTGTTTCAGGAACTTAGTATTTGGCCATATGCAGTATCTTTGGATAGGCCATGAGCAAATTAAAGGAAATATATGCCTAACACCAGCCATTGATTTTTGCATCAAGCACATTAAAAGAAGCACTGTCTGCAAATCAGTGGCACAATGTTGCCGTATTTGGTTTGAACCATTTTTATACTAATTAATACCCAAGTCCATCTTCCAGGGAAGTCCAAGATAAAACTCCCATTGACTTAAATGACACAGGGCCAAAATCCTAAAATACAAACCAGTTTAGGATATTTTTCAACTGACAGATTAGAAGCTCTTAGTATATGATGTGTTAGGCACTTTCTCTATTAAAAGAAAATGAAAACAGCGAAGTTAACATTTCAGAATTGGCTAGTGATGATGTCTATTTGGAAATAATGATTTATGGTCTAGCCCCATATTGTGAAACCTTATGATGGGAATAAAATAAACCAATATTATTTATATAACTAGTATGTGCTTCACAAATATTCTCAAAGCACATTTACATGATAGAACATAGTAACTTCAAAAGCAAAACAGGATAAGCTAAGGACTAAATGCCAAGCTGGAATTTCTGCCTTATTGTATAGAATTTCCTTGCCTTTGTGGGTATAAATTAAACCCTCCTCATTACTTTGATATGGTTTTGTGTGTCTTAATAAATTTAACTTGCTTGATTTTTAGGTTATGTATAACATGCTAACATTTTTATGCCATATATTAAACAGAAGTTCTAGATTCTGAATAAAGATAAATTATGTTATGAAAATTTATATCAAATCAGCAACTTGATACATAGTGCTGTCTACTCAGTAGCAAAGCAATCCTTTGAGATGTGCTGTGCTTTTCAATGGATAGCATTATAGCATTGAATCAACTCTTGTTAAAAAACTGATAATGATCCCAGATTTAAGGTTGCATGTTCCCCACTACTTGTGTTGTCACAGAGAAGCCAAAGCTGGTGGAATTGAGTTTCTCTGGGATTGGGGGCATGCATATTCTGTGTTAGGGATCTTAGTGCATTCCTTTGGACATTACTGGCTTCATTTAAATAATTTGGACAGGCCCATGTTGGTAGTGACCAAAAATTGTTCCCATACCATGGTGATTTAATGGCCTGTGAAACACCAGTTTGATAGTCTAAGTGGGCAACATCAAAAAAAGCATCAGCAGTACAGAAAGCATTTGCAGTACAGAAAGCATTTGCCATAATTGGCACTAATAGACCACCAGGTTGACAACCAAAGTGGGGAGGCAAATGATTGATTGGGCAAAGAGAATGAACTATCATCTTAAATCTACAGAGAATTCCTTAGTGTCAGGTCTGGGCCACAAGTGTGGGGAAGCTTATACTATTGTTCTCTGTATTGTACCTGTTCTGTACAGACACTGTAGAAGACTTCCAACAGTAGAAGACTATCAATCTGAAATCTTTCCCGAGTATTAAAGTAACAAAATAAACTCTAGGTTTTCATTTTGGGGAAATAAAAGGTAATCTAAAAAACATAAGGTCCTACCCTCCCTACGCATTTGGATTTTTTCTGCTAGGTGTTATTTGAATAAATCAGTTTAGACAGTTTCTGGAGTCTTGGTTTATTACTGTGTTATACAGATATTGAAACAGATTCTGAAATATTTCACACTGGAATCCGTCACCAGTACTCAAAGGAATTACATTGGTGTAAGAGAGATTTGAATCAAACTTACTAACTTTACTGCTTCAGTACTTTACAGAGGTCTGTCAAGTACTCATTTATCAAATCTGCACATAATATAAGTGTCAAGATGCTCTGTTTGGGACATGTGTCTGCTCCAATGTAGAGACATTTGGGGAAATCATCTACAGATTTTATATGTGAACATAAGAATGGCATACTGGGTCAGACCAAAAGTCCATCTAGCCCAGTATCCTGTCTTCCGACAGTGGCCAATGCCAGGTGCCCCAGAGGGAATGAACAGAACAGGTAATCATCAAGTGATCCATCCCCTGTCGTCCATTCCCAGCTTCTGGCAAACAGAGGTTAGGGACACCATCCCTGTCATCCTGGCTAATAGCCATTCATGGACCTATCCTTCATGAATTTATCTAGTTCTTTTTTGAACCCTGTTATAGTCTTGGCCTTCACAACATCCTCTGGCAAAGAGTTCCACAGGTTGACTGTGTGTTGTGTGAAGAAATACTTCCTTTTGTTTGTTTTAAACCTGCTGTCTATTACTTTCATTTGGTGACCCCTAGTTTTTGTGTTATGAGAAGGAGTAAATAACACTTCTTTATTGGGATTATGTGTAAGCTTTATGTTATGCTGGTTTACACATGACATTGTATGACTTCATCTGATGTTATGTATGAGGGAATATAAAGCAGTACCACAAAACTATGAGTAAAATTTTCAAAAGCACCTCAGTTAGGTTCCTAAGTGACTTTGGTGCTTTTGAAAATTTTACGCATTATATATTGACCTTCTCATAAACAAACTATTGTGTATGACCTTCTCATAAACAAACTAGGGAAATATAGTCTAGAGGAGCTACTATAAAGCGGGTGCATAGCTGATTGGAAAACCAGTGTAGTAAGCAAGACATGAGAAATAATTGTTCCACTCTACTCTGCACTGATTAGGCCTCAACTGGAGTATTGTGTCCAGTTCTGGGAACCACATTTCAGGAAAGATGTGGACAATAGTCCGGAGGAGAGCAACAAAAAATGATTAAAGGTCAGAAAATATGACCTATGAGGGAAGATTGAAAAAAATGGGTTTGGTTAGTCTGGAGAAGAGAAGACTGAGAGGGGACATGCTAACAGTTTTCAAGTACATAAAAGGTTGTTATAAGGAGGAGGGGGAAGAATTATTCTTCTTAACCTCTGAGGATAGGACAAGAAGCAATGGGCTTAAATTGCAGCAAGGGAGGTTTAGGTTGGACATCAGGAAAAACTTCCTGTGAGGGTGGTTGAGCACTGGAATAAATTGCCTAGGGAGGTTGTGGAATCTCCATCACTGGAAATGTTTAAGAGCAGGTTTGGCAAACATCTGGATGGTCTAGATAATACTTAGTTCTGCCATGAGTGCAGGGGACTGGACTAGATGACCTCTCGAGGTCCCTTCCAGTCCTATGATTCTATGATCTCTGTATGTTTCAGACACACAGTGCCTGTATAATGGATGATGAGTGATTAGGTAAACTATCTTTTACTGGAACTACTTGAAGTCAGATTTTGTATACTGAAGTGATTAAGTCCTATATTGTTTCTAAAGATGAGCAAGTGACCAACACAAAATCATTTATTCAGTTATTGATAACTCTTTTGTTTTAGTAAACATCATACCTAATCTGTAGGCTATGCTGCAATAGTTAGATTATAGGAGCTACTAAATGAAGTGAGGATGGAAGCTTGATTTTTGGAAGGTCTTTCCAAACATGGAAGAAAGTACAAAGATGTCTGTGAGACAGGTGATGAAAGGGACTCTGAGACTGGACTCCGCTATACCAGAAATGGTGGTGGGATATTACATTGGGTATTAAATGTTAACATCTTTGATTCCCTGGAATAAAGGGGCCCAGAGAATCAAAGGTGTTAACATGATCCTGAAACAGTCTAGCATTGAACCGTTTTAAACAAAGTTCAGAGTTTTGTGTACAGAGATCTCAGCTGCTTAATACCATGGCGAACACACCAAGAAAAATCATTTAACCTTCTATTAAGGATACAGAAAAGAAGCTAAAAGTTAAAGCATTTGAAAGGTAAGGTATTAAGTTAGGCTTTCATTTTAACAACATCTCTTGTTCCCTTTCCCTTTAGCTGGAGAGAGTTTTTAGAAGGAAAAAACCCCCCTGTTTGACAGTCTCTTAGGTGATATTAAAGATGGTAATAATGGTCCTTTTTGGGGAAAAGAGAAAAAGTTAGTTGAGATGAGCTGGAGCTGTTATTGCTGTTGTTGCTAAAGCCCAATCCTATTTCCTAGGAGACAAATCAAGACAAACACACACAAAAAGGGAGAGGAACAGCAAAGATAGAAAATGCAGCTTTTGTTTCTGGTGTTTACTTTCACTTGAACCTCACTGTTTGAAAAATACAGGTAGAGTACATGGGCTTATCAGCCTCTCTCAGACCTGGCAAACTTGTACCAGCATTATGGTGTTTAGGGCATTGCATTTAGCTGTCTCTTTCTGGTCACAGGCTTACAGCAGTTTTGCAAAATATACAGTCTTGGCTGGCTAAACCAGACTCTTATTAGACAGAAGAAAAAAAGAAAGACAGGAAAGAGAAAAAATAAGTTAATCATCAGGATCCCTCCCTCTGGTCTGTTCTGGTGCAAACATCTCTCAGGATTAGGATGTAGAAGATCTGGGGTCCCAGGAGGTGGTGTCGGTGGCAGCCATGACAGTGAAGCTTGCTCCTTCCCCTTCTCTTGCCTTTCAGTCAGCCAGCATCATGGTTACCCTTCCTTCCTCCCCAAAGTCTCTTTTTGAGGACCCAAAAATGGGAGTGGTGGGTGGAATAGCCCATCTGCTTACTATTTTGTCCATGAATTAGTCCTAATTTCCAACACACCAATCTTAATTTCCAATCTCACACTTTTCTTGTTTACCAGGCATGATCTTAACACAATGCTTAAATTATGTCTTCAGGCCTTTTTGTTTGGACATATTCAGCCTTTCTGCTTTCCTTTTGCACCTTTTCCAAACAACAGTTGTTATATGTTATTGTGACTTCTTATGAACTTTCACACACTTTTTACCGTTGGGCTCACAATTAGGGTAAATTTGTAGGTTCAATTATCACAACAGTGGTGAGGGGGAACATGAAAGGAGAGTAGATGAGAGATATAGGAAGGGGGAAGGGGCTGCATGATGTGGAGCCTTCAGAGCAAGGATAAGATATTCAAATATGACACTCAACACATTGTAGACCCAGTGAAGGTACTCAGTGATGGAACTGACAAGGTCATAAAAATAGGCATAAAAGATAGTTTTGGTAGCAGCATTTTGGATAGATTGGAGAAGGCAAGATTAGTACCAAAAAGACTTGAGAGCAGGAGATGGCAGTAGATGACCAGGGCATGGACCAATGCTTTGGTTGTGAGAAAAAGAGAGGAAATTTTAAATTTTTGATATACTGGAAAGAAGAAGTTGTAGGACTTGGTTATGGACTGGATGTGGCATGGAGGAGTGGTAGATATCCTTGAAGTTGTGGGGGTGGATGACAGAAAGCATGTCAGTGCAGTCATGGTGAAGATGGGGTAGCAGGGAAGGTTTAGGAGAAAAGATCAGGAGTTCAGTTCTGGGCATGTTAATCTTGGGATAACAGCAGGCCATTGAACATAAAATGTCATAAACAACAAGACATATGATATTAAACAGGATGGTAGGCAGTCTTGAGAAAGAGACTGGAGAGTTAGCAGAACGGAGAAGATAGTTAAACCCATGCAATTGGATGAAGTTGTCCACTGAGAAGTTGTAGCTGCAAGAGAGGGTGTAGGATAAATACCTGGTGAACTCTCACAGAGAGTTGGAGTAGAGTGGAATGGGATGGTATGGAGGTGAATCTGCAAGAGAGATCTGAAGTCTTAGAGAGGTAGCAGGAAAACCAGGAGAGGACAGTGCCATGAAAACTCAGGGAGGATAGAATATCCAGATGGAGGGAGTTGTCATCAATATCAAAGGCAGGGGAAAAGTCAAAGAGAATGAAGATGACATACAGGCTGGGGCTGGGAAATAAAGAACAGTCTCACACCAGCAATACTGTGTGTGTCACTCCTTTATTACAGCATGGAAAAAAATGGCCACTTGCTAATATGGATATCTATTCTCATGGAGTTTTGCAATCAAAGGAAGTCAAACAGCTTAGTAGGATTGGTGACAACTATTTCACAAATCAGTTCCTGCAGTTTTATGGCAGAGTCCTCTGAATAATTTCTCTCAAAGGAATAAACTTCTGCACATGCTGAAGCACCCAAACCCATTTACTAAGTCCCTTGGTAATAGCAACTTGCAGTGCAGTGTGCAGTTCTTGCTCAAAGTTCTTTCTGGAATTGTCTTATGTGCATTAATTCCATTTATAACACCTAAATACCACAGTGATTGGCACCTTACAAATACCTAGACAGACAGATCTGGATTCTGTGCAACAAAATACTGTATATGTATATTAGCAGTATCAACAAATGAATTCTGGATTGCATGCTGTAGTTCATGTCTATGTCTTTTGTGAATATTTTAATTGCTTTGAATTCAAACATGAAAATATAACCTATAAACATACAGATACATAGTAAAAACTCGTAATTTGAAATCAGTATTTTGAAGATATAATTTAAAAGGACTTTCAAATATGATTTTTAAGAGACTGATACCATTCTGTAGCTTTCACTAAAGCCACAGTATCAACTGCATCACATGGCTGAAAGTTAGACTGATTTTCAGCCATGTGATGCTATTTTATCACCCCCAGGACAAAGGTTAAGCCCTCCCTTTCTTTTTTCTATTAGTCACTTTAGTTTCTCTGGTCCTTTTACTTTGATACAGCTAAAATTCCTGATGATCATAGTGTTAAGAGTTTTTATAATCAGTAGATGCTTCTGTGATGAACTCTGCTTTTGTGCAGCGTGTAACAGAAATACCTTCACACAATGAAACAATCATTCTTCCCAGGCAGGGCCTTAATATCTTGATTCTCATCCCACAGCAGGTTTGGCAGGGAACAAATTCCCTAGTTTGCTGAGGGCAGTGGCTAGCATAATCTTTCTCCATTTAAAAACATTCTTTAACCTTAGGAGAAAGGGTTTCTACCTCCAAATGGTAACTTTAGCTGACAGAGGGGTTTAGAGAATATGTGAACTGCAGCCTGAAATTCCCCTACATAAACTTTCTTGAATATTGTTTATTACAGTACAAATATTTTACCTCCCAGTTTCTTTATAATGGTACAAATATATTTTATCTTTTCTAATATGTATATTGTGTACCAGTTGATTCTGAATCTGTAGTTTATTTTTAATAAGAATGAATACATGTATTTTTGGAATAGTGACATAATTGTGTAGAACAAATTGAGAGAGAGGATTTTATTTTTAGAAAAAAACAGCCTTAATCCAGACTCTGGATTGAATGGCCAGAATAAATGCAAGTGCAGGGACAATTATTTGCTGTTATATGAGGCCATAGAGGGCCAGATCCTTAGCTGGTGTAAATGAGCATAGAATGGAGTTACACCAAGTTAAACCACATGGGATTTCTAACTAACCACTTGGTTCCTGACTGCAGTTGGGTAGTTAAATGCCTATTCGCTTTCATTTGCACCTGAAAACAATTGCACTTGCAGTAGCAAAATGAAGGTACAAAAAAGGAAGGCAGGTTTTACATTTTAGGCTTAAAATATTCTCACTCTCTCTATCTATATTTACAGAATTTGGGGCGAAAATAACATTATAGTTAAGCGTATAGAAATAAAAGCATATCACATTTTAAATTTTATGCTAATTTATATTATATTAATGCCAGTACCGAAAAATGGGCTAGTGGTCTACCAGCGCAAATAAGACACTAGGCACATTCACAGCCGGAGAAATCACTTGAAGGTGACTTCATTGGAACTGCACTGATTTACACCAGCCAAGGATTTGGCCCATGGTCTCTTCCATGAAGAGCTTACACTTTTATTTCATACATGACATAAGTAAAGGGGAAACAAAATAATAGGGAGGAGAAGAGCTAGGGAGGCTAAGGATGACAGTAGTAAGATAATGCAGTTATTTAACAAAGGCTAGTGCACAGCCTGGGAGGGTAAAACATTTTTTTTATCAGGATAAAGCTATAAGGTTTGATTCTCCACTCAAGTATACAAATTCCAGCCAATTTAACTCCTACTGGATGGATCCTCAGCTAGTGTAAATTGGCATGTACTGATTTGCCAGGTGAGGATCTGTCCTATTGATTTCCGTGGAATTACTCCTCATTTAGAACTGTGTAAATCAGAACAGAATCAAGCTCATAGTAATTCAGGCATGTGATTCCAAGCTGTAAAACCATTCACACAATTTGAAAGTGTAAAAAGTCATTGGTCACAATTTCACATTGAATTTTAGCTGTTACTAAGAGATTTGTTTTTAAAATGTACATTGTTTATTGTTAAAACTGGTTTACTGTACACTGTACTGATATTTTTTCTGACAATGCATCTTAAACACAAGACAGAAGGGAGACTTAATGTTATGTGAAAGGATTTTCCTAGGGTAACTGTATTCATTCTTTTCTCAAACTGAGCAAATAACTTTGATCTGTCAACTGTGAAAAGTAAACTGGGTGTGACCTTCCGTCATCGGCTAATCATCTCATTTAATGACATCTGTTAACTTTGTTCTGATATTAGATCGTGGTCTTTCTTTGTACTGTCAAGATTTTTCATCCAAGGTCTAATTATTTCACTTTATGTGTATAAGGATATCTTGGGAGTCGGTTGAGTTTAGTATGAAGTTCATCTTTTTGTGTATCAAATTTCCAAAACGGATTGCAGCATTTCAGTGTATCTCATCCGCACAACACATCTTTTACTAAATAAATCAGCTTTAAAGTTCAATACTATACACACTTTGTCCCAGGGCTGTGTCAGTCTCTCTCTCTTCCCCTCTATTTATCATATTTTCTTGCTCACACTGTATTTATTTCTGCTCTTCATCTGAAATGTTGGTTGACATGTGGGTGGGGGGAGAATAGTTTTCACCCCAAGAGGATAAAATAGTTCCAAGCAATTGACATATGTAATGACTAGCCCTGAACTGTACCACAGTAAAGCCTAATGGAGGAAGAAAAATAACCTCTCAGGCAATTCCTTACCCCTATTTTCATCTTTTAATAGCACTAGAGGCTTCAGCACAGGATGTTTGTTGGGGACTAGTTGGGGTTAATGCCCTGAGCGTCACTGGCCATCAACTTTTCCCAGGCAGCCCTTAATCTCTCAGGGAATGTATACGTCTTGACTGCTACTGCTTATAATAATTGTCCTTGTACTAAATCAAACTGCATAGGCTTATTATAGCAATGTTCATGTCCTCACCTTCAAGGCCCTCTTTAATTCAGCTGCATCTCTGGTTTCGGCTCATCACATTACATTCAATAGGACTTTTCCATAGAATTTCTGTCTTTTGGGGCCCAATCCTGCAATTTGTTCCATGCGGAGCCCCATGTAATAACCTTAACTTCTAAAGGATTTAGCTCCTCATATATTTATCTAAGTGAAAATTTCTTCTAAAGCAGTAGATTGGGCTTAGTTCCTCCTTTTTTATGCCTGTGTAACACTAGTGGAGTTGGTGGGATTGCACAGGTGAGACTGAGGAGAGAGTTGGTCCTGGTTATGTTTCTGAAGCTGTATAATGATACACATGAATAAGAAATTTGATACATGATCTTATCTCACAGTAGTGTAAACATGCCACAGAAAGCCTGCATCTGCCACTCATACTTTTTACTCTGTGATATCATCCATTAAGGTCAGGACTTACTTAAATTAGTCAAGTGCTTTAAGCATTTTGGGAAATCTGTATCTTAACTGTCCGAGAACAAAGGCATTGTGCTGCCAAACCAGCATTCCTTTGTAATACTAGCTTTTGCTGAACAAAACTTCATTTGATAATATGTAAATTCTCATTGATTCTGTGCCAGATTCAGGTAAGAGGAAAATGCTTGACCAGCTGGATCTCATCTGGAACTGAGCATAAGGACCAATAAACCAATCAACCTGTATGGCATATTTGACCAAATAAGTCCCGAAGGCTTCAGGTACTTGCCCAGGGGGTGACTAGATTACCATCAAGGACCACCAGAGGCATAATTCCAAATAAACAATCAGAGAAGAACACTATTAGGTCATCCAGTCCATTACCCTACCAGTGGAGGATTGTTTCCTCCATTACATTTCCTAGTGTATTTTTCAGTCTAGGTTTTAATGTTCCATGTGATGAAGCCTCCACCATTTTCCTTGGGAGACTGTTCCATAGCCCAACATTTCTCACCGTCAAGAAGGGTTTTCCCCTCCTCCTCTGCTTAAATTTCAAATGGGCGTTTCACCTGTATCTAGTGCAGGATCAGGTTCTAGATAATAAAAGTGGCTAAGCAAAAATGAAGAGAAGATTGCAAGACTGCTGTTTATAAGGAATTCAAATTACATGACATTATAAAACAAATATTTCAGTCTAGCTAGCATCACACTCTGTTTTTAAAAAGTATCATCCATGCTGGGAGGTGATCGAAGGTAAAGAAGAAATATAAGGCTACTACATTTCACACTTGTTTTCCTTTGTTTGAACCAATTTAATATATTTATATAATATCTAATCTCTCTGAGCAATTTGTGTTACCTAGTCTCTGTGGTTTTGGCATGCATTCTTTTGCTATGTAATAGATACACATCCTGTAGTTCCCCTATACTTTATTAGTGCTTATTATCACAATTAGTAGATCCTGATATGGTGACCAGACAGCAAATGTGAAAAATCGGGTTGGGGGTGGGGGGTAATAGGAGCCTATATAAGAAAAAAACAAACAAAAATCAGGACTGTCCCTATAAAATCAAGACATCTGGTCACCCTAGATCCTGATGGCTAGTTAAAAGCTCGTGAATTACCTGAAAGAGGTTGAATAATAGGATTTTAGTTTATAGATATGTGTTTAATTGCAAATATTGGGCTTTTTTATACTTATTGGAACTTTTGAATATAATCTTGCAAAATATTAACTTCTGCAAATCAAGTCTACACATTCTCAGTTATTTTTAAATAATTTTACATGCTACTTTATCACAGATGCTGTGGGCCTCAGGTCTCAAACCCAGGCCCATAAGATTCTGGGGCACAGCCCCACTCTAATCCTGCACCTGGCAGCATGCTGGCAATAGCTTACCTGGGGTCCAGGAAAACCAACCCCAGTGCGAGGCTCTGCCCCGTAGGTCTGATTGGCAGAGTCCCAGAGAGGCTGACTGGCCAACTGTCCCTATTTAAGGCACAGAGAGCTGTCTGAACAATTAGGTTCCAGCCTGGTCTGGACTGTGCACCTTGTGCTCCCCTCTACCTGCTCCTGCTCCTCCTACTCTGGCATTCCAACCTGGCTTGACCCCTTGTGTCTGACTGGTGGTTCCCAACCTTCAGTTTGTCTCCTGCCTCTGACTCTCTGATATCCTGACTTATGGTTCTGATCTCCATTTTGTCTCTTGCTTTTGAGCTCATGGAATCCTGACCCAGCCAACAGCTGACTCCTATTTTGTGATTGTGGACTCTGATTCTGACTAATAGATATAACTGCCCATGACCTGTCTGTGACAACCAGTATATATTTCTTCTGATTTCATAACGGCACTCTTGGTATGTTCTATTCAGCTCTTGGGAAACTATGATGCTGGGTTACCAAAGATTTAATTATTTTGAAATCACTGATCATTTCTAAGATTATTCCTAAACCTAGTTTTGAAGGGACTTGGGTTATTCTTATAATTTCTTAATGAACTCCAGCAGCCCTTCCTGACAACTAGGTAACATGCAAAGCCCCTAGCAGCATGCCAGTACAGTGGAGTAATGGCCATTAAAGAGATGAGCTGAGGGACTATTTGGAAACAAATGGTCATTTCACCAGTGAAGTAAAACAAACTGCAATTTTACTCAATTTTCCTTCTTAGGCTCCCTGCCATATTTATAGGTCAGCTCTAAGGAGTCAGCTCTGAGTTTTTTGTATGTTAGCGTGATGAACTTTTGTCATGGCAGGGTCTGACCGTGTTCTCACTTGCAGTCTGTTAGCAGATACACATTTACCTACTTCATTAACAAAATCTTTCACTTTTCTTTGTAAAATGAGATCTACTATAAAACAAACATGCTGATTTACAGTGGGTACTGCCTTTTCCTGTGGGAATACATTAAAAGAGAAACATGGCTTGTGGTTTTATGTTGCCTTTAAGCATTTACTCTGTTTGGGTTTTACATGTTTATTTTGTATTGACTTATGCATTGCACAAAAGCTATGGATTTATACGTTTCTTCTTATTCGCCCCATTTGGGGTATTACTTTCAGGGCAGTGCTTAAAATTTACTGTCTGACAGTACAGTTTTTTAAAAAAAGCCTTGCTCTTGCCCAATACAATAAACTAGCAAGGTGTTAAAGTGTTGACATAAAGGAAACTAGAAGGAAAAACACTCAAAAAATTCTTCTTAGCTGGATAGTCATAGCGGAGGTTTTTTCTTTGTTGAAAACATGCTGTGTAATGAATTACAGTACATAATAAGGATGGGGGAGCTTGGACTTTAATGAATATATAGAATCAGTTTGATTCCAGGTTGGGTGGGAGGTAGGGGGAACAGGAAGCAGGTGGTCTCTGTCTGCCTTTTGTATTAACTTTATACACCAACACTTTGTGACTATCGTTTCTCTTTTTGTGACCTGTTCTACATTGCTGCTGCTTTTTTTAAGTCATGCTGTTCTCAGTTACATAACTACTCCCTTTGGCCTATAAATATAAAGGTCAGTTTGAGGTCAAGTTGTACCTTTCTAACAAGGCACTGGAGTAAATGTGGCTGGGCCACAAAACACAGGCACTCTTGTTGTGTATCTTCTAGATATCTCCTCTCACTGGCAGATTCTGTGTGAGAAGGTGCCTGCTGGGAAGGAAAGTCAAACATGTTGCTATACTGCAGGATCTTTTTGCAAGCTGGACTTTTTAGAAATGTTCATTGAGCATCAGTAACACATTACAAACAAAAATAACCTAAGAGAGGTTACAGTAAAAGTGAAAATGTGCTGGAAGGCTATCTGCACACTAGAAGGCTACATCATGTGATAAGGTCTGGTTCCAAGGTTCCACGAATCCATAAGCTATTCAGTATGCAGTCAGTACAAATTAAGTAGATAGTGCCTGATTCTGCTTTCACTTATATCAGAGTAAATAAAGAGTAACTCCATCCATGTCAATTGAGTTACAGCAGTGTAAAACCAAATGTAGGAATGGAAGCAAGCCTATAAAGCTAAATTAGATCTACAATAAAGGGTCATGAGTGCACAGACACACCCAGTTCTCATTGACTAAAGTGAGAGCCAATCATATGCATTTCTGATGGCCATATTTGTCTCTTTAAGTATCTATACATTAGATCCTTGGGAACTCAGGAGTCTCACATCCTTCCTGATGTTTTCAAGTTCTGAAACCTTTGTGTCTTGCTGAAAGTTCTGCTTTCTTAAGTACCAATGCAATTTAATTGCTCTGAAATGAAGGTGATTCATAGAAACAATGTAGGACAATAGGAATTGCCTCACTGGGTCAAATCTGTCGTCCAAATACTCCATTATCTGACAGTGGTCAGCACTGTGGTCAGAGGAAGGTGTAAGAAACCCTCACTAGGCAGCTATTACATCATATGAAGGTCTCATCCTCATCCCTCATAGTTAGAGATTGGCTTGAGACATGAAGCACAAGGTTTTTATCCCTTCCAAAAGATTTTAAATCAATTTCAGGTTTCTTCTAGGACATAAGTATAGGTCTTCTATGATAGCTTAAATAATAAATATTGTATCAGCATTTGTAATAATGTCCTTGAATGGGAACTTCAGGGGGGGAATCAAAGATAAAATTGAAAAATATTACCAGTGGCACCTCTTGGTCAAAATGAGTCCTCTTCCTTCAGAATCTTCTTTTGCCAATCTTGTGCTGTATAGTTAAAGTGTAACAAAGATACAGAGTTAATTGTTTTCATTTACAAAAATACCCTTGAGAATTCTGTACAGAAAACTACATTAAGAAAATGGGTGGGTGATATTACAACATCAGTAAATGCAAAAGTTAAAGTTGCATGCACCTAATCTTTTGGCCTACTGCAGTTTTTAATGACGTGATCCCATGCTAGACTATTTCTGCAGGCCCTTAGTCTCATTCCATTCATTTTTTTGTATGAAATATTGTACCTTGTATGGATATTGGCTTGGGTTAATAAGACAAGTAGAATTTGATCCAAATATCATTGAGATAACATAGTGATGACTGACCTATAGATGTGATTGATATGCACTATTATTCTTTGTTGTGAAGGAATTGATATCATGTTCTGTCAACCTGGGTGTAGCGGGGCGGTCACCCCGCTCCGGTGTCGAAGGGGTTAAAAACAGCCCTGGGAAAGGGCTGCCCTGGGGCAGCCCCTCAGGAACGGGCTTGATGCAGCCAATCAGGGCCAAGTTAGGCCCTATAAAAGAGCTGCAGGGCCAGAAGGCAGGGAGTCTCATTCCAGCCCTGGAGCAGGGTACCGGAAGCAGAGCAGTGCTAGGGAAAGGCAAGAGGAGCTGGGGAGCTCCAGCCTGGCAACTCCCCAGGCTGAGGCCTTGGATAAGGCCAAAGCAGGTACTGGGGCTACAGAGGTACTGTAGAGGATAGGCAGAGGCAGCTGGTCCTACCCCCTTGCCAGTGATGAGTGGCCATTACGGACTGGAGTCTGCCCCTTGAGAAAGGGGCTAGATGATGACTGGCAGTAGCCACTGAGGCAAGGTGGGTATAGCGGGTTGAGGATTCCCTGAGGAGGGGAGACCCAGCGTGTGGAGATACTGCTGGGGGCAGCACCCCAAGGTAAGGGGCACCGGGGTCCGGGAGGGACACACAAGGCTGAGGCAGGCAAGACACCGGCCAGCAGAGGGCATGCTGAGGCTGGAAAAGAGCTAATTCCCAGGATGACCAGCAGGAGGCACTATGCCGGTGAATGCTTGATCTGCTACATTGGGGTTCTACTTAGTTAAACTTGATCATAAGAACGGTCATACTGGGTCAGACCAAAGGTTCATCTAGCCCAGTATTCTGTCTTCTGACAGTGGCCAATGCCAGGTGCCCCAGAGGGAATGAACAGAACAGGTAGTCACTTCCTTGATTGGCTAGCATGTTCCTTTGCCTTTCTGGGCTATTTGCCATCTGCGGCTGCTCTGTATCCAGGAGCAATAAAACTACCACTGTCTGCTGGGCCACAATTGAGCTGAATTTCAGATAAATTGGGATTTGGGTGAAATCTTCCATTTACAGAATTGAATAAGCATTCTCAGACTGTGATGGGGGGAAATAAATTGCTCATCTCTCAGTAACAGTTGTACTAGTTTGTCTATTAAAGACAAACAGTTTGGATATATGAAAACTGAATTTTACCTGCAAAAAGTTAAGAAAAAATTAAGCAAAACAAAGCATTTATAGTTGCACAAAATTTTAACCAAAAACAAATTCTTCCCCCTTGTCACCTCTATATGTGACTAGTCTATCCTCCAAAGTCTCAGTGAAACACTTTTTGCCATAACACTGCCCTTCACATTTAATGTCCATGGATTTTTTTTTCTTTCGCACGATGGCTTTAAAATCTTTGCATACCGTTGGCTTTAGTTCCTTTAATTTCTTTGTCATTCTTCTTGCACTTGTACCCCGACACCTTGGAAATGTTCATTGAGCTCTCCTATTACTTTCTAGGGAGTTAGCCTTATTTCCTGAGTTTGATCTTTTAGCATTGTTCTTCTTTCCCCTTCTCTCTCTCTCCCTGCCTAATAATATCCTTCTCTGCTGTCTAAAGTATTTTCTGGTGTGTCCCGTGCTTATGTGGGCATTTCTTTTTTTCCTCTCTTCTGGCTTCTGTCTAACATGTCCATTGAATTCAATGGGAGTGCATCCTTGCAGCTAAGGGCAGAATTTGTCCCACTCTGCTTACTTTTTCTGTCACTACCTGGTTTTAAAGTCTCTTTCACTGCTCAGTCTATTGTCACACCCATAATGAATTATTACTATTGTGCTAGAAGCTTTACAGACAAGGAAGACCAGGTCCCCGAGGGACGTACAGTCCGACTAATGTACATTTAAGGGATGGGATGCAGCAAAAAGCTGTGTCATCTCTTGCTCAGTCACTTCCAAATTTTTAGTAGATTCCTGGTGTGTGTGTTTTTTTCATTCACTCTATCTGTTACTTCAACAGTGGTAGGGATAACAGAGAGAGGCAGAGGCCAAGATGAGAGAGAGGTCTGAAGGAAGAGAGGTGGAAATACGGTGTGGCTGATTGGCTCAGGAAGCAGTTTCAGATATAGGGGGCCTTGTGCAAGAAGATGTAGAGAAGAGAAAGGAACAAAAGGGAGTACATTATGTGGTTTGGGTGGACTGAAGTAGGCAAAGGGGTGAATGGAAGGGGTGAGAGAAGATAATCAAGCTGAGCTAGATTGTACAGGGCTTTGTAGGTGAGGACAAAGAGTTTAAATTTGATGCTGCAGGTGAGGAAAATCTAGTGAAAAGATTTGAATGTGAGCAGAGCTGTGGGAAAAATAGATTAATTTTGCTCTCCTGATGGGGAAAAATGGAAGTATCTGTCCCCGTGCTTTTCTGTTCTGTCTCTGTTATCTGTTGCAGTTGTCTGTTATATTACTATCTTGTTGATCCTTGTTGTTTGGCCTGGCTCTAAAGTAGAAGGCCTCATAGAGTTTCTGGTCCAGCTAAAACTAGAAGATGCTGATAATTTTTTTGAGAGAAGCTTGATCTTGCAGATGTTCTAGCCTGATTATCAGACCAAAGAAGCTGAGGTAAGTTTGGCAGAATACGCTTCCTATCTAGAGACTCATTGAAACTGAATCTCCAAACCATATGAGTTTTACCCATTACTGAGTAAGTTTTCATGATATAAGATCACAAAATTGCCAGTGGCACAGAACACGTAACTTATAAGAACATATGTGTTCCTTAGATCCCCAAACAACCTTTTGTTTGGGTTCCTTAGTAACTGAAAAGTTGCTTGTATCTACATCACTTACAAAATGTACTATAAGAGAGAAAAGGTGGGTGAGATAATATCTTTTATTGGACCAGCTTCTGTTGGTGAGAGAGACAAGCTTTCGAGCTTATACAGAACTCCTTTTCAGGTCTGGGAAACTAACTCAGAGTGTCATTGCTAAATATAAGGTAGAACAGATTGTTTAGTGTAAGTAGTTAACACATTTTAAGGGACCATCCAAGATGAAGTGGCCTGTTAACATACCTCTAGTTATAGCGAGGAAAGGAAGGGGGGAAGGCAGTTGGGGAGGGGGGTGGTAAATGAGTCATAGAATGTTCTAATAAGCCATAAAGCCCCATTGAGATCCATCCTGAAAGAAATCTTTCCTGAACCCCCTCTTCTGGCCTTCAAACAACCCCCAACCTCACCAAGTTCATCATCAGAAGCAAGTTCCACATAGACCAGGACACATCAACTCAAAGCAGCACCAGACCCTGCCAGAACAACAGATGCAAAACCTGTAGACATATCTTCACTGCTACAATGATCAACACCCCCCACAACAGACCTTGCAAAATCCATGGTCCTATACATGCCTATCACAACATGTGGTTTATCTCAAACCAGTGCACAAAACGCCACAATAGCAACTATGTGGGTGACACCAGACAATCACTATACTCTTGAATGAACTCACACAGGAAAATGATAATAGACCAAAACACCTGTGGGTGAACACTTTTCACAAAGCTATCACTCTATCTGACCTATCAGTCCCTATCCTCAAAGGAAACCCACACAACATTTTCAAAAGATGACCCTGGGAGCTTAAGTTTATGACTTTGCTAGACATTAAAAATCATGGACTGAAGAGAGACATTGGATTTATGGGTTATTTCAACAATCCACTATTTATGGCTTATTACAGCCCACTTACAACTCTCTCCCCACAGCTACTTTCCCTCCTTTCCTTTCCTCCTTATATTTAGAGGTGAGTTAACAGGCCACTTCACCTTGAAACATGTGTTAACTACTTATGCTAACAAATCTGTTCCACCTTGTATTTAGCAGTAACACTCTGGGGCAAGGTCTACACTACAGACCTATATCGCTATAGCTATGTCACTCAGGGGTGTGAAAAATCCACCCTTCTGATCAATGTAGTTATACCAGTCTAACCCCCCCACCCCCCATATAGACAATGCTATGTTGACAGGAGAGCTTCTCCCATCGACATAGCTACTGCCTCTCAGGGAGGTGGACTAACTATACCAACAGCATAGTAGCATCTTCACTAAAGCACTACAGCAGCACAACAGCCATAGAGCTGTACGTGAAGACAAGTCCTGAGTTAGTTTCTCAGACCCGAAGAAGATCTCTGTGTAAGCTCAAAAGCTTGTCTCTCTCAGCAACAAAAGTTGGTCCAATAAAAGATATTACCTCACCCACCTTGTCTCTCTAATATCCTGGGGTCAACAAGACTACAACAACAGTGCATACAAAAATGTGCTATAAGGTAGTTTTATTTTTTTTCGGTGATAAACAACTTTAGAAGTGAGCAACCTCAACCTGCAAAACACTTTACTTTCTTTCAGTGAGTTCATCTTATCCATCTATAACTCATAAAGTTTATTAATCTCAAAGCTTTAAGTGTGACATGAGTTCTAAGGATGTGCCAGATGGTTGGAATTATTTTAGGTTGTCAGCCATCCTCCACTTTTTTTTTGATTTCTAAACAGCACAGATAATTGACTGTTGCTAACTTTTTGGCTCCATAAATATGGAATCTACATAGATATTAACTATTTAAATGACAAATGATCTCAGATTAGAGGCTGATTTGGGAAGGTGCTGAGTACTCTCACTTCCCTTTGGTTTCAATGTGAGCTGAGGCTGCTCAGTACTTTACAGAAAATACAATACATGGTCTTGATCCTGTACTTCTTAGCTAATGCTTAATTGTTCTTTATGCATAGAAATGCATTATATTTTGGAAGGGGTGTGTGAGCCACAACCCTACCTCTCCCACTGCTGTGTAGATGTTGGGAGGCCCAGGCTATTTCCAAATTCCCTTATCTTTTCTACGCTCCTTAGAGCCTCTCTTGGTGCTCAGATACTATGGTGATTGCCATATTTAGCACCTAGATAGACAGTAAAAAAGTTACTAAATAAAAAAAGCAACAGAGGGTCCTGTGGCACCTTTAAGACTAACAGAAGTATTGGGAGCATAAGCTTTCGTGGGTAAGAACCTCACTTCTTCAGATGCAAGACCTGCATTTGATGCATCTGAAGAAGTGAGGTTCTTACCCACGAAAGCTTATGCTCCCAATACTTCTGTTAGTCTTAAAGGTGCCACAGGCCCCTCTGTTGCTTTTTACAGATTCAGACTAACACGGCTACCCCTCTGATAAATAAAAAAAAATAGTTACAAAGCATGTTTTAAGTAGAGTCTCCTAGTGCGCCTGTACTGGTTCTGCTCTGAGTTGACTTTCCCTTCTTCATGCTTCTCTTTCACTGCTTAAACATGTAAAACATGAATAGGTAAACAGTGGAGATGCTGCATAGATGTTTGTGCATGATGGGCTAAATTCTGTTCTCAGTTACACAGATGCAGCCCTGGCCTAACTCTATTGGTTTAAGAAGTTACTCCAGCTTTATCCCAGCATAACAGAGCAGAATATGGCCAGATATCTCATGGCTGGTCAAATATGAATTGCGAAAGGATTGATTGTATGGCAGAAATGTCAAAGCAACCTATTGAGAGCTTTGCCATTGACTTGAGAATGATCAGGTTCATTAACATTTAAGCGGCAGGTTGCATCCCTTTTCTGCCACTTGAGTGGTGCAAAGGGGATATAACCTGGCTGCAGTTGGAAAGGATAAAAACTTCTCCAGGGGAGGGGAATTCTCAATTGGTATAAAGTTGTAGAACTGGCTCCCTTGGTGTAGGGGAGATGTCAGACAAGGGAAGGGGCATGGTAGAGGTGGGAAACAGGCAGAACAGAACCTTGCAAGGCAATCCATTTTCTCCTCTGAGCTTTCACTGTTAGGCAATGGACGTATTCCATTCACAAGTAGATAATTATAGGGAAAATCCCTGGTAAATCAGTGGTTTTTAACTTTTCCTATACAGGGATCATACCAGAGCCCTCTCCCCATTCAGAAATAAAGAAGGGTCAAGGAGGTACAATTCAAGGCTGGGAACCTCTGCTTACTCCTGGGAGAATTCTGCACCACCATGTAAGTGCAGAATTAATGTTCCCTGCAGATCCACCCCCCGCCCGAATAATTGATTCTTATGGGGAAGCTCAAGGAAGCCATGTTGCAATTACACCTTTCATCGACCAGTGACTGATGTGGCACCAGAAGAGAGGGCAGCTGGCTCGCGAGTTGGATCAGTCAGCTGTGGAGAGGGAGGGGGCAGAGACTGCCTTCCTCACAGTGCCATGCCCATGGGGCCAAGTGAAGCGGCACAGGATATGAGGGGGCTGACAGACTGGGGTGGGGGCACAGGAGCTAGTGGGGTGACAGCATTGAGCTAGAAGCTGCATGGGAGTGGGGATGCAGGGCCACATGGGGACATATGCAGATTTGCCTGGCTGACTGGAAACAAGGGGTGCAGGGACACGTGGGGACAGGGGCAGATGTGCCTGACTGAACAGGAGAGGCTAGGGGTTGGCCAGAAGGGGGAGGCTTGTATGGGGGAGGCTCCCCAACTCCCTAACAATCCCTTCTGCCCCAAAAAACTGTTCCATACTTCTACCCACATCCAACAACCCTCCAGGTTCACTCCAGGTTCTTCCCGGCAATTACTTCCCTTTCCCTCAGCTCCTGCATTACTCCTCACTCCCCCAAGCCTTTGCATTGCTTCTGAGGTGTGCGGGAAATACATTTCTGTATTGTAGTTTAAATGAATTATTACTCAAAGTTCTGTATTAATATGCCCAGTAAGGAATCTATTTGTCAAAAAACATTTCCTGCATTTTTGTTGTTGTCTGGTGTGTTACAGACATACTTGCTGACAGGTATTTTGAAATAAATTACCAAAATAATTGAAATTGGCATGATTATATGGTGTTATTTTGACAAAGAATTTTAACATATTGTGTGCAGAATTTTAATTTGTGTGTGTGCAGAATTCCCCCAGAAGTATCTGTTCTAATTCATCATTACTTCTGGACTCGCAATGTGGCATGTCCTCTCTGTGTCTCCCCTTAGTCTGTAAGAATGTTGGGGCAAGGACTATCTTTACTTTTGTGTATTGTACTGCATCAATCACTTCTCAGCATGAAACAAAGAGTAATATTCATCTCTGCATTGTAATCTAATCTTTTTTTGTATCTATTTTATCATGTCCCTAAATGATGTATGATGAGTCAATTCCATCAGATACAGTTTAAAACACTCTGTGACTATGAAGCCAGAGATCTAGCTCTTATTCCCTATTCTGAAATAATTTAAATGATTTGGGTAGATGTACATTTTTGAGATGATTCAAAACTTTTCCTCACAATACTGGTTACTCTTTGACAGTAAAATCAAGTTCCCAGCTCTCTGAATGTTACATTCCTTACCCTTTGGCTTGGAATGTATTTTAGATCATTCCTCATGGCAAAAGGGTAACTTAAATATCTGAGGGCTCAAGTATTCAGATGTGCAAAAGTAGCTAGAGAGAAGCACATGTTAGGGGCTACCAAGTATGCTAAGCATGATGCCTACCTACTCCTGATCCAAAAAAAGTGGAGTTAACATAACTAATTTTGCTCAGCATCTGAGAATCTGCAATTTTTGGCAGGGAGCCTAGTTCAGAGGTAGCAAAACTCAGAGGTAGTAGGTTTACTAGCAAAACCCTCAGTATGCTATTGTGATAGTACAGAGACAAAACCAACTGGTCTTATGTTGCCAGAAGACCAAACAGAAAATCTCTGTCAAGGTTACTTACTTCAATCCTATGTCTAGAAACTTCTCCCATTTCTACCTTCTGTGGAAGTTGCAGCCATTTTTTTGTGTTGCCTGCTTTCCTTCTGGAGAACCTCATTCTCCTGTTGGCTCCAGCCCTGTCTCTTCTTTCCCCTTGCACAGGTGCTCATGGGCAGAAAAGTTTAGCTGGGGTTAACCCTCTCTTTGCTGATGACAAAGTAGTACTGACACCTTGTCACACATACTTTTGTGCCTGATGAACACTAGGACAGAATTGGCTTGGTCAGAAATACTGACCTTAACAGCTCCACTTTTCCACAATGAGGTGTTTCATGCAGCGTATCGCAGGTTTTCATACATTCATACTGTGATTATAAAGTTTTACATCATTTTGTAAGATGTAAAATTTTATAATGTACAATCAGAAAGCTGTGTGTGTACACTGCATGACTTTTCACTGGAGCAAAATGCTATCTTACTTGCTTTAGTGGCAGTGTGAGCAGGTCCTGTGTAGCTCCCCTGAAAAAGGTCTGGTAATTCGGCCTCCACCCAAGGGTCCAGGATTTAACCTTCCCATGTCTTTGTTTACTCCTCTGAAAAATGAATATAACAGTACTCAACTCCCAAGGGGTGGGCTAGCTTAATTTTTTCATGTGTGTAAAGTGATTTGAGATCTATGAATGAAAGACATTATTGCCCAGACAGTGACTAACCTCCGGTGGGACTAAAGGTGGCAGGGGTGGCAGCTCAAGTGGCAGCTTGTCTCCTTTGATCACCAATCCAAAGGCTGGGCACAATTACATCCTCTAAAAGGGTGATGCAGCAAATGCACTCTCCAGAGCTTTTAGAAGCTCTCTGCCTGCCCCAAACCCAATGACTTCTGGAGCTCCCTCCCACTGGGATGACGTGCCATGGCTTAAAGCCACAATCAAGTCAGGCATAAGTGCAAAACTGGTTTCGCTCCCATAAAAAGCAAATCTCTTTTCCCCCATGCTTATTTTGTTCCCTGTGTCAACTCATCCCCATCTCCACCCATCAGCCTTCCCCACAAAACAAGCTAAGTGTCTCTCAAATCAGAACTTTGCAGGAGCCAGAAATGCAGTCAAGAAACGGGCTGGTGGAATGTACAATATTCTCAGGAGCTCTGGAGATTAAAAGAAATAGTTATTTTCTGGATTGGAATGGTCTGGTTAATAATTAATGAATGATAAAACAGTGCAATATCTTCAAGTATTTCTCATAGCTTTCTTCTGGTTCGTAGGTTTAATTTTTCTCCTGATAGCAATCTCCATATATCTTTTATAGTGTGGTGGAATCACTGAGTTGGAAGACTTTTTTTCATCTAGCTGCCAGACAGCTATAGACCAATTAATCTACAAGTATGCACAGTTGGGGATGATATTCTCCAGTGACTCAGCAATGTAACAGATGGCAAAATATTTAATATTTATTTCCATTCCATTTCTATATTGGATATGAACCCAGACATGTCATTCTTTTGACAGTCAGACAACATCTGTTGAGAACACTGTCAGCTGAATTACAACCTCCCTGGCAGGTACTGGGGCAGACAGCATGAATTAATTTCAGCAATCCTGTTTGTGGTTAAATGTCACTGTCTACTACAGTACATTGTTTTCATTACAGATGCTGGATTTATGGATGCTGACTAGCTTTACATTGATACCCCCAAGAGTTTATATTTATTCATATAAAGATTGAACCCGTTAAAGAAGACTGTGTGCATTAAGTTGCAATAACAATGGATTTATTTTGACTCATTCTTTAACTTTCACCAATTATGATTATAAAAGAAATGATACACTGTAGGGGTCAGCCCAGTTGCTTGGAGGCAATGCACTGTACTGCCATATGAAGAACTCAAGTGTGGGAGTGACTTTGAGGATTCTAGTCCCAGGAGTTGATGTAAACTAGATGTATCTCAAAATACAGTATTTCCAGCATAGTGAGAGACTGCCAGGTGCTCTGCTCTCTCAATGCCAGCAGTGTCCTAGAGAATATAATAAGCTAGCTAACAAAAATCACCTGTGTATATATTGATTTCATTTGTTTATCATAAGAAAAAGCTGTTCAAATTTTGGCAGGAATTTTCTGAAGATAAAAGGGCAAACGTTTGTGAAACACCCACTCCTCCCATTTTCTAACTACTTCTGAGCAAACTGCTGATTTATGAAGAGGAAAGTGGTTGAATGTTGGGAAGAAGGTGTGGAAGCTTTAACCTCCCATGTTGGGAAGATGAGGGGTACTGAATTAATTTATATGTATTGATAATTAATTGTATTAATTTTTATGTATGGGCCAAAGGTATTGATGTAACCCAGTCGCTGTCCAGCATTAAACAATGTTAAGGTTCAGTGTTTGGTATATGGAGACCTTGGCTGCTTAGTACCAGAGCAAACGCATCATTAAACATCCTTTTAACTTTTTTATTAAAGATAAAGAAAAGAAGGAAACAGTTTAAACACTTGCCATGTATTGAATAAGGCTTTCATTTTAACAACATTCTTTGTTCCCTTTTGCTGGAGAGCATTTCCCTTGGACAGTTGGACAGTCTTAGATGGTATCAAAGATAATAACTGTCCTTGAGGGGAAAGAAGTTAGTTGAGGTGGCCTGAAACTGTTGTTGAAGTCCGATCCAATTTCATCCCGGGTGGCTGGGATTCAGCTGGAGCCAGTAGAGGTGGCAATGTTATCTGTGTCCCTCTCTCTGTCCCAGTCTGGTCAGAACACCTATCAGGATTAGGATGAAGGTCTGGGGTCCCAGGAGATGGTGGGGGTGGCAGCCATGATGGTAATGCTTGCTCCAGTAGCCTCCATCTGTTTCCCTCCCACCTCCCTCCGCAATCCTCCGCTCTCCCATAGTCTCCTTCTTTAAGGATCCAAAAAAGGGAGTGATAGGTGGAATAGCCCAGCCCCTCATTATTTTGTCCACCTAGTTTCTGACACACCAATTTTGTTTCACTGATTTCTAGACTCACAGTTTCTTGTTTATCAACATGATCTTAACACAGGCCTTGAGTTATATCAGTTGACCTTTTTGTTTAGGACTAATTCAGTTTTTCTGTTTTCCTTTCATACCTTTCCTCAACAACACTTGTTATAGGACATCTTATGAACTTCCATATACTTTTTACAGTTGAACTCACAATTAGAGCAAATGTCTAGGCCCAATTATCACAACAGTGGGTTTAATATACTGGAGGGCGGAAAACGGTTGGGCAGAAGAGAATTTAGCTTGTTTGCTGTGATTTATTTATTTTTAAATTTAAGCAAATGAGTAACTAATAAGATGTTACTGCCAAACATCACTCCGATCACTTTAGTTCTTTGTTGCATCCCTCTTCCCAACTTCATTGACTTCATCTTTTTAGGCTGTAAGCTGCTTGAGACAGAAACTGGGTCGTCTTCTCTGTTTGGTTGGTATCAGCACAGTAGAAGTATTTATTAATAATATTATGACTGATCCAAAGATCAGGGATGATCACCATTGTTATTTGTTAAGAACTGAGAATGTGTTCTTCCCTCAACAAGAGGGAAACAATTACCTCTAGTCTCACGGTGGATTCATGTATGATGAATGCATGAGGGGATAGTGTGGGAAAACACAGGTGTAAATGGTGGGTTCAAATTAAGGTGTATGCTAATGTCTACTTTAGCCTGTAGGTAAGACCTTTGGACAACTGCCCAGATAGTTGGAGGGAGAGAGTATGCTCATGGCCTTGGGAATCTCAATTGCTAACACCTGCCAAAACTTTGAAATAGTTTGTTTTTTGGACTGCCTGTTATATTGAAGCCTATCTGCTAAGTATCCAATATATTTCTGTCACTTCTCACTAGCACTTGAATGCTAGTGAAAAGTGACAAATATTTCTGATTCTTCTCAGAACTGTGGTATGCTTCTGTCACTGCATAGAGGACCACCTGAAAAAAACCCTTCTTTGTGTGTAGACAAGGCCTCAGAAATGAACATGCCCATTTTCTTTTGTGCTGTTTCTGTGGGCCCAAACTGGTGGGTTTTATTTACCTGGGTTCACACTCAAAAAGTAAACCTCAAATGCCAAGCAAACCCAAAAAATTGTCTGTTTCAGTCAAAAAGCAACCAATGCCCCCTCTCCCACATAGGCTCTAGCCATTCCTTTCCCACCCAAACACCATCGCCCCCTCAATTACTGTTAGATATTTCCTAGGGAAAGCAAGGCTGAGGCTTGCTGTCCCCCCTCCATAGGTACAATCTTTTGGAAGGGGAGCTGACTACACACCCATTCAGCAGTGGCAGAGCTAGAAAGGGTCCCACTCCTGCTGGTGCTCCACTTTGACTGCACTATCATAATGGGCTGTTCTTTCTCCCTCTGTCGGGCCAGATGTATACTCAAAAGTTAAGTTGATCCAGCTACATCGCTCAGGGGTGTGAACAATCCATACACCTGAGCAAATAGTTAAGCCTGCCTAGCCCTGGTGTAGACAGCGCTCAGTCAATGCAATTTTCCCATTGAACTAGCTACTCCCTCTTGGGGAAGTGGATTAACTATGCTGTAGCATTTCAAGTATCAAAAAGCCCTCAGCAACAAGAAAGGGTGGAAAGGGACTAGGACTAGATGAACAGAGACCTCTTTGTGAACAGGAGCTTAGGTAGGCAGTCTCACATCAAATCA
Organism: Chrysemys picta bellii; assembly: GCF_011386835.1. Lineage (NCBI taxonomy): Eukaryota > Metazoa > Chordata > Testudines > Emydidae > Chrysemys > Chrysemys picta. The sequence goes on from NC_088792.1 coordinate 249,219,599, forward strand.
TTCAGATGCATCCCTGTTTGGAATACATTGACTAATGCAAATCTGTTCTTCTTTTAAAATGTATTCAGTAAGGGCATTGCCATATAGAAAGTAGAAAACTAAAAGTCTAAAGATTTAAGACTTCTCAAAAATGGCAAAACCACATTTTTTTTTTAAATCAAAGCATACTACTGTTGGGTTTGAGTTTTATTACCATCTGGTGAATCACATTCCAATCTGATGTGCATAATCTGGCAGATTCCTTCCTTTAATGAATCTGTTTTGAGCTTTTTTTAAGTAGCGAGGTGTTATTTGCGTGGAAAGTACTTCAGGAATAAAGAAGAACTTTAGTCTTATTTTAGTCTAGGCGAACTGTGTAATGTCCATATGGCTCTTGGTAGTTCAAATTCTTCTGAGAGAGTTCTTCTGTTTGACTTTATATCACTACATTACAAAGAGTTTTAAGATCTGAGACAGTATGCCATTTAATCACAGAACACTATATTCAAATGACCCGAAGAGTCCGCTTTGAATTCTCCAGAACAAGGAAACTCTGGGTTAAGAATGTTCATAACCACCACTCCCACTAACATGTTTTGAGGTATGAAACCCCTTCAGACCCAGTAACATATCATAGAGTTTAAGGCCAGATGGGCCCACCAGATCATCTAGTCTGACCTACTATATAGCACAGGCCACCAACACCACCCAGCACCTGTACGCTGACCCAACAACCCAAATGAGACCAAAGTATTAGAAACCACAGAAGGCTAGAATATTATGAGCCATATGAATAGACTAGGAGGGGCCATGGTGCAGTAATGTCTGAGGCCCTCGCAATGGCAGGGAAATGATTAAGTGAGATATAGCCAAATAATCCTGGCAAGTGACCCATACCTGCACACTGAAGAAGAAGGTGAAAAAACTCCAGGGTCACTGCCACTCTGACCTGTCGGAAAATTCCTTCCCAACCTCACATGTGGGGATCACTTAGATCCTGAGCATGTGAGCAAGACCCAGCCAGGCAAGCACCTGAGAGAGAGAATGCTAGGTGCCACCTCAGAGCCCTGCCTCCCCCTCCCCCAAGTGTCCCATCTCCAGCTGTGTCCAACTCCTGATAATTCCCAGGAAGGAGAAAAAATAAAAACCATCCCAGAATACATTGTGGAGGGGAGGATGGGGGAGGAAAGAAATCCCTTTCTGACCCCTGCCAGTGGCCAACTGAAACCCTGAAGCATGAGCTCCCATTTTTAGGTTGCCCTGTATTTCCACCCACATATTTTGGGGGTAGAGAACCTACTCACCCCCCTATACTAGACTCATAACCCCTGACTTCCCTATGAGAAGCAGGATTTTTACCCCATAATAATGACAACACAAAATCTATCCTAATAACACTTTTTCAACCATATGCTGGGCAGAGACAGAATCTCATTCGTTACAAGGAACAATTAAGTGACCATTAAGTGAAATCCCATATGCAGTTTTGTTTAGAGCCATATGATATATGTAGGACGATTACTTTTTCCATGTCTATAACAAGTGATGGAACTTAAAACAGTTTATTATAAAAAACAACTGTATGGCTGTTCAGTCTCCTCTGGAATAAAAGAAGAGGAAAACCAAAAAGAGCTAAAAATACTTACTAGGCAGAATGGAAGTGCCCTCAGCAGTGACCAGATACAAAATGGCCACCAAAGTGTTTGTGTCTCCCAGATTTCAAGACCAGAAGAGACCATTGTGATTGTCCAGTCTGATCTCCATGAATACCATAGGCCATGGGATTTAAAGGGCCAGTTATAGGAAGAGCTTGGATGGCAAAGCTCCAATAGATGGGTAAAGCCAAATAATTTAGTAATAATTAGGTAGGCACAGGGAAGGTGCCTTTTTTTTAAGAAAAAGGATGGAATTTTCTGAGAAGCACAGGTGTGGTAATCTGAGAACTGGGTCCTGGTGCATTATCATAGGGAGATTAATTCATCTTTTTACCCTTTAACTTAAAAACAAAACAACCAGCCCAGCCCTCCCCCTCCAAAAATAAACAAATCTATCCTATTTTTAAATGGTAGAGACGACTTCAAGTGGAACATGATTTTTTCCATAAATTTAAAGGAAATTAAGCAAATATTTTTAATTGTAATGTTTTTCATTTACTTTTTCTAATGTTTTTTTTTTTTAATGTAAGAACCATAAGTTAAATATGTACTTGATGTGGTATATCTGAGAGAGTTGCATCTTTTGGTTTTGCTATCACATCCTTTTTACATCATAAAATTCCAGATGTATTTTAGACAACAAAACTATGTTTTAGCTTTGCCAACATCTGGTCACAGGGCCTCTTCAGGTTCTGATCCTGTAGTGAATTCCATATGGGTGCAGAGGTCTTTGCAGGATCGAAGCCTGAGAGTGAAGAATCAAGTCCCAGTCAGTATTTCTGCAGGCTCCTTTTGATGTTAAAGAAGATATCTGTGTTTTTTTTACTGGGTTTTCTCACTCTCAGCCCAGTTTTTCAGGGCTTGTCTACACAGTGTGGCATTGAGTACTACAGGGTTTGAATTTTACTGTACACCAACGTGTTGCATACTAACTGGCTCAGATTAAACCCTGCGGGTGCACACTAAAATTTCTACAAACTTTTAGTGCACACCCTCAGGATCTATATAGATCAGTTGGTGAGCATTAGAATTCATACCCCCATAGTGTGCTTTGCTGTACCATGTAGAGAAGCTCTTATTCTAGTAGAGTTTGTTGTAATGAATTAATATTTCTTTTCTGATTAAATTGTAATCTATGGTGAAAAGAATTATCACATTCTAAATTCAATATCATGACTTTACTCTAGGTTCATTTAGCAAGAAAATATGGACTATAAAGGAGCAAAGCCTTCCTGAACCTAATATCTGTGACAATGAGTAAGTATGATAAGAACAATCATAAAAATTACATGGATTTTGCTTTTAATCAGATTTGAAAATTTTGTTTTAATTTAAAAGTGGTTATACAAATTATTTTGGTACTTTTTGTAACACAAAAAGTTTGCTCATAAGCTGAAACCTCACAGTATGCCAAGATTCAGATTGGAGCAGATTTTTATGGCTGAGTTATAAACTCTGAAAATATGGGTTTATAATGGAAATGCTGACTGCCCCCTTACTATAACAAGGCTAGCGGATGCTGTTGTAATGTACTTGGTAATTTATAGGAGGTGTAATTTATAGGAGTCACCTGTTAAGCCATCTGGAACAAAAAAAAAATCCCAACTTCTAAAATGTTAATAACTCGATAAACCTTTTGAACTTTACTTTGTAATTATACCAAATACAGCCAGTGTCAGCTAATCACATTGCTGGACAGCTGATCCATTATTTATGTGTAAAAGTGAAAGATTTTTTTAAAAAAACAGACAGAGGGTAAAAAAGCGATACTAGCTAGTTAGTGTTTTGTTTTTGTTTTTTTGTGTCATATTATATGAGAATTGGGGTAAAAGACTCTGGTAAAATTCTTCAGATAGGAAAAGTGTTTTTTAAAAGGAAGAGGTTCTTAAAAAAATTGGCTTAACTTTTGTTAGTCCAGAGAGGATTTTACAACTGGGACAGGGAAGGGAAAGGAAGACTGCAGAAAAACATTAGGTAATTGTGTGTGTGCTAAATTTTTGGAATTCATCTACCCAACGGCTGCTATGAATAGGAATAATCTATGTAGTTGGGAAATCTTTAATTTTTGTTGTTGTTGATCAACAAGCAATGGGAAACGTCTTTAATTAAATTCTGTTTTGTTAAAGTCTCTCCAAAGTGTACCTTTAAAGAAGATACTAAACGTCCCTCCTGATTTTTAAATATTTTCTTTCATCATGTTTTCACTTGTATCACATCTCCTTTGTAAGTGTTAACTTGGATTCTTCTGGGAGTGGACACGGGTAATTCAGGAGGTAGAAATGATGCAAAACTAATGTCCTGAACACTCATGGTCATTTTTAGATTCCATGGCACCCTATTTAATGTATGGCAAATGGCAGCACAGAAAGACTAAGGATATGTCCATACTGCAATTAAACACCCGTGGCTGGCCCATGTCAGCTGACTTGAGCTCCTGGGACTCAGGCTGTGGGGCTGTAAAATTGTGGTGTGGACATTCAGGTTCAGGCCGGAGCCTCAGCCCAAAAGTTTACACTGCAATTTTACAGGCCCACAGCCTGAGTCCGCTGACATGGGCCAGCTGTGGGTGTCTAACTGCAGTGTAGACATACCCAGTGTGACTTGGCAAAGGCCACACAGGAACTCTGTGCAGACCAGAGAAATGAGCCTTCTGTCTGTCACCATACAAGTATACAAATACTACCAAGATGGCACAGTGCATGGATGAGATCAGCTTATGTATCATTTAAATCAGCTTCTGTACCAGATGACTGGAGAATAGCTAATGTGATGCCAATTTTTAAAAAGGGCTCTAGAGGTGATTCCGGCAATTACAGGCCTGACTTCAGTACCGGGCAAACTGGTTGAAACTATTGTAAATAACTGAATTATCAGACACGTAGGCCTGGTCTACACTAGCAGGTTATGTCGAATTTAGCAGCGCTAAATCGAATTAACTCTGCACCCGTCCACACAACAAAGCTATTTAGTTCGACATAGAGATCTCCTAAATTCGACTTCTGTACTCCTCCCCAACGAGGGGAGTAGCGCTAAATTCGACATGGCCATGTCAAATTAGGGTAGGTGTGGATGGAAATCGACGCTAATAGCTCCGGGAGCTATCCCACAGTGCACCACTCTGTTGACACTCTGGACAGCAGTCAGTGCTCAGATGCTCTGACCAGCCCTCAGGAAAAGCCCCGGGAAAATTTGAATTCCTTTTCCTGTCTGGGCAGTTTGAATCTCATTTCCTGTTTGGACATCGTGGCGAGCTCAGCAGCACTGGCAACGATGCAGAGCTCTCCAGCAGAGATGGCCATGCAATCTCAGAATAGAAAGAGGGCCCCGGCATGGACTGATCGGGAAGTCTTGGATCTGATCGCTGTGTGGGGCGATGAGTCCGTGCTTTCAGAGCTGCGATCAAAAAGACGGAATGCAAAGATCTACGAGAAGATCTCCAAAGCAATGAGAGAGAGAGGATACAGCCGGGATGCAACGCAGTGCCGCGTGAAAATCAAGGAGCTGAGACAAGGCTACCAGAAGACCAAAGAGGCAAACGGACGCTCCGGATCCCAGCCGCAGACATGCCGTTTCTACGAGGCACTGCATTCCATCCTAGGTGCGGCCGCCACCACTACCCCACCACTGACCGTGGACTCTGAGGATGGGATATTGTCCACGCCCGCTTCCTCTGAGATGGTAGTGGACGGGGAAGAAGAGGAAGGAGATGAGGAGGACGAGGCAGTCGACAGCGCTTACAACGCTGATTTCCCAGACAGCCAGGATCTCTTCATCACCCTCACAGAGATCCCGTACCAACCGTCCCCAGGCGTAAACCCGGACCCAGAATCAGGGGAAGGATCAGCCGGTAAGTGGTTTAAACATGTAAACATTTATTTATAAAAGAATATTAATATTAACTGTGGCTTTTTCATGATTACATTGTCCTAGGCACTTAAAGTTCTAGTCTTTGGCAGTGCAACTGCTGCAAAAAAATCTAACAATGTCCGGTATATCTTGATTGGTTTGCCCTAGGTGCTGTACTGTTTAGCCCTTGCCAGTGCAGCTACAGTAAAATTCGGTCAATATATCTGGGGATAGAGCAGAAATCCTCATGGGACATCTCCATGAAGCTCTCCTGGAGGTAATTGGAAAGCCTTTGCATGAGGTTCCTTGGAAGAGCGGCCTTGTTGTATCCTCTGTAGTATGAAACGTTTCCGCGCCAGGCTACCATCAAGTACTCCGGTATCATTGCCTTGCACAGCATGGCGGCATACGGCCCTGGTCTTTGGAGGCTTTCCCGAAACATGCGTTCTTTGTCGCTGTCTGAAATACGCATCAGAGTGATGTCGCTCATGGTCACCTGCTTTGAATTAGGGCAATGTTAGTATTGGGACTGCTTCCCTGTTCCTTTACAGAACTGTAACCGCCGGTTTACAGCCATGCGGTGGAGGCGGGAGAGGGGCAGCATAGAGGGATCTTTCCCGGGGACAGCCGCGAGGGGGTGGGACAGGGGCAGAGTTCATGCTTGCCGGATTGCTGGCAGCAGGAACTGGCCAACGCTAGGAGCATTGCTTTGAACGTGAAAGTAGGGCAGTGCTATTAATAAGTTTTAAGCTGCCACAAGTCTACGGCTTACCATGTCAGCCCGCTACCCAAATTCTGCTGTGCTGTTCCGATTCTGTGATCTGCACTGCAGGACCCCAGGGACTGAATGCGAAGGTCGAAAATTCGACCTTGTCCTGAGTTCGCATGTGATAGGTGCTGTGAATGGTCTTTTTCACAGAGAAAGACTATTTTCTTTGTTCACCCACAAATTTATCTTTCTGAGGAATTCACTCCCTTTTTCCCATCCCACAGCTGTGGCTGTCTCCCGACCTACCCTGTCATCAGACTCCCAGAGGCTGTCGCAGATTAGGCGTAGACGTAAAAGGACACGAGACGACATGTTCTCAGAACTTATGGGCTGCTCCCGAGCCGAGGCAACCCTGCAGAGTCAGTGGAGGGAGAACATGTCCCAATACCAGCGAGCACACAGCGAACGGGAGGAGAGGTGGCGGCAGGAAGACCAGCAGGCGACTCAAACACTGCTTGGACTAATGAGGGAGCAAACGGACACGCTCCGGTGCCTTGTGGATGTTCTGCAGGACCGGAGGCAGGAGGACAGAGCCCCACTGCAGTCTATGTGTAACCACCGTCCCCCGCCAAAAGTACCAAGAAGGAGGGGCTGCAGAGCCCGTGAAAACTGTCACTCTACCCCTGCAGACTGCTCAAGTGGCAGGAGGCTGTCATTCCCCAAAATTTGATAAGTCCTTTCCTTCCTGCATCACCCAATCCCCCATCCCAGTTTCATCCCCTAACTGTCCATTTGCTAATAAAAAATATGTTTCTGTTAATTGCTGTTTCCATCATGTTTTTTTTAGATGACAGTCTGTTTTAAGGGGGGGAAAGGTGGTTGGTACAGACACAGGGGCAGGTTCAGCAGCAGGTCACACACACAGTGCAGTCACTAGGCACCCTGGTCAGTCTGGGAGGTGGTTTTCATTGTCTGTTGGAGGCGAGGGGCTATGAGATTTTTTGGCGGTGGCAGGGTGGTTACAGATCTTATGCAGCGGACCTTATCCTGGATCACAGAGCCACGCAGCAGGGAATCTGTAACCGTCCTCTCCCTGCCACAAAGTCACATAGCCCCCACACACAGAGCCCCAAACAGGAGGGGTGGCAGGCTCCGTTCAAACAATCAGTCCGCCAGTGCGGACCACTGTAGAAGCAGGAGCCTGGCATTCCTCGAGTTTAGAAGAATCCTTTGCATGAGTACACTACACCCGCTCCCCACCACAGTCTGCGTCCCAGTTTCAACACTTTCCCGCGAAAACAGTAATAAATAAAACGTTGTTCATTAACAAATTTTCAGTGATTTTATTTTTAAATGTGGGTTGGAAGGGGGTGAACGGGGTATGAAACTGGAGAGGATTGTGAACAGTCACTGGGTAAAGAAACGGGGGCAGGTTCAGCTTCTCTGTAAACCAACAAAATTGTCACAGGTTACCCTGCTCACTCAGGAACCTAGCTTTCAAAGCCTCCCGGATGCACAGCGCGTCCCGCTGGGCTCTTCTAATCGCACGGCTGTCTGGCTGGGCGTAATCATCAGCCAGGCAATTTGCCTCAACCTCCCACCCCGCCATAAAGGTCTCCCCCTTGCTCTCACAGAGATTGTGGAGCACACAGCAAGCTGCAATAACAATGGGGATATTGGTTTCACTGAGATTGGAGTGAGTCAATAAGCTTCTCCATCTCCCCTTGAGACGTCCAAAAGCACACTCCACCACCATTCTGCACTTGCTCAGACGGTAGTTGAAGAGTTCCTTTTCACTGTCCAGGGTGCCTGTATAGGGCTTCATGAGCCATGGCATTAGCGGGTAGGCTGGGTCCCCGAGGATCACTATAGGCATCTCGACATCCCCAACAGTTATTTTGTGGTCCGGGAAGTAAGTACCTTCCTGCAGCCGTCTAAACAGACCAGAGTTCCTGAAAACACGAGCGTCATGAACCTTGCCCGGCCATCCGACGTAGATGTTGGTAAAACGTCCCCTGTGGTCCACCAGTGCTTGCAGCACCATGGAAAAGTAGCCCTTTCGATTAATGTACTGGCTGGCCTGGTGGTCCAGTCCCAGGATAGGGATGTGAGTTCCATCTATGGCCCCACCGCAGTTTGGGAATCCCATCGCTGCGAAGCCATCTATGATCACCTCCACATTTCCCAGGGTCACTACCTTTGACAGCAGTACATCAACGATTGCCTTGGCTACTTGCATCACAACAACCCCCACGGTAGATTTGCCCACGCCAAAGTGGTTCGCGACTGACCGGTAGCTGTCTGGCGTGGCAAGTTTCCAGAGGGCTATGGCCACTCGCTTCTGGACAGTCAGGGCTGCTCGCATCCGGGTGTCCTTGCGCTTCAGGGCAGGGGACAGCAACTCACAAAGTTCAAGGAAAGTTCCCTTCCGCATGCGAAAGTTTCTCAGCCACTGGGATTCATCCCAGACTTGCAGCACTATGCGGTCCCACCACTCAGTGCTTGTTTCACGTGCCCAGAATCGCCATTCCACGGCATCAACATGACCCATTGCCACCATGATGTCCACGGCACGGGGTCCTGTGCTTTGTGACAGGTCTGTGCCTCTCTCAGACTTCATGTCCTCATCGCGCTGCCGTAGCCTCCTCGCCCAATTTCTCAACATCTGCCTCTGGAAAAGGTGGCTGATAAGGTGCGAGGTGTTGACAATGGCCATAACTGCAGCGATGGTCGCAGCGGGCTCCATGCTCGCAGTGCTGTGGCGTCCGCGATGTCACTCAGCAGAAAATTGCGCGAACTGATTGCCCGCCGGCGCTTTCAGGGAGGGAGGGCGGGAGTGACGATTGGATGACGACAGTTACCCAAAACCACCCTCGAAACATTTTTTCCCCCAGCAGGCATTAGGGGCTCGACCCAGAATTCCAATGGGCAGCGGGGACTGCGGGAACTGTGGGATAGCTGCCCACAGTGCACCGCTTCCAATGTCGACGCCTGCCCCGTTAGTGTGGACTCACACAGTCGAATTACTGTCCTTAGTGTGGAAACACACGTTCGACTTTCTAATATCGATTCCACATATTCGATTTAAGTGACATCGAAGTACTCTCGTAGTGTAGACATACCCATAGATTAACATGATTTGTTGGGGGAAGAGTCAACATGGCTTTTGTAAAGGGGAATTATGCCTCACTAATCTACTAGAATTCTTAGAGGGGGTCAACAAATATGTGGACATGGGTGATATAGTGTACTTGGACTTTCAGAAAGGTCCCTCACCAAAGGCTCTTAAGCAAAGTAAGCTGTCCTGGGATGAGAGGGAAGGTCCTCTCATGGATCAGTAGTTGGTTAAAAGATAGGAAACAAATGATAGGAATAAATGGTCAGTTTTCACAGTGGAGAGAGGTAAATAGTGAGGTCCCCCAAGGATCTGTACTGAGCCCAGTGTTGTACAACATATTCATAAATGATTTGGAAAAAGTGATTAACAGTGAGGTGGCAAAGTTTGCAGACAATACTAAATTACTCAAGATAGGTCCCAAACTGACTGTGAAGAGTTACAAAAGAATCTCACAAAACTGGGTGAACTGGGCAAGAAAATGGCAGATGAAATTCTATGTTGATAAATGCAAACTAATGCACATTGGAAAACATAATGCCAAATATACATATAAAATGATGGGGTCTAAATTGGCTGTTACCACTCAAGAAAGATGTTGGAGTCATAGTTCTCTGAAATCATCTGCTCAATGTGCAGCAGCAGTCAAAAAAGTGAACAGAATGTTGGGAATCATTAGGAAAGGGTAGATAAAACAGAAAATATCATATTACCTCTATATAAATCCACGGTATGCCCACATCTTGAATACTGCATGCAGATGTGGTTGCCCCATCTCAAAAAAGATATATTGGAATTGAAAGAGATACCGAAAAGTGCAACAAATGATTAGGGCTATGGAACAGCTTCCATGTGAGGAGAGATTAATGAGATGGGGACTTTTCAGGTTGGAAAAGAGATGACTAAGGGGGGATATGATAGAGGTCTATAAAATCATGACTGGTGTGGAGAAAGTAAATAAAAAAGTGTTTTTTATTGCTTCTCGTAACACAAGAACTAGGGGGTCACCAAATTAAATTAATAGGCAGAAGATTTAAAACAAACAAAAGGAAGTGTTTCTTCATACAACTCATAGTCAACCTGTGGAACTCTTTGCTCTTGTGAAAGCCAAGACTATAACAGGGTTCAAAAAAAGAACTAGATAAGTTCCTTGAGGATAGTTCCATCAATGGCTATTAGCCAAGATGGGCAGGGATGGTGTCCCGAGCCTCTGTTTTCCAGAAGCTGGGAATGAGTGACAGGGGATGGATCACTTGATGATTACCTTTTCTGTTCATTCCTCCTGAAGCACTGGCATTGGCCACTGTTGGAAGACAGGTGTGACGTTGTGCAGTCTATATGGTTTTATAAAAACTTGATAATAAGTCAATATAATGTAACTGAGATAGTTTTAGAGAAAATACGGTAATAAGTGAATGTAAGTAACTGGGATATGCCTCATGCAAAAGGTCTCTTGTAAGGTATCATTACAAAGCTTATAATCTACTGAGTGTGATCATCTGATTTGTATAAATGTACCACTCTTGTATCTAAAACTAGAAATATAAAATGTAACTCTGAGGGCCTATTGTAATTGTGTAAAGTGTGGACCATTAATGATGGTTTGGAATCTTGATGACTCCCATTGTCTGCAGATGGCTGTATTTACCTGTGAGTCTTCCTGTATATGTGTGTGCTGGCAAGTGAGTAATGAAGTCTTGCAGTGACATGTGATCATGTCACCTGAACTGGAATCCATCTTTAACCTGGTGCTTTTCCAGTGAGGGGGGGGGGTGTGGAAACCCAGAGAGACAAAGAGTTCCCGCCTTATGCAAAAGATATATAAAGGGGGGGAAGAGAACAGAGAGAGGGAGAAGCCATCATGAAGAATCCCCTAGCTACCACCTGAGCTGCAACAAGAGCTGTACCAGGGGAAAGAATTGTGCCCAGGCCTGGAAGGTGTCCAGTCTGAGAAAAACTTACTGAAACATCTCTGAGGATGAGATTATCTGTATTTAGTTTGATTAGGCATAGATTTGCGCATTTTATTTTATTTTGCTTGGTGACTTACTTTGTTCTGTCTGTTACTACTTTGAACCACTTAAATCCTACTGTCTGTATTTAATAAAATCACTTTTTATTTAGTAATTTACTCAGAGTATGTATTAATACCTGGGGGAGCAAACAACTGTGCATATCTCTCTATCAGTGTTATAGAGGGCGAACAATTTATGAGTTTGCCCTGCATAAGCTTTATGCAGGGTAAAACGGATTTATCTGGGTTTAGACCCCATTGGGAGTTGGGCATCTGAGTGCTAAAGACAAGCACACTACTGTGAGCTGTTTTCGGGTAAACTTGCAGCTTTGGGGACAAGTGATTCAGACCCTGGATCTGTGTCTGGAGCCAAACAGGAGTGTCTGGCTCAGCAAGACAGGGTGCTGGAGTCCTGAGCTGGCAGGGAAAACAGAAGCAGGGGTAGTCTTTGCACATCGGGTGGCAGCTCCCAAGGGGGTTTCTGTGATCCAACCCGTCACAACAGGATACTGGGCTAGATGGACCTTTGGTCTGACCCAACATGGTCGTTCTTGTGTTCTTATGAAAAACAGCTGGTTGAAGCTGAACTTGAGCAAGATAGAGGTGATGCTAGTGCGCAGAGAAAAGCATTCTGAAGAATTTGCAGCATGGTGCAGTTTTCTTTGGTTGATGGCACACACCCACAGCTGGTCAATTTAGTCCATAGCTTAGTACTGTTCCTGGATTCCTTACCAATGCTAAGCTCTCCGAGCAGCGTCCTCAAGTAACTCATTCCCATCCTGGCAGAAAGTGACCTGGCCTCAGTGATACACACCTTTGTCATCTTCTGGCTGGACAAAGCCAATACAATATACCTGGCCATGAAGCCTTCTGCACTTAAGAAACTCAAGCTAGTACAGAACACTGCAGTACATCTCTTCAGCAACATTGGCTCCTGCCAGCTCATCAAAACTGTCCTCTGCTCTCTACACTGACTTCCCATAGAATATCAATTCAAGGTCTCAGTTCTTATCTTCAAGACACTCAGTAGTCTGGGACCAAGATATCTGAAAGACTGCCTGAAGCTCTGGGATGAAGTCCATGGCTGACAACTCTACTCCTTGGGCATAACGGAACTAACTCCCACCAGGCTAAAGTTCATCTGTACAGGCGACAGAGCTTTCTTGGAGCCCAGTCCCAGAATGGAATGAACTTCCACAGGAACTAATGATCATCGCAGACCTCACCACCTCTATAACATCTCCCACTGTTGAGAGAATCTGTCAGTGCACAGCTTTGGGGTCTTTTTGGACTCCTCCATTATTGTATTGCCTAACAGTCATGGTAGCAAACAACACCCACATGCATCTATGACTGACTGGAAGACTGCACGCAAATCTACGAACCAGCCACAATCGTCCACACATTTGTAACCTTCAGGTTTGATTATTTCAACTTATTATATTTAGGAATAAAGCTAAATACCCTAATAAACACCCCATTTATACAAAACACAGTAGCCTGTTTGCTTAGTGTCACAGGTCACCATGTATACATCACTCTGTTTTTCTGCTCCCTGTACTATCTGAACAGTCCAATTCAAAGTTCTGAGCCTGATACTTTAGCCCCTATGGGATTTTACAGATTTTACAAACTGAAGCCCAGAGAGGCTAAGTTGGTTGCCCAGGATGTCAGAAGTCTGTGGCCAATTCAAGAAGAAAACCCAAATGATCTGCTTTTGTAGTCCCATGTCTTAAGCAAAAGTGTCTTCCATTCCTTTTTATCTCTTCCTTGGGCATCACATTGCTTGTTCATTGCTCTTATTTGGCATTGTCTCCAGATAATTTTCAAAGTTTTTGTTGCACTATCTTAATTTTTTTTGTATTGTCTGGCTTTACAGTTTGTTTCTAAGCCCTTGTCTACACTACAGAGTTTTGTCCACAAAAGTTATGCTGACACACAGCCACTGCTTTAATTAAACTGCTGTTGCATGTCCACACTATGCGCCTTGTGTTGGCAGAGTACAGTCATACTAGCAGCTGTTGCATCGACACAGAGCAGTGCACTGTGGGTAGCTATCCTACTGTGCAACTGGCTTCAGGGTGCTTTGGTAAGGGCTTGCAATGCCTCATGGGGCAGGGACAGCATCACATGATGCAGGTTTCTCAATCCCATCATTCCATGGGCATCCTATTAGATTGCCAGCTGCTTTTCAACTAAAGGGGGTGGGGAGGGAAGAGAGAGAGACTGTGTGTGTGTTGGGGAAGTGAGTGTGTTGGGGAGAGTGAGTGTGTCGGCATGCTGTCTCTTTAAGTTCAGACAGCAATCGGAAGCAACCAGTCCTGTGCAGGGCCGGCTCCAGGCACCAGCTTGTCAAACAGGTGCTTGGGGCAGCCGCTCCGGACAGGGGCGGCACGTGCAGGTATTCGGCGGCAATTTGGCGGACAGTCCCTCACTCCGCCTGGGAGCGAAGGACCTCCTGCCGAATTGCCGCCGCAGATCGCGATCGCGGCTTTTTTGTTTTTTTGTTTTGTTTTGGCTGCTTGGGGCGGCCAAAACCCTGGAGCCGGCCCTGGTCCTGAGGCAGACGTAGGAGGACACCCCCTCCCCACATCAACTGCAAAAAGCTTTATGCCTCATGTTAAGGTGGTTCTATTTTGTTGGCAAAACAGGAGAGTTTTGCTGACAAAAGTAGCATTGTAGTGTGTACCCCTTCACTGTTTTTGTCAGCAAAACCTGCCATTTGCTGACAAAACTATGTAGTATAGACAAGGCCTAAAACTTTATTGTTCTTGTGTTTCTGTATTTTCAAAGTATGCACAGTTTTGTCTTTCATTAGTTCTACCTTTTAAGTGATTTTGCTCAAAGGTGGTAAGTAACTCCACAGCCATTACATAAATGACATAAGAAAACAGCCCTTTCCCCTTTAAAGTATTTAGTACACTTAGCAGTTGGCAATGACTTAATCCAATCCAAAGAAGGAACAAGTGAAATCATCCACTCAATTACATTCATTGGGTAAAGTCTGTATGATCCGATCAGATCTAATAGGAAGGAGGAATGGGAGGAAACCACCTGGCTAAAACTGCCATGCACGCATAATTTCATTATAACAGAGTAGCAGTCACCTCTTGTTTTCATAGATTGGTGTTATTGAAAGATCTGTGCTTCTGTTTATAGTTACATTTTTAAAGTATCCATAGCAGACTCTCCTATCCATTCATTCAGTCGAACTGAAATTGACATGGCATTGCTGGTGCTTGTAGTAGTTTGAGATCAGATGAATTACTAACCTGCACCACCTACTTTAGCAGTTTTTCTTAAAAGGGATCAGCATAAATTGACTTTAATTACTTATATCAGAATACAAAAGAGGTTAGAGAAATACAGTACACAAAGATTTCATTAAAATAACATCACAGAGTTTTGGCAAATATTTAAATGTAGCAAAAATAAATGGCTGGACTAAGTCAATCTATAATGTACTTAGAGACAAGTACTACAGGGTGTTACAGGTAGGTTTACAATGACTGTGTGCCTAAAATAATGTGTTGCTGTTTTCAAAAAGTCTAACCCTTTCCCACACCCTCTCCTAAAATATGAGCTCACTACAATTCTCCCATTAAGCTTGCTTTTCATACTCAGGGCATGTCTACACTGGCAGAGTTACAGTGCTGGGAGTTACAGTGCCGCTCAAAGAGCACTGAAGGGAAACCACTGTTGTGTGTTCACACTGTTAGCTGTCTGCGCAATAGCGTGTTCACACTTGCGGCATTTGCAGCGGTATTCAGAGCGTTGCTCTCTGGGGACCTATCCCACAGAGCATTTCTTCCTCTTCTGCCGCTAAGAGTTGTGGGAAGATGGAGGGGGTTGTGGGGCATCCTGGGTCCTGTCCCAATGCCCCGTGATGCATTGCTTTGCATCCCAGCAATCCGTGTGCTTCCATCCACATTTGGTGCCATCTTTCAATGGTTTGTGTACTGCGTGCCCTGCCTCTTTGGTCTGCAGGAATGGATCCCAAACTGTTGACCAGTATGCTGCTCGCTCTGACCAACACATCACAAGTGGCAATGGAGATATTCCTTGAACTACAAAAGCAAGAGGAGTGTGACATTGATCTCGCCATGTGTACTAGCTACGACACAAGATTGCTTGTGGCATTCATGGCGTGCTGACCACAGTGGAACACCGCTTTTGGGCTTGGAAAACAAGCACTGAATGGTGGGATCACATTGTCATGCATGTCTAGGATGATGAGCAGTGGCTGCAGAACTTTCGGATGAGGAAAGCCACATTCATGGGACTGTGTGATCAGCTCGCCCCAGCCCTGTAGTGCAAGGACACGAGAATGAGAGCTGCCCTGTCATTGGAGATGTGTGTGGCGATTGCACTGTGGAAGTTGGCTACTCCAGACTGCTAACGATCGGTTGCTAACCAGTTCGGAGTGGGAAAGTTGACCATTGGACTCGTGTTGACGGAAGTGTGCAGGGCCATTAATTGCATCCTGCTCCAAAAGACCATGACTCTGGGCTATGTGCGTGACATTGTGGACGGCTTTGCACAAATGGGCTTCCCTAACTGCGGAGGGAATTCCAATTCTGGCACCAGACCACCTAGCCACCGAGTACATGAATCGGAAGTGGTATTTCTCAATGGTTTTGCAGGTGCTTGTGGATCACCATGGGCATTTCACAGACATTAATGCAGGCTGGTCCAGAAAGGTGCATGACACACGCATCTTTTGGAACACTGGCCTGTTCAAGAAGCTGCAAGCAGAGACTTTCTTTCCAGACCAGAAGATCATCATAGGGGAAGTCAAAATGCCCATTGTGATCCTGGGAGACATGCCTACTCCTTAATGCCGTGGCTTATGAAGCCATACACGGGCAACTTGACAGCAGCAAGGAGCAGTTCAAAAACAGGCTGAGCAAATGCAGAATGACTGAGTGTGCTTTTGGCCATTTAAAGGCCCGTTGGCGCTGCCGCTTTGGGAAGCTGGACCTGGCCGATGACAATATTCCTATGCTTATAGCCACATGTATGCTCTATAATATTTGTGAAGGGAAGAGTGAAAGCTTCACTCAGGGCTGGACCACAGAGGCACAGTGCCTGGAGGCTGAGTTTGAACAGCCAGAGACCAGGGCTATTAGAGGGGTGCAGCGTGGGGCCATAAGGATCAGGGATGCCTTGAGGCAGCAATTTGGAGCTGGAAGCCACTAACATTTGTTGCTATGCTCAGGAGTGCAGTACTTGTAATGCTAGAAGGTGATTGTGATTGGTGCAGACAATGCAATATGAAGGTTTAATATAATTGTCTGCTGCTTTGCAGGGCTCTGATTGCTTTCAATTAATAGAATAAAGATTGCTTTCAAACCAACACAATTCTTTTATTAAAAAACAACAACTGGAGGAGAGAGTCAAACAAAAAGAAATCATCAGCAGGGACGGGGATGAGGGAAGGGAAGGTCTGGGGATGGGGGAAGGGAAAGTCCCAGGAGGAGGTGGGGTTCCAGGACAGCTAAAGATTTGTGTATGTCCAGGAATCATATCCAACCTTCTCCTTTCGAGTACAATGCAGTGGGTACTGTACTTCAGCAGGACCAAACTGCAGAGGGATGGGTGTTGAGTGCAGTGGGTAGTGGGAGTCCGCAGTGCTGGACTGTGACGGGAGAGGAGTGAAATGCCGCGGGTATAGACTGGAGCCAGGAAGTTGATAAGAATGTGTTGGTGGTGTCTGGGGTGAGCATGGGAGAGAGTTTTGCGACAGTGGCTGCAGGGGAGGGCGGGCGCAGAGCTGCAGTGCTAATATCACCTGGAGCGAATCCGCTTGGTGCTCCATAACGTTTGAAGCCACGTAGCGGCTCTTATTCTGGCGTGCCGTGTTCTCCTTTCAGTCCCTCTTCTCGCAGTCCCGCCAGTCCTGGCTTGGCAGTGTGTACACCTTGGGAGTTACAGTGCAGAAAGCTGCTTTACTGCGCAGAAACTTGCCAGTGTAGACAGGGCCTCAGTCAAATAGCTCTCCATTTTCCCATAATGCTTGTAACAGAGTTTAAAATGAGCCAAAAATGTATTGCTAGGGAAATTAAGGGCAAAAATTTTCCTCTCTGATGTTACACATCCCTTATCACTGTTCTCTTTTGTATATTTTTATATGCAGAACTCCATTGAAAGTTCTGCATGTGAAACAATTGCAGAATGTAGAATATTTGCTAATAATAATTGTTAATCATACTTAGTACTTCTGAAATAATTTCCCCCTTAAAAATACAAAACCTTTTATATTTTACCCTCAGCTGAGGGACACAGCATGGAGTAATAGCTGAAAATTAAAATGTTAGACAGGAAGGAGTAGGTTGAATTGTATTGTGGTATTATTATGGGGTTACTAATTTCATTAAACCTAGGTAAGGTATTGTGGTCTTTTGGGCTTGAACCTGTACCCATTCAAGTCAATGGAAAAGCTCCTATTGACTTCAAAGAGGGCAATGGAACTGATGTATTAAAGAAGGTAAGTGCATGCTGCATTTTCCACAAGGGTGGCACACAACAGCAGCACTCACCCTGTGCTGAGGCACAATGCCACTCTAGCCTCCCGCCGGGAGGTGCACTGCCCCCTTAGAGGGACTTAAAGGCACAAGCAAACCTGCTGAACCAATGTTCACCTGATAGAACTAAAGACTTATGATTATGTACCAACATTGTTAATCTTTTCACTTCTCACCATGAACTAATGCCATTTATCTATTTTTAAATCCACCTATTATTTATTGAGCTTGCATATGATTAAAGGGATGTCTTATCAGAATAAAACAGCACATTTAAAATATGCAAATAATGCAATATTGCTTGGAGTATTAGCATAATTGAGGGTCTTGTTACTTTAAAGTGTGGGTTTAAAAACCTTGGATTCCATAAAACTCAGTCCTGTAGCAGGGAAAGCATTTAAAGAGCCCTGTACAGATTCTGACACTTCACAACTTCCTTTCATCCCAAACTGACATGTAAAGTTGGAATTTTGAAATATTCTGTAAAATAAAATTTCTGAAAACTTTCAATTTGGAAATTTTGGAATGACCTTATCAAACGGCTTCATTTTGAATAATATATTACATATTTAAAATGTTTAGATTTTTAAATTTAATTATATTTATTATGCAATGTCAAGATGCAGGTTTTTTGGCCTTATCAAACAAAGCATTTTGATATTTTTTTATCTAATTTTGACAAATTATGCTATATTCCTGCAAAATGTTTTGATTCAATCAAATCAGCATTTTCAAAGGAAAAAGTGCTCAGCTGGAAAATTTCTAACCACCTCTACTTTTGAATGAGCATCCTTCAGTCTAATAATAATGGGCATTTAAGGTAAAAGCATAGGGCCAAGGAGACTGAAAACTAAATATACAGTACTTAAAAAATCCCAGTAGAAAACCTTAAGACCTTGCCAAATTTCTCCACAGATTTCTGTAAAGATGCTGCATACTGTAAAAACCTGTATTGAGTTGGATCCAGGTTCTGTTTTATCTGAATATCACCTACATCTTGGGAAGGAAGGGTTCAGGTGAATGATTTTGATATTGGCCTATCTCTATTTTATATAAAGATGGAAAAAACCAGGGTGGTTTTGTTTGAACACAATCTGGTCAACCAAGATATTGTTTTGTAAAAATGACATCAAAGCAGAAGTGGTTCAGTTTTTGGTCACTTTAAATAGTTTGAAACTTGGTTCCCAAAGGGATTTCTTTTCCCTCTATACCAGGGGTTCTCAACCTTTTTCTTTCTGAGGCCTACCCCTCCCCGCCCAACATGTCATAAACATTCCACGGCCCAGCTGTGCCACAACAACTGTTTATCTGCATATAAAAGCCAGGGCCCTTGTTAGAGGGTAGCAAGCAGGGCAATTGCCTGGGGCCCCACACCATAGGTGGCACTGTGAAGATAAGTTGCTCAGGCTTTGGCTTCAGCCCCAGGTGGTGGGGCTTGGTGCCCCGGGCTGCAGTCCTTTGTGGCAAGGCTTCGCCTTTCTGCCCTGGGTCCTAGCGAGTCTAATACCGGCCATGCTTGGCGGACCCCCTGAAACCTGCTCACAACCTCCCAGGGGACCCCAGACCCTGGGTTGAGAACCACTGCTCTATACAATACTGCCATAGCCTCTGATCCAGCAAACATTTATGCACATACTTAATTTTAAATATGTGAGTATGCCCATTGATTGTGGTTGAAATTATTTACATGCTTGAATGCATAAGGTTTGTATGACCAGGGACAGGGAGATGATCAGCTGAGGTGTTTAAAGTGAAGTCCCCTTCGTTTAAAAGAGCGTTGCCATCTGGCAGGATGTTCCTTAACTCTGGAATTAATTTTCCAAATCTCAGTCCATCTGATCCTGGGCTTGTTAATCTCCCAGACATGCTGCCAAGGTAATGTCATTTGCTGGATATTTGGTAAGGAAATAGGTAGAGTTGAGAAATATGGTGAATTAAAACCAGCGCTTATTGTATTAGGCATTGTATATACAGGTCAATTAATGAAGAGCATTGTACATAGAGCAGAGCATTGAAAAATCAAAATAAACTAGTAAACATTTTCTCCAAGCCTCTAAAATTGGGGAGTTGAGATAAACAGTTGCATTTGTGGCCCTTTTCCAATTATATAATATACAATGCAAGAACAGATTATTATAAAGCTCATAGCAGACTGTTTTGTTTTAAATTATTCACAAGACCACATGAAAATCCCAAACAATGATCTATACCTCTTTCCTAGCAGAAAATTTTATATTAATCTTTTTAGAAAATAATTTGGTTACAAATCAGATTCAATCATACCTAAGGCTATATTAATAAAATATAGATTTGCATGCCACTAGAGAGATTTGTCACCAAAGACTCAGACTTTAGGAAGCAGTTAGGTTGCATATAGAGTATACTTTATCTGATTTCTGTATAGTACAAGTAACAGCCAATGTGAATGCAAGTGTTGAGGAGAGCAGGCTGGATAATACAAAATGGGTTAAATTGTGATTTTAGGCTTAGCCCAGAGCAAGGGTTGTTGAATTAGCTGCACCACTCTAGGTATAGCCAGGGTCGGCCTCAGGCACCAGCCAAGCAAGCTGGTGCTTGGGGCGGCAGCTTGTAGGAGGCGGCATTCCACCCAATCCTAGGGCGGCACGGCCGCTTTGTTGTTGTTGTTGTTGTTCCGCTCCGGCCGCCCTGTAGGGGGCAGCGGCATGGAGGATGGGAGCGCCCTGCAGCAAGCCCGGCCAGAAAGCCAGAGCCGGCCCTGGGAGTAGCCCTGGGAAACATGGTGAGTCAGAAACACACCTCTTCCCTGTTTGACTCTCCTGCTTCCTCCTCGCTCTGGGGAGTAGTGATTTAGTGCTGGCCTATATTGCAACACACCCGGCACCGGTGTGTGTGTGTGTATGCTTAGTTCCCCATCTCTCCTTGCCCAATCTTTGTCTACCTGCTACAAGGAGGAAATAAGCAGGCGTGTAGCCCCATATGCCCTTGCATGCCTGAAGCCAATGCCTGAGTAACTGCAGAAGGATGTAAAGGGAGTTCTTACTCCCTTGCAGGGGAATGTAGTCCAAGTAACAATTCAGCCCAAAGTGGCTTGCGACTATTTTCACAAATAAAGAAGCAAGTTCAGTTCCCTTTTATATGTGGGCTCATATTATTTATTTCCAACTATTCAGATGGATGTTGGGTATCCATGAAAATGTTCATAGATCTCAAAAGCGTCACAGATGTTAGCATTATTCAACCAAAATTTGAACCACAACTGATCTCTTTTTGTTTATCTTTTCATAATATTTTAGTTCAAATACTTTAATATTTTAAAACAAACCAAATAACCTGTTCCTAATTAAACAGCCAAAACTAAACCATCAGCCCAGACCCCAATTTCATACTAACCAATATCAGACAGACCTAAGCATAATAGTAAAAAAATAAATCCCGAAATCACAAAAATCAGACCACTGATCCATCTAGTCCAATATCCTGGCCAGTGCCAGAGGAAGGTGCAAGAAACCTGACACTAGGCAGTTTTACAATATCCTATCCATAGGGGAAGTTTCTTCCTAACACCCAGTTGTTAGCGGTTGGCATGTGCTCTGAAGCATGAGGGTTCATACTTTTCCTT
Organism: Chrysemys picta bellii; assembly: GCF_011386835.1. Classification (NCBI taxonomy): domain Eukaryota; kingdom Metazoa; phylum Chordata; order Testudines; family Emydidae; genus Chrysemys; species Chrysemys picta. The sequence goes on from NC_088792.1 coordinate 249,241,042, forward strand.
TGTTGTTGTTTGAGGATTGTATTTTTGTATTGTATTTTGTGGTTAAGCCAGGAATGTTATGTTGGATTACTGCTGTACATGTTGCTGACGTTTCCATAGATTAGCTAGTACTTTGTTCTCTTTACTGCCAAATTCAAATGTTTTTCATTAAATAAAATCACTTCACTTTTTCATAGAGAACAATCTTGAATTCCATTTTTCTTTGAGAGATTTGTGGTCATTATTCTCAGTGTATATTGCTATTCCTAAGCACTTGCTATTCTTAAGCACGTGCATAACTTTAAATCCATGAGTAGTTCTTCAGATGGGTCGCATCAAGTGTCATCTCATGTGCTTAAAGTTACACGTATGCTTAAGTGCTTTGCTGTATGGAGCCTAAGATCCTCATAACCCAAAGCATGTGTATAAGTGCTTTGATTTTAGCACAAGTTTAAATGCTTTGCTGAAATGGGACTCTAATATTTTTACCTGATGATGAAGCAGTTGTTATAACAACAAATGTAGTTGTGTATTCAAGTACTGGATAATGTCTCCAAGACAGTCTTTGTAAATTTCCTAAGGAGGAAACGGGGTATCTTTATTAATGCTATTCATATATTAAAAACTTCTGTATATACTTGTATGACAGTTTTAAATTCCTGATTTTCTAACAAATATGAGAGAAAACTGCATTGATATTGGTGATGAGTGTAATGTTACTGATCCAGACATACTGCAGTGCATAATCAGCTGTGATAACAGATCTTATATTTAATACTATGCATTTGACAATAAATGGTAGGGAAGTTAAAAGCATGTCTAATCTGGAATGGAACTGATGAGTATGTTTAAAAAAAAATGCAAGCCAAGATTTTCAAAAATAGGAACCTACCTTTAGTCACTGAAATCCATATTTGATTAAGTGGGAGCTGCTGGGCTCTCTGCAGTATAGAAAATCAGGCCACTGATCTAGCTCCCTAAATGTGGATTTGGGCCTAAGTTTAAGCGTTTTGGAAATCTTGGCCAAGCCCTTAGTGTTCATTTTCCAAAAACATCCAAGGGATCTGAGTATTACTGGCAAAAAAAGTTTATTGGGAGCACATTTCAAATCTGAATGTTAAGGAGTATTTGTGGAAACTGAATTTTCAATTTGCATACCCAACCAAGTGCTAAAATGCTCATCCAGAGAGGAGACAGAAGCACTGCAATGTCACATCTCTGACAAAGTGCAATTAAGCACCATGGCTCAGATTTTGAATAGTCCTGGTCAATAATCCATTCAAAAATATATTAATCGATTTTAAAGCTAGAAAGGGACCGTTATGATATAAATCTGACCACCTGCATAATTCAGCCCATAGAATTTCACCAAGTGATTTCTGCACAAAACCCATAACTTCTCGAAAGACATCCAATCTGTATTTACAGACTACAGATGACAGAGAATCCACCACATCTCTAGTATGTTGTTCCAATGGTTAATCACTATCTGTGGCGAAGTGAGAAATATCTGTATTTATGAAGCGTGTGTGTGTTTATGATGGGTTACTTGCTATGGAATTAGATACGAAGGAGAGACTGTTAGGGGAACCATGCAGGAAAGGCAACACCATGGGCTAGACAAATAGCATCCCAACAATCACTCCAACACAATAGCCAGTTTCATAGCTGTGAAGATGTTCCCCCCTCCCCCGGTTATATAGCTGTTTTGTCAAAGCTGATAATCTGGAGATAAAAATATTGATAAATTAAAAGATCCACCCACAAAAGCTGACTGACAGCCAGGATCTGCAGCAAAAAAGCTGTAACTTCGTCCCCAAGAAAATGTTTCCCTAGGGGCTTGAGGGGAATACCAAGCATAGGTCTGAGGTGGACACCTGAAAGTTTGGCAAAGTTTGCAGACGATACTAAATTGCTCAAGATAGTTAAGACCAAAGCAGCCTGTGAAGAACTTCAAAGAGATCTCACAAAACTAAGTGATTGGGCAGCAAAATGGCAAATGAAATTTAATGTGGATAAATGTAAAGTAATGCACATTGGAAAAAATAACCCCAACTATACATACAATATGATGGGGGCTAATTTAGCTACAACTAATCAGGAAAGAGATATTGGAATCATCGTGGATAGTTCTCTGAAGACATCCACGCAGTGTGCAGCGGCAGTCAAAAAAGCAAACCGGATGTTAGGAATCATTAAAAAAGGGATAGAGAATAAGACGGAGAATATTTTATTGCCCTTATATAAATCCATGGTACGTCCACATCTTGAATACTGCGTACAGATGTGGTTTCCTCATCTCAAAAAAGATATACTGGCATTAGAAAAGGTTCAGAGAAGGGCAACTAAAATGATTAGGGGTTTGGAACGGGTCCCATATGAGGAGAGATTAAAGAGACTAGGACTTTTCAGCTTGGAAAAGAGGAGACTAAGGGGGGATATGATAGAGGTATATAAAGTCATGAATGGTGTGGAGAAAGTGAATAAGGAAAAGTTATTTACCTGTTCCCATAATATAAGAACTAGGGGCCACCAAATTAAATTAATGGGCAGCAGGTTTAAAACAAATAAAAGGAAGTTCTTCAGCGCACAGTCAACGTGTGGAATTCCTTGCCTGAGGAGGTTATGAAGGCTAGGACTATAACAGGGTTTAAAAGAGAACTAGATAAATTCATGGAGGTTAAATCCATTGATGGCTATTAGCCAGGATGGGTAAGGAATGGTGTCCCTAGCCTCTGTTTGTCAGAGGGTGGAGATGGATGGCAGGAGAGAGATCATTCGATCATTACCTGTTAGGTTCACTCCCTCTGGGTCATCTGGCATTGGCCACTGTCGGCAGACAGGATACCGGGCTGGATGAACCTTTGGTCTGACCCAGTATGGCCATTCTTATGTTCTTATGTTCACAGGACTGGAAGGGGCTAAGGTGGCCAGGTAGGTCTATTAACTCCACAGGTGGCATCTGGAGGAAGAGGCATGGAGCTGGGAATTGATTGCAAACATGGTCAGGTGGGCAGGAAGAGGCAGGGCCTATAAAGCCAGGAAGCTGGCAACAGACAGGGTGGCATTCATTCCCTGAGAAGAGTGAGGAGGTTTTGGAGCTGGCACTCCCAGGGTAAGGGGGAACCAGAAGTGGTAGGAAGCAGTCCAGGGAAGGAGCAGTGAGGGCTGGGAGAGTAAAGCCCAGAACTGCTAGGTTGAGGATGCCTGGACTAGAACCTGGAGTAGAGGGCAGGCCCAGGTTCCCCTATCTGCCACTGGAGAAGTGACACCAGAGGCAGTGAATGGGAAGACTGCCTAGGACTGCTGAAGGAGACTTTGGTACTCTGGGAGGGGAAGAATGCTGGCCTGGCTGGAGGTCTGAGTCATGAAGAGGACGCTGTGGTTTCTGGAGTGAGAGAAGGACTGCAGATGAGAGAGAGACAGCGTGATGGCAGGCAGCTATAGGCAGGGGCATCGATCTCACAGAGCTAATCCCCAGAGTGGCCCGGAGGAGGCGCCATCCTACCGGTGAGTGGATCATCCCATCACAAGCTCTCTGTTTTAAATTAATTTTTCTGAGTGCTGTGCACCTTTTGGAAAATTTCTTCTACTTTGTTTTGAAGAACCTACTTCTGTGTCAGCACACACTATTACTGTGGCTCCCAAAAGGAAACTCTTGCATGGACCAAGTGTTTCATTTACAAAGCATGATGCTGAATGTAGGTTAAATTGAACAAGTGAAACTTCATAAAACCCTGTGCTCTGCTCCATGTGGCCAAGTTGCTTCCAGCCTGGCTCCACCCATTTTCTGTTCCCTTGGTGTCCCCTTAGTAACGGTCCTGCCAGGAAACATTTTTTTTTTTGGAGATATCCTATCTCCTAGAACTGGAAGGGACCCCGAAAGGTCATCAAGTCCAGCCCCCTACCTTCACTAGCAGGACCAAGTACTGATTTTTGCTGCAGATCCCAAAGTAGCCCCCTCAAGGATTGAACTCACAACCCTGGGTTTAGCAGGCCAATGCTCAAAACACGGAGCTATCCCTCCCCCATTTGTACAAAATGTTGCCTTCTGACTGAAGTTCCACTGATCTTGATACATCTTCCCTATTTTACAATCACTTTAATATAAACATTAAAAACAAAAAAATGATGCCCAGACCCCAACCTTTGGGCAGAGGTTGCTCACACAAAGCATAGTCTTTAAGATAGTTTGGTCTCTTCAACAGGTGACCACACTGGGAGTGACCTATTCCTATTTCCCTGTTTCCTGTCTCCAAGTCTAGAAAACTATCTCTCTGTGGAGTCTCCTCCCTCCTTGTGGGGGTGGCTTCCAGTTGGTTCTCTGTCTCTCTGTTCTATGATGATCTCTGTATCTGTGTAGGATCTCCCTGAGTTTGTGTCTGCTGGCTCGTAAGTGTCTCCTGTTCCTTTGGATCACTTGTCCCTTTTGGGTGCCACTGCACTCAACTTCTTTAGTATGCTCTTTCTGGTTTCTCTCTAATGGTTGGATCCTCACAGGAGTGTTTGTCTCCAGGGTTGATAGGACTTTGGCTGAGCTGTTCTACTCTAGTACGTACTTTCTCTGATTGTTGGCCATCTCCTCTCTGCGTTATCTCCATCTTTATGACTGCAGCCGGTCTCCCCTCATTAGCAACAGAGGTTTGTTCCTCTGTCCCATCAGTGTGTGCTAGACTGTTTTGGTATCCTTGTGATGGAATATTCCTGTGTGCCCAAAGTGTTGACATGGGTCTTAACCAGGAGAAACAGCCTTGTGTAACAGTCTCTTAGCTGTTTCCCCAGCTGATTTGACTCTATCATTACTCTGTGGGTATGCTGGGAGGAGATGTGGAGGTCAAACTCCTATTTGCATACAAATTCCTTGAATTCCTCTGAGGCAAACTGTTGTCAGTGAATACTCTGTATAGAATGCCATAACTGGGAAAATGGGCCTTCAGTTTACCAGCCATTTACTTGCTTCTTGTATCAGACACTGCATTGACCCTCAAAAGCTTGAAGAGCAGTCCAGTATGCTTTTCCTTAAGGGAAATGTCTGCGTCCACCTTTTCCCATGGTTAGGTGGACAGCTCATGTGGTAACAGTCTCTTTTGCTGGCAGTTATCTCACAACCAGCAGGTGTCTCACCCTACTCTCAAGGAGTGGAGCTGTGTATTCATTCCCAGACAGTAAACACATTGAGCCCCTCTCAGACAGCTGTCAGTTCCCAGGTGTGAGGTATGTGGATTTCTTTTTTGTATGCCATCCGTACATAATGGGGCGGGGACAACATCTCTGCCTCAAAATATGATTCCATTCTGCACACTCAGCTCATCTTTAATTTGAAAATATGGTTCTGCTCTTACCAATATTTGGCTTTAGTCTTCTGACTACCCTAGCTAGTATTTTTGTCTTGAATGCTTGTAGTTGGATGTCCTTTTCTGTAGTCTCTTTGATTTACATCAGCTTTGCTGTTGAAACTGGGAGACACTGAAGCCATTAACATGTGGCACTGACCTTATTTCTTTCCTCCAACTTAATGAGGCTGGGTAAACATGCCCTGCTCAGGGTGTCAGCTAACACAAGTAATCATCCAGGACAATATCTGGTCTCTCCCTGGTAGTGGTTGAGATGCAGCAAGATGCACTGCAATCTCTTTGGAGCACTAAGAACGGGCTATGCCATGCTTGTCTGTAGGGGTTTGAGGTCTGATTGCACTATTACTGGTTGGTAATAGATGTATTGGTGGAATTGCTCCACTCCACTCCAAATGCCACAGCCAGAAGATCTTTTTCTATTTGGGCATACCCTTGTTCAGTCTCTGACAGGGCTCTGCTGGCATAAGCGACTGGCTGCTCCTGAAAAAGAGCTACATCCTTCCACCAATTCATCACACTGGAGTGTCAGTTGCTCTCCCGGCTGTTAGCATGTCAGGACAGGGTCATCCGCTATCATTTGTTTCAGCATGTCAAATGCTTGCTGTTGGGGACCTGCCCAGGCCCACTCAACAGCCTGCCTTGTGAGCTGACATCTGAGTTCTGCTATAGGTGAGATTTACATTCTTTTTTACTAGATCTACAACTTTGCATTTGCCTGTATTAAGTGCATGCTGTTCAAGTGATGCCCAGTTTAGCATGGAGTTCAGATTGCTCTGTAGAACTGACCTGTCCTTACATTATCTCCATTTCTGTGTCATCTGCAGTCTTTACCAGCAATCATTTTATATTTTCTTCCAGATTATTGATAGATATTGAACAGTACTGGGACAAAACTAGAAATGCCCCCATTCTAGAAATGCCCCTATTGGATAACAACTCTCCAAATACAATTATTTTTTCATGATCTATCAGTTAGCCAATGTTTAATGCATTTAATGTACGCTGCATTGATTTTTGTATAGTGCTAAGTTTTTAATCAAAATGTTGTACAGTACTAAATCACATTATTCCAAGATTTGTTAAATATTAATATCAATGGTTCAGAAAACTTCTCAGTTAAGTGTTTTAGAACTCTTGGGTACCAGTTATCCAGTCCTGCAGATTTAAAAATATTTCACTAGTAGTTGCTGTTTTGTATCTTACCTAATTATTGTTGTATTAGAAAATATTTCATTATCACTGTAAGATGTGAATATGTCATCCACCTTCTTTCCAAATACAGACTAGAAATATTTATTGAAGTCTTCTGCCTTTTCTGCATCATCAAGGCTGGCCAAACTTTTGAACAAAACATTTTCCTGTTAGAAAATGAGGTTTTATTAAAATCAAAATTTTCTGTGGGAAAAGATCAATTTCAGTGGAATTATCCATTGGGAAAATATAAATGAAATATTTCATTTTGGGTTGGGTCAGGTTGATGTTAATCTTTGTGTCAGCCTGATCCATGCTGGTGCCTTTTGAGAGTTGTACTTTCAAATCTCTCTTGCTCCAGTCCTCCTATGGGCCATGCTTTGCAGCAGGACTAAATCTCCATTATAAATTGTCTGCATTTTCTAACAGTTAATTTATAATCATTGCTATCATCTCCCCCTTTTCCCATTTGTTATTTAATACACCTCTACCTCGATATAACGCTGTCCTCGGGAGCCAAAAAATCTTACCACGTTATAGGTGAAACCGCGTTATATTGAACTTGCTTTGATCCACCGGAGTGCGCAGTCCCGCCCCCCCGGAGCACTGCTTTACCGCGTTATATCCGAATTTGTGTTATATCGGGTCACGTTATATTGAAGTAGTGGTGTATATATAATGGCTGCTTTCACTTCCCATCTTAACCAAGATGCTTTTTAATTAAAAATAATTATTTCATTTAAGAAAATCACAATCTGCTCTTGAATATTGCATGGCCTGAAAAGTAGATGACAATCAAATTGTTCTTTGCAATTATTTGCTCAGTTCCACTCTGTATAGTTTTTTTTTAACAAACTCTGAAAGTGCGGATAGGGCTAGTCACAGGATCATTCCCCCTAAGCTATACGTATTCAGAGTTGAGTTTTACCAGACCATCTGAGGCTTCTTTTCTAAACACACAAATGTGGTGACACTTCATAAAATAATTGAGAGATACATTTTGAAATAATTAAAGGCAGGAAAATGATGCAGAAAATTGGCCCAAATTAGTGTAAAATTATGATAACCACTGTGCAGAGATTTGAATGTGATGGGAAATTGTAACTGTAGCAGAAAAAGAAAAGACTGTAGGTTATATCATAAGACTAGAAGTCAGAAGACCTGGATTTCACTTCTGGCTCTTCCACAGACTTCCTGGGTGACCTGGGCATTTGGTTAACTTTCTTTACTCATCTGTAAAATGAGAAGAATAGTTATTTACTTGACAGGGCTAGCCATATAAATGGTTATCAGTTACTTTGAGATTGTTTCACATAAAAGCAGAAAGAGAGCTGGAGAGACACAGAAACAAACAAGTAAAAGAGAAGTCAATGGCACGGGAGAAGGGAGTTAGAAGCAATGGAATGAAGGAAAAATTACAAAAGAAATAGAATAAGAGATCAGAAATGATGAAAAAGTAGAAAATGTTACAAAAAATCAGATTATAATAACTGTATAGACCAGAATAAGAAGGGGAAAAAAACCCAGTGAGGTAAACAAAGCAAGCCTTGAAAGAGAGGCTTAGAGAAAGACACAAGAAAGAAGCTCCACAAAACTAAAGAAAGTGGACAGAGACAACAAAACTGATGAAAAAGAGGGAGAAAACTCTTAAATAGATGATAGTGAGTAAACAGCAGGGGAAAACACAAACAGGTTAAACCCGTGACGCCTGGGTTAGTTGTCCCTGATTGAGATCACTGGGACTACTCATGGGGCAATTACAATAGCATGAATAATGGCATCAGACATTGGCCCAAGTCCAGCAGGAATAGCTTGAAAATAAGGTGGTAGAACTGGGTCACATTTTTCATGCAGGCCTTATTCAGGCAAAAGTCCATGTTCTTCAATGGTCAGTGAGCGAGTAAGTGTCCACCAGTCGGCTCTTTAAATTATAAAATGTTGATGTTATATACAGCTGTAAAATTATGTAATTTGCATTTATATAACTCCTGTTACTTCAGCCTGCAGTAAGAAAAGAGTGCATTGTGCCAAAAGTGTTCACTAATTTAAACATGATGAAATATTACCTCACTATTAATACTGTATGTACTTCAATAAACTAATTAGTTAAATGTCCCAAGGTTAAGCACACATGGATTGTACAGTGTAATTTTTGGAGGTTGGGTGCATGTATGATTAATTGGTACAATTTACGTCTGAATGTTTCCTGAGGTCTCCAGTGAGGTGGAATAGGATCTTTGCTTTGACCCCATAAAATGGAAGAGCTCTGCCACCAGCTGAAGCATCAGTTAAATTGTGGCTATCCAGGAGCAGAATGTGCTGCACATATCAGTAATAGGCGATATCCTGAAGCCCTTATATGATTTTTACTCTGTCCTTAGTCAACAGAACTCCTGTGGGACCAATTCATATGAACACCCCTAATGCATTCTCTGAGACCATCCATCTTGTATGCTGAATGAGGCAGGGGCCTGAGGAAATATATAGTATGTGATCATGTAACTAATGACTATATCATAATGCATTCTGGTAAATCATAACTTTTGAGGCTTGACTTTGCAATCTTAACACTATTTTAATGTAATTTAATATTTAAATTACAGTGGTACCTAGAGGCTCCAATAAGAAATCAGGATCTCTTGTGCTACACATTATACCAACATGTAGAAAAAAGGAAGAATCTGGCCCAGACTGTTTACAATTTACATTAATAAATTATGTAGTTGTATAAATGGTTAGTCCTGAATTGTTTGTTTTCCTTCTGATTGTTTGCTTGCTGGTGCCTACCTATGAAATGTATTTCACAGGAACCATCTCTATTAGGTTATACTTTCTAGCTGAATTATACTCACTTTAAGTTAGAGTGTGACACCTTTATTTTTCTAGTCAATTTCTTTCCAAAATAGCATGTCTTGCCACTGGTGTTGGAAGTATTTGTCTTTGTCATATGTGCTATAACATTCCCACTAGGAAAGTCAACTGGAGTCTTGAGTCAATTTGTGTCTGTGCTCAGGAATTATGTGGTTCTATTTATTGCTCATGGCTAAGGCTGCGAGTTTGTCATGGAGGTCATGGATTCCACGACTTTCCGTGACCTCCATGACTTCTGCAGTAGCTGGTGCACCTGACTCAGGGGCAGCTCAGGCAACCCCTGCACCAGGCGCACTGGCTGCTGCTGGAGCAGTCTCGGGCCCCCGAGCCTCCGCCCCCGCAGCAGAGTTTGGGCGTGGGAGGGGGCAAGGGGTTGGGACACAGGACAGGGCTCTGGGTGGCGCTTACCTGGGGGGCTCCTGGAAGCAGCGACATCCCCCTCACTCAGCTGCTAGGTGGAGATGTGGCCAGGCAGCTCTGTGCACTTCCTCCCCCCAGAACACTGGCTTCGCAGCTCCCATTGCCCATGAACCACGGCCAATGGGAGCTGCGGGGAGTGGTGCCTGCAGGTGGAGGCCACGCACAGAGCTGCCTGGCCATGTCTCCGCCTAGCAGCTGAGTGAGGGGGGGATGTTGATGCTTCCAGGGAGCCCCCCAGGTAAGCTTCGCCCAGAGCCCGCCTCACCCCATCCCGTGCCCCAACCCCCTGCTCACTCCAACACCCAAACTCTGCTGCTGCTGGTGGGGGAGGGACGGCGAGGAGCCAGGTAGGGACCCTGCTGGCCCTTTCAACGTCTCCGCTCCAGCACCAGCGGGGATCCTGGGCCACACGCCGCCACTCGCGCCCTCCCAGCACCAGCAGGGGTCCTGGGCTGCATGCCACCATCACCCCCAGCACCCAGGCTGCCCTCCTCCAGCCCCCCCGACCCCCCAATTTTTAGTCGGGATATATAGTAAAAGTCATGGACAGGTCACGAGCCGTGAATTTTTGTTTATTGCCCATGACCTGTCCGTGACTTTTACTAAAAATACCCGTGACTAAAATGTAGGCTTACTCGTGGCTCTTCCAATGCTATGTGAGCAAAACACTGGGTAGTTAGAAATACCATGCATGGGAAAGTAAAGCTCTTCCTCATAAGGTATGCCTTTTAGGATTGGGTTCTTGCAGTATTCATTCCCATAAATATTACAATTGTTTTTTATTTCCACTAGTGTTGTAGAGGTCTTCCTACTTACACAACTCTCTTGCAAAGGCTGAGCCTGAAATATGTCGTCAGCCTATTAATGATTTGGTCACCTGTACTCTACAGAGTCCCTAAATTATGCAAATTATTGGATAGCTGCAGAGTTCAGTTACTTTTTCCTTATGCACAAGCTGTGTTGTTCTAACATGATTTTTTCTCTCTCTAGAACATTTTATCACTGATTACATTTTAAAGTGGATGCTGCCACAAGCAGAAGGAAGCTCACTAATTTTAATGTTTATTTATTTCTTTACTTCTGTAGTAAAAATTTGTCCATAATAACTTCTAGCATCCTGAGAAGGGCCAAACAGAGTTCCATGCCAGCAGCCCCATCTCTTATTAAAAAGAGAGTTCCAGGTTGAGACACCTCCATGTCCAACTCTGGTGGCACGTCATAAGAAAAGAGGAGATCTCTCAGGCAGGCAGGTCCACCCAAACCATTTATAGGTCCAAATCAACACTTCAAACTCTACCTGGAAACTATTAGCCAGTGCAGGGCCAGGAGCACTGGTGTAATGTGCTCCCAGTGAGACACCACTTGGTGTGCTACCACATTCTGCACCAGCCTCTGTTTGATTAGTGCCTCCCCACACAGAGTTCGCCACAGTAATCTAATCTTAAGGTGACAAAGATAACACCAACAGTAAAAAATTGTTTTAAAATGTGCCGTTAAATAAGACTGAGTTAGCTCAATGTAAATGTCCTTCAAAATTCTCTAACAATAATCTGAACATAACTAATATCGTCTTTGTGACTAATCTTGACTAGTTGTATTCTAATACGGTCCTGCTTTCTTTTCCCCATCCATATGTTTACCTGTTCAGGTTCCTATAGCCTTCAAAGGGACTATTCATGTGCTTGGAGTTAAGCATTTGCTTAAGCACTTTCCTGGATCAGAAGAAATGCTCATCGCCTTGCAGGATCGAGCCCTAATATGGAGTCTAAACATGGCAAATGGTAAAACACCAAAGCTTCATACCCCCTGTGAGTTTTGTGTTACCAATATGACCAAATATTTATGTAAATATGCATTTTCTTTTAAATGCACTCCTTTGCAAAGTGTCATTCCACTTATTCTCTGCTTCTCAAGACAGATGGCTGGTAAGAGAGAGACTGCCACCTGGTGAATATCTCTGGGACACTTCTGTCTTATTTCTATTGATTAATTTTGAGGGGCAAAAAAGGAGCACTTTTCTGTGCTGGGAACTTGCCATTGGGTTTGGTAGGACTCTGGGCTAAGGTACAAAATGAGTTACACCTAGCAAGAGACATAAAAAGCAATAAGAGGTTCTATAAATATATTAGGAACAAGAAAAATATGAAGGAAAGTGTAGGTCCACTACTTAGCAGGGAAGGAGTGCTGCGAATAATGGACAACATCAAGAAGGCTGAGGTTTAATGCTTCAGTCTTCATTAAAAGGTAAATTGTGACCAGATGCTTAACTCCATTAATATTAACAACAAGGGGGAAGGAATGCAAGCCATAATAGGGAAAGAACAGATTAAAGAATATTTAGATAAATTAAATATATTCATAAAAACAATGCAAAATATTACACAGGAAGGAAAAAATCAAATTCACAACTATAAAATGGGAATAACTGGTGTACTGCTGAAAAGGATCTGAGGATTATAGTGGATCAAAAATCGAATAAGTAAACAATGTGATACAGTGGCAAAAGGGCTAATATTCTGGGATTAACAGGAGTGTCATATATAAGACATGGGAAATAATTGTCCCACTTTACTCTGCACTGGTAAGGCCTTAACTGGAGTAATATGTTCAGTTTTGGGTGCCACAGTTTAAGAAAGATGTGGAGAAACTGGAGAGAATCCAGAGGAGAGCAACAATAATGATAACCTGACCTATGAGGAAAGGTTAAAAACCGTTGGCAAATTAAGTTATGAGAAAAGAAGACCGGGAGGGAAGGGGGAAGACACCTGATAGCCCGTAACATATTTGAAGACTTGTTATAAAGAGGATGGTGATTAAATTTTTTCTCCATGTCTACTGGGGCTTAATCTACAGCAAGGGAGATTTAGGTTAGATATTAGGAAGAACTTTCTGACTGTAATGATGGTTAAGCACTGGAATAGACTTCCCATGGAGGTTGTGGAATCCCAATCTTTGGAGGTTTTAAAGAACATTTTAGACAAACACCTGTAAGGGACAGTCTCAGCACAGGTGGCTGTACTAGATGACCTCTCAAGGTCCCTTCCAGCCCTATGTTTTTCTGATTCAATGTAGAAAATTGTTTTTCGGACGGAAGTTTCCTACAGAAGATTGCATTTTATGGATCTATTCCAGAAATGTTGCCAAGGTAAATTTAAAAAAATGAAGTCATAATTTGCACATGAAATTTTAGATATAGAACACTTTTTCAAAGCTTCATTGCCATTTAAAAGTTAAATGAAGGTTTGTGCTTGATTAATTTAGCTTTGATTGACTTGAAGGTGTTTCTGGCTATTTTGGGTTGCGAACTTGGAAAAGAAATGAGTGCTATGCATGTATTACTGGGTGATGTATATGTTTATTTGAAAAAATAAAGCATTTAGGACTAAACCCAAGAACAGTAAAATACATCAGACAGGGGGAGATTCCATCACATCATCCCACTGGGGGTCATTGCCCCCCTATGGGACAGACTGCAGGACCAAGCCACATATTCTACAGATTCCCCGAGACCCATGGGAGATCAGGGCAATCCATTTAGGGAGCCAGTAATCACCAGCAGTTCTGGCACTAGAAAGCTTCATTAAAAGGGGTCCAGTAGTTAGAGTGCTAACCTGGGACTTGGAAACCTTGGGTTCAATTCCCTGCAGTACTACAGACTTTTTGCGTCCTCTTGGACATATCACTTCGGCCCAGATCCACAAAGGTGTTTAGGTTCCTAAGTTTCACTGATTTCAAATTCTTAAATACTTATGTGGATCTGGGGCTTAATCTCTCTGTGCCTCAGCACTTCCCTACCTTACAGAGGTGTTGTGAGGATAAACACATTAGATTGTTAGGTGCTCAGGTATTATGCAGTAGGGGCCATATAAGTGTCATGGGCCTTGGCTACACTTGCAGATGTACAGCGCTGTGAGTTAAACCTGACTTCGTGCAGCTGAGTAGGGAAAGCGCTGCAGTCTGTCCACACTGACAGCTGCCCAGAGCACTGTCGTGGCCATATTTGCAGCAATTGCAGCCCTATTGGGAGCGGTGCATTATGGGCAGCTATCCCACAGAGCACCTTTTCCCATTTTGGCGCCATGGGTTGTGGGAAGGGGGCGTGGGTGTGGGGCATTCTGGGTCCTGTCCCAATGCCCTGTGACGCATCGCTTCGTATCCCAGAAATCCCTTTGTTTCCGTTCACCTTTGGCGCCATCTTTCAACGGTTTCTGTGCAGCGTGATCTGTCTGCGGGAAATGGAGCCTGAACTGATGAGGCGTATGCTGACGAGTCTTGCCAGCACGGCACCTTTGGTTGTCGAACTATTCCTTAAGATCCAAAGTGACAGTGAGCGTGAGGAGTCCGACGATGCTATCGAGCCGCGTAACGCGTAGGACACGAAATTGCTTGTGGCATTCACGGACGTGCTCAGCACCGTGGAACGCCGCTTTTGGGCTCAGGAAACAAGCACCAAGTGGTGGGATCACATCGTCATGGAAGTCTGGGATGATGAGCAGTGGCTGCAGAAATTTTGGATGAGAAAAGCCACTTTCATGGGACTGTGTGAGGAGCTTGCCCCCACCCTGCGGCGCAAGGACACGAGATTGAGAGCTGCCCTGCCAGTGGAGAAGCGGGTGGCTATTGCAATCTGGAAGCTGGCAACTCCAGACAGCTACCGGTCGGTCGCAAACCAGTTTGGAGTGGGAAAGTCGACCGCTGGAATCGTGTTGATGCAAGTTTGCAAGGCCATTAATCGCATCCTACTCAGAAGAACCGTGACTCTGGGTAACGTGCAGGAAATAGTGGATGGCTTTGCACAAATGGGGTTCCCTAACTGTGGAGGGGCGATAGATGGGACGCACATTCCTATTCTGGCACCACCCCACCTAGGATCCAAGTACGTTAATCAGAAGGGGTATTTCTCTATGGTTCTCCAGGCGCTTGTGGATCACCGTGGGCGTTTCATTGACATTAACACAGGCTGGCCCGGAAAGGTGCATGATGCACGCATCTTTCGGAACACTTGGCTGTTCAAGAAGATGCAGGCCGGGACTTTTTTCCCAGAGCGGAAGATCACGGTAGGGGAAGTTGAAATGCCCATTATGATCCTTGGAGATCCCGCTTACCCGTTAATGCCGTGGCTCATGAAACCCTACACAGGGAGCCTTGACAGCAGCAAGGAACAGTTCAACTACAGGCTGAGCCGGTGCTGAATGACTGTGGAGTGTGCCTTTGGCCGTTTAAAGGCCCGCTGGCGATCTCTGTATGGGAAGCTGGACTTGGCTGAAAACAGCATCCCCACGGTTATATCCGCGTGCTGTGCCCTCCATAACATTTGTGAAGGGAAGGGTGAAAGCTTCACTCAGGCATGGACCTCTGAGGTTCAACACCTGGAGGCTGAATTTGTACAGAGAGCAGGGCTATTACAGGGGCCCAGCGCGGGGCTGCAAGGATTAGGGATGCCTTGAGTGAGCAATTTGAGGCTGAAAACCAGCAGTGATATCTGGTGCCCTGCACGAGAGTGAAGTGCAGTAGTTCCAATCTTTAGGAATCAGTGTTTGCTAAGCAGACAAGCAGACTTGCAGTGCCTGTTTATTTCCTGGGCTAAGGAGTCTTTTACTTTATGCAATAATAAAGAATGTTTTCAAAGCCAAAAAATCCATTTATTGAAAAGAAAAAAAATTATTTATTGAAAAGAAACAAGGGGGTGGAGTGGGGAATGGTACAATCACAGATTCGCCTATGTCCTGTCTGGTGTGCTGTGCAGTGAGTGCTGCACTTCAGGACAGCTATACTGCATGGTGATGGGGGTTGAGTGCAGAGGGTAAGGGTCGTGGTTTTCAGGGCTGGGTGGTGAAGATACTGGTGTTGGAGGCAGCAGGTGGCGTGAAGAACACGTAAGTTGGGGAAAGTGGGTTGGAGGTGACAGTGGGGCACAACGGAAAGAGTTTTGGGACAAGGGCTGTGTGGGGGGTGGCGTTTGCGGTATTGCTCCTCTTTCTGCATGGCTACCAGCTCCTGGATAGCATCTGCTTGGCGCTCCAGGATGCTTATGAGCTTATCAGTGCTTTGCTGCTGGTGCGCGGTGCTTTGCCGTCGTGCGCTGCGTTTTTCTGGCGGATCCTGCTTTCTCTCTCCCTCCAGTTCTGTGCTTTCTCATTCTCTTTAATAGATTGCCGCATCACTTCTTGCAGCATGTCTTCTTTGCTTTTTCGTGGTCTCTTCCTGAGTCTTTGCAGTCTCTGAGCAGGCGATAAGAGGGACAGCTGAGGTCTCAAGGTTGATGCAGCTGTATAGGCAAAATGCAACATTTAACAGAGGCAGCATTGTTTATACCAGACAGAGTAATGATTCCCCCCGCACTTAAGGAGTAGAAAACACACAGGGTCTACACAATAGCATAATTTTCCCGTCCGAAACAGAGCACATATATCCCACGGGAGCCTCAAAATGGTGAGTAAGGGGGACTGATTGTTTCAGGGCTGCACTGTCCTCTGGGTTTCTGTGCCTTGGGGAGAGCCAACAGCTTCAGGGGGCGCCTACACTGAACACTGTCCCAACATTTTCCACAGGAGTTCGTCCTGGACGATATCTCGCTGCTGAGGGTGACCTGTGAAGCAAGGGAGGGTCTTCTACTGCAATGCGGCTTCCGCCCTGGCCCATATGCAGCTTGCCTGTGTGCAGCAATGGTCCCCCGCCCCTCGCGGCACAGTGGCGCAGACACGTTAGCCTGGCTGGGACAAGGACCACGGTGGTTCTCCCGATAAACCTGCGCAAGTGGATTGCACACGTTCTGGATGAGACATTCGAGGAGATTACTGAGGCCGATTACCGCGATGTGATAAACCACATCAATGCACTATTCCGCATCTAGGTATGCATGCCTAACCCTCCTCTCCCAAAGAGCCCGCACTGAAAAAATTCCTTCCAGAAAAAAAAAAGAACGCTTACCGGGAACCTGCTCTTCTGTTTGTCCTCCACCAAGTACCAGCCGCTGCGACTGGCTACCTTCCTCCTGGCTCGAGAAGAGCTCCTGGTTGCATGGCTCCAGGGATTCCGGGGTGTCTCCATCCGGCCCACCACCATCACTCCCGTTTTCCTCCTCCTCCTCCTCTTCCTCCTCCCCCCCCCCCCCCCCGCACCGGCTCTGAAGTGTCCATGGTGGTGCTCGGAGTGGAGGTGGGGTTAACCCCAAGTATCGCATCCGGCTCTTTGTAGAATCGGCAGGTTGCGGGGGGAGCACCCGAGCGGCCGTTTGCATCGTGGGCTTTGCGATAGGCACTCCGCAGCTCCTTCACTTTAATCCTGCACTGCAGGGCGTCCCGGTCATGGCCCTTTTCCATCATGTCCTTTGATAGCTTCTCGAAGGTATCGTAATTCCTACGGCTCGAGCGCAGCTGGGACTGGACAGCTTCCCCCCCCCAAACACTGATGAGGTCCAGCAACTCGCCATTGCTCCATGCTGGGGCTCGCTTGGCGCGTGGAGGCATGGTCACCTGGAAAGATTTGCTGATAGCACTCCATGCCACGCCGGGCTGAGCAAACAGGAAGGGGATTTTTAAAATTCCCGGGGAATGTAAAGGGTGGGTCACATGGTTGGTTACCTAAGGCCAGGGCAGTAGAGTTTGAACTGATGACCAGAGTGGCTAGAACAGGTATTGTGGGATACTGCCGAATAATTCTGGAGGCCATTCACAGCGCATTGGGTGGCCACACTAGCGCCGCAGCGCTGCAGCGGCAGCGCAATACTCGCTATTCCTCTCGGGGAGGTGGAGTACATGCAGCGCTGCAACCACGGAGATACAGCGCTGCAAATGCCTTGCCAGTGTGGACGGGGAGTGAGTTACAGCACTGGAGGCGGCTTTACAGCGCTGTAACTCGCAAGTGTAGCCAAGGCCATGGTTACAGGGCTAGCAACACTTTTGTCCCCTTCCTGGTCTCTGAGTATGCCCCCCTGTACTCCTAGGCCTTGTGTCTTTACCTTTCCTGGGGTGTAATTTTCACACTCCTTGATTGAGTCCTGGGATATAGTACCCTGTGTATCAACTCTGCTTACCCAGCAACTCCAACTGGATTTGGCACCTGGGGTTCTTCCCTTCAGGAATCTGTGAGCAGTGTTTTATATAGTGATCAGACAGCCTTCTTAAAACCAAAATATTGTTTATTTTAACAGTAAATACAAAGTGTTAGAGGAAAAACAGGATTTTTAAAAGCCTACATCCTGTCTTTCTTACCTAAAAGTTTACCCTCCCCAGATGGTAATCTAAGCAGGCCTGTTCTCTCATTTCTCCCAAACAATTCCTCCCTGTCAAGAATGTTCCTTTTTAAACCTGCCACAGTCCTTTTGACCTCTACTGTCCATGGGTCTTTTCCTGTCCCGGCATTGTCTCTCAAGAGCCCTCTAGTGTTTGCAAAGAAGTGGCTTTTCTTGAGCCATTCTTTGTTCTTGTTTTTCCTTGCAGCCCCCTATTAAACCAAACCAATATATTTATGCAGGAAACATCCCAATAATCATGTCAGCATGCTGTATTCATACATTATCTACAAATCCATCCAATAAGTACCTTAGGCCTTGGCTACACTTGCAGCTGTACAGCGCTGTGAGGTGAACCTGTCTTCGTACAGCTGAGTAGGGAAAAGCGCTGCAGTCTGTCCATACTGCCAGCTGCCAGCGCAGTGATGTGGCCACACTTGCAACATTTGCAGCTGTGTTGGGAGCGGTGCATTATGGGCAGCTATCCCAGCATTCATGTGGCTGCAACGTGCTTTTCAAAACAGGGGGGTGGGGTGGATTGTGACAGGGAGTGTGGGGGGGAGAGAGAGTGCTTTTTGGAGCATGTCAGCTCTCTATTTTGCAAGTTCCGAACTCCCGGCCCCCTGCTCATTCATTTACTCACTCAAAGCAAGCTGCAAACTGTTTGCTTTTCTCTGTGGTACGAGCTTTGAAACCGGCACTTCCGCATTCCTGCAGACGGTCACAACAATGGAGAGGATTGGCCACTTGACAAGGTGATTAGTACAGCGCTGCAAGCGTTTACACTCACACCCGTGAGTCGTAGCCACTCCGCTGCAGCTGTTATTTCTCTCGGAGATGTGGAGTACCTGCAGTGGTGTACCCAGAGAGATACAGCGCTGTAAGTGCCCTGCCAGTGTGGACGGGGAGTGAGTTACAGCGCTGGGGAAGGCTTTACAGCGCTGTAACTTGCAAGTGTAGCCAAGGCCTTAGAAGGAGTCCTAGGCTGTGTTAAATTTTCTGACAAATCTCTGTGAAGACTGAGGGGAGTGATGGGTGTCACTCAGCCCCCATGTTATTCTCTCATGATGGACCACAGAACCAGAGTGAACTGTATGTAAGAGGTGGGAAAACAGCTATAGTGGTGGCAGAGACCCCTTTTCCACATGTGGAGGGGGCTCTCCATGCAAAGATCTAGAAGGGAGGGGGCAAAATCCCTCCTTTAGCTTTTTAGGCCAAGTTGCATGTAATTTGTAGTGGTTGATTTCAGGAAAGCTAATTGCTGTATCAGAAATACTGTTAAACAATATAAAAATCGGCAGCACATGGATACCACAACACACATAATTTTCTCCTTTTATACCATTTTAAACTAATTATTTTTTTAAAGCAAATGTTTTGTTGAGATCACATCTTTTGAATACTGAGTTGCTAAAAAGAAAAATGAAAGGAGAGCACTTTCCCCTTAATTTATGGAAAACTACAGGTTCAATAATCAGAGTAACAAACACCACATTTTTACAGTGGATTCAATTACAGTAAAATTGGACTGGCTGAGAATCAGGAACATGTTTTAATATTTCCCAGATACTAATAACAAATGATCCAGCTGCTTGTGGTACTTAGGCTTTCAGGAAAAGCAACAAATAACTGCAGCCTCTTCTGATCCACATCAGCAAGACCACAAACTGCTGATCTCCTGAAAACTGATGTGTCCAGAAACCCTACTAGAGGGCCTTATGAAGGACTCATTCTTTTTCAAAACAATATGAATACAAAAAACAAACCTTTTGGCAAATAACTACATCTGTAATGGAAAACATACCAGCTTGTTAAACTACTCTCTTAATCTTCCTCATTTATTTATCAGCTCTTATTGGAGCAGAATCCTGGATTTATATTCTGTCCCATGTCCCACAGAACTTTTGTCCAGTAAAAAGGTCATCTGTAAATCTCAGAGGCAAGAGTAAGATTTTCCTACCATAACATCAAAAAGGAGGGGGGGGGGGGGGGAAGACATGGCATTAAAACTTAAAAGCTTGCTGTTAAACCTATGAAAATACATTTGTTCAGCTGAGCCACATTAAGATTGCATTGCTTCATTTGGAGTCAGCTGAAGCTTGGTAATCTTGAGGTTGTGGTGTGAAATTTCACTTTAACATATACTTGGTGTGCTGAAGGCTGCACTGCTCTAATTAAAAAATCCCCTGGTTTTATGGCACTATTCTGGAGGCTGTCTTGATTTGCTGATGAATGTTGACAGGGCTATTAAAGCTGTGAAATAACATCACTTGAACATGGCACAAAATGAAAGGGAAAAGCACTGCCATGCTGCTCTTGGGTGTTATTAACCTGATTAGAATTGGAGCCAAAATGGAAAATCATCCCTGAGCTATGCGTTTCATTATTTATTTATTTGTTTGTTTGTTTCCTTGTAATGACATCATGATAGCTGTGTTTATTGGAACCCTCAAAGTGCTGCAATTAAGTGAAGGAGCACTTATTAACTCCTTTGATTGTGTCTAGAAACACAGATGAGGAATAATACAGAGTAATATATGTAACTATATGTTGTAGTGGAAGCTGGTAGTGATCCTTATATTGAGGTTGCCTAACACTGTCCATTACAAAAGAGTCTTGCAACCTTATTTTTAGAAGCTCTTAAAACCTCTGTTGTTTTCAGCCACCCTTTGAAATTCAACAAGGAGAAAGTTCTCTAGCTAGAAGTGTTGTTTTTCCTTTGACCCATGAAATTCTGTTCAGGTTTAGTTGAGATATGAACTGTTGAAAATCACCATTTCCATGCTGTTTGCATTGCTTAGGAAATTTTTGGTAACATCCCAAATAACAAGTGAACGTGAACATTCAAAAGAGCGGGCCCCAACCAAAGCAGCAGCACACACTGCAATGATAATGCTTGTAAGCTGTCGGAACAGCTGTAAAGATGGTGTGTGAAGAACCAAGCCAGGCTTCCTCCTAGGTTTGCCAATTTTGGTTGGATGTATTCTTGGAGATTTCATCACATGGCATAATCTTTAATTAAAGACTAGCCTTTGATTCCTGGAGACTCCAGGAAAATCCTGGAGGGTTGGCAACCTTGCTTCTTCCTGTCACATTCCCCAGACATGGCACATGGCCCCAGTGTCCCATCCTATTCCCCTCTCTGGGGTCACCACAAATGGCAGGCGCACCCCTCCTCCTAGATGGAGGGGAGCTGGGCTGGATTCCCACCCTAAATCTTCTAGACCCAGCACATTGTCCCAACAACCCATTCCCCACTTGTATGATAAGGCATACACACAATCTTTAATTACATGATCACATTATTTCTTTCACAGGTCCCCGCCTCATTCAAGTTGGGTGCACAGGTTGGGTGCACAAAGGAATAGAGTCAAGTGCATAAGTGACCATAAATCTGGCAAATGTTTGACTTTGCAGCCTAAATAACTTTAATACAGTTATTAGTATGTAAGTGTGACATGCCCCAAGCTACAATCTGGATTGTTGCATTGTTGTGCCCCTTTAATCTTCCAGTCTGGTGTGCACTATGCCCTGTTTTTCTGTATGAGCTGCCACTCTGCCCACTCATCCCAGCCTCTAGCATGCAAGTCACCCCCAGACAACTACCAGGGTGCTATGCCCAGCCACTCTTGAATTACATACAGGGTGACACCTACATATCCCTAGTCCCAGCCTTGCACCCCAGAAATGTGCTTTGTACTCTGCTCAAGACCCTCTTGCTCAGAGTAAGATAATTATTTAGTTTGTCCTTCCATCAAAGGGAATGAATATGCACCAGCCTTTGTAACCTGAGTAGATTCCCCAAACTGCAATCAAAAACACACTGGCTTGGATAAAACACTAAGTTTATTAACTACAGATAGAAGATCAGAACTGGTTACAAAGGAAATAAAAGATAAAACCTCAAGCTATTTCCTCAATGCTACCAGGCTAAGTCACATTTGAAATAATAAGGTTTCTCCTACACGCAAACCTACAGCAGTCTGTGCTAACTGGAAAGTGTTTCCAGTTAGGACCAGTTCCCCAGTTCAAATGTTTCTTTGTCTTCAAATGAGCATGTTGCCTTCAATATAGGTGGGGAAGGAGAGGTGGTCTGATGATGTCATTGTCCCTTATTTTATACTCTCCTCCAGATGCTGGAAAAATCCTTGATGTGTCAGGCAATGGCGCTGCCTAATCCCCATCTGTGCCCTCATTCAGTCCTTCATATGAATTGCAAATTCTTGCTTACATCCTTTGTGTACATGAGGCTTGACATGTAAGGCTTGTGTTCACAGTTCCTTCATTATTTCTAAGGAGCTAGTTTGTGGGCATTTTCCAGACTCAGAACATGTTTCAGTAGCAAACATACAGCAAAATCTCATAACATCCTGTACAATGATGATATGTATGTTTCAGCAGGACAGTAATGTTCAACAGATTATGACTTTTCCAATGATACCTCACAAGGCATACAAAATATATCATAGCCATATACAAGTGGTGAATATGGGGAGTAGAGGGTGTTCTTTTTAGGTACAGTGTGTCACAATAATTTTATATTATTGTGCAAAGAAGTTTTCAGAGGCTGAGGGCTTGACCCATAAATAGGCATAGTGTGATGATAAAGGGGAAGGGATCCAGATCAGGATAAATAAATAAATTAATGGAGATATCCCATCTCCTAGAACTGGAAGGGACCTTGAAAGGTCATTGAGTCCAGCCCCCTGCCTTCACTAACAGGACCAAGTACTGATTTTGCCCCAGATCCCCAAGTGGCCCCCTCAAGGATTGAACTCACAACCCTGGGTTTAGCAGGCCAATGCTCAAACCACTGAGCTATCCCTCCTCCCCTCCCCAACCCTAAAGAACATGTCAAAGATCTTCTTCTGACTAATTTGAATGGATTCAAGTCAGCAGGACCTGATGCAATTCACCTCAGAGTGCTGAAGGAATTAGCTGAAGAAAGCTTGGGGCCACTGGCAATAATATTTGCAAACTCATGGATGACAGGAGAGATCCCAGAAGATTGCCTATTTTTAAAAAAGGGTAAAAAGGAGGAGCCAGGGAAAAACAGACTAGTCAGCCTGACCTCGATACCTGGGAAGCTACTAGAGCAATGAATAAAACATTCAATTTGTAAATACTTGGAGGATGAAGGGCTCATCACTAGCAGCCAGCATGGATTTACTAAGAATAAATCATGCCAAATGAGCTTGATTTCCTTCTTTGACAGGGTAACTGGTTTGGTGGATAGGGGGAATGTGGTGGACATAATTTACCTGGACTTTAGAAGGCTTTTGACACATCCCACATGACATTCTGATAAGTAAGTTGGAGAAATGCAGGCTCAGTAGAACTACCATTAAGTGGATACATAATTATTGGTAAATAACCACAAACAAAGAGTAACTATTAATGGAATGATGTCAGATTGGATGGAGGTCTCAAGTGGGGTTTTACAGGGATCTGTTCTGGGTCTGGTGTAATTTAACATCTTTATTAATGACCTGGATGTAGGAATAGAGAGTATACTGATCAAATTTGCAGATGACACAAAGCTGGGAGGGTGGAGTGGGGAAGGCTACAAACTAAAATTCAGAGGGACCTTGATAAATTGGAAAACTGGGCTATAGACAACAAAATGCAATTCAACAAAGACAAATATAAGGTGCTACATTTAGGGAAGAAAATAAAAATGCACAAATACAGAATGGGGAATAACTGGCTTGACAGCAGCACTGCTGAGAAGGATCTGGGAGTTGTAGTGGATCACAACCTCAACATGAGTCAACAATGCGATCCTGTTGCAAAAAAAGCAAATGCAATTTTGAGTTGTATTAACAGAGGCATAGCATGCAAGTCACAGGAGGTGATAGTACCGCTCTACTCAGTGCTGATTAGGCCTCAGCTGGAGAACTTCACTATGTCCTATTTTGGTTACCGCAGCATAGAAAGGATGTAGAGAAACTGGAAAGGATCCAGAGACGAGTGACAAAGATGATCAAAGGGATGGAATGCAAGCCATATGAGCAAAGACGAAGGAACTGAGTATGTTTGATTTGGAAAAGAGGATATTAAGGGGGGACAATGGAATAGACAGCCTAGGGGAGTTGTGGAAGCTCCTTCACTGGAGGTTTTCAAAAGGAGGATGGATAGCCACCGGTCTTGGATGGTTTAGACACAACATATCCTGCATCGTGGCAGGGGGTTGGACTAGATGACCCTTGTGGCTCCTTGTAACCCTATGATTCTATGATTCGATGACTCATCCCTGAATTACTTCTGAGCCTGAGCCTGCTTGAGTGTGATGATGAGAAGCTGGTCAGACACAGATACCTCCCTGGGTACACCTGGGAATGTCTGTGTCATAGCAGCTCACAGAATCATAGCAGTGTACGACTACAAGGGACTTCAATAAATCATCTAATCCAGTCCCCTGCACTTAAAGCAGGATTAAGTATTAACTAGACCATTTGTGACAGGTGTTTTTCTAACTTGTTCTTAAAAACCTCCAGTGCCTGAGACTCCACAACCTCCCTAGGCAATTTGTTCCAGTGCTTAACCACCCTGACAGTTAGGAAGTTTTTCCTAATGTCCAACCTAAACCTCTCTTGCTGCAATTTCAGCCCATTGTTTCTTGTCATATCCTCAGAGGTTAAGGAGAACATTTTTTCACTCTCCTCCTTGTGACAACCTCTAAGTACTTGAAAACTGTTATCATGTCCCCTCTCAATCTTCTTTTCTCCAGACTAAACAAACCCAGTTTTTTCAATCTTTCCTCATAGGTCCTGTTTTCTAGACCTTTAATTATTTTTGTTGCTCTCCTCTGGACTTTCTCCAGTTTGTACACATCTTTCCTGAAATGTGGTGCCCAGAACTGGACACAATACTTCAACTGAGGCCTTATCAGCATGGAGTAGATTGGAAGAATTACTTCTCGTTTCTTGCTTACAACAATCCTGCTGATACATCCCAGAATAACCTTCGGTTCTTTTGCTACAGTGTGATGCTGTTGACTTATATTTAGCTTATGAGCCACTATAACCCCCAAATCCCTTTCTGCAGTACTCCTTCCTAGGCATTTTGTATATGTGCAATTGATTGTTCCTTCCTACGTGGAGTATCTTGCATTTGTCCTTATTGAATTACAGGCTTACCTGCCCAATCAGGAAGCACAATCAGTTAGAGAAAGCTCATTGGGCTTCACTGAGCTGGCTGGGTTGCCTAGCGACCAGGCTGAGAGTCAGCTGTGCACCTGACAGAAAGTTTACTCTTCTGTGTCTTCATCATCATATAGCAGAAGTTTTTCTCTCAGGGTTATCATTCGCTGCCCGGGTCAATTCATGCATCACAGCCAAAGGAAGTGTCTTCAGGACATTCTTTTACTTACTGTAAGAGATATGAATCAGGCAAAGTGCAATCTCCCTGGATTCCTCTACCTTGGCCTCATATCCCATATCCTTATGTTATGCAGTGTTGGCCTTATTGGCTCTCTTGGAATCCTTAAGTTGAGTTTTTGGGCTATATTGTTAATGATCACCCTCCTTATCCAGGAATAGATATCCTACTATGGTACAGTTGAACCTGCCAAGTTGATGCGCACACCTCAGCAGAGTGTCCTCATGAACTAAGAAGGATTTGTCCAAAGTAATTTTGAAGATCACCTAGAGCAATATGCAGGCCCTCCTGCACATGTGGCAATTTCTTCATTCTCCTCAGATGAAGTTGATAACCCTCCAGTACTGCCTATAGTTGACAATTTAAAGGCATTTCAGGACCTAAAGAGGATGGCACCTTAGAAATCCCTTTGCTAATTGACTTTGCACTTTGTGTAGTGAATCAAGCAACTGTAAAATGTTACTAGCTTGACATGACATCGTTTTATATGTACTCACTGCTGGTGTAAGTCTGCTTCCACTGACGTCAATGGCAAAATACCAGTTGGTTATAATAGTGCAATGTTGGTTATAACGTTGCCATATTTTACCATAATAGTCTGAAATTTCCCATGCCAGGTGTCTTCCTTAAGCTGGATGGTTTTAGAAAGTTTCAGTTAAAACAGTTCAGCCATTTCCAGGATTGAGGTTAGGGGAAAATGTATTGTTTTGCCATTTAAAAAGCAGTTGGAGGGGGTGGAACTGGAACTGAGACTAGATGGGCAAGAAGGCTGGGACTGGGAGCCCAGAGAGGGAGACCTGGACTCATATGTGGAGATTAAGAGTGGCTGGTCAATGAGATTGGGACTTGGATGAAAATGTAAGGACTGGGAGACTGGGACTGGGTAGGCAAGGGGAATGGGACTGGGACGAGGAGCCAGGAATGAGGAAGAAACAGGACTGGGATAGGGACAGATTGAAGGGGATTACAGCAAAAGGGATCAAGCTGAGGAGGGAACAGGCAAAAGAGTTTGTGACCACTAGAGCACAATCCCCTCCAGAGCCTGGAGTATAACGCAAGATTCCTGAGTCTGACCATTCCTCTGCCGTCAGCAAATATCTGTGAAACTCTCTGGCAAAGTGTGTTTCATCCCCTTCTAGTGCTGGTCCACACAGTAGATGACAACCTAGTTTTGCTGTCTGTTACTTTGTTAATTCAAGTGTGCATCTAAAGGTTCCAACCCTGCTAATTACCAATGTGGATATCAGTATGACACTACATGATGGAATTTGTTTTTTTTTAGTTTCCTTTTTTTTGAAACCTGGAAAATAGCACACACAAAATACATTAAAAGAACATTATTAAAGTTGTAAAGTCAAGCACTCAAAAGTTAGGAAATGCCAGAATTAAGGCTGTCTGTGCAATCTTAATTTGGTCCCCTTCTGCTTAAGCATTATGATACAATCTTTAATTACATGATCACATACTGTTTTTTCCACATGTCCCCTTTCTCAGTTAGTGCACATGATCATTGATGAACCAGCTCTGAGGATGAATCCGGGTTGTGAAGTGAAGATGACTGTTGTCTGTAGGACCCTGCCTCATTGGCTTCAGAAGTTGAAAAGTTCTAGTGAATGAAGCAGGGACTGCGGGAAGATAAAGGGTGGTCTCATAATCAGTTGACTGGTGTGTTGGAGAATTGGATTCTATCTTTGCCTCAGTCGCAGAGTTCCTATGTGATGCTGAGTATAAAACTTAAACCAAACTTTTCACAGATGGTCACTAATTGCATGTTCCTCGTTTTCTGGATCCCTGACCTGAGACTCTGGGATCTGATCTACAGAAGTGCTGAGCGCTCAGAGCTGCATCTGGGGTCAGTTGGAGCTGTGCTTAGAATATATTAAGTCCTAGATAAAAATCAGGTCCTACACCTCTGAAATTGGGCACCCAAAATTAATGGGCACTTCTAACCTCAATCTTTCTGTGCCTCAGCTCCCCATCAATAAAATGCACATAATACCTCCCCCATTTACTTTACAGGAATAATGTGAAGATTGACTGAAGTATGTGAAGCACTCAGGTACTATAATGATAGGCATCATAGAAAAGCCTGTGAGGAAATTATCATTCTGTGTTCAAAGCAGGGTTTGAATAGTGTGACATAAGGCCTATTATGTGTATCGTAATGCAGACACACACAAAAATGCTGAATTAAAACTGCATAGGCAACCTTAACTGTGGAAATGTTATAACTTTTGAGTGTTTTATTTTGCAGCCTCAGTGTTCTCTTAACATAGTTTTTGTGTGTGTGTAATGTATCTGGAAAATCTAGTCATCTGAATTAAGATATAACAAGAAACAATAGAATGATATTAGGCTGAATATCAGGCAAATGTCAATGAGATGTATTAAACTGTGGAATAGTCTCTCAAGGAAAAGGGTGAAAGCTCATTACTTGAGACTCAACGCTTGACTGGACAATGCAATAAAAGATACACTGTAAGGAACAATCCCGCATTGGCAGTGAGATGGACTGGATGATATAATAGGTCTTTTCCATGTCTAACTTCTCTGATTCTATTATTATTTTTCTATGAGAAATACAATTATAAATCCAGAAGTTTCTGCTCCCAGAAATGGCAAACTTAGCTAGACTAAAAGTTTCTTCATGGGTCATGGATCATTGGCCAATGGGGTTTTAATGGATTTCAATGAAACCTCTGACAACAGCTTTCTAAAGGACACTGTTCTCTGTTTAGGTTTTAATTGCTCAGGCTTCTGTTCTATTACAAACTTTCTGGAAAAGCCATGCAAATGAAATGTCTTTTATATACTGGGAAAAGTTGATGGAAGAGCTCTTGGTACAATACAATACTGTGAGCATATGTTGAGAGCAATTATGTACTCTCACAATCATAGGTGCTAGCTTCCTCCTTTACCCAAGGGTGCTCCACCCCCGCTCTGCCACAGGCCCTGCCTCCACACTGCCCCTTCCCCCAAGCCTCTACCCCACCCTGCCTCTTCCGGCCCCTGCTCCACCCAAGGCCCCGCCTCTTCCCACCAAGTTCTGCCCCTCCCCCGAGTGTGCCCCGTTCCCACTCCTCCCCCACCCCCCAGTGCTTCCTGCATGCTGTGAAACAGCTGATCGCAGCGGGCAGGAGGCACTGGGAGGTAGGGGAGGAGTGGATTGGCGGGGCCTCTGGTGGGTGGGAGGCGCTGGGGTGGGTGTGGGAGCTGGCTGCTGGTGGGTGGAGCACCCAAGGAGTTGGTGCCTATGCTCACAATATCTTAAATAGACTTGATCATGAGGTAATTTGAAATTGTCCAGTAAGGGTGCGTGCTCAGAAATGAGGAATAACTCCTCTGCATAGGCTAAAAGGAAGAACAATGGAGCCTTGGGCTCTCCCTTGAAGAACCCAGACACCCCCCACAGTCCCTGTTGTACCTGCTTGCTGGCTTTTAGCTGAGGTACCTGGAGCCTGCAACAAGATGGCAATATGATTATTTTACATAATAACTTCATTAACTATATTTCCTAGCTCCCCAAGGGCTAGTGTATCCAAATTATTATTCACACAGTTCCAGATAACTTATTTATATAGCCTCTTTTAATAAGCTTCTCTTTTCTTTTCTGTTTCTTTTCTTGTACACAGCTCTGTAATAGCTAATAATTTAAGAACTCGTTGACTGTGTCCTGGTTAAAAAGGTTTTCTCCTAGTGTGCCCTCCAGAAACAAGTTATCCTCAAGAAATCCCCTTCCTTATGGAAAATCTGCCTAACTTACAAGAAGTGATCAGATTTTTTTGGTTGTTTCTTTTCCTGGGGAAAATTTCAATTTTGGGGAAGGAAAAATCGAAAACGGAACTATTTCAACCAAAACCTGAAATATTTTGATTCAGAAATGTCTCATGCAAGGTGCTGTTTAGGCACCTCATGCTCCCATTCTCCTCTATAGGCCAGGGTCCATGATCAGGCTACATCTCTCATGATACACCACAGCCTCCCCTCACCAATGCATCATGGAAGTCCCATGGCTGTGGTGCATTATAGGAGATAAAGTCTGGCAGGGGAACCTGACCTATACATGGAAATGGGGACTTGAAGGAACTGAATTACAGCTTCCACGAGGTACTGCAGCCGCATTTCTGAATTGCAATATTTTGGTTTTCAAGCAAAACTTTTCAGTTTTTGGGCATTCAGTTATTCAATGAAAAGTTTAAAATTTCTGTGGAAAGCAGACACTTTTCACAAAAAAGTGTTTAGTCAGTATCTGAAATATTTGTCACAAAAAAATCAGTTTTGATGGTAATCTTTTGACCAGCCTTACCCATTATTTAGTAGGCAAGAGAATGTCTGAAGCATAGCCATAGCACATAGCAAAACCATTATTTTGTACCAAAACAAACTGGAGAGACTACCATATGCCGGGAAGCTGGATATGAGGCGACAGTGTGCCCTTGTTGCCAAGAAGGCTAATGGCATTTGGGGCTGTTTAAGGAGGGGCATTGCCAGCAGATAGAGGGACATGATCATTCCCCTCTATTTGACATTGGTGAGGCCTCATCTGGAGTACTGTGTCCCGTTTTGGGCCCCATGTTACAAGAAGGATGTGGAAAAATTGGAAAGAGTCCAGCGGAGGGCAACACAAATGATTAGGGGCTGGAGCACATGACTTATGAGGAGAGGCTGAGGGAACTGGGATTGTTTAGTCTGCAGAAGAGAAGAATGAGGGGGGATTTGATAGCTGCTTTCAACTACCTGAAAGGGGGTTCCAATGAGGATGGATCTAGACTGTTTTCAGTGGTAGCAGACAACAGAACAAGGATAATGGTCTCAAGTTGCAGTGGGGGAGGTTTAGATTGGATATTAGGAAAAACTTTTTCACTAGGAGGGTGGTGAAGCACTGGAATGGGTTACCTAGGGAGGTGGTGGAATCTCCTTCCTTAGAGGTTTTTAAGGTCAGGCTTGACAAAGCCCTGACTGGGATGATTTCGTTGGGAATTAGTCCTGCTTTGAGCAGGGGGTTGGACTAGATGACCTCCTAAGGTCCCTTCCAACCCTGATATTCTATGATTCTATGATTCTATGAATGAAACTTGGCTACCCCCTACAAGATTCAGATTGAATCAAATGGACCAGACACAGTTTTAGATTGAGTCAGAGCTGACCAGAAATAGTTCTGAGGGTCTATGACAGTGATATTTGGGTATCATTGCTGCTTGTGAATAAAGAGGTGCTCAGATAATATGGCAATGAGGGCCATATAAGCACATATATAGACAATGATCACCAAAGTGAAACTTCTTTCTAACAGTATGTAGACATTATTATGCTATACCCTGCAATGTTGAGCTTACAGAAAGGCACAGCCAGAAAAGAACTCCACACCCAGTTGTCAAAACAAAAATGATATCCAGGATAGTAAAATAAATATTTAATTTTGTTGTCTTCCTCTACCAATCCCAGATATCCAGCCAGCTCTAATAATACTTTATAAATATAAATATTTTAAAATAATTTAAGTGTTTTGATACATTTTCTTGTGTTCATTTTTCACTCCCAGCCGAGTGTTGGCTTTACAACAACTATAGTTTAGACAAACTACTGTGAGCTGGATTTTTGCATATTGTAAATATATCAAGGACAAAGGACAGTAGCTTTGAAGTAAAAATAATACTAGGTGCTTATATAGCTCTTTATATCTTCAAAGTGTTTTTTTACAAACATTCATCAATGACATATGGCAACAACTTTATTGTACACTAAACCAGCCTCATTATTCCTGTAGATGCTTCAGCTACCCAAATTGCCAACTCTGGATCAAGGACCTGTGAGAAGTAATAAATCTACTCTGCAACTGAGTAACAATAGATCCATTTGGAAGTAGTTGTGTTTTCCCTAAGCCTGGCTGACCCATCTCTCTCTGCAGTAGGTTAGTAGTTGCATATTAAAATTGTTGATTTACTTTGTCTATATTTGGGCTTCTCGATTCATTAAAACTCTCCTTTGTTGTGATGCCTATAAAAAACTTGACAAGGGTATGTGGAGTCGACTGCCTACCAGTATTGTCTTATTGTTTCCTTGCACAACCCCATCTGTCTGTCTGCATCCATCTATTGTCGCATCTTATACTTACATTGTAAACTCTTTGGGACAGGAATCATGTCATGGTTCTGTCTTTGTACAGAGCCTTGCACAATGGGATCCTTGTCCCTGGTCCATGACTAAGGCTCTTAAGCGGTATGGCAATACAAATAATTGGTAATAATAATACAGAATTTTCAAACACTGCCATTGGCAGAGCACTTTTCTTTTTGGTGATGCTGCCCCTAAAACAAACAATTTTAAGGGACACTAAATTAGAAATTGATGTGTCCCAAACATGACCAGGGGAGCTCCTTCTCCTGCACAGAATGGGTCTCAACTGCCTTCTTGATATCATAGAATAGAATCATAGGGTTAGACGGGACCGCAAAGGTCATATAGTCCCTGCCAAGATGCAGGATTTATTGTGTCTAAACCATCCAAAACAGGTGGCTATCCAGCCTCCTTTTGAAAACCTCAGTGAAGGAGCTTCCATAACCTCCCGAGAGAGTCTGTTCCATTGTCCTGCTGTTCTTACAGTTAGGAAGTTTTTCCTGAGATTTAATCTAAATCTGCTATGCTGTAATTTGAGCCTCTTGTCCTGCCCTCTGTGGAAGGAGAGAACAACTTTTCTCCATCTTTTTTATGGCAGCCTTTCAAGTATTTGAAGACCCGCTATCATGTCCCCCCTTAATGTCCTCTGACATTATTTTCCCCCAGACTCTGCATTCCCTAGCCCAGTCAGCAACACCTCTTCAAATTATCCCACCACAATTCCCACAGGGTTTTCCTTTGAAATTAAGACTTTGCACTAAGGGTATGTCTATGCAGGAGCTGGAAGGTGTCATTTTCAGCTCGAGTAAACATATCCTTGCTAGCTCTGATCAAGCTAGTGCACTAAAAATAGAAGTGTTGACTCAGTGATGATCGTGGCAGGACAGGCTAGCCACCCCAAGATTGATCCCATCCAAGACCCTAAAAACTGACTGATGGTGGTTAGCCCCTCCCACTATTCATTCCACCATGGCCACACTTCTATTTTTAGTGCAGTAGGTCAGTCATAGCTAATGCAGCTATGTCTACCCAGCCTTGAAATTTCCATCTCCAGTGTAGACATACCCTAATATTCCCATTTCAGAGGGGTTCCAGGAGACTATCAGCACAGTCCCATTAGAATCACATAATCAAAGAGTAGTGTACAGGGATTCTCAGAGCTAGGGCCTATGTTTGATCTAGTCTTCCCTAAAAGAGTCAGGGAACAGCTAGAATCAATCCCAGAGATGAATTGTACCTCCCTGACATACAATATCTCCCAGAGTTAGTGGGGGGCAGTGCAACTCTACACAGCCACTAACAGTTCAACTATCAAACCATGCCTTTTAAACCATAAAACTGTTACGCTTGTATCACTTAGTGTAAACTGGATGTCAGATACATTTTTTTCCCATCTGGTATCTATTATAATATATATATAAATTTGGACACAGTCTTTGACCTTAAGTATAGAACAAAATACTTGTTTAAAATAATGTTTAGGTTTGGCCTCTTTTGTTAACTGGCAAAATCCTTTATTTCTAGAATATATGCAAACTATTCTGCTTAAGCTTATGCAAACTGCTACAGATAATATTTTGATTTTTTATCAACATTACTCATCACTTTAGACTGTGCAATATAACTCATGGCAGTCTGGATTTAATGAACGTTTGAATGAGCCTCTACCCTAATTTTTTTGTGTTTTGAAAACCTAAATCTCATTGAAAGCTGAGCTTTGTTTATTTCCCAAAATTGATCTGAAGGCCATTTGGAACACTTAGTGTATTCTAAAATGT
Organism: Chrysemys picta bellii; assembly: GCF_011386835.1. Lineage (NCBI taxonomy): Eukaryota > Metazoa > Chordata > Testudines > Emydidae > Chrysemys > Chrysemys picta. The sequence goes on from NC_088792.1 coordinate 249,274,365, forward strand.
GATCATATCAACAATACATGTTCAAGTTTGTTTTAAAGTCAGTTTTTCTTTCCCAGTTTACATAAATCACTTAAAAAATCATTCACTTTTTTGGATCATAATGTGCTCACTTGGCTTTTAGACCTAGACGGTTTACAGGCCAATTTTTCAAACAGGATTCTAAAGCTATTTGTGGATTACTTTCTGTTTGCTACTTGTTATCTGCATTCCTGAGGTAAGCACGTTAAAATGACTGAGGATTTTCATCAAGCTAAGTGATTATACTAAATAGGGCAATTTTGGGTGCTTTTAGCTTGTGTGTTTAAACATACTATGCAGGAGAAACCAATGCTACATTTTCTTTTAAACCACAGAGGGCACTGTTTATTCTTACTGAAAAATGACCTTATTACAGTAGATTTCCACTCTCCATAACACAATTAGTGTATAAGTTTAAATGTTACTTTTGGCATTTTTTCATTTTCTGTTCCTTTGGTTAAAAAAATATTCTAAATGTATTAGTCAGGCACATTCATACATTTTCAGTATTTGACACAAACTACTCTATATTCCTTTGAATTTGCTTTCCTCTTCCCTTATTGATTTATACACATATTCTTCTGTATAAATAAACGTTATGTTTGCACAAACCTGATCAAAATAGAGGTGCCTGCTTCCTTAAAAGGAGTGGTTGTTAGGAATTTGCAGAAGAAACTGTGTCTCAAGGTTGTCTTTTTGCTAACTATCATCAGCTTTTCAACCTATTCTGTTTGGGTAAGATTATTGGAAAAAGTGGTGTTGGGGCAACACTTGCATCAGCTGGAGTCCTCATATTTACTTCATCCCTTTAATTGTGCTTTCAGCCTGCGTATAGTACAGAGATTGCACTGTTCTCCTTGCTTGATGACAAAGGCAAATGTCTATGCTGTTTCTATTAGTATTATTATTATGGCTTGTTGAAAAATTTTGAATTAAACATTTTTTGTCAGAAAATAGGCTTTTGTTGAAATTGAAATTTTCTGTGGAAAAAATGGACTTTGGCAGAATTTTCCATCCAGAAAATTGAAACAAAGTTTTGATCAGGAATGTCAAAACATTTAGTTTCAATCAAAAATATTGAAAGAACCATTTTGACACTTTTAAATTAAAATTTCTTAGAGCTTTGCATTAAATTAAAATTTTTACTAATTCAGCTTTTCATCCTGATTTGGGATTAGGACAAGGGTCAAAATATCAGAATTTCACGCAGTATGAAAATTCCATTTTTAATCAACTATTATTATTTTATTTGAATTGTGCTAGCATGTAGAGGCCCTAGGGCCCCATTGTGCAAGACACTGTACATAGATGGCAAAAGATGGTCCCTGTCCTGAAAAGTTTATAATCTAAATAAACAAAACGGATAAAGGGTAGAGGAAAGGTATAACCGAGGGCTTGTCTACACTGGCATGTTTCTGTGCAGTAAAGCAGTTTTTTGCACTCAAACTGTAGGTGTGTACACACTGCCAAGCCACTTTGTGTGCTCCATCATCACAAGGAGCACGGCGTGGACACACAACAGCGGTTTAATTCCAGCGTTTTAATAAAAGTGGTATAACTTGTGGCGCACAAACTTGCCGGTGTAGACATACCATAGAAGTAGAATGAAAAGTGATTGTTTGCCAACATCATGTTAGTTGCATGTTTGTCAGTTTGTTTTGTTGGTTATTTGTTTTCATAATTTTGGGGCTCATTTTAGATGTATTGGAAGCCTTTGAAGTTTTATTGACTTTACTACTGGCCCTGTCCGAGGTAAATGGGATCATATTTGAGTAGTTCCTTCCTCCCTCTAATAGAGACTGTAGGGAGCAGTGTTTAATTTAATTGATCATTTATTATGAAGGCTCCCTAGTGTTCGGGCTCCACCGGGATCTACTTTTTCACTGCTCCTGTTCAAACTATATATGTGGTTGGCACAGAGATGGTGAGGTGATCTGGACTGAACTATCACTATACAGATCATATTTAGCTCCATGTAACCCTGACATTGCAATGTTGTTTGCTTTCCCAGAGCCTGGCCAAAAGTAGGACTGGGAAGAGCATGAGTTGACTGAAGCTCAATCAGAGAAGACAAAGCTGATGTTAGTGGGTTGGGAGAACCATTTAGAGAGTATTTGTGATTTGGGGAATCTGACTGTATAATTTATGAATTCGGTGTAAGATTATGAATTCTGTATCTCTACCAAGATCCAAATTCTATTTTGTATATGGGGCTTGTTATGTTCTCTGTTGTCCTTTCAATACTATATTGGAACAAAATTCCAACAGTGATAGAGGCAAAGGCCTAACAATAGAGGGTCATTTAACTTAAGTGCCTGACAACTGAAATATAATCACTTCAGACAATAGACTGGTTCCCAACCAGGAACACTTGTTTGTCAGGGGAGAGGGTTCCTGGCAAGAAAATCTCTGGTCATGTGTTGAAGCTGAGGGAGGAGACTAGAAGTATAAAGGAAGGGAGGAGCTAATCTATCTGGGGCCATTTTTATCCAGCTCAAAATGAGGGAGAAACAACCCAGCATGTAGCAGCCTGATCAAGCAGGAAATACTGTCTACCTACCTGATTCCCAAGCACTCCCAAGGGAAGGGTGAGCTAGTGGGGGTATTGCATTTAGGATGTTGTTTTCTAAGTGACCTGTACTCTCTTGTGCTTTATCTGTTAAGTAAAAGAGCAAAGGTGTTAGAATTCTGAGTAAATGTTTGTATGTGTTATATGCCATTACTACCACATTGTCCCCTGAGAGAGTTACACTGTAACCCAGAGGCTCACGTCTTTGATGGAATTCTGGGAGAGAGTGTGTTTAAGCTACCCAGGAATCTGGAGGGTTAGCACTGATCTCAGCAACTAGGCAGCTGGACAGCATGTTTGAGCTCTCAGGAGGGTTCTAGATAAAGGGTCTGTGCCCTGAAAATGTTCCTAGAACCCCAAAACTGGGGGAGTGGATGGGTTTTGTTCAAGTTCCAGAGGCTTGCAACACCTGGGGACTCATTGGCTAGGTTCTCTCACAGCAGTCTAGTGAGTGGCTGAGAGGGGAAGCTCAACTGGGATCTGTCACAGTATTGCAGGGATGATATCTACTCCTATGAACAATGATTATAGGGTTTGCCCAATCTTTGTCAAATCAGTTTTCAATACTGGGGTACTTCTGGGTCACCAACAGGTCCAGGTGGTTGCACACGACTAAAGTTTTGTTTTTTTTTGGAGGGAAGATTGTACATAAAAACTACGGCTGTCAAGTCATCAAAAAATTAATCACGATTAAAAAAATTAATCACAATTAATCGTGCGATTAATCGCACTGTTAAACAACAATAGAATACCATTTATTTTAAATACTTTTGGATATTTACTACATTTTCAAATATATTAATTTCAATTACAACACAGAATACAAAGTGTACAATGCTTACTTTATATTTATTTTTGGTTACAAATATTTGCACTGTAAAAATCAAAAACATTTTTTTTCAATTTACCTCATACAAGTACTGTAGTACAATCTCTTTATCATGAAAGTTGAACTTACAAATGTAGAATTATGTACAAAAAACTGCATTAAAAATAAAACAATGTAAAACTTTAGAGCCTACAAGTCCACTCAGTCCTACTTCTTGGTCAGCCAATCACTTAAATAAACAAGGTTGGTTACAATTTGCAGGAGATAACGCTGCCTGCTTCTTGTTTACAATGTCACCTGAAAGTGAGAACAGGCATTCGTATGGCACTGTTGTAGCTGGCGTTGCAAGATATTTATGTGCCAGATGTGCTAAAGATTCATATGTTCCTTCATGTTTCAACCACCATTCCAGAGGACATGCGTCCATGCTGATGATGGGTTCTGCTTGATAATGATCCAAAGCAGTGCGGACTGACGCATGTTCATTTTCATCATCTGAGTCAAATGCCACTACAGAAGAAGTGAGGTTTTTACCCACGAAAGCTTATGCCCAAATAAATCTGTTAGTCTTTAAGGTGCCACCAGACTCCTTGTTGTTTTTGTAGATACAGACTAACACGGCTACCCCCTGATACTTGACTACAGAAGGTTGATTTTCTTTTTTGGTGGTTCGGATTCTGTAGTTTCCGCATCAGAATGTTGGTCTTTTAAGACTTCTGAAAGCATGCTCCTTACCTTGTCCCTCTCAGATTTTGGAAGGCACTTCATATTCTTAAACCTTGGGTCGAGTGCTGTAGCTATTTTTAGAAATCCTACATAGGTACTTGCTTTGCGTTTTGTCAAATCTGCAGTGAAAATGTTCTTAAAACGAACAACATGTGCTGGGTCACCATCCGAGACTGCTATAACATGAAATATATGCATAATGTGGGTAAAACAGAGCAGGAGACATGCAATTCTCCCCCCAAGGAGTACAGTCACAAATTTAACTGATGCGTTATTTTTTTAACGAGCATCATCAGCATGGAGGGATGTCTTCTGGAATGGTGGCCGAAGCATGAAGGGACATATTAATGTTTAGCATATCTGGCATGTAAATACCTTGCAACGCCAGCTACAAAAGTGCCATGAGAACCTGTTATCACTTTCAGGTGACATTGTAAATAAGAAGCAGGCAGCAGTATCTTCCGTCAATGTAAACAAACTTGTTTGTCTTAGTGACTGGCAGAATAAGAAGTAGGATTGAGTGGAGGTGTAGGCTCTAAAGTTTTACACTGTTTTGTTTTTGAGTGCAAGTTATGTAACCAAAAAACAACTGCATTTGTAAGTTACACTTTCACGATAAAGGGATTGCTCTTCAGTACTTGTATAAGGTGAACTGAAAAATACTATTTCTTTTGTTTATCATTTTTACAGTGCATATATTTGTAATAAAAATAATAATATAAAATAAACACTGTGCACTTTGTATTCTGTGTTGTAATTGAAATCAATACTGAAAACGGTGAAAAACATCCAAAAATATTTAATAAATTTCAATTGGTATTCTATTGTTATAAGTGCGATTAATTGCAATTAATTTTTTTAATTGCAATTAATATTTTTAGTTAGTCGTGTGAGTTAACTGTGATTAATTGACAGCCCTAATAAAAACATAAGAACGGCCATACTGGGCCAGACCAGTGATCCATCTAGCTCAGTAGCCTGTCTTCCAACAGTGGCCAGTGCCAGGTCATTCAGAGGGAAAGAACAGAACAGGTAATCATCAAGTGATCCATCCCCTGTTGTCCACTCCCAACTTCTGAGGCTAGGAATAACCAGAGCACGGGGTTGCATCCCTACCTGTCCTGGCTAATAGCCATTGATGGACCTATCCTCCATGAACTTATGTAGTTCTTTTTTGATCTCCATTATAGTTTTGGCCTTCACGACATCCTCTGGCAACGAGTTGCACAGGTTGACTGTGCATTGTGTGAAGAAATACTTCCTTTTGTTTTAAACCTGCTGCTTATTAATTTCATTGGGTGACCTCTGGTTCTTGTGTTATGTTAAGGAGTAAATAACACTTCCTTATTCACTTTCTCTACACCAATCATGATTTTATAGACTTCTATCATATATCCCCATAGTCATCTCTTTTCCAAGCTGAAAAGTCACAGTCGTTTTAATCTTTCCTCCTACACAAGCTGTTCCACACTCTTAATTATTTTTGTTGCCCAGAAGGTAACTGTACCCATTCCAATTCCAATATATCTTTCTGAGATGAGGTGACCAGTACTGCATGCAGTATTCATTATATGGGTATACCATGGATTTACGTAGTGGCATTATGATATTTTCTGTCTTATTATCTATACCTTTCCTAATGGTCTCTAACATTCTGTTAGCTTTTTTGACTGCTGCTACATACTGAGTGGCTGTTTTCAGAGAACCATCCACAATGACTCCAAGATCTCTTTTTGAGTGATAACAGCTAATTTAAACCCTATAGTTTTGTATGTTTAGTTGGGATTATGATTCCAATGTGCATTACTTTGTATTTATCAATATGGAATTTCATCTGCCATTTTCGTCCCCAATCACCCAGTTTTGTGAGATTCCTTTGTAACTCTTCACAGTCTGCTTTGGTCATAACTATCTTGAGTAACTTTGTGTCATCTGCAAATGTTGTCACCTCACTGTATACCCCCTTTTCCATATAATGTGTGAATATGTTGAACAGCACTGGGCCCAGTAGAGATCTCTGGGGGACACTACTATTTACCTCTCTCCATTCTGAAAATTGACTGTTTATTCCTATCCTTTATTTTCTGTGTTTTAACCAGTAAGATGATCTTCACTCTTATGCTGTGACTGCTTACTTTGCTTAACAGCCTTTGTTGAGGGACCTTGTCAAAGGCTTTCTGAAAGTCCAAGTACACCATATCCACTGGATCACCCTTGTCCACATAAAAAGCAACAGAGGGTCCTGTGGCACCTTTAAGTCTAACAGAAGGCCTTCTGTTAGTCTTAAAGCTGCCACAGGACCCTCTGTTGCTTTTTACAGATTCAGACTAACACAGCTACCCCTCTGATCCTTGTCCACATGTTTGTTGACCCCCACAAAGAATTCTAATAGGTTGGTGAAGCATGATTTCCCTTTGCAAAAGCCATGTTGACTCTTTCCCAACAAATCATGTTCATTTATGTGTCTGATAACCTACCTCAGAAGAAGTCAACCCTACTAGTACTTGAACCCTTTCTTGCCCTCCCGCAGGAGCAAGAGGTAAGAATGGGCCATGCCACTTTCAGAATCAAATACCAAATTCACTTATTTGAATTAGCCTTCACTCAGTAATATTTTAACAATTTAAAAGCCAACACCAAAAAGAATCCCTATTATGAAACTAATTAATTTATCCTTATCTACAGGAGGAAGGAAGAGATTATTTAGATTTTTAAAATTCTATGGTGCATGGTAGAAGAACCTAAATAACTGTATACCCTGATCTCTCAAACACTTACACACATTCGTAATTTTACTCTTGCCAGTAATCCCATCAAAGTCAGTGGGATACTCATATGTGTAAAGTTACATGTATGCATAAATATTTGCAGGATTGGGCCTTAGACATTACCACAGTGTATTTTTGAGAACATTTGGATTGTTCTACATGAGAATTTGATTTTTTAATGGTTTTCTTATATTTATTTGGCCTTCTAATTTTCAAAACTAGAAATATAAGCAGGGAAGTAGGGTTACAAAGTCATTACAAAAACTCTGCACAGCACAACTTTGCTATTTTTGGCCTTTCCCCCCTACAATATGCCAATTTATTGCTAGTTATGCTTATCAAGGGATCTTAGACATTATCCATCTCATTTAATTTTGAACCCAAAATATCAGTATAGAGAATGTTGTAAGTGCTTTAATTTGTTCATTTTAGGTATGTCTTGAAGATCTAAAAATGATTAAACATAAGATTCCTTTGCTTTTTGCTTTTAAATGACATAAATTGATCTCACAAGAGAAAAAGCATTACTTAAGTTATCCATAATGCATCTGTTTATGTTTCCAACTGGTGCACTTTATCACAAAGTCATTGGTTTATATTATAAAAGGATGGTTGTGTAATAAGGAGTTAGCAGAAACCACAGGCATGTCTTTGAAATAACTCTAATGGCATTTTTTATGAAATATTGGAAGCTTCATGAAAATGATTTTAATGAAGAAATATAATTTTATTTACTTCCTATTAACTCTGAGTGAGTCAAAAGCACTTTTGTCTCTGTTACAACTAAATATATTTATCTTTTTGGGATAAATTGCTTTAGTGAGCATAATTTAACAATTAAGATGCTGTAATGGAAATAAATATAATCAGAGTAGTTTAACAGTTCAGGGTATAGCAGAAAATGTTAGCTTTCACATGCAATGGTTTTAAATAGGAATATAATGATTTTATAACCTCCTTAAGACAGTGACTCTGTCTTCCTCTGTGTTTGTACAGAGGTTAGAGGGCTCATGATCCCTACTGAGGCCTTTGAGTGCTACCAGAATACAAAGAAATAATAGTAAATGATGATAATTCATTATAGAGGCATAATATGTCATGATGCCATAGTTAAGGCTGAGTTTCACTTTGTAGCAATTTAACTTCTTTGTTTTGTGTGAAAAATATAGCATATCCTTCCCAAACATACAGCACTTAATTCTTGAGCACAGAATGAATTTTCTGAGAATTTACAAGTAAATCTGATAACTAGTTGGGGATACCTTAACTCTAAATTCTCTGGGTTCGTAATACCAGTTTGTTTGTTTTTGGATAGTTACAACATCCTTGTAGGGTCTTTTCCCCTTAAATTACTGAGACATACTCCCAGCCTTAACTCCATTTTAATATAGTTTTTTGTCTGGGAATATTCATTGAGGCTGCCACTACTCCCAGTGAAATCAGCAGTAGGACTGGGCTCGCTATCATGAATATCAAGAAAAGATTAACCATATTTAGATTTTCTTAGACTTCATTATCAGCCATTAAGTTGAAAACCATGAGATGGGAGACTAAATTTTTGTGACAGGTTTCAGAGTAGCAGCTGTATTAGTCTGTATCCGCAAAAAGAACGTGCCACAAGTACTCCTAAATTTTTGTGGACTCATTAACTGGATTTCCAGATGGAGTATTTTGATTGGATAATCACTTCAGCAAGTAGGGGTGGCATCCTGGCTGAGGTCAATGGGAGTTTTGCTACTGCCTTCAAGGGGGCCAGGATTTCACTGAGGTGTTCAAATGTTTGTTTTGCATGCGTAAGTACTACTAATGTGATGCTCCACATGTAAGATTTAGAAGGTCCCCTTATGGAGGCCCACATTTGTAAACTGGGTATTGACTATTTTCAGGGGAAAGAATTTTGGCCTGTTCTCCAAATCTAGCCCAGAAGAACTCATCTTGTGTGTTCCCTGCTGGTTCAAAGTTTGCATAAAGAGGAAGGATTAAAGTTTCAGGCTCCTAACCCATTTGTCATGAAACCTTTTAACCATGACAGAAACTGCAGAACAGCCTTATGTGAAATGTCTGTGAGAAGTGGTTTGAAAAGGTTTACTGAAACACTGGTGTGTGGGCCTAACTTCTAAAGATCAGCACCTGTTCAATTGGGTTTCCCATGTGTGGGAGTTCTGCCACAAAAGGTATGTCTTCTACAAAAACATGTTATGCGTACGCTGCTGTAAGAGCCATAACCCCAGGAATAGCAGAGAAGGGTAAATGGTTCCTGAAAAGTCGTGTTCACTGTGTCTGCCATCTGCCGGCAGTTCTCACCTATCCTGATAGACCTCCTCAGGCTATGTTTTCCATTGTAGTTAGAATTAAAGCTCCCATTGACTTCAACAGGGATAAGATTGGGCCCTGAAGGGGGGGAATGTTTCTGTCTGTCCAAAGCACTCGGCACTTAACATTATACACTCATATTCTAATAGCAAATAACTCCAGGGCAGTCTGTAAGGTTTCTCCAGGGTTGAATTCAACCCAATATAATCTGGCATCCTAGATAGGAGACCCTTTCTGATGTTTCTATGCCTTTTGGAAATACAATTGAAATGTTTCCATATGCAGGCAGGATATAAGTGAATTGATTAATGTTGAGTAGTAAAGTGATCATCAGCAATAACCCGTGTCCTGAAAAACAAAGAAATGCTCCATTTACGAAATGTACTTAAAAAAAAATAACATGATCACAATTAACTTATCCTTCATTGTTACCTTCTTTTCCTGCAAACACAAATTACTAATACCTCTGTATGGTGTACAGAGGACCTTTATCCTGGGCAAGTCATAATCTTTTTGCTTGTTGTATTTCATTTTATGGAGCAAAGCCATAACCTTAGACTTGGGATGTGATTTTTCATTTACACACAGCAACAGCTTGTCATGTCTGACTTCATTACATGACAAATACAAAGCCTGGGCTGAGTTATCATGGAAGAGAGTGGCCCCTGCTGATACTTAACTGCCTTATTGTTAGCAGTGCTATTTGCTTTAGCATAGTGAAAGTTGTGCCAGCTTTCCATTAGACACCTCTGTTTTTCAGAAATTTACAATTTGTCTCCACACATTTGCTCCAAATTGAGATTTGCTTTAGAAATGGTGGCCTAGAAAAGATGCTTGTAAAAGCATCTTTAAAAATACAAAGAACAAAAATATTTGGTAATCTTTAAATTGCAGCTCAAAATACAAATGGAGATGTTATAGTTTGATGCTGTTTATGCTCTTTGAATATAGATTTCCTTCAAAATGTGTGAGTGAATTTGGCACTCATGAATGAGATGGATTGGAGAGCCATCTGTTGTGTAGACAGGTTCTGTGCCTACTGCCTAACTCTCCCACACTCATCAACCCTGATAATCCAATCCTGTGCCTCTCTTGAGCAGAGACCATCAATCATTATAGTGAATTTAGTGCTTGTGAAAGATGCCAGACAGGCAGCACTGGATTCTGAATTCTTTTGTTTATCTCCAATACAGGTACAGTGCAGGGAAGTGCGAATTTCTCCATGCCACCATCTGACTGGTGTCCAACATAAACCATATCTAGATTATAGAAGTAAAGGGAGAGATGCTTGCTGTGAATGAATGGGGAGTTCACTGGTGGCTCACCTTAGTGGCTTCTGCCAGCAAAATTATTATAGTTCCTGAGCAGGATTTACAACTGACTCATTATGGGGATTTCTTTGGGGGTGGCACAGAAGTACTACCTGACCATCAAAAGGGTGATTATCCCCTATGCCACAGGAAGCCTCCTGGCACAGAGAATGGCAAATTATGCTTCCTAGTGCCAGCTGTAATGAATCTGGCCTTTTGTATTTCAAACTAAAATTCTGCATATCTTTAGTCCATAAAGAGGGCAAGTTAATTTGTATAGTTTAGCAAAACCCCTTTTTAAAAATGGCTGAATTACTTGATTCAGAAATTCTGTGCAATTTCACTACAGCAGCTGAAGTCACATAAGACTATAATATCTCCTGAGAGGTGAAGAGGAGAACTCAGAATGAGTGTAAAAAAATCCATTTTTAAATAAAATGGCTCACCTTCCAATAAAACTGTTATGATCAGTGAGTCAAAAATCTGCATATTTGTCAAGTACAGTATGCAGTATGACTTAGAAATTGCTTTCATGCATATTTATCTGTTGTTAAGGTTTCGAAAGTGCCTAAGTGATTTGGGGAGCCTGAGTCCCACTAAAAGTCAATGGGACTTAGGCTCCTAAGTCACATAGACACTTTTGAAAATGTACCCTACATGTACAGAAATAGGTCCATATGTGAGAAGAAATCTTGACAGTTAAAAAAAAAGGAAATTTTGACCTGAAAATGTAACATGGAGGTCCAATAGACTGTTCAGTGGAAGTTCACTGCTTTACTTTTACCTGTTTATGTTACCCATGATGTTTGCAGCATTTCCTAATAATTAGAATAGGAAATACCTCCATTAATTTACCTACTCTTGATGGTATATTCCAATTTAAATGGCATCCACTGTACCTTTTACACCTGCAGATGGCAATTAGGTACAATCTCCTGGACAAGGCCTATTGTAAATGGAATTATCTGCTATTAATACATTTAATGTTTCGCTCCTATAAATATTGTTTCACTATACAAAAAGTACATCTTAGTAATCTTTACATTATGTCTATTCTCTGATTCAGTACCTAAAAATGAGTCAATTTTGAACTACATGAATCACGTAGGCCTTAGTGGGCTGACTCTTAGCTGTTGTAAAGTAGCATTGCTCCATTGACTTGGATGGAGTTAAACCAGTTTACTCCAGCTATAGAGCTGCCCCAGCAAACACAGCAGGTCAGTTTTGTTTTGTGGGGAAGGGCATTTCTCCTTTCCTCGAGTTCGTATTTGATGTTAATTAGAGCCTGAATCACTCCCCCTCCAGCTTTTTGGTAAAATAATGTTCCAGATTAAATGTTGTGTATCAAGCAGGCTTCTTGTTTGTGCAATATGAATTTTCAAGGTAAGATTATCTGTGCCATTAGTTATTAGTCATGTTTCTCAGAGCGCATTGCCAGTGTTTTGTGAGAAGAGAGGTTTAAATAAACAGTTATTAGGACTGAATTTCAGGAGATGAGAGCTTGATACATTTGCAAAGCTTGCTGTGTAACGCAACCTACACTGCGGCACAATTCTTGAAAGTTTTACTTTTTTACAGTCACAGTCAATTAAAGCTGACCTGGCAAGGGACCAGAAAACCTTCAGGAGGATTAGTAGTTATTAGTGTCATTGCCTCTTCTACTGTAAAAACAGTGGCTATGTTATGAGCGGCCAACCACGCATCACCCATGCACAACTAACTCTTCTAAGCATAACTGAAAGAGGGAATAACAAAATGTGATTTGACTTCAGCAGGACTGTCTGATTATCTATGTGACCTAATTTCACTTTTGTCCCTAACTTCCCTGTTTGATAGATATCGCCAGTGATTGTTAGTAAACACTAATGAACTGCCTTTCCCAGCAAATGGCTTTGTGCACTAATCCTGGCTACTGGCAACAGCAATGGCTTTGCAAAGATGAACATTCTCCCTTCGAAGCCTGAGCAGATCAGATTGTGATAAGCCCTGCTGGAATTCCTGTCTGGGTGTTCTGTGTGACCTGGGTGGCAGTAAGAGTCAGTGGAAATCACTCAACACTTGACTCTGTAGTGCTTTGTCTGCGTTTCCCCACCCCCCTGTTTTGTATGCTACGTCGGAGACATGGCTAGCTCTGAACTTTTTACCTTCTATGTGAAGTATTTTTGTGGTGAAGAAAATGGCCATTAAGATGATTTGTGAAATAAATACTATTCATACAGCAGGTGCTGGATCTGTAAACAGTTAATTAGCAATGCTATACAGATGTTGGGTATTTCTGAGATGTCTGCTAGCTAATGTTTTCTGATAGCAGCTCATTCAGCTAATGATTGTCATTTTGTAATTTAGTTTCCAAAATGTTCCCTGTGATGATAGCCCTTATGCCTCTACTTATAACAGCTTCAGAAACCACTGTCATCCAGAGATACTCAACTTACAATACAATTAGTATTTTACTATGGGGCATTCTGATAGGAAAGAAAAGTGAAGTAAGAACAGTGCGCACATGTTGGCCACATGTGTGTTTGGCTAGTTTTTAATCATTATAAGACAATAAGAACCTCGGCTACCATATTGATCAGCTGAAGAGACAAGAAGAATATTCACCTTGCAATCAGGTGAAGGTGTTGAGAAGAGTTTTTATCAAACTTATTAGGATTTTATCAAGTTCTGTTAAAAATATCCATGTTTAACATCTGCTTTCAGAATATTTGGATTGTTTTATACTTTAAAGAAATCATTGCAGAAGTTTATTTCAAAGAAACATACTGTATCCCCAAAAGTCATAATGGTACTCAAAAGTCAAGATAGGAAAAATAAAGATCAATAATGAGATGAAAAGGGTAAGAATGTTCGGTATACACATGTTTCTTGCCTAACTTTGTAAAGCATTTTGAGTTGCTCAAATGAATGGTGCTATATAAATGTAAAGTATTATTATCATTCTAAGTTAGCCCTTACATAAATTGACATTTTCCATTTACCAGACTCAAGTAGATCTCAACATTCTGTGTAATAATTTCCGCTATATTTGTTTTTTGCTATTCAGTACAACAAAACATTATTTATGAATAAGAAAATAACCTAATCACTGAGCAAATGGTAGAAAAAACTTTTGCAATAAATTGAAAATTAATAACATCAGGCAAAGAAGAAACGAGTGAGTTCTAGAATCACTTCAACATTAATGTGTTTGTGGTGGAATTGCCTTAAAGTTATCATTCTTTAAAAGGTCCTAACTAAAGTAGATAACTAATTTGTCATGTAGTAAGCCCTCTCAAATTACACCTTTTATGTTTTGGATTGTACAGACCCTACTTCAGGGCTTTGTTGTTCTTCATGGCCATAGTCATGTGACTACAGATGAATAGAATGGAATGGCAGGAGGTTAAATGTGAGAACTTTGTGTTTTTAGACAGTTCTTATGCTTCTTGAAAAGTTAATTAGGAAGTGAAACCTTAAGCAGTTGACAGTGTGCATTGTGGGCCGCTAGTGCTCTGTGACAAATACCACTGAAAGGTACTTCACTTTCTTTTGTAAACAGCAAGGTAAGGAATTTGCACAAAAATGTATTGGTGAAGATCTGCTTTTCATCATGGTCTAACCACATAGTAAACAACAGAAATAACTTGTTTTAATAAAGTATGGTGTTGAAATATTTATCAGCAAGCTCTTTCTCTCCATTTCAAAGGTATGTTTGGGTAAGAGAAACCCTTGCCTTGAAGAAACCCAATCTGAAATTTTGTTATAACATTTTCTTCAGATCAAGAAACCTAAGGAGAAGTTTGACTTTTAGGCAATCATAGTTACCTCTCAGTTGATTAATACAGTATGCTGAAGCAGTCATCCAAGAATTTCTTCTTACTTTAAATTTAACCCCAAAATATAATTTCTCACATTAAATTATTCTAGCAGTCATGTTATTAAAAAGGGTGGCCATTTGTATTGTTATTTTTTGCATGGATGCTTACTTTTTTCCATAAAAAAGCAACAGCACATCAATTTCTTTGTAGAACAATACAAAAGATTAATACGCCTTTATATAATGAGCTAAATTCTCTTGAGTTGGACCCAGGGCCGGCTCCAGGCACCAGCCTGGCAAGCAGGTGCTTGGGGCGGCCGCTCCGGAGAGGGGTGGCACATCCAGCTATTCGGTGGCAATTCGGCGGACGGTCCCTCACTCCCTCTCGGAGCAAAGGACCTCCCGCCGAATTGCCACCGCAGATCGCGATCGCGGCTTTTTTTTTTTTTTTTTTTTTTGGGCTGCTTGGGGCGGCCAAAACCCTGGAGCCAGCCCTGGTTGGACCCATGTAAATGGTGGGATAATTAGTAAACTAGACTAAGAAATTTCAGCATTAAAGTTTGTTAAAATAGCCTTATGAAATCTTTCAATGGAAATTGCTTTCAGTGGGGTCTGTACTAGTGTAACGTAGTGGAGAAAGTTAAGGATGTGACTTAAACCCATGAGAACTACATATTTCAGTTAAGGCTGCCATGCTTTGCCAAGGCATCCTTAACTTGTCTTCTTTGTATGTAGGCTTCACGTAGCACATGACATGCCCTCTACTATTGCAGGATACCATTGCAACAGAACATAGATAAAAGCATATGAAATATGTGTAAGTTTTAAGTGAAAAGCACTCCTCCATTGCTTGGCACAGAAGAGAGCAAACAAGCACTATTCCTAATGGCATATTGCTGGAGAGCATGGAAGAATTGGGAACAGTACCCCCAATTGCAGCCATAATATACATATGCATTGTTGGGTCTAGCCAGCTAGAAGGGGGGCAGTGCAAGGCAGCAGATTTGCCAAGTTAGCACACAGGTCATTGTACCTCCCTGCAGCATTAACTTGCCCTTTGTAGTTTTCCAGTCTCCTTTGGGGGTGGGGCAGGAAGGGTGATTGTACTGCACACGCTGGGAGCCAGTGGTAGCAGAACCATGGGAGGACAGAACGAAAGGGGTAGACGCTTGGCATGGCTGTATTTCTGGGGCAAGGCTTTTCTGTATATCCTCATCTCTTACACATCCTGCCTCTTCCGTTCCTCACCTAATCCCTCCCCCATGGCAATGTTACAACATACTCAGGCACAGAGGGTTTTTTTACAGTAACTTTTCCCTTTGCCAGTTTTTCCTGCGGAACAGGAGAATTTAGTTTGCTGTTCATATAATCCTATGCAGTGCTGCCCTGTATTTCTAAAGGACTGCATAATGATATTTAGATATAGTACACACAGGAAAGAATTGTTTTTAAAGAATAGCAATAATGCTTAGTTAAGTAAGATGACATCAGATATACCTCTTTCTTCAGAGGATCCCAAAATACCAAACAGTTTAATATTTCTTGGGTAGTTTTTTAAAGATTCATAGATTCATAGATTCTAGGGCTGGAAGAGACCTCGAGAGGTCTTCGAGTCCAGTCCCCTGCTCTCATGGCAGGACCAAATACTGTCTAGACCATCCCTGATAGACATTTATCTAACCTACTCTTAAATATCTCCAGAGATGGAGATTCCACAACCTCCCTAGGCAATTTATTCCAGTTTTTAACCACCCTGACAGTTAGGAACTTTTCCCTAATGTCCAACCTAAACCTCCCTTGCTGCAGTTTAAGCCCAGTGCTTCTTGTTCTATCCTTAGAGGCTAAGATGAACAAGTTTTCTCCCTCCTCCTTATGATACCCTTTTAGATATCTGAAAACTGCTATCATGTCCCCTCTCAGTCTTCTCTTTTCCAAACTAAACAAACCCAATTCTTTCAGCCTTCCTTCATAGGTCATGTTCTCTAGACCTTTAATCATTCTTGTTGCTTTTCTCTGGACCCTCTCCAATTTCTCCACATCTTTCTTGAAATGTAGTGCCCAGAACTGGACACAATACTCCAGTTGAGGCCAAACGAGCGCAGAGTAGAGTGGAAGAATGACTTCTCATGTCTTGCTCACAACACAGCTGTTAATACATCCCAGAATCATGTTTGCTTTTTTTGCAACAGCGTCACACTGTTGACTCATATTTAGCTTGTGATCCACTATAACCCCTAGATCCCTTTCTGCCGTACTCCTTCCTAGACAGTCTCTTCCCATTCTGTATGTGTGAAACTGATTGTTCCTTCCTAAGTGGAGCACTTTGCATTTGTCTTTATTAAACTTCATCCTGTTTACCTCAGACCATTTCTCCAATTTGTCCAGATCATTTTGAATTATGACCCCATCCTCCAAAGCAGTTGCAACTCCTCCCAGATGTAGGGCAAGATTTTCAAAAGTGTTCAGCATTGGCCTAACTCAGCTTCCATTAGAGTCAATGTTAAAACTCCTATTGACTTCAGAGGAGGCAATGTTAGGCCAATACTGAGTGCCTTTGAAAATCTCCCCTCTATTATAAATGCAACACTTTGTATTAACTAATATAAGTGAAAGTGCATGAAAGTAATATAATGAAAGTGCATTAACTAATATAGCTGCACCACACCTCTGTGTGGTAGGTATAATCTCTACTTTACAGATGCAGAAACTGAGGACCAGAGAGATTAGTGCCTGCTGTTTTGGGTGCCCAACTTGAAAAACTTTTTTATGTCTAGTAGGAGCCTAAATGTGGAGGGAGGTAAATAACTTTGGACACCTCTGATTGAAAATACAGTATTATACAATTATTCTTTCATATACAGGACATTATCTATCATCCAGTAACAAGTATTGTGTGCTTATATATGATGCCCCTACAGAAGAAATATATATTATAGATATATTGCTAATGTGGTCAATAAGTACATATTTTGATAATATATTTTAAAACTTGCCATGTCTTGATAATATGTCTGAAATATAGAAATCTAAGGCACTCAGGTTAAATAGAATCAACCTATATCTCTAGTCACTGTTGGTAGCTCTTTGTGGACTG
Source organism: Chrysemys picta bellii (assembly GCF_011386835.1). Taxonomy (NCBI): domain Eukaryota; kingdom Metazoa; phylum Chordata; order Testudines; family Emydidae; genus Chrysemys; species Chrysemys picta. Next base: position 249,291,791 of record NC_088792.1, read on the forward strand.
ATCCCTGTATCTACTCTGAGTCCTATTGATATCAGTGAGGCTATGAGTGGGTACAGAGATCGACCCATGCAGACAATCTTGCAAGGTCCAGATCTGATTCTGCTGAGGTCTTTTAATGATATCACCAGTCTAGTATTATATTTAAAGGATAAAAATGTTTTCCAACATTTGGTGTAAGAACAGATCTGGAAAGTATGTATTTTGCTAACAGCATTAAAATACACTAATTAATACAATATTAAGCATATGTGAAAATAACAGGAACAGGAAGGATAGGATTCTCCACTCTGTTATGGCTGCTTTGCACCACTCAAGCTTCTGGCCATAATTGGCTTGTGGAAATTTCCCCTTGCACCAGGGAACTCTGCTGGTATAAAGCTGGCAGAGGCAGAGATTCTGTCTCCTGTGCCACCCACCCAGCATCTTTGTAGGGGGGAATATCAATGGTATTCTGGGGGCATACTGAGGGTGGAATAGACTCTGTTACTTCCAACCTTCTACTGGCATAAGGTCACGGCAGGACCTAATGTCAGTGGTGTAAGTTAAAGCTGCTCCAACATACACCAGGGCCGGGTGGTACATGACTGGGGAGCCCTGACCAATTTCCTGGTGGCTTCACCCCATCTCTGCACTGAGTAGAGCTCTGGTGTAGTGGAGAATCTGATCTTTGGAATGTTTTAAACAGATGGTTAGTTCTGTGCTGCAAAACTTGTATATAAAATTGTTGAATAAGAGGAGAATTCTGTACCAGCCTTGAAAAGCAGCTTGAAAGAGAGAGAGGTGTGTGTGAGAGAGAGACAGAGTGTGCAGGGAGGAGATGAGCAGGCCAGACCATAGAGAGACCACACGATGCAAGGAGACAGAGGAATATATAATAGGTCCATGAATTATGTCCCATGGGGAAGCTGAAGTAGCAGCTATGGGATGGCTGTGAAGTTGCTCCATGTCTGTGTTGAAGAGGAAGATTCCATCCCCCTCAGTCCATGTGTGGGTTCAGCAAAGCTCATTTACTCAGTCTTTGAGCTGGAGAAGAGTATTATTAGGGTGAAAATGGTCCCAGGGGAGCAGAATGGAAGGAAAAAACCATTGCAACATTCTTCCTCCTTATCCCGATAGCAGTAACCCATTCACTGCACTACACACAATGTGGGGAAGAGATTGGGAGAGATGGCAAGAAAAAGATGGAGCTGGGAAGAAGATGTATTATCATCAGTGATTTAGCCAATAGCATACAGAGTACACTTATAAATTGTTTGCGAACAATACCAAGCTGGGAGGAGTTGCAAGTGCTTTGGAGGATAGGATTAAAATTCAAAATGATCTGGACAAACTGGAGAAATGGTCTGAAGTAAATAAGATGACATTTAATAAGGACAAATGCAAAGTACTCCATTTAGGAAGAAACAATCAGTTGCACACATACAAAATGGGAAATGACTGCCTAGGAAGGAGTACTGCAGAAAGGGATCTGCGGGTCATAGTGGACCACAAGCTAAATATGAGTCAATAGTGTAACGCTGTTGCAAAAAAAGTGAACATCATTCTGGGATGTATTAGCAGGAGTGTTGTAAGCAAGACATGAGAAATAATTTTCCCGCTCTACTCCGCGCTGATTAGGACTCAACTGAAGTATTGTGTCCATTTCAGGAAGGATGTGGACAAATTGGAGAGATTCCAGAGAAGAGCAACAAAAATGATTAAAGGTCTAGAGAACATGACCTATGAGGGAAGATTGAAAAATATCGGCTTTGTTCAGTCTGGAAAAGAGAAGACTGAGAGGGGACATGATCACTGTTTTCAGGTATGTAAAAGGTTGTTACAAGGAGGAGGAAGAAAAATTGTTTTTCTTAACCTTTGAGGATAGGACAAGAAGCAATGGTCTTAAATTGCAGCAAGGGAGGTTTAGATTGGACATTAGGAAAAACTTCCTAACTGTCTGGGTGGTTAAGCATTGGAATAAATTGCCTAAGGAGGTTGTGGAATCTCCATCATTGGGGATTTTTAACAGCAGGTTAGACAAACACCTGTCAGGAATGGTCTAGATAATTATTCCTGCCATGAGATCAGGGGAGTGGACTATATGATCTCTCGAGGTCCATTCCAGTTCTGATTCCTCTATGATTTTATCAATGGTAGTAATTCTGCCTATGTTGGACTTTTCATCTTCAAAGTGCTTTACAGAGTAGCCTTTTAACTTTAACAGCAGATTAAGCCCCTTGGTTAGCAAACTTTCAATAACTTTAAATGGGCTCGGTTAACACGGATGAGGATTTTGCAGTATTGATTTATGTAAGAGGATCTGTATTAACAGAGGTGCAATCACATAAAAATATTGGGAGGATTCAGGAATGAAAATACATGAGTCTTTGTAACTGTCTTATGGCAAGCATCAAGAAGACAATGAATAGTTGAACGGGATGGGCGTGTCTTTCTCCCTCCCCTACTACTAAATTCCTGATGTGGTTGGTAAATGCTTCTGAGCAATGCATTTAGGGCTCATGCCTCTGTTCAAGCAAATGGGAGGAGGCAGGATTTTAGAGGTGTGATCTAATTTACATGCATATTAAGGGTTTATGCCTTGGGAGGACCAGTGGGAGTTTAGGCACCAGCACATCATATGATCATGTGCTTGGAATGTTTTTTTTCCCCCTTTCCTTTACCACTTAAGAAGTTATTTTTACGCCCTATTATCCTACACTGCCGGGTGTGTATGTGAAGGGAGCAGTGGCCTTTCTGTGTACCCCCCGGTATGGAAATTGCTTTGACCTTTATTTTAATTCATTTGGCCCAATGAATATCCTGTCCCAGCAGCAGAGAGAGGCTTCACCTTCCTTTTTAAGCAGGCATGTTTAGTTTGAAAACAAAATACTAGAACTGCACTATTTTCAGGAAAGAACTTCTCTCCCCTTTTTTATTGCCTACAAAATGCCTGGAGAGTTTCAAAGTAATAGCAAGTATTGTGTAAGAGAATAGCATATAAAAAAGAAATCTTTTATTTTTTCAGAAAAACCCTTATTCCCCACACTCTTCCAAAATGGTAAATGAGCCTTCTGTATGCTTTGGCACCCGGAAACATTTTTAACAAAGTCTTTGTAAACACCAGTAATGTATCCATCCTTTTAAACTTAGATCTGCAGGAATGTATACATTGTAAAAATGGAGTGAAAAAACAGAGTCCAACATTTTAAACAATCAATTTGATTCTGCTCACAGCAATTACTCTGGTTGTCAGCAGGAATAAAATTTACAATCACAGGAAAGCATAAAAAGTCAAATGTATTCTTGCAAAATGTAGCATAAGCTGCATGTAAATTAGATCACCATTCTGAGAACCTGTCTCCTCCCATTTGGTTGTGCAGAGGTGTAAGTCCTAGGCATGTTGCTCTGAAGCATTTAGCAAATTCAGAGTAGACATGAGAGAAGGGTGTCACATTTTGGGGTGCAATCTAGTCAAGTGAGGGGTGGTGCCACTGCCTGCCCTGCAACCTTGGGTGCCTCACCATGCTTTGCTGTTGTAGCTCCCAACAAGGGCTGCTCTCAAACAGCATGCAGGTGACACCCCGAGTGTCTGTGTATATCTGTACCCCTGGACCAGCACATCTGACCCCATCAGTCTGACAGTAACACTCCAGTCACATTCTTGCTTCCATCAGCCTTGGTTACTATTTGCAGGGTGACCCTAACATACTTCCAGTCCCAAATTTCCTTCTCCTTGTTCTGCACTTTCCAGACCTCTCCTGGGCAGTTGGTCCATTGCCCTTGTAAATGGTCAATATTCAACAGTTTGCTACTTTAACTGGAGGTACCAAATAGTTCAGTTTAAACACAGCACTGGATTAGTTTAGATTACAAATAAAACCAGTTTATTTAACTGCAAAGAGATGGGTTTTAAGTGAGTACAAGTGTAAGATATTAAAGCCAGAAATAGTTAAAAGAATAATAAAGATAAAATGCTTCCTAGTAGCTAAAACTTAACAAGCTAGACTTGGTTCAAGGTGAAATCCTTACCACACATTCCCAGAAACATGGCTTAGCATATTCTCAGGTCAGGATCTCCCCTCAAAGTCAAAGGGCTGGTTCTTTTGTCTTCTTAGGTCGGAAAGAGCGAGATAACCAGGGGTGTTTTTGTCCCTCACTTCTATTGTCCAGTCACTCTATGAAATGCATTTCTCTGAGAACAGCAGTACTTGTGGCACCTTAGAGACTAACAAATTTATTAGAGCATAAGCTTTCGTGGACTACAGCCCACTTCTTCGGATGCATCCGAAGAAGTGGGCTGTAGTCCACGAAAGCTTATGCTCTAATAAATTTGTTAGTCTCTAAGGTGCCACAAGTACTCCTGTTCTTTTTGTGGATACAGACTAACACGGCTGCTACTCTGAAACATTTCTCTGAGAGTGACCCCTAGATAAAGTTCATTCAAGCTGTGAGGAGGAGACATGGTGTCTTGTGGTGAAAGAGGTTCCATGTTGTTTGCTAAAATGCAGATTGATCTGTTGCTGCCCTCTGCTGCCAAAGAATGGCCACTTGACCAGTGATCAAGTGACTGCCAATCAACTTTGATGACACCTTTGTGAGAGGTCTTTGAGAAACTGATTTACTCCCCTCCCCAGATGCATCTGGTAAACACATTGTAGTCATAATTCCAGTGTATCTTCACAACTCTTAATATGCATTTTATACAAACATTATAGAAGAATATTAATGATCAGTGTTATTAGTTTTTAAATGATAACTCACAATTCATATTTTGCACACAATTATTACAGTAATGTGAAGGGTGCTTTTGGTCACAAAGAGTCAGTACCATTTATGGCTCACTTACATACCTTCTGAGCAGGGAGAACCACTGCTGGTGTGCTTTGGCAGTGAAGGGCTAGTTTTCAAAAGTGGCCTATGAAACTGAACATGCAAGCTTTGTGCATGCACCCATATCAGTATGCATGAGTCCCTGGATACCTAGAGGCATATTACCCACTCTGAAAATACACATTTTTCATGCCAAATTTTGGCCCTAGAAGTTGAAGGAAAATATGTGAATTGACTAATTGTTAAATTCAGAATCTAATTACAATCCGGAGTCCTTTCGCACAGAATTCAAATTGGCTGCAGTAGTAGGCACACATTTGGAAGGACTGCAGTGTCAAGCCTATAGAAATGAAAGACAGAAAAGACTTATTAGGCCATCCAGTCCATCTCCTTCCAGAGCAAGATTGCTCTGGAAGTGCCGAGTCATAGAAATTAGACAATTAAGACCTACTACCATTGACCCCAATTCTGCAATTGGAAGTCATCAGATTGACTATGCTCACATGGAATGAGACTCTGCGTGGGCAAAGCAGGCTGCTAGTATTCTATCAATTGCAGGATCAGAGCTTTAATGTAAATGTGTCACAATCCAAACACTTGAGCAAAATATTAACTTGAGAAATCATTCCCATACTCGGATCAGAATAACAAGAAAACAAAGTAACAGTACAGAAAGAAGGTCCCATGTGTATAAGTCAATTCATTCTTAGCTTCAGTTTCCTTCCAGCTCCAGCTACATTTGTTGCCAAGTTGCTTCAATTCTGCCAGTCTAGAATATTTCAGACCTTAAAAGTGAAGTAATCATGCAAGATCACTGGTTTTTAATACTTCATACACCATAATAAATGTAGGGTTGTTCATATCCTGTGCTTAAGCCACATGCAGAACTTCCATACTTATCCTGGTGAAGACTAAACACTGACTGCTCCTCACTGGTGCCCCATAGGTCACATCTCCTGCTTGTTGCCTTCCTTTTCTACCTACAGCCCTTCAGCTTTTTTGCCTGGAACTCACCCTCAACCTGCCTGAAGGGAGAAGACCTCCATTACTCTCTGAGTCCTCTCCCAGGCCCAGACTGCCCCTGCAGCTGGAGGAGAAAGAAGGAAAGAAGGAAATCCAACAGGAGAGAGGAGGAGAGGGATTCTATCTTCCTACCAAACTCTGCTTCACTTCCTGTCTTCTCCCATTTCAGACTTAGCTCACTTCTTCCCAGTTCATCACCACTACAATCACCAGGCCCAGTCTTCCCTACCCTAGACCTTTTGTGTCTAGATGAAACAGTAATAAAGACCAGTGGTCTTTATCCCCCTCTCCTATCACTTCATCTTCAAGTGGCCTCTGACTCACCCCCTCTGACCATACTTTCATCTAGAATGGAAGCTATACAGCTTTCTGCTTTACTATATTGATTCATTCGGAAAAGCTGACAAAAACAGAGACTGTAAAGGAGCTGGGAGACTCTGCAATATTCTCCCAAATGAAATAGTTGAAAAGTGGGACTTTTAAAACTAGATTGGGCAAAATACTGAAAAATATACTTTGGGTATCAATCCTGCATGGCCCCTGGAAATGGAATGGATGCTCTGAGAGAACTTTCCCATCTCTAGCAATGGTGAGTCTGTGCTTTAGTGATGCTATGATTTTTTTTTTAAGTTTTGTTCATAATATAACATGGATATCTGAGTGCTAAGTTCACCCTTTTCTCTTGAATTACCTATCTCCAAAATTATTTCAGAATCAGAATTCTATTCCTTGCGAGTCTGCACAAGAAAGTAGATCTCATTTCAATTGACAAGAATCTGAAAACAGGTTCCCAGTTCTGTGGGAATTTTTCTTTTCAGTAATACATAATCCTCTCTGACTACATTCATCTAATTCTTCAAGCCATTTCTGCAGTAGTAGGTACTATCAGGTTTCTACCTCTTCATAATACATTTTTAACACACAGAACTAACATCTGAAAGCTAATTACATTCAGAACATTTTAAAACCAGGCTCTCAGAGATCATTTCAAGCATGCCAGACTTGGTCTTGTAGAAAAATGCAAACTTAACTTTTTTTAACAATTTTTGAAATGATTATACAAAGGAGTATCAGAAGTATTTCTGCTATATTTAGCAGGACTTTGATTTTACAAACATATTATTAATTATATTTATCATGGTAGATCCTAGGACCTAGCCAAGGTAACACAAAGTAGTCCCTGTCCCGAAGAGCTTAGCACTAAATAGGCAGTACAGATAAATAGTAGGGAAAAGGGGTGTAACACACAAGCAGAGTGATCAATGTGATGGTAGCAAATGTCATATTAGTGCCACAATTAATCAATTGATTTTGGTGGGGGGGGGGTAGTTAGGAGGAGGGGATTAGCTAAATGGAAACACAAGGGAAGGGAGGGAGTGAGGGGGACAGAAAGGGAGAGGAGGAAGGTATGAGGGGCAGGTGTAGAGGGAGGCCAAGGTGAAGAGACTGTGAGATGGTGGGTGGAAGGGGAGTGGAATTAACCAGTCCAAACTGTAGAAAATATATCGGGGTCCATCTGTCCCTGATTAAGCTGCTTTTATAGGCCCCAATCCTGTAATGAGTTCAGTGAGACTCCACATGAGCTCAGTGGTCCTACTAATTTATCTCATGATAGGATTAAGAGCATAGGGGTGTACAAGGAAAGGAACAGTCTATTTCATAGTATTATACATTTAATTAAAAATTCTGACTGTTCTGTAAAGCTGTGTTATTACTTCTCAGTCTGTAAACCCATTTCCTCGTTTGTGGCACACTGTGAAACTTCTGAATTCCGTTGATGCACTGGTATGACCTTTTCTTGTTTTCATCGCTGTGTGTTGTACATGTTGGCACAAGAAAAAAAATATGCAGAAGTTTCTGTTTGTGAGATGAACTAGAATCATCATCAGGGATATCAAAGAGGGCATCATCCTTTTATCCAGTGGAGAATTTTCAGTCTGTTCCAATAGTTCAGTCATTGTTTGTCATGCAATGTATTTCCCCAGTAGTTTTATAGCTTTACACAATTCTATAGTATTTGCAGTGACAGTGTTTTCTGTACTGCATCTTTTTCATTCATTTATCATTTGTAATATATTTGTGTTTTAATTTTATGGAGTTCAGTACCTTCGAATAAAACTATAGGTTATTTTCATTCACAAAGATCTGCATATTCCACCTGTAACTCCTGGGATGAAACACTATATGCTAAAGATACCTACTGTAACTCAGTTGGTTGCACATACTCTTAATACAGATATGAATATAGTGGATTAAAAAAAACTTAGGATCATGAAGAAATGTGTGGGAAGCATACCTGGACCCTTCTATAACATTGGAATAATGTAAGAATTCTTATTTGTCAAGCCAAAATATGACAATAAGTACACACTTTAAAGTACAATATTATTAAGAATTATATGTGTTCTTCAATGCAATGGCTGCAGCGATTCTGTTATGTCCATTCCCAACCCTGTGTTGCATCTGGGATATTTATTTCCCCTTGATGGCTGCAGAACATATTGATTGAGACCAAAATGTTCCCTCGCTGCTTACATCATTTTCTTTCCAAATACAAGGCACACTTATTTGATCTGGCCTTTGCTAATAGAAGTGCCTAGAAGAGCATAAAAAATAAAAGAAATTAACAAAAACTTCAAAGAAAATCCACATGCAGTCTTCCTCTTGTGGAGAAAAAGAAGGAAAGAACCACATGCAACACATTAGTCAGGTCAAATAATACAGATCCTACAGTGATGGGTGGGTGTATGAGAACCTGAACTGAATAGAAGAATTAGTGGCATAGAATAGGTGAAGAATGGTGATAAGCAAATCAAAATTTTGTAAAATAAAGTCAGGTAACAGCTAAGCTGGGCATGACTACAATGGTAATTGTTTATATCCTGTATTAGTGAATTGGGCCTCAAGTTCCAGATATTTCAGAAATCAGAGTTTCATTGATGGAGCATGTGTGTAATATATAACATAAAAGTTATGCTGGAGCCATTCCTACCAGGCCTTGTGAAGACAATTTTTATGTACAAGGGAGCAGGTGAATACATGTATTGTTCAGCTACATGGAATCAAAAAGAAAGGTGACAGAGGCGGACAGATCTGTTATGGTTACCGTACTGCACTATAGCTGGTAAAATGTGCTAGTCTGTTTTTCTCTCTGGTCAGGAACAATGTACTACACTTCATTCTGGTGGTACCAGAAAACGTTGATCTCAGGGAACCCCTCCTCCCCCCCTTTGTAACACTAGGAGATACATCAGCCCAAGTATTAAATCATAATAATCCTCAGATTCTACGAACTGGGGGATGAACATACATAATGAGATCCACAGCCGATGTAAATCGGTGTAGCTCTGATTAAGTCAATGTTACAACATGTATGTTTCTGTCTAGGAATAACAACACATGGGAACAGAGATGTCAGTGAAACAAATATATTTCTCCCTGTAAAATTGGGAGATATTTATGGTATGTCCAGGACACTCTAAAATAAAAAGAAGATGGTCTTGAGCAGTAACTGTCTGGTAGCTTGCAATATCCCTACCAATTGTGATGACCTCAGTGGCAAGAAGCTGGTAGACTCTTTCCGCTACCCCTGTTAATGACAGATGAGTGAAGGCCTGATGGGACTAGATCAGGGGTCGGCAACCTCCAGCACGCGTCTCGCCAGGGTAAGCACCCTGGTGGGCCAGGCCAGTTTGTTTACCTGTCGTGTCCGCAGGTTCGGCCAATTGCAGCTCCCACTGGTTGTGGTTCGCCGCTCCAGGCCAATGGGGGCTGCAGGAAGCGGCGCGGGTGGAGGGATGTGCTGGCCGCGGCTTCCCACAGCCCCCATTGGCCTGGAGCGGTGAACCGTGGCCACTGGGAGCCACGATCGGCCAAACTTGCGGACGCGGCAGGTAAACAAACTGGCCCGCCCGCCAGGGTGCTTACCCTGGCGAGCTACGCGCCAGAGGTTGCCGACCCCTGGACTAGATGTTACTTATAAATAGATTAATCATTATCATTAATGAACATAATAATGAAAATCATCTCGTCTCACCACATAAACCAAATACAATTTGAGAGGCAGAAGGCCTGTGTAGCAGCCCCACGGATACCAGAGAGTTGTCCATCAAGGACACTTGAGATAGTGACGGGCCACCTGTCCTTCCCTTCTGTCAGACATGAGCAGGTAGGATGATGAAAGGATTGTCAGAGGATGGTGTGTTGTTTTGTTGGTTGTGGGGCTAGAAAGCAACATGTCTTGGTGGCATCTTCGATAGGTCTGGATAATTCTAGTAAGGATGTTCTTGAGGATCTCCCATAGATTTGCAGCCTGATTTTACATGTAGTTTTGTTATGGTGAAGTGGACTTAAGTGGTCATAGTCCTTGTCTAGCCCTCTGCATGGGGAAGAAATTAATCTTTGCAGATCAAAAGTGATGTTAACTTAAAATATTGTTATTTCTGTTTGTATATTTTTCTTTGTCATCATTATCATCATCTTGTTCCCATTCATATAACGTTGCATTGGAGAGACCATTTGGCTGATGTGGTTTAATATTTGCAAGTGTAACAGAAGAAGTGGTGGCAAGCCATGACTTTTTTAGTAAGGCAGGCAACCACTTTTTATTTAACAAATTTTGCACTAAACTTTTCATCCTGACAAAGAGTTCACGCTGCCAGCTCTGTTCTATTATGGATGATTCAGTTTTACACTTGCATGCCTTAGGCTGTCCAACCTTTTTAGTGATGTTCCACAAAATTCCACCATCCACACCATGTAACCTCGCACGCACCTTACATCACAGTTGCCAACTTTCGCGTGGTAAATAAGCACCCCGACTTCCACACTAAGCCAAAAATCAAGCTAATCCCATTTCAAAACAAGGTCAAAACAAGCCAATCGCTAAGAACCCCAACACTGTATGTGACTAAATCCCCCCGGTGTGCAGTGTGGGGCTGTGGTGAGCCCGCTGTGCACCCTTGCCCCTGCTTGTTCCCCCTTGCTCCTGCCTGCCAGGAGCCGATCAAAAATAAGAATCAACAAGCTACAACAAGCAACAAGCTACAAGCCCAACAAGCTACAAACCAAAACCTAGCCAACAAGCAATTCACAAGCCAATTAAGCCAAAACCAAGTCCAATTTCTGCGTTTTTTTCACAGATTTGGCATGTGTCTTACATGTGGTGCATGTAAGGTCGTGCTGTGCAGAGGATTCCATTTTGTTCTACAGTGCACGTTAGGGGACAGGACAGAATCATCCCACAGGCTGGATTTGGCTTGTGGATCACAAGTTGGACCATGTTTTATGTGAATTCTGGGGCATGCAGTGCATGCCTTGCATATATTGATGGCATGCCACTGAGAAGAAGTGAGTCATTAGGAATGAATTGAATTAGGAGAATGTGAGAATTTGGTCCAGTGAGACAGGGAGGTGTTTCCAAGCTGCCATGAGGATGGGACAGGAAAAAGAAAACAAAAAGATGTTTGGGTTGGCTTTATTAGTAGGTTAATAAGGAACATAATAAGAAACAAGACTAAAGATGTGGAAGTGGCAGACCTGTGCAGGTCTTTGAAGGAGAGGATGAAAAGTTCCCAAATAATGTAAAATCACTCTGATCTGAATATCTGCCAGCTCTCATGCAGCAGAAATTTCAGGCATCTGCTGCCTTTGCTGCCACCTTGTCAAATTGATAGAGTTTCTACTCTGGATAAATAATGAGGTGGGTGATCTTGAGTGAACAGTTCCTGGTACAAACCACATGCTACTACTGGAAGTCAAACCATAATGCAGACATTCCCAGCTCTATCCCTCTATGCTTGAGCTGGTGTGTATTTGTGTAGTATTGCTCAATCCCTTTCTGCCTTCCTTTTATGAGCCAAGATGGCTGCTATGTTTTTCCCACACAAACTTTCAGAAATGTTAAATTCTGACCTAGAAATGGACTTTACAAGCCAGTACGTGAAAAACATTCAAACTGTTGATATTTTGTGAAAAGCAACAATTCAAGAACCTGAACGTGGCATGAAACAAATTAGCAAGAATAATTCACACAGTTTGTGGAAAATGTTTTCACCAGGTTTTGGCCAGTGCTATTGGCCTATGGTAGTGTGGCATATAACATTATGGGGAGGATTGGCTGTGGGAATCTACTGGGAAACAATCTTGCAGATCAAATGCTGTGATTTTTATAAAAGTGCTTTGGGTGCTATTAGTCTCATTTAGGATGTGTACAGTCAGGGGAGGGGGAACGAAAGCAGAGGATTTACTGATTATGGAATACTGTGCTGAGGGAATGCACAAACCAACCCTTTCCCCAGTCCAGTCAATAGGAGTTTTGCCACTGACTTCAGTAAGAGGAAAATTGGGCCCTACCTCTGGAAATCCTTTCCACAGGCAATTTTTCTGCATTGACTGACGAGCATCAGAGGTGCTTTTCAATTGACTGCTAACCACACTAATCACAAAGAAGCTCCAAAATATTGACTTGGCCAATGCATTTCTATTGGGAGTGCAGGACTGAAAGCAGGCAAGTATCTTGGCCATTAGCAGGCTGGATGTGGTGGGTGGAATCTAGCACAGCCGCCTATTTATTTTTAAGCACTGGGGACTGGAGGGAAGGGGTAGGAGATAGAAAAGGGGATTCCTCTCAGGAATTCAAGGCATCACATTGCAAAGATAATTAGAGGGGTGTATCTCAAACCGGTGTGTCACTGAAAGTTGTCCGCTGTCTTGGCTCATACACCTGTACCTATTCGATTTACAATTTACTGTGTGTTTTTAATCAGTATTTCTTATGTGCTGCATATAAGTTATAGCTTCCAGTAAAGGGCATTCTGTACTGTCTGATATATTTATAGAGGAGTTCTATTGTTTCTCTTTTTCTAACTCTTCCTCTCTCTCTCTCTCTCTCTCTCTCTCTTTTGGTGGGAGGGATAGCTCAGTGGTTTGAGCATTGACCTTGTAAACTTAAGGTTGTGAGTTCAGTCCTTCAGGGGGCTGCTTAGGGATCTGGGGCAAAATCAGTACTTGGTCCTGCTAGTGAAGGCAGGGGGCTGGACTCAATGACCTTTCAGGGTCCCTTCCAGTTCTAGGAGATAGGATATCTCCATTAATTTAATTTATTTAAAAAAATATTTATTTTCTTTTCCTCTGGTTCCTTGGTCAGCATGGTTACTGGGAAAGAAAAAAAATATTTATTCTGTGATATGGTTTTAATTCCAGGAGATATTTATTGTTATGGTTAGTTTGATGGGGATGGAGCTACTTGATCTAAATTGAACCATTGCAAGGCCCAGAAGAATGCTTGTGAAATAGCAGCTGAATATTCCTATAAATAAAGATAGGAGATAAACTAACATAATTCTTAGAACATTTCACTGAGTTCAACATACTTACTGCAAGGTTGGAAGAAAAGGACCTGTTTTTTGATCTGATACCTAAGTATTCATATGAATTTTGCTTAGCTTGGCAGTGACACTTAAATGAACAATTTTGTGAAGAAATAGACACTAAAGATAATGTTATTCCTGTTGTTTCCATGACAACAGACATGCTTGATGGAATATATCCATCATGCATGCTCCGTAACAACCTGGTTTCTAAGTCCTTATTCCAAACATGAAATGAAGTTAAAACTTCAATCAGTTTTGTAATTAGTATAGTCCTTGCAGAAATTATTTAACATGATTTTTCAGCTGCCTCAGCATAAGGCTCAAAGGTCTTTTTAGGATTTTATTGCCACTTTTAAGGAATGGTTTAAGAATTGTTGTTGTTCTTGAATCACAGATGCCACTGTTTCTTTTTGGTTTCTGAGACTATGCTGCAATGACGTCACATTAAGATTTTTTTTCCAGGCTCTGAAAAGGTCACAGTTATTTTTTCCAAATGATTCTGTCAAGCATAAAAATTAACCATACTTTGAGCTGGATTTTCTGTATTTGTAATGTATGTTTATGTTAGAGTTTCTGTCAAAACAGGGATTAAAGATAAATGTAGCCAATTAAAAGAACATTTGCTTAGAGCTCCTGGTAATAGATACCTCATTGTGGGGTACAGCTTTCTTTAACCACTGATGCAGTTTATGGGGTTGAGTTTGAACATTATAGAAGACTATTTCAGTTTTCCAAATGGCATGTATTAGCCTGAGAACAATCAAGCTAAGCTGTAAGTGAAGCACAGAAGAGAAGTTAGGGATATACAATGCTAGCTATGTAAAATATTCTTGTCTCCTGTACTTCCTATACTTCATCATTTCAAATAATGCTTCCCAGCAGTATATGTAAGTGAAAACTGGTTTTACAGAAGGGAGAAATCTAACTGGCACTGGATGAGTCAATATGTTGCAAACGGTATTGTAAGGTAAAAATCAAGTCTTAATACCAAATTTGGGAATTGTTTCCTTTTATCTTACTTTATTTTACTTAACAGTTGTGCCCACATTAATTTCATTGCACATATGCCATGTGTGCTGTGGTAGTGAAAAGGTCAGTACCAAGAGGAATTACATCAAGTTTCTGTACACTTTCAATGGCCAATAATCTTTTGTGCTTTATATAATGCAAGTAAGATAATAACAATGTACTTGTATAGTGCCTCTCACATGAAAGGACTATAGGCCCTGTCCTTTAATTCTTCCACAGACAAAACTCCCATTGACTTCAGCAGTGTATGACTGCATAAAGAGGACAGAGTAAAGATGTCAGGATTTGGGTCTACATGCTGCATACAGAAATTACTACATTCGCTACTGAAGGTCAGCCACCTCTTGGGTGTGACATGGCAGTTGTTTAACAGCAAACAGCAACACTACATGGGAGATTTGGGCAGAAATGAGGAATACCTAATCCTGTTGAAATTGCAGGGCAATTAAAGTAGGCAGAGTGTAATTACCCAAACTGGATTTGGATGGGACCCAAGAGCCAACACTGCACTCTTGCCAAAAGTACCAGAAGACAACTCACCACTCTTGCAAAAAGTACCAGTTGATCTTTAAGTGGTGGTGAGGACCATATATTGTTAGGATTTTAATTCCATATCTCATTGACAAGATGACATCTCCAGTAGAATAGTGCCCCTTAACACCATTGTAAGGTATTCGTTCAGTACTGTCTCAGAACACAGCTAACAGGCTAATGCATGCCCATTATTAATCATCCCTAAAATATGGGGAAACTGGAAATGTAAATAAGAATCTCGGCTTTCATTTAAGAAGAGAAGGACATTTCTATCTACTTTTCTTGTAAAGGTAGCTTTGAAAACATAAACTGATATAAACTAATGTAAAATGATCACTGGGGTTGAAAGGAAGAAGCAACTGGATTTCACTTCTACAGCAGGAGACTGGGATTGGTGAGATGAGGAACTAAAGAACCTGTCCACCTCATACACACACTTCTCATGTAAAACGAGACACTTACGCTTGGGCTGTGTCCCCAAACTATCATTTTGCTACCCTTTAACAAAATCCTTAAGGCAGTCCTGCGCTTAGTGGTATGATTGTGGTGGTCAGTAATTGGTTACAACTGGGGCAGGAATGTCAAAAATTGCTTTGTAAACTTGCCCAAAAATATTAAGGCCAGATCTACTCAGAAGGAGATATCTGGAACACCACTTCCTGCACCATCTGGGTTTTACTTAGAAGTCTGACCAGGACCAACACTGCTTAGATTGTGAAATCCAGTGAGATATATTAGTAGTTTCTAACTACAGGACATGAAATATTTACCTACGAACCTCCTATTTAGACACTAAAAAGTGTTGAATATCAATAATTGAGGCATGACCTGAAGAAAAGCTCTGTGTAGCTTGAAAACATGTCTCTTTTGCCATCAAAAGTTGGTCCAATAAAAATATTACCTCACCCACCTTGTCTCTCTAATATCCTGGGACCAACACAGCTTCAACAGCACTGCAAACCTAAAATTTTGGTGTCATTTTCACCATGTGCATTGTATTTAACTGTACATTTATCACAATGCAACTATAATGAGAAGCACTTTCCCAAGACCTCTCTCTCCCTGTCTGTATATTCATCATGATTTTTATGATCATTTGCCCATTGATAATATCTTGGGTTCCCCACATTCCTCTATGCAAAAATCCATGATAGAGAGGTTACATGAAAAAGTTCCAGAGCTGGTCTTTCTTGGAAAATTCTTTTTCTCCTTTTGTGTGTATGCGTGTATTGGGTTGGAAGAGCAGCCAAGTGAGAAAGTCATGTAGTCCATGGATCGGTGGGTATGAACTAGTTTAACCCCACAGATCCTAGCCTCTATGAATGAAAGCAGGCTGTCTTTGTTTTGTTAGTAGCACAGTCCCATCATCGTTGCCAGGGTTCTTTCCAATGTCATGCTGCCTGCCACTCTGAGTTCTGAACCCTCTAAGAGTATGTCTACACTGCATTGTAAACCCATGTCGGTGAAACCCTGGGCTTGTGAACTTGGTGTTTCCAAATCTGCGCTTGAGTGTCCACACTGCATTGTGAACATGGGCTTACAGTTGCTTGACTCAGGTCTCACAGCTGTGCTAATGCCAAGATGCATTATGCAGACTTTCTGACTTTGGTCTGCAGTTTGAGTTGCAGCTACACTGCAAAATGACTGGGGTTGGACCTGAGTCACAGCAGGACTTGGGCTTTGACCCACCCTGGTAGTGTCCTATAACCCAGTCCTGAGCGCATGCTGATGAGAGTCAGACTGATTTGTGGTAGATGGAAGTGGGGGTCAGGCTCAAACCTGATTCAAAGCCTGGCTTAGTATGCTGTGTAGACATACTCTAAAAGTGTTTAGAAGCAACTGAAAGGAAATTAATCCTGGAAAAATCAGCCTTCCTTTATATAGCAATTTGCTACACAAGGTACAATATTTTGTCATTGGAGACTGCTGCACAGAGTGGCTTCTCCCTGAATCTGTTCTCATTTTCATTGTATATGTGGGTGCAATAATGATAGGAGTGCAATTAGTCAGCACGTGGCATACATAACACAAGTCACTGCTTTAAGTTTAATCTGTTCCTGGAATCTCAGGAGAATAATATTTGCATTGGCTAGTGACCAAAAATTTGTCTTAAATACAACTTGATTTTGTATATTTTATCCTATTCTATAATTGTATGGGTAATATATATATATATATATATAATGGCATATGCTGTGTAGGATTTTCCCAAGTACAATATTAACTGTTTTTAAAAGCATTTCTCTAGTGTATAGTAATACTGTGCAGCCAGCACACCTGTCTGGCTGGATAAAAGAAAGGTGTAAAAAGAAATAAATACTGATCTGATTTTTCTCTCACTTACATCTGGGTAAATCAGGAGAAATGTCACTGGTGTGAAGAGCATTATGCCATTATATAATTGGTGTAAATTAGAGAATCAGGTCCATTCCTCTGTGAATCTGAAGTGGTCGTTTTAATGTGCTTTTTAGAAAATTACATAAATACATAAAATAATGTGAAATGTTTTGGACTGGGTTTTTGTTTTAACTTTAGAAAAGAGTTAAGATTAAGAATTGCTAAATATAGAATTTAATCAATGGAAAAAAATGTCACTACCAGTTATAATATAGCTACAGTTTTATCAGAATTAGAGCTCAAAAGCTTTGAAATATAGGGCTGATACCCTATCCATTAGGTTAGGCTGTTTTTGATTGCTTTTTATGGGAATTTAAAATTGCTGGGCCCGATTCTACTCTCCTGTAAGTGTAAAATCTGAGTAATTCTGATTGCATCAATGAGGTTACTCAGATTTTACACTGGTTCATGTGAGATCAGAATCTGGTCCCTTTCTTGGCCACAGGAGACCCCAATATGTTGTAATTAAGTCAACAGAAACATACGGAGAATAAAATTGTAATGGAAAGGAGTGTAGTCTTGAAGGCAAATCATGAAACTCAGGAGACCTAGGATCTGAGCCTGCACTATTCAAATCAATGGGAGATTTTCCATTGGCTTAAGTTGGCTCAGGATCAAGTCTCTTTGCCATTGACCTAGGTCCTGCTGTTGCTCACATAGGGTATTTCTATACTTGAGTTTCTGATACCTCTGTCAAATGGTGTTGTGAGTTAAGATCCTCAGATAAAAGGTACTATATACATTCAAAGTGTTATTTATTAATATAAAATCAAATATAGGGGCTATAAAATTGCAATAAAAAGAGTTTATTACAAGATCTATGTGTGTGAAAAAGTTAATGAAAATCATATTGTGATGGGGGGAGGGATGTCTATCAGGCCTTCTTTGCCCCCTGCTGGAGGCATCAGTGCGCTGACATATCCCACCCCAAAAAATCCACTCAAACTGGGCGATCAACAAGACAGTTCTCCAGAGTCCTAGAAGGACCAGGAGGAAATACTGACCAATCAAGAACCAGCAGGCCAGTTAGGAAGGCTTGCCTCCTTTTGCCCAAGATAGAACTTGGTGAGACTGGGACAGAGGAGGAGCTCCTCAGGATGAACCCAGAACCCAGGCCAAGGCACTGCCTACAACTCAGCACTTGCATTTTTAAGGTTTTTTTCTCTTTGTTCAAAGGTGCAGACAGCCAAACCCTGAGTTGCTGTTTTGTTCCTTGATTATTCAGAGACTGACACCAAGCTGACGGGATAGGCTACCCTGCCCCAAACTCGCAGACTGTCAGGGAGTGCCTGCAGTAGCCTGTGTGGCCCTGCAGAGGGAACTGCAGAGCAGACCCATCTCCCTCACACACACAATATATTTCTTTGCTTCTTCAACAAAGATATGAGAACAACGATTTGTTACCTTCTAGATAGAAATTTCGTAATAATTAAGACCCGCAGTAAAATGACCTCAGTGATAGAATGACTGGGGTTAAAATGAAAAGAAAATTGATACATTGTATTGTCAAAACCCAAGTCCCCAGGCAGCACCACAGATTTCTTGTTACAGTTGGTCATGAACAAATAGGTTTCTTCTTAATTGGCTTCAAAACATTCCACTATCTTTCAAATATTAGTGGAGCAGCAATGGCATCTCTTGAATTAACAGTAATATTGCTTCAACTATTCTATGGGAATGAGAATTCTAAAGGTTTGTCTATGTGGGGAATTATTCCAGATTATTCCGGATGAACTATTTTTGATTGATTAACTCCGTGTGTGGATGCTCTTATTCTGGAATAAGATCTGTGTCTGGATGCTCTTATTCTGGAATAAGTTCTGTGTCTGGACACTTGTATTCTGGAATAAGAGCTCCTTATTCTGAATTAGCTCCATGTCTGGACACTTTTATTCCGGAATAAGTGTGCCTAATTCTGAATTAATTCAATTCCTTGGATCAGTTCAGAATAAGGGTACATCTACACTACAGGGGGGAGTCGATTTAAGATATGCAAATTCAGCTACGTGAATAGCGTAGCTGAATTCGACGTATCGCAGCCGACTTACCCCGTTGTGAGGACGGCGGCAAAATCGACTTCTGCGGCTTTTTGTCGGCGGCGCTTACTACCACCTCCGCTGGTGGAGTTAGAGCGCCGATTCGGGGATCGATTGTCGCGTCCCATAAATCGATCCCCGAGAGGTCCATTTCTACCCACCGATTCAGGCGGGTAGTATAGACCTAGCCTAAGGTACTCATATTCTGGAATAAGAGCATCCACAGATGAAGTGAATGAGGAATAGTTAATCTGCTTTAAATTCATGCCCTACCTTATTCCAGATTGACTTTCACATGTAGAAAACCCCTAAATCTAATTGAAACTAAGAAAAGAAAAATTTAGATTGGGTATCAGGAAGAATGTCCAAAATCGAGCTCTTCTAATCTGTGGACTCATTCCTCAGGGAAGAAGTGACATTGCCACATAACTTGAGGTATCTAACGTTAGACTAGATAAGACATTGGAAAGTATAGGAAACAGTCTGTTATTGGCAGGAAAGGAGCAAGATGATATTTTCTTTTTTAATTACTAATTTTATTATTTTAAGAGGTTCTATCACTCAAAAGACCCAAAAGGTACTAATCATGCTTAGCCAAGAGATAATGATGCAGGCCCCATTATGTTTTATTTTTAATGTAATAAGATTTTTTTTTAACACCCTGTATATGAGGAGCAGTCTTGGGTCTAGTGTGATGATAAGAAGAGTACCTAGTGAGATACATAGATCGATGTTGTCTGAGGCCCTGATTAAAAAAGCATTCCTATGCAGGAAAACACTTGGATAAAATTTTCAGTAACATCTGTCTCATTTTCAGAAGTAATTTAGGCACATGGGAGTCTAGTCTTATTGAAAATCAATGGAACTCTAGGGCCCAGATTCACAAAGGTATTTAGGCTCCTAACTTCTATTGAAATCAAGTCTAAATTCTTTATGGATATTGGCCTGAGTGCCTAAGTCACTTTTGAAAATTGGACATAGGCACCTAAGTAACTTAGAGCTTTTGAAAGTTCTACCCTTAAGCACATGCAAAAGTCCTGTTTAGCAAGCAAGTAGCTATGGACTTTCAGATGTGCTTAAGTGCTTTACTGAATCTGGCCCTAAATTATTTGTAAATAATCGTTATCGTGCAACAAATATAAAATTTGCTAGAGCCACCTATTGGTGAAAATTTAAACCACAAATAGATTATAGACTGTTAGTGGCACTTGTTGATAACAAGCATAGAGTTGTAAATGATTCCTCCAAGTTTACCAACCCTCAGTAAGAGTATGGTGCCATAAAATGACTTACTGTTCAACTGAGCATTTTGGTTTTCAAAGTTAAGATGTTTGTAAAGTATCCATCACAATGGGACCCCAATATCTGACTCAGGCCTTTCAGAATTACTGCAATAATAATAATATAATTGAATGTGATTTGACATTAAGGATTTTCTTTGGGGAGTGCTTTAGAAAAATGTGTTGTTTTTATTTTAATCACCTTTTGTTACCACATATCTTTATGTGAAGTCCATGGGACTTGAACATACTTAATTTAAGCATGTGCTTTAAGTGTGGTTTGTTGAAATGAGGATCATTTGCAGAGCACTGTAGAAATCAGAGGCACTGAAAGTAGCAGAAACTAAGATAAACTTCTGCAGAGCCCCCTTTAGCACTTTTTTTGTGGTCCTGCAAAAACACAGCCAATACTGGGAGGATGCAGAGTGGACACTGAATAACCTGAGATCTTTAGGATTAAACTTTGGCAAAACTTTTACCCTAGAGAGTGATTTATATTTTTAAGGCTGTTGGTTCATGTGAAAGTACTAAAAACCTTCTATTTTTTTTAATGACTGCTAAGACTGGTCCTGATGTTCCAATCTACACCAAATCAGAGAGGGAGAGGACTGAAGCCAACTGCATTGTGGGCCTCAAAGGCTGACTGTGAGCTTATAGGGGCCTGATGCACAATGTTTTCATTAGATATTAAGTGGAGAAGGGCCCAAACTAATTTCAGATCTGAATATCCCTAACTTTGGCAATGAAATCTGTATCTGGAGCCCGCCTCTGACATTAAGATATACACTAACATGTGGCCTGAGATTTTTAGACTCGGGGCTTTATAGTGTCCTTTATTCCCTGGATTGTTTATGATTGCCTGAATTTGTTCTTATTTAAATCGTAGAAATAAAGAAGGGTCAGACTTCTCTGGAATCCCAGAACGTATATATGCATGAGGACTCTATAAGATCCCCCACCATAAATAAATCCCTATTTAGCCTTAAATTTACTCCTGCAAATGTGGAAACAGAACTGGCACTGGTTGTTCTTGCTCATGCCTGACCTATGTTCTGGTAAAAACTCCATTAACACATATGGGGTCCATATGGAGGAACCTCCCCCCCCCATTCTCCAAAGGTCTGGGGTTTTGTATGTCTTTTGCAGTGTCTCCCCAAGAGCATTTCAGTTCTGTTGGCACTTTACATAGCAGAATTAATAATGACATTCTACTGGCATGCGGCCAGTTGTAAAAGTTTATGGAGTAATTTTGTAATAGAGCTGTGAGAGCTTAGCAAAGAGAGCCCAGCAGGTGAACAAGCTTTCTCCCTCACTCCTTTAAAATAAAAGTTCTCCAGTTCTGTGAGCTTTGAACAGCACTCACTCCAAGATTTCTTGGAAGCAGGAATGTGCATATTTTAAAGTGACAGGTCTACAAACTAGTGTTCTCCTGTGGTCCTCCCACTACAGTGTAGTGCCCCTGGTTCCCACATTGAGCCCAGTTTAACACATACATTTTAAATAAAAGTACTGATCCACCTTTGCACTCCATTTCCCAGCTGCATATTCTCACCTTGATTCCCCCATTCACGTCAATGATTTAATAAATATATTTAAATAATAATCATCTCCTCTGTCTGCCCCCCCCCCCCGCTTACAGCTGTAGGTTCCCACTCTGATCCTGCTTCAAAGCCACGGTTTGTACATATGTTTAAAATAAAAATCATTGTCTCCTTCTCCCTTCCTCCACCCAGCTGAAGATTCTTCCCCTCTCCCTGCCTCCACTCCAACTGTATTTTCAGTCCCAGTTCATCAAAATATTTCATAGGAAAATTGAACCTCTGACAGTGCTTCCCCTTCATGCTGACTGCCACTTCTCCATTTCAATTTGAGCAGAGTGTTTTAGTATGAAACCAGATCACAGCTCTCAGTGGTGCTGTCAGCAGATCCAGAAGCAATCTGAACAGAGCAGAAGATTATTTTATATTTTATTTTTCCAGTTTGTACAGCGTGCCTATTACACACTTCGAGGTGCGCCTACTGAACATGAAAGGTTAAATTCTGACTTGGACTGCACACCCGCATATGAGAGTAACAGTTCCCCTTCTGCCTCTGTGTGGGCTACCTAGACCTAGAGTCCAGGTATGTAAGACCCAGATGATGCTGTTCCCTCATTCGCTTGTTCCCTCTGCAGCAGGTGGGAAAGGATAGAGGAAAAGAATGAGCAGAGTTTGGGCTCCACCCACTACCCTTCCATATACATACATACTTGCTGGACAGTGCAGCTGAAACAGCACAGGAGGGTATGACAATTTGCTATCAGCCACCAGCAGCAAATTTCTAGCCCCCACCCTGCACAAAGCAAGGAGAGGCTTTGAAGGAATAGTACCTCAGAGTGTATCTCTGTGAGTCACAGCATCTCCTGGGGCAGAGCAGTTTACACACCGCCCCTTCCTGAGAGCTGTGCCTAAAGTCACAAGCCAGCCCTCTGCATTTAAAAACAGATGATTTACCATAATGGGTTTTACCTGACACAAAGGGCCTGACTTTTAAATCTGGCCTCCGTTTTTGCACTAATAAATTGCAGGCCCCACTGATGTCGTTTAGATGTCTAATAACCTGATAGAATGGGGCACTTGGTACAAATAACAATTCAGAGGTCCTGTAATGATTTGCAGCCACAAAAGTGTAGGGGGAAAAGGGAGGCTGGAGTGAGGCCTAATATGTACCCAATAATAAATAACAATAATAGCCATGTTTGTAGTATTAATTGAGCACCTATCGCATGTTCAGAATTGTACAGATGGAAACAAAGTTCTAGCTCCAAGCAGCTTAGAGACTAAAAGCTCAGTTGTGCTTTTAAGGCATTAGCCTGCCTGTGAGTGCTACAGAGCTGCTGGAGACAGAAGTAGGATTTTACCCACTGCTAGACCCCTTATGGAAGTTTAGCTCTGCAGGGAGATGCAGGGATGAGGCCCTGGTCCTCCTTTCCCTTTTTGGGGTCAGGGTTGCCACCTCTGAGGTACAAAACCCCAGGACCTCTGGGATGATCCTGAGCCCATAAAACTGGATAGCTGGCAGTATGTACTGAGCACCTGTTCAGATTTCCCAGCACAGCTCCCTCAAAAAAGGGACAATCCTGGGAAACCTGGACAGGTGTCAACCTTCTTTGGGGTGGCCAGCACAACTAGTGTCACTAGTTAGGAGCAGCCCTTAGGCTCAGGAGAGCCCAAAGACTTCAACTATAGGCAGCCACGTATCTCCTCCCCCTCTTGCACGGGGATGTGGTTTAATCTGTACCTAACTGTGGTATATTGAAAACTGTATTAAAATTGTCAGCTAGCACTTCCTCTGGAGTTTTCTTGGTCCTGCTTGTAGCTAGGGGGCTCTGAAGGGATGCATGGAATCTGGTTCCAACAGCAATTAGTCTGGAAAGAGCCAGCTTAGTGCAAGGAGGGTTGAGTTGTTCTTTTCTGCCTTAGGAAGCAAGCTGCTCTGTCTTTCTCTCTAAAAAGCGACAAAGAATCCTGGTGCACCTTATAGACTAACAGACGTATTGGAGCATAAGCTTTCGTGGGTGCATACTCACTTCATCAGATGCATAGCTTTCGTGGATGAATACTCACTTCGTCAGATGCACTTCATGCATCTGACAAAGTGAGTATTCACCCACGAAAGCTTATGCCTCAATACGTCTGTTAGTCTATAAGGTGCCACAGGACTCTTTGTCGCTTTTTACAGATCCAGACTAACATGGCTATCCCTCTGATGTCTTTCTCTCTGTTTCTGGTTCTTGTGTGTTAGAGTTCTGGATTCTTAGAAATAAAGTAGTGTTACATTGCAACCTTTCAGGAAGCATATTTATATTTTGCTTCTGAGTCTGGATATGTCTACACAATGGCGGGAAGATATCATTTCCAGTTTAAGGAGACATATCTGCACTCGCCCTGATTGAGCTAGTGTGCTAAAAATAGAAGTGTATCCGTGGTGATGTGAGCTAGGGGACAAGCTAGCCACCACAAGTATGATCCCATCTGAGACCCTAGGTATGTAGTCAGCGTGGCTAGCTCCTCCCACCACTCATGCTGCCCTGACTACACTTCTGTTTTTAGCATGCTAACTCAACCTCTTCTTCACCAATCTAGCTCTTACCGAGGCATTCTCGCACACCCCTTCATAGACATTCAGTTCACTCACACCCTCCTCTCCCACTGTACACTGTCCTACCAATTCAATCCATTCCATCCCAGTTCAGAACTTCCTCCAGTTCGCTCCAGCCTAAACTGCATCTGCTCAGAAACTCTCACCAATTTCCAAACACTCACCTTTTCCCAAAGCTGAGACAAGTCAAACTTGAGACTAAAATAAGTAATATTTTGCATTCCAATAGCACCTTCAATTCAAGGATCTTAGAGCTCTTTCCTCACAGAAAGTAAATCACACAAGACCCATGTGAAGTAAAGAATTGTCATAACCCCTATTTTACAGATTGAAAAAATGAAGCACTGGAAGGTAAAGTGATTTACTCTACTTGCTCAAGATAACATAGCAAGTCTGTTGCACAGCCAGGAAATGAACCCAGATCTCCTTAACGTTCAGTCTTGTGTAAGTTCCACAATAGCATTCTTCCTCTATTTGCTCATATCACTGTATATATCCTCCATCCTTGTAGACTTCTGTTGAGGCAGGCTCTGGGCTTTGATAGGACACAAGTTCAAAGGGCATAGGTGAAATTTTACTTTTGTTTCCTTTTATCATGAATCTTCATTGTTAAAAAATCTACCATATGACTAATCTCAGATACATTATTTCATTTGATCCCACTTGAAAGTACATGAGAATAACTGATATGGCTGCTAGAAGTGTTTATGTCATTCTGTCATAGGTGATCATATATTGTCTCTGTGTGTATGGCACATATGTTAGCATTATCAGTGCAGAAGTAATATTTCTAAGATTTCGATCAGGAATTTACCTTTTGTAATTCTTCACTTTCTATATCTGTTTTTCTGATTTTCCCTCCCATGGGAAAATCATGAATCTTTTTGAGCTTCCCTTTAGCAAAACTGCTTAAATCCTCTGCTCTCTTTGTACCCTTGTACATTATATAATATTCTTCACCTTGCTGCCATGGGTCCTCAATCAGCTTTTGGTGCACAAAGCTCTATTGAGTATGGAGTGCCTGTGAGACTTCCATCTGGCTCAGAAATGCAAAAGTGGGAAGGCTCAGAGGAGGAAAGTAATGACGTAGCTAACACCTGGAATGAGAGATCTCATTCTGGGAAATTTCAATACCATTCAAATTTCATATAGTCAGTATTTCCTAGCAAATATAAATCTTTAGAGGATTCACTTTCACTGTACATGCTTAGGGTATGATATGGGAATTTGAATGACAGGGAAGAGTATGAGAGACAATTCACCCACTTACCCAACCCCTAACCAGTCATTCACCTGTAGTGACTAATACAGGCTGAACAATGGTATGAGAGGAGGAAGGAAAGAGTAATTAGTGGGTGAGGATGGTATCAGGAGCATTGGAACTTTGTGTGGCTGAGTGGTGGCCGCCCTGAGAAGGTAGCATGATAGCACATGTATTAAACATTAGATAGGAAGTACCATGGCAAGGTTATATTGTAGTGGGAGGGGGAGATTTGTAACACAGAGAGAAACCTGAAACGAAGAGTGAAAGACTGACAACATAGAAGATGGGATCCTGGAATGAAAAGGAACCAGTATGACTGAGAGGGAGAGAGAGAGAGAGGAGAGATATATTTAGGGAGGAAGTGGATCCTGGGAGCAGAGGTGTTCTGACAGGTAAGTGAGTGTGCTGTGGTAGCAGAGAGAGGAAGGGAGATGCAGCCCTGAGGAGAGGGCTCAGAAGCAAAAGATGAGATGGAGAGCTCAAAGCAGAGAATGACCTGAGTTAAGTTATGAGTTAAATGAATGTCATGGTCTCAGTCTAATGCCTATTGGCTATTTATTCACATCAGAAAACATCACACAGCTTTCAATCCTCCTCAAAGAAAGACCCAGAACTGGAACCCTAGTCCAGGATTGAGGTGCACTGTAGCATGGTGTGAAGAAGCTTGTACCAAGACTGCCTACACTCCTTGCTCTTGTCTGTTCTATTCATCTTTCATGAGAAACAAATTTACAGTTAAAATTAAAAAAAAAAAACCATACACTATACCTGAAATGATGTAGTTGTGTCCGAGGAAGCAACTCCTTGGAGAATGTTATCAAAAATGGCAGCCCTCACAAATTTGGAGCATGTGTTACATTAGCAGGGCCGGCTCTACTGTTTTTGCTAGCCCAAGCAGTGCGCCGAATTGCCGCCGCGGATGGTGGAGGCCGTCCGTGTACCATTAGGGCGGCACGCACGTTTCGGCAGCAGCTTCTGTCTTCAGCCGGAAGACAGAAACTGCTGCCAAATTGCCGTCACGGGCAGCTGAACATAGAAACTGCCGCCGAATTGCCGCTACCGTGGAAACGTGCGTGCTGCCCTAACGACACACGGACTGCCCCCGCCCGTCCGCGGCGGCAATTTGGCGAGCTGCTTGGGGCAAAAACACATGGACTGCCGTCCCTTGCAGATTGCCTGCTTGGAAGGCTGGTGCCTGGAGCCGGCCTTGTATATTAGTACCAAGGGTATTTCCTATATGCCCCTGGGTCATGGGTATTTCACAGACATTCTTGACTTTTCATTTTCTCCCTAATAGTTTATATGTATTTTATTGTCCTTGGAAACTGTTAAACACTAAAGGAAGATGAGAAAGAATAAAGAAAGTGAGAAAACAGTGCATCATGATTATATTTCATGCTTTTGGACAATTAACAATGCACCTAGCTCAAATTATAATGCCTCCTGAATCATCCTGTTTAGCCTCTCTGTCCTCAGATTGGTTCTTCAGAGTGAGGGAAGGGCACTGAGCATTGATGAAGATTTTGTTCTTAAAACTAATCTATTGCTTGTTAAATCAATCCATCTCCTGAGGGACACAGCTACTCGTCATTCTTCTAAAACTAAATGTATTAGCAACAGATGTTTTCTCAATAGTATAATGGAAAACTTTTTTTTGTACAGATACATTTCTCTGCATTTGGTACAGTTTGCTCTGGTTTGTGGCATGGTCTTTATCCACAAAAGGCTTGATAACACATAAGACAACAATGTTGCCTTCAATTGTTGAAGAGAAACCTGACTCCAGTCTCAAGACAATATAACACTGGCCAAAGGAGGTGCACTTGGCTTCTTTTTTCTCTAAAAACAGACCACACAACTGTGGTGGGTGAAAGAATAGCCAAAAAATTAAGAGATCAGATTCAGGCAAATTTCTCTTTTTCAAACACAGTATTTCTTCCCCCCCCCCCCCCCCAGCCCTGCCACTCTTGCATTGTGAACTATTGTGTATAATTCATGAAATTACCATAGACTATTCAATTGGGTATTTTGTTAATCACTGGATTTTGTTTAATTTGTTTGCCTTTCAACCCTGTTTTGATTATTGAGAGTTTTAATGGCTAAGGACTCGCTAGATTAAACGCCTTTTATATGCAAAGCTTATTCTAGTAGATTTTAACAGTTTCACAGAGATTATTGATACTCTTATTCATTCTCACAGTCACAGAATGACTTTAGTTACCACCAGGGGACTGTGCTACCTTTCTTTCTGATCCTGTTTTATCAGATCACTTAATTGTGAAACTAAATTTAAAGCCTTGAAACCCAATCTTGTGGTTTATTTTAGATTTCCCCCCCCCCCCAAATATATCAACTTGGACCCTTTCAGTAAGTTCATAGCTGAGTCATGTTTGTTGACCCCTGTAGCTGATTCAGTTAAACAATCTGCTGGGTTGCACAATGCACATTTGAGTAAAATGTTAGACTTGAAATGCCACCAAGTATATTCTGTTTCTGAAACTCCCTGGTATACTAAATCACTCAGTGATTTGAAAGTCAGTGGAATGGAACTCAGAAGAAACAGGAGACCTAGATTTTTTGTTAATTTGGTATTCAGAAGCAACATTTCAGGCTATATATGGATGCTGAAAAAGCTGCCAAAACCCAATTTTGCTAAAACATCATCATTACTAGTTCTTCTAATCAAAGATACAGTAATTTGATGCAGATTTTTTGCATCTCTTTGTTCCACCAGCTATTGTTTTATACCTGTTATTTATTAAAGAAAATACCTGACTTTTTAAATTGGTCAGTGGACATTTGATTATTACTTGATGAATTTCATCTTCCTCCTCATTATCAATCTTGATCTACACACTGGATCATTGTGTTTGGATTCTCTCATGTTTTAACCAGTCAATTCCTTCTGCCTTTACTGTATAAAAATTAGCCTATCTTTTTTCCATGAGGAATTCTCTATTTGTTATGCCACTATTCCCTAAAGACAAATCTTGTCCCCTCATCCACAATGTGAAGAGTCTTGATGCAGTGCACTAAGCAAGTAGGGAGAGAACTTGGGGGAGTCATGCAGATGTTGCACAATCCCTGTGTGCTGTGAAGCCCAAATCCCTGGTGGTGCCCGGTCTGGCCACAGGCAGAAGGTAGGCAGAAGGGGAACTGCCACTAGGCAGATCTACCCACCTTTGCTTCTCGCAAAGACAGAACACAGGTATTGTGAGGGCTGCCTCAGCCACTATGCAGATTAGGAAAATGAATCCATCATCAATTCCACCTACAGAAATTGCCAGTGTACAGCCCAAATAAGCAGGCTGTGGGCTAATTCCCAGGATTTTCATCAATGTAAAAGTTATGGGAGACAGCTTCTTCTCCCTAACCTAGTGCCAGGATGCAGAGCATCACCGTGTCTAGTCTGTATCAGATAGGCTGTAGCAGCATCCATAGCCCACTTCACACATTCCTATATGGGAATCATGGCCAGTGGATGCTTCAGTTTTTAGACACATCTGATATCATCCTCCACTCCTTTTCTACCCACAAATAACCCCATGGAGTCTGCCATCCCAAAACTCATCCCCATGCTGCTCAAGAGGCTGCAGTCTCCTTGTGTGACCTCTCCACATTCCCATCCCAAACCAGGCAGAGAAAATACCGTGGGATTAGCATCTAATCAACAGTAATGTCTGACCAATGCTTAGAAAGACCATGAGCATACTGTTTGTGATGCACCCAATCTCTATCCCTACCCCAAGAGTTCTATTCTTGAAGTCATTGCCAGTCCCAGGTTTCCTATATGAACAGCACCGTAGTACTTTTGCTACTGCCACCATGAGACCAAGTGAATAAACTCCAGGCTTTCCATAATCTCTGCTGGGACAGAGAGCAAGACCCTCAACCTAATGTTTAAAATCTAACTGGTATTTTGAGTGAATACACACATGCACACACACAGAGGTGAGACTATATTTTTAGCAGGTGTATATCAGCAAAGTTCAAGTCACTGGAATTATACCAATTACACCAGCTCAGAATCAAGCTGTATGTCTTTAAATATTATCCCATTCTTGGTAAATATTTGGCAAAGCCCCTTTTCATGTTTTAAAAGCATATATCTATTGAAGCAAACTATGTATATTAAAAACTGTTAATAAAAAGTATCATCTTAAAATATGATATAGCAGTGATATGCAGAAGACACCTCTTTCCCCAACTCTACCTTCCTGGGTAACTGCCCTACTTTAGAGCATAGGATTGCCCTTATATGTGATTTTCCCCCCAGCAAGCTCTATTGAAGGATTGCCCTTTAAATTTGACAGAGACGAGCAACTGCAGCCCTAAAGTCACCATTCTGTAACTGGCTGGTGCTTGTTGTATCTCTATCTTCCAGCTGGTAAGTGCTCATAAATGTTATGTTTGTCTGTAGTTTTTTTTCCCCTTAGCAGTTGGCACATTCTCACATAAAAAAAGCTTTTTTTTCATGTAAGCATTCTCCTTTGTTATGTGAGACCCAAATTAACAATATTGTGCTGATGCATAAGAAGTGAAACTGACAGGAAACAAAAACTAAACTGAATGAATCAATGAATTGATTGATTGAATGAAAAGCAAAATGTAAACAAGGTGAGAAATAAATATGTTTTTTAAAATGTTACATGATCAAATTATAAGTACCAACGTGGGAACCAAATATTTGATAATGGGCTCTTCAATTTAGCAGACAATGGTATAAAAAGATCTAATGACTGGAAATTGAAGCCAGACAAGTTTAAACTAGCAATCAGGCATCATTTTTAACAACGAGGGTAATTAACCATTGGAACAATTTACCAACGGTTGTGGTGGATTCTCCAGCACTGATATTTTTAAACTCAAGATTGAGTGGTTTTCTAAAAGATTTGCTCTACTTGAAACTGGATTTATTTTGGGAGAGTTCTGTTGCCTGTGTTATACAGGAGATTAAATTAGATGATCACGGTGTTCCATTCTGGCCTTAGAATCTATGAAAATAAAAATGGCTAATCTTTAGAGATCATGAGTACCCACACTTTCCATTGAAAACAACCAGAGCCAGGACTAGAACCCAGATTACCTGACCCTCAGTTTTATGCTTTAGCCACACAACCATTCTTCCCCACCTTTTTGTCATAAATAAGTATGATCCTTTTCTAATTGATGATTGAAATTATTTTAACCTGGTTAGAAAAGGTGTGTATCCTTAATTGTCTGAGAGCTAAACCTTCTAATTGAAATTTCTTTTTATTTTTACATAATAAAAACACAAATAACTGTTCAAATGCTAGGCAATCATCAATACCTGCAATAATTAGCCCTCAGAGAAACTCTCTTATGGGGAAGAGTCTCATATTGGGCCACATTTTCAGCAGGGCAGCCTCCTTTATTGCAGGTGTAATTTGCACACCTAAAATGTGCACCCCATTTTACACTCATCATTGGAGTGTGGATTGTTGAGCTTTGAATGCAGTTCAGTTTTGGATGGAAATCTCATTTTTGCCCCTCTAACTGCCTGATTACAGGTTAAAATCAGGGAGGTAGAGGTATTTGTACATGGTCTGCTTAAAATTTTGTTTTCTGAATAAATTCAGTTTTTTGTGAACAGTGTCTGTTTTCTGGGGGAAACCTTGATGTTTTTATTTTATTTTATTGTCTAATTTGTCCACATTTTCTGACCTTCCCCGTTTTCCTATTTTCAACCTGTTCTAATCTGTACATACATTTGTGAGAATGATTCATTATTTGGTGAGTGCAAAATTGTCCCTACAAAAAGATAGGCCATGCCTCAGTCCTTTGATAGCATACCCCATTATGACATTTTCATCTTTTATGTAGCACCATAGGTCTGCGTGGGGCTGGACAAACATGTTTGTGTATTTAACATATTACAAAATCCTGGCAAATGTTCCCATTCTATCATATCAGTGCACGCAGTTGCCAGGTATAGTTCTTAAGGTCTGGAAAACATTTCCCCACATTAAGTACTGACTTGCAGCAGGCCTCAGGCTTATGCTTTGCCTAGTGATAATCTCTTGGCCCAAATCCATAAAACGGATCAAATTTCAGAATCCTTTCTGGGGGATTTATCTATTCCATCTCTTTAGCTACGGATAATTAATAGGCTTTGGCTTCCCACCTAATACTTGAATGAATTGAAAGGACAGCAGGAAATAGAGACGAGTAATACTAGACTCCCAAGTTCTTAGAAAGGGAAGTCCTCTTTTGCTTTGACACTCTTTCAGCTGCTTATCACTTCTTGATGCACAATTGGCCTTCATCACTGGCATGGCTCCATTGACTTCCATGGGCTTACACCAGGGATGGATTTGGTCCAACGCATCCACCTCTAACCGTCTACAGTTGTGGGGGTGGGCAAATCTTTTGGCATGAAATATGCTGAGTCATTACAAATTGGGTCTCTGGGATGCAGCTGTGCTAGGCTGCTGCTCTCTCACACAGACACATTGTGCTGCTGACTCTTTGCTTGCCTGCTCATTACAGTTCTATTTTATGTTCCCTTTTGGATGAAATCACTATTATTTCTGCTTTGCTTCCTGGCTCTGTCCCTATTAACCCATGTCAGCAACAGGAGAAAATGGTGACTGCATGCTCAGCTGCTGCACTGTGGAATAGCTGCTGTGCAGATGGCTGTATGCTATAATTTCTACTGCCATGCGTTAGGGACTGCATTTGGAGTGCGTATATGCAGTCCCTGGGCATACAGGATGGATAGGATTCAAAAATGGGACCATAGAACTATTTTTCTGACAAGTGGTTTTGGAATTGTCAGTGTTCACCTGATAGAACAGGGGTGGGCAAACTACGGTCCACGGGCTGGATCCGGCCCCTCAGGGCTTTGGATCCAGCCCGTGGGATTGCCCCCCATGGCATCCTGGGCCCCACACCGCTCTTAGAAGCAGCCCCCGGATGAGGGGGCAGAGGGCTCCACGTGCATTGCCCTTGCATCCAGGCACCCCCGCAGCTCCCATTGGCAGGGAATGGGGAACCGTGGCCAATGGGAGCTTTGGGGGAGGTACCTGGAAGCGTGGCAAAGGCAGCGCACCGCAGAGCCCTTTGTCCCCCTCCCTCAGGGGCTGCAGCACTTCCTGGAGCGGTGCGGGGCCGGGGCCAGGGCTGGGGCAGACAGGCAGGGAGGGAGGGAGCCGGCCCCGGTCCCGGCCCCGGCCCCGCTCTCACCCTGGAGCCCGAACCCCTCCTGCACTCTGCCCCCCAACTCCCTGCCCTAAGTCCCGTGCTTGCACCTTTGACCCCAACTCCCTGCCCTGAGCCCCCTCGTACACCCTGCACCCCTCCTTCACCCCAACCCCCTTTTACCCACACTTTCCATTGACCATGCACTGTCACCTGCCACCGCACACGTCACTGTCACCTGACATGAGACACATGTAAATACTTGTTTGGTACAATGGGTCACATAGCAAACCAGGCAATTGTTCTTGTTTGCATTATGCTGTGCAAAGACTGTTTTAAAGGAATCTGTGCCTGTAGGGCAAAGCCTAAGATATGTCAAGCTAAGTCAATTTGTGGCCTAGGCAAATGTAACAGTATCCTTTTAAGGATTTTGCACAAAATGTACTGGTGTCTATAGACTAGGATACATTTGATTGATAAGAGGAACCAAATTCAAATGTGAATCTGAGTTCTATATGTCTAGAGGGAGTCTGAGTTGGTGTATCCTACACCTTCTTCCATGCCCTGTCCCATGAGTACATTACAACAATTTAATTTCCCTCAGACTTAGTTTCCATTTCCATTTACTTAGGCTACGTCTACACTACCCGCCTGAATCGGCGGGTAGAAATCGATCTCTCGGGGATCGAATTATCGCGTCTCGTCGGGACGTGACATTTGATCCCCAAATCAACGCTTGTACTCCACCAGCAGAGGTAGGAGTAAGCGCCGTCGACGGGGGAGCCGCAGAGGTCTATTTGCCACCGTCCTCACAGCGGGATAAGTCGGCGCCGATACGTCGAATTCAGCTACACTATTCGCGTAGCTGAATTTGCGTATCTTAAATCGCCCCCCCCCCCCGTAGTGAGGACGTAGCCTTCGATTAATTTAGACTCACACCCACTTACCAAAATGTAATTTTCCTCTCCTTTTCCACATCACCTGTGGATCTGGCCAACCAAGTCCATGTAAGGGAACTCTTAAACCCATTTAAGGGAATTTAAGGAAGTTTGTGTTACTGAAACTCACATACGGAAGGGTAGAAGGAGAGGAGTGAAGCAAAGAAAAGTAACTAGCAGGAAGGGGTAAGTTAAAGTGGGCTGCCTCTTCTTTTGGCTCCTCAGCATGTAAATTGCACAAGTGTAGTCATCCCGATTCATTGGTGAATGAGTATAAGTAGGCGTAAGGGAGTCTATCTCACACCATCTTATACATCACCTCTGAATTTGGCCATCGGTAGTGAAAGTGAGCCAGCTAGCATATCAAAAGAAAAAGAGGGACTTAAGATTTTATAAATAAACACTTTTCATGTGTAACCAGTAATATATTCTAAGGCCGACTCATAAGTTATCTAACTGTTCTGGTTGATATAGTACACTAAAATTTTATGGTCTTTAAGTGTTTTACTCTTTGCTGTCATGATCTGAGCCAAAGTCTCCTTTCACTGACAATGGTGCAACATCATTGTCCTCAATGAAGAGGAGATGTTGACCCTGGTTATATGTTTGGCAGATAAAGATTCTACAGCACATATAATGGCCCCCTGTCAAGTATAGTTCTGAAATCTCTTTAGTGTCTACATTTGTTCGTTCAAGTATGAATCTGAAAGTTGGTTGCTCACAGGAACTGTTTGCAAGTGGCATTGTCTGAAGAGAGTTTTTCAGCATCTGGATTGTCCCGCAAAGGCTTTTGTTGCTCATTGTTTTGGATGTGACATGTTCTGTTTCAGACATTTCATGTTGCATTTATAGCATACACCTTGCATTTGTCTTGTCCAATACAGCATGCCATTGTAGATTGCATCACAAAAGTGGCCTGCAAGGCAACATAGCTTAACACATTGTGAAAGGATGATCTTGATAAAACAATCTGATGTGACACACACATATAATAAAATACATTATTTTCAGGTTACGTGCCCAAATCTTTTTAATCCCGTCAAAAGTGAAGTTGGTGAATGGAGGGATTGGGCTGATAAGATACCTATGGCGTCTGGCTCTGGCTAACACTGAAAGGTGTGTTCAGTTTTAAGTTCAGATTGCTAGGTGAAAATTAACTTCAGCAAGTGCTGACATAGGCCTAAGCCTTCATTTGTATCCATGCTACTTGGACCCGTTCACCCATGTGGATCCAATTGCAGGCTTGTGGCCTCCATGACTTTTCAGTGTGTCTTTAACATTCTATTAGTATAGGATTTTGCATTTGTTGTATAACATGAAGACAAGTTAAACCATCTTAAACTTGCCTGTGAACGAAGAATCAAAGAGGAGATTTAGTTAAAACAGGTACAATCCTACATGCCACACAGAAAAACTCTTTCTCTCAGTTACTATTTTCATCTTAATACAGATAGTATGAAGTTAATAATTTGCCCTGAACTATAACAAAGCTGAACTAGCAAAAGCTATATCCTTTTGCACCTCAAATGGAACTATAGATATGAGACATTACAGAGAGGGTACGGCTATTTATTTTCATGTCTCTTGCAAACAACTGCCTATTTTGGCAATACCTACCATCAGAAATGGATTATACAGAATCTATTTTGGGCAGGCAAGTTAAAAGGCAGAATACTGGAAAGTACAGGTAAGCAACATTATTTGAATTTTGCAATTTTGAACATTCACAATTTGAAAAATTAAAAGGAAACATTTTGCTGAAATTTTTGCATTTCTCCCTCCCTGCCCCATTTGACCACCCATAAAGCTGGTCAAAATTTGAAAGTTTGGAGGGTGGGGAAGAAAAAAATAGGGAAAAAAAATGCAAAATGTTTTCCCTTTATTTTATCAGCTCTTTTGAAAATGTCAAATGAAAAATGCCACATTTCTCAGACTAGACGTGAGGTTAAAATTACACTAATAATTGTCATTATATCAAAAGCAAGCTCTTGCCCCTACAGCTGGCATTCGAAGCTGGTTGGAAGTTTTCAAAATTCTAAATTACAATGAAATGGTTTTGTTGAAATTTTGACATAAAATCAGGGTGAAGTTTTAATTTAAAATGTTTTTAAAAAGTTGATCCAATTTTTCAGTTGGATCCAGTTGGCACCCTTGTTGGCAAATTCACTAGAGAGGACAAGAACTAAATATACATGGAGTATGAACTACCTGTTTGCCTGTAGAAGTGTCTCCGGCATGTCAGTTTTGAGGCACTTTGGTGGGGTGGTAATTTGCACTCCCATTACATATATTGTGCTAGTTTCCCTGGATAAATAGCAGACTTCAGTTTCCAGAGTTGCTAATCTGGTACCTTTCATCAGCAGTAAATTCACATTAACTAGAAAGGAAATGTAGCTATTATGATTTAGTTAAAGGAATGTGCCAAGAACAAAAACAGCACAGCAACTATTCTGTTCTCATGACAAAGGTTGTGAAGGCCAGGTTTCATAGGCTGCACATGGTAAAAATGTTAGCTTATATGGACTGTCCCTGTCAGAGATCCATAGATAACATTTATGTAAATGGTGTGATTTATGTATATAATTTAAACAACTCTTCCTCCCAAACACAAATTACAGACAAGATTCCATATGTCTGAATTTTGAGAGTTTTTTACACAATTCTCTTCCATTGTTTTCCAAAGGGGAAGGGACACGACCCTATGAAGAGACACATCTCTCAGCATTAGCCAAATTAGGGAATACATGCTTTGAAATGAAGGAAAGGTGATCTCTCAGGTAGCTTGCTCAGTCAACAGTTTTCAGAGTTCTCAGGACATCTGTATGTTGTATAATGTCAATTTCCTTCTCCATAACATTCTAAAATTGATTTATGTGAAGGAGGAAAGAGAAATAATAATTGATTGTGTTTGTATATGAATGTATGATTCCTGTGACTTAATGATCTGATTTGTAAAGGGCTTTGGAAATTGCAAAATCTTCATTCTCTTATCTAGTCTTTAGTCTGATGATCTTGGTTACCAATGAGCAAGGAAAGGTATAACCTTATTTGTATATGAGAGGTCTGCTTTTTTGCTTGAAACAACAAGAAATAGTGCTGATGAGACATCATTTTCTTTCTCTCTTTCTTTCTTCCAGTTATTTAATAACACCTAGCTCTGATTTAGGGCTTAGTTTTCTTTCTTGTAGCTACTCCCCTTCTTTTGTTCTCCTATTGTTTTCAATACAGGAGGAGGAGCTACTATGAAAATAGAAAATAGGAGACTGACATTCTGAGCTTCCTCTGTGGTTTTAGCCCTCTCCTAATAGACTACATCATCTATCATTTTTTAAAAATTTAGGAGGAAGTATGCATTTGTGGTTAGGACTGACGTGGGACTGGAAGTCAGGAGATGTGTTCTGTTTCTCTAGCTGTGCCACAAAATTTGCGTGTGGTCTATGGCAAGTCGTTTAGCCTTGATGTGCTTAAATTTCCCCATTTGCAAAGTGGGGCTTACAATACCTAACTCTGGATATGTCTACACTTCTACCTGGGGGTGTGATTCCTAGGTTAAGGAGAAATACCTGCGGTAGCTCTCATTCCATTAGCATGCTGAAAATAGAATGTAGCTGCCCTGAGTATGTGCCCTTCAGAAACCCTAGGCATGTACTCAGGGGGCCAGCTAGCCCCTCCTGCTACTCATACTGATGCAGCTACATTCTATTTTTAGTTCAATGATAGCTAGTCTGGGTAGTCTCCTCCAGCAGGGGACCATCCCTCTAGCTAGAAATGTCCATGTCCCCTCAGTTTGGTTTGCAGCTCAGCTGACTAATGGTTGAGAAGCTTGTATGGAAGGTATTAAAACCAAAGGATACGATTTTCATAGGCTGCGCCATGTCAAAATGATCCTTTGGAAAAGCTTAAAGTGAATAGTGTGTTCATCAAAGTGAAAAGAAGAACTTACAGCACTAGCTCAAGGCGGGCATTGTGTGGCAGTGCAAGCTTTTCTCCAGAGCTTTGCCCATAATTTTATTATCTGCAGCATCCCTGCTATCCCAGTCCTAGGCCTCTCTTGACCTCAGACTGCTGGCTGTGTTGTATTGAGCCATATACAGTGGAGTGTTGTCGTCATGAATGGGGTCTGGGAGGAGAACTCAAAAAGATAATGACTAGGCACATAGATCCTGTATAAGCAGACCGAGAAATGGGCAATCATACTAGATATGGTAAGAGGTCCTTTATTAAGCCCTAAAACAGGCCCAAGCAGTACAAGCATGAATTTCTCCACTTACACTTCACTGAGGCTCTACCTTGTCCTGGGGGAGCCCCTGCAGTTCATTCTCCTTAACTATTCGCGTTTTAGTCTCTTTTTTAGATTGCCAAAAAGGGTAATAATGGTGCTGGCTATTTTTGTAGCTGAAAACTTTTCACTAGGAAGTGGACTCATATGTCCAACTAATTATATACAAATGACTTGACAGGTAGCGTATGTCTACACTGGAGCTGGGGGCATGATTTCCAGCTCACTTAGACATATTTGCAACAGCTCTCAGTGCACTAGTGCACAGTAGTACTGTAGCTGGGGTAGCATGGACAGTGGCGAGCGGGGGCATGTACCTGAACCCCATGGGGTATATACTCGGCATGGCGAGCCCAGGCCATCACTCACCACTGTCCGTACTACCAGGGCTCCACTACCGTTTTTAATGCGCTAGCTCAATGAAAGCAAAAGTATTTCTATGTGAGCTAGGAATCGTACCCCTGGCTCCAAGTGTAGACATACCATAGGCTTTTGGACACTTTTGGCAATGTGCCTGCACTAGAAACCTGTATCTGAACAACCCCAGAGTTGGGAAGAATTTGTGCCTCTGAATCTACACTTTGCAACTTGAGCCAATCTCTAGTCACTACTGACCTGACTCAGATTCATGCCAGTGACCGATTGTATTGTGAAGGGCTCTTTGTTCCCTTCCACTGTGCAGTGCAGAGGTGAGCAAAATCATGGAGATCCAAATAGAGTGGGGGATCCCATGCAAAGGAATGGCATCATCTCCTTCCACATAGCTTCTCTTCCTCCATGTTAATGCAGCACCTCAGCTCCAGATGACACTCCAGTTAGAGGGAGATGAAATTGGGGAACTGCTGCTCTCTGTGCCAGGTTCTCCCTTTACCGATGGACTAATTCCAGGAACCAAAGGGGACAAGGGTAGTCACCGAAACCACGTTCTGTCTGGAAGCCAATGGGGCAAAATGAGGTCTTGAGAGAATACTGGGCTCTCTGTGTTCAGGGTGGGATTTATGGAGTCTGACATGTGGTTTCCTCAGGATCCCTGGACAACAGCTCCTTTGACATTTTGCATCTCTGCCAGCCTCACTCTGAAGGAGGGACAATGCAGCAGAGATATGAACATCACTCAAGCTTATAAGTAAGTCCTTTCCTCCTGCCCGTTTCAAGCAGGAGTTGATCATGTTGACTCCAACCCCTTTCTAATAGCTTAAATAGCCAAAGCTGAATTTGCAACCTGAGCAGCCTAACGTACTGTAATACAAATATAACTCTAATGGAGTTTAGCCGTTGAACACTTTTATAACATATACAGTAGTATCAAAAAAACTGCTTCTTTGTAACAGTGTTCTTGGACGAGAACTGCTGTACGGCTGTTTTCCATCACAAGGGTTTACATAAAGATGTTTTTTAACTTTTCCATTACTTCTCTATTTTGGGTACAAAAACTGATGCAGTTATTGGCCCTGATCCTCAGCTGTGGCTGGGGAACTCACAGTGCAACTCAGGAGGGAAATGCAAAGGTGGCTTTAAGTCACTTTTTGGACTGCTTGATCCTGGGCTGGCGTGGCTGTATTAGTGTAAGTTAGAGTTAGCGCTTCTCCAAAGTGCGTCATCTATCAACATCCCCAACGGGGCAGATGTAGTAGGAGCAGATCTGTCAACATCCCCAAGAGGCATATCCGCAAAGGGATTGCCAGGAGGCAGGGCAGCCAAAACCAGGACTCCCGACCCTGGCAGCCAGGAGAGGAAATATTGCTAGCTCTTTGCATGTTTGGTTAAGCTGGGTTTAAGTCTGTTCTGCACCATGTAGTACAAAGCAATTGCAGCACATTGAAGGATCAGGGTGTTTGTTTAGATTAATCAATCTGTTCAGGACTATTTAAAGCTAGAAAAAAAATGATCCTCACTCTGTGATAAATATTTGTAACAGCTGAAAAACAGAAAATGACCAATGCAAAAATAGTTCAGTGAAAGCAAGCTAGAAAGCCTTTTAAGTAAATGAATATTCACCAAATGTACGCTATGTAAAGCAAGTAAATTAACGTAATTGGTAGAATTTAGCAACGGTATTTCCCAGCTTTCAGTTGGTGTATCTGTGCTCAAACTCAGAAAAAAAAATGTTCTCATCTGGAATGTGCATGTATCCTTATTCTCTGTGGTACTGCTCATTCTCGTTTTGAGGCATTCTCACACAAAATGTGAGTGGTCAGACTGAAAAGCTTCCAAGTCTGACACACTCCAATTCTTTCTCTACATTTGTCAGTCCACTCTCTCCCTTCTTTTGCCCTTTGATGCTCCTATCCACTTTTCCCCATAAATTTTCTATGTAGATAATAAAAAGGAATTTAGGTAGCTTAGATAATATCAATATATGATTTATGAAGAAAACTGAAAAGAAAATGTTTGACAGGAAAATATTTCCATTCAAAACAGTACAGTGAAAAGGGTTTAATAATGACATGTGTGATCCCTTTAGAAAACACTGAATATTGCTAAGGTTCAGTGGATTTGATAGGATGCAAAGGTGATTGTGGGCTTATGCTCTTTGTTGGATAAGTACAGTTTATTGCAATGGAAATCCCGCATAAATAATAGTGTGCAACAAAGACCAGCTTACATTGGCTTTTATATAATTATTTTTGGAATGACTATTACTCCTTTGATAAGAGATTGCCTCTTTTCCTTTTCATTCTGCCACATTTTTAAGTTTGTGCATATCTCTGATATTCAGTAGAGATGACAACACTTGCATTCAAGTGGAAGATTTTAGTTCATATGGGGAAAAATACTATGCATTTTTGTGAACCTGTTTCTTGAAGAGGGGTGGGTCAGTATTTATTTATTGACTGTAATGTGGCAGTGTGGGTAGTGATCCTGTATACACAAAATATACATTACTTGAATTGGACTTTCAGCAAGAGTATTTAATGGTGCATGCACCTGAGAAGAAGTAGGTATATGCCAATCTAGCTCACTCACTCACACTTTGGTTGTGATCCCATAATTGTTCAGAAGTTAAGCAGGAACTGGGTGAGTACCTGAATGAGACACCTCGGAGGAGCACTTGCAGTGGTCACCATTAGAGTCAACATTTACCCACAGTTTACTTCAAAGTAGTTACCTCCCTCTATTTAGAATAAGGAATAACTGCTGCTTATATACCACTGTGGGTAAGTGTTGACTTCATAATGATGACTGTTGTAGAGACTACAAGAAATGATGTTGGTAGATGATACTTGTCCTCTGTGTCAGTCCCACAGGATGGTATCAGAGATATAGAACACCAAATTCTGCTGCTTGTTATGAATGTAAATCTGGAGTTCTACTCAGAGACAAGAATTGGCAATGGATTTATGCCGGATTTATGCTTTGTGTAAAGTGAGAGGAGAATTTAGCTCAAAGTTCACTTGGATGAGATGTAAAGCAGAACACAGTGCTGCTTTTTGGATAAAACATTTTCCTACCTGACCACTTGTTGCCATAAAGATCCCATGGCAGTTTCCATTCCACTGGAGATGTTAAATATATCGTGGCCAAACTCAGTGTTTGGTAATTACATGCTGCCTACTTAAGTCTCTCCTGCAGTCTCAACTGGATTCTATCCTTACTTTACTACCCTAAGCTGTTGTATAGTGTTGCTGTATGCTTTTGAATATGTCATTTTCCATCCCAGAGGTGACAATGAATTCTTATTATACCACCTCTGTGAAAGATGTAATTAATTAATGTTTGTAGAGTGCTTAGAGATCCTTGGATGAAAGTTCCTATAGAAGTGCAAATGTTTATTATTACTTTCTTGTTGTAATCTTGAAGTGCACTGCTACATCTGCTATTTGATCATGTGATTCTGAATCCATAGGCTTTCCTTGCCTGAGTAACTTTGCTTTTTGTAACATCTCTAACTAATCATAGTCACAACATGACAGGTCCAAATTGGACAGATGTTTCTTGAAAATAAAATGTCCAAAGGCAAAAGTGTTAGGATTGCCAATGAAAAAACAAAGACATCTGCATTTTTAAACTAAATTTGGAAGGTTTTTTTTCTTTCCCCGTGTTTCTGCATCTTTGTAATTTTAGGCCTCTTTTGAGTCAATCTGTTTTACTAAATTGTGGAGCCTGTTGTCTGGTGATCTCAAAACCTGTAAATGAAAGCTGCTAATTCAGTAGTGTTCTGTGTATTTTACTATGTTTTTCAGATATGCCTTTCTTTATTTTTCCTTATAGTAATGATGTTTCATGTACTGCTGCTGGTCTGCATTCTGGTGCATGCACAATTCATAGATTCATGGATTCCAGGCCAGAAGGGACCACTGTGATCATCTTGTTTGATCATCTGTATGATACAGACCATAGAATTTCCCTAACATAATTCCTAGCGCAGATCTTTTGCAAAAACATCCAATTTTGATTTTAAAATTGTGACTGATGGAAAATCCACCATGACTCTTGGTGAATTGCTCTGATGCTTAATTACTCTCATTGTTAAAAAATTACATCTTATTTCCAGTCTGAATTTGTCTAGCTTCAACTTCCAGACATTGGATCATGTTATACCTTTTTCTGCTAGAGTGAAGAGCCCATTATTGTTTGTTCCTCATTGTGGTATTTAGACTAATCAAGTCATCCCTTAATCTTCAAAGACTTTCAAGTTTCTCAGGATTTTAAGGACAATTCTTATGAATTTCTGTCTATCTTAGGGTTTTAGACTGATGCTTGTCTCTTCAGTATGAGCACTTTCCAAGTAAAATTGATTAGCAATAGCAAAGCTTCTAATGGTCTTCATGGAGTCCCTGGCTCATGTCCTTTTTCAGTGTAAAAGACACCTTCTTGGGATGGATTATTTGTTTGTTTCAGGTCTTC
Source organism: Chrysemys picta bellii (assembly GCF_011386835.1). Classification (NCBI taxonomy): domain Eukaryota; kingdom Metazoa; phylum Chordata; order Testudines; family Emydidae; genus Chrysemys; species Chrysemys picta. The sequence continues at coordinate 249,334,902 of NC_088792.1, forward strand.
TTTGTTTTTGTTTTTCTGAGTTATGGGGAAGGCAGAAGGTTGGTTGGTACTGTGACTGTCATTCTTGTTATAACGGAAAGGTCCACACAAGACACCAAAGTAGATCTATGTTGTGTTTTAATTTCCTTTTACATACGTTTTGGGACAGATTCTGAGTTGGAAATTAATGGGAGATGCTGGTGCTTTATAAACAAGGTATAAATGCCTAGATAGATAGAGAGGAGGGATATAGCCTACCGTGTATGGTCTTGACTTATCTAGGCCCCAGTCTTGGTGCTGAAAGTTGACCGCCTTTCACTTCCATTGACATCAGAGGAGTTGAGAGCAGACAGCCTCACACAAGGTGTTCAGCACTTTGCAGGGTCAGACCCAATGGTGAGGAATTAAAAAGAATTGACAAATAACAATAAACAATAAAAATAGAAAAGTTTCTCTGTATCTCAGACTTGCAGGGCAGACAGAGATTCTTCAATATTTCTTATCCTTTCTAAAAAGAATAAGGCAGACTACTGCTCTGCTCTCCAAATTTCCCCCAAAATAAGAAAACAGGGAACTATTTTTTAAGTTATAGTTTAGAATTTTTTCCTTGTGTCATTGGTTTTAAGCAACCAATATTTTACTTTCATGTTAACATGATGCAATGTGCTTTGTCTGAGAGTCTGACTTCAGATGATGCACATACTCTGATTCTGACCACATGCAAACAAAGAAACTGGTTTCCCTAGCAACAGAAGCCATGTGAAAGCTCTTAGAATAGCTTTTCCCTTTCACTTAGATTTTCTTTCAGTTTAGCAGTTCTCACCTCTGATTGCATGAAGACTCAAGCACCTAGTGTCTGGTGTGAACTGATCAGGTGAACTGAAGTGAGAGGAATAGGAGAGATGTCTGTGCCTCTTGTGATATGTAAAGCACCCTACATTTGTGGCTTTCTGAACTAGTTGAGAACTGTCCAGCACATCTCTTACTATACATGTTTTATATTTTAAATTGTTATCGCACACACAAACAACAGGTATATATGACTTTATACATAAGACCAAAAATCTAATAGAATTCCATTTCCTTCTGAATGTTTTGTATAAACTATCTAAATTTATGCTATATGCAATTATATAGAATGGGTATTTAAAATATCGTGGTATGGTATTTTAAAAATAGTTTTTACAGTAAAACTTCAATTAATTGCTGTTTAGTGATTAAGATTATAAATACTCCTGTTTCATGTAAATATGTGTATTGAAAGGATTCTACATCAAAACATTTTGGAAATTCTATAAATCTCTGAGAACGAAAGAAACGGTAAAATGCTGCATACAACATATTTTAAATTGTGGTTTGAAAGTTTAACTAGCCTTAGAGTTTATTTAATAAGTCTTTTAAATATTCATTTGTTGACATAAAAGATTGTTCTCAGGGGCATATTTAAAACTAAATTTTTAATTGTTTTGGAAAAGTTAGTATTATCAAACAATTTTATAGTTCATGTGGGGTTTTATTTAAGATAACAGTAGTAAATATATTGCTATTTTTTGAATAAAGATTTAGCATTTTACTTGTTTGTATGTAGAACCAGTATAAAACAATAACTATGATTAAGGAAGTCCCACAAAGCAGCTTAATGTAGCCATCAACCTTTTAAAAGGAATTGCTCTCATCAGCCTCAACAAGGCAAGAGTCAATTAAAAAATGCCTTCAGTAAAAGCTGTCTTGACTGAAAGACCAGTGCTCCCTGCCCCAGGGAGGCAGGAGCATGATCTAATCTCTGTAACAAATAAAATCTGAATATAAGGAACCAGAATGTACCATGAGAAAATAAATATCTATCCTTCCAACAAGGTTAGAAAAAACTGGAGACCTTTGTTCTCGGATTGAGCTGTCTCCACATACGTTACTTAAAATTATGTTATATCCTGGGATATCAAAGATGACTCTTTGGGTTTGAGTCTCTCCACACATGCACAAATTCCACCCCAGTGTAACTGTGTTGACATCAGTGAAGTCACTCCTTACTTACACTGATGTAATGGAAACCAGAACCAGTATGGAAGAGTCAAGTGACATAGTAGATGCTACTCATTTTAATTTGCTACTCTTCACTTTTCCTAAATCCTGCAACACACAGCTAAGGGCATAAATTAGAGGAGGAGGAGGAGGAGGAGGAGGAGAAGAAGAAGAAGAAGAAACCCAAACTAACTAACAAATATCCCACCTTATTTACCCTTTCATATTCACTTATTTACCTAAGAGTACATATATTTTACACTCTTAACTGACAGTCACTGACTTGGCTTCAGTTTTTCCAAATGGTATTTATGTTTAGTGCAGAGTTAAATATGTGCAACTCCCATGATGGTTAACTGATGAAAATCCATCCTTTATAAACAAAGATTGAGCCCAGGTTTGGCTGTCCGGTCTTCTCCAAAGTTTGGGGGAAGGTTCAATCCTAAGGTTTTAGTTTGGATGACTATATACTGTGGATAGAGACTAGCTATGAACTTCAGATCTGAACCTAGATCCAAACTTCTGCAAAATCTGGATGTTCAGATCAGAAGTTTTGGTTCAGGCTCCACTACCTAGGGTTACCATACATCCGGTTTTTCCCAGACATGTCCGGCTTTTCAGCAATCAAACCCCCGTCCGGGGGGAATTGCCAAAAAGCCGAACATGTCCGGGAAAAATACCAGCCGGGCACTTCCTCTCCCACGGCTGCTCTGCTCCTCCCCTGACTCAGACTTTGACTCTGTTTAAGAGCCAAGCTGCCCGAGCCAGCGCTACCGGCTTCAGGCAGCCCCTGTGCCTCCGGACCCCAAGCTGCCGGCCGGGCACTTCCCTTCCCAGGCTCCAGCTGCTCTGCTCCGGCGGCTGGGGTCCGGAGGCAAGGGGGGCTGCCCAAAGTCGGTAGCGCTGGTTCGGGCAGCTTGGCTCTTAAACAGAGTCGAAGTCTGAGTCAGGGGAGGAGCAGAGCAGCTGGAGCAGGGGAGGAGAAGTGCCCGGCCGGCGGCTGGGGTCCGGAGGCATGGGGGCTGCCGAAGCCGGAGCGCTCAGGCAGCTTGGCTCTTAAACAGAGCCGAAGAGAGTTAGGGGAGGAGCAGAGCAGCTGGAGCCGGGGAGGGGAAGTGCCCGGCCGACAGCTGGGGTCCGGAGGCAAGGGGGCTGCCGAAGCCCAAGCGCTACCGGCTTCACTGGTTTGCCGGGCAGCCTCCAGACCCTGCGCCCCCGGCTGGGCGCTTCCCCTCCTGGGCTCCAGCTGTGCTGGGGAAGCGCCGGCCGGGGGCGCAGGATCTGGGGGCTGCCCGGCAAACCGTGAAGCCAGTAGCGCTTGGGCAGCCCTTTTTGCGTGGCTAGGAGGGAGGAGGGGGAGTTAGGGCGGGGACTTTGGGGAATGGGTGGGGAATGGACGGGGAATGGGCGGAGTTAGGGTGGGGAAGGGGCGGAGTTGGGGCGGGGCCGGGGTGGGGCCAGGGCCCCGTGGAGTGTCCTCTTTTTTTATTTTTTAAATATGGTAACCCTACCACTACCTAAAGATTTTTTACACTGCACCATCACAAAAATGACAACACATCCCCTCAGAGCAAAAAGGATTAAACTATTTCATATAATGTACACATTATATACAAAATATACTAAAACATGCTTCCTTTGTGGATTACATTATTGTCCATTGCTTTGTTTCCCATGATACTTTTTTGTTCTAGGTTTTTAAAAAAGTTAAATGGTAGTTTGTTTACTTGAGGCCAATAGAAGAGCTCTTTCAAGACAAAAAGCATATTTTGTATTTCTGAAGAAGCTTTCAAAATATGATGGCCAAAATATTTGAAATATGTGTCCCTGTGGTGATGTCATTCTCAAGGGAAACATACTTCTAATATGAAGTATTCCCATTAGAAATCTTGGAGATCTTACATCTGTATTCTTAACCCAAGAGGTTATCAAATGATAATAGTTAATTGTAAAATGGGATGACATCTAATGGAGTGTTGGCAGGCATGTTGGCCAGTCGTTCTGGGTAATTGCATAAATATTTATAGAGGCGGCAAAGGCTTGATTTTGCCTTAACAATCAGACATTTTACATGAATATGCAAAAAAGTGAATAACCTTTAGGATTAGGATTCACATGTAATCAAAGACTTATTGACAGAATCTTACCCTGGTGACAGACAGCTTGTACATATGCCGCAGAGCTGGCATGTCTAGTTGTTAGAGCAGAGGTCTTCATCAGAAGGCCTACATTTTGTTCCTAGCTCTGCCCCTGATTCTGGGTTACCAGACTATGGGCAAATCACTTAATGTCTCTGTCCCTTAGTTTCTCCATCTATAATATAGGGATAATAATACTTACCCACCTTTGCAAAGAGCAGGGGAGGGTTCAATAACGGTGGCTATTGTAAGAAACAAGCAGGCCTATGGGGATATCCATGTCTATGCAGACCCAGAAGATGGGCTGAAGCTGTCTATTTTGATGGTGACAGAGGACAAGATATGGTTGTGAGTCTCTTTGGCAACTCCCAACCTCAAGAATATTTTGTTGTTCAGCAGCAGGAGCAACAACAAGAGGCCACCTCCTCTGTAAGAGCTGCAGGGGTGCACTCCCCTGTGTCACCAGCAGAGGCATAATTTGTTTCTTCTATAGGAGGCCAGCAGTAAACTGCTGTGCTCTCTCCCACACCCCCATTACCTTGGAGCAAGGGAAGGAATTGTCATTCGATGGTGTGTGTGTGTCACTCAGAATTCTTGCCAAGTGGTGCCCAGCACCCCTCGTTTTGGGCTGCACCTACAATCACAATCCAGTCCTATTTGTCTCTCTCCAAGGGCTGGATTCTGCCACCCTTACTCAAGTTGAGTGGCACCTTCCTGTGTGATTTCAGGAGTAGAATTAATTATGCAGAGCCAAATTCTTCCCTGATTTGCTTCCCATGCAACTACATGGATTGAAGGAGTTGTGTTTAAGAGCAGAAGTTGGCCTTAAATGTTGATTTCCTTGACAGGACAGACAAGCAGAAATCTAGCTTGCCAGTGGCACTGTCTTCAAACGAGCTAAAAGCAAGAGCATCATGCAACATAGTACAGCTGTGCTGAAAAAAATGCAAACCTCTGAAGAGAATAACAGCAGTCAAAAGCAAAGGCTTCAAATATTTTAGTTTAGGGCTTGTTTAGTCAGAAACACATTCCCTTATGGCCAACGCTTCACGTATTTGATAGCAAGCTGGGCCAGTCCTTGGGTTCTGTGGCACTTTTGTGTGGCAGGTTGGAGAGTCTTGGAGTAACCTTTTTACAGCCACTGTCTGCTAAGCACATTATTTACATATACCAAATCACAGTTAAGTGTTTTAACTCCTAGTTTCTCACTTAAGTCATCTCAGTATCCTCTGACAGTAGAGTGACCAGATGTCCCAATTTTATAGGGACAGTCCCAATTTTGGGAGCTTTTTCTTATATATGCACCTATTACCCCCCATCCCCGTCCCAATTTTTTACACTTGCTGTCTGCTCACCCTATCTGGCAGAATCCCCACTTTTGATGATGAGCAAATCTTACTCGGGTGCAGTAGTAAACAACAGTATGTTTTGTTCGGTATGATGCAGAAAGATGTTCATCCTGCCTCGTGTTAAGTAACTGTTCTCAGCACCTCCAAGAGCATCTTGCAGGACAAAGTCCTATCTGAAGTCAAAGGCAAAGCAGGCTAGAGAGGAGAATTTATAAAACATGTTCCTATGTATCAAAGGGAAACAAATGCATCCACAAGACCCTAAATTCTTATCTTAGAAAGTCTTATAGTTTTCCACGCTCATCTGTATTTTGGGCTTATGTTCCTAAACATCAGCCAATGGCACAAAGTTTGCAAGATGTGTTTAGCCCTAGAATCTGATCACAGTTAGCACCGAACACTAAGTGTAATAAATGTATACTCTATTATTTTAAAGCATTTACTCTACCTAGACTACTATTTGCATAACAATAATAATTATTTTGCTGCAGATATGCATTCTATGAAATTTGCATCTATGTTTTATAATTATGCTAACACAGCAATCTTCAATACTTTGTGTGGTAATCTCTTTAGTTTACACAGTGATGTCAGCAACAGCATCTCCCATAGCAAAGACAATATCATGCCTCAGTAAAGTTATGTACCATGGGGTCACATGTTATCCTGCATCATGCAAAATGGAGAGTAGCAAAATGCTCCTGAGAAACCACCCTGCTAGAAAAGAGGGGGGGGAGAAAAGAAACTTCCTTATATTTGCCCCACCATCTCCAATGTAAAGATCCAGGAAGTCTCTTTCATGGAGTCTCTGGTCTCCTAGGGTCCATCTACAAAGCAATAAAAAGACCCATAGAATCAAGTCCAAGAGCCCGGATCAGCTGACTCAGGCTCATGGACCTGGGGTTGTGGGGCTAAAAATAGCAATATAGACTTCAGACTTGGGTTCCAAGGCCCTCCCCTCCTCACAGGGTTTCAAAGCCCAGGCGGCAACCTGTGCCTGAACATCTACACTGCTATTTTTAGCCATGTAGCCCAAGCCTCATGAGCCTGAGTCAGCTGACCTGAGCTTTGAGATTCAGTGCCATGGGTCTCTGATTCTGTGCAGGCGTTCACCCTTAGAGCACTTGGGGGAAGGGAGGCACAACCAACGTAGGAAGGGGAAGAGCTGGGGAGCAGCAACACTTGGGTCTGGGCAGCTTTTCAAGTAGAAATCTGCACAGAGGTTACTGTTGGGCAGACAAACAGTAACACTTGCTCCATGGCTGCACCCCCTAAACCACACTCCAGGAGGTTTCGGTGCAGCTGCAGGTTGAATTGTGCCGCCACAGAAAGCCATGCTGTATCGTAGGAGAGGGAGACAATGTTCAGTATAGAAGTCATGGTCATCCTTATAGGTTCTCCTGCACTCTTTTAATACCCTAAAATAGGTCAGATATAAGGAGATAGGCAGGTTTAGGGAAATAACCCCAGTGCCTGTCCTGTAATGCTTGTTGGCACTTTCCCTTGAATTCTGTCAATATCCCTTAAGTCCCACAAGATAAATTTAAACCAATCCCCTGCCTAATATATTCTTGTATATCAAATCCTGTTCTAGGACTGTTCACAATTCCATTAAAAAAGTAATCCTGATGTAATCCACTGGTTGCTATGTGTTACTGAGTCCTAGAAGAGGTGAGTCTGTTATAGTTTCCCAACTTGAGAGAGTGGTTTTTTTAGCTCAACCTGTACAGCCATACAATTTTAGTTCTGAAGGGGTCCCCACTTCAATCCCTGGTTTCAGCCATGATGGCGGCCATCACAAAAGAGGGACCTCATCCAGGATTCAAATCGCCATAAGCTTGGGATGAGTTTCCTCTGTCACAAGGAATGAAGTAACCCATTGGTCAGTGTGTGGTGTGCGTCCCCCTCGTGCTTGATCCAAAGAGGCTGTGGGGCACCTAATGACTTAAGAGGCTGGTTCTTTAACTCCAGTTGTAGAGACTCATGCTTTCAGCTCAGGCTATCCTTCGTTCAATCCCCAATGTTGATCAAGATGGCAGCTGCCACATAAGTATCCTTTCCAGTAAGTAGTTTAGTATATATAAAGTAGGGTGTAAAAACAGGGAAGACAGCTAAAGAGTGGGTGTCTGAGAAAATGCCTTTTATCGGAAGGCAAGAATAAACATTCAAAATCCCAGATAAGAGAGAATTAGTCTATTCTTCCTCACTTCTGATTTCCTGATTATTTTGAGAACATAAGATTTTACTTATCTTTTGTTATAAGATGTTTTGTTAAACATCTATTAATATTTTGTGACCCAATGAAGGAAATGACAAAGTGTTCGATCTTTCCTCATATTCATGGTTCACATTCCAGGCAGCATCACCCTAGGTATATTATGGTACCAAGTTCACTAACAATACACTCCCTTTGTTTTTCCGTATATATAAAGATATTAGAACAACTGACAAGCCAGCTAAGATGTGATTTAACCAATGCCAGCTTTCCAGGGGCAGAATATGTTTTGCATGATTACATTTGTTATTGACATTTATAGATATTAGTAATTTGTGAAGGAGAAATTGTTAAAATGCTTTTCTGAAATGCACAAACCCTGGGAAAGGACTATATTGGCCACAATATCCAAACACCAATTAAAGGCAGAATGTCAGCCATAATCATCTGAGTTTCCTGTCTTGTTGATTTAAGAGATATTCAAGGAATTTCAAACTGCTACTTTTATTGACAATAAGAAAATTTGCATGGCTGAACCTCGTATGTCACTCTTGAATCTGGATTAGGTTTATGTTAATATTCTGGCAGAAAGCTGGGTCAGGGAGAAAGTTTGGATTCAGATTTGACAAAGCTGATATTTCACACGTTAGTTTTTCTCATGAATTTTCTGCCCCAAATGACTGAAATCTCACAGATCAGCTGATTTCACAAGATTTCTGCCATCTTAAATAATATGCTTTCATTTCCTCCCTCTGTGATGTCCTGTGGCTTTGTAAACCATCTCAAGACATTTACAAAACCTTTTGGACATTACACCTATAAACATTCTTTACTAAAATCTCCTTATTTATTTAGAGCCAGACTCTGCCACACATGTGGAGTAGTAGTCCCATTGAAATCAATATTCACGTGTACAGGATGAAGTTTTGATAGGTACAAACTGAGCAAAAGAAACTACCTTCTTTTTACTGAAATCAATGGGGCTACTCACAGAGTAAGGTACTATTCAAAGAGAATAATAGTGGCATAATTGGGTACCCTTATTATTTTTATTATTTATATTATGCCAGAATTGCTGCTAGGGAGCTCACAGAACAGATAGTCATTAATAGTTGCTGCTCTGAAGAGCTTACTATATAGAACTTGGGCATGACACAACCACTGAGGAAGAGAACAAAGGGTGGGGGGAGGGGGGGGAAGGTGAGGTTGGACAGAGTTAAATAAGATCATGTGGGATGACTCAAGCCATGTACTTTGGCAAAATTAGTTCACTTTTTGTAGGCTTTGCAGCAAGAGCTGTCTTTAAGGAGGAATCTGAATGAGGCAAGGATGGTGGCTGGATAAACAGATTTTTGAAGAGCTAATAAAAAGGGGTGGATATCATCTGCTAGAAATCCCAGCAGCATAGCACAGCACCACATGCCCAAATAGTAAGCATATGTTAGTAAAAGAAGCAGTTTCTTTTGCCCAATTTGTATGTACTAAAAGCCCACCCCTGCACATACGAGTACATTGCACCTCTATATCTCTAACATCTGAGATCCTGTCTCCCAAGCCAAGTCAGTGCTTGGAGAATATCTACAGACGATCAAGAGGGACACACTGATATGCAGAATGTATGTTGGATGTCAGAGTTGTAAGTGTATGAAATTATACTGCAATATAGCACAGCATAAGGATATTGATGAAATAAGATTTTCATTGCCTCACATATGGTTGATGCATAAATAGGTAAAATTATTTCAGTCCAACTGCCATTGAAGTCAATGGAAAAAACTCCTTTTTACATCAATGGGATTTGGATCAGGTCTTTAGCAGCCTTGTTCTTTTATCAGATTTTACTGTTAAACAGGGAAAGAATAGCTTGTCCTGTTTGTTTGTTTATTCCTTCCCTACTCTTATCCGCTCTTAATCCTTCCGCTCCAAGAAACACTAAAAAGTCAAAGGCCACTCAGGACTTGCTACAGTATTTCTGAGGCAGCGTCCTCAGAAACAGGGCTATTTTTTCACAATTTATTGGCAGCTGTAAGGAAAAGATGAGAGGTGAAGAGCTGGCCCATAAAAATGTTTGTTCTAGGTTTGTGCCTGATCTGGAATTTCACATCTGGAAAGGTGGAAAGTCAAAAGGTCCAATTTTGCCCTTTAGGTGTGGAAAAGTGAGTATGTTTTATAAATAACATACTCTTTCACTTGAACAAAAAATAATAGCTTACTCTTCATGACATTCCTTTTCTGAATAGATCAGAATGAAATGGGGAGAGTAATATCTGAACTGAAGATGGAGGTGAACCAAACCCCAAGATCCAAATGCTCTAATTGCTTAGGGAAGATTAGATCTACATCTGGATCAGAATTAACTTTTGTTACTTCATACCAACAAGTACTTACAATAGTTACAAAATTGCACAGAGATGAGAAAATCAGTTTCAATGAAATAAGAACTGATCAGAAGACCCACCTTTTTCAAAACTTAAACTCACTCTTAAAGGTGACCTGGAAAGGAAACAGAATTGGACTTGTGTTCTTGATTTATTACTTTTTAAAAGTTATTTTCCATTTTTATTTTATTTATTTTTTAAATTAACAGTAGAAATTCAGGTCCTATCCAGGCTGGAAGACTTCATGACTGTGAAACTAGTGAAACGGTAACATTACTAGTGAGAGTTAAGTTATTAGCAGGGGAAGAGATTTTTGTGAAGCTATTTAAAACACTGGGGGATTTTTTATTGGTTTTGTTAACACCTATTTAATTTCAATGACCAATTTTAAATAAAAGAAGACGTTTTGTTAAATATGCAACATTCTCATCCCTTCTGTTAAGGTGTTAAGAGATGCAAGAAACTCTCCTTATACCTCTCGGTGATCCTCCAGAAAAACCAGGAATTCCAATCTTTTCACTTCTGATATTTATAAGATTAAAAAACAGGAAAAAAAAACCTTAAGATATATACTGTCAAGACTTTGTTCTGCATAAAAGAAGAAAAAAGGAAGAAGACCAATTAAAAAGAAATCTTTTGCAAGCAAAACTCCTAGAGAATGTAATAGCTTTATATAAATTATTCTAAAAACCAATGGAATATAATTGAAAATTATATATTTTCTAGAAGTCTTCTGGATGTTCCTTTAAATTTAATTTTCTATTACATTTTATAGAACTTTCCATATGGGGAACTCAAACCCAAGAATTTTGTGAGGTTCAAATGAGTTTCTTCTTTTTCTCTGTCTACTGTTCTACGTGTCTGTACCTTTCTGCCCTTCTTGAGTCGAGCAAGAACTGGAAGCTGAAAAGCTTGGCAGAAGTCATAGGACCAGAAATCTCAGGAGTCTGTTCTTGTGGGATTTGCAGCACTGGTTTGTAGACCCATGAGTTCACAATAGGTCAGATAAGTCTCTGAATAGTGGGATACTTAAAAGAACTGAACCTTCAAACCTTCTATAGTTTACTCACTGCTGTTCTGTACTTCCTGGTTTAAACTGGGACTGGAAACAGAATTCTCTCTTGATGATATTTCTGGAGTGTCCATCACTGTGGAATCAAAGAGACAGATTACTGAAAGGTAGGTCAGGTGGATATTTCTGGACTGGCAATAATTAGGACCCAAGTGCAATCTCACCTGATTCAAGGCTCCATATACTGGAAATTCTCTAGCAATATTTCAGACAGAGAAAATTCTGTAGCTAAATTATGGTGTACGAGAGGAAAGTGGCTGAATCCCTCAGATGCCAAATGGGGGAAACACATGCTTAACTTTCTTATTTATTATGTTTGTGATAAAGGGGTTACACATAGAGCTTATGGATAAGTCAGGGTGGGGCATTTTGTGTTTTCAGCACTGTCTGGCAACTTGATTATGTGCTCGTACATTTCTGTATCTCCTGTCTTGGAGAACTAGAGAAGTGGCCTGTCTGTGTGACTAACTTAAGGCCAGGTAGAAGTAGCCATCATTTGACTTCTTCTGGCAGTGCATATTTTTGTGCTTTTTTTGGTGTATGAGCATCTACATGCACATAGCCAAAATTTAGCCCATTGCATGACTCTGGTATGCATCAACTTCAGAATAAATATCCTCAAAGAGAGTCCTCTAAATTAAACTGCTCTGTAGTTGAATGTTTTATTATGTTGTAGAATCCACACTAATTTAGGGTGTCAACGTTTTTGCTAATTAAAATTAGAAACTATGAATCCCTCCTGTGCTCACAGTAAGAATTTTTAATTTATAACACTAAAAAGCTAGAGTCACAAAGCATCCTTTCCCATAAGTAGTGTAGTATATTGAGTAAATGCTAAAGTTACAGTTTTACCTTTTCATTTCCCCATGTTATATATCTTAACTCAGGCTGCATGAGCAGTGGGTCAGGTTCTGTCCAGGCAGGTCGAATGTTTTAGTTCCACACTACATGTAACTTTCAGCTTCAGAGCTTGCAACGACACACCACCTATAAAAGCAGACAACCTAATGGAAAAACAGAGCAACACTTAAAATGTTGTTTTTCTCCCCCGCTCTCTAGCATAAAGAAAGTTGTAAAATATATTAAACTATGTATTTTTTGTTTTTGTTCTATTAACTCTTTGTTCTACCATCATCTCAAATTTCTTAGCTAGTTATTTAGGGTAACTAGAGATGTGCTGAAGAAATTCTATATTCTGTGTATCTTAATATGGAAGTAGCAGATGAGATAGCTCAGCAGATTGCTTTCCGTATCTGAATGGCAGTGGTATACCTCTGCCATTCGAGAGGCTGAGATTTGAGTACTTGATTGTGCTGAATTACAGTAACGTGAATCTGGAGGATTGCCAAGAAAATCTACCTTCCTGTAATAGTCATTCTCTAGCAGTCATGTGTGTTTGCGTTTCTGCCCTCAAATGTCCACAGTCTGCATTAACTACAAGCAAAGAGCCCAGTTCAGCCTCGATATCGACTAAGATCAATGCCATTGCACCCATTTATGCCAGAACTGGATTTGGCTGAAAACCAGCTGCTGCACAATTTGTGGACAAATAAATGTAGAACTTTGGGTAAGATTGTGAAAAAATAGCTCCTTGAAGTTTCTGTGTCTGAAGCAGTGATATTGGGCATGATTAGCCACCCAGACCTTTGTAACTCAAGATTAACTACAGTGAACATAGTTTGATGAGTGAAACCAGAGAGGAAGATTAGGGTTCAGGAGAGCTGTGTTTTGGTTTGAGACGAGAGGCTCAGCAGAGTAGCCCTAGGAGCTGCTCCTGGGTAGGGCATTGGAAGAGACTCCACTGGGAGCAGGATAAAGCCCCAATATAGGCCTGAGCCTGAGCATGTAACACTGGCCTCACAGTATATTTAATAAAACCTGTTTCTTACAACTCTGCCTGCTTGCTGCATTACTTACTGCCAATGGAACATTGAAATCAATGGAATTACATCAGTTTAAAACTGGTGTAACTGAGATCAGGGTAAGACACAGAGTGTCTCAGAGCCTTGGGAAAGCACACACAGCAGTGCTGTCAACTGCTCTTTATTGGGTGCTGCCTGTGCCCCATCTTTGCCCAACCACTCCCTTGCCCTTTGAGTCTAGTGCAGCTGATGCTGGACTCAGCTGATCTTTACACAGTTAATGAATGGCCTGTATTGGGGCTTTATCCTGCTCCCAGTGGAGTCTCTGGCAAAACCCTCATTGAGTTCAGTGGGGGCTGGTGGGCCAGTGAAGAAATATATACAAGTCCGCTCTCCACAGTAGTAAATTATCGTATTTATTTCAGTACATAACAATAACCAGTTCAGCAAGATTTAGACTTGGAAATAAACTCACGAATTATAGTTTTGCTGTTTTTCTGCTTTGTGATTATATCTTGGTCCTGAGGTAAAACAAAAAACTGTTTTAAATACCTTCTAAAAAAGTTATTGTAAGTGATATCACTGTGGTCTGATTTGAAGGGCTGCTGAACACGATAACCATTATTTAAAAGAATAAGGATGTAAAAGGTCTGCCTGTGGGGTGTGAAAAGGTAAAGAAACTCATGACCAGAGTCCAAAAAGGACTAAGAGGGCTAGGGATTGTATTATTGGGGTACAGGATTGGCCTTGAAAAGAGCTGAGTTTTTCCAGAAAAAGGAACTGTTGCTCCTATTGGAGTCAAGCACAAGAGACTCCCAGGAGACCTCTGACAGTCTGGGTCCAGAGCTAGAATGTTCAGCAGGGCTCAGCGCCACAGATTTTCGAAAGAGATCAGCCAGCTCAATGCAGCTGCAAAGTGCTGAGCATTTTTGAATGTCTGGCCACTTAATTTAGGTGCCTAGATGGGAAATAAGCCACTTTGAAAATCTAGCCCTAACTGTGGGTGCTGAATACCTTTCAAAGTCTGGCCCTCAAGTGCAAGGTCATCAGCCTGCTCCAAGGAGGACCCAGCATGCAAGTGAATATGGGCTATGTTTGTATAAACCCTGTCTGGGTTCCATGTCACAGGAATCTCTGCAAAGGCTGAAAAAGCCCTGAAATAAAATTGAGGTTTCTGAGCTCATCTGGTGTTGCAGTATCTTCAATCAGCAGAGGATTTTGTTCAGAATTGCCCTCTGTCTATTGCTATGCATCTAGTATCCTGTTTCAGTTGTGAGTTACCCATCTGCAAAGAAACACCAGATTGAAATAATTCTCACACATTCACCTTATAACATCACTGGAATATTAAAGTATTTGCTGAAAAACAATTCCCCATTAATAATTCGGTACAACATTACATTTTTATTTTTAAAAGCTCCTGTTAAAAATGAGGATTATTAATTTTATTACATTTAAAGGAATCTTCATTGAAGGTCTTTACTGAAATAACAGTTGGAAAAAGTTTACCCATCTTAAAGCAACATGGATTTGATAACAAACTTCAACAATAACTTGAGGTGGAAAATGTTTGTTAGGAATTCATCTATGTCAAACTCACCGCCTTTCCCTAGAGAAACCCGTCTCAGTCTTTAAATCAACTATATATTTATATTGCAGCCAATTTTGGTTTTCTTGTTAAAGGGAAAGTCTATTTAAGCCTTTGCATTTTTTCATGCTCCATTCCCCCATGGTTCACAAGTACAATAGTGAATGTAAGCTACAATAAAAAGGTCATTTTCTTCTTTCAGCAACAGTAACACAAGTGGCTGCATTTCCTGATTCTGGATTAAGTTCAAGATTTCAAATACGACTGGACTCGTTTCTGATTAGAAAGTTTGATATTTATCGTAGACTTTCCTGTCTTCCGTATCCAATGGGAGTGAGATTGTAAAAAGGTAAACTGAAAGAAACCATTCTTTTATTCAACAGTTAACCCCATCTGAGTAAATAATATGGTGTTGTGCACTTCAGCCTTTGCTGTTATGCATTGAGTTCAGAACTCAAAACGGCTTCAAAGCAGTGTCCATGAAATGATGACAAGATGCTGCAGAAACAGCTTTTCATGTGGAATATAATGCAAGTATTGTGTTACATAGTACAGTAACAAATAGAGTATAGTGGTAATGATATAGCAGATAAAGTGTCTGGAAGTACTTACCTGCGGGAAACTCAATCTTATTTTAGTTCAGGGCCCTAGGCCTGTAAACACAGGGTGTGCGCTAGAAACGTACATATTAGAAGAATCATTTTGTTAGGGATTTTAAAGTTTCTCTGAGCAGGCAAATAAAAAATTGATGGCCAAATATAGGTATTAAGGCAGAAATAGGACAAACAGGTTTTTTATTTTAAAAACCCAAAACAAACCTGACCTTAACCCCAGCTTTTGTTATATAAAAAAGGTCACACTATTTAAAGAAATAAAATAATACATTATTAACCCTTATAAGATAATGCCATTCCCTAATAAATGTAAGTTATTAATGAGTTGCAAACTGAGGGCTCAGTTGTGCCTCTAAGAGCACAGCCATGCACTGGGGGATGTACCTGGGGTCATGTTGCAGCAGGAGGAATACTAGATTACCACCCAGAATGCCTCTTCGGGCTCAAGAAAACGACCCACTACAGCAGGAGCTCCGCCATGCTTTAAGTGATGCAGCATATGCTCCTCACACAACAAACTAGCTCTGTGAGCTGGTGCTAAGGTAGGGACAGAGCTGCACTTTGGCCCTCATCCCAACTCCTTTGGGGAGGCCAGTGCTGCTGGTGACACTAACCACATGCAGAGTCTGTTCCTGATCAACATTTGGCTGGCTCCTGTCCTGAGCAGGGGAGCAATAGGGGAGAGAGAGGAGGCTTATAAGGGGGGTTACAGACCTCACACTAAGGCTAAGGGACGGCTAAGGGAGTAGTGGAGCTGTAGAACATGCTCCAAATGGAGGGACTGCCTAAAAGGGCACTTCAACAGGCAAGCAGAGGGAGAGTAAAGGAGAGACTGTGGGAAGGCAGCCAGGATGTCGCTTTTGGACACAGGGGAAGGGTCTGGACTGGTAAATCCCAAATGAGTTCCCAAATGGGAAGCCATGGGTCTTGATCCCCTTTTCTCCTCCACCCTTTTCCCTGACGATGGGGAGCAATTGGACACTGGGCAGCCACAGTTGAGTGTCTGAATTATTGAGACTGTTTGAGCAACCCTCCGCTGAGTGGGAAGCCAGTGCTGGGACCATGTCCCAAACTGAAGAGAGGATGGGGAGGTAGGAAGTGGCCCAAAGGAGGCTGGCCTGTTGTAGCAGCTAGAGGGGATTGAGACTTCCCTCCCCCCCCCCCCACTCACCCCCCCAGGGCCCTGGACCGGGACCTCCCACCCTTCCCCCACCTTCTCCAGTTGATCGGGGGAACCTGGGAAGCACTGGGGGACAGCAGACTAACTCGGCTGCTGGGCCTTCAGATTGCCCGGCAAGGCCATCCCAAGACTCTGGGAGACTGTTGAGCTGCGGTCTGCCCACTAAGTCTGCTGGCTGCAGGTGAACCCCGCTTGAGGGCTTCTTGTGCGCTTGCACGGGGCCAGCCACAATTGGGCCCTCGAAGGGAAAAGTACAGTCAAGAGATTTGCAAAGCCTATCACCAGCCAACCTATATCCAGACAGTATCTGAGGAATAACAATTGATAACCGAGAGTGTGTTCTAGGAGAATATTTCTGGAAGACCTATGTGGTTGCACACATTAGATCAGATTCTTATAGGCCCTGACCAAAAGCCCAGGCAGTGAAAGTAAAGACTCCCTTTGCGTTTAATGGGCTTTGAGTCAGCCCCATAATGAATTGACTTAGTCTATATTACTGAGGATTCTATGAGGGTGCATAATCACCATGGACCATTATTGTGACCCTTACTGCACGCCAGTACAGAGGAGAAAGGAGGCATAAGGTGACTTCCTACTCATCTGTTCTCCCTCTCCACAACATGGCAGCCTTCACAGGACAGGTACTCCCCTCCTGCACATGTAAGTGGGCAGGGGTGGAGCCTTGGCTCCACTCCTCAGTGCACCAGCCCATGCAGCTGAGTTGGTATGGACAGGGAAGAAATCTGACTGGCACAGAACTGACACTGATTATTTACTCCCTCAGAAAGCAAAAAGGAAATCAGGCAGTGGATCTCAGACCAAGTCTACACTAGAAACTTTTGCTGGTATAGCAATGTCAGTTAGCAGTGTGATTTTATTTTATTTTTTGTGTATGTGTCTCATTTCTACACAGGCAAAAGCCCCATTGTCGATGCAGTTATATCAGCATAAAAGTGCTTTTGCTGGTGTAGCTTATCTTGCTTGAGGAACTGGTATAAGCTATACCAGCAGAAGCACTATTTTACTGGTAGAAGCTGCATTTACACCAGGAGGGTTTGCCAGTGTAGCTGCTGGTATAGCTATACCAGCAAACCTTCTCTAGTGTAGACTAGGCCTCAGAGTTGCAATCTGGTTTCTGGGCTGTCCCTAATTCAGCACAACAATGTGTCTCCCTGAGAAATCTTCACATCATTTTCACACCTCCATACTGTCTAAAGTAAATGAGAAAAAATGACAACGTAATGCCTCTGTCGGATTTTATTTGTACTTTGAATTTGCCTGTTACATTATAACCACGCAAGGTATATCTGCACCTCAGCAGGGAGCAAGCCTCCCAGCCCAGGCATTCAGACTCGTGTTAGCTTTGCTTGAGCTACTGTGCTTAAAAATAGCAATGTAGATGTTGCAATACCATAGACAGCATAGGCTAGCGACCTTAGTCCAATCTCACCTGCACTCCTGGATCTGCACTTCGGTGGCTAGCCCAGGCTGCAGCATCCACACTGCTATTTTTTAGCATGCTAGCTCAAGCAAAGCTAGCGTGAGTCTGTCTGCCTGGGCTGGGAAGCCCATTTCCAGCTTCAGCCTAGATCTACCCTGAAATAGCCCCAGAGGCATGGCAGGTTCATTTGGAATATGTTGATAATAGTTCACTTGCCTATTCTCAATGGCCTCCTCAACCCTATGGAAATCTGTAACTTCTCTCAGTCACAGCAGATGTAAAGGTTAAAGCAAAGGACTTTTAAAAAATACTTTTTTTTTTAACGAAAAAGAGTGCTATTGTAATACTAAGATTCACAAATCACTTTTCGTTTTCAAACTACTTTACAGACATTAACTAAAATAATCGATACGTTACTGCTATAGGCTGGTTAGGCATTATTATGCCGATTTACTAGAGTGACCGGATAGCAAGTGTGAAAAATCAGGACAGGGGTGGGAAGTAATAGGTGCTTATATAAGACAAAGCCCCCAATATTGGGACTGTCCCTATGAAATCAGGCCATCTGATCACCCTACGATTTAGAGACATAGCAAGACTGAGAGGTTAAGGGCAAAACTGGCAGCTGATTATGCATTGCTTAATGGGTGATTTGAAGCATTTTAATCCTTAATTTTCTGATGTTCTGGGCACTCAAAACTCCAGTTGAAGTCAACGGGAGATACAGGTGCTCAGTACCTTTGAAAAACAGATGCTAGGCAGGGCTGACCTTATGTGTGTGGTTGCGCATGGGTGGAAACATTTTTAGCAGCCCTCCCCCAACAAAATGGCCAAGCCAAAAAAAACAAACAATTTGGCACCCTTCCAGGTGTTGATTTGGCATCCCTAGTTGTTGCCCACGGTGACCACCCTGATCACCAGCCCTCATCCTGGGTGTCTCAAGCTGGACACCTAGAAAGCGAAGCTGCCAAAATCAGTGGGCACTTTTCAAAATGTAGGCATTAGGTGCCTACTATAGGCATTTAACTTTGAAAACTTTGCTCTGTTTTTCCAGGGGCCTGTCCCTAGTGAAACTAAAGACAGGTAATACCATACTATTTCATCTATTGGAGATAACGAGGTTGGAAAAGCTAGAAAATAGTGGGATAATGCTAGCTGATTTGGGGGCCAATAAAATCCAAACAGATGGTGATGTTATCCCCAACAGAAATAGAAAAACAAAAGCTAATTAGGAAGTTTTTGTGGCTGATGTGACTGTACCTCTATTAAGTAGGCAGGTGCAGTAGTAGACATTCACTGTAGGGTAAATTACATTAAGGCTTTGAAAGATGATGCGGCACAATATCCTGGTGTGTTTGAAGGAATATATGAGCTTAAAGGTGACTAGCATATTTATTCCAACACAACTGTTCTGTGTGGTCCTTTGGTTGAATGGCTCTTCTCCCTAAGCACTAGTCTTAGAGTTGTGTTCTGTTGCAAGACTGATTACTGACCCCCTAGTCCCCTTGGAGGAGAGGGAGATTTGAGCATATGTGCAAAACCAGAAAAAGTCATTGGTTGTGGCCTATGCACATTTGGCAGAGAAGTGGCCGTACACAAACTGCTAGAATCCACATTGACCAAGCCATTAAGCAATGCACCTGCTGTGTCACAGAGAACGTTTTACAGTTACACATATGATTTGAGCAATGTATTCCCCAGGCAAAGCCATGCTTACAGCAGACATGGGGTTCAGAGCAACTGTAGATGCTGTGGCTCAATAGAAACACACTGATTTTAAGGCAGTGTTGTACAGTGTGCGATGCACACTTGCCATTCAAGTCACTGGGAAACAGAAATGAACAGTTGCTTTGCCGCCGCTACTTATCCAGCAGTTAAAAAAATGATTAGGAAAATAATTAGGCCAATAGTTGAAGTCATATCAGGCCATGAAAGGATATGTAAGGGCTGAGGGCAAGTTACTTCTAATGGAGGACAAAGTGGTTATATCAGAAGAAAAATATTGTGATGCAGTGCTGTCCTGTTATTTCTTGTTTTGTTTTTCCTGTTTCATGCTGTGGCAGGGTGCAGACTGCTGATGAGTAAATACAGCATCCCATTCAGTCCTATTTAGCATTTAGGTATGCCAGGGATCAGTATACCCCAGTATACTGGATCAGACCAGTGATCTGTCTAGTCCAGTCTCTTGTCTCTGACAGTGGTCATTGCCACATGCTTCAGAAGAAGGTGAAAACAACCCAGTAATTTACAATTATGGGATAACCAGCCCATAGGGGAAGTTTCTTTCTCACCTTTGTCAGTTAATGCTCAGTTGATGTCCTGAAGGATGAGGATTTATATCCCATAATGTTTTTTTTAAATCTTGTCTAACATAACTGTGGATATTCTCATTATCTATTTAAATATTGTGACAGACCCAGACCAGTGGGGTATAGGAGTCTGGTAGAGGGCAAATATACTGGTCACTGAATGAGTAGTTTTCTGTTTCCTGAGTGACCAGAGCAGGGACTGCACTAGAGTAATCAGGAACCTGCTAGAACCAGTTAAGACAGGCAGGCTAATTAGGACACCTGGAACCAATTAAGAAGAAGCTGCTAGAATCAGTTAAGGCAGGCTAATCAGGGCACCTGGGTTTTAAAAAGAGCTCACTTCAGTTTGTGGTGGGAGTGTGAGGAGCTGGGAGCAAGAGGTGCAAGGAGCTGAGAGTGTGTGCTGCTGCTAGCGGACTGAGGAGTACAAGTGTTATCAGACACCAGGAGGAAGGTCCTGTGGTGAGAATAAGGAAGGTGTTTGGAGGAGGCCATGGGGAAGTAGCCCAGGGAGTTGTAACTGTCATGCGACTGTTACAGGAGGCACGATAGACAGCTGCAGTCCACAGGGCCTTGGGCTGGAACCCGGAGTAGAGGGTGGGCCCGGGTTCCCCCCAAACCTCCCAATTGACCTGGACTGTGGGTTCTTCCAGAGGGGAAGGTCTCTGGGCTGTTCCCCAACCCACATGGTAAATCTCTGAGGCAAGAAAATCCGCCAATAAGCGCAGGACCCACCAAGATAGAGGAGGAACTTTGTCACAATATGTAATGCCTTTTAAAATCCTATTAAGTTCTTGGCTTCTATGATATATTGTGGCAATGTGATCTCTATGTTTAGGCACCTTAGAAATACCTGAGATAGAGAAGCAATTACTTGGGTATGTAAAATTATATCAAATCTGATATAAATTATAGCAAATCTCAGCAAATAATTTTTAAAGAATACAGTGGACTAATTGGTCCTTATTTTATGCCTCAAACATATATGAACAAATCCCATTTCTTTGAATTTATTATTTCTTCATTTTTTTTATCAATCTTTTTTAAAAAATGTTTTAGTCTATGAATTGAACATGAACTCAAATATTGAGCTGTGTTGCTTAGTTGAGATTGGTCAGGTATGCATCATGTTCTTGTTTTCTTCTTCCATTTCCACAAATACTTAGGCATGGGACTTTGAACTTTGCTTTCCCAAAATATTTTTGCGAGGACAACTTGATCACTTAAATTTTGTGGAACAAGCAGACAAAAAGGGATGAACATGACCAAAATAAAGCCATTTAAACATTTGAGTCAGAGCTGGGGAGAGGATGGAAATTCCATTTCATGGAGGTTTTTGAGATTTTGAAATTTGGCCTTATGTCTAATAGAAATTAAACCTGAAAATTTCAAAATTCTCTGTGGAAGAAAATTCTGACTTTTGTTTGCTTATTTTTGGGTCAATCAGCATATTTCATTTCAACAAAATCAAAAGTATTATTCTGATTTTTATTTTATATTGTATTATAATATGTTACAGAAAAATTAAAAAATTTGAAACAAAGACATTTCAAAGCCAAAAATTTAAACTTTTCATTCCAAAAATGTTGAAACGGGATATTTTGACATTGTTGGAACTTTTTTTTTCTCTGAAACGAAATTTTGGTTAAATCAACACAATTTCTCAAAGTTTTGAGAGAACTGAATTTTGCAATGGAAAATGGTTCCATCAAAGTTTTTCTGACCAGCTCTAATGTAAACAAATATTTGCAGAAAACTATATTTCATTATTTGTGAAGTTCTAACCAACATAACTTTAGGTTCTGTGTGCATCGCTACTTACATAACTATGGTTTATTGGTCTCAAACTGCTATATCCAAGTATTCAAAGGGAGTCATCCTCACTTTACATACAGTGTTAACCAAGTCAGTCAAGCAAATCCAATCTAGAAACAAAATAAATGTAATTTTATTTGCAGCAGAAGTATAATTGTCCTAGTACTGCCCTAGGCATTGTGCCTCAAGGAGGAATCACCTTTGGGATTCCATGCTCTCTTGCTCCTTAGCCTCTCTACTAAGACTGCTAAAAAGGGTGCCAACTGGTGAATGAGAACATCTGTCCAAGAACTTGACTGACCTATTCTGGAAAGATGCTAATGACAAAGAGCCACCAGTTAGCGATGACATTAGGTCGTTACCTGGCAGGCACGGTCTTGCATGAATGACCTAGAGGTAATACTCTCTGTATCCCCATAACCTATCCCCAAGGTCATCCAGTCACCAGCATCTGGATCTTTTTTTGCAATTTCAGCTGATCTTGCTCAGGTAGACTCAGTCCTGTCAAGCTGAAGTATAAATGTGGATATAACAGATGCTCTTAAAAATAAATGCATATAGGAAAGAAATATTAAAATGGAATTGCCTAAACTTAATAATTTTACCCCTGATTTTAAAGTTATGTATTATAATATTATACTTTGTTATTGATGATTTTTATTTCCCTGCACCACGTGTTCAAAGGCCTTTGGGGACCTTGACAAAATTAAAATATGAAATTATGAACAGTAGCTGAGTAAGGCTGATAACAGAAAGCTCTTTAACACAGCAGACAAAGACATAAGACCTAATGGCTGGAAGCTGAAGCCAGACATAGGCCTGGAAGGGATCTCCTGGGTCAGTGAGTCTGGCCCTCTGCTTTCGCAAGCAACCTCATATAACAATAGAATATAGACAAACTCAGATTAGAAAGAAGGTACCTATTTTTAGCAGGGACAAGCAGAAAGAGATGTCAGCTCAAAAGATTGAAAAAATGTCACTGTGGTTGCTCTCTGAAGTCAGTAAGAAACAGCAAGGTCCAATGGACAGAGCCCTGGATAGAGGATCAGGACACAAATTCTTTTCCCCATTCTGCCACTGACGTGCTATGTGATTTGGGCAAATCATTTCACCTTTCCATGCTTGTTTCCCTTCCCACCCTTTTGTTTGTCTTGTCTATTTAGATTGTAAGCTCACCAAGGTAAGGATTGCCTTTTACTGTCTGTATGTTCAGTATCTAGCACAATGGGCCCTCAATGTCAGGTCAGGCCTCTGGGGTGCTACTGTAATACAAATCATTATAATTACAATTGTATTTATTGATGATGATAATAATAAGCAATACCACGATGCCCCCACAAACTACTCATGTTTGAGAAGGTAGATTGGTGATGAAATGGAGCTGCTACATACTCTACAGAAGAAGAGCAAAAAAAGAAATAGCCTGTGCATGACTGTGTTCACTGAAAAAAAGGAAAAGGTGAGCTAACAATAGTGTTTTAGATTATGATGATTTGGGCTATCATACTCATTTTCCACACCTACTGTACTGCTAAAAAATCACAAATGTTCCACAGTTTTATGGGCTAGAGCTCTTGGGATTACCATTTTTAGTAGTACCGAATGTACATTTTAATAGGATTCATATGTAAAATGCCTTAAGCTCAAATCAACTGAAGCTAGTTTCATAGTGGCTGAAATCTGTTGTGTGCTCCTCCCTAATCAAACCACATCCTAATGTGGGTTTGGCCTTCGTAATGACATGTCCAAATAGCCATTTGAATTTTTTAGTGCCTGAAATTAAAATGCATATGTTAAAAAAAAAAACCCACACACATACATTTCAAGGGGAGAACAAGAAAATGCTTCTCTATGCCAATACCTCCTAAAATGTCCACCACTTTTACTCATGGTGAGAACACCTCATCACTCTTACTCTGTCACTTCACAGCTCTCTCAAACATATGGACAGTTAGGCAAACTCTAGGTGTTCGTCTGCTTAGATATTTCTAAAACCACGAGTAAAAAAATCCAAAAATATATAACAGACGCACAAGTGCACCTTGGGATGAATACATTACTGACTCGGAACTGTCAGCACAGCCCTCACAGTCACATTTTTTCACCTGCACATGTGGTTTACACCTGTGGGAGTTAGCAGTGAACTTGTTTACAGTATGGAACAGACTCAGGTTCAAAATCCAAATTTCTAGATTTGTTTCTACAGCTTAGCTTTTTCACTTCAAACGCCCTACTCCCACTGTAAACATTTGCATAGCTTTTGTGTTCTCTTATAATGATCTCACCAGCAGAAGTCTCTCTTTCAAGCTTTCACTGAAACGAGTGGGACATCTTTTCTAATTAGATCAACAGGAGTTTTATGGGAATTATATTTGTGTAATAGATGAAAGGGGTGGCGTATAACTCTAAACAGAACTAGATAGGGGGTATTTTACAATATATTCATCACTGATTGTTCTCTCCCTCAATGATTATCTAAATACTGAAATAATTCCATCATCATTGTAAATGGTGTCCAAGTACAGTCAACACAACACAATCCACATCACTGGCTTTGAATCCTTTCTGGATCCCTCTCCCAGTCAAGGGTCAACGTCCCTAGAAGGTATATTCAAGTATAAATTGCTATAAGTTGTTTATGAATGCATATTCTATAGGGCCAGATAGTCCCCAATGGATTCGTGTGTGGAGCAGGCACTCCCTCTGACTCCAAGGAAGGCTGTTTCTGCAACATTGATCCTCCATGGCAGGTAGGTTCTCCGCCATAGACCTCTGTGTGGATTGAGCTACATAGAGTACAAGGGTAGGGATGAGGGAAAGTATCACTCTCCTCTGGACTTTCCCATCCTCTGCTCTTACGTTTCTGAGATCAATTCCAGGTGGGAGATAATACATCGTATGGCTGGATTACTGTCTCCTGGATTCCCTTCATAGCTGCTACTCATCAGCTTTGTGTAACGCTGAGAGCATGGCTGCTGCAGGATGAAGTGTGTTGCTGTACAGCAACAGTCATCCAGCAGAACAGCTCTTGTGACCCAGAACTCTTTTTCCCTACAAAGCCCTGAAAATTGCAGGGCAGTGATGGAGCATGGTTTCCAAATCCCACTACACTTCTCTCAAATGGATAACAAGCGTTTGTAAAGGGCGGAATACTTTCAAAGCTCCTCTCTCTTGAAATGAAATTGTAGCATTCAGTAATGCACTCAGTTACAGCCTCCAAGGAGGAAGTATCACAAGGGGATCGTGATGAGGGTTAAATGCTTGTTGATGCCTGTGTGGGACTTGACTTTCTTGCACAATCCTGGCCCCCAGTGATTAGAAAGAGTTAGCTATATGAGCAATGATATAACAGATTGCATCATGCCCTTGGCAGGTAATTTGTAAAATGGGGATAATGACACTTCCACCTTTGTAAAGCTCTTTGGGCCCCTTGGATGAAAAGTATTTTATGTTCAATTAATAATAAGTATACTTTGCAGCTACAGTTCTGTCAACCAATGCAGCAGACCATTTTTCTTCTCTTTTTGTGCTGATGGGGAGTTGTCTGATCTCCAGGCCCGCTGATGGGGGTGGGCAAAGGGGGCAATTGCCCAGGGACCCAGGCCATTTAAAAGGGTCCAGGGGGCCCTGGCCGCTGCTGCTGGCAGTGGCAGTGCAGTGGGGCTAAGGCAGGTTTCCTGCCCGTCCTCGCTTGTCGTTCCATGCCGCTCCTGGAAACATCTGGCACCATCCCTGCAGCCCCTGGCGGGGGGGCAGAGGGGCTTCGCATGCTGCCTCCACCCCGAGCACCGACTCCGCAGCTCCCATTGGCCGGGAACTGCATCCAATGGGAGCTGTGGAGGCGGTGCCTGCAGTCGCAGCACGTGGAGAACCCAGCGGCCCCTTGCCTAGGAGCTGCTGCCAGAGGCGTGTGCCGATCACTTTTGGAATTCAGGAGTGGCCTGAGGTAAGCGCCGACTCCCTGAGCCCTTCCTGCATCCCAACCCCTGTCCCATCCTAGAGCCCACACGCCACATCCAAACTCCCTCCCAGAGCCTGCACCCCGCACCTGCTCCCGCACCCAAACTCCCTCCCAGAGCCTGCACCCCACAACTCCCCCTGTACCCCAACCCCCTGCCCCAGCCTGGTGAAAGTGAGTGAGGGTGGGGAGAGCGAGCGATGGAAGGAGAGGGGATGGAGTGAGCAGGGGGTGGGGCCTCGGAGAAGGGGCGTGACATGGGCGAGGCCAAAGGGAAGGGGTGGGGCAGGGGGCAGGGCAAGGGTCTTTGGGTTTGCGCGATTAGACAGTTGGCAACCCTACCAGGCAGGCATATGGAAGCCCTGGCCGTGCTGGAAGAGCGCGCCCAGCAGCGCAGCCGGCAGCTCGCTGGGCACCAGCCAGCGCAGGCACAGCACCATCCAAATGTCAGGTGGACCGCGTCTGCGCGGGCGCAGCTTGTGTGTGAATGGGGGCCCATTGACTGTTCTGCCCTGGGGCCCAGAATTGCTGTCGACGGGCCTGCTGATCTCTAGTGGCGGTAGAGTGAGTAACTGAATTTTTTAGTGTCCTTTTGTACCCTAACAAAACCAGGTTTTATGCTCAGCTTAGAAATAGGTAGACAAGTGTGTAGTAAATTTTATTTCTGAAAAAATGAAAATACCACAATACTATTGAAAGACACTGCAAACTACTGTAAATTACAGAGGTCTGAGTTGTTTTGTTATGATGTGTCACAAATTGAATGAACAGACAAAACAAATGTGACCAATGGGTATGATATACATTATGTATCATTTGATTCTAAATATCCTTGTTTTAAATATAAATATTTGCATTTGGAGCATTCCCAAGTGAATATGTTTAATATGAAACACTGGAAATGGCTATTATACATAATATCTTAAGAATTACTGTTTGCATCTTCTATGGTGCAGTGAAAGAAACAAAAGAATCTATTAGTTATTTCTCCAAGTCTCCGTAAAGACAGTTTAAAAAAAAAAAAAAGTGCATCTGGTGCATTTCTGAATGTATCAAACAGCTTTTTCAGTATCAATGACTATGAACCTGATCCTGATTGAACTGAAGTCAATGGCAAAACTCTATTAACTCAAATGGCAGCAAGATCTGGTGCTAAATTCTCCAAGCAATAGGACTTCAACTTTGTCAACGTGAAATGAACTGTGAGTGTCTGCTTATGCAAACACTCCAATTCTGCCAAAATATGAACAAAATCTTAGAATCTATTTTAATGTCAAAACAAATTATGGTAATAATTAAAACCTATTTCCCATGACAAATCACTGTAGGAGAAGCATTTTTGCTAGAGTATCGCAAATAGGCAGGAATTTCACAGCCATTGAACGAAATTATGCTTCTACTTGGGTAAAAATGACATTCTAATAGATAGAAGAATGAAATGCAGGCTTGGCAAGGACTAGCTAAGAGATAAAGATATTATGAGGTAATCACGAGTACTGTTTCAAAAGAATATTGTCAGAAAATACATTGTTTCCTTTTTATTAATGTGATTAGATGCCTGTAATAACAAGATTGTTTTAACCTTGCCAATATGCTGTCAGTGTCAATTTTATTCTAAAGTGGGAAATAAACAAAAGGCTATTATTACAAGGAATTCAAGCTGAAATGCTGAAGCTTTATTGCTAATGTGATTGTGTTTAAAAATTAAAGGTTGTATGTCAAAGTGAAACCCTGGCACACACTAGTAACTTTCATGAGAGCTTTTGGACTTGACATATGTATCCTTGTGACAATAATCTGGTCAAATGGTAGAAATACTGTATATCTATTAGAGGACAGCAATTTCGTAACAAATTTATATAGACTTATTATAGATTGTCAGAAACAAGAATAATGTACACAGTACAAATCCAAACCATATGTTCCATGAAAGAGCATGTCCTTCCAGCATTTTTTTAAAGCTATAAATTATTCTATCACACTACCAATAAAGTACTGTAGAGGTAAGGTCAGTGACCCCAAAGCATTCACATTTAGTTCAAAATTCAACCCCTGCAGCTTAGCACTTCATCCAAATTTCCAAATGTGAAGGGGAACATTTTTTTCTTTCCCTATGATGTTTTCCCACAGGCTCCTCTGCTTGCCGGTGTTTTCACAATGATGTTCTTTGCATTATGTCAATTTACATTTAGTAGCTGTACTACGGTAACAGGAAAGTTTTAGCTCATCTCCTCTGTGTGTTATGTACACTACATGCTCTATGTATGCTGTATGTCCTCATAAGCATTCATTTGGCTGGCTGGCTGGAAAATCCCCACATTCTAATTGTTAAAACATACCCTCTTGTGGGCATTGGTGCCCTCGGTCTGTGGCTTCAGATATTAGGAAATGTACTGTAAGGAGCAATCCTGCTTTGGCAAGGTGATGAACAGAATGACCTGATAAATCTTTTCCATCTCCTCCTCTCTCATTCTTTGATTCAGAGATGATCCAGCTAGTTCACTGGAAGTCAACAGGAGTTTTGCCATTGATTTCACTGGGGGAAGAACAGGCACTTTACTAGGTTATGGACCCAAGCCTTTGCATCAAGTTCAGACTGAACCTTTGCTGAGGATTGAAGAGGTTATGATAACTTTTCCACAATTATTTTTCATTTACGTTCCTCTTGGTACTTGATTCTGGCCAGGACCAGATGTAGAATTGCCAAAATAACAAGAGTCACATTCTCTACTGGTGTAAATCAGTGAAGTTCCATGACAACATCAGTCCTTGTAATTGCTGTTATTCTTATTATTTATTATTCATTTGCTAGGTGCCAAAAGTGTGATCACCAAGGTACAGGACACAAAATTTGAGGGTGAAAAATATTGCTTGAACATTCCCTAACTTTATTTTTAATTATTCCTGACTTCTGATCTCCGTGCCTTAATGTTGCATTAATGCTAATGTTTTGCATTATGTATTCCACTGAAATAATTTAATACACATGTTAAAGAGGAACCCAAACTCTTGTATACATCCAAACACATCTTTCTTCAACGGTCTGCAGGTGAACCAGGCAGTTGTGTGTCTACCTGCAATTTATGTTGATCTCAAATTACTCATAA
Organism: Chrysemys picta bellii; assembly: GCF_011386835.1. Taxonomy (NCBI): domain Eukaryota; kingdom Metazoa; phylum Chordata; order Testudines; family Emydidae; genus Chrysemys; species Chrysemys picta. The sequence continues at coordinate 249,363,929 of NC_088792.1, forward strand.
AGCTTGGTTTGCCTCCCCTTTATTTTTACTAGGCCTTTGTAGTTTATTTTAGTAATAACCTAGATGCTGCATACTAGCAGGAATTCTTTGTATATGAAAAACTAAGAACTGAGGCTGACAAGACAAAATTTTCCATCCAGCCTTTGAATTTTGTACACCTGCTGCAAGCAACCATTTGCATGTGCAAATGTAGGTTTTGCAGTTCTAAAACCAGTACAACCTCAAAGCTGTTACAAGCTTAAAGCTGAAAATTGGGCCTACACATTCAGAAGCAGCTGTTAATTTGACCCTGAAAGTCTCATGCACATTCCCCACTGTTAGATAAAGCTACATAGTCGACCAATCCAATTAGTTATTTACTCAAAACGCCATACTGTCTTTCTATGGCTATAGATGGTCTCCTGTGAGTATGACTTGTTTTTTCCTTCTGACTGTTATTATATAAGATTACTCAGATTTACGTTCCAGGTTAGGAATGTTCCACTGGTAAACTTTCTGAAAGTTACTTCAATTCAGTAACATATTCATCAGTTAAATGAAAAATACTCCAAAGTATGCCTTTATTTTTTCCCTCTTGGTTACAACGTAGAAATATACATTTGATTAATATTATCTTTGTAAGGTTACTTGGGAGCACCTATAACTCTGTCAGAGAGGTGCCTCTTGAGTACTTTGGAAGTTGGCCACGTTCAGCTTCGTTTCTCATTCCTGATGTCCTAGTACGCACAAAGGCACCGTTTGCACAGAATTATGAGACCCATCTGCACATTTCTCTTTCTTTGGGTGAGGGGGAAGAAAGAACAGAAGAGAAAGTGAGGAGGGAGAGAAAGGCAAAATGAGTCAAATGAATTACAGTCTCTTAAAGCACTTAGGCCCAGATTCACATTTACATTTAGGCCTCTTTACACTGTTCTGGCAGTGTTCACTCCACTTTAAGGCCCCTTTGCACTGCCAGAATGGTGTACAGAGTCATTAGTGTAAATGACAACCTGGCCCTTTCTATAATTGAGTAGTGATACCTGGACCGTGATGTGCAGCAAAGATAATAAGAAAAATAGGTTCAGATTACTCAGGTGAGTCTGAAAGTAAAGAGTGAATGCCAAGAAATTGAAGACACCTCTTTCCAATGATAGGGTAAGGATTGCAGGTTTCTCTGGCAGGTTATCTACAGACTAGCATAGGAAGAAGGCAACACCTTGCCCTTTTTTCTAGAAGAAATAGTCCTATAATGTTACATACTACAGAAGGTGGTGAAGGAGAGTGGCTAGATAGTCTGGCAGTTAGTGGTTTGTGCTATCATAAGCAAAATTTGAGACTCTTGCACTTAGGGCCAGAAAGTTCCAGGATTCATAAAAAGCTCTCCTTGCTGGTTTGGCTTCTATGGAAACTTTGCAAACTTTAGGTAACAGGGACTGAGTTATTAGTGTTTACTTTGATTATTTCTATTCTCTTTTAAAAATTGTATTTATTTACTTATTTGCTAGAAGATCATGCTAGGAATATATGTTCTATGTACCGTAATTATTTTCATAAAGAAAAATACTTTTGTTGCCATTTGATCTGGGCATTTTCCTTCTTTATATAATAAATTAATTAAATCAAAAAAGGTTCCAGAGGTGACTTTGGCAATTACAGGCTGGTAAGCCTAACTTTAGTGCCCTGCAAATTAGTTACTTCTGTAGTAAAGAACAGAATTATCAAACACATAGATGAATACGATATGTTGGGAAAGAGTCAACACGGCTTTTATAAAGGGGAATTATGCTTCAACCAATTTGCTGATTGAAGGTTCATCCACAGTGCCCGTTTCAACTGCGTTCCACTGAACAGAGCCATCCACCATGGAAATTGGGACAAGCAATGCAGGAAGCGTGGCTATGCTAATGAAACACTACCTCATGTCCTGTGTAGCTGCAAGCCCCATTCCAGAGCCTGGCAGCTGTGCCACAATGCCATCCAAGATCGCCTGGTCAGAGCCATCCCACCACCCATGGGGAACGTTGCCGTGAACTCCACTATCCCAGGAACGGACAGCCAACTGCAACCTGATATCCTCATCACCAATGAGGACCGGAAGAAGATCATCATGGTGAAAGTCACAGTGCCCTTCGAAAACAGGACCCCGGCCTTCAGTCTTGCCCAATCTTGAAAGCTGGAGAATTATACCCCTCTGGCCGACCCCTTGAGAGATAGGGGCTATGAGGTTCAAACTCACGCACTGATCATCGGAGACCTGGGTGCAACAAGTAACAACAGTAACAAGCAAGTGTTGAGAGAATGTGGAATCGGTCAACGCTATGCTCGGCTGATGCGGCAACTCATGGTGTCGGATTCTATCAGGTGGTCAAGGGACATCTACCTAGAACACATCGCCAGATATCTGCAATACCAGAAGGGATGTGCTGGAGCGCCGATGAGAAGCGCAGTTGGGAAAGTAACTGACGTACTTCCCTGATGAATTGTATTTTCTAATGGACAACCTACCCTAAATTCTCAATTACTGAGGAACAATCTTCACTCATTGATATATTTGTTTTCCGCAACCAATTCTCTGTATAACTTTTCATGAGTGATGTACCCAAATACTTGGATGCTAATATCTAAACTGTATTGTTAAATTTATTCACCTAAATTTGGGTTTTTGCTGATTATGTATTAAAAGTCATAAGATACATATAAAACAAACGTTGTATTTGTGAATAATCTAAGCACTATACCCAGATGTACAGACACTGTTTTCTTAACCTGTGTATTAGCTCATTTTTTTTAACATTAGCTTTAATAAAATGTTTAAATCAGTTCGCTGCAAACATTTGTTCAATGTGCAGCAGCAGTAAAAAAAGCTAACAGAATATTAGGAACCATTAGGAAAGATAGATAATAAGATAGAAAATCTCATAATGCCACTATATAAATCCATGGTACTCCTCCACCTTGAATACTGCATGCAGTTCTGGTCACCCCATCTCAAAAAAGATATATTAGAATTGGAAAAAGTACAGAGAAGGGCAACAAAATGATTATGGGTACGCAACAGCTTCCATACAAAGAGAGAGATTTAAAAGACTGGGTCTCTTCAGCTTGGAAAAGAGATGACTGAAGGGAGGTATGATAGAGGTCTGTAAAATCAAGAATAGTGTGGAGAAAGTGAACAAGAAAGTGTAATTTATCCGTTCACATAACACACAAACCAGGGATCACCCAATGAAATTAATAGGCATCAAATTTAAAATAAACATAAGGAAGTACTTCTTCACAGAACACACAGTCAACCTCTGGAACTTGTTGCCAGGGGAGGTTGTGAAGGCCAGAAGTATTAGTGGGTTCAAAAAAGAATTCTATAAGTTCATGGAGGATAGGACCATCAATCGCTAATAGACGATCAATGGTCAGGGATGCAACCCCAAGCTCTGTGTGTCCCTGAACCCTTGACTATTAGAAGCTGAACTAGACAACAGGGGGTGGATAATTCAATAAAGTGCCCTGTTCTGTCCATTCCTTCTGAAGCACTGTTGGAATACAGGATATTGGCCTAGCTGGACCATTGGTCTGACCCAGTATTGCCATTCTTATGTTCTTATTTAGACAAAAACCTTTAGAGCACCTCAGGCTTTTTAATTTTAGATCATGAAATGAAGGACATTCTCTCTGAAATTCATATCCAATGGCCTGATCACTGGGGACTGCCAACAGCTCTCATTGAAGCATATAGGAGATGTGGGAACTCAGCATCTCTGTAAAGAAGACCACAAGATACTGGTCCACTTCCAAGGATTCCTGGATTTCTTTATTATGACTAACAGGCAAACAATTCACACATCATGTAACATAGAAATATTCATATAAATAAAGAGGTCAATATATAGTGATTTTTTTTATTAAACAATTTTCATCAGTTGCTGCTATCTCACATTTGTTTTTGGTTGTAGCAGAACTGCCAAAAACTCAGACTTCACAGGAGTTCATGGGAACATTTTCTTTGGTTTTGATCTATGTGAGTTCACACCCTGTACATTTCATTTTGAGTAATGCAAAATCTCAAAGCAGAATTCATTTCAAAACCATCAAGTTCCGCTCATTTTCAGTTGAAGCCATTCCCAACTGCAAATTTCATAAGATTTTGATGCAAAAACCATAGACCAGCCCAGGTTTGCCTGAAAGGCTCATCAAGTTGAGTGAATGTTTTGATGAATGTAGCCTTAGTTTTGAGTTTGTATCAAAAATCCAAAACTTGACAAGATTTGTGTGGCTTTGTATTTCATTTCAACATTTTCAGAACACTAGATGAGGATCAAGAAGGGACCTAATTCTGAAGTCTTTATTCAGGCAAAACTCCCTTACTAAGTTGCGTCTGAGATGTATAGATGGATTTTCTGTCCCACAAAAAAATGTAAGCTTAAAAACAAAAAAACAAAACTGTTTTTGGTATGGACAAAATGCCAAAACTTCTTTTAAAAAGCAAAGAGAAATGCAACAAAAAAAAAAAAGTTTTACTTTCAGGTCAGTTAAAAAATTTTAACATTTCATTTCAATCAACTGGAAATATTTTGTTTCTATTTCAACCCTTTCTAATTAAAAAAGTCATAGAGTTTAAGGCTAGAAAGTACCCACTAAATCATCTCATCTGACTTCCTGTATATCACAGGCCATCGGCACTGCCCAGCACCGCACACTAAACCCAAAAGATAAAGTGAAGTTGAAACCAAATGTTGTTTTAAAACACAAAATCAGAAAATTTCATTCAGAAAACGACAAAGCCATCAATGTATTTCAGCATTCTTAAACAGTTTTTCCTATTTTTTTTTCCAAAATGATTTTTTTCACCAAACATTTCAGTTTTGTCAAAACAGCATTTTCTGATGGAAAACTGTTTTGACAAAAATTTTCTGATCAGCTCTAATCTGAGCACAGAATGCAGGATCAAACCTAGAAGAAAGCAGAATGATTCTGTTACCCTTCTCATTGTCTCAAATGGGTAGTAAGAGATGTTACTGTTCTTTTGTCTATGCTGATTATAGCTGTAGACTGCATAGACAAATGTAAATCGTGTTAAGATTTTACTCTGAAATAAGCTAATGTACTGTTCTTCACAAAAGGAAGAAAAGTCTGATTTCAATCTTTAGTACATTACCATGAGCAGTAAGCAATACAGGTTTATGAAGAACAAATCAAGCCAGACAAACTATTTGTCTTTTTTTTTGTTTAGTTGTAGTAATCAAGTGATAAAATGAGTGGGCAAAGGAAATGTGGTAGATTTAAGGTAGTCAGACCTTGGTAAACTGTTTGATACAGGGTCTTGCAATTACATGGCTCTGAGCACTATCACACGGATTAAAAACTGGCTGAAAGACTGTTGGCAAATGCTAATGATAAACTGCAGGTGGACAGAAGTGTGCAGTGGTTGTTGGAGGGAAATGTGCAAGGATTATTGCTGATCCTAAGTTTATTTAATTACTTTATTAGTACTAGAAAAGGAAGTGCATTAATAATAAAAAACAGCACATTTCTGTATTTAGCAAATGATGCTAAATTGGAGAAAGTGGCAAATGCATCAACAACAACAGCTCTAGCGCCTGTGCTGCCATAGGCCCAACAGACAATGCTTTCTATAGCAATTGATCCTGCGAGGTGCTGAGTGCCTAATGCAAGGTGCTCAGCTCCTATTCAAATCTGTTAGAACAGAGAGCACTCGGCTTCTTACTTGTTTTGCTGCTCTAGGCGATTGCCTGTTCTTTCTCCAATGTAAACCATTGAGGATAGAGAAATCTCATCTCCAAAGGGACCTTGAGAGGTTGGAAATATAGCCTGGAAACAGCTCAATTAGATTCAACCCAGAAAAATGCAAGCTAATATATCTTGGGAAAAATAATCCTGACCACATATTCAGGGGAACGAAAATACTTTGAAACTATTAAGTCTAAAAAGCTGTAGGAGAGATGATAGATAGCAAATTAGATAGGATCTTGCAATACAATATGGCAGCAAAGACGTAACTGTGGCTGTGGGCTACATACACAAAGGCATCATGTCGCCAATAAGGGAGGTAATTTTCCCGCCCTATATCGCACATGTGAGCCTGCTGTCTGATGGGAGTATTCAGTACAGGCCTGGGTTCCTCAGCACCAAAATAAGGTTCCTACTTTGGAAGGCATTTAGCAAAAAGCAACAAAATGGATGAGGATCTAGAAAGAAATGAGAAAAGATTTAGAGAACTATATATGTACATGTTGGCTCAGCGATGATTGGGCAGATGAGGATAGTATGAAAATGCAGTTCAAACAAATCCAGGGCTTTCTGAAAAACTATTCAGCTGGGTTCCCTGCTTCTAAAGCTCCCCTCACACCTGCCCTAAGCTCCAGTGCTATACCACCTGGTGCCAAGAGACATTTCAGACTCATGCATGACAGGAGTTGGAATAGATAATGGACCTTGTTATGATTTCACACTAATTTTACACCAATTTATTTCAGTGGAGTAGCTCCTGATTTACACTGGTATAAACACAATCCGAATCAGACCCAATGTAACTAATCTGTTGTGTGGTTGTAGAGAGTTAGGTGAATAATGGTGGGAAATTTCTTACTAAAACAGAAGATGGGAATGACTTTCTGTAGGTGCAGGTTGGGAAGCATTGTCCAAACTGCCCTTGGGTCATGCTGAATGAATAGCACAAACACAAAGTGGGAAGCAAAGTTCTGTAGGGTTGTCCCAGAGCTGCTAACAAAGAGGTGTACAATAAAATTCAGCAAAATTAAATTAATAGAATTAATAGAAAAAAAATTCCTAATAGTGTTGACTGCTGGAATTGTCCCTATGAGGAATGTTGGAAACCCTAGCACCTAAGTCATTCCAGAAGTAGACTAGGCAGTGAAGGCAACTACACCCATTGATTCACCCCAGGAAAGACAGGTGGTATTTCCGCCACAAGCTTCTCTCAGAATAGGGAAACACTAGGGAAGCCCAACTTTCTGTTCTGCCATGGGGGTTCATACCAGGAGCCTATGGAAGATGCACTGAGGATGGGCTGAATCAGGGCCCCCCTGATTGCCTTAGTCATAACCCCTGTCTAGCCAGTGCAACCCATGTTTTGGGCACCATCAATTTCTTGTAGGTCTCCCAATGGAGGGAAAGTTCTTGTTGCTTTCCCTAGCAGCCTACCCTTTACATGGACTTCCTGCCACTGATGCACTGTACAGAGTCTGCATTGGCAGCAGCTAGCATAGATTTGGGAATTAATCTGTCCATGTAGTTAGTGGTGCATACATCGTGCTAGACTCGCAGTGTTTCTCAAACTTTTTTACTGGTGATCCCTTTCACATAGCAAGCCTCTGAGTCAGGGCCGGCTCCAGGCACCAGCCCACCAAGCATGTGCTTGGGGCGGCGCCTGGAGGGGGGCAGCGCAGCGGGGCGCTCCGGCCCGAGAGCGGGGCCACGACTGGGCTCGCCGCCCTCCCCCCGGTGCTTCGGCCCAGTCAGGGATTGCGGGCCCACGGCCGGGCTCGGCGCCCTCCCCTGCCACACGGGGGGGGGGGGGGGGAGGGGGGGGAAGGGAAGGGGAGGGGCGGCGGGTGGCTTTTTTGCCTAGGGCGGCAAAAAAGTCAGAGCCAGCCCTGCTCTGAGTGCGACCCCCCTCCTTATAAATTAAAAACACTTTTTATATATTTAAAACCATTATAAATGCTGGAGGCAAAGCAGGATTTGGGGTGGAGGTTGACAGCTCGCAACCCCCCATGTAATAACCTCGTGCCCCCTGAGGGTTCCCGACACCCAGTTTGAGAACCCCTGTGCTAGAGCATACATAGCCCTAGCATATTTATTGTACACAGGTATTGCATTAGTAATTTTTCAGACTAGAGCTGGAGATTAAAAATCTTACTCCTGCAGCTGACTAAACTCTTCAGTTCCTGAACTAATCCTGAACTTTCAGAGTTCAGATTAGATTCAAAATTTGTGGCTCAGGTTCATCCCAAACTAGACCAAGATCACCAGACATTTCTATCAGTCATTGCAACATTAAATGAATACCACAGCTATAAAAAATTCTTCCCAGGGGATACTGAAATTCATTCTTAGGGAGCTGAGGTGAGTAAGAAGAAAGCCAGGAAGAGTCAGGGACCGAAGACTGAGTCCTTCAATGCCATTTTTAATTAGTCCCAATTTGGCTCTTTTCTGGATAATTTCTAGTCTGTGCAATATGGAAAGTTGCTAATATAATACTGATGCATAATAAATATGCTAGAACTGTGTATGATCTAGCACTATGTACATTTTATATATATATATATATATATATATATATATATAATGTGTGTGTTCTAGACAGCCCTAGAACCAGAACTAGACCTAATTATCGATCCACTCCTAAAATGGGCACTGTCTTGATACAGTGGGAAAGGAGGCTTTCTCTTTTTACATCCATGAATACTTCCCACATGAATATTTGGGCTTGATTTAATCCCAGTAGCCTTGGCCACAAGATACATAAGATAACACTATCAAACAGGAAACAGTTATGTTTAATATTTTCCCATTCTGAAATCGTGAACATACATTACTTTTACAGTGGCAGAAAATATGAGTTTGAAGACATTTAAACAGAGACTTCAGCTGAAAAGAGCTTGTAATAACTAGAATCTGTTTAAAAAAAAAACCACTCTAATTAGATGCCTTCATGTTAAGTCCTGAAATGCATTTTTTGGTTGCCTTGTTTCCAAGATGGTAGCACCTGGAAAAACATGAAGCTTTTTTTTGTAATAGATATGAACACAGATAGTAAGAACTGCATTATACTAGCTGCTTTGGAACTGGTAACAATGTTGATGCAGTGCAAGTGGTTGACTCTTATACAAGGGACTTTGTGAAAAACACCAGACATGTACAGTTTCCATGCAACACAATGGAGAATCTAACAGCCTCTTGTTAAACATCTGAGCCAAAACTTTTTGAATATTATGCCAGATAAACGTTGCTGCTTTCTCTAAGCCTCTGTTTTGATTAACTGACCCTGAAGTTCCATTTACTAATTCCTTAGTGAGAACAATCTGTGGTCTGAGGAGACAGTGCTTCTTAGTGTATTCACAAGTTCACCAATATCCTTGAGCAAAAAATGCAGTCTTGAAGGCAGGTTTCAATTTTAACATGATTTGATTAATTACTACAGTACATACTGCCTTCATTTTATACTGTTTGCTATAGTGGAAATAATTAAAATAGTCCAGACCTTGTCTTCCCCGTCACACTAAATTTACAATAAAATACATAAAGTGTGAAATATGAGAAGTTAATTCTTAAATTCATATTTTTTTATTTTTTTATTTTTTTTTGCTGGGAACAGGTTTCTCCTATTCAACTCACTATTTCCCCACAGGTTCTTACTATTAGCCTCTTTGTCAAGTGAAATTGAGGGAAAATGTCAGCCCTATGACACAACTGCCCTATCATGAGAGAGTTCATGAACTTGTCTCATATTTGCAACAGCAGCCAAATTACTGCAGCAAATCTGGATGTACATTTTTATTTTTATTTTTATATATATATATATATATATAGCCATACAACTGAATTTGAATGACTGGGTGCAAATACATTAAAATATATGGTAACTAAATTTGATGAATAGGTGGCACAAGCAAAACATTGACATATAAACTGTGTGTATGGGAGATGCACAGTATTACCCATAATATAAATGTCAATACTCCTGGTCATATATAATATATTCCAAAGTATGTGATAGGTTTGTATGCTGCATTATCCCTTTATTATTTGAGATTTGGGGGTTAGGGTGGTGACTGTTAGCCCTCAAGAAGATGAGTCACTAAAGGCACTGGCAAAGGGCACTGTAACAGGGTACATGCTGTGCCCCTCTAGATTTGGCCTCTTGGCCCCCCTCCTACATGAATCAGGGACACTTCAGTCTAGTGCAACACCCATGTTCTTTATTTGTGATCTGTTCCCCACCACCAGTTTCCAACTATATACAGGCTTTGCTACTGCCTGGCCTACCACAGGCCTGTCCAACAACAGACTAGGCAGTGCCTACTCCACCTGAGCCACTTAGTCTCCACCTCCCCTTTCTTTCACTTCCTTCAGCCTTATAGCTCCTGCTAATGAGGCTGGCAGGTGTGGTCAGTTACCAGGCAAACATAGGGTGGTTCACCCAGCCTCAATCTATTTGCCCTGATTGGGGCTGGAGAGGCAGGTGCTGATTAAGGGCTTCTCCAGCAGCACCCTGCCACAGCCACCAAGAACATAAGCAAGTGCTATACAAGATTTCACACAAATTTCTGCCCCTCTGCCTCAGGCAGATTTATAGCACTCCTGTGAATTGCCTTTTGAACTTCTGGTCAGAAAGTAGTCAGTGGTGTGAAATAGTTTAGTAGTTTTTTCAGGTGGGATTGGGATGAAATCCTAAATGTCTTTGAACCCTAGTACTAAAGGCAGCATGCTGAGACATGAACAAAGTTTTAGAAATCATGTCCCACCCCAGTTCACTCCCAGCTCTGCCATATACTTTCTGGGTGGGCTTTGGACAAGTGACACTTTAGTTACCCTATCTGTAAACTGATAATAATGATACCTACCTACCTACTACATTAGGTGGGGTGGGGAAAATGTGCTGGTTAATGAATTAATGTTTTTCTAGTGTTTTGAGCATATAGAACACTGTATGATAGTGAAATATTCATATGAAACCATGAAAGAGTATGGCATTAATCCTCGCACTCTCAATGCAGTATCATTATTTTACCTAGTTGTTATTTTAAACCAAATTCTCCAAAAGCTGAAAACATTTATAACATATTCACCCCACACACACACACACCCCAACTTTCAAAGCACATATGCTCTTTTGGGATGTTTCCCACTGTGAATAGCACCTGCACTGAACTGATATTGGTGAACTGTTTTAATAGAAAAGACAAAATGAAGTGTTACTTTTCTTTTAGACTACATTAAAGGGAGCAAAAAGAAATGCTTGTCCACTAGCCAACATTTTAAAGAGTTATATATGTTTTGGTGTACATATGTCTGTGTTTGAATTTGTTCCTTTTGTCTGTGAGTGATCAAACACCACTCATGGCAGAGCCAAATGAGACATGGTTGTGAAATGTCCATTAGTGAGTTTTTTTGTTTTTTAATATATTTTATCCAGTTTATATAATACCTAGGTTATAATGTTTTTACCGGTGTTGTACTTTAGAATTCTGAGCACCTTGGCCTTGGTTGTACTTTTTGACTTGGGCTACTATTATAATATTTGCGGAATTTGGAAGCTTGACCATATCTTGAACGCTGTCTAAGGCCCTGATTCTCCAGCAATTGGACTTGCATGGGTGTACTCCTGCAGCCCCGTGGAGTCTAACTGACCTCATTGGGACTCTGCACAAGTGCAAGGGTCTGCTGAGAGGACCTGATGGCCGGACTGGGGCTTTAAGTCTGCTAGGGCATGATGTTTTTAACATTTGATGGCATCAGTGTAGTTCAGGGGTTCTCAAACAGGATCATGACCCCTCAGGGAGTTGCAAGGTGATTACTGGGGGTCATGAACTGTCAGCTCCATGGGGCTGACAGCCCCAAGCCCCCATTAAATTAAATTAACCCCCTGCCCATTTTTAATTCATAAGGGGGGTCACACTCTGAGGCTTGCTGTGTGGAAGGAGTCACCAATACAAAAAGTTTGACCACTGGTCTAGTTTCTAATGGGCAGAAGTCTACATCCCAAAAGCCAACTTTACAACTGGTTGGTACCCTTATAAGCAATCTCCAAGTGTTAGAAGAATAATGGTTTAAAAACTTTCCATGAATCTTGAAAAAGCAAAAGGGATACATACAGGAAATGGAAGGAGGAGCATGTCACCAAGGAAGTATACATGGAAATAGCACAAACGTGTAGGGAGAAAATCAGAAAAGCCAAGGCAAAGAATGAGTTACAGCTGGCAAGAAATGTTAGAAATAACAGGAAGGGGTTCTTCAAATATGTCAGATGAAAATGAAAGATCAAGGACAGCGTGGGTCCACTGCTCAATAAAGAAGGTGGGCTGGTAATGAAAGATGATAGGAAGGCAGAGCTGCTCAGTGCCTACTATGCTTCAGTCTTCTCACAAAAAATAACATGTGACCAGATGACTAGCGAAGTTACCACAGACAATAAAGGGGAAAGGATGCATATTGGGATAAGTAAAGAACACGTCAGAGATCTTCTGACCAATTTCAGGGGGTAGCCGTGTTAGTCTGTATCCACAAAAACAACATCTGAAGAAGTGAGGTTTTTTTACCCATGAAAGCTTATGCCCAAATAAATCTGTTAGTCTTTTCGGTGCCACCGGACTCCTTGTTGTTTTTCTGACCAATTTGAATGAATTCAAATCAGGTGGGCCGGATGCTATTCACCCGAAGGTACTGAAGGAATTAATGGAAGAAATTTTGGAGCCACTGGCAATGATATTTAAACTCATGGATTTCAGGAGATGTCCCAAAAGACTGGAGAAGGGCTAACTTAGTGCCCAGCTATAAAAAGGGGAAAAAGAAGGAGTCGGGGAACTATAAGCCAGTCAGGCTGACTTCGATACCTGGGAAGCTACTAGAGCAATGTATAAAACATTACCTGGAGGATGAAGGTAGGCAGACCAGATATTCCGATTTTATAGGGACAGTCCTGATTTTTGGGTTTTTTTCTTATATAGGCTCCTATTACCCCCCACCCCCATCCTGATTTTTCACATTTGCTGTCTGGTCACCCTAGATGAAGGTGTAGTTACTTGCAGCCAGTATGGTTTTGCCAAGAACAAATCATGCCAAACCAGTTTGATTTCCTTCTTTGGCAGATAACTGATTTGGTGGATGGGGGAATGCGGTGGACCTAATATACCTGGACTTCAGCCAGGTTTTTGACACAGTCCCACATGACATTCTGATAAGTAAGCTGGAGAAACGCGGGCTCGACAGAACTACCATTAAGTGGATACATAATTTGTTAAACAACCACAAACAAAGAGTAACTCTGAATGGAATGATGTTGGATTGGAGGGAGGTCTCAAGTGGGGTTCCACAGGGATTTGTTATGGGTCAGTGTTGTTTAACATCTTTATTAATGACCTGGATGTAGGTATAGAGTATATACTGATCAAGCTTGCACATGACACTACGCTAGGTGGGGTTGCCAATACTTTGCAAGATAGAGCTAAAATTCAGAGGGATTTTGATAAATTGGAGAACTGGACTATAGACAACACAATGAAATTCAACAAAGACAAATGTAAGATGCTGCACTTAGAGAAGAAAAAACAAATGCACAAATACAGAATTGGGGAAAACTGGCTTGGCAGCAGCACTGCTGAGAAGCCTGTGGGAGTTTTGATGGCTCACAATCTCAACATGAGTCAGTAATGCGATGCTGTTGCAAAAAAACAAAAAAAACAAAAAACAAATGCAATTTTGGGTTGCATTAACAGAGGCATAGCATGCAAGTCACAGGAGGTGATAGTACTGCTCTACTCAGCACTGGTTAGGCCTCAGCTGGAGTACTACGTCCATATGAACAAAGGCTGAAAGAACTGGGTATGTTTAGTTTGGAAAAGAGGAGATTAATGGGGGACATGATAGTGGTCTTCAGATATTTGAAAGGCTGCCATAAAAAAGATGGAGAAAAGTTTTTATTTCTTGCCATAGAGGGCAGGACAAAAGGCAGTGGGTTCAAACTACAGCATAGCAGATTTAGATTAAATCTCATGAAAAACTTCCTAATTGTAAGAACAGTAGGACAATGGAACAATGTGCCTGGGGAGTTTATGGAAGCTTCTTCACTGGAGGGTTTCAAAAGGAGGCTGGATAGCCATCTGTCTGGGATGGCTTAGACCCAACAAATCCTGCATCTTGGCAGGGAGTTAGACTAGGTGACCCTTGCGGTCCCTTCTAAACCCTATGGGTCTCTGAGTCTATGATTCAGTTATGCTTGTGATTCTTGTATTCACTTTTCACAAACCTTCAATGTCTTAAGCTTTACTGGCTAGAATAGCCTCAAAAAGCAAAGCTTTAGTTGAAATGCTTGCATCAGGTGGATATTGAAGGATGTACTGAATTGTTAAACTGACCATTTGAGATTCACAGCTTTCTTTGTTTTGGCCATTATTTTTTATATATTGATTTGAACTTGCAGGTAACATATCCGTTGCTCTCAGAGCAAGTCGTTAAAAATACCAAATAAAGTTATAGTTTTAAATATAATATAAAAATGACTCAAACAGGACCTTTCAAAGTAACACTAATCACCCCAATAATAAAATAATAATGTATATAACCTAATTCCACTGCTTTGAACCCAGCACCAACCTACCATTCTGATAAAAGCACACGGGAAATAGATATGCTTTGTAGTGTGCATGGACGACTAACACATCCATGTTCAGGTGTAACAAAACAAATGCTCTTCCAACATCTCCCTCTGCACGCCTCTGCCGGCCACCATTCAGCGCTTACACATAAGCCGTGTGATATGCTGTCTGTACCCTGGTTGACTGAATTAACCAGCTAACTAGAGCTGGGTGAATACTGCAGCAAATTATACACAAACGGTCATTCAGACATTTCACTGAATTTGTTTTGATTGTGTTTGCAACCTTTCAGGGCTCGTGTTTCATTGGCTTTCTAAAAACAAATTAATTGCCAGGAACTTTGGATGGAGTAGATACTTTTAAGTGAATACTGCAAAGTATTTGTGGAAACTGAATTTTGAATTTGTAATTGTGAGTATTCTCACCTGAACCCTGATTCTAAGAGTTCAATGCAGCCAACGAGGGATCAGAAGTGCACCATGCTCATGCTATAGAAACTGTGTGCATATTGAATGTTGACTTCTTAAAGAAATACCTGCAGCAATTTGTGAGTAACCCACCAAGCCAAAGTGCGCTCCCAGAAATGTTTCTTGAATAATTTACAACTGGGGCACTCAATCTTTTCCACACCAGGAACAACCTGAGGCACTCCTCCCCTCTCCTCTTTCTGGGACCCCCTCCCATTTAACAATAGGGCAAGGACATCCCTGACACCTGTTCACAAACCCGTTGGAAGTGGCAATGTCCAGGTTGAGAACCTCTGATTCAGAGCGGTGAATAAATTCCTGTGAATTGTGATCTATCAATGGATAATTCATGAAGAGAGAGAGAGGGCTAAACTCAAATAGGCACACCTGAACAGTGTCCAGTATTCTGGGGCTCATATATAACAGAGCATTTGAAAATAATATTGGGAATATTCCTAAATTCTAGTTATCCTTATGCTAAGGGAATTATTCAAAGAGGGGAGTGAAATTGTCTGATCAGCTAAAAATTTTCCCTATGGCATTTTGGACAGACTGGAGAGGTGCGTTCTGGGATTCAGGAAAAGCAGAGAAAAGGAAGATGTAGTGATCACAGTGGGAGATGACCTGGCCAAGGGCATGTGTTTAAGCAATAAGAACAAAGAAGGGGGATGAGCCATCACTGGTTCTCGATCAACCACTCCAACTACATACATCTCTTTTACATTTAATTATAGATATTGTGCATGTCCATAACCCCTTCCGAGCATCTCTGAAAGCTTTGCAAACATTAATAAATTAAAATTCACAAACCATCCCATGAGCTAGGTAGGTATCACCACTCCTGTTTTACAAATGGGGAACTGAGATATAGACAGGGTTGGGCATTGTTTTCAAAGGTGTTGACTTCAGTTGGATTTGTGAGTGCTCAGCATTCTGAAAATTAAACAGTAGGTCACATGGGAAGAGTCAGGAACAATACCCAGATCTCCTGAGTCCAGGTCACGTCGTGCTTTAACATCCTTCTTCTCCTCCTTCTCCATCTTCTATTCTCCCTAGCGGTTCAGCAAACAGACCTGTTTTGCCCAAGTGATCAATTGTGCCTGGTTTTGGGTTACAATTCACTTTAGTATTGAATGCAGGTGTAATGAAATGTTATCTTTAATGGAGGAATAAAGGGCAGCAGCACTGTACTTAGCCTGCCCTGATTGAGGAGGTCACCCTAAACTGACCCTCATGTGCTAAGCAGGCTGTAGGGATGCCAAATCCCAGTGAAAGAGAGAGGAGTGTTTAAAAATGGAACTGATTGGACTCAATTGAGAGTCCTTGTTTCTGTTCAGTGATTACTGGAGCTGAAATCACTAATAAGCAGGTCTAGACCTGGTATGGGGACAGTGCTGCAGTGAGAGGTAGATTAAGAGGGGGAAGAACCTCAGAATGTGGCATCAGAGAAGTAACAGTGAGCAGCCAGTGGTGGCAGAGATAACAATGGCAGCAGCAGGAAGGCGCTGCAGAGGGGGTGGCAGCAGAAGCGTTGCTTGACACACACCCCTTTTTCAGAGGTGGGAGATGGACCCGTGTCAATACCCCTCTGAACTCTGGGTCTTCGCTGACCAAGAACAACCAACTGTGAGTGGGTGCGGTGGAAGAAAAGAGGAGTGGCATATTAAAGCGACATTCATTCATTGGACTTTCATGCCGCAAGGTGGGAAACTGAGGCAAAGGATACTACCCCCGTGTACTGTGGGGTGGGTGTTTGCTTATGGTTACATGCTTTTGAATGTGGTTGTGGTGTTTTCACAAATTAATACTGGGTTCCCTTTTCCTTTTACTAACAGTTTTCTTTGTTATACCCAGACTCAGTGCTTGAGAGTGGGGAAGTATTGCCTCTTAGAGGTGCCCAGCAGTAGAGTTGAGCTCACTGGGTGGGGGCTTGAGCCAGTTCTGTTTTGTATTGTTAAGAGGAACCCCTAGGTATTGAACCTGGCCCTTGCTGCTGCTGACTCCACCAGGCAGAAGGGTTGCACTAATATTTCTAGGGTTTTTTTTTTAATAATAATCAGGCCCACTGACAGCAATTCCGGGCCCCAGGGCAGAACAGTCAATGGGCCCCCATGCACACACAAGCCGTGCCCGCACAGACGCGGTCCACCTGACATTTGGGTGGTGCTGTGCCTGCGCTGGCTGGTGCCCAGTGAGCTGCCGGCTGCACTACTGGGCACGCTTTTCCGGCACGGCCAGAGCTTACACATGCCCTCCCGGTAGGGTTGCCAACTGTCTAATCGTGCAAACCCAAAGACCCTTGCCCTGCCCCCTGCCCTTTCCCTGAGGCCACGCCCCTACCCTGCCCCTTCTCTGAGGCCCCACCCCCTGGTCACTCCATCCTCCCTCCCTCCGTCGCTCGCTCTCCCACACTCACTTTCATCAGGCTGGGACAGGGGGTTGGGGTGTGGGAGGAGGTGCGGGGTGCAGGCTCTGGGAGGGAGTTTGGGTGTGGGAGGGGTGCGGGCTCTGGGCAGGAGTTTGGATGTGGGAGGGGGTGAGGGGTCGGGTTCTGGAAGGGAGTTTGGGTGCAGGAGGGGGTGAGGGGTTGGGATCTGGGAGGGAGTTTGGGTACGGGATGCAAGCTCTAGGCTGGGGCAGGGGGTTGGAGTGCAGGAGGGGACCAGGGGGTCGGTGCTTACCTCAGATGGCTCCGGAAAGCAACTGGCACACCTGTCTGGCAGCGGCTCCTAGGCAGGGGGCCCAGGAGGTCTCCACACACTGCTGCCCACAGGCACAGCTCCTGCAGCTCTCATTGTCCACAGTTCCCAGCCAATGGGCGCTGTGGAGTTGGCGCTTGGGGCGGGGGCAGCACGTGGAGACCCCCTCTCCAGGGTCTGCAGGGACGTGCCAGCTGTTTCTCAGAGTGGTGCGGAGTGAGGGCGGGCAGGAAGCCTGCCTTAGCCCTGCTATGCTGCCGGGGGCCTCTGGGCCCTTTTAAATCGACTGGACCCCTGGACAATTGCTCCGTTTGCCCCTCCCTGTCGGTGGGCCTGATACTAATGATTTGAAATTGCACCAAATGGCTATAATCCAGCACCATTGCCCAACAGAGCTCCTTGATGATACATCTGTGTTGGACCTGGGATCTGTGCCTCTGCCCTGTCCCCCTCCCTTGGCATAGGGGGTACGTTGGGGAGGGAGGGAACAGAATGATGCTTGGCAGCCAATCTTGCCCTACTAGGGGTTCATTAAATACCCTGCATCACTGGCACAAATTAATGCTGTCCAGGAGCAGCAGTTCAGACACAGCTCCCTGAGCCCTAACCCTAAACTACCCCGCTCCAGAACAGAGCTCCAACACAGCAGAGAATTAAGCACACTTGTGAGAATGATACTGAAATACTGCAAACAGATCTGCTGTCCACATTTTTAAAAGGCTCTTGACAATTAGAGAAGGTGCAGAGAAGAGACACAAGAATTATTCGAGGACTGAAGAAAATGCTTTACAGTGAGAGACTTGAAGAGTTCAATCTGCTTAGTTTATCAAAAACAAGATTGAGAGGTGACTTTGATTATAGTGGTATAAATATCTTCATGGGGAGAAAATACCAGGTATTAAAGGGCTCTTTAGTCTCACAGAGAAAGGCAGAACAAGAACCGAAGGATGGAAGCTGAAGCCAGAAAAATTCAAATTAGAAATTAGGTACACACATTTAACAGCAATTTAACATTTAACAACCACTAGAACAAAATACCAAGGTGAGTCACAGATTCTCCATCTGATTGATGTCTTCAGATCAAGACTGGCTGCTTTTCTGGAAGTTATGTTTTAGCCAAACACAAGTTATTGGGCTTAATATTGGGCAGGGGTGGGCAAACTATGGTCTGCGGGCCACATCCAGCCCTCCAGCCGATTTAAACCGGCCCTCGAGCTTCTGTTGGGAAGCGGGATCTGGGACTTGCCCTGTTTCCGTGCTCCAGGCGGGGAGCAGGGTTGGAGGCCACTTCCTGCACACGTGCTGAGGCTCCTGGAAACAGCAGCATGTCTGGCTCCTACGTTTAGGGGCAGTCAGGGGGCTCCACGCGCTGCCCTCGCCCCAAGCGCCACCTCCCGCAGCTCCCATTGGCCAGTAACTCTGGTGAATGGGAGCTGCAGGGACGGCGCCTGAGGATGGGGTATCATGCAGAGCCGCCTGGCTGCACCTCTGCTTAGGAGCCAGAGGGGGGACATGCCACTGCTTCCAGGAGCTGCTAGAGGTAAGCACCGCCTGGAGCCTGCACCCCGACCCCCTCCCATGCCCCAAGCCCCTGCCCCATCCCTGATCCCTCTCCTGCACCCCAACTCCCTGCCCCAGCCCAGAGCCCCCTCCCATACCCATAACTCCTAATTTCTGGCCCCATCCAAGAGCCCACATCCCCAGCCAGAGCCCTCACCCCCTCCTGCACCCCAGCTCCAATTTTGTGAGCATTCACGGCCCACCATACAATTTCCATACCCAGATGTGGCCCTCGGGCCAAAAGGTTTGCTCACCCCAATATAGGGAGAACTGGGAATAAATTAATGGCCTGTGATATACAGAAAGTCAGACTAGATGATCCCTTCTGGTCTTAAACTCTATGAATCTGTGGGCATGTCTACACTGCACCTGGGGGTGAGCCTCCCAGCCCAGATCCATAGACTCATTTTAGTGAGGCTTGCACTAGCCCCCTAAAACTAGCTGTGCTGGTAAGGCTTTGACCTTATGGCTCCAACTGGAACTCAGGGGTCTACACAGCTATTTTTAGAGCACTGGCATGAGCGCCGCTAGCACAAGTCTCAGAGTGGTAGGTGTGTTAGTCTGTATCAGCAAAAACAATGAGGAGTCCTTGTGGCTCCTTAGAGACTAACAAATTTATTTGGGCATAAGCTTTCGTGGGCTAAAACGAACACTTATGCCCAAACAAATTTGTTTGTCTCTAAGGTGCCACAAGGAATCCTTGTTGTTTTAGCACAAGTCTGTGTACCATCCTGGGGTAAAAAATCTCTCCCAGCACAGCTGTCTCAGCAAGTGCATGGGAAAGCCAATTGTAACTTCCCTGCCCCTCGAGCCCAAAGGATGAGTCTGGCCTAGTGTCAAAAAAATATAAAACAAACACAGATATCAAATACATGTCACAATAACTGGTTATTAAGTTTAACTTACGTAGTTGCAATGAAGAGTTCTGTTCCACTGTAAGCAGATGTATATTAGTGGGTGGAGTTCAAACAGTTAAGCACAGATATCTCACAAATGTGTTTTGGCAACCAATTCCACAAAGCAATACCTATGATGGAACATGCACAACAACTATAATATTTCAATAGGGATTTAAAAATAGATGAGATTTACTATTGGAGAATGAAAACCAAGATTTGATGTTTCAGTGTATGGGGAGTTAAGTGTTTGGCTGAGTGAGCAGAAGTAACACTGAAAAGCTTTCAACATTAGAAAAAGAATCTTGAACTCAACTCCCTTAACTGGAAACAGCTGAAGAGAGTTATGGGAATTAATGAAATTATAGTGATTTCTTTAAATGTGCTGGCATTTAAGCTCCTGCATGTTTGCACACTTATTGCTTCTGTAAATAACAAAATTCCTACTGGTTCTGGTCTCAAGTCATACCTCATTTATATTGGATTAATTTGATTGACTTTACTGGAGTTACTTCTGATAAAGACCCATAGAAATGAGAAATCAGGAACACTGGGCCAGATCATCAAAGGCTGTAAATCAACATAGCTCTATTGACTTCAGTGTCATTGGTACTTCAACAACCAAATTAACATTATGGGGAAAATTCTGCCCTGAGTTTCACCCTATGGAACCTCCATATTGACTTTGTAACAGCTAAATGGAACTTGGAGGGAGGAGCACAGGTTGCAAGAGGGAAGAGTTTGGAGGAAACACCAGGAGTCCAGTCTCCGTTCACATGGCTGAAATGCTAGCTGCAGTTGCAGCATTACTGTAAATGTCCATTTTAATAAAGAGCCAGTTTGGTTTTAAAACCATGAAGTCCTCTTCTGTTATTACCCATCACACAGTGGAAGAAACAGCCTTCAGTAGGGTAAAAGTCAAGGTGGAATTTGCTCCATTAAGCAGCTGTGTTAGCAACTTTGGTGTTTCTTTTAATGGAGCTTCACTGATTTACACCAGCTGATATCTCATCCATTTACTTCAGTGGAAGCTAGTTTGGGTCCCAATTCAAATTCAAGGGATAAGGAATAAAATATAGAAATATTTGGAGGCTGGGAGAAGGGTGAAGTCCATGTAAAAATAGTTTTAGGTATTGTTTAGAGTAGGGAAGTTTGCACTGGTGTAACTATAGCAAGAATTTAAAAATTTTAGGCCCACAGATACTACAGCAATGGGAGCTATTAGTGGAAGTAAGAAAATTACCTCTCTTGTAAATGGAAGTGAAAATTTAGACCTCATAACAAAAGGCAGTTTTGTTAAACTGATATTTTAAATCAGGATTTACTAGAGCTGGGCAAATACTGCAAAACATTTTCTGTGATTCAGCCACATTTTTAAAATAGTTTCCTTTAATTGTATTCACACACCTCATGCGTTTACTGTTTGTGGATATTCTAGGGCAGCGCTTCTCAAAGCCGGTCCGCCGCTTCTTCAGGGAAAGCCCCTGGTGGGCCGGGCTGGTTTGTTTACCTGCCGTGTCCACAAGTTCAGCTGATCGTGGCTCCCACTGGCCGCGGTTCGCCTCTCCAGGCCAATGGGGGCTGCGGGAAGGGCGGCCAGCACATCCATGCCACTTCCCACAGCCCATATTGGCCTTGAGCGGCGAACCGCGACCAGTGGGAGCCGCGATCGGCCGAACCTGCGGACATGGCAGGTAAACAAACCGGCCCGGCCCGCCAGGGGCTTTCCCTGAACAAGCAGCGGCCCGACTTTGAGAAGCACTGTTCTAGGGAACAGACTTCCTAGCCAGTACATTCATGGAAATCATGCATTTTAACCAGATCTGTCAATGAAACTAAGTGTATGAACTAGGAATCTTATTCTGAGAGTTACAATCAACCATGTGATCTATATATCCACTCAAAACTAACAAATACAACTCAGATTTTGAATATCAGCTATTCCCAACAAAACTGCTCATGATCAGTCAGTAGGCCAAGAATTATTTACAGAAATATTCAACAAATAATTTCAAATAAAGAATAGGTTTGAGAAAACTCTAAACGGTTCACAGACATTTTGCAAACCGCAAAAGAGGCAAAGTTCATCTAATAAATTATTCACTATGCATTATTTCCCCAGCTGTAGATTTTACAGTGCCATAGAGTGGAAAGTTACACAACAGATTCTCAAGTGCAATAGAAGAGGAATTCCATCCTGAGCAAATAGCAATTTCAAGGGTTGTAAAAAGATTAGAAGCTCTTTAAATTAGGTAGAGTTTGAGTTGTGAGCATTGGATAACTTGCATTTTGCACCTTGAGTTTTAAAGGAAGGAAGGAAAAATAAAAATTATAATGAAGTCTTTACTGATAAATGTAGGTATTCAGGTCCAGGAGGATTAGAACATGTAGACATAATACAGATAATTCAGAACAGGTAGCAACAGGCCAGTTAGTTTCACATTAGTATTAAGGATATTACTTTAAACAATTTTAAAGGATTTAGTAATGGAACAAAATGAAAAGTGTAACTTTATTAGTGATATCCAATATGGTTTAATAAGGGGTAGGTCATATTTAATTAAGTGACTAATTACTTTTTAAGATATAGTTGTCATGGTAACTATGGAAAGGCACAGATATTACACACTTGAATTTTTGAAAGGCATTGGGTAAAGTTGATTCTCAGAGATTATTAACTAAGGGTTTTGAAACTAGCTTAGAAAGAAAACTGGGTCAAAAAAGTAAGCGGTAGTAGGTTTTTAAAATCAGATTGATTAGTAATTCTTTCTAAGTATATACAACTTCTCAAAGCCCAACAGTGCAACAGTCCGTGGACTCATAACGCATAGAGAGATATTTATATAAAGGAGCTACAGAAATTTACACAACTAACATCAACAAATCAAAATATTAAAGATGAAAGTTTAGAGGACAGCCCTAAGGCATAGAAGCCTTTATTAATACAGAGCTTAAAAAAGAGGGCCCGATTCTGCCCTCAGATATAGTTCATAATGGTGAACTTGTACTGAGCGTTGTATGACTCACGCTGAGGTTAATGTGAATCCTACCTCTATACTGTTACTGAAAATGGAATTAGATCAAGATATATTAATTTTCTGAATTTATAGTCTCAGCTGGTGATGTCCATGCATGCAATAGAGACATCAGAATAAAAGAGTGAATACAAGAAAAATGAACGAAGTCTTCATGGTTTAATGATACTTCAATTTCCCTTGCTCGCGTAGTCTATGAAGAGTAGCTACATTCTTATGTAGTGTACAGAAAATCTTCCTGTTGTCATTTATTATATGTCCATTTTTCTATAACTGCAATGTCCCAGATTTCAGTGTCCAATTCTTCAGTCTTTTCCCAATCTGTTGACATTGTACAATGTGCAGCTAACAAGAGCTGGTAGATCAGCTTTCCTCCTTGTATATTAAAGAGATTCTTAGTCAAACTAAGAATAAAGACATCTGGAACCTACAGAAGATCAACTCAAGTTATTGCTGAGAATACAGCAAAAGAGAAAAATCCAAAAGCCCCAACAAAAGTAAAGGATGATTCCCCCATACTCACAATTCTGCCACTAGTTATTAAAGGTGATCCCATATATTATATGAAACTCCAAGGAACAGGTAACAAAGAACCAAATTTGCAGCTGGTATAAATTGGTGTAACTTCATAAAAGTCAATGCAGCTATTCCAGTTTACACCAGATGAGGTTCTGGTCCAGAGAATATCTTTGAGTGTTTTTCTGTATCTTTGTAAATGTGGATGAGGAAGCTGCTCTGCAACAAATCGAATGCTACCACTGAAATGAGAATGGTGTTTCTCATACTTTATTCAAGGATTGCATATATTTCTCTGTATGTTACCCCTCTGTTTTCCCATGAATTCAATATTTATCTCTGAATTGTTACCTGTTGTGTTTCAAATTAAAATGGGCTTACCCACTGGTTTTCTGTTTTCTTTTTATGTGACAAATTGTGTCAACTGATTAGGTGTAGGAGAGGACCGAAATTATGATCTGGTATTTTAATCATAAGAATGGTTGTAAATGTTTCTTTAAAGAGATGGTTCCAAAAAGTTACACCAGTACTTTTCCAGCTGGCAATGCTAGAACCCTTAATAGCTTGTCGGAAGCCAGCTGTATCCTTTGATAAAGGATAAAGGAGAAGGAAATGTTAGCCATCTGGCTGTACTAGAAGTGGCAGCTTTTCTAGATGAAGAGAAGTTATGAGAAGAGTTACCCTGGGGTTCAGTCTAGGTACATTTGGGGCCAAATTCAGTAGTGACATAAATTCTGGTGTAAGTTGAGGGCACTGGTGGATTCATGGACCTGGGCTATGGTTACACTACACTGCTTACAGTGGCGCAGCTGCACCACTGTAGTGCTGCTCGGGCAGATGCTCTAAGCCACATGTGTCAAACTCAAGGCCCGCGGGCCACATCCGGCCCGCCATACAATTATATCCGGCCCGCGAAATCGTTTTATATATCTGTTTTTAATGGCCCTGTGATATGACGCCCCAATAACACACACTACAAATCCCATGATGCAGTGCAATTGCCGCCAACGGGAAGCCGCGGTTCAAGTTTGCGGTCTGTTGATGTATACAACGCTAATATCAAATCAAAGCTAGACCCCAACAATGGCCAAGAGAAAAATTGATTCTGAAAACCGAGGCTTTCAAAGCCGGTGGGAGAATGAGTATATGTTTACTGAAATTGCAGGTAAACCAGTGTGTCTCCTTTGCGGGAGTAATATCGCTGTAATGAAGGAGTATAACCTAAGACGGCACTACGAGACGAAACATGAGAACAAATTCAAAAACCTGAGCACAGGACAGAAGCTACAAAAGGTAGAGGAGTTGAAGAAGAATTTGACATCCCAGCAGACGTTTTTCACCAAAGCAAAATCACAAAGTGAAGCTGCTGTGAAAGCAAGTTTCATTGTGGCCGAAGAGATCGCCAAATCAGGACGGCCGTTTACCGAGGGGGAATTCGTAAAGAATTGTATGATGAAAGTGTGCGACGTCCTTTGTCCAGATAAAACGCGAGCGTTTGCAAATGTAAGTCTCAGCAGAAACACTGTTGCTAATCGGGTTTGTGAGATGGCGACTGATTTGAAAACACAGTTGACTGAAAGAGCAAAAGATTTTGTTGCATACTCCCTTGCCGTGGATGAAACTACTGACGCGACTGACACTGCACAGCTGGCGATATTTATCCGTGGTGTGGATTCCAATTTGTGCGTAACAGAGGAAATACTGGACATTAAATCGATGCACGGGACAACGAAAGGAGAAGACATCTTTGGAAATGTATTTCAAAGTGTAACCGACATGAAACTGCCGTGGGAAAAACTCGTTGGACTTACAACAGATGGCGCACCTGCTATGTGTGGTGAAAAAAATGGACTGGTGGGAAGGATGCGCTCAAAGATGCGGGAGGAGAACTGTGCCGGTGAGTTGACAGTGTATCACTGCATCATACACCAGGAATCGCTGAGTGCTAAAGTCCTAAAAATGGATCATGTGATGAACACTGTAACACAAACCGTCAACTTTATCAGAGCCCACGGTTTAAATCACCGCCAATTCCAGTCTTTTCTGCGGGAAATAGATAGCGAGTTTGGCGATATGCCATATCATACGGAGGTCCGGTGGCTAAGTCGGGGAAAAGTTCTCAAAAGACACTTTGAGCTGCGAGAGGAAATCTGCCAGTTCATGGACAGTAAGGGGAAAGACTGCACAGTTCTGCGGGATGAAAAGTGGAAATGTGAGTTGGCGTTCCTGGCTGACATAACGTCGCATCTTAGCGCTTTAAACCTTCAACTCCAGGGACGGGAGCACATAATAACCGATATGCATGATGCAGTGAAGGCATTTCAAGTGAAGCTGCGCTTATGGGAGACACAAATGCACCAATGCAACTTGTCTCACTTTCCCTGTTGCCAAGTAATACGGAACCAAGAAAGTGCCACAGTTTTCCCAAATGCCACCTTTGCTGAAAAACTCAGCGCGCTGCGCACTGAGTTCGCACGGCGCTTCAGTGACTTTGAGGCACAGAAAAGTAACTTCGAGCTGCTTCGCAACCCATTTGCAGTCGATGTGGAAACCGCACCTGTAGAAATGCAGATGGAGCTGATAGAACTGCAATGTAACGGGACACTGAAGGCAAAGTACGACACTGCGGGGCCAGCACAGTTCACTCGCTGCATTCCTGAAGCGATGCCGCAGCTCCGCCAACATGCGGCTCGAATCCTGTCCATGTTTGGCAGCACATATCTGTGCGAGCAGCTGTTCTCTGTGATGAAAATTAACAAAACGTCACACAGGAGTCGCCTCACTGATGAACACCTGCAATCGATCCTGAGAATCTTCACAACACAGAACCTAACCCCAAACATAAACGAACTTGTTGCAAAGAAAAGACTCCAAGTATCAGGCTCTGACTAAATAGGACAAGAAAATGGAATGTTATGATTTGTTATGATTATACTTTTGCTTTAAATTCAATTTTTTATTTATATTTTCAGATTTTTTAATATTCCAGCATGTACAGATTTTGAATGTATTGTATTGACAGGATATTTTTTTATGAAGAGCAAAATATTTTAAGTTGAAATGTATTTATTTTGGAATGATATCCTGTATTTTGGTTCATATTAATGGTTAAAAAACATAAATATTTAGTCTGTTAAATAAATGGTTATACTGTTCGGCCCGCGAGTTTTGAGTTTTGGCCCCCTGTGCAATTGAGTTTGACACCCCTGCTCTAAGCCAACAGGAGAGAGCTCTCCCATCGATTTAATTACTCCAGCCCCCACAAGCAGCGGTAGCTATGTCAGGGGAGATGCTCTCCTGCCGACAGCACTGTCCACACTGGAGCTTAGGTTGGTGTAATTTATGTTGTTTAGGGGGGTGGTTTATTCACACCCCTGAGTGGCATAACTTATACTGACTTGAGCTGTAGTGTGTACATAGCCCTAGATTTTATTCAGACATACAACATTCCCAATCAGTGTAAGAGCATCCCTGATTTGGTGAAATCCGTTAATGGGTCCTTTATCTCCTCTGGCCCAGTTATTCACCAAATGACACTGCTGACTGTGATCACACTTCAGGACCACCAGGGGGCTCTATAGTTTGGACTGATCTGTGCCTCTCACTCCCCTGTATTCTCAGCATTCCTGGGCTCGTTGCCCACAACTCATGCTTCCAGGCAAAAGATGTTTTATGTCAAGATTCTGTCACCAGTCACATCTTCCAAGGTTGAGTGTCAGACCTGAACCTTCTCATGATGCAGTAGCTGAAGGAGGGATTTTGAAGGTAGCTGACACCCTTTCCAACACCCCAGAATCTGTTTCGAGTATTCTGAAGAAATATTGGGACTATGCTGATGTCTTTGATTAAAAAGAGGACACACGTCTTGCTGCCACATTGCAGTTATGACAGGTTTCAGAGTAGCAGCCGTGTTAGTCTGTATCCGCAAAAAGAAGAACAGGAGGACTTGTGGCACCTTAGAGACTAACAAATTTATTAGAGCATAAGCTTTCGTGGACTACAGCCCACTTCTTCGGATGCATCCGAAGAAGTGGGCTGTAGTCCACGAAAGCTTATGCTCTAATAAATTTGTTAGTCTCTAAGGTGCCACAAGTCCTCCTGTTCTTATTGCAGTTATGATTGCCACATTAACCTGCAGCCCAGGGCTGACATTCCCTTTGGCCCTACCTATTCGCTCTCAAAACCAGAACTCTGGACACTCTAGGAATACCTCAGTGAGAATTTAGAGAAGGAGTTTATTCATCCTTCTACCTTCCCAGTGGGGGCTCTGGTCTTTTTTTGTAGCAAAATAGCTCACTATGTCCCTGTGTTGATTACCAAGCTCTAAATACAGTGACAGCTTGAAATTGCTACCCCTTGCCACTTATTAATGAATTTTTTTAAAGACTGCACTTGGCTAGGGTTTTTTTCTAAACTGGAGTTTTGCAGCACCTACAATCTGGCTCATATCAGGGAAGGCAAAAAGTGGAAGATGGTGGTCCACACTCAATATGGGCATTTTCAATGTTTAGTTATGCCATTTGGACTATGTAATGGTCTAGCTACATTTCAGCATTTAATGAATAATATTTTCTGGGGTATGCTGGACCAATTTGTTTTTATTTATTTAGATCATAGTCTTGTCTTCTTTGAAATCAGAAGCTACATGAGCTACACTTTGGCCTTGTCTCTCCAGAATCACCTTTAAGCCAAACCGGAGAAATGCAAAATAGAGAAGAACATTATTGAGTTCCTCATTTATGTCCGAGGACCTAACAATAACCCACAGAAAATATCTTCCATCACTGGATGGAGAGCCCGAAAGGATTAAATGGAGTGTCAGATTTTATGCTTCATTAAAGGATTCTTCTACCTAGTAGCACCAATAACCATACACCTCTGAACACTGGTTTGCTTTGTGTGATCAATGAAGGTACAGTCTGCCTTCAATCAGCTAAAGAGAGTCTTCACGTTAGCTCCTGTTCTGGTGCATCCAGACACTGCCAAAACTTTTACTGTGGAAGCAGATGCCTAGGACTTCACAATTAGGGTCATACTTTTGCAAAATCCTGTAACCAACTCCATTGTTGTTCATAGAAACTAAACCCCACTGAGAAGAATTATAATATCTGGGACAAGGAGCTACTCACAATTAAAACAACATTCAAAGAATGGAGAAATCTTTTGAAGAGGGCTCACCTTGTGGTCCAGATCTTCACTGATCACAAGAACTTTGAATGTCTTTGAATGGCCCATAATCCCATTATCAACATCAGATCCACTGGTCTCTTTTCTTTGCCAGGTTTGCTTTCATTGTTACCTATCCTCTGGGACATGAAACAGGAATGCAGATGCCCTTTCCCGCGAGGACGAATACGCTGTGCTGTACATGGCTCCCTGAAATATTCTGCTACCCACAGGCAGCCCAAATCTGTCAGATCATTGATACCGTGAATGCCCTGTTCAGCTCAGGTTTCCATTTGCATGACGGCCTGCCCATTGGCTCTGGCATTCAGCTTCTGATGCCTGGCTCTAACCCCCGGCTCTGCTACCAGACCATGTCTCCAGCTCACCCATTGGCTCTGGCATTTGGCTTTTGAGCTCTGGCCCTGATTCTTGACTTCGGCTCGGCTTGGCTCCTCTCTATCTCCAGGCCTTGTCACCCCCAGTTCCAGCCATTAGGCCTGACTATGCAGGTCATGGTCGTGATTCTGAGAAGGTGTGACTTTGACTTCTAATCTTGTGAACATGCTAATACATTGATTTCAACTATGCATCTTAAACATTGCATGAATGTAAATCTTTGTATTAATAAATTAAGGAGAGCGATTATGAGGCACGTTGATCAGAAAGAAGATTTGGGAATTACTGTGGAAATACCCTTTAAATCTTCTGTCCTGTTCATGGCTGCAGTTACAATGACAAACGGGCTACTGTACTGTACTACTACACACTGCAGAAGAAAAGGGCTACAATAGAAATCTAAAGATCTATCATTTCTACATAGGGCACTAATTGAACCTAATCTGGATTATTGTGTTCAGTTCAGGTCACTGTACAAAAAGGATCATATTGTCTTTGAAAGCTGTTGCATGGGACAACCAAATTAGTGCCAGGACTATGTTCTGTTCAATTACACCAGTGTAAATGTGGAGTAAATCCATTGACTTCAGTAGATTTACGCCAGATTTACACCAGTTTACTTGAAAGCAGATCCTGGCCTAAGATGTCCACACTAAGAGTTCTGATAAGGAAAGTCTAATGAAGTTGAATTTTTCCTTTCAAGACAGGCAAGGTTGAGATGACCTAACAGAACAAAGGTCTTCAAGATTATGAAGGGGACTGATAAAGCTGATCAAGGTAAAATTGATAAGAACACTGTGAGGCCAGCTGGTTATCACATCTTGTTTTTTTAAAGTGTGTGTTAATCATCTGATCCTACCTTTTTGCTTTGTCACATTACTATGTTTTTGTCCTCCAAAAGCAACTCTAAAGGTTTGATTCTGTTCTTACACTATATTCATAATGATGTGACTCAAACCCATGACAAAACAGGGCCATCTACATGTTAATGCTGTTGTCTGTGTATACCATGGGGGGGGGAGGGAGAATGGGGATGCCCATCCCCTTGTCCTTCCCACACCTCCTAGAGGTGGTTCAGAGGAGAAGACTGTTACCAACTTGACTCAGCAACACCATTGTCTGAATGCCTGGGCTGTTCTTGCATGTCTAGAACCCAGATATTGACATGACCCTGCTCTATTTGTTTAGTGAAACGTCACAAGACCACACCACAAGGTGGCATGGGATGGAAAACTAATATAGGCAGAATGGTGAAAGAACCTGTAAATTGACTAGGGTAGCAAACACTTTTTAAAATATTTTTTCATTTTAAATTCAACCTCTTACGTGTCTCTGGTAGTGCAACAAAAGGATCCCCAATTCTTTCTGTATACTGTTGTAAAATTCCCAGCAGGTGGCTCTGCTGGGATGAAAATGATATTCATCAACCAATGTGCAGTGGCTACAGTAGATTGAAACAGGATGGGGCGCTCTCACGGCATTAGCCAAGGAGGTAAGGGGAGCTGTTGGAGAGAACTGTTTACTCAAGCCAAGGAAAGGAAGGGGATCTGTGCTCCTCCCCCACACCTTCACCTAAAGTTGCCAATAGTCTCATATTATACGGGTTGTCCCTTATTTAAATAAAAAATTGCCTTTCCATGCTAAATCAGTGTGGGGAGACCATTTATCCCGTATTTCAACCAGGGGTATAGAACTGCCGGAGTGGTGCAGAGCATCGCTCTGGCACCTGAAATCCAGGATGGAGAGGCATTCTGGACTTCACTTTGCAAAGTTCTACTGACTGGCCACTTGACCTGATGCATGGGGTCACAAGGCCACTCAGACAGAGGGGCAGCTGGACCAAATTTGAGTGGGATGGCTGATGGAGGGGCAGCCAAACCAAATCTGAGTGACATTGCTGGTCTGGCATGGCCAGGCCAAAGTTGAATGGCATTGCAATTTGGCACACGGAGTTGCAACACTACTCAAATTTGGCCTGGCTGCCTCTTTGTCCCTGGACCCCCAACATAAGTTGCCCCGCCACTAAAATCTGATATGGTGTCCCTACTGGTTGCAGTGAAGCCTCCTCCAGCTGCTGCCTTCCTCCAATCCATATCTCTTCTTTCGGCTCTCACCCCTGGTGGCAAACACAGCGCTGGAGTAGGCAGAGACTGGCAGCTGCAGACTTCAACTCAGCTCCCAGGATGCATGTGGAACCTGAACAGGAGCTGCAGTGGCTGCCCAGCCCAATGCCTGAGGCCCAGGGGCCTCTGCAGCACCCAGAGCTGGAGAAAGAGCAAACCCCTAGAAAGGACATGGAAGGAGAACAGACTCGCCCCCAAAGGCTCAGATCAAGACTGAGGACATCTGAGGTCTATCCTGTATTTCTGAAATAAGTTTGGCAACCCTACTTTAGCCCCTGCCAGTATGCAAATCTAACTCTGGGGAAAGGCTGCTGGGATTTAGCTGTGTACTATATAAAATGTGGTCTCATTTTGAAAATGTTATGAGAATGTTTTTGATCTATTTGGGAGATTATGTGTAACAACAGGTTGTGCTGGCCCTTTACAACAGGCTGTGGGTCCAGCACAGCTCTTGTCCTGGTTTCCAGAGCAAAAAAAAGACATCTTGGGGGTTTTATTTCTCAGGGTGCCTGGGAATTGCAAGCTTCTCTGTAAAGAATGCTAGGGAAAGAGGCAGCCTATAAGCCACTTCCCTCTCGGTGTGTGGGAAGACCTGGAGGGCTCAGGAATTACTTGTAGGGTGTTCATTGAGAAGCAGCATGCTGGGTCAGAGAGCCAAGATGGAAGTCTGGGAAGTAGTAGAGTATGGGGAACAGGAGCTTTCTAGACAAAAGTCCTTGGAAGAGCCTGGGAGAAGCTTGGGGAAAACACAAGGGAAGAAGCCTTGAAGGAATGGTAGGAACCAGGGGAAAAGGGAATTAAATACATACTTTGGTACAGAGTCCACAGAAGAACAGAGCTGAGGGGGTTGTTGGCTAGAGAGAGAGACAGATGTACCCTAGTTCAGATGGCTACATGAAGGCTGGGAGCTTCCCTTTTGCCTCCTTGGGATGACTGGTGGGAGATTGCTGTTCTGCCTCAGAGAGAGGAGAAGAGTTAAGCAGGTCTGTGATTGATCTATAAATGAAGGACAGGCTTGACAGCAGCCTGTGAATCCTCAGAAACATTAGAAAACATGGGAGGCGGGTATAATAGGCCAGAGGAGGCTAAGCCTCCCCTATCCTAGGCCATAGCCCTACCCACACTCCACCCCAAAGCCCCGCCCTTACTCCCCCTATCCCCCTAAGCTGGTGGGGGCTCAGCCAGGGCCTGCGGCCTGGAGCTTGGGGCTTGGCTGGCCAGTGCCTGAGTCGGCCCGGGGGTCGGGTTGGTGCTTGGGCCGGCCAGTGGCCCGGGGCAAATCAGGCTGGTGTTCAGGGTGGTTCAGCCAGGGCTCCTCCGGCCGCGGTGGGGGCGGGCTTAGGGCTCCGGCAGGTAAGGGGGAG
This sequence comes from Chrysemys picta bellii, assembly GCF_011386835.1. Classification (NCBI taxonomy): domain Eukaryota; kingdom Metazoa; phylum Chordata; order Testudines; family Emydidae; genus Chrysemys; species Chrysemys picta. Next base: position 249,396,484 of record NC_088792.1, read on the forward strand.
GGGGAAGGGTGGGGCCTCAGGTGGAAGGGGTGGGGCCAGGTCCTAGCCTCCCTAAAGGGGGAGGGTTCACCTGCCGTCCATGTTAGAAAAGGTCAAAGCCAAATGTCATTTTGACTTTTCTGAACTGAAATTTTGGAATTCCTTCTCCACAAGAAATGTTGCTCTTTCATTCCTTTTCAGAACCATTTTCTTTAAAGGTAGAAATTCCCCACAGAACAGGGATTCCAGTTTCTGGACAGCTCTAGTGTGGAGGGGGGTTTTGATTTTCTTTAACTCTGGCCCAGTTTGACCTGAGCCCAGGTACATAGAGAACCTCCTGCATGGCCTGTGTCTCAGTACAGTTAGAGAAAGACTTCTGAGGAGAACGGAAACTTCTTTGCTGTTTTTCGTTTTTGGGCCCTCACAGTGGGTGCTTTTGTGTACCAGAAAGGCAGTTGAAATATAGGTGGGCAATCAAATAGGTAACAGCACTACCATCTTGCAGAGCAAAGTGATGTTACCCGCCTCAGGGCTTTACCACTCCGTTCTGCAGCCTCTCGCACTGTATCTTGGCTGCCCTGCATAATGATGTAAACTCATGGCACAGCTAAGCTGCTCTCAGTCCTTTTTGGTTCCCTTATTACAGCAACCACATGGATCTCATTTATTATATGTATTGCCGTAGCACCTAGGAGCCCAATCATGGACGAGGACCTCATTGTGCTAGGCGCTGCACAAACACAGAACAAAAAGACAGCCCCTGCCCCAAAGAGCATACAATCTAAACATAAGACAAGAGACAACAGATGGATACAGACGAGGGAGAACAAGGAATAAATGAGACAATATTGGCCTCATAGGTCTCTGTGACTTTGGCAGCTTTGGGATAAGAGAACCAAATATCCTTCCATCCCCAGTAGCATCTCTGCATAGAAGCAAGAGAATGAAGCAATAAGCCAGATCCCAAATATTGGCATTTCCGCAAATGATTGGTTTATGTAAAAATACACACTTACATACACACACTTGAACATGTACTAGATGCTCAAACACAGAACAAAAGTAATTGTAGTCAGAGATGAGTTAAAATTAGCCTAGGAAACTGCATACAATGTACTGAATAGCTACAGTCCCTGACTGGTTCCTTTCCATGAGAGAGAAATATTTGGCTAGGACAACGAGGGTTAACTAAACTGACAGTTCCTCTGAGAAATTCTCAAGCCAAAGGAAGTTGAAAGGGGGGTGGAGGGAAGGAGAGGAAGATATATGAATGATTAAAATATCTAAAAGGAAATCAGTAATTTTGAAACTCCAGAGCTGGAAACAATTAGAGGCTGGCTGGCAACTGTCAAGAATCAATAAAAGAAGGATGCAATTTCTAATAACTCAAACATAAAATATGCTGATAAATTAAGAAGGAGGTGAATAGGAAACTAAATCTGTTAACAATTATTGTCAGTGCCAGTGCTGCCTTGGAGGAGTTACGTTTACTCTACCACCGCCACTCGACCAATTATAACAATATGGATTCACCATTCTCCCAGGACAGCTGTACCCACCAATCTCACTAATGTTAAGGATCTGCTGGCATTTGTTTTTTGGAATTTATCACTCAGCTGTTTTAAATCACATTGGGCTAAAACTTGGCTTCCAAGTTGTCTGTTCTAATGCTGATGTCTTTGCGTGTTCTGTGTGTGTTTATGTGTAATATGTATATTTTCTGTAAAACTGCCAGCCCAGGCATAAATTCTACTCTCCCACCCTTTAACAGGAGGATTGATCGCTTAATAGCACTGACGTTTCACTTACTCATCAAAAATCATACAAGCTGGCAGGCAAGCAGAATTTTGCAAGGCTAGTGTATGCATTGTGTGGGTCTAGTTCACCATTCTGTTACACCAGTTTTACAGGTTACACAACGAAGTGGTGAATCAGGCTATATGTGTGCACACACATCACATGTAAGGCGATGATATCCATGTGATTTCCTTAATTTCTGTAACCAGGTGATAAACTGCATAACCATGTGATAAATTGCATTTATTTTTCACCTTTTGACCTCTTCACTTGTACTCTGCCCACTAATCCATTTCTGCTGGGACTACTTCTAACATTCCAAACCTCTGAGCTGCTTTCAAACAGCCAGCATTAAAAAAAAAAACTGTCACAAATTGTTTCCTTCTTTCCCTTTTAAATATGGAATTCCCTTCTTTCCCCATTCCCCAAATTACGCTGATCCAGGACAGATAAATTTCAGTCCTTGACCAGTGACAGTTATAAGGCTAATATCTCTAGCTCTGAAGGGTCAGAGCTAGAAATACCTACTTGAGGGAGCTGTGAATCCTGGCTTTCTAATGATGTAAAGCAGTTGTTGCTGCCCCAAGATATTGGATTTGAAAATCGCAACACTCTAATGCATCGAAAAGTTATGTTAAAGCAGCTGCATAAAGGTTTTTCAAATCTAGTCAGTTTTTCTGCGACTGCAAAGCCTGTGTATGAGAAAGACAAGGTAGGTGAGTTAATGTGTTTTATTGGACCAATTTCTGTTGGTGGAAGTTACAAGCTTTCGAGCTACACAGAGCTCTTCTTCAGGTCTGGAGAAGAAAGCAGAGTGTCTAAGCTAAATATAAATTGGGACTAGTTGTTAAGAAGAAGGGGTAATTTATGTTGGAGGCAGTCACTTGAAATGAAGTGGGCAATTGGGGGTTAGATTATGCATAAAGGGTCTAAAGTGGGCAGTTAAGGGTAGCAGTCAGGTGGTGTGTTATAAATTGTTGTAATGAGCCATAAAACCAATCTCCTGGTTAAGTCCATGATTGTTGGTGTGTAACAGAGTTATGAATTTAAGTTCCCAGGCTTATCTTTTGAAGATGTTGTGCAGGTTTTCTTTGAGGACAAGTTTTGGAAGATCAGATATGGAGTGATCATGCCAGAACAACAGATGCAAAGCCTGCAGACATATTTCCACTGCTACAATGATAAATACCCCCCCAACATACCTTTTGAAGATTCATAGGTCCTACACATGCCTATCACAACATGTGGTGTACCTTGTGCAGTGCACTAAATGCCCCAAAAATAACTATGTGGTGAAACCAGACAATCACTATGTTCTCAGATGAAAAATGATAAAAGACAAAAACACCGTATTACCTTTGGGTGAACACTTTTCACGAAACAACCACTCCATATCTGATCTTTCAATACTTGTCCTCAATGGAAACCTGCACAACACCTTCAAAAGGTGAGCCTAGGAACTTAAATTAATAACTACTAGGCCCTAAAAAACACAGACTTAACGGGACAGTCATCTGATGCTGAGCTAATTGCAGGATTGAGGTTTTATTTTGTACCATAGTGGTGGAAAAATACAACTAATGATTCTTTGTACTTATATGGTGCTTTTCATTTGTAGATCTCCAAGGTTTTACAGTTGATTTCTGTCCCATTTCCCTAAGGTCTAAAGGACTTATTTAAGCTCACACAAGTTCATGGAAGAGCCAGGAACAGAGTTCAAGTCTTCTGTCTCCCAGTCCCATGACCTGACCACATTTTTTGTATCATATCAAGTTAGGTCTTCTAGTCACTTGGACCTGATGTACACCTCTATCCCGATATAACGTGACCCGATATAACACAAATTCGGATATAATGCGGTAAAGCAGTGCTCCGGGGGGGCAGGGCTGTGCACTCCAGTGGATCAAAGCAAGTTCGATATAACGCGGTTTTACTTATAAGGCAGTAAGATTTTTTGGCTCCCGAGGACAGCGTTATATCAAGGTAGAGGTGTATATAGATTAATCATAATAACATAAACCTCTGTGCAATCCATGATTCATCGTGTAGTCAACCTACATAAATGATCTGGAGAAAAGGGTAAACAGTGAGGTGGCAAAGTTTGCAGACGATACTAAACAGCTCAAGATAGTTAAGACCAAAGCAGACTGTGAAGAACTTCAAAAAGATCTCACAAAACTAAGAGATTGGGCAACAAAATGGCAAATGAAATTTAATGTGGATAAATGTAAAGTAATGCACATTGGAAAAAATAACCCCAACTATACATACAATATGATGGGGGCTAATTTAACTACAACTAATCAGGAAAGAGATCTTGGAGTTATCGTGGATAGTTCTCTGAAGACGTCCACACAGCATGCAGTGGCAGTCAAAAAAGCAAACAGGATGTTAGGAATCATTCAAAAAGGGATAGAGAATAAGACGGAAAATATCTTATTGCCCTTATATAAATCCATGGTACACCCACATCCTGAATACTGCATACAGATGTGGTCTCCTCATCTCAAAAAAGATATACTGGCATTAGAAAAAGTTCAGAAAAGGGCAACTAAAATGATTAGGGATTTGGAACGGGTCCCATATGAGGAAAGATTAAAGAGGCTAGGACTTTTCAGCTTGGAAAAGAGGAGACTAAGGGGGGATGTGATAGAGGTATATAAAATCATAAGTGGTGTGGAGAAAGTGAATAAGGAAAAGTTATTTACTTGTTCCCAGGGTCGGTGCAAGGAAGTTTTGCGCCCTAGGTGAAACTTCCACCTTTGCCCCCACCCAGCCCTGCGGCAGCTCCCCGCCCCCCCCCCCCCGCCCTTGAGGCACCCCCCTGCCCTGAGGTGCCCCCCCTGCGGCAGCTCCCCCCCGGGGGAGCCGTGCAGCAGCTCCCCACCCCAGCTCACCTCTGCTCCGCCTCCTCCCCGAGCACGCCACCCCCGCTCTAACTCTCCTCCCCTCCCAGGCTTGTGGTGCCAAACAGCTGATTGGCACCGCAAGCCTGGGAGGCGGGAGAAGTGGAGCAGCAATGGTGTGCTCAAGGAAGGGGCATTGCAGAGGTGAACTGGGGTGGGAAGCCCTGCGGCAGCTCCCCCTCCCCCGCCCTGAGGCACCCCCCCGGCCTGGGGAGCAGTGCGGCACCTCCCTATTCCAGCTCACCTCTGCTCCGCCTCCTCCCCGAGCACGCCGCCCCTGCTTTAATTCTCCTCCCAGGCTTGCGGCGCCAAACAGCTGATTGGCGCTGCAAGCCTGGGAGGCGGGAGAAGTGGAGCGGCGACCACGCGCTCAGGGAGGAACGCTGTAAAAAAAATTGGGGGCACCACTTTTTAGCGCCCCCAAATCTTGGTGCCCTAGGCAACCGCTTAGTTTGCCTTAATGGTAGCACCGGCCCTGCTTGTTCCCATAATATAAGAACTAGGGACCACCAAATGAAATTAATGGGCAGTAGGTTTAAAACAAATAAAAGGAAGTTCTTCTTCACATGATGCATAGTCAACCTGTGGAACTCCTTGCTTGAGGAGGTTGTGAAGGCAAGGACTATAACAGGCTTTAAAAGAGAACTAGATAAATTCATGGAGGTTAAGTCCATTAATGGCTATTAACCAGGATGGGTAAGGAATGGTGTCCCTAGCCTCTGCTTGTCAGAGGGTGGAGATGGATGGCAGGAGAGAGATCACTTGATCATTACCTGTTAGGTTCACTCTTTCTGGGGCACCTGGCATTGGCCACTGTCAGCAGACAGGATACTGGGCTGGATGGACCTTTGGTCTGACCCAGTACAGCCGTTCTTATGTTCTTATGTTATGTTCTTATGTACCGAATATATTACCCATAGTCAACAATGCTTAGTAAGAAACTCTAGTGATATTCTCAATAGTTTTTTTTCTCTAAAATAAAATTATGGACCAGATCCTTGGTTGATATAAGTCAGCATAGCTCCATGCCAGTCAATGGAGTTATGCTGATTTACACTAAGGCTATGTCTACACTACGGGATTAATCCGAATTTAGATAATTCGGATTTGAGAAACAGGTTGTATAAAGTCGAAATGAGTGCGGCCACACTAGCACAGTAATTCGGTGGTGTGCGTCCAAGTACCGGGGCTAGCGTCGATTTCTGCACCGTTGCACTGTGGGTAGCAATTCCATAGCTATCCCATAGTTCCCGCAGTCTCCCGCGCCCATTGGGATTGTGGGTTAAGATCCCAGTGCCTGATGGGACAAAAAACATCGTCGCAGGTGGTTCTGGGTACAGCCTCACTTCCTCCCTCCCTCCCTCCCTGCATGAAAGCAACGGACGGCAGACAACCATTTTCGCGCCTTTTTTCCTGGGTGGGTGAACACTGCAGACTCCATACCACGGCAAGCATGGAGCCCGCTGAGGTCAAGACAGCACTCATGAATATTGCAAACACCTCGCGCGTTCTCGTGGAGTTTATGCTCAGCCAGGACCAGAAAAACGAGGAGAGGAGGCAGCGGCGGCGGCAGCGCAGCGACAAGCATGATGAGGACATGGACACGGACACGGACACAGAATTCAGTGAAACCACAGGCCCCGGTGCTTTGGAGATCATGTTGTTAATGGGGCAGATTCTATCCATGGAACGCCGATTCTGGGCAAGGGAAACAAGCACAGACTGGTGGGACCGCATAGTGTTGCAGGTCTGGGACGATTCCCAGTGGCTGCGGAACTTTCGCATGCGTAAGGGCACTTTCATGGAACTTTGTGACTTGCTGTCCCCTGCCCTGAAACGCCAGAATACCAAGATGAGAGCAGCCCTCACAGTTGAGAAGCGCGTGGCGATAGCCCTGTGGAAGCTTGCAACGCCAGACAGCTACCGGTCAGTCGGGAATCAATTTGGAGTGGGCAAATCTACTGTGGGGGCTGCTGTGATGCAAGTAGCCAAAGCAATCACTCAGGTGCTGCTACGAAAGTTAGTGACTCTGGGAAATGTGCAGGCTATAGTGGATGGTTTTGCTGCAATGGGATTCCCTAACTGTGGTGGGGCAATAGACGGAACCCATATCCCTATCTTGGCACCGGAGCACCAAGCCACCGAGTACATAAACCGCAAGGGGTACTTTTCAATGGTGCTGCAAGCACTTGTGGATCACAAGGGACGTTTCACCAACATCAACGCGGGCTGGGCGGGAAGGGTTCATGACGCTCGCGTCTTCAGGAACACTACTCTGTTTAAAGGGCTGCAGCAAGGGACTTACTTTCCGGACCAGAAAATAACCGTTGGGGATGTTGAAATGCCCATAGTTATTCTTGGGGACCCAGCCTACCCCTTAATGCCATGGCTTATGAAGCCATACACAGGCAGCCTGGACAGGAGTCAGGAGCTGTTTAACTACAGGCTAAGCAAGTGCAGAATGGTGGTAGAATGTGCATTTGGCCGTTTAAAAGGTCGCTGGCGTTCATTATTGACTCGCTCTGACCTCAGCCAAAGAAATCTCCCCATTGTTATTTCTGCTTGCTGTGTGCTTCACAATCTCTGTGAAAGTAAGGGGGAGACCTTTATGGCGGGGTGGGAGGCTGAGGCAAATCGCCTGGCTGCTGATTACGCGCAGCCAGACACCAGGGCGATTAGAAGATCACACCATGAAGCGCTGTGCATCAGAGAAGCTTTGAAAACCAGTTTCATGGCTGGCCAGGCTACCGTGTGAAATATCTGTTTGTTTCTCCTTCATGAAAACCCTCCCCCTTTACTGACTGATTTTCTGTAAGGAACCCACCCTGCCCCTTCCCCCAGCTTTCTTTCAAACCAAATAAAGTCACTATCATTTAAAAATCATTTTTTCTTTATTAATAGATTAGAAAAAGAGGGAGGGAACCCGGGTGGTATTTGGGAGGAGGATTGCTGGGAAGGAAAAAGCCACAAAGAAAAGGTTAAAAAAATGACAGCCTTTTGCTTGGGCTGTCTACTGGGGTGGAATGGGAAGGTGTACGGAGCCTCCCCCCCCGCGTTCTTACACGTCTGGGTGAGGAGGATACGGAACATGGGGAGGGGGGAGGGTGGAACAGGGGCTGAAGCGGCAGTCTGTTTTCCAGCAGCCGTTCCTGAACCTCCACCAGACGCCGGAGCAGCCCCAGCGTTGCATCCTTCATCCTCTGGTCTTCCTGCCGCCATCTCTCATCTCGATCGTCTCTCCTCTCCTCACGTTGGTCCCTCCTCTCCTCACGTTGGTCCCTCCTGTCCTCACGATCACTGACTTCTTTCCTATACTTTGAAACTGTTTCCTTCCACTCATTCAGATGAGCTCTGTCACTCCTGCTGGATTGCATAATTTCAGAAAACATGTCCTCCCGCGTCTTCTTCTTACGACGCCTTATCTGTGATAACCTTCGGGATGGAGGAGGGAGGCTTGAGGAATTTGCAGCTGCTGTAGGGAGGGGAAAAAAGAGAGAATTGTTTTAAAAGCTACATTTTGCAGAACAATGCTTATACTCTTTCACGGTGACCAACACTGTTCACATTACATAGCACATGTGATTTCTGTGCAAGGTCGCATTTTGCCTCTTAATGCTGAGTGCCTGTGGCTTTGCTGCTAGAGATCACAGGTCTGGGCAACAGAATTCGGCTTGCATGCGGCCATGGTAAGCCATTGTTTTACAGCTTCTGCACCCTCCTTTCCCACATACCAAGCATAGCTTGTAGAGTGCTGCAGAAGCCTGGCCAATCTCAGCCAGTTGGGGGGGGGGGGCAGTGTGGTGGGGCTTGTCTGGGCCCCTTCAGGCAAGTAGAGTGCTGCGGTTTTTCTGTTAACATTCAGCAGCACCAGAAAACAAACTAACCCCCCCCCTCGCCATGAATTCTCTGGGATGATCACGGTACCCCTCCCCCCACCGCGTGGCTGGTATCAGGGAAGATCCCTGCAGGCACCAAACTACCCCCCCCTGCCGCCGACCCCCCCCCCCCTCGCCATGAATTCTCTGGGATGATCACGGTACCCTCCCCCCACCGCGTGGCTGGTAACAGGGAAGATCCCTGCTAGCCAAACGCGAAAAACTCAGGGCCAATTTCCCATCTGCGCTTGGCTAACTGCAGGGAAGGATTTATTTTCCGCCACAGGCAAACAGCCCAGTAGGAACGGCCACCTCTGTCCCCTTAATTAAGTTCCCGTATTTCAACCAGGTTACCAGGAGTGATATCACTCTCCTGAGGATTACACAACAAGATAAAGAACGGATGTTGCTTGAATGCCAGCAAACACCGGGACCATACGCTGCCAGGCTTTGTCAGGCAATGATACCAGATTACTTGCTGCAAGCATGGCGTGGTCAAGTGTCCTACCATGGAGGAGGGAATAAGGATGCACTGCCCAGAAACCTTCTGGCAAGGCTTTCGGAGTACCTCCAGGAGAGCTTCATGGAGATGTCCCTGGAGGATTTCCGCTCCATCCCCATACACGTTAACAGACTTTTCCAGTAGCTACAGACTTTTCCAGTAGCTGAACTGACCGCGAATGCAAAGTCAGACAAAGTAATCATTAAAAACCGTTTGCTTTTAAAACAAGTTTTATATTTTAAAAGGTAAACTCACCTGAGGTCCCTTCCATGGGGTCAGAGTCTTGGGTACTGGCTTGGGAGGCTTGGGAGGGTACTTCAGTCAGGGTGATAAAAAGATCCTGGCTGTTGGGGAGAATGGAGTGCTGTGTGCTCTCTGCAAGCTCATCCTCCTCCTCCTCCTCCTCCTCCTCTACCCCATCGGCAGAATCCTCAGGCGTCGAGACTATCCCCGACCCAGAATCCACGAACAAAGGTGGGGTAGTGGTGGCAGCCCCCCCTAGAATTGCATGCAGCTCGGCGTAGTAGCGGCATGTCCGCGGCTCTGACCCGGAGCGACCGTTTGCCTCCTTTGTTTTTTGATAGGCTTGTCTGAGCTCCTTGACCTTCACGCGGCACTGCTCAGAGTCCCTATTGTGGCCTCTCTCCATCATGCCCTTGGAAATTTTTTCAAAAGTTTTTGCATTTCGTCTTTTAGAACGAAGTTCTGCAAGCACTGAATCCTCTCCCCATACAGCGATCAGATCCAGTACCTCCCTCACGGTCCATGCTGGTGCTCTTTTTCGATTATCAGCCTGCATGGTTACCTGTGCTGATGAGGTATCTGTGGTCACCTGTGCTCTCCACGCTGGGCAAACAGGAAATGAAGTTCAAATGTTCGCGGGGCTTTTCCTGTCTACCTGGCCAGTGCATCCGAGTTCGGATTGCTGTCCAGAGCGGTCACAATGATGCACTGTGGGATAGCTCCCGGAGGCCAATACCATCGAATTGCGGCCACACTAACCCTAATTCGAATTGCTAAAATCGATTTTGGCGCTACTCCGCTCGTTGGGGTGGAGTACAGAAATCGATTTAAAGGGCCCTTTACATCGAATTAAATGGCGTCGTTGTGTGGACGGTTACAGGGTTAATTCGAATTAAAGCTGATAAATCCGAATTAAAGTCGTAGTGTAGACCAGGCCTAACTGAGGATTTGCCCATATACGGCTTTGCTCCTTTGCTCGAGTCCTTAACAAAATAGTGCCAGGATGGTGTTCCGGTGTGTTCTGGCTGGATTCAAGCTCTGATTTGATCCAAAGACCATGGAACTCAAGTGGAAGACTCTCAATGACTTCAGTGAGCTTTGGGTCAGGTTGCATAGTTCAGAATTTTCACTTTGTAATTTAAGTTAATTCTCCTGTTAAAACCAATGGAGCAGAATCTGATCTCACATTTTTTTTTAAATCCAGACTAATTCTGCTGAAGTCAATGGAGATATATTAGATTTATAACAGCATAACTGAGATCAGAATCTGGCCCAACGTGTCTAAAACCAGCCCTCTACCCATTTATCTTTTCTACACCAAATCTTAATGAGTTCAGTGGGAGTTTTCAAGGGGCAGAGTAATCATAATGCGAGTTCTTCTACCCAGACATTGACTGGAGCACATTAAGAGGCGGAAATCAGGCTGGGGTGTGTTTGTAGATCTGTTGCATATTACTCTTTCATTCAATTTCTGTATCAACCAATAAGGAACTCAGTTATATCTCATTTATTAAAGGTCACTCCGCATGGATTGATAAAAGAAAGATCATGTGTGATAAATTTGCTTGAATTCTTGGGGGTACATTACTGAATTGGTGGTAGACGTGATTTACCTGGAGGAATGGATTTAGTACGATGCCACACAACAAATGGAATCTTAGTAAGTCTGAATGTATTATAGGAAGTTTAGGCCAGAGATTGTTGAAAGAAACAGGTTAACAGTGGAGCCGGGCAAGAAGAATATTCAAAAAGTGGGATATTGCAGATTACAAACAACAAGGTGAATTCTTAGAGCACTTCATTTTCTAAAACTATGGCATTGAGGACACTGTACTTTCAAAACCAGTTATATTGGTCCAGTGGGGAAAGGGACACTAAATACAGAGGAAAAAAAGACCAAATGAGATGTAGGTGTTAATGATTTAAGCAGATCAGAGAGTGGAAGAACCCACAGGTACTTCACAGGTTTGCAAATTTTGGGCTCAGTTATGAGTGGTAAGTCATGGGTGACTTACACCAGAGCCAAGATGGGGAGACGAGAAGCTGTTGCTGGGCTTATGAGCTCTACCCTCAAATGTACCAGCCAGCACCTTGGAGCTGGGGCAAATGGGGAAAGATGCACTAGCAGAAAAGCTGGTGGAGCTTCATAGGGGAAGTATCAGATTGTGATTCAGTCACGGTCTGGTTCATGGTCTGCTGCTGGGGCACCACAGCTATGCACTGCCTTATTTGGACTGGATTGTAAGGTTACAATACAGCCTTCTCTGATCTTTTTATTCCCTTTTTTTAACTTCCCATAAGGAAAAACCCAACGTTATTTTTAGAGATGCTTAAATTATTTGTTATTATGAAAGATTTGTCCAATGAATTTTGGCTTATTCTGTACATGAGTCATTCACAGACTTATTTCTGTGATTGTATTTGTTATTCATAAGTAATAACTGAATAGTTTATGCAAAGACACTTCAGTCTCTGGGGCTGTTCCCAGTTTTTTGTAACTTTTCACTGTTAGTCATGGGGTGTCACTGGTCACCTAAATTAAGTAGGATCATTCTCCCTGATTAGTAATAAAACATTTTGAACTGGTGACTATCAATAACACTTTCCCAATGGAAAAAAATGGGGGGACGAGTATTTATGCTAAAATTTGTTAATCTTTGGCGCCAGGTGTTTTCATGAATAAACTCTTGGTCATCTAAATAATTACAAATTCCATAAATAACAGCAGAGAACTCAGCACATTTAGTCACATAAATATTAAAAGATCTTTTTGTACTATTCAGCTAGCTCTATTCATTAGCTCAATTAGTCTGACCTTGTATGGCTGTTCTTATGTTCTCTAATTATTTTTATGGTGATTCAGTTTTAAAAAATTGCTCTACCAGCAGGAAAGCCCATGATATGCAAACAACGAAGAAAGTCATGAAAGGAAACCTTCTTGCTGTTTGTTCTTGTAGCTAGACTCATGATACCAAGAAAACTTGGCTTTGTATGTTGAGGGATACAAAAGAATACCAGTGACGAACCTGATTTTCCTCTCACCTGTGTAAATCAGGGTGTAGCACCTTCAAAGTAATTGCAAATCCTATTGCGCAATTATAAGTCATGAAATAACAAAAAATATGAAATCCTACAATGTCATTTGTATTGAGTCGCCAGTGTATAAATCAGGTCAAATCAGAATTGTTATTTGTTTTATTAGTATAGCACCTAGAGGCCTCAAACAAGATTAGGGTCTCCTTGTGCTAGGTGCTGTATAAACACACAGTGAGAGACAGTCTCTGCCCCGAATCGCTTACAATCTCAATAGATAAGATAAACACAGGATGGAGGAAAGGGATATAACACACAGGTAGAACAAACAATGATGGTTTGCAAGCTTCATGGTAGAGCTATGATTTCCTTGTTTAGTTTTTGTAGGTTTTGTCATTTTGGGGTAGGATTCTGTTTATTTTACATTGTATTATATATGGTACACAGCAAGGATGTGAAAGAAGGGATAACAGGAAGGGATTAACATAAAGGAAAAACAATGAGAGGGGGGATAGGAAGGAAAGATGGGGAGAGTATGGAGGGAATGATAAAGAGGCCTATGGAGTGCAGAGGAGAGTGAGGCTTTTGTGAAGAGACTTGAGGGGGGAAATGGGGAGGAGGGTGATTGAAGCAAACAGCCAATCAGCAGAAAGGAAAGACTATTCAGAGCAAAATGCTGTAGAAAGCAGCTTGACATCATCAAGCTTAATCTGTTCAATATCTTCATTAACGACATAGATATTGGCATAGAAAGTACACTTATTAAGTTGGCGGATGATACCAAACTGGGAGGGATTGCAACTGCTTTGGAGGATAGGGTCATAATTCAAAATGATCTGGACAAATTGGAGAAATGGTCTGAGTTAAACAGGATGAAGTTTAACAAAGACAAATGCAAAGTGCTCCACTTAGGAAGGAAAAATCAGTTTCACACATACAGAATGGGAAGAGACTGTCTAGGAAGGAGTACGGCAGAAAGGGATCTAGGGGTTATAGTGGACCACAAGCTAAATATGAGTCAACAGTATGATGCTGTTGCAAAAAAAGCAAACATGATTCTGGGATGTATTAACAGGTGTGTTGTGAGCAAGACACGAGAAGTCATTCTTCCGCTCTACTCTGCGCTGGTTAGGCCTCAGCTGGAGTATTGTGTCCAGTTCTGGGCACTGCATTTCAAGAAAGATTTGGAGAAATTGGAGAGGGTCCAGAGAAGAGCAACAAGAATGATTAAAGGTCTTGAGAACATGACCTATGAAGGAAGTCTGAAAGAATTGGGTTTGTTTAGTTTGGAAAAGAGAAGACTGAGAGGGGACATGATAGCAGTTTTCAGGTATCTAAAAGGGTGTCATAAGGAGGAGGGAGAAAACTTGTTCACCTTAGCCTCTAAAGATAGAACAAGAAGCAATGGGCTTAAACTGCAGCAAAGAAGGTCTAGGTTGGACATTAGGAAAAAGTTCCTAACTGTCAGGGTGGTTACACACTGGAATAAATTGCCTAGGGAGGTTGTGGAATCTCCATCTCTGGAGATATTTAAGAGTAGGTTAGATAAATGTCTATCAGGGATGGTCTAGACAGTATTTGGTCCTGCCATGCGGGCAGGGGACTGGACTCGATGACCTCTCGAGGTCCCTTCCAGTCCTAGAATCTATGAATCTATGAATCAGTGTCTGAAGGTTCCAAGGATCTGCTCCTCTGGCTTGAGTCTTGGCTTGGCTCCATATTGGGTTTCTTTCTTTCCCCGTGCCCACATGAGTGGGGTGGGAGAGGGAGAGGGTGGTGCTGCATGGTGGGTGCTTAGCACCCACCAGCAGCCAGCTCTCCCCCTCCCCACCAGTGCCTCCGGCCCACCAGCAGCCCCGCTGATCAACTCCTCTCCCTCCCTCCCAGCACTTCCCACCCACAGTAATCAGCTGTTCTGCGGTGTGCATGAGGCGCTGGTGGGGAGGGGAGACGAACGGGGATGGGGCATGCTCAGGGGAGGGGGTGGAACTGGGCGGAGCAGGGGTGGGAAGAAGCAGGTGGGGCCTTGGGAGAAGGGGTGGAGTGGGGGTGGGGCCTGGGGCTGAGTGGAGGTTAAGCAGCCCTGGGGAATGTAGGAAGCTGGCACCTATGGATGTAAGTGCTCTGGTGGGGGTGGGGAGTGTGCCCTCTTCATGTTTCTGGGTAACATCTTTTCATGCCTGCCTCCCTTCCCCACGTCCCCCTGTGCTGCAGAACCTGCTCCAACAGAATAGGACCAAAAATGCTTACAACTGCTTTTCTCTAAAATACGTACAAATACAGAATTCAATCTGGTGTGATATTAAGGTCATGTTGTTTTATTGGTACTCAGGCATTATATCACACCAACTCATCATATAACACACATCTAGAGGCTGTATGTATGTGTGACATGCACACAATTAAGTTAAACTACCCAAACCTAAAGATATGGAAGCTAAACTTGGGGAAAGCCTCCATTAACTCTTGCTTGCGCAGCACTCAGTCCATTTGCAACCACACCCACTGATAACTTTAGAAACTTTTTTGTGTATACACAAAGTTGCTTTTTGCAAGAATATACCCTTTGGAGTAGTTCTAGGCTACCAGAGTCATAATTACAAAGTACAATCCTTAAATGCCAAATAATACCAGTTTCTGTGCCTTTTAAAGGCCATCTCCTTGATTACAAGAGGCCTAAAGACATCAATTAGAGCAAGAGATTTCTAATATCCTCAGGCAAAACTTCAGTTAAAACACTTGCAAAATGGTTTTAAATTAACCCCTTTGAAAGCCACATCTTCAGCACACTCAAGGCATAGCTTTCAAGGCAAACCCATTATTTTCCATAGAGTGCTAGAAAAGACAAACTAAAGTTAAGGCCATTGTTCTGGACCTACTATTTCAATTTGATTTGGGAGATTTTTTTTCTTCTTTGCTTTAAAATGCCTATTCTATATAGTTTAACATACTATGGGGCAAGATTTCTTTAGGTTTATGCACATGTATGTACTGTGATTTTACATGCAACCACAGTAATCATCCAGGAAAATGAGCAGATAAGTGTATAACTGGTTACACACTCAGGCTGTCAGCGCCCGTGCAGCAGGGCTCCAGCTGTGAGCCTGCGCTGGGGCTGACAGCCAACAGGCGATGTAAGTAACATAGTGTTGACACTGACACCGCGTCACCCTAACTACATCGAACCAAGCGCTGTGCCTCTCGCGGAGGTGGAGTTATTAAGTTGATGTAGTGGGCCACTTACATTGGTGGGAGTACACAGAGTTAGGTCGACTTAAGCTGCCTTACGTCAACCTAACTCTGTACTGTAGACCAGGCCTAAGTGTAGTTATAAAAATCTGCCTTTATTTTGCTGTTTTCTGCTTCACAGACTGAAATCTTTCCATCACATTAAAATAATTCTTAAGCATTGGCAAAAAAAATCTGAAACTTTCTATCTTAAATTGGAACTACACTAGTTATCATACAGAGGACTTACATCCATCTCCATCTTCAAAGAGCAGTAAAGACATTCATTAATATTCACAACAGCCACGTGAGGTAGCTTAATAAGTATTAATAAGGCACATGGCTGGTGAGAGAAAGGCAGCTGGGAGACTAAGGAGTTAGCCAGCTAAGTGTGCCAGTGGAGGGAGGCAGGGAGATAGGGTTGTGTGCTTTTGCTTTCCTTAACTTGCAGGTACATGACAAGGAAGAACCTGCCATGGGAGGAAAACAGCATGTTGCCAACAGCACTGCTTACCCTTTCTTTGCCTGCACATGTGCGGCCCCCCAACAGACAGGCATCCTGGTCCTGGAGGCTTCCACCCAGACCCTAACTGAGACTTGTTGGGAATGTGGCCTGCATATCCCCACCAATGAAAGGCAGGCTGGGGGAACCACCAGGGGTAAGAGGTGTCTCTTGGTGGAGTCCTTCAGGAAGCAGATAACAGAGTTGCAGGAGGAAGCGGCTCTGGGAACTAAAGGACTTCATCAACAGTATGCACATGGAGCGATCAGGGATGAGGGATGCTAGCCAACTCCAGATGACGACAGTAGCACCAGAGGAGGAAGGAAAACTGGCTACTTTATGGGGAGGAGACTGGCTGCTGGCCACCTCAGACAGTAGACAGTGCTCCATCCTCCACCCAGATCCATCGAGGTGAAAAACTAGTATGCTGTACTGGCAACAGGAGATGAGGCGCAGACCCCAGTGGCTAAGAGGAGGAGCCACCTCACCCAAGAGGAGGAGATGAAGAGTGGTGGTCGGGGATCTACCTTCTTAGGGGAATGGAGGCATTCATTGGCTGACCTGACATGATGTCCTGAAAGGTGTGCTGCCTGCCTGGAGCCAGAGTCTGAGACATTACAGAAAGGTTCTCAAGGCTCATCTGTCTCTCTGATCACTACCCCATGCTGCTTATCCGTGTGGGCACTAATGATACTGTGAGGTCTGATCCTGAGCAGATCAGAAGAGACTACAGGGCTCTGAGAGCAAGGGCGAAGGAGTCAGGAGTGCAAAATATGTTCTCATCCATCCTCCCAGTTGAGGGCAAGGGCCTAGGCAAGGACATGCACATCCATGTCTGTGCAGCTAGTGTCAACATAAGTGTTTTGGGTTCCTTGACCATGAGATGCTGTTCTGGAAAGAAGGTCTGGGGAGAGATGGGGTCTATCTGACCAAGAAGGGAAAGAGCATCTTTGCACACCTACTCACCACCTTAGTAAGGAGGGCTTTAAACTAGGTTCAAAGGGGGCACACAGGTAAGTATAAAAAAGGCAACCTCAACAGTGGGTTAGATGTTGGGGTAATAAGGAAAATTACAGTAGGGTCACAGGAGAACTGGAGGGAAATTAGTGAAGGTATCTACTCAACATCTTAGATGTCTATACACAAATGCAAGGAGTATAAACAGGAAGAACTGGAAGTATCAGTACATAAGCTAATTTATGACAATTGGCATCACAGAGGCTAGGATAAGTCTCATGACTGGAATACTGGTATAGAGGGGTATAGCTTGTTCAGGAAGGGCAGGCAGGGTAAAAAGGGAGGATGTGTTGCACTATACATCAAGAATATATACACTTGTTCTGAGGTTCAGAAGGAGGTGAGAGGCAGGCCAGTTGAGAGTCTCTGGATAAAGATAAAAGAGGTAAAAAATGGGGATGATGTCATGGTAGGGGGTTTATTATAGATCATCAAATCAGGAAAAATGAGGTGGATGAGGCAGTTCTTGAACAAATAACAGAAATATCCAAAACACAACTATCTAGACATCTGCAGAAAAAGTAATGTGGCAAAACACAAACTTTCCAACAAGTTCTTTAAATGTAGTGGAGACAACTTTTTGTTCCAGGAAGTGGAGGAAGTAGTCAGGGGGGCAGCTGCTTTAGACTTTATTCTGACCAACAGGGAGGAATTGGTAGTGAATCTGAAGGTGGAAGGCAATTTGGGTGAAAGTGATCATGAAATTATAGATTTCATGATTCTAAGGAAAGGAAGGAGGGAGAGCACCAGAATAAGTAAAATGGACATCAAAAAAGCCAATTTTAACAAACTGAGAGAACTGGTAAGTAAGGTCCCATGGGAAGAAAATATAAGGGAAATAGGAGTTCAGGAGAGCTGGCAGTTTCTAAGGAGACAATATTAAAGGCACATCTGCAAACTATCCCAAAGCGAAGAAAAGATAGGAAGAATAGTAAAAGGCCAATATATCTCCATCAGGAGCTCTTTAATGAACTGAAAATCAAAAAGGAATCCTACAAAAAAGTGGAAATGTGGACAAATTGCTAAGGAGGAGTACAAAAGAATAGTACAAGCATGTAGGAACAAAATCAGAAAGTCTAAGACTCAAATGAGTTACACCTAGCAAAGGACATAAAAGACAATAAGAGGTTCTATTATAGTACATTAGGAGCAAGAGAAAGATGAAGTAAAGTGTAGGGCCTCTACTTAGCAGTGAAGGAAAACTAATAATGGATGACATCGAGAAAACGGAGGTGTTTCATGCCTTTTCTGCTGCAGTCTTCACTAAAAAACAGATACTCAGCACAATTAATATTAACAACAAGGAGGACTGAACAAGCCAAAACAGGAAAAGAACAGGCTAAAGAGTATTTAGGTAAGTTAGAAGTGTTCAAGTCAGAGGGGCCTGATGAAATTCACACTATGGTACTTAAAGAACTAGCTGAAGCAATCTCAGAACCATTTGCAATTATCTTTGAGAACTCCTGGAGGAAGGATGCGGTCTCAGAGGACTGGAGAAGGGCAAACATAGCTCCTATCTTTAAAAAGGTGAACAAAGACCCAGGGAATTATAGGCCTGGTCTACACTGGGGGTGGGGGATCGATCTAAATTACGCAACTTCAGCTACATGAATAATGTAGCTGAAGTTGACGTACTTAGATCTACTTACCGTGTTGTATTCACTGCGGTAAGTCAACGGCTGACGCTCCCGCGTCAACTTCGCCTGTGCCTCTTGCCCTGGTGGAGTACCGGGGTCGACAGGAGAGCACTCGGCAGTCAATTTATTGCATCTAGGCTAGGTTTAGACATATTCTCTCACTCTCTGATGGGTCAGGCTACGATTTTGTCATGGAGGTCATGGAAAGTGTGAATTTGAATAAAGTCCATAAAATCTTGGAAATGGCTGTAAAATCACATTTGATTATGCGCCCAAACCAAGTGGTGTTGTGACTTGGAGCACGGGGGTCTCAGTGGATGGGCCAAACTTAAGTGGCACTGCAATCCTGTCAACCAGTTCACAACGCTACTCAAATTTGGTCCATTCGCTCCTCTGTCTCCATCTACAGTGAGCCAGATGGGCCAAAGCTAAGTGCCACTTCAACCCCATGCAGCAGGTAGGAACCCCAAGAGTGGGGACCCAAGCCCAGCCCTGCAGGACAGAAGCTGCCACTGTGGAGTGAGTGCAGGATGGGCTCACTATCCAACTCTTCTTCCCTTTTCCATGACTTATCATTTTTTCCATCCTTCTGCCTTGAGTAATTTTAGTAAAAATTTCTGCGCCAAAATTGTAGCCTGTGAGTAAATGTTTTCTCATCAGCCTGAACAAAGTCACAGAAGGAGAGTGGGAAGAATTGACTTTATCTTTAGTTTGGAGAAATGCAGGGAACTGCTTTTCTTTTGGGGAAACTGCTGGTGGGGGTGGGGTGATTTGATCTTTAGCCCAATGGATCTATCAGAATCTTTAGAGTGCACAAGCAGTTGATTATTTACAGATAATTTCTGGTTTATTTTCATGACCATATTTTCTTTTCTTTTCTTTTCTTTTCTTTTCTTTTCTTTTCTTTTCTTTTCTTTTCTTTACTGATAGCACCCACAATGTGATTGGTGCTGTCCAAGCATATAGGCAGACACAATTTTCCCCCCAAAGATTTTGCAATATAAGGAACATGATGAGGAATTCAGTAGTGGTGGGTGAACTCACAAATTCAGAGAGTCTTGTCAGATAAGCTCCCAAAATCTGGGTGTTTACCTCAATTGTCCTCACTTCTTGAATCTGCCAAAGTGCTCCCAGTCCCACCTGAAGTCTGAAAGTAGGCATGCAATTTGAAAAACAATAAAAGAAAAAGTTAACCACATGAGCTTGCTCTCAAAATTTCTGGTACTTCCTACTGCTAATTGGGTTGGAAATATTGCAAAAACAGCTTTTCTTGCTTTATATTGGCAGTTCTGCTTTCTGTCCCAGACAGGATCAGGAAGAGCTGAAATGAGTGAAAAAGTTAAATATAACTTTTCAAACCTCAAAAGTTTAGTTCAAGTTTGTAGTAAAAGCTTACATCAGTTAACTTATTCGGACTAGTTTACTCAGCTCTGTGAGGAGAGGGGGCTGGGAGTTTGGAAGACCAAGTAGTGGGGGTACTCCAGTCCCTATGCATGGATGCACTCTTTACTTTGTTCCACCACTTAAAATCCCTCCTGAAAATATGTAGTTGTTGTGTGATGATCTCAGTATGCGAGTCAAGAGTATGAACCTCCTACATTTTTATCTTCTATATGTCTATATTTTAAAAACCTCCAAAGAACACCATAAAGTGTATATACCTAAGTCAGCTAGGCACGTAATCGTATTGTTCTAACCCTGGTCCTTCCTTGCCTCATCCCTTCCTTACTGTTCAGCACCTTCTGTTCATTTTTTCACATCTAATCCATGATTATGTCGTCAGTTGTTTCCTGTGAAACACCTAGTACAGCTTCAGGTATTACAATAAAATAATAACAAGGTATGGGCATCAGAGTCACTGCCACAGCCCTCTGAGATGGGGCTGGAAGTGTGCAGTCTCAAGGAAATTCCGGATTTTGGGGCTGAAACAAAATGTAGATTAGCACAGTTTCTTAAATTTATTAATATAAAATTGGGATGCAGCTTTATTTTACTTTCCCCTCAAAAATATGCACATGTAGAATCCTGTCAGGGGATTAAAGTGGTCTCCAAGAAATGCCAGGCCCATTACTTCCCAATGATGTAATTTGTGAGTAAGGAGTGGAAGCAACAATTTTATTTGGCTGAAGGAGAGTGAAGTTAAAGGGCCAGATCCTCAGCTGTGCCAGCACTGTGCGTGACAGAGCTGCAACCATGGTGCTTTTATGCCTTATTCTTGGGCTAGTTAAGTGCTAATTCAGCCCCAGTGCAATTTAGAGCAGATTCGGGACTGCTCTAAATTGTACCTAAATACAGCATCCCTCCAAGGGACTCCTCTGGTAGCCAAGGACATTGGAGAATAGTGGTACTCCAGCTGTTCCCTCTCCCCTAGTCTCATCACCAACATGCTCCTTATCCCGAGGCTTTGCGTCTGCACAAGGAGGGAGGTGTGTACAGTTGACTACATTGGTCTTATGCCAGTTGAGAATTTCCCTATGTCAAACAAACGAAACCATCTGGTTCAGCCTTTAGCTGGTCACGACCAGTCCTCAGGTGAAACAGTTTGACGTTTCCAGTTGGGGAACCCAGCTAAGGGTCCATCTTGGGTTTCCTACAAATAATAAAGGACCTTATATGTTTTATCTATTTCCTGACTAGCTATCATTCTCATGCAGAATTGTACAGCCTCACCTTTTTTCCTACACGTCCTTACTCACCCTCACAACATTAGCATTTTCCACACCGCAAGCCACACACACACACACACTCACACTGTGCAAAGGGTGTTCCTCTGCATAGTCTTGCTCATCTGAGTAAATATTTCTCAGACTGCAGTATAAATACAGAACTATCATCACACCCTTCATAGGCGCATTCTTTTCACTTCTCATGTGGTGAGCATCTGTGGCTGCCTGGCAAGACAATGGCTTGAAATGTGGGATGTTTTCTGGCTCAGTGCATCTTGTAATTGTGTTTCTCCATACACGCTTTTCTGAGTTTGTCCCAATCTTTGTATGTTCCTATAATTCACCCTCATGTTTCTTGGAGGCTAATGTGCCAAATTCAGTCATGATGCATGCCAGTGCGATTCCACTGAAGTCAGTGGAAAGGCACTTCTTAAGGTCACTGCTTCTCTTTCATATTAGGGATCCATGCTGTTTAGAAACCATTATGATCAGGCCTTTATTTGTGGGTGAAATACCTTCCTTTTGATACTCTCTGGATTACCTTTCAGAGACCCAACACAAGCCGAATTCTTTGCTTTGCTCCTAACACACAGTTCAGGAAACACACCTCTTTTCTACAGTAACAGCTACAGAACACCAGTTCAGCTGGTGACTGGAAGCTACCTCAGCAGTTTTACAACAAGATCAACAAGCTTCTTCTTAAAATATCCACTTCGTATGTGCACACGTGTGTATGTGCTTTCTTATTAAAATCTCATCTTCCCAACCCAGCGCTAAAGATGCTGGTTTGTCATAAAATTTAGCCTCACTAAAAAATATAGATGGGCTCAAGCTACAAAATCCAGTTTGTGGGGAAGGATTATGCTTCAATCCTTTATAAAGATAAGGACTTCTGCAAGATTTGGATCCAGGTCCAGGTCTCTCCTTACAAGCCTCCTTGCAGCATTATTCAGGACAGGAGATTGATACTTTTCATCAAGTCAGGTCATTGTCTATTTCTGTTCTTACTAGTCTCTGTCCAAGGCAGCTACCTGTGATTATTCCCACCTGTCGGTATTCAAGGCCAATGGCAGGTTTTCTCACAGCAGAGTAGATTTTACTGGCAAGTTATGGAAATCAAAAGAATAAATAAAAGGTAAGTATCATACTATAAGTTGATAAGCTCGAAGCTAACATTAAGCATGGATCTATATTACCTGAGGCATGCCAGTCATTTTTTCCTCTCCTGCAGACATAGCACTGTCTATACTGCCGCTTTTGTGAGTGAAATTTATGTGTGTTTTTTCACACCCTGATTGACAAAAATACCAGTGTAGACAAAGCCTTAAGCAAGACAATTACCTCCTGTGCCTTACATATGCCACTTCTGTTAATACATCTGTGAGCTGGTGCCCCAGTGCGTCAGTGCACCCTTTGGTCAGCTAGGTTGTTGAGCAGAGTCTGCTTGAATCAGGGAGGTGGTCAGCCTGCCCTTCTTGTCTGAGTCTCTATAGTTCTATTCTGGAGGCAAGGACATTAATTTCTGTCCCACTGGAGTGTATGGCCCTTATGTTTGGCAGGGGTTACATTTGGCTTGCCTAATTATACTTTTACACTGACTTGCCAGCGTTTATGCTCCTTTCTATTTTCCTCAGTAGGGTTTGACTTCCAATTTTTGTCTCTAACCACCTCTTCTACTCTGTTGTTTAGCCATGGCGGCATTTTTCTTTTGGTCGTCTTACTTTTTTTTTTTTTTTTATAATTTGAGATATACATTTAGTCTGAGCCTCTATAATGCTGTTTTTAAAAAGTTTCCATGCACCTTGCAGGCACTTCATTCTTGTGACTGTTCCTTTTAATATCCGTTTAACTGGCCTCCTCATTTTTGTGTAGTTCCCCTTCTTGAAGTTAAATGCTACTGTGGTAGGTTTCTTTGGTATTTTCCCCCTACTAGGATGTTAAATTTAATTACATTATGGTCACTATTACTGAATGGTTTAGCTATATTCACCTCTTGGACCACAGCTTGTGCACCACTGAGGACTAAATCAAGAATTGCCTCTCCTCTTGTGGGTTCCAGGACTAGCTGCTCCAAGAAGCAGTCACTAACGTCTACAAATTTTATCTCTGCATCCCTTCCTGATGTGTTCCCAATCAACATGACGATAGTTGAAATCACCCATTGTTATTACATTTTGTGGGGGGGGGTTGGGCTCTCTAATCTTCCAGTCACTGTCACCATCTTGGTGAAATGGTCAGTAGTGTATGCCTACTGCTATACTCCTATTATTCAAGCATGGAATTTCTGTCTGTAGATTCTATGGTATGTTTGATTTATTCAAGATTTTTCCTATATTTGACTCTATCCTTTCTTTCACATATAGTGCCACTCCCCCACCAGCATGACCTACTCTGTCATGCCTATAAATTTTGTACCCTGGTATTACCATGTCCCATTGGTTATAATTGTTCCACCAGGTTTCTGTGATACCTATTATATCAATGTCCTCATTTAATCCCAGCCCTCAAGTTCATCCATTTTAGTATTTAGACTTCTTACTTTGCAAACAAGTCCTTATAAAATTGATCAATATTTACTTGTCTTCCTTTCTTGTGATGTAATTGAATGGGACTCTTTTGTTTGACTGTTTCTCTTCAGATCCTACCTGTACTTTATCAATGTCTATCCGCTCCTCTTTACTTGGATATAGAGTATCCCCTTTAATAAATCCTCCCCCAGGAATGCCTCTTTCAAAACCTGTGCTCTTCCACATCTGTTGGCTTTCTCCCAACCCTTAGTTTAAAAATTCCTTTACAACCTTTTTAATTTTACATGCCAGCAATCTGGTTCTGTTTTGGTTTAGGTGGATCTCATCTTCCTGTATAGGCTCCTCCTATGAAATTAATAGGCAGCAGGATTAAAATAAACATAAGGAAGTACTTCTTCATGCAACACACAAATCAACCTGTGGAACTCATTGCCAGAGGATGTTGTGAAGGCCAAAAGTATAACTGGGTTCAAAAAAGAATTAGATAAGTTCATAGAGAATCATCAATGGCTATTAGCTAAGGTGGTAAGGGATGCAATCCCGTGCTCTAGGTGTCCCAAAGCCTCTGACTGCCAGAAGCTGGGACAGGAGTGGATCATTCTGTAAAGTGCCCTGTTCTGTTCACTCCCTCTGAGGCATCTGGCACTAGCCACTGTCAAAAGACAGGATACTTGGCTAGATGGACCGTTGGTCAGTATGGCCGTTCTTATGGTCTGTTGTTTTCTGGTCCTTGTAGCCCCTTTGGCTCTTAAGTTTCTGTTAAGGGGTACATAGGCAACCCAGGCCCACCCATTCCACTGTGTTCCAGCTCAGGACCCTTAACCCAAGCAGTCAGAATCAGTCCTCAACAATTCTCTTGCCATACCCTGAGGTCCTTCGTACCTCCCTTGGTTTTATAGGCTTCTGTGGCTTTGGTCCTCCCTTCTTTGGGTTGTTGTCACTCTTTGGCAGCTTCTCACTAGCTTGCTGGCAGGACCTTTTTCTCTGGCCAGCTCTGATGGTGTGTTTGCAGCTCAATGTTCAGAAGACAATGGAAGGGTTAACGCTGGCTCACCAAGCTGCTGCTCTACATCAAGAGGGTCACTTCTGTTTCCCTGGAGCTGACTGAAGATTCTTGGGATAGAGAGACAAAGTAGGTTGGGATTGTGTGATACTTTTGGTGGACTCCTAGGACCCAAGTTTCGGGGGGTGGGCAGGAGCTGCATCTATACTGCAAAGTAATAGGGCTCAAACCCTGGGTCCCGGCTGGACTTGGACTTGGTCCATCCACCCTTGCAGGGTTCTAGGACCGTAAATCTGAGCCCAAGTCTAAGAGATTTGTATGTAGATAGAAGCCTGAGTCTGAGCTCAGGCTTACATTGCAGTGTAGACATATCCCCGGTCTCCCAGCCGCAATGAGGCTGCCAATCAATGTTGGCCGACAGTTCCTGTATCAACTTCTTGATTGCCAGGCCCTCATGGGGTCTATACACCCTCTGACAAACCTCAGAATGATATTAGCCTTTTTTGCAACTGCATCACATAGTTGATTCATATTCAATTTGTGATCCACTTTGACCCCCAGATCCTTTTCAGCAGTACTACTGCCTAGCTAGTTATTTCCCATTTTGTAGTTTTGCAACTGATTTTTTCTTCCTAAGTATAGTATTTTGCACTTGTCTGTATTGCATTTCGTCTTGCTGATTTCAAACCAATTCTCCAATTTGTCAAGGTCTTTTTGAATTCTAATCTTGTCCTCCAAAATTCTAGAAAACCCTTCCCAGCTTCATGTCATCCACAAATTTTATAAGCATACTCTCTGCTCCATCATCCAATTCATTAATAAAAAAAACAAATAGTACCAGACCCAGGACAGACCCTTGTAGGACTCCACTACCTATGTCCTCCCAGTATGACAACAAATCATTGATAACTACTCTTTGAGTACAGTCTTTCAACCAGTTTTGCACCCACGTTATAGTAATTTTATCTAGATCATATTTTCCTTGTTTGCTTATGAGAATGTCATATGGGTCTTTGTCAAAAGCCTTACTGAAAGATATATAGATATCTGAAACATATGCCACATCTACAGCTTCCCCCTATCCATTAGGCCAATAACCATGTCAAAGAAGGAAATTAGGTTGGTTTGGCATGATTTGTTCTTAACAAATCCTAACTGGCTATTACTTATAACCCTATTATCCTCTAGGTGCTTACAAATTGATTGTTTAATAATTTGTTCCAGCACCTTTCCAGGTATCGAAGTTAGGCTGACTGGTCTTTAATTCTCCAGATCATTTTTGTTCCCCTTTTTAAAGATAGGTCTATGTTAGCCCTTCTCTAGTCCTCTGGAATATCATCTGTCCTCCATGAGTTCTCAAAGATTATCGCTAATGGTTCCAAGATTGCTTCAGCTAATTCCTTAAGTTCCCTGACTCACTTTAAGACCTTTGACAGCTTTCCAGATTATAACTCTTTGAGCTGGGCCTTTGATTAGAAAATATTATGTCTACTCGTTTTAGACTAAGATTATACCATAACTGTATATTCCCTCTACCCTCAGTGGTGAAACATCAATTTGATAGGAACCAGGCAGGTAATACATAACAGGGAAATTTTAAGAGCATGTTCACTTATGTGTTGAGCACTAAATCATACATTTAGATACAGCTGTCATGTAGCCCATTAGAAAATGTTTCATTGTGCCAGATGTATGCTGCCCAGCTTCCTCAAACCAAGTAGATATGCCAAATAACATGTCTGAAAACAACCATTTTTTGTATCCCACTTTTATGGGTACCAGTAACAGTCAATCCTACAATACTCCCTAGATTTACATCACCTATGTATATCATGAACTGGCAGATACCAGTGCAAAGGTAGGCCTAGTAGATCAGTTAATTTGACTATCCACAATCTCCCAACATCCTTATCTTATGACATATCTGCAGTTCATAAGTTCTGCTGAGCCCACTTCTACACTGAATAAATCTTCAGTGCTGTGAGTAATATTATTACTAGTGCATAAAGGTCCTGTTTAATGTAGCCAGTGTTGCGTGTCTGACTTTTAAAGATGAGTTTGGATGCTTTCCAGGTTACATATATATATGTCTCCTTAAAATACACCTCAGAGGATGAAGCTGACCAGAGAATCTGTGAAAATGCTAAATTTATTAGGAGTGGGTTGACTACTCTCTCTAGTTATGTGAAACATTTATGGATGATCCCTCAAGAATCTGGCTGCTGGTTGGATGATTAACAAATGCCAGCAGACAAATCTATGTTCCAGATACTCTTGTAGTTATGCATGTGTACGCGGAATCTGAATGAGCTCTCCCCTGACATCTAGTGATGAGCTGTGGAAGAGGACTTCAGGAGCTGATCTCGTTTGCATGGGCACACCCACCCTGCTTAGGTGCTCAGCATGATGGGATTGCTTGCCCAAATGATCACTTTTGGCTGGTGTTGGATTCCCAGTTTCCTTGTTATTGGGACAGGAGTAATAAAGCATTGTTATCTTTGTTGTGTGAATCAAAGGCAGCAGAACTGTGCTTGGCATACCCTGATTAAGGTACTCACCCTCAACTAAATGGCACTTGCTAAGCAGGGGACATGGGTTCCAAAGCCCTGTGAGTTGAGAGAGTGTGGGGATAGGTATTTGTATTGGGTGGTATTAGCCCTGTGTAAGAGTCCCTGATATTGTTTGCTCTCCTCACTCCACTGTCTAATAAAAAAAATTAATTTAGACTCAATTGAGACTCTTGTTACACACTGCAGAGCTGAAATCAGTGATACCTAGATCTAAGCATTAGATCTACTTTAGGACAGTGTCTCTGATGCAAAACACTGCCCAGTATGCACCAGCAGTGAGGCTCCCCCACTAACAGCTGAAATCACTGAGAGTTGTGTTAAGTGATGAGATCTGAAGACATCCCAGTGGATTAGCAATTGGCTGGCAGGATGGCTGGCAAAGCAACCGGTGGAGAGGACTGGAGCAGAGCCCCACAGAAAGGTACGGTGATCAGGTGGCTGGTGAAGAGGAGCGGCGAGTGAGTGCCCAGGCAGTGGAGCCAGTAAATTGCCTTCTAAACTTTCCTCCACAAAGGGTGGGAAGTGAACTTTGCAGGTGCACTCTGAACTCTGAGTCTGCCCTGCCCACAACAACTGTGAGTGGGGTTCAGAGAAGGGACGGGCATGTTAAAGGGACTTTTGGTTGCTGGACTTAAGTACCTGAGGGAAAAGGACACTGCCCAACTTAGTTGGAGGTGGGTCTTTTGCTCATGGTTTATGTTTATGAACCCTGTTTGCGGTGTTTTCCCAAATTAATGCTGGGTTACTTCTCTCTTTTTATTAAAAGTTTCTTTGCTACACTCAGACTCTGTGCTTGCCAGAGGGGAAGTATTGCCTCTTAGAAGCACCCAGTAGATGGCATGTAATTGTCCCAGCCCTTTGTTGTTGCCTTCAGCGGGCCGAAGGGTTACATATGGTAACCCTTATTCTTCTACATTCTTCTACAGGATTTACTGTATATGAATATCTTTCAATCTTTTATGGTGTATTCTGTCATTTTGCATCCCAGAGAGAGTAGTCAACCCACTCTTACAAACTGTTTACGGGATTCACTGACATTCTTGCCATGGAATGTAGCACTTGTGTAATATTACACTATTAATCAATAAAATAGTTTAGGGCAAGAATTGAAGAATACTGTCTGCAGCTGAAAATGCAGGTGGAATTTAGGTAAAAAGAAAGTACCATAGTTACTCCCGCCAGCAGGAGATTGGTGCTAATACCTGTACTCTTCTACTGACTCTGATAAGAGCCACAATTCCCACAAATGGCCAGAACCATTTTATACCTAATTGAAGAGACTAAGGGTATGTCTCTGCAGCAAGAAACCCCCCAAAACCTGCAGCAACAAGTCTCAGAGCCCAGGTCAACTGACGTGGGCTCCCAAGGTTTGTGCTACCAGGCTAAAATAGTAATGTAAATGTTTGGGCTCGGGCTGAAGCCTGGGCTCTGAAACCGGGTGAGGGGGACGAGGGGGGACTTTATCGGAGCCTTGGCTTCAGCTCAAGCCCAGACGTCTACACTGCTATTTTTAGCCGCTTGGCGAGCGTAGCAATCCGGAGTCAATTGATCCGGGCTCTGAGACGTGCTACTGTGAGTCTTTTTTTGCTGTGTAGACATGCCTCACTTTACTATAATCTCCATTACACAAGTGTACATCTGGAGTAATTCTGGATGTACAGAAACTAGCCCAATATATTTACAATGCCTACTAACACATGTACCCTATGAATTCATTTCTTTGTCATGCAGTGTTCTCATGTAATTTGGACTAGAGTGGTTCCGTCAGGTTATATATCAACTGAAATGGATTCTGTTTTGCACATCTTCCTTTCTAAATCAAACTATAGAATATTTACCCTAATTTGTCAAGCAAAACACCAATATAAAACAGCTAAGTACCATAACAAACGTCAAATACACTTTGGTACTGCAATCTGGAAATATCTCCTTATATGTTAATTTTAAATACTGGAATCAAGGAGGAAAACCACAGTACATACATAAATGTAGAGCTAGAATGAAAAACAAGAGAAAACAGTAGTCAGTGTTCAAATTATTTCAAAATTAATCTTAATACAACAGTCAAAAACAAGGACAGATTGAACTCTTTAAGGAAAATTTTCACTAGAAAATGACAACAACAACAACACCTTTATCCTGATTCTCCTCTTACTTACTCCATTGACTTCAGTGGAGTAACCCCTTATTTGCACTACTGTAAGTGAGAATAGAATCAAGCCACTTCCTTTAAGGGCAAAAAAGGAATGCTTCTGTCCCATGTTAAGAGATTGTATTTCAAATTTCAGATCCAACAGATTTTCTTGGCTAACTAAAGAGAATTTATAACTGGAACTGTTGTTAAACCCATAAATGTTGGGAGTGTTATCACCAGGCTCTGCTATATTAAATTTACAGAGTACTGGCCTTGAATAATAGGCATACAAGATTCTGAATAGTTAAATAAGACAGGGTATTCTAATAATGAAACACAGACACTTCACAAGCTGTGTCTGTTGGATGTAGATCTTAGTAGCTTCACCAATCTCCCAATCTTTTGCCTTTCTTTTCATCAGAACAGCCACTGTTCATTTTAAAATACTCTGTGAAGGAACAGAAGAAACTAAAAAGAAGTTCATAAAGGCTTTGGGTAATATTTTTCCCCTGTAAAACATGAAAAGTACAAAAATTCCCATTATATTAGGGTGCAGCCTGTTTCTTTATGACATTCTTTCTGTATTTTAAACATAATGTATGTGCCAGGTGTTTCTTGGTTTGAAAAAAAATCATGTAAAACCTTGAACAGTGTTAATAACCAGAGCTCAATGCAGAGCTGCCCCTACACAGCTTTAACATAGGCCCTCTATGGCTTTGCCAATAGTTTGAAGTTTGTTTTAATGAACAAATGCAGATTTTGGCTACAGGAGCATATCATGCCAGTGTTTAATTCTCCCCCTCTTTAAGGGCATTCTCCCTGGCCTATAAGTGTCTAATGGAGATGGTCACTCATGTACAGGAGTAAAGCAGAAATTTTAATTTAATTTTAATTTTGCTTAAATTAATGTAGCTAAATTTACTGAAATTAACTAAGGATTAATCCTTGTAGTGGAATTCTGCTTAATATACCAAAGGGAGGTTTGGTATTCTAACACAGTAGCTCTACATAGGCACTGAGTGCCAGATTTTTAAAAGTATTTAGTCACTTAGTGGGATTTTCAAAAGTATCTAGGCACCTAACACTCTTTGAAAAGAATGGGTGTTAAGCTCCCTGGTGCTTTTGAAAATCTCACTAGGCATCTAATTGCCTGTAAAAGTCTATCTCTAGGCCTAATACTCCTATGGGACATTGAAGTACCCAGACAACCAAGACTTTGTTGGCCTCTGGCTCTACAAAGTCTGCTCACTTTTTTAGAGCCATAGAGTTTAAGGCCAGTAGGGACCACTAGAACATCTAGTCCAGGGGTTCTCAAATTGGGGGTCGGGACCCCTGAGGGGGTCGTGAGGTTATTATGTGGGGGGGTCATGAGCTGTCAGCCTCCACCCCAAACTCTGCTTGGCCTCCAGCATTTATAATGGTGTTAAATATATAACAAGGTGTTTTTAATTTATAAGGGGTGTAGCACTCAGAGGCTTGCTATGTAAAAGGGGTCACCAGTACAAAAGTTTGAGAATCACTGACCTAGTCTGACCTCCTGTATATCACAGGCCACCAACACCACCGAGCACCTGCACGCTGACTCAACAACTGAAGTTTACATCGATAGGACCACATTTTTCCCCATGTGGGAGACTTCAATGGGCACTGGGTCAGGCCTCTTGATTTGTATTTAGTTATCAAGTCTAAAGTGCCACATGCAACTTCTAAAAGGTGTCCTCTTTATTAAGTAAATAAGGTATTATTCTCCACCCATCCATAAGATAATTTCATAAAGTCAACCTGTGCTCCTCCCTCCATTCCAGCACTGAGCATACCATGGCAAGACATAGGGATCTGGCCCTGTGTGCCCTCTTCTCTTTCCCCACTCCACCCAACCAGATCTATGCACAGTCTAGCCTTTTAGATCTGTGTGTGAATGGATGGTCTGGTGAATATTTGGATCACTGTATGGGGTCTTTCATGTGCAGTAATGATATAACACAAGCACTCAGAAATTCTGGATTCACTCACACCTGCTGCTTTGCTCTTTGTCTTAATGTGATTGTGTGGGATTTTCCTTGACCGTGATAGCTATGTTAGAGATGATGTATTAGAGGTGGTGCAACCTCTTTAATCACTCAACAGAAATCCATAAAATTCTTGCTCTTGTCCAGCACAATCCGCAACACTTTCAGTGCAGAAGATCCTTCAGGATGTATTCTTGTGTCCTATTACTGTGTGATCTTATATATCAGAAAGTAAGCAATCCAGGCAGGCCATTCTGTCTCATATACTGGGTGCATATGCTTCTCTGTGCTATACAATGAACCATGCCAGAAGGAGCACCTAATTCTGGCCCTGATTCAAGACCTCACTTTACTACATGTTTCACTTTCACCATATTGAGTGCTGTCCTGAATAGGGGTGCTTTCCTGAATCATTCCTCTGATCCTAAAATCTTTTATGATTATTAACAAGAAAGTCTTTATGGAAAGAGCCTCCTTATGTCCTGTTATTCCACACATTTAGCTAGTAAAGAATTTACTGGACAAAGCCTTGTCCTCAACCAGACTCTACCCTTGCAACAGAAGTGGGTAACAATTATTTCCCTTTCCCTTCCCCCCCCCCCCATTCTCTTGCACAGGGACAATGATTTCTTAGAGTTACATTTTACTTGTCCTGCATTCACCAGGCATAGTTTGTGCCCATATTTTTTCATGGAATTAATTATGGGTACAAATCTTTGTGTTTACACTGTACACATATACCTGATTGTAGGTGAAAATCTGGTAGCTAGATGTGGAAGCGACTGAGAAGGAGAAAGACCTGGGTATATTGGTTGATCACAGGATGACTATGAGCTGCCAATGTGATGTGACTATGAAAAGAGCTAATGCAATCTTAGGATGCATCAGGCAAGGTATTTCCAGTAGAGATAAGGAAGTGTTATTACCATTAAACCAACAGAGGGTCCTGTGGCACCTTTGAGACTAACAGAAGTACTGGGAGCATAAGCTTTCGTGGGTAAGAACCTCACTTCTTCAGATGCAAGAAGTGAGGTTCTTACCCACGAAAGCTTATGCTCCCAGTACTTCTGTTAGTCTCAAAGGTGCCACAGGACCCTCTGTTGCTTTTTACAGATTCAGACTAACACGGCTACCCCTCTGATACTTGATACCATTAAACCAGGCACCCATGAGGTCTCATCTGGAATACTGAGTGCAATTCTGGTCTCTCATGTGTAAGAAAGATTAATTAAAACTGGAACAGGTGCAGAGAAGGGCTACTAGGATGATCAGAGGAAGTCCTTAAAGAGCTTGGTTTGTTTAGCCTACCCAAACGAAGGCTGAGGGGAGATATGATTGCTTTTTAAAAATACATCAGAGGGATAAATACCAGGGAGGGAGAGGAGTTATTTAAGTTAAGCACCAATGTTGACACAAAAACAAATCGATATAAACTGGCCACCAACAAGTTTAGGTTTGAAATTAAGCAAAGGTTTCTACTTTCTAACCATCAGAGGAGTGAGGTTCTGGAACAGCCTTCCAAGGGGAGCAGTGGGGGCAAAAAACCTAACTGGCTTCAAGCATGAGTTTGATTAGTTTATGAAGGGGGCGGTATGATGAAACTGCCTAAAATGGCATGTAGCCGATCTGCGACTGCTAGTAGGAAATATCCCCAACAGCTGGAGATGGGACACTAGATGGGGAGGGCTCTAAGTTACTACAGCGAATTCTTTCCCAGGTGTCTTGCTGTTGGGTCTTGCCCACATGCTCAGGGTCTAACTGATTGCCATATTTGGGGTCGGGAAGGAATTTTCACCTAGGTCAGATTAGCAGAGACTCTGAGTTTTTTTGCCTTCCTCTGCAACATGGGGCACAAGTCACTTGCAGGTTTAAACTAGTATAAATGGTAGATTATCTGTAACTTGAAGTCTTTAAATTATGATTTGAGGATTTCAGTAACTCAACTGGAGGTTATGGGTCTATTACAGGAGTGGGTGGGCAAGGTTCTGTGGCCTGCAATGTGCAGGAGGTCAGACTAGATGATCATGATGGTCTTAAAGGTGGTCTTCTGGCCTTAAAGTCTATGAGCCTATGAGATGTGTACCTCAAAAAGAAATTGTGCTTGTAATTTTTTTTTTTTTTTGAGAGGAGAATTTCCACAAAGACATGTAGGATGGCTGGGTCTCAAACCACAGAGATTGTTGATTGAAAATACGCTGTTTTCTAGTCCATTTTCACTGCAAATTCAGCATATCATTCCATAGGAATGGCTACATCAGATTATCTTTTTCAAGAGTCCAAGAAGAGTTTGGGTCATAAAAAAAAATTCTCTTTAGAAATACAGAAATCAGATCTAGCAATAGTTAATAAATTATACTAGGTTAATACAAAATACTTTATTTTGTGTTCTTCTCTGTTTGAAAGCTACTTAAATACATTGGTGTAATATGTACCCAGAATGCCAAATAATGCAGAAGAACAGTTAGACACAGGTAAGAAATCTTAAAGCCCAAATTTTAACACATGCAGGCCTTCTATTGATTTGAGATCAGTAGTCGAATTCAGTAGATCAAATTCAGCCCTGGTGTAAGAAAGCATAATTCCATCAGATGAATGAAGTTATGCCTGTTTACACCAAGGGCAGAATTTGTCTTATGGAAGCAAGGCAGCATGTCTATGTGAAGACACAGTCTCTGGTCTCTGAAGTTTTCCTGCTTGTGAAATATGACATTGAAAAGAGTGACAACCTCCTGAATAGAGATTCATCATATTGCATTTATTGTGTTATCAATGGGAAATAGAAGAGGAATTTTAATAAGGAACAGAAATGGCATGTTAGGTAGTGAACAGAATCAAACCTGCTAAACGTACAGATTAATAGCAAGCTTAACAGTTGGCTTAGTTTTAAACCTACAGCTCAGAAAAATGAGCCATGACAGTTTTAACAGCGAGTATAAAGTGCACTCTTGTGTTAACACAAACATTTAAAATATTTTTTAGGAAATGACGTGTTCTGACATCTTGATTTGTTAAGTTTTGCAAAAAAGCTCAGCTTGGCTGCTTCACCTATAAAGAGCATTATAAACTGATCTAACTGTGCATTGCATCTAAGGGATAATAGGTGAGGGACTAGCATTGTTCCCATAGTAGCTGTAGCTTATCCCAATGAAGGAGTCTGATTACTGCCAGGAGAAAAAAACAATAAATATCATCATTACAGAATCAACTAGCTTGTATTACTAAACCTATATTTCTCTCCGTCCCGTCCCACCAGAATCTCTTCTAAGCCATTAATAAAAACCCAAATTGAGTTTGTTCAATTAATTAACTGCTTAATTATTTAATTAACTAATTAATAACTAATTAACTGATGCTGACAATTCCAGATACATCCAGATAGAACAAAACTGCTGTACTAGTGAATGTCCAGGACAATCCTAACAGTCAGTGCATTTCAATGGAACGTTGAACTCAGGAAAATGACTGTAAAATGGCACCTTCTTAATCCATGTATCTGCTCTTTGCATGTCTTTGGGTGATATCTGCTTGTTTTACTGCCAAAGTACTGTCAAGTTTTTACTGCTGTTCCTATTACAGAATCAATATAGCAATGGGCAAGAGAGCCGGAGTCAGTGCTATTAGCTGAAAGTTAGAAGTGCATGTGCAAGGCTCCCATTAAGGCACCTTTGTGTCCAACCCTCCAGATCATGAGGCTGCTTTGCACCAATCTGTTCTGCTATCACAAGGTAGAGCAGCCTGCAGGAGCTACTTCAATAGATCTACACTGATTTATATCAGCAGAAGTGCTGCCCTCCTATGTTTAGTTTGTGATGCTAACAGGAAAAAAATATCTTTTGACTTCAAGCAAATCTCAAATATATATATATAGAGAGAAAGAGAGATCTCTCCTAGAACTGGAAGGGACCCTGAAAGGTCATTGAGTCCAGCCCCCTGCCTTCACTAGCAGGAGCAAGTACTCATTTTGCTGTAGTTCCCTAAGTGACCCCTTCAAGGATTGAACTCATAACTCTGGGTTTAGCAGGCCAATGCTCAAACCACTTGGCTATCCCTGCCCCCCGTATGGAGTAATCTAGGCAAACTGGATGTAGAGAGACACTAGACAGCATCTATTCTATATAGGTATTTATACTGTGCTCATCACCATAGTTTCTGGGTGCCTTCCAATAGTGCATTGGCAACATGACTATGCCTCTGCCTTGTGTTCTTCGTTCTCTCATCCTCTCTCTAGGGGGAGATGCATATACATGGGAGAATCTTGATTTGGTAGGTTGTGGGTTTTTTATATAATATACATGTTGCTAAGTCCTTATATTAGAGAAGGCAAGGTCAAAGAAATGTGCCTTGCCTGGAAGCAGTCTGGGATGCCCTTGGAGAAAAATCTGTCTCCTGCACCAGTGAGCTTTACCCTTATTGTGGAGAGTTTCAATGTCTCCAAGGACCACAGTTGTTGATCAGAGTCTTCGTGCCAGAACTT
The DNA here is from genome assembly GCF_011386835.1 of Chrysemys picta bellii. Classification (NCBI taxonomy): domain Eukaryota; kingdom Metazoa; phylum Chordata; order Testudines; family Emydidae; genus Chrysemys; species Chrysemys picta. The sequence goes on from NC_088792.1 coordinate 249,432,587, forward strand.
TAGATGGTCTTTTAGATATCCTGAGTGCAGACCATGGGCTGCTGGAAGATAAAGACTGAGACCTTGAACTTGATTTGCAATTCTATGGGAAACCAATGTAGAGAGCAGAGGACAGGTATGATGTGCTTGCAGTTGCCTGTGCTGCTGAGGAGACGTGCTGCAACATTCTGTACTAGATGGAGTTTCCTAAGCAATGAAGGCTTCATGTCCAGGTCTACCACACTGCTGAAGTGCTTTTGTTCAATGTCCCTGTTCTGAGGTTACTAGTGCTTTAATACACACCAGGTTGCACAATCGGTGCAGCAGAGGCAGAGTAGCAAAGGGATTATTAATACATGAGAATTTTTCTGCACTTCTTCCCAGCTTGGAGCTACAAGCCCTATTTTCATGGTAAAATTTTCAAAATGCTCAAAAGAATCAGTGTAAACTAGCAGTAACCTGTGAACCATTCACCCTTACATAGTAAAGGGGGGTTCTTCAGTGCACAGGAGAAAAAGGCATGTGAGTTCATATTGACCCAATGGGTTGATGAAAGGTGAGGGATAAGCTGCCCCCGGAATATTTTCAGAAATGCTCTTGACGCCATTCCTTTCCACAAACAGTTCAGTGAATACAATTTTACTGACACAAATGTTCATGAAATAATAAAATGAGTTCTCAGTACCAGCAAAGAGAATTCATGTTCTTCATTCGAATACATGTTAGTAAATATTTTTCATACCATTTATCATGCTCCAACCACAACCTTGATACTACAGTTCATGTGCAAAATGGCATTACCACCAACACAGTTTCCAGAAAACACCAAGCTGGGGGCACATTGGTTCAGCATTGACTTGAAGGTACTGGTGCAGCGCCTGGGGCCTGCTCCAAAGCTCACTGAAGTCAAAAATTCCCATTGACTTCCATGGGCCTTGGTTCCAAAGGGTCCTGCTCAATGGAACTGGTTGAGTGCTAACACAAGAGCTACTTATTGAATCACCATTACCACTTTCTATAAATCCAAGCTATTCCCAAGTACTATACTAACATGATCCTGCTTAGCTTGCATAATCTGATAGGACCACAGCCCAAGGTGCTATGCTAGCAGAGATATCTGATTTGAATCTTTCCTCATTCCCCGGAAGAATATTCCTGTTGCTGTTGGGGTTATGTTCTAATTTTCTGAGGCTAGTATTCGCATTAGGCCTAACCCTTAGCTGGTAACAATCAGCCCAATGTGAAAGCAACAGGGCTACGCTGATTGCACCAGCTGAGGGTCTGGTCCATTAGCATTAACTGAATAGCAGATGCCCTTAGCCTACACGATTGCTCCTTCCTCTTGCTCCTAATTTCTTTTGCTAAATTCTGTTGATAGCAACAGGAAACAAATAGAAAACAGTGGCTCCCCTCACGTTCAAAGGGGGTTAGATGTGTGACACATGGGTTTGTCTACATTATATAGAAAAACCAGCAATGCCAAGTCTCAGAGCCTGGGTCAATTGACTTGGGCTTGCGGGGCTCAAAATAGCAGTGTAGATGTTCCCACTCGGGCTGGAGCGTAGGCTCTGAAATCTAGTGTAGGGGGTAAGTCCCAGAGGCTGGACTCCGGCGCGAGTCAGATCATCTACACTGCTACTTTGAGCCCTGCAGCCCCAACCCTGAAAGCCCGCATCACTTGACCCAGGCTCTGGGCCTTGGTGCTGGTGGTTTTTCTTTGTAGTGTAGACATACCCGGATGCCACATTTGGGACCCTAGTGGTCCGTAGATTAATGCATATCTCTGCATCAGACCAGGACATCTGGAATTTGTAAAACTCTGTGCTGCATGACAGCTCTTTAGAATGTGCCTCTCTTTTTAAATTTATCAACGTCTATAATTGTGTATTAGGTTTTTAGAGGAGAACATTAACAGTTTCACCAAAAGACTTTGAGCAGCAAGAATGGCAAAGCAGTATTGTTCACATCATGCTACCTTCAAATGACTTTTTTGAAAGCACAGATCCAGTGAAAGCTCATATAATGTGTTTATTGAGATGGATAATCAATACAACATGGCATTTTCAATGAGAAATAAGCATTTCTCATATGGTGGCAGCAGGGAGAAATATGCCATTTGATTGAAATATATACTGTAGTCACTCTTCAAGACAGACAAGCAATAAAACAGAAGAGAACTTCCTAATGGAAATGGGAACATAAATATGGGTAAAAGTAGTTTCAAATTCACACACCTCCAGCAAATGTGTTCTTGATTTAAAGTATAGACCACATTTAATAATATTGTCAGATGTAATAAATTGTGAAAGATTTAATACCAATTTGTTACATGTAACATATTTTAAATAGCACTTAATGATATTTTTATTTATGCAAGGCTGAGTGAAATGTAGAACTGGCTTTCCTTTTGGCAGCTGCAGCCACTGCAAGAGTTAGAAGCATGCATACAAATCAAGAGCAAAGAAGGCCTCTGATGGGAACCTTCCTGCCTGGAGATCTGAATCTGTTCAAATTTATCCAAGTCAAATTAAACTAATAGTGCTGCAGTTCTGGCACAAGCCCAGTGAGCACCTTTTCATTTGTTCTTTTTAAGTACTGAAATGATCCACCAAATAATACAATACAACTGTCACAGTGTCTGAATGGCTCACAACTGAGTGCCCATCTCAGGGCAGACTGTCAGAAACAAGGGCAGACACCCCAAACTGGTGCTATGTTCTATAATTAGATTTCACCAAGCCAGTAACAAATGCGAACTCCTGGATCACTATACCAGTCTTACCAAGGAGTCACTGATAGTCCCCTTAGACTCTCCAGTCTAGCTTGCCACCTGGGCAAACTGAACTTTGCGATGACGGTCACTTAAACCAAAAATCACACCACATCAGGTTGCTCCCAGTCCCAAGAGATCAGTCACTTACCTCAGATCAATTGATTCTCTGGACCTTACACCAAAGACAAAGCTGGCCGCCAATTCTATAGTAAACTAACCATAGGTTTATTAGCTAAGGAGAGTTACTGAGAGGTGAAAGCAGGTAAAATGTATGTACAGATGAATAACAGGGCATGGCTACACTTGCAGATGTAGAGCGCTTTGAGTTAAACTAGCCTTTGTAGAGCGCAGTAGGGAAAGCGCTGCAATCTGTACACAGAGACAGCTGCAAGAACACTGGCATGGCCACATTAGCAGCTCTTGCAATGGCCACAGAGAACAGTGCATTGTGGTAGCTATCTCAGCATGCAAGTGGCTGCAACATGCTTTTCAAATGGAGGGAGTGGAGTGAAGTGTGACAGGGAGTGTGTTGTGTGTATGTGGGGGGAAATAGAGTGGGTTTTGGGGGGGGCTGAGAGCATGTCACATGCTGTCTTGTAAGTTCAGACAGCACCAGACCTCCTCTCCCCCCCCCCCCCCCGGCCTCTCTCTCTCACACACAGCATTCCACAGTAATGGTTGCTTTGTCTCGGAGCAGATAAGCATGCTGGCTATCAGAAAGAGCTTTCAAAGGGCATATACACATTCCTGCAGTGATTACAGAACAATGACAAGAGTGGCCACTTGACTTAAGGGGATTATAGGACATTTCCAGAGGCTGATCGGAGTGCAGTAATGCAACACCTTGTTCACACTGACGCCCGAACGTTTCAGCCAATGCACACCAAGCGTTAAACTTCTCACCGAGGTGGAGTACCAGGAGCGCTCTAGCCCTGGAGTCAGAGCGCTCTACATGCCTTGCCAGTGTGGATGGGGAGTTAGGTAGAGCATCCGGGGCTGCTTTAATGCACTCTAACTCGCAAGTGTAGTCAAGTCCACAGTTTGTAACTCCAATGGTGGCACTGATGTAATAAACTGCCAGTTTCCCAAAAGTCTTTCAAGGCTACCCTAAATAACTCTGGGGATCTCCAACGTCTTGTTCAGTTTTCCTGCCCTCTTAGAATCCAAATAGTCCAGAGATGAAGGATCTTTCTTGAATCCATATTTATAACTTCTGACAGTGTCTCTACCCATCTGGGCTTTTCCTTTGATGACAATGGGTGAGGAATGCACTTTGAACCTCTGACCTCCACTCATTCGTTTTGGAATTAGCACCTTTTCTGATAAAGTCATTCATTAGCATCCCCCAAAGTTTCTTTCATGTCTGATGAGTTATTTAGTTACAGGGGTATTTGTAATGTAAATGTTTGCTATTACATTATAACAGGAACAGATTAGTTAAAACAATGCATGTAACATCCAATTAGTTTTATGAAGTTTAAACACCCAAAACACTAATTGCTTTGATCTATACTAACACAAAAGTGAATTGACCTGAATACACTCTGACATGACCCGGTCTGTCAGTGTTCACAACAACCATATGCTGAATGGGATACTGATTTGTGACTCAGTCATTTGGAGCTGGAAATACATTATTTTGATCCAGACCAGGCATCTCCACAAAGGATTACAAGAAGAAACTGTTTTCTCATTTTAGAAACTAAATAGGACATTGGAGTGAAGTGCCATGGAATTAGAAAGGAGTCACATCTATCTAAAATTGAGAATTTAAAAGGAGGAGAGAAGGTTGCTAAGGAACAATGTGTGTTAAAGAGTTCTTTTTCCTTTATTATTTTTAGTGCTCCTAAATGAAAAGCAGCCCTGAACCAGCCATAGAAATATGATAAAATTAATCAGAGATAAAAGTTTATTTTAAAATTGTTTAAGAAGACTGAAATAGTTAATATCTATATATTTTAATATCTTCTATTGCAATTTGCTTTGAATGGTAAATGTACAAACTTGATCTACTTTCAAATATATTGAATTGCAATCATTTATTTTATAGGTATTGTAATAGTATACTATGCAGAAGCAAAGAAACACATGTAACATATAGGGTTATTAGCTAAGTTCTTAAACTGATGGAATTACAGTGTGCCATGGTGCTGTTCACCCAACGACAGTGGAAAGTTTGGTAGGATTTCGGGTGAAATTTCTAATGTTCCATTCAAAATGAATAGGAAACTCTGAGTTCCTTCCAGATCCCCTCTGCTTTTAAGTGAGACCAAGGGAATGAAGGAATAAATATGCATATAGACTTTGAAAGAACCAATGACATTCCCTGAGTTTTTCAACAAACCTATGTGGTTCTCTGCAAAAGTTATATGGTAGGAATGCATCAGTCTTCACCCTTATCATGACAGTTTTGCCATAGACTTCAGTGGGAGCAGGACTTGAGCCTTGGCATTGTGACATATGGCAAAGGGGGGGTTGTTTTTGTTTTTTATTAGTAAGTCATAACAATAAGAGACCTGTTTTCTCATTAAATTCTCCCTGCAAACGTATTGGATCCAATTCAGTCCTGGTATTAGTGGGCACAACTAATTGTGGTGAAGACAGTGAAATAACTCCAGGTTTACATCTGACCCATAGATTTTTAATGGAGAACATATCAGATGTTTAACATGGCTGTGCCAGTAGTCCGCATAGAAACCAAACCAGGCTCCAAATCAGAACCCCATTATCCTAAGCACGTTTCCGTTTGTTGGGGAGACAGGACCTTAGTTTGCTTCCACATGAAACGTGGTTACAGACCATGTTACAACAACATTTAAAACCATGCCATCAGGGTTGGTTGATAGCATGACTTCTGTTAGCACAGCGATTTTAAAAAAATCCTCCCTCCAAACTCGATACAAAAACTTCTAAAACTGTGGTAGCCACAGTCACATTGCAGCATGGTAGAACCATGTTTGACAATCAAATTTGAAAACAGCTGTAGCATCTATGGTTCTGCCTCTGGTGTCGATAACTTAAATTAAACATTATTTTGGAGGTTATTAGAGGTCCAGTGTCAAGATTTCTTGATTCCAATGTATCAGAGACTTTTCTGTTGTAATTTAGGGCTATTGAGAGAAGATATGTAGTCAAGAATTGTTTAATATTTTTAAATATGCCTCAAACAAACAAATAACAAAAGTCAGACTTATTTTAAAAAGCCTAATTATGCAGGCTCCACAGACCATGCCACATTTCCAGCTTTACATAGGATTCATGTACCCAACACCTGTTTCTCCAGGGGGTGAAGAAGATGGATCCTTTTGTTGATTGAGTCACGAGTCAGGGGTAGGCTGGTCTTATAGTTAAGATGCTGACAAGGACTCAGAACATCTGGCTTCAGTTCCCAGCTCTGTCACAGACTTCCTGTATGACCTTAGACAAGTCACTTAGGTCCTGACTGAGGGCAGCACTTAAGCACCTGCTTAACTTTAAACTTTGAGATCAATGGGATTTAAGCACATGCTTAAAGTTAAACATCTGTTAAATGTTTTGCTATATTGTGGCCCCTATTCTTTCTGCCCCTCAGATCCCTATGTGTAAAATAGGGATTAGAATACTTCTTTTCTCCTCTCTAGATTGTAAACTCTTCACTGTGTCTCACTATCTGTTAGGCCATTGGGCTAGGCACTGGACAATCTCAACAGGTCCCACTGTAATACAGATAATAATGGAACAATGGGATGCCAAAGTACACAGGCTGCCTTTTGAATGCAACAGTGAGGCTAAAACTACTTAACCAAAATAAATAATGTTGATGGAAGGGATGGAAAGTCAAATAGCATCTGCAGAATCCAGGCTGGCAATGCATGGGCACTCCTGAAGAATTGGGAAAGCTTTCCAAGTTGTTTCCAAAGAATTGTGTGGTATTTGAATAGTGGACTGACTGACTATCAGCTGAACCAGACATGTGGGAATCTCTGCATATTGCGGGTACCAGTAAAAAAATAAATAGGGAGGGCCTTCTATAATTTTTAGATCCTCAACTCGAGTTAGATTTTGAGATGATTCAGAGAGAGCTCACTTTGGATGCTGAGTCAAATGCATTGTACATTGACTGAGGGCAATTTGTCCTGGTGACGCAGAAGCCAACAACAGCATTGTAGGAAAAAACATAATCACATTATCCAAAACAAACAATAAACAGAAGATCTTTATTGCAACCAGAGAGAAGAAATTAATAATAGTAGATCCCCTTTTCCTATGAACTGTGTGTAGTTACTTAGGCAAGATGGGGCTATTTCAAGAGGCCAGTTTGGAGGAAAATGTATTTGCAAATCTGCTTTATGCAGCTAAACTCCAGATGAATTATAATAGCACCATATGTATTTTTGAGGCTCATTCCCCTCCTTCCTTGAAAATAATTTAGTAAAATGAATTTGTAGCACATTCTAGATGAGGACATGGACAAGTGATGTTTATAAGAAATTGCTGTGTTGTTTTTTCCACATTCTCTTTGGGCTGAAACCTTAAATGACATTATATAAATATCTGTTTGTTGGGTCTGCATTCCTCACATCTGATTTGCACTATTTTCTGATATTCAGTTCTACTGATCCTCCAAATAAGAGATAGTGGAACCTAGAAAATTATTTGTTGTGAAGAATTTACCCAGTGAAAGTACCCCTTTCATCAGTTTGTGAATTATTCACGAACAGAATTTGATTGTTATGATGCATTTGTTCAGAACTGTTAATCAATCACACTATGCAAACATATTATTATGGCAGCGAAGATGTTATGGTTTTGGACTGGGGTCTCTCAGGTAGACAGCCCAGGAGCTAGGACAAAGGACAGAACAGAGTGTTTTGAAGCATCTAGTGCAGGGGTTCTCAAACTAGGGGTCAGGACCCCTCAGGGGGTTAGGAGGTTATTACATGGGGGGTCGTGAGCTGTCAGCCTCCATCTCAAGCCCCACCTTGCCTCCAGCATTTATAATGGTGTTAAATATATTAAAAAGTGTTTTTAATTTATAAGGGGGGTCACACTCATAGTCTTGCTGTGTGAAAGGGGTCACCAGTAAAAAAGTTTGAGAGCCACTAATCTAGTGTTCAAAATAGAACAGGACTAGACCCAAGTGGGACACTGTAATGGAAACAGCTGTTCTTTAGTGGCAGGGCAGTGGTGACTGAAATGAGGCTTCTGGCTTAGCATATGTCCAATTCCAATTGTTTAAAATCAACAGTGCTTATGTACATAGTCTAAATAGTATATGCCCTTAATGTAAACAAAATGCACTGGGCTTCTCTTGATGTCACTGACTTCTGCAACAATAGAAACTGACCTAACACGAGGCCTCAAAATCGGCCAACAGGCAACAATATTTTGGCTTACCAGTTATTTGTGAACACTTCAACTACATCTTTGACTATTTGCTACATCCCTGGTGTGTGAATGGCCTCCTAAGTCACATAGCGTGTCTTGTTTCTACTCCCTGACTGGACGATTGAAACATTATACAGAGGGGGTGAGTACATCTGGCTCAAAGAGAAAATAAGCATCTGTGCAAATAGTATTGTTTGCATGTGAATACAGGTATTCACACAGAGAACAACTATTGATTGCCCAACTGTTTGGGCAAGCAGAAACCCATGTGCACAAATGTTTGTGGAAACGTGAAGAAAAAGGACCACAGACATGGCTGAACCAAACAGCTTTTCAGAGTTTCAACAACTGCTCACGAACGTTTTCCAGTATTTGCCCCTCTCTAATTTGAATTTATTTGAAAGTTACTGCCCAGATACATATTTTATTATTTTTGACCTGATTCTGAAGCCCTTAATCATGCGAGTAGTCCCATTGATTTCAAAGAGCTACTTGCATCACTACAAATGGCTAAAAAGAAGTTTGAAAAAGGAGGCTGCTTAAACTGTACTATTTCTACGGACGTTCTTTATAGCTGAAAATTGTCTACTGTTTCCATTAGTTAGCCTAGCTAAAATGACCTGCTGGTAAATATTTGAAGAACTAGATCAGTGGTTCCCAAACTTGTTCTGCCGATTGTGTAGGGAAAGCCCCTGGCGGGCCGGGCCAATTTGTTTACCTGCCGCGTCCGCAGGTTCGGCTGATAGTGGCTCCCAGTGGCCACGGTTCGCTGCTCCAGGCCAATGGGAGCTGCTGGAAGCGGCGCAGGCTGAGGGACATACTGGCCGACACTTCCAGCAGCTCCCATTGGCCTGGAGCAGCGAACCGTGGCCAGTGGGAGCTGCGATCGGCTGGACCTGCGGACGGGGCAGGTAAACAAACCGGCCCGGCCCACCAAGGGTTTTCCCTGCACAAGCGGCGGAACAAGTTTGGGAACCACTGGACTAGATCATAGGGAAAAGAAAACTAAGGACATATTTGACTTTACAGAGATACCTAATTTTCCATCACTTAATGAGTATCTTCTTTATCTTACAATTTATGTTATTCATCAAGTAATTCATGACACTATTTACTGGAAAGTAATGGCTCCATTTACCAGAAAGCTAGTTTAATCTGCTACTCATTGTTTTTCATCCATTAAATAAAACTGACCTTTCACCTTTAGCATTGTGCTTCCAATGAAGACTTGCCAGAGAAATTAAAAATCTGTCTCATCAGACAGCTGCAAGGCATCCTACATAAGTAAAGAGTGTCGGTACCACCATCACCACATTTAGTGATGAATGAGTCCATTTCACATAACCGCAAAGCCGGCAGTGTTTTCACAAAGCCAACAGCATACAAATGAATGAAAGAGGCTTGTGTCCTGGTTGGAGGATCATTGAGGAAACAATTTACAATTACTTAGAAATTGAAACTTTCAAGGGCAGTGTAATAAACACGTGCAAATCTGAGATTTGCCCTGGAAAGTTTGAACAGGATCATGGATTAGGCATTTCCCCACAAAATGGTCCTTGTGTGTTTTTTCTAAGGGCCAGATCCCTTGGGATCCTTACTCATTCCTGACACAGGCTAAGGTTGATAGGCCAGATTATCTACAGCCCTGCAGCAAGTGAATACAAAATAAGTGTAAAACTCTGCCAAAGAAGAATGGTAACATCTTATACTCGCCTGACTATGCAAAGTGATGAGCCAGATTCCCCAGTGTCTAATGGGTGCTTTCCCTGCAGCAGGACGGAAAGTTGTTTTGCCATCCATTTTTTTTAGCAGAACTCCCTACTGATTACATTTGAGAGTGCTACTTAAAATGGGTGGATGGCATCATATGGCCCGCAAGTCTCCCTCATGTAAGTTATCCCAGCAACAGAATGTGAGTCTGTCAGGTGGTGCAGAAAAAATAAAGTGATGTCATACCGGGCCTGATCCAAAGCACATTGAAATCAGTGGGAAGACTCTCAGTGATTTCAACTGGGTTTGAATCTAGTTCAAAGTGAGCAAGGCTTAAGATCTGTAAAAACCTTAGCATTTGCCTAGTGAGCATGTTCAGAAGTAATTTTCATAACTTGTAACTTTCATATTACCTAATTTCCTCCCCCTAAACCATACAGACATTTCTCACTGTGGGCTGTTTACAGGCAGAGTTTCAGATTTCAAACATTGGTCATTTTTGTGCCAGCTGTATTCAAAAAGAGTGGTTAGAATATTTTGCAATGGGAAAAGTGAGGGTTCCCCCCCGACACCCGTTCGTCCATAAATCGAAAACATGGATTTGCTGAAACAAAAAAACTTCCAAACCTTTAGGCAGAGATAAAGCATGGGAATTCTCAGACTAAAAGGTAAATATTTTGGAAAGTTGTGAGTGTTTAAAAATAGGGGCTTATAAGTAAATTGTTTTGTAATCTAAACTACAGCAGACATAACCAGCGCCTGAGATAAACGAGGTAGACTTATTCGCTACACTGCATTTCAGAAAAGATCATAAGGTGAAAATTCTCATGAAAAATGGAGGTGATATATTTAACGTGGAGGGGGTCTATAGATTTAGTTTCATCATCATAATATACATTATCTCCACAGTATCTTGCTCATAAAGGGAGTCTACCAAAGAAAATTGGTGTTCATTATCTTCACAGTAACCAAATCTGTGTAGCTAGAGAATGGGTAGAAATAATCTATTACCAGGAAAGAGGTGCATGTCTTTTAGCTTTCAAATTCTTTCTGGTTGTAAGTTCATTGGGGCAGAGCTTGTTTGTATAGCCCCTAGCACAGGCCTGCACAACATGCGGCCCGGGGGCCACATGCGGCCCGCGTGGGCTCATTGTGCGGCCCACGTGGGTTGAATAGATGGGCTCACTGTGCAGCCCACGGGCGGAGGGGGGGTGAGTAGACAAGCAGCGGGTGAGGGAGGGGGGCTGAGTAGGTGAGCGAGCGGGCAGTGGCAGGGAATGAGTAGGCGAGCGAGGAGGCGAGTGGGCGGGCAGTGGCGGGGGGTGAGTAGGCGAGCCGGGGCAAGGGAGCTGAGGAGGTGAGTGGTGAGTCAGTTGCTGACCTGTTCTACTGATCTGGTCTGGCTTCCATCCCCTCTCCCAGGGCCGGCTCCAGGCACCACCAAAACAAGCAGGTGCTTGGGACGGCACATTTCTAGGGGCAGCATTCTGGCGCCGGCCATCATAGGTGCCGACTCCAGGGCATGGGAAAAAAGTGCCCTCACTGCCCCAGCTCGCCTCCGCTTGGCCTCTACCTGCTCCCCTGAACGCGCCGCCACCGCTCCGCTTCTTCTCCCTCCCTACCAGGCTTGCTGCGCGCAAAACAGCTGTTTTGCGCAGCAAGGCTGGGAGGGAGGAGAAGCCAAGTGGTGGGGTGCTCAGGGGAGGCGGCGGAGGTGAGCTGGAGCGGGGAGTGGTTCCTCTACCCCCCCCCGTTACTTCCTGCACCCCCCCACCTTAGCTCACCTCCTCTCCGCTTACTCCCCTGAATGCGCCACTGCTCCGCTTCTCCCCCCTCCCTCCCAGGCTTGCCACGTGCGAAACCGCTATTTTGCGCAGCAAGGCTGGGAGAGAGGAGAAGCCGAGCGGCGGGCGCTCGGGGGAGGCTGTGGTGGTGGAGCAGAGGTGAGCTGGAGTGGGGAGCAGTTCCTCTAACCTCCCCATTACTTCCTGCGCCCCCCCACCCTAGCTCACCTCTGCTCCGCCTGCTCCCCTGAACGCGCTGCTGCTCCACTTCTCCGCTCTCCCTCGCCTGAGAGGGACGGGGGAGAAGCGGAGCGGCGGCATGCCCGGGGCAGCAGGCGGAGTGGAGGTGAGCTAGGGCGGGACATCACGGGGGGCCCGTAGGAAGCAATGGGGGCGAGAAATGCGGCACGCCAGGGGAGGAGGCGGTGCTGGGGATTTGGGGAAGGGGTTCGGAAGGGGTGGAGTTGGGGTGGGGCCGGGGGCACGAAAAAGAAAGGGGAGGTGGCCAAAAAATTTTTTGCTTGGGGCGGCAAAAATCCTAGAGCTGGCCCTGCCCTCTCCAAGCGTTGCAGCTGTCCAGAGGTGCCTGCCTTCCACGCCTTCCTCATTCACACCTCATTCATTCAACAGGGCAATCGATTACAAAGAGGGGGGGAGATCTTATTCTACTTCTAGCAAAAAGACATTTTTCTTTTACCTTAATTATACTACCTTAGGGGCCGCTATAACATATTACCGAGGTTCAATACTGCTGTTTCGGTGGGGCGGCGCTGGGGAAGAGGGTTTAATTCCGTGGAGCAGATGGCTCGCGGGGGGGGGGGGGGGGTTCGGCGGCGCTGGGGAGGTTGTTTCCGTGGGGTGGGCAGTGCTGGGGGGGGTCTTGTTTCGGGGGGGCTGGGTGGCGCTGGGGGGGGGGGTGGCGGCGCTTGGGGGGTTTCGGCCCTCAGTTGTTTTCTTTGGAGTAATATGGCCCTCGCCGCTTTACGAGTTGTGCAGGTCTGCCCTAGCACAATGGGGTGCTGACCAACTGAGGCCTCTGGGTGCTACCACAATATAAACGTTAAAGTAATTTCTCTGTGAATGTTTATAAATTATGCAAGTTAGTGCATTGATACTGGTGGTCAAATGTGCTTCAGGAGGAATGCTGTTCAAATGCAGGGATCAGGAAGGACGTCTTTTTCCCCTTGTTTTTATACCATTGCACAATGGCTAGGTGCATTAAGGTGGAGGGTGTTTTGTTTTCCACTAACTCATCATGTCTTGGTCATTGCTGGTGATGTTTGCTGGAATACAGTAGATGAACCCCAATGGTCTAAGCCACTATGACAGTTCTGATGTTCCTAAATGGAAAAATAAAGGTCCAGATTCTGCAGTAAGATCTGTTCACTTTGTTCCATTCAGGCAATGCAACATGGCCAACTCTGTCTGCAAACAACCAGCAGAGAATGCCTCTTGCAGAGGAGAATAGCCTGCTTCGATAAAGCTAACTAATACAGAGGTTCTGACTCCTGCACCAGCTGTCCCCTTAGACCACCATCAGAGGAAGAAGTGTGGTACGGTGGGCCAGGATTGTGGTGGAGCGGAGTCCCACCACTTCTGTTCTTCATTGACATCGTGTTGTTTATGGACCTGTCACCAGCAGCATAGAGCAGCACCTGGGCTGCTCTAACTAATGCTGAGTCTGGGCAGCATGGATTCAGGGAGCTGTAATCAGCTTCTTGATGCCCCTCCACCACCTTCCCTCCCCTGCACCAAGCAGAGCTTGGATGCAATGGAGACTGTAGCCCATTTGATGCAGCTAACAATGGCTTGGTCAAGAGGGTCTTTTCATCAGTGAACTGGAACTGACCCTGTGGCTGTGGATTAACATATCCTAAACAATGAAACTGTCTTACAGCTTTAATGGGCTTGTTCTCAAAGGTGGATTCATAAAGTTAATAAATGCATAATATATACCGGTACACTTACCAGATGATCAGACTTGCACATGAAAAAAATCACTATCTTCCGCTTTGACCTCATTTTAACCAATGTACTTTTACCCCCAGAGGGTTTGAAGATACAGACGATCTGAACTCTAACATTCATTAAAAGATTTCTTTTCAAATAAAGCACTAGTGACAGCATAGTTAGAAATGTGTAGACTCAAATGTTTCAGAAATTACTTACGTTTATTATTTCCATTTTTATAGTGTCCTAAGTAAATATTTTATTAGCCCACAAGCGCACAGCTCAGGATTTGATATTTTAATTTGCACAGGGAAATACAAAACCCTTCTTTCTTCAACTGTCCAGAGACACATAGTCTGATTATTAGTGTTCAGGGAGTATTTTGAGTAATGTTTATTTCGTTGCTTAGCTCATTATAGCTATTTGTTTTGGGGCATTTTCAAGCTTTTAATTAAAGTGGAGAGAGGATCTGGGTAGTCCTATATGGTATAAAGTATGTGCACACTTAACCTACTGTATTATATATGAATATTTAATAGGGTTTTAAAAAAATAATTTGATCATGCACACTTGTATGTACAATTGGTGACTCTTTGCACAAGATTTACATTAAGTGGTTTTAATTTATAATAACAGTTCTGTCTAATCAAGCACACACTTCAAGAGGATTTGGAGAGTCAAATCTTTTAAAGCAAGTCACTCTCACATAGCAGCTATCCTTCCTGCATTTGGACAGTCTCAAATGAATTGCTAGTATATTAGTTACACATATTTTAATATGTACTGCTCTTTCTCCTTTTTTGTCCCATGATTTTCCAAGGGTTGTTTAATATCTTTAGCATTTTCCTAACATGTGGACATTAGACAATATTTGAAGACATTGTCTGTTATTTTCAAATCCATTTGAGATTAGCACATATATATAAGCAAACTTGAAAACCCAGTTTTCTGTTTGGAAAAACTCTTTCCATTTGTCTTTTATGTGAAGCTTATGCACACATACACACTTCACAATGTCTGCCTGATTCTCCACGGTTGTGCATTTTGTATAGTCATTCCATCTGTGGAAAGTGAGTGCAGAGTAGAACAAATTCAGAACAGTAGGTTTTACATTCCCTTTGCACCGTTGCAAAAGCTTGCACAATTCACAATGTAGTACAGACACAAGTTCTTTATGGGCCAGATCCTCAGCTGCTGTAAATGGGTGTAGCCCATTTGAAGTCAGTGGGACTAGACTGATTTGCACCATGATGTAGGCTTTACACCAGTGGTGGGCAACCTGTGGCCCCCGGCTGCACGCAGCCCGTCAGGGTAATCTGCTGGCGGGCTGTGAGACAGTTTGTTTACATTGACTGTCCGCAGGCACGGCCGCCCGCAGCTCCCAGTGGCCGCGGTTCACCGTTCCCGGCCAATGGGAGCTGCGGGAAGCGGTACGGGCCGCAGGGAGCTGCGGGCGGCCATGCCTGCGGACAGTCAATATAAATAAACTGTCTCACGGCCCGTCAGCCGGGCCATTTGTGGCCCGCGGGCCGCAGGTTGCCCACCACTGCTTTACACTGTTGTAACTTCATTGACTTCAGTGGAATTATTTCTGATTTACATCAAGGTTACTGAGATCAGAATGCAACCCAATGAATTGATGCTCACTTATTTTGCTCACTAGATGAAGCAAAATAATTGCGTTTTTTACAGTATATATGTACATGTACCTCTTGAAGTGCTAATTTCCTATGATATGCACAATCCTGCAGGACACTGAGTGCCCCCCGCCCCATCCCAGTGAAGATTATGTTGGGGAGGGATGCTTGGTTCTTTCAGAAATGGCTCAGCAACTCACAGAATCTGGCCTTTAGGGCAGGTCTATGTGGCAAGTTACTACACGACAAGCCAGGGTGTAAATCTACAGTCGGCCAGTTTGCCCGTGTGGACACAGCTACATTTCCCTGGGAGTCCCAGAGTGTGGCTTGGCGTTTAGAAGCATATGTTAATCTTAACATGAGGCAGAATAATTTGTTCTCTACAGTCCTCTCAGACATGTAACCGACTGGTTTGATTTTACACACATATTTACTAATGAAAAGGTCCCAATGCAGTGTTAAGCACTCAAGAAATTTACACTGATTCAGCACAGCCCCAGAGGATTTTGGTACCATAACATATATATATATATATATATATATATATATATATATATATATATATATTTATTGGCAGCTTGTACCAATATAATGCTGCTCCCATATGTTTAATTCTATTAGAGGGGCAGATGAGCATTCTGAATGTTCAAAACATATACATAATGAGCCTCTCCGCAGGCATAAACTGAGAAATAGATATGAAAATAAAGAGTGTGAATTTGTTAACCTTCCAGACACTTTCTGAAGCCCATTATTTTTTCTCTTTAGGGAAGAAGTGGGTGAAGGGATATATAAACTATTAAGAGGCTTTATCATTGGGCTTGTGCTGTATATGGAATGTGTGTGTGATTAATTTTTTCTTTATTTTCATAGAGAACCAGACAATGAAAAGTACAAAAAGGTAAATGACTTATAGCTTGTATGGTTCCAAAGACCACATGTTTTATGGGATCACCAATAGAATTATGCAATTTTACATGTCACAGCTGCAAGATCAGACAATGCCGAACCAGATAATAGTTCAGAGACATGATACTGTATGTTTTTAAAAGCAACTAAACACACTCAGAGTATGTGATAGCTGCTTACTGATATACAAATATATTATTATATTAAGGTAATCAATTTGAACCTAAGATATCCTAGGATTTTACCAAAGCTACCAGAATACCATTCATCTCCCACAATAAGCTGAAAATGTCCAAAACCAACCTGTTTTAGGAGATCTGTGGTGAAAGCCACAGAATAGGTGCTTCTGGACTTCCACTGGTATGATAACAGTTGGAGGAAATGCCATGTGTGGATGCTACAGCAAGGATTTTCCATGGGAACATGCTACATGGTTGCAAAGATAAATGGTGCAATCAGTGCTTAGGTCAATTGTTTGTATCTAGAGCAGTGAACTGGGGTAGATGAGCCTTATAAATTTCAGCAGTAATCACTCTCCATCATGCACTATAGTCTGGACAACGTAGCCAGTTGGATCTCAAGAGGCTAAAATGCACTGTGCAATGAGGGCAACAGACAAATCTGCTCCTCATTAATATTTCTCTTCTTGTTTTTACTCAGACAATTCACCGACAGATACTTTGGTCCTTAACTATCTTGAAAGGAAGCACATGCAAACTACTAATTTAATCAGTGTCACAGTATATCTGCAGAACTTCAAGAGCAACATATCTGACGTTAGCATTGGCCCCAGTCCTGCAATTGGAACTGGGAAAGGAGAGCCATGTACCCATGTGGGATTCCCTTTGACTTCAATAGGGTTCTGCACAGGTGCAGGGGTCTGCCCAGGCAGCAATGATGGCAGGATGAGAGCTGCTGTGTGCAGGCTGATATAGCCATTTTTGCGATACCGGCTCGTTTTCATCCTGCATTTATACAGACAACTGAATATGCTGCACCAACATCAGCCTCAAGACTTCATGGGACTTTATTTGTGCACACACATCCAGAGCCCCACTAAAAAGTGTCTTCTTAGGTCCTTTATTCAGTGCCCCCCTATGTTCATTCAAATGTCCAGCAAAGAGTGTCCAGTAAACAGGTCTGTTCGCCATCATGCTGTTCTGCTGGTATTTTACTTATGCCACATTCACATTGTACATGTATCATCGGGGGGCGGCGGCGACTCTGGACGCGAGCCGGGCCCTTCCTGTGGATCGCCCCAGCTGCGGCGGGCGTCGCTCGCCTCTCCCCCTCCGCGGGGATGGGGGGGGCCGGCGTTCCGCCTCGGCCGGCGCCTAGCAGCTGACTTAGAACTGGTGTGGACCAGGGGAATCCAACTGTTTAATTGGGGGGAGGGATAGCTCAGTGGTTTGAGCATTCACCTGCTAAACCCAGGGTTGTGAGTTCAATCCTTGAGGGGGCCACTTGGGGATCTGGGGCAAAATCAGTACTTGGTCCTGCTAGTGAAGGCAGGGGGCTGGACTCAATGACCTTTCAAGGTCCCTTCCAGTTCTAGGAGATGGGATATCTCCATTAATTATTATCATTATCTTAATTGTTTCATAATCCTGTAAAAATTGGCCAGTGTAATCAACAATGCTGGAATGCATGAAGTACAATCTTTTTGAAATGTACTAAGATATTAGTTCCATATGATAAAATGCATAAAATACAATGTAGATGCCAATGGGATCAGGAAAATGGGCTCTTCTCCACTTACCTAAATACTGGAAAGATGCACAAGTTATTAGCTTTATATCAAAATAATGATCTCCTGAGGCTCTGCTGAAGGATTTAGGAACTGGGTAAACATGAATAAGTAGTATATAAAGACACACACACTGGGAGAAACATTCCAGCATTCTTAGGGCAAGTCTACACTATAGAGCTAAGTCGACCTAAGTTACGCAACTCCAGCTATGTGAATAATGTAGCTGGAGTCAACGTACCTTAGGTCGACTTATTGCAGTGTCTACACCGCGCAGGGTCGATGGGAGAAACTCTCCTTGTTCTGGTGGAGTCAACAGGAGAGCAATCAGCAGTCGATTTAGCGGGTCTTCATTAGACCCGCTAAATCAATCCCAGGGGGATAGATTGCCATGCGTTGATCCCCCAGAAAGTGGAGACAAGCCCTGAGATTTAGAAGGATAAAGACAGAGAAAGGCACACAAAACTTTCATATAGTGACCATTCACCCTCATTGAAGATAGATCTGCCTTACTCAGGCACATCCAGATCTGAACTTCTCCAATATTAGGATCTGTTCAAATATGGGGTTCCAGTTTGAGCCCATCTCTATTCATGATACTTTGAATTATTCACTAATGTTGAGGAGAAGAATCTGTGGGACAGTGAGGGCTTGTCTGCTCTTAAAATGCTACAGCGGCAGCGCTGTAGCACTTCAGTGTAGACACTGTTTACGCTGAGGGAGGGGTTCTCCTGTCGGCATAGGTAAGCCACCTCCCTGAGATGGTAGCTAGGTCAACAGAACGCTTCTTCCATCAATCTAGTGCTGTATACAGGGGGACGTAGGTCAGTTTAACTGTGCTGCTCAGGCATGTAGAGTTTTCACACGCCTGCACAATGTGATTAAACTGACCTAATTTTCTAGTGCAGACCAGGCCTAAGAGGGAATACCTATGACCATACTATACGTGGCCTGGTACAGGTGTGCCAGCAGGGTGAGATGGTGCCTCCATCATGTCTGTTCTCCTGTTTGGGATCAGCCACCATGGGTCTCTGGAGTGCAGGCACAGTGGGAGGCTAACATTGCATGTATGCAGATCTTCCCAAAGGGCAGGGTGAGGACAGTTTCATATCCTGTCCCCAGCCAGCAGAGCTGTCCAGGGACACTCGGGAGCACACGGCAGGTAGTGCCATTTTAGTAAATGGAGCATTGTCTTTGAGAGGCAAATTATGATGTGTGTGCTGTTGAGCCAGCTGGAGCTCTCAAAATAGAATATGAACTGTATAAAGAGAACTCCACGAAAACACTACTGGAAATCCAAATACTTCTCTAATCTCTACATTTGGCAACCTGCGCTGCATTACTGATTGCTCAGACTGGTGAAGCAGAGTATGACTTTCACATCCCAAGGAAAGTTAGCCAAGAAAAAAGAGTACCATTTAGTTCAGAGGAAAGATGTTCATACATTTTTATATTTTTTAGGACTCCAGTTGAGAGCTTGGAAAATTAAAAGGGCACATGGCCAAAAACAGCTCAATGTAATTCTACTGAATGCAGGCTAAATAAGGATCAGCCCTATCTAACTTCTCAGAGGTACATTAACCAGAGACACTGTATAAAGTTCCAAAACTATCAGATGCCTAAAAGGGATTAGGGGATAACTAAAGTGAAGAAAACCAATTTATTCATAATGTGAAACAACAGCTCATAGAAACTAATGCAAGACAGTTCTATGGGAGACAGAGACACAGGAAATGCAAGTCCATTTGTTTAGAGAGAAGGGAGAAGTTGAATATTGCTGGATAAAACACTGCAGCCTAAATTGAAACTATTTCCAGGTGTATAACTTAATTAGGGGGGAAAGGCCATTCTAACGATCTGCTATCAGAAAAAAATAATTAAGGGAACTGTAAACTAATCCCTAAGAATTAGTAATCCACCTGTAGGGGGAGCTAAACAGCACATGTGCATTTCATAGAATACCAGGGTTAGAAGGGACCTCAGGTGATCATCTAGTCCAACCCCCTGCTCAAAGCAGGACCAATCCCCAATTAAATCATCCAACAGATTTTTGCCCCATATCCCTAAATGGCCCCCTCAAGGATTGAACTCACAACCCTGAGTTTAGGAGGCCAAGGCTCAAACCACTGAGCTATTTATTCAGTCCTGAAAAATAATGACAATGGCACATTAAGGTTGAGAACAGAGCCCACAAGGTTGCCTGGCTTTCTGTCCCCTTCCCTTTTACTCCACTCCCTCTTGATCCTAGGCTCTCTTTGGTCTATGCCCATCTTCCTTTTACCTGATTGCTCTGTAGAACTGACATCTCCTTATCAATTAGAGTGACCAGATAGCAAGTGTTAAAAATCAGGACAGGGGGTGCAGGCTAACAGGTTCCTATATAAGACAAATCCCCAAATATTGGGACTGCCCTCATAAAACCAGGACATCTGGCCACCCTATTATTAATATTTACCACTCCACCAATTTCTATGTAAAGAAAACAAACATAAGCAAACTCGTGGGATGGGTTGAATTTTGTGCAACTTTTTCTATATACATGTTAATATGAAAATTACAGATTAGCCACTTAATCACATGCCCTGCCTATTTGTTTATATGTGTAAATCATTTATCATTGTTCTGGACCTGTCCCTGTAGTGTGGAGGCCAGTGACTATGAAGGGAAACATTTCTCCTGTGAACCTTAGCATTAAAGTGAGTGTGAAATCTTGGCCTTACTGAAGTCAAGGAGAGTTTTACCATGGACATCAGTAAGGCCAGATTTTAACACAGGGACTGGGTAACCACGGGAAAAGGGGGAGTAAGACAGGGCTACAAGGGAAAACTTTATGAGGAAGGCAGTAAATAGATTTGCTGCTTCTGGTTTTATCTTGTGATCAGTTACTAGTTATTAGGTGTGCTGTGTTATGGAACTATGTGCTCTTTGTAATCCACAGCCTCAGAGCAATTTTTTAGTGAGGTGAAATCTAGTTAGAACAACAAAATTAATTGTATATTTTGGGGGAGACAGTCCACAATGGGCAGAGTGAGTCCTGCTACAGAAGTGGGCAGCCCAGCCACAAACATCCAGAAATTCTATGATATATCCAGGTTATGAAAAGGTCTGTAAAGTACTTTGGTATCTTTTTGGATGCAAGGTGCTGTGTAAATAGAAATCATTTTATTTGTCACTATCAATGTAATTTTTAAGTCCTCCTAAGCTAAAGTCTTAGGTAAGTGATGAGCTGACAGGTGCTCTACCTTCCTATTTTACTAATTAATTGCTTACTCCGATCACTGGCACTCACCAAATAAACTATCTCTGTTCAGCTTATCTGTTGCTCCTCTTTTTTACTGACGTCTTTCAGCCTCCTACCAATAGGGCTTTGTCTTGCAAACACTGCAGATACATTTCTGGTTTTGTTATTATTTTAATCATTTTTGAACAATGAAGGGGAAAAAATAAGTTTGATCAAAGTCATGTTTGACAAAGAGGGCTAGATAATTCTAGGTAGTAGATGAAATAAAAATACAGGAGGGAAACTCTCAAGTACTGTGCATGCTAGTTAAACAAAGCTAGGGACCTGATTCTCCTCTCTTTAAACTGATTTAAATCAGGCCTAATAAAACCTGTATATGTGAGAGCAAAATGAAACCACTAGAAGCTTATTACAAGAGTGTAACTCTACTTTTTAAACATATAAATATGTAACTATTATGAGAGCTATGGTAGATAGTAAAGTGAATGAGAAGTTACGCTACTTTTTAAGCATGATACCAAACCAAATGTGTCCACGTGGTGTTGGAAAACATTTGAACATGGCACAGGTAGGGTGGAGTATCTGCTTCTTTGGTGTATTTACACTGTGACTGGAAGTATTTAAAGGGCTGTCACAACAACAACAGCATCTCACGTCAGCCTATATTCAGAGGAAGTTGTTGCTTCCACTGAAAACAATTATAATCAGAAGGGCTAAACTTGCAGTGACCCATGATATTTGCCATATCTTTCTTTCTTTTCCTGGGTCTATATTCCATCTGCTCTTGCAGACAGGGAAACTTCTGTTCTTATGTTGTTTGGTGATACGTGCAGTGTGTTCCCTTGGATTGTTATTATTGGCAGGCCCCTCCTGTTTAATTTTTTAATCTTTTATTGAAAAAAAGCTTGGGGTAAAAGGAACTGAAAGATGATGGTTGTGGCATGACTGTTTTCTGCTAGTTTAATAGTAGTTTTCTGCAGAGTGGTTTATAAACTCTAATTATTCTTAACCGCTCTCCGGAGATGGATTCAGCAGCTCCATTGGGATTCGTGGCCTCTCCCACATTAAACTCTGGGACGCGGTGCCCTTCCAAGACTTAAAGCAGATTTCAAAGTCTTTGAGTCGAACACTCAGAAATGCTTATGTGACTTAGGAGCCAAAGACCCATTTTCAAAAGTAACTCAGGCAGTTAGGCTCCTAAGACTCATTGGAAGTGAATGGGACTTCAGCTCCAAAGTCATTTAGACCTTTTTGAAACTTTTGCCCTTTGTGTTGTTTGGCAAATAGCACCAAGGGAAATAGCTTTTTTTGTCTGGAAGGGACCCCAACTATTCCAATGCTATGCAGCAAGGTGGAGTCTGTGATTGTTCCCCATCCCTCTTCCCTAGGGGAAAAATGAATATCAGTGAATAACCTAATTTCACTTGCTTTTACCGTTACAGGGCCCTGTGTATAGCAGTCTTTGCTCACTCTGTATAAATAGGATTTACCCCTCATGGGAGGTGGGGCTTGATTAGTTTATTGCTTATGACCATACTTCTGGCTGATTGGGATTTGGATGTAAACCGCCACGACCACTCAGCACTCACCAGATACATCATTTACAGTACGGATGAAAGAGGAGCCAAGAATATTCCTTCCTGGCACTCCGGAGTGTATATAGGGCTCTCTGTTGGAAGGGATAGAATTCCCTCCTCCATGCAGTGTCAGATCTCATACTGAGCAGCTGCCTTGGCAGAAATGTTCAGACTCCCAAGAGAGAAAGTGCAGAATGGATGGAGGGTCCATAGAGAAAGGGGGAGGTGAAACTAGCTATAGCAATTTTGGATCATAGTAATAAAGAATGGAGTAGACCTACTAAATCATCAAGCCCACCCTTTCACAAGGGCAGGATATAGTCCCTTGATGAGAGGACACAGAAAATTGAAGTTTATTCTGAGCTCTGTTTGCCTAGGTACGTAAATGGCCCCTGTCACCATAGTGTCTGAAGTGACAGCTGGATGAACAGAGGCCAAATTCAAAGGCGAGTCTAGAGGGAGACTAAAAAGTCAGTGCAAGTCACACCTTCTTCTGGCTTCTTTCAGTGAGTATGTCAACTCCCTTTAGAAGTTCTCTGGACTGACTTAGACTCACTGAGACTTATTTATTTAGATTCATGCCTATTATTTGTATACTGCTGGAGCACCCAGACGTTTTAAACAAGAGGGGGGCCACCTTGTGCTGGGCACTGCACAATCATAAAATAGAAGATGAACCCTACCCACAGAGCTTACAACCGAAATAGCCACTGAATATTTTATGTCATTTATTGTTTATGTTGTGTTCTTCTACTTAAGTCTTTCTGAGCCAGTTGTTCAAATTGTGTATTGACCTAGAAGCTCTCAAGCCAGCAATACACCGGGAGATAGACTACCAGCTATCCTTTCATTGCAGATGATGACACCATGACCTCCATGGCACCTGACATTCAGCTGAACCGAAGCATGCTCCTTGCTCACAAATCTGCAAGCAAAGCAGGTTTCCCGGTTTGAGTTATAGCAAAACTTGAACCAAATTGTTGAAGAGGGAGCTCCAGTATTCTTCTGACTTTCTGCTAAGGCTCAGCTATCCATCACCAGCTCTATCAGATACTTTTGTAAGTAATCTGAAAATGTTCATCTACAAGTCATCATTAAAAAGGTAGCAGGGTAAGACAAGAACCAGAAAGGCAAAGCCATAAGTCTAGATGTGGCAGATTTATGATTGCAGTAGTTGTAAAGATGTGTGTCCACTAAAACAAAATAGATGGTTTTAGCTATGCAAGCTATTGTACCAGGCTTGAACATTTTCATTAATATAGACCACAAGGCAAAGCTTGAAACCTGGGCTCCTATAATCTTCAGAGTTAAAAGAGCCGGCTAGTATATTTCTCTTCTTTTTCCTTTTTTGTCCTCCAAATCCTTCATTTCATATATTGGAAATACATGGTAGGTACCAATTCAACAAGGTACTTGGCATATACTTAACTTTAAGCACCTCAATCACAATGAATGATTAACTTCAATGGGACTACTTAGGGGCTTCAAGTTATTTCCATGCTTCGTGCCTTGCTGAATAGGGGCCTGAGACTGTCACAGATCTGCTTTTTCTGTTCCTATTTCAGTACATTAAATATAAGAACATAAGAACATAAGAATGGCCGTATCGGGTCAGACCAAAGGTCCATCTAGCCCACTATCCTGTCTACCGACAGTGGCCAATGCCAGGTGCCCCAGAGGGAGTGAACCTAATAGGCAATGATCAAGTAATCTCTCTCCTGCCATCCATCTCCACCCTCTGACAAACAGAGGCTAGGGACACCATTCCTTACCCATCCTGGCTAATAGCCATTAATGGACTTCACCACCATGAATTTATCTAGTTCTCTTTTAAACGTTGTTATAGTCCTAGCCTTCACAACTTCCTCAGGTAAGGAGTTCCACAAGTTGACTGTGCGCTGCGTGAAGAACTTCCTTTTATTTGTTTTAAACCTGATGCAAAATACCTGATGCAAACTTTTTAGCCCACATTGCTTTTCTACATCAGCTTTTATTTATTTAACATTGTTTTTCAATAGAAAAAAAAGAAAGGAGAGGTGCCCTTTGGTTGAACATAATAATATCCCTGGCTTCCCTGCTGTTTTTCTGAAATTGCTGTAGCTCACGCTTTTATTACAAACACAGCAAAGACATATTTACTAAATTGAGAATGGGATCAGGGATTTAGATCATCTAACTTTTACACACTGGATCTACAATCTATCTGTCCACGATCACAATAGGATCTGTGTGTCTCTCAACCAGTCATCCACAAATGCACCACAGAATGCTTTGTACCTCTGCGCTTCAAAGGAGGTGGTGGGGAGAGCTTGGTGAAACTTTTCAGATAAATCGTTTATTCAACAAAAAATGCAGGTTCAGTCAACTTGAAACAATCTATGAATTTGACACAAATAGTTTTGGCTAGTCACAAAACTGGTGATTAACTTCCTCTTCCTTTAGCCCAACAGTTAGGGCACTCAGCTGGGATTTTAGAGACTCGGGTTTGAATCTGTGCACTGAAACAGTCCAAACAGACTTTTGTGAGTCACCAAAAATTTCAGATTTGGTTTGACCCAAACTGAATTTTTTTCAGTTTTTCAGAACTGCCACCAAACGAAAACCTCAGTGATTTGCTCAGCTCTATTGCTGAGTCCTGCAGCAGGTTGAAAGGAGACCTTGTGAGAATAATCACAATAGATTACTGGACTCTTTCGGCATCTGCAGTAGATAATTGCAAGAACCAGTGCAGATCCACTCCTGTGGGAGAAAGAGAAGGAGAACAGGATCACAATTCAGCACCAAACAGTTGCTAGTGGCTCCTGTTGTCCTGTCTACACTATTTTGACTGTGGTTTTCAATTGTGGTTTTGATTCTTCAGGCTGACAGGGCCCATGGTGGTTGTAACCCACAAGCTGAGAACCACAATGTTAAATGTTGACTTTCAGGGAGACTTTAGAAACCTCATATTGTTGTCGAGATTAGTAGCAGTAACTACAAGGCAAGCATGCAAGAGAGAACACATAGATTCACATGCAAGGAGAACCCAGAAAGGCTGTTAGAAACTTCCTGTCACCGAATGCTGGGTCAGCTCTAGTATCAACATTTGTTTTTCACATGTGTTTACGCCCTGGTTGGTTTATGAAATAGAAACAAAATCTCACTGGATTTAGGAACTTTCCTTTACTTGGGTTTTGGCTCACAAAAGTAGTTTGCTCTCCTTGACTAGCCTAAATTGGACCATATACAAAACATGTATCCAAAGGGGAAAAGCACTGTCAACCACACCTATCCTTTGGTTTTTCTTGTTTCCAAAATGCACTTCCTTTCTCAGGGCCCAGCCTTAAAACCCTCCCTCATGCAAGTAGCCCATTGTCTTCAGGGGCACCGTGTGTCCGAGTCAGGACAGCCCAAGCAAGAGAGGTTTGTAAGAGCAGGCCCTTAGCCTCTTGGATGACTTCGTCAAAGGAAAAAATGATGACGCTCGGCAGAGCTTAGCACGCTGGGCTTTTTTGTTTTGTAAGAGCCAAATATAATTAAGGAAGGAAACATGCCCCACAGAACAAGTTCCAGTGCCAAGTTGTCATGCTACAGCAAATACCTGAAGAAGCCTCTGAACTTCATGCTGTTTGGCCCAGTGCAAACATAGGCAAACATAGGCCCAGACTCTGATACCCTTCCTCACACTGAGTAATTAAGTTCATATCTTAAATTGAAATTTAACTTTCTTATTCACAGTCTTTTAAAATTAAGGCAATAATGAGCCTAATACAGCTCCCAGTGATTTCAGTGGGAGTAGAATCAGCTCCTTCTGCCCTAATTTCATTTTTTTTAAATAGTGGATGATTTTTAATGTAAACTCTAGGCCTTTCATCTGCATATATTTTGTACTTTCTCTCTTTTGATATCAGTTTCTTAGGATATGACGGTTTAAGAACATAAGAACATACATAAGCATGGCCGTACTGGGTCAGACCAAAGGTCAGTCTAGCCCAGTATCCTGTCTTCTGACAGTAGCCAATGCCAGGTGCCCCAGAGGGAATGAACAGAACAGGTAATCATCAAGTGATCCATCCCCTCTCGCCCATTCTCAGCTTCTTGAAAACAGACGCTAGGGACACCATCCCTGCCCATTTAAATAAATAATCGTGAAGCTATTCTGTGTGTGTGTGTGTGTGTGTGTGTGTGTTTTATGTACCAAGCAGCATGGTCAATGGGTTTTATTATAAATAGTATAACAGGGTTGTCATTATGTAAGATTTTGTGGTTGTTGTTGATTGTCAGCTCTTTGAGGCAGGCACTTTCATTTGCTACATGTTTTTTATATCTAGCACAATGGGGTACCTCTAGGCGCTAGCAGAATATAAATGGCAATCACAATTCAATAAAATTGTCCTCTGCAACTCAAAACGTTGATGGATTCTATAAGCAATGATATGAGTCACTAAACTCACCAATGTTGTCAGTGAAATTATATTATAAGGCAATATTGATGAGATTTAGGTGAAATTAATACTATAGTAGACTTTTATTTTGGTGAATGATATGCTTAAAAGCTTAGTATTGTAATAAATAATGTCAACATATCAAATACTGAGTGATCTGATGTACAACTAGTTCCCCCTCCCAGATCTTTAAAGGTGTTAATTGAAATAGCCTTAAGCCATCCTTTTTAACTTCATTGATGAATCCAGTGTTCTGTCCAAACTATAAACAGACATGTGCTCAGGGCATTGTTCATCATACTTCACCTTTTCATACACTTGAGGGGTGGAAGGAAGCGGGCATGTTTCCAGAAAGACCATTTCTTCAAGATCAGGCAGAGGGAAATTATGGAGATGGATAAACAATTATGGCATGGCTACTCTAACTGATGCAGGACCTCTGGATTTTTTAACACATGATGTGCTAGAGATCCTCTACCTCTTTGAAGCCACTTCTCTGTGTTAAAAACATATGAAGCATATATTGTACTCACTACTGTGAGATTAGTTACTTTCCTGTACAATGGTTTTTTCAACAAGTGTGTAAATCCAAATTCTTGAGTTCATGTTGGGCTTGGATTTTTTTGTCAAGTTCACAAACTCACAAATCCTAGTAAAAATCATGTTTAATGCTAAAACTGAAGAGGTTTAATCAAGATACCTACATGGATTCAGCCACAACCCAGTCAAGGCTCCAGTCCTAGAACTGGCTCTGTGCTTGTGGTTGTCTGGAATTCCATGAGAGTCAATGAAACCGAAACAGGAGCAGGCAGGTGGATACACAGAGAGAAGGAGGCTAGCAGATAGGCTTGACCATGTTTGGTTCTGTTGCTCTTAGGGAACTAAAAAGCATCTTATTTTATCCATTTTTAAAAAAAGTTGAGAGGGTCCTTTGAGAGAAAGGAGGGCTGGTGATTATGGCAGTGACACAGGAGACCTTGGTTCCAGTCACTGCTCTGCCACAGTCGTCTTGTGTGACCTTGGGCAAGTCACTTAGCCTCTCTATGCCTCAGTTTCCCTCCATAAAATGGGCCTTGACTTGACGTGGCTGACAGTCTAGGTATCAAAGCCAAGAATCTGACAGAAGACAACCCTACCCAACCTTGGTGTTGGAAACAGGAGATGAGAATGAGTGTCCTTTAAACCAATGTACATCATGATCTCCATAATAGAAGTCAGATTAAAACTAGCTCACCCAGTGGAATCTGATGAGTCTTTGTGTCATGTGATGGAGCATTTTCGACACACTTTGATCATCTGGATCAGTCCCTCAGACCTGAATTGGACTCACACAGGTTGAGCCTTGCCCCATACAGAGCCCAACTGGAGTCTGATTCATCTTTTAAAATTCAGTTTGCTCACTGACAGCAGTGCCAAGCCTCACGATTTTATCTCAAATCTCATGATATTAGGTGTTTTTCCTAAAGCCCCAATTCTTGGAGTTAGGGGATGCCATAAGAATCTCCGCTTTTTTTAAAAGGGAATTTCTAGTCATCTTGGTTTCAGAGAAAAACTTGAAAAAGTTAACCCCTAAAGACTCCAAAACCAGGATGCAAATGAAAAAAAACCAACATTTATTATTATTTTAATCTCATTATTTTTAAACCAATCTCATTGTTTTTAAACAATTGGGGATGGCAATACTGCAATTCTCTGATTGCCATAGGTTCATCCAGGCTAATCAAGACCTGAATTACTAAACAAGTGGGGGTGAGGGGTGGGGAGGAGAATCTTTCCAGTTTTCTTTACGCTCCATAAAGGAGCAAAAGAGAGTACAAAAATATTTCTTTTCCTTTTGCAGGTCAGCTTCAACAAATCCCCTGCGTGAGTGCGACTACCAGCTTTTTGCTGTTTTAACAGGGAATGGCTGCTAGTGTTAATTTTTTAGTTCATCTGAGTTCTTGTTTATGTTTACTTTGTTACCACGGTACTCTCCATGCCTTGCACAGCTGTTGTCTTTGACTCAACTTGTCTTAAGGGTTTTGTGATAATTTAATCTTTGTCCCCTCTTAATATAGCAATGCCATCTTATATGCAAATAACAGTACCATGTGTTCCTTGTATCTTCATTGTATAAATAAATTGATTTTTTAAAAGCACATACAGTACATATGTTCAATTCATGCCAAAGAAGTCCACAATCCTGCTTTGTTCTGACTCAGATGTAGCTCGTCGTCGAATTGTGTAGTCTCTATATTGGAGAAAGTTCCCTACTCACTAAATAGTTGGCATTGCTGGCATTACTGTGGATAAGCAGGAAACATCTTCTTCCATGTGAATCAGTGAATACGATTTTGGTGGCACCTTAAAGACTAACAGATTTATTTGGGCATAAGCTTTTGTGGGTAAAAACCTCACGCTTATGCCCAAATAAATCTGTTAGTCTTTAAGGTGCCACCAGACTCTTTGTTGTTTTTGTAGATACAGACTAACACGGCTACCCCCTGATACTGAATATGATTGGGATCTTCAAAGGTGTCTAAAGGGAATTCAGCTCTCAATCCCACTGAATTTCAATGGGAGTTGGGCACTTAACTCCTTTGAAAATCCTAGCTTCTATGTTTAAGGTGCCATCTGCACTGTCCAAACTGAGTTCACAGACAGTGTTTAAACTCAGTTTATACTGGATCATAGCTAACATCGTTGCTGACATGGCTTGATTGCCCAGGATGGATGGGGCTAAGGAATGTTTGAAATGTATGTTCTTAAGGTTCCCCTTTTGTTTTTAAAAGGCTGGGGTTAGTTTAAATCATGTCTTTCTCATGTTTGAACAGGACAGTTTAACTCGGGTGAAGCCCATTGTAGACAGGGCCCTAAATCTACCTAATCACACCTTTTCTTTCCTTACCCAGATCTCCTGTTCCCCTTGCTGACAAACTGCTTCATCTGCCCTATCTCCCACTGCAGGCTCGCTGGTGCTCATGCTAACCACATCAGTAGTATCTTCCTCATTCGGACCTGACGGAAAACTTCCATTTCCATTCCATCAGAAAACATCATTTCTTTTCCTTTGAAATTCATTCTCACCCAAATTAAAGCATGACTTGGCTTTTTAACAAGAGTTCTGGGAAGGGCATTCTTGCAACAAGTCCACGTGTGACACAGCATGGAGAACTCACGAAGGAGACTTGCGTTCCAGGGGCTTCAGCAGCTGTGGCAAAATCTAAAACTGTAGTTACCAGGACAGTCATTTAGTTGGCACATTTCTATCTGCAGTAGGCTGTGCCTGTTAAGAGTATGCGGCTATTTATCATTGACATTTCTTTGCAGTCATGAAAGATAAATAACAAAAGTCCATATCTGTAGCATCTCAGCAACTTTTAAATAATGTATGATTGTATGTAAACTTCTCATGAAAACCACGGGGTCCAATTCTCAGATCCAGTGCAGCTGGCCAGGGCTGCCTGAGAGCCAGCTTCTTCAGCGCCCTAGGGATGACACCCTTGTGCAAGGTGAATCTCTGGGTGCCATAGAGGGGTGTTTCCAGCAAAAAAGGGGCATGACCAGGATGTTCCTCTGCCCCATTGATCCTTGGCTGCTGGAACTGCACCTTGGGGCCATAGGCACACCTGAGTCTCTTTAATTTATGTTTGGAGACTGGATCTGCTCCAGAATTAGGAAGCCACCCAAGTGATTCACAAACACCTTCCCTCCCCTTCACTCCTTGTTTAACTGTGGCTGAGACACACGGGGCCACAATCTATACTAGACGTGGCCCCAAACTCGAACACTAGGCTCAAACACCTCTCCCTGGTGCCCAACACTGAACTTTGCAGATGTTACACAAAGATCCAGCCTGTGGAAGAGGGGTAGGGGGACTCCGATCCTTTGAGAAATCATAGCTCGCACATACTCGGGAGAGAATTGCTGGTGTAACCCCCAAGGAGATTACCTAGATTCCTGGGGCTCTGTCTGCTGGCAGCTCAGAGAGAGGCACACTGTCCCTGGTAGGGAGGGGGAGCCAAGGCAGACTCAGAGTCTGCCCAGCAACCAATAGGGAGTGAGATGCCCTTCCCAGGGAGCTCAGGAAAGGGGAGAAGCCATTTTTTGAGAGAGTCTGGAGCCAGCCTCTAGGGACCTGAAAGCAAGATCCCTCAGCTGGGCTTTTCCTTCTGCACTGATAACTCCCAGTTTGTAGAGTTTTTCTGGGAAACTTTCCCAGCCAGGCTTGGTTCGCCCTCCAGCTCCCTAGGTGAGACCAGTCACCACATGGTCAGCTCTGCTCTGACTGTTAGTCCAGGGCTGCTGCCTGCTGTGTGTGTGTCTGGATGCTGGGCTAGGAAACTACAGTTTGGATTTTAGTATATTTGTGTAATCTGCACCTTGAGCCCTGCACCCTTTTGTGATGAGGGGAAATCCTGGGACCAGAAGCAGCCTGACTCCTGCCTGAAGAGGATCCCTGCCAGCAGAGATCAGCCCCGCTGCAGTGACTGAGGAGTCCAGAGTCATCTCTGAACCTGAGGATCATTCATGGAGTTTGTGAGTGCACCATCTTTTAGCTAGTCAGGGAAATTGTTTTGGGGACCCCTACTCCCTGAACTGTGTCCTCAAGCCAGGGAGTAAGGGTTTGGGGATTTTATAACCTGCTGCGTATTAAACCTGCAGAGGGACTTACCACCTCCCCCCCCTTGTGAGTCCTTTGGGCTGTACTGAATCCAGTCAGCCACACTGCTAAACCACTGCAGAGGAGATATCATGGTCATAGGTCATCAAGGGCCTCAACAAAGTACGCGTACCAATGGGACACTGATCTTACATTTGCTACATTAGGTCACGTGACTGGAGAAAGTCATGGGTATTATCAGCGTGGGCACCGGTGACCCTAAGAATAGTGTTTTACCCTGTTACGTTATATTTGTCTCCTGTTTAATCTAATTACTGTGTTAAATATATTGTATGTATTTGTGTTATTTCTTGGGAGTCTCCAACTATTTGGCAAGTAAGTGGGAGTTACCTTGTGGTTAGAATTTTCCTCCCAAGTTTCCCTGGTGACCCTGCCAGGAAGGAGCGAGGGGGTGGAGGCACCACCAAATATATTGATAGGAAAAAATAAAGAAGATACACCCTGCTGAGTGGGTGTCGGGATCCAGAAGAACCCAGACTTGTCCATCAGAACTTGTAAGCAAATTGGCATTAAAGAAGGTAACCGGGTGAAGAGGGGGCGCTACACTGGGATTTCACAGCTAAATTCCCTGTGGTTGCTGTCTGCACTGAGTCTCTGGCTGAGCAGGACTTTGCCTGCAAACACATCTCTGGGCTGCTGCAAGCAATTCCAGTTTGGAGTCCAGGCAATTGACCTGAGAGCAGAGAGCCTGTGTTTTTCAATGCCCCCCTGCTGATACCCAGGCAGCATAGAGGAGGAAAGTCACTTGAATCCAATGCAGAGGAGAGAATAGCCAGACTTTGGAGTGGGAGGCAGAGAGAGTAGATTGAGGCAAGGAGCCTAGGGGAAGACTGGGACTGGAGGCTGGTGGGAATGGAGAGAGGGAACCTGGGATGGGGAGTTGTGAAAACAGCATGACTGGGACGTGAGACAAAGTGCTAAGGTGTTAGGAAGCAGGGATAAATAACCTGCTGTCCCACGAGCTGGGATAATCAAATCCAGGCCAGCTGGGCAAAGCCACGGAGGTTTGCTGCAAGCAGTCAGTCTGCCTTCCAGGCCAGGGCAGAGTGGGACGCACCTAACTAAGCAAGAAGAAGCTGGCAAGTTAGGTCAGATACGAGTTTAGGCCTTGCTTGATCATTCTAACCCAATGGCCCTCAATCCTGTATTAATAAACAATGTATTGTTTTGGAAAGGCTATCCTGGGTCATGGCAGACACCTGCTGGTTTCACAGCTAGTCTCCAACAGGGGTCCAGACTCCTTTGGACTGCTGAAGGACCCTCGGTGAGAAACAGACTGCTGAAGCAAGGTACCCAGTCTCAGCATTGCAGAGTCGCAGGGCTCCCGCTGAGAAATGTGAAGGCCTAGGGCCTAGTACTAAGAAGGGGACACTCCCAGAAAGGCTGTATGAAGGTCGGAGACACAGCATGCCCTTTGGATCTGTGACAAGGGGAAAAAATTGGAGCTTATATTGATAGAAGAATCACTCTTAATTCTGGTATAACAGAATTAATAGTCATTTTGTCCTCCTCAGGTTGCTTTGACCTAGTAACTTAAGCTGCAATAGTTTGGTATCCGAAAAACATTTATTCATCATTGCCTTTGAAAATCTATTTCTTTGCCTCCAGTTGAATTTGGTTTTATTGTTGTAAGGGAAAAAAAAGACATCTTAGCACCAGTCAAACAAAATTGATTTTCCAATGACTCAAAATGCTCTCTTCTAAGGTGAGTTCCCTGTGCCAAAGCTTTGAAGTGTGCCATATGTACCTTCCCGCTGCCAATTGTGAAGATGTGATCCCAGATACACAGCTTTTGTCTTTTGGCAAATTCTCACTAGGATCAAAGAAATGTCTGATGCTTGCCAAAAGAGTGTAGGAACGCATAGACAGCTAATGGGTTGAGCTCCTACTAGCTGGTTTGGGAATTCTATGAGAAGGGCCATTTTTTTCCATGGTGGTCTTAAACATAATCAGAAGACTCTGGCAGAATAGATTGTTCCAAATTAACTAGAATTCTCAAGTTACATTTTTATGACTTGTTCTCTAACATCTTAACTCTCTTGTTTAGTCCCAGGATTTTATGGCATTGCACAAGTGACTTAATATCAAAATTCAGTTTTTAAAATATCCTGTTGATCTGCAGTTCTCTAATGTGAAAATGTATAAATCTGGTTGCACATGTATCAGCTTAAATCCTAGACCTATAATAGCTGTGAAAACAATGTAAATAGAGCAGGTTGGAGAAATTCCTATTCAACGCGTTTTTGTTAATTTTTGCCACGTTGTCGAAATCAAACTGTTTCATGGATCTGGTTCAATTTCTTTGACTTGCAGTGAATCCAAAATTTGAAATGTCAAAATCCTCCATGAAGCAGAATTACCTTTTTCCACCCAGCTCTTTTTGTAAGACAATTACTCTGTCTTTCAGAGTAACTCGTATAAGGGGCAAGTGGCGCTCCTCTGATCCAACAGCACTTCGATATGAAAACATTAGCCAGTCTCTCTCTGCCTCTGTTTTCTTCTCTATACAAAGGGGATAACAACACTTCCCTGTCTCCCAGGGCCTTGGGGAGGCTTCATTTTGTTCGTGTTTATGATGCATGCTGAGATCCTGGCCTGGAAGCTGTGATAGAAAGGCAGCGTATGGTTATTTTTTAACTCTTTAAGACTGTTGTAGAAGAAAAGCCCTGTCAGATAGTCACTTTGTTCCATGTCAATTTGCTCACTTGGGGATATTTTGGTATTGTTGTGAAGTGTCCGCCTAATGCACAAGAAAAGCAAGTGGTTAACTGGGGTCCCACATTTCTAGGGGTAGCCAGAGTCCAGCACAAATTTTTCCCCTCACAGGATGACTCATTTTTTGCTTTCTTCCCCTCGTGGTGGAGGAAAGGGAAGAACTCTTTTCCACCAGACTTCTTCCTTCCTCTCTCTCTGGCAGTGGACTGGGGAGAATGTTCTTCTGCCAGTCTTCTTTCCTGTCTGGACTATAGACAACAAAATGAAACTCAGCAAAGACAAATGTAAGGTGCTATACTTACGGAAGGAAAACCAAATGCACAAATACAGAATGGGGGATAACTGACTTGGCAGCAGCACTGCTGAGAAGGATCTGGGAGTTGTGGTTGCTCACAACCTCAACATGAGTCAGCAATGCAATGCTATGACAAAAAAAAAAAGCAGATGCAACTTTAGGTTGCGTTAACAGAGGCATAGCATGCAAATCATGAGAGGTGATAGCACCGCTCCACTCGGCGCTGGCTGGGCCTCAGCTGGAATAGTGTCCAGTTTTGGTCGCCAATGTATAGAAACTGGAAAGGATCCAGAGGTGAGCCACAAAAATGATCAAAGGGATGGAATGAAAGCCATATGAGCAAAGGCTGAAGGAACTGGGTAGGTTTAGTCTGAAAAAGAGGAGATTAAGGGAGGACATGATAGTGGTCTTCAGATACTTGAAAGGCTGCCATAAAAAAGATGGAGAAAAGTTGTTCTCACACAGGACAGGACAAGAGGCAATGGATTCAAATTACGGCATAGCAGATTTAGATTAAATCTCAGGAAAAACTACCTAACTGTAAGAACAATAGGACAATGGAACAGACTGCCTAGGGAGTGTGTGGAAGCTCCTTCACTGGCGGTTTTCAAAAGGAGGCTTGATAGCCACTGGTCTTGGATGGTTTAGACCCAACAAATCCTGCATCTTGGCAGGGAGTTAGACTAGATGACTCTTGCGGTCCCTTCGATTCTATAATTCTGTGCAGGGACACCCTGTTCTTTAGGGGCCCTACAAATACAAAGGGCAGCCCTGGGAAAGAGGGCACTGAAAGCTGTAGAAAAAATGGCAGCTGTATGAGGCATTGACTCATACAGCTGGCCTTGGGATGAGGCTCAGCACTCCGAAATGCAGCAATCAAGAGCCCTCAGTTTAATTCTGAGCAGCTTACCCTGGAGCTGACAACAGTATTTTTCTAGATCTTGATATGTTAAAACGAGGGAATTGCTCCTTGAGGCAGCTGAACCTGAAAGCCATGAAAGCTCAGCAGGAATTGCACGTGACTGTGCAGTGTTGAGCCAGCTAACAGCAACCGGAAGGACAGCCAGCACTTGCTAGGTTTCGCTCTAGTAAACGTCCATATTCGTGCTTTATACTGTTGGCGGAGGGGCGGGGGGGGGAGGGGTCAGTGTTTCTCTAAGCACTCAGGCCTGAAGAGATTTTTAAAAAAGGAAATACCATGGAAGGAAAATATTTCCTTTCTGCCATCTTGCGTGGTGCCATATTTCTAGACGATTGCTATGCTCGTTTCACCTATTTCTTATTTCCGCTCAGGCTGTCTTCTGTTCCTTTAAGTTATAATAACCATGAAAAAAATCTGTTGTATATGGAATCCTTTTAGAAGTTACTATGGCCTTTTACAAATCCATGCTTACCTGTCCTTAAATAATGACTTTATCGGCTGTGAATGCTTGTGTGTTCTTCTTGTCACACAATAAAATTGTGCATATCCAGCTCTTCACGTTGTTGTTATTTATTGGTATTCTAGAAATGCCGAGAGGCCCCAACTGGGACTGGAACTCCATTGTGCTAGGTGCTGCACAAACAGAGTAAGAGACAACATCTGCCCCAAACTGGTTATAGTCTATGAGCTTCATATTAGTTGCTTTATCGGGGCCGGCAGCACCCATAATTCTTGCTGCCTTCAGTGGTGGGGTCAGAAGTCTGTGCTGAAGTGTTGGAGGTGCTGAGCTGTTGGGAAAGGCCTGTACTCTGAGGTTATGTCTACCCTGAAGCTGGGAGTGAGCCTCCCAGCCCAGGGAGTCAGCTCGCGCTGCCTCCACTCAAGTTAGTCTGATAAAAGTAGCAGTGTGGGCATTGTAGCTTGGGTGGCAGCTGTGCTGAAGCCCACCCAACCTTCCTGGGTATGAGCTTGGGTGGCTATCCCGAGTCTCTGCCAGAGCCGCAAGCTAGCCCACTGCTATTTTTAGTGGGCTAGCTTGAGTGAAGCTCGCGTGGGTCTGTCCCTCTGGGCTGAACAGCTCACCCCCAGCTGCAGTGAAGACATATCCTGTATTGGCCAAGGTAACAGATGTCTAGCTCAGCCTGCTACATAAAACTGTTTATGACAGTCAGCAAAAACGAAGATAAATAGACTGGGACAAGCTGGCTTGTTTAGGTTAAAAGTGATCAGGGTGCTTCAAGGCTCCTGGTAAAGTCACAGCTTGGCATGGCAACGAGCTAAAAGAGTCTGGAAACGGGAGAAAATGTTTATAGCTCAAATGATTGAAATGTGCTTAACTTGGTTAATGTGAATGGGAGGAGACGCTCTTGGACATTATTTATCTCAGTTACTCAATGGGAGAGGGGAACATGTGGACCAAAAACATTGAGATTTACTATCATAGCTGCTATCCCCACCATATCCTGAGACCCCAGGATCCACCATGACACCACTAGGCCTTCATCATCCTGATCCTGAAGGTCATGCAGACCCGCCTGGGCCAGAGAGAGGGAGCCAAAAGACATTACCACTTCCCCCAGCTTCGCTAAGTTCTGAACATCACCTGGAATGTGAGCCAGGGTTCCTGCACTCTCACCCCTGCCCCATGTGTCCTTTTCCTTCCCCATCTCACTTCTTCTCTTCCAGATCTTTCTCTTTTGCCTTTTGTTCAATCACAGTCTGGCTCAGCTGGCCAAGACTGCCTACTTTGCCATAAGCCTTGACCGGTAACACAGCTCAGAGCTATGCCCTCAGCAGCCAGATGCTGGTGCAGGTTTGGCAGGTCCCAGAATGGCTGATAAGACCATGTGCTTGGCCTGGGTTTCTCCAGCAGCGAGGTTGCAAGTGGGAGTCAGCACCAGACAGAGAAGCAGCATCTTCTCTCTTTGCTGTTCTTTCCTCTCCCCTTATGTGTGTTGGTCTTGTTTTGTCTTCAAGGAAACAGGATCAGACTTTAACAAGAACAGCAATGACAGCAGCTGCAGCCCATCTCAACTAACT
Organism: Chrysemys picta bellii; assembly: GCF_011386835.1. NCBI lineage: Eukaryota > Metazoa > Chordata > Testudines > Emydidae > Chrysemys > Chrysemys picta. Next base: position 249,470,320 of record NC_088792.1, read on the forward strand.
TCTTCACTCCCCCCCCCCCAAAAGGGCAGTTATTACCATCTTTAATACCAGCTAAAAGTATGTCAAGCAGGGGGCTCCCCATAAAAACTCTCTCCAGCTAAAGGGAAAGGGATGTTGTTAAAATAAAAGCCTCACTTAATACCCCCATTCCTCATGCCTTAACTGGTTCTCCTGCTTTTTCAGTGGTGGTTGTTACAATGGGAGTAAGCCAGTAATAACTTGACACACAACCCTGGATTATGCTTAGGTGTTTAATGTTGTACTGTAACAGTAAACAAGGGTTTCATTAACATCTCTCTTTTCAACATCAGCATTTCACCCGTCCCCTCCCCATTTTGAGTTCAAAATTTTCCCTACAAACTTTGATGATCTCTGACCTGATGTCCCCATTTTTAAGGAAAATTTATTTTTATTTGTTTATTAGTTTGTTTCGTGGGCTGATTGGTTATTTATTTAGAGAGGATGCAAAATCTTGCTTTAAAGCAGTGGCTCTCAACCTTTCTAGACTCCTGTACCCCTTTCAGAAGTCTGGTTTTTCATGTGTACCGCCAAGTTTCACCTCACTTAATAACTACTTGGTTACAAAAATCAGACCAAAATACAGAAGTGTCACAGAACACTATTACTGAAAAATTGCTCACTCTCTCATTTTTAACCATATAATTCTAAAATAAATCAATTGGCATATAAATATTGTACTTACCGGTACATTTCAGTGTATAGTATATAGAGGAGTATAAATAAGTAATTGTATGAAATTTTAGTTTGTACTGACTTCACTAGTGCTTTTTATGTAGCCTGTTGTACAACTAGGCAAATATCTAGATGGGTTGATGTATCCCCTGGAAGACCTCTGTGCACCCCCAGGGGTATGTGCACCCCGGGTTGAGAACCGCTGCTTTAATGAGGCGGCTGAAATCCTAGCTATTGAGTAACTAGCAGTCGCTCCATTATTTGAGTATGGGCCCATCACCAGAGTTTCTGGACACCTGTTCCCAAGAGCAGTTGTTCATCATTTTGTTTGATGAATTCAATGGGAGATCCTATAGCAGCTACAGGATGGGGCCCAAAATGGCATCAGGGGCCCAAGCTATAGTTCTGGTGTAGAAGACTGTATGCTACTGTTGCACCCCAGTGCATTGGGACGAGGTGCTCAAACACAATGATGATAGGGGCTAGTACAGCATCTTTTACATCTTCCCCAATTCTGGCCCACATGCACAAGCAGGGCCGGCTCTGGCTTTTTTGCTGCCCCAAGCACCAAAAAAAACCATGCAGGGCGGCCAGAGCGGCGAACCAAAAGAAAAAGGAAAAAAAAGGGCGACCGTGCCACCCGAGGATTGGACGGAATGCTGCCCCTTAGAATCTACCGCCCCAAGCACGAGCTTGCTCAGCTGGTGCCTGGAGTCGGCCCTGTGCACAAGGGAGGGAAAGAAGTGGGATAAGCTGGTGTAAATCTGTCTATATAGTCTCTATGCCAGTCCAGGATTCCCCCACCATGGTGGAACCCTTATTGGCCCCTTTAGGGGCAACAGCACACATTGACCTCATCAGGAACCAAGGATATGGCCCTATGTACAACAAAATTGATGGAGACATTCTAACTGTACAACCTGTGTGACTGGTGATATGACACTATATGGGACACTAGCAAGACAGCTTGGACTTTCAGATATGAAATTGATCTTGTGATATTGGCTGTCAGAAAAAAAGTTGCTGTTTTTTACCATGTGAGCTAACTGACCTTGCTGTGGAAAGGACTGAGAGAATTGCCAGCATGTTATTTTAAATCCATGGGTGGTCAGGGGAAGAGGGCTAGAACCCTCATTTTCTGGCTACAATTTCCTGGTATGAAGATTCCCTCCACATTCCTGAGCAGCACTTTGGAAGAACAGAAGAAGAGACAACAGCCAAACACTCTGTCCTGGCTCTTACACTGGGCTCAATATATGGTAGAACTGGACTCTGGAAGTAGATGTCTATGGAGTATAGACATGTTCAATAAAGCAGACAATTTTAATATCAAGTCTTATTACAAGTGTGGGAAAGGAGAAGCTGAGAACCAACAACCAGTTACAGCTTCCTGTCTACCTGCCCCAGCCTAGCTAAAACAGCCCAACTCGCCCCAACTGGCTATCTTCCTCAAGGGGCCATACACTAGTTGGAGCACAACCCACTCCAGACACTCCTCCTCCCCACACCTGATGTGCCCTGTGCCAGGAGTGTGGGGTGGAAGGGATAGGACTTGCTGGAGGAATCCTGAGAAGATTTGGGGGGTAGTTTCAGCTCCTTTTGTGCCAACTGATCAGTGCAGAGGGAGCAGAACAGGACAGAGAATCTGCTCTCAAAGTATTAATTGTAGCCCATTGACCTCTTCAAAATGATGTTTGGCCCTGAGGCTGATAAGCTTGGACACCACGGATCTAACGGATACATATGGATATTCAGCCAATATATGAATCCTAGCACAAACACAAGTTGAGTCCCAAAATACATGTTCAATGTAAATTTCATTCCTTTGTGCCTCATAAAATGATCTATTTGTCTTTCTGTCCATCCAGTCATTTTAAATATTATACTAAGAGATACTTTTGGAATGCAGCTATTTTTGGAATAAAATCAAACCTCTCTGATATTTAAAAATAAATGCAAAGTTCTGAAAATGTTTCAAAAACATTAACAATATTATGCCCAGTGGAGATGTGCTACACTTTCAAGATGCATAGTTTGTATTGACAACAGTTCAAATGTATTTATGTTGTCCCATCAAAAACTTGGTAGTTTCGACTTTCAAGAGGATGTTTTTTTAAACATCTATGGTAAATGGAGATTTTGACTTGCTGCCCAGGACGCGCTGAGAGCTGCTCCTTAAAAAGAGGGAAAAAAACTAAAAGGATAATAAATCCCAACATTTTTCTCTATACAAGGGTTGTTTTAGATAAACTCGCAGCCTCTTTAATTATGAATACTACACCCAAATTTCTTTACACCAGTGTTTCTCAATGACTGGTCCGTGGACCGGCACCGGTCCCTGAGATTTCCCTGGCACAGTTTAGGAGGGCAGCAAGCTGATCCCTGGTATCAAAAAGTTTGAGAAACACTGCTTTAGACTATTGTATTTAGTAAAGACTTTTGACTCATCCATCATTATCCACACTTTACTGAGTTCACTTTAAACATCGCTGGCTAAAGCTCCAATTTATCAAGCCTGTGTTGCCTTGCAGTTGTGGGATCATTTATTTTCATTCTGAAAGAGTTGATTTGTGTGTGTGTGTGCTGCACTGAGTTATTTGCCAGAGATTCACACTGCAGAGAACAAGCGCTTAAAAATTCACTGTGTTCATCTACCAGGCACACATGCAAAGAATTTCCTTTGGGGGTGCCACTTTTGCCCATGGGACATTAGGTCAGAAGGAAGCCAGCTCATGGAGGACTCAAATACAACAACTCAGTTTGCACCTTAAAGATAACATGGCATAACGATGGATCTGTCTGCCTGTGGGTCTCTCTATCGCTGACTGTGTGGGTGAGAGAGAGAAAATGAACTTTTGCACATCTGGGTCAGGTGTGTACAAGGGGTGTTGTAATGCTCTGTCTGTACTCCATCTTGAATTATGCTAGCAGCAGCCATGTACAAAACCTGTGTTCAAGTACCGTTGTCACTATCCTGGCTTCTTTGACCAGCATGGGGAGAGAGAGATTCTTCTGAAAGCCCTGTCAGCCCGAAGAGTGCTATGCTGCCTCCATGCATATGTGTGGAGTAATGGCTATTTTAGTCTAGAGCATAGTTTCTGACGTGACTAATTAATACAGGGCCTGATTGCAGCCTCTTGCGGGAAAACTTGTGAGAAGGAGCTGAAGAGGAAGAAATCTCTGCAAAGTTCCTCCACAATTGCTCCATCAGGAGAAAAGAAGGGGCCAAACAGAGCTCCCTGCTTTTAAAGGTCCAGCCCAAGCCCCACCAAGGCCCCCCGTTTAAAAGTTTCATCTCTGAGGAGGAAGGAAACTGCCTAGAGTTATTAAATAATCACTAGATCAGTTTGGGGCTGAACTAAAGAATCCCATTTTTTTCCATTCTGGATTGACCCGAAACAGAACATTTTTGTTTTTTCTCACTGAAATTCATGCCCTCTCCCCACAGAAAATGTCATTTTGGGTCAAACGAAATGGTTTCTTTGACCTGAAACCACCTTTTTTCATTTTGTTTCATTTTCAAGTGTTTTTTAGCCCTTAAAAATAATACCTGTAGCTACATTTCTAAATAAAATGTCCCTTTGAAACAAGAAAAAAAAATCAAAACCATTTCATTTTGAAAATGCCCAAAGGAAACATTTGATTTTTTAGAAAAGCAAAAATCAATAATTTTTTCTACCTGAATTGGTGAGTGGTTTCCGTCAACCCAAGCCTCCATTTTTCAGGGAATAAACTATTCATCCAGAAATGTTTGCCCAACTCTAATTGTGACAGATCTGTCTAATGCCTCTTACGCTCCCTGGAGCGATAGCATAGCTACACTGCTGGGTGCATTGGAGCAGGATGGAGTCTTGACTCCCTGCCCCTTCCCAGTCACCCTCTGAAGATTGCTTCCCCCTGCAGGTAGAAAGGGGTGGCATGATGCACCAATACAAGGGTGTAAAGGGGTACTTTACACCCCTTTTGAATACACCCACAAGACAGGCCATGATCTGTGCCTGGTTGAGTTGCATTTATTTTCTTATCTGAGTAAGCCTCGCAATGAGCTGTGTGCTCTTATTGTACTATATTTTCAGGGCAGTTACCACAGGATGACATTTTTCATTGGTGCCATTTTACATAGATACTGTACTGTAAAGCAAGGCTGTGTCTATCTTTTCTGCATAAACCCAGCTCTGACTGGCTTATGTCTCACAGACCATATTAGGGCTCATTCTGAATTTTGGTATACTTTTTATTAGCCCTGCATTGTTGGGGGGGTTTCCCCTCAAGTTTGGATTAGTTTGATCCAGCCATTTAAATACCTTCATATAGATGCGATACAAGTTACAAAGTTAGGACAGTGGCAAAGCCGAGCATGAATCAGTCTTTGTAAGCATTGCTCTGGGGGTTGGGTTGGGTTGGGGTGGGGTGGGGGTTGTCAGACATCCTTTATGATTGTTAAAAACAGTAATTCTTGGGAACACCAGCAGCCACTTATCAGGTTTCAAATGCACTGCATTCCTCCAGATGCTTTCTTTTCTTTTCTTTCATACGTTTTTCAGGCTGACACTTGCATGCCCATTATGCATCAATATTTAGTAATTAATATACTATACATCTGACTAATACATTGTGACCTAATCCTCAGGTAGCTGTTGTGCTCGCTTATGGGCCTTGGAGCCAGCGACTCCTATGTGGCAATCCAGGTTCTGACAGTGACTTCCTCTGAGATCTTGAACAAGTCACTTAACCCCTCTGTCTATTTAGCCATCTGGACAATGGGGATACTAATGCGTATGTACCTCACGGGGCTGTTGCAGGGATTACTGAGTGAACATTTGGAATCTTCAAAGCACTATGTAAGTGCTAAGTCTTCCTGGGCTACATTCTTTACTGACATAACTCCAGTGGAGTTGCACCCGCGGAACGTTTGGCCCATAATGGCCACACAAAGCACTGTTCACTTGGCCATGTGCTTTGCTGCATTCGGGGGAGAAAGTGCAGCACTGAAGGACAAGAGTGAGCAACCCTTGCAGAGTCAGAATCGGGGAGGAGATGGGAATGTTTTTTTCTCCCCCTAGCTCCTTTCTTTTTCTAATCATTCTCCACTGATGACAGCTGATTAATGGGGGGGGGGGAGCTCCTGACTATTTTTGTTCCTTGATAATGTTGGAAGGTCCAAAAGGGTTTTGTGCCTCCCCCAGAAAAATTAGAGGGGGTTGTTCCTTGTCTGTTGTTTACATTAGAAATTGAGGTCTAGTCTCCTATGGAAGAACAAAGGAACATAGCAATCGCTTAGCAGATCAGACGAATGATCCATCTAATCCAATATCTGGTCTCTGACAGTGCACACATTCTTCACAGGAAGATGGAAGAAACTATAGTGGATAATTATAGAATAACTTGCTCAGAGGCAAAGTTTCTTCCTAACCTCTTTTCATTTAGAGGTTGGCCTCTATCCTGAAGCATGAGCTTTATATCGCTAGCATAAAAATATACCCTATGTTAAATAATTATTGATAGTCTAATTATCCATATAAATGTCTAATCCGTTCTTGAAATTGCTCTAAATTCTTGGCCTCATTAATACCTTGTGGCAATGAGTTCCATAGATTAAGTGTGCACTGTGTAAAACAGTATTTCACTGTAAATTTGTTGCTTTACATTTTGGGATTATGAGAAATCAGAGGCACATGATTTACCTTCTTTATATCGGTTGTGATTCTGTATACCTCTTACAGATCCCATTTTATTCATCTCCTTTCTAACCTAAACAGGCCCTATCATTTTAATCATTTCATGCCTCTTAGTTTTGTCTTGCATCTCTGAACTTCTGTATGGGAATTCTACTTCTGCTATTTATTTTATGAGAGAGGGTGAACAGAACTGAAGGTGAAACTCCAGATGGGACCGTACCCTTCGTTTGTACAGTCACATTTTGCTATCTTCAGTATTATTTTCTATCCCATTCCTTTATGCATCCTAACGTTTTGTTTGGGCTTGTCATTCTGGCTGCACATTGAAAAGAGGTTTTCACTGAACTGTCCACAATGATACCAGGTCTCTTTCTTGAGTGGTTACAGTTGATTTAGGACCCAGCAATGAATTTGAGTAGGTCAAAGTATTCCTTTCAATGTGCATTTTCTTGCCTTTGTCTGTCTTGAATTTCATCTGCCATCGTGCTGCCGATTCATTTAGTGTTGCTAGGTCCCTCTAAAATTCCACACCGTCTTTGACCAACCGACATAAATTTATGTCATCTCCACATTCTGCTTCCTCGCTTTTCACTCCTTTTTGCCAGATCGTTAATACATATATTAAATAACACCAGTCCTAAGCCCTAGTTCAGCAAAGCATTTAAACACATGCTAGACTGACCTCCAATTCACTTCAATGAGACGTAAGCACATGCATAAAGTTAAGCCTTTGCTTATGTGTCCTGTTGTCTGGGGATGGACTGCTGCATTGGGGTCCTTGTGTAGGACCTTAAACCATCTTACCTCTTGCATGTGAATGTTGAAAACTGATCATTCTTCCTCGTTGTTTTCTGTTTCTTAGCCAGTTTCCAATCCCTGACAGTACCTTTGTTTTTACCCAGGACTACTTGGTTTTTTTAAAAACTGCTTGTGTGGGACTTTGCCAAAGGTTGTTAGAAGGTCCAGAAAAACTATGTCAGCTGGTTCTCCTTTATACGCAAAGATGATAAGGTAACCAGAGAACTCCTGAAACAATAATATTACAAGAGACTGAAAGCTGAACAATCCAGAAAGGAAGAAATTTTTATTCAGATTGTTTAAAATTCTCAATTAGAGTGTTTGTTGTTGTTGTTTTGGATGTTTTGGTTTTGTTGTTGTTCTTGTTGTTCAAACCTTTTAAACTTTAATTCCTAATGAAAACTTGGGAGAAAGAGCATCTGCGTTGAAACTCCAGCCACCCTGCCACTTTAAATAAGGTGTGAGAGCTCCCAATAAACATCCAAGGAAGTCATCCAGCAAAGCCAGAGAAGACCAGAAGTGACATTCCTGAAATTTCTATGGTAAAAACAAGCCGAGGGCTGGGGAGGATGGGGGCGGAGGAGCTGATTATTTAATAACATCTTTCAAATTAGTTTTACACATTAAAGTAGCAAAAATGGCATAACCCCAACTTCTGTAAAATCCTTTGCCATTTACCTTAGAAGTAAGTCAATGGACTTTTTGTTAAAATGGCCATTAATTTTTATTAACCTCTCTCAAGGCTTCTGTGAGCTGAGAGAGCTGTTTTTTATTTTTTTAAGGCACAAATATGAAGCTAATTTTGTTGATCTCATTCTCTCAGAAAACTCAATCCTGCAGTTTTCATGCAGACTCCCAATTAGTTCCATATAGGATGATGTCAGTGGTCCGTGGGACTACCCATGTGCATAAAGTTAAGCAGGATTGGGGCCAAAGTCTTTATCGCGTCTTGTCTGATCTCAAAATGGTCAAATTTCCAAACAGTAATGAGAAAACCATCAGCATTTTTCAGGTCTGCTTTTCATTCTGAACCCAAAGGCCAGTGGGTTCATGGGCTGCGCTAAAAGGGATTCTAGTTGGAGCTGTTTGTTATGAGTTTGTTTAAGATATTTGTACAGTCATGATTATGAAATATAAATAGTGATATTTTGGATATTGTGTCTGTATGGGAATATTACTCCATAAAGCCAGAGAATCATATTGCGGGAGCTGCTCAGAAAAGAGAGGTTTCTACATCTGGCAACATGGGATTTCATGACTGTAAAGTAAAAATGATATTATGCACATATCCAAACATAAACACATTGTAAAGTGCATTCAGTCCAGATTCCAAACACATTGAACACTGCATGATTTAATGATGGATAAACTCACAATAATGTCCCAATGGGGGGAACTACAGACTGCAAAATGACAGCTGCTATCATTCCAAAACAAGTAATTGTTTATAAATGAATATTTTTCATGATAAATTATTGAATTACATGAAAATCAGATGACCGCCTGCTGCCAAATTTGTTTTCAGTTTCACAAGACAGAATGGAATGTGCTGCAGACAGTGAGTGAAATTAAAAGCTGCTGGTCTTTTCCCACAAAGGGCTGATATTCTCTCATAGATGTTTCCCAATGCCTCATAAACCTGCAAAATAGTAGTCCTGGGGAATGGCTATCTGGCTTGTTATCCAAAATATTTTCGATATATAGGGTTTCAGGGAATCTCTGCCTAATCTGAGCCAGTTGTAGAAGAGAGGTCAGATTTCATATTTATCTGACATTGATTTCTAGTTCAAATCCACAGCGCCCCAGTATCTGTGATAACTATTGGCAACTTAAAGCACACTGTAAAGGTATTATTTAATGCTGTTTCAGTTTGCTTTTTATTCTCTATTGTTTGCAATTGAGAAGTCTGAAAATACATTTTTCTCTCCCAATTTCTGTCTTGTTTGAATTGGCAAGCCCTCACGTTCCCCCCCATGTTTTGAATGGAGTTGAAATTAACCTGATGTAGCTGTTTTGATTGAGACAAATCCTGAAGTCCTGGCTTGGGCAAAACTCTCAGTAAAGTCAATGGGAGTTTTGTAAGACTAGGGGATAGAGACATCAGGATTTGGCCCTTTATTAACCGTGCTTTTAAGTTACACAGCACTTTCTCTTGCCATACCATCCTTGTTTGTGTACAAAAATCAACTGTAGTCAGCACAGCTCTGTGAATAGTGTTTGTCACTAATCTGCTGCTGCAAAATCAACAAGGGGAACACAAAACTGTATCTAAGCCAAACGAACCACCAGGGCTGCTGAGCTGAAGGTCTGTGGGCTTCCTAGCTTGTAGAGTCAAGGCATCTGATCTTCATTCTAAAGGCAAAGCACTGCCTTAGATGACTTCCTATGGCTGCTCCCTTGCCACAGGTTTGGGACTCCACTGTTTTCCTCAGCTGAGAACTTTAAATGAGCCACAGTCCAAAACAGGGTGTCGTTGGCTGGCCTCCACAATGGCCTAGTTAGAGCTGCGAGAAAACTAACAGTTTTGCAGTGTATACTAGTCTTGGCAAAGAATTCTGGGGAGGTTGGTTTGCAGGGGTTCAAGTCCCATGAGGTGCTGCAAAATTTGGGCTCAGTTACCAAGATGGCCCAGCTTTGGCTGTCATTCCTCTCTTTGCATCCCTCCACCAGCTTCCCCTTCTGTATTGCATCAAACCTCAGTTACATGTATTCACTATCAATGCCTTTCACAGCCCTAACTCCACCCTACCCTTCATCTCTCATTCACTATGAAGATGTCAACTCCTGCCTCCAATTGGTCCATCACCCACTTGCTACATTTTCAAACAAGCACCTCTGTGCGTTCTCCCAGGGGTGCCCCTCACGTGTGGGAGACATTCCTCATAAACATCCACAAAGCTACCTCATTCTTCCTCATCAAATCCCTACTTCAAATTCTACTTGGCTGCGACACCTACAAAAAGCTTGACTGCGGTTAGGCTGCTGGTGTCCTGAGACCACTGCCCATCATGCTGACCAGTATTGTCTTGTTGTATACAAATAAACAATAATGTCTTCAGTTTCATTCTGAAGACATCCAGACCTCCTTCATACTGGAAACATTCTCTCCCTAACATGCCCCTTACTTTTAGTTCTCTTTTAGGGGAGATGCTCAGTGGCCTTGTAGCCCCTACCTGCCACTGGTTTAGGGGACAGCCATTTGTCTCATTCCTCTTTCCTGGTACACAAGATAAGACATGGGGGCAGTGGGTCTGAACACGCCTCCCAGTCTCCTTTTGGGCTACTTGGTATTCCAGCCCCTCCAGAACCCCCGGTGGGGCCTCTCATAAGCTCTCCTTTGTCTATGCAGCTCCATAACTGCCAGCCAAAGAGCTGGGGAATTTTTTCATATGGTCTTCTGTGCCATTAATGCAGCCTTGGATCACTCAGCCCGTGCTGGAGAGCAGAGGGCATTTTGGGGATTCAGTAGTCAAGAAGGTCATGGATATTGGTCCCTTGAGTGAGCTCTTGTACGTTTCCAAATACAGAGCAAGATACAGTCCCTGCTCCAAAGAGTGTGCAACCTAAACTGATGAGATTATAGCAACTGGATTGCTAGATGTCAAATTTGGTGTCAACTTGACAGTTACCCTGTAACGTTTACAGTTTTGTTAGGATATGGGCTCTAGTAAGAGTTGCTTCATCAAGACGCTACTGCAGTGCACAACAACTTTACTGAACTACCAACTTACAAACAATGCTACATATCTTACATGTCAGTAGATGGTTTATCTATCTATCTATCTATCAAATAGGATGGCTTGTTTATCTATAGCACCTACTAGAAAAACAACTGCCAATCTTCCCCTAATTAAGGCAGATTTTTATAGAAAACGTTTTTTGTTGTTCCTGCCCTTCTGTCCATCCTTAGACTGTGAGCTCCTCAGGGCAAGGACCATCCCTTCTTGTACATCTGGAAAGTGCCTAGCCCATTGTGGGTGCTACTGCAAACAACTAGTGACAAAGAAAGACTATCCAAAACCTGGTTACAGTTATAATGGGAAGTTAATGGAATACCAATGAGTTTATGAAATGAAGATTAAAAAATCCAGCTCTAACCATAATACTGTTGGACTAGCTGTCATAGATGCAGGAATCAAATGCATTTGAATCTTCCTAGTATGAGGATGGGTGCAGATTCACCCTGGGTGAATGACTTTAAAGGCTAGAAATTGAAGACTGGTGTCTGCTCCTCCCTCTCCTTCCCCCCCCCCCCTTTTTTTTTATTAAATTGCATTGAAGATTACTTCCTAGAGCCTGGTAGTGCTGTGAGTGAATTCTGATGTTATTATGTCAGACCCTGGCGATACATATCTCTTCACAATTCAAGCATTCACCACTTTAATAGTTTTTGCTCGGTGAAAGCTTGTATGTGATGACCCTGCCTGTCAGTTGCTTCTGGATATGGCATTACACTTCTTTTGATGTTTTTTCTCAGAGCCATTTGGACATATCACCTTGTGATGAGCTTCAGATTTAGGAAAACCTGCTGGTTTTCACTGATAAAGGCAGTGGGCCCCAAACAAACAGTTTTCTGCCAGACTTGACTGTCTAATACAGGGCTGGATAAAGAGGGCTTAGTTTCTCTATCAGGAGCGGAAGTGAAGCGTAGAAGTAGAGTGCGGCTTTTAGTCTTTGCTGATCGATAGATAACGGCCTCACAAATCCTACTCAGGGGTTGCATTATCAGGAAACAAAAAGCATCTTCAGATCCAGAGATAATCAGTGTCCAGGTTAACATTAAAGCAAGAAATGATTACAAGAAAGTACTGATATTAAACTGCAATATGCCACAGGCGATAGGAATTTTACATTCAGCATTCAAATGCTTTCAGCTTTCAATGGCTAGGTATGTTTCACTAAATCCAGGTTCTGGAATGTTAATTTGTGCCTCATCACTACTAATGGGCCAGGAATTATGACATGTTTTATGTTATCATTCATTTAAAACAGATAGTTTAGATTTCAGCCACAAGCTGAAGTTTATATATATATATTATATTTATTACAAACAACAGTGAACGCTTAAAAGCCATTATTTTAAATCTAAATGACGTTGTGTTTAGTATCCATTTCCTCCAACTCTGAAATGGGCAGCCTGTGGAATCTGTCATCTTTCTCTGTAATTCTCGTGGATTCAAAGTGACAACTCCTAGTAAGTAACCAGAAACGAGAGAAAGTACGGAGCCGCGTTCCAATGAATTGTTTTACATTACTAAAGTTTAGTGGGAGCATCTGACGGAACAAAAGCAATGTAGCTGAGAAGAGAATATTATGTAGTAAATCATTGGCTATTATCAGCATTGACAAAACAGTGTTTGGTTTTTTTTAAAAAAGGGAGAACTTGTTGAAACAACCAGCCACCAGTGCCGGAGCTAAGCATTAACCTCTGGAAAGTACTATGGGCTAGACAGTGCCTGAAGGCATTGCCCTGTGTAAGGAGCAGTGCACAGTTATCCCACAGCCCAACATAGGGAGTGTGACTCAACCACAATCCTTTCCCTGCTCCCCAGTTGCTTCTAATGAGTAAGTAATCCACTAGCGGCCTTACCAGAAGCAGTTTGCCTCTTCTCCCCCTATGTTGCCTCAGCTGTGCTGCCTGGCACAGCTAGAACCCAGGTTCTGCCCAGTCCCCACCTGTGTGTGCGGAAAGGACACATGCCAGGTATGGCGTCCCTAGGCAGTCACATAAGGCTGGACCACAATTTTGTGCTTTATAGGCAAAACTAACTGAAGTGGAACACAGTTCCCCCCCTTTCTACCCCACCCCAAACACATGCTCCTACCCACTCATACAGCAGATCACCTCCCAAAAAACCTGGTGACTACTAACTTAGTTTCCATGGAGCATGGCATTTAGGAGGGAGCCTTCCAGCTCGGGTCCACAGACTCGCTCTAGCCAAAACAAAACTCTCCTGCTCATCAGCCCTCCTGACCAATAAACAGTCCTGCTGATGGGATGGGGGCCAGGCTCTCCTCAACACAAATATTTAACTGATGCTAATCAAGTTATGTAGGAGCCAAGAAGGAGCATATTGAAGAGACATCCCTAAACAGAGGACCTTTTATACTTCCACCACTCAAGATCTTGACCAGTAAAACCAAGACCTGAAATTTAATACTATTATCACGTATTTGTAGTAAAGGCAGTAGCTAGAAAACCCAGTCAAGATTGTGGACCCATTTTTCTAGGCAGATAGAGATAGTCCCTGTCCCAAAGACCTTACAATCTGAATAAGCATAGAGGAACTGCAATATAATATATCTATGAAGCCTTGGCTTCAAACAGAAATAAAGAAAGCAATGCAGTGAATTTTCAGGTGCTTCATATTTTAATTTTCAGCTTTCTACTCAAGTAAAAAGTTTTAGGCTATAATTCAGCCTCCGCTTGGGGAGAATAATTTTGACCTTGAAAATCTGATTTTATGATCAGAAACACATGTAGAATAGCATTTAAAGGCAGCATAGACTGCAGCATGATTTTATGGGGAGCTTGGGTATGCCCTTCAGAGTAATTGGGATGTGGAATGTGGAAGTAGCTTTTACAGGAAAGTAGGGCTAAGGCCTCCTGTAGCCAGCCTCAGGCAACACAGTGAGTATAATATCAAGAAGAATTCACATTCAACTTGATAATAAGGTTCATGAGCATGTTAATTAAATGAAATCTCACATCCCGGGCCCTGTTGTTTTAGCCATTAAGAGTACACAATAGCAACATGATTTTTTTCCTCTCCAGCTGTCACTATTCATTTCATTTCCATGGTTTTAAACAAGCTAAGGAACGAGTGCAAAAGTGAACTCCCTCGCCCTCACTAATGCTGGCTTGTCTTCATATTCATTTCAGGCACTAGTTGGCAACAAGGTTTTTTTCCTTTAATTATAACTTGTTCAAATAGGTTGGCCTCACCATTCGCCCCTCTGCTGAGGCACCATTTTCACTAGGCAGGGCTAGAGGGTGGATCAAAAAATGGAGCCCACTCAGTTCTGATTGTTTGAGGCTTTCCTCTGCTAAAAGTAGGAGAAAATTGGATGTTTTGAAATACAATTGGAGCACTTTGCAGGATGCAGAGATGCTAACTGGATCAGAACCATCACACTACCTGTGCACGAGGGCAGGACACTGAGAATCTCTGTAGAGGTATGCCACACCTTCTGTGAAGTACGTTGCTCTCTGAAGCACTATAGGTGCAGACAGGGCATGGTGACAGGCCAGGGGTGAGATAAGCTGTGGGTCCAATGGACTTTGTGGATCTACTGGTTCAATCAGTCAGGCTGAAAAATCAGATTCTGATGGAAGGGTACTGCTAAATCAAAGTGCAACAGGGAACATAGTCAGCAGCAATATTGCTGCTATTTGGAGAGTTCTTTGTTCTCTTTCTCTCTATATGAGACAAAGCAGCTGTTCTCTGAGCTTATTAGCATCCTATCTATGTTTCATAAATCCAGTTTGAGCACAGTTAAAGAGAGGAAGAAAACGTCATTCTATTATGGTGACATATTTTCTGGAACGTTGTAATCATGACAGCAAAAATCTCGCATGTATCACAAGAGGTGGGCTGTAAATCTTTGTGCTCCTCACTGCTGGATCTGCTGTGCACCAGGATGTAATGGAGTCCTGACCACACACCCCTCTGGGGTCACACTTTTCTTATGCCAGTTGCAAGTTTGGCAAAGAAGCCACTCTACTGGCTCTCCAACATCCAGGCATCTGGATATTGGGTGATCCTCTTTTGGCTGGCTCCTGCAGCTTTAGAGCCACCTGGCGCTGACAGTTGTCATATCGAAGGCTCATATGATAAACTCATCCTGTATTTTGGGGGCTACCAGTCAAGTCGAGCTACTAATTTACTTTCTGGAACTTTGGTGGTACCTAGAGGTGAGTTGGTATTTTGACTCCAGTATGTCTCTAATATGCACGTAACACATGAAATGTTTTGCCTCAAGGGTTCGAACACTACACTTTCAAGCCTGTTCTGCTTGAGGAATGTTTCATCTAAGTGGTAGGCTCTGGCTGACTTGTCTGTGCTTGCGTGGGTGAGTTCTACAGACCCACTAGAACTGCTCAGGCCTCTTCTCAAAGGCTGTGATTTTTGGTTGGGGGTAGAGTTTATTGTGTTGACTTCTGTTTTTTTTTAAAAAAAGAATGTTCCATATTTAATCCAGGCCAGAAATGGAAAAGGGAAACGATTTACTTTCCCAGTCAAAAGAACCCGGGCCAGATCCTCATCTGGTGTAAGTCAGCATAGCTCTACTGACTTCAATGGAATTATGCTGGTTCTAACACGCTCAGCATTTAGCCTTTTTTTTTTTTTAAATACACTAATGAGCCACCCTGCTAAGCATAAAAACAGGAGTCATTTACCCTTAAGGAGCATTTAGTGACAATCTGCATTATCTTTATGTGCAAACAGATAGCTTTGTATATGCAAAACACTAAAAAAAAAATTTAACCTTCTATTATCTTTTGGGACATTTCTCCCAAGATTCCACAACTGGAACTCCCATTTAAGTCAACATTAGTTCTTGGTAGACGAGCATTAAGCCCTAGATAGTCTTAAGAAATGTAATTTCATTATAACAAGGGGGTGGGGGCTGTAATCAGCTCTTTTAAAAATGGCTTCAGATACTGGACAAAATGTTCCTCACTAATAACTGGCCTTACAGAGTAGAGGTTGCCTTTGAAGTACCAAATACGGATACATGATCCCATTTAATGACAGCACTTTAAATTACAGGCTGGTTAATTCTATGTGAATTCTTCTCATCTGTTTCATATTTCTAGTACACATTACTGTACAATGCACTGTATCCATTGCTGTCAGTGAAACTACTGTCCTAATCTACCGTTTTTCTCAGAATCTGATAATAATGGTTAACTTTACCTTAGGAGAGAACCTACAGGCAAACATGTCATGCATAGCACAGTTTGACTAAGAACAGATACATGCCACTGGTCATAAAGGGTAAACACTTAAGATATTTAACCCAGCTGAGCAGTACTAAATGGAAGGCAATGGTCATCTGGCTTTTGAATCACCTAATTGACATGTCAGAAAATAAGCATTTTATTGACAGAAGGTGATTGCAGAGAAAAGTCATTTTTCAGTTAAATAGCCAGATACTTCCCTTCCTCCTTCTCTTTGTATTCTTTGTGCTTGGGGTACATTTTGTTGAGAGAGTAAAACTACTGCAATATGTGTAATTTTTGTGTTATTCTGCTAGCATGTCTCCATTTGATTTGTGGTGTTCCAAAGTGCAGTGATCTGCAGTGTATCCTGAAGAATACCACTGATATGCAGAGTTTCCACATTGCTTTAGATCAGGGGTCGGCAACGTTTGGCACGCGGCTCGCCAGGGTAAGCACTCTGGCGGGCCGGGCCAGTTTTATTTACCTGCTGACGCGGCAGGTTCGGCCGATCGCGGCCCCCACTGGCCGTGGTTCGCCGTCTCTGGCCAATGGGGGTGGCGAGAAGCCGTGGCCAGCACATCGCTCGCCCGTGCTGCTTCCCGCCGCCCCCATTGGCCCAGCACGGCGAACCGCGGCCAGTGGGGGCCACGATCGACCGAACCTGCCACGTCAGCAGGTAAATAAAACTGGCCTGGCCCGCCAGAGTGCTTACCCTGGCGAGTCGCGTGCCAAACGTTGCCGACCCCTGCTTTAGATTGCAGTTTTATAATTATTTTCCAGTGACGTCAGTTTGTACACAGATGACTCTCACCCTAGGTCATGATTCAGGTGTCATTAGACCAGCTGTTCTGATCCCACACAATTTAACAATAATCTTCATTCAAAGGGCCTGGTTCCAGTCTCTAACCAGTGTAAATCAGGAGGGGCGCACTGAAACCAATGGGTCAGATTCTCTTCTGCAGCCAACTTCTGCTGGGGGCCATGGGGAAGGGGGAGAGGTGCATCAGGGAGCAACGACTCCTTGATTTTCTGTCTAGTCCCATTCTCAGGTATAGGTTAAAGCAGCCTAGGGGATGTTCTTAGCTGTGCCCATGGGCTAAGGTCCCAAAGTGGTCATCCATCAGCTGGGGATAGCCAGAATGCATCACATACCAGCCACTCCCCTGCCCTGCCCTTCAGCGCCCTGATCAGACTCGTCTTTGCTCCTAACACACCCCTTGCACCTATGGGGAGAGATTCATAGGAGCTGAGTAAACTGGCTCTGTGCCTACAGGAGTCTAGTCCACGCTGGGTGTAGCCTCAGCTAGGGGTTTGCAATCAGTCTCCACTCATTGGCACAAAGGAAGGAGTGCAGGCAGAGAATACAGTGTCAAACCAGGAGATTCAGCACAAAGTGAGCAGTGAGTTTTCTTCATAATACAGGAATCATCAATGGATCCCCATTATGAACCCAATTGAGCCCTCCCCTGGAAACCACCACAGAATGGTGGAGGATTGGGAGGGGATCTTGGGATGCACAGGGAAAAGAGACTGCAGTTCTGCAGAGGGTCAGCCTCTCTGGTACTGTTCCTCTGGCCCCTCCATTCTCTAGCAGAAAAACTCCAGCTATACTACTCTCATATATAAGTTGTAGGAGATTGAGGGCACAAAGATCTAGTTAATGCTGCTTGAAAGAGAATTAAGTTAGGTGCAATCTGCTTGGATGTTCACTGTCTGTAGCAAGAAGAATGCTATGAGGAATACTGTAGCACCAGCCAAACCCTGCAGATCCTGATCGCCAGTGGTCATTCTTGAAGGGTCTTCTTCAGGGTCCCAAGGAGGGGTGGACACTGCTACAAAGGCTGCTTTCCTCCGCTACCCCATCCCTAGCTATAATGAGCCCACCACAGCCCCCTTCCTTGTGGAAGCTGAGGGGAAGATCAACTCTATAGGATGCCAGTACTGGAAAGGGAACATTATGTGACATAATGTCACAATTTTTTTTATTTTTTGTATCTTGCCCTAATCTGGTTCTGAAGTTTGGGTTTCACAGCTTTTTCTTGCCCTCCAAAGCAAGCAGATCCAACCTGACTGTATCATGATTTACATTTAAATCAACTTAAACCACCCCCAACCTTATAAAAGCCTAAGTCATGCTTTCAGTCTCAAGAAAAATATTTCCGATTCCCATTCCCCTCAATTTTGTATTTTATTGTTGAATGTTCATACATTCTGACCCTTGATAAAAGCAAAATTGTGATCCCACATACTTTACTGACACGATGGAAAGGAATTATTAAAGGTCCCAGTTCAACAAGACACCTAAGTACATGCCTAACTTTAAGAATTTGAGTAATTACACTGACTTCAGTAATATGAAGAATCCTTTTTGGGGGGTTGGACATTGAACATATATTTATATTTTCATATTGTGGCATATGATGAACGCAGAAGGCTGTCCTTTTTTCCACTGCGTCCTAATTCACATACCTCGTTGTTCTATTTTTTGGTAACAGGTAGAAGCAGGAATGTGATGAATATCTAAACCCAATTCACTTGTGTTAAGTTTAGCATTTACATAAACCTCCAGCTAACAAAAGCACCTGCTATAGGTCAGCAACAAATTCTTACCTTTCTGGTGCTTGGCAGAGAAATTAAGTCTATCAGCCAATAATTTTTAAGGTGGAATAGTAAGGCAGGCTGTTAGTTCTATGAAAAGCCATACATAATCTCAATCTACTACTCGTTATTAATATTAATTTTTATTAATACAGCACCCAAAAATGTGCTATGTGCTTTACTGAACGAAAAGAAGGACGTGCATCTTGAAGAGCTTAGAATCTACAATCACTATCAGATTCCTCCCAAAGAGGAATGTTTTATTAACTAGAAAATGAGAATAGGCTACCTTCAATTATGTTTTAACCTGCCATTCTCCTCCTCCAAAATATGGGTATTACCATTAATAAAGAGAAACTCAAACATGGGGGTGGGAGCTGACTCATCTAATGACATCTGTGTCATGGTGAACTGGAACAGGAACTTTCATCATGACCGTGTATGTGAAACAGGGATTAGAACAAAATCAGTTAGTGGCATGAGAGGAGAAGTTCACCCAGGATCACCTGCTGTCAACAATAATGACAGTGTCTCCAGGGTGGAAATGTTCTCACAAAAAAGGTAGCTCAGTCCCATGTTCCAGATTTGAAATTTTTCAGCTGATACCATCCATCCAATAATGGCATTGTGGCTCTCGTTAAAAGATGATAAACGTCTCCACCACAGTGAAACCATTTTGCTTGGCCAACATGTATGATGCTGATCTTGTCTTGGCAGTGACTGCAGTAGAATCTCATTGAGCTTCTGTAGCATAGTTAAGAACCAGGCCTACATGTCCTAGTTTTAAAACTCTTTTGGCTTGTATCTCCTCCAGATCTTTCTGTGTCCATTTTCAATAAGTTGAAACAGATACTCCCTTGTCATCCAACAACTAGAAGTACTGAGGGCTTCTTTGCAATGGCAGTGGGATGCTGAAATCTCACTATTGCTTTGTCTCCAGCTGTCCTACTTGAATAAAGTTATTAAGACAACAGCTATAAAAGAATTCCAACAGCATCTGATCTCTAGCATTATCCTAGAATTTTCCTATTCAGGCTTCTGGCATGTCTATGGCACAGATATAGCACTGTCAGCACTTTCCTTATAGCCACTTATAACCAAAAGTTGAAACCCATGCTGATCCTACTAGATCTGTCAGTGCTGTTCAACCATAAGTTATGCTGGCCTGCCTCCCTTGACTGGCAGGAGTCAATAGGCCCACTCTACGTTGGTTTCACTCATGATAGGCAGCTCTACCCAACCAGCTCTTGTGTCCAGATTCCAACAAGGCTCAGTCTTCTTCTCTCTCCTATTCATCAGACTATTCAATGAAATTGTGACAAGTATCCGGGGTTAGCCGTGTTAGTCTGTATCTACAAAAACAACAAGGCGTCTGGTGGCACCTTAAAGACTAACAGATTTATTTGGGCATAAGCTTTCGTGAGTAAAAACCTCACTTCTTCGGATGTGAGTTGCTTGCGGCTCTCTTATTGACTCACAATGAAATTGTGAGTTGCTTGCGGCTCTCTTATTGACTCACAGGTCTCTCTCTCCTCCCCTGACCTTTCCCCATCAATTCAGACTTGCATCTCCTACTGTCTCTCTGACATCCCCTCCTGGATGCCACATGCCAGCTATGCTCAAAACATGTCAAAAACGGAACTCTTCATCAGTCTTCCAATATCATCCTTCCCGCTCCTTTCTCTGTTGCTGTTGACAGCTCCATCATCTTCCCTGTCCCATAGGCCCACAATGTGGGTTTATTTTTGATTCCTCTCTCTCTCTCTCTCTCTCTCTTTCTCTCCTTCTCCTCATACACTGATTCGCTCTACAAGATTGTTTCAATTTGTGCCAACCACCAATGCTCCCAGAGGACCATTAGGGTAACTGGGGCTCACCAGGGTGCAGAGAAGTCCTGGCCACTCCACCTCCTCCTGGACACACCCCTATACCGTCCACAGGAGCAAAGGGGTATAGAAGCCTCGACACCGATTCTATGACACCAGAGAGTCTCCCAACATTGGAATTAACCTCTTTTGGCCAGCTACATTGACTTTAGTGCCACTTTGTGCCAGCAGTGCTGAATAAAGTGGCCCCAGCACAGGGGCACAGATATTAGATTCTCCAGGCTACAACACCCACCAGTCACATGGTTTCAGTGCTTTGACAGCACATAGTGAGCGAGTGGTAGAACAGAACTGGCCAACGATTATCTGCTAGGCCATTCTACGCAGGTATTTAGTGAGAAGGAAAAGGAGTGTGCTTTATGTCAGTATCTGCCTCTCAAATTACACCTAAATACCATCAAAGCCACAACAAATGATAGTGCACATGCATGCCTAACAAAGCTTTTCACCATCAGGCCACCTGCCTTTCAGGCTATATGTCCCACCAGAGTGATGCAGATACCTGAATCTCTGGTTTAAAAAGGTGCCCAGTGTCCTTTCATTGACCATTTTGATAGTTCTTAGGGCTCTGTTATGTCAATGCTGTGCCCTAGTTTGAAAATCCAGATTGAATATCTTCCTCCTTAACGACATCCCAGGCTTGTTCTCCTGGAGATCTCAGCACCTTTACTCCTACCTCCTGCACCTCCCTCCTGAGCCCCTAATCTCTGCACTTACTCAAGATGCTGAAAATACTGGTTCTAGTCTTACTGAAATCTCAAAGCAGTGAATATTGCATATAACTAAAGCACTTACTAGATGTGCTTCCTTATAATTATAACCAATCTATTGTTACTTAAGATTAACCACTATTTCTAGTGATTTTTTTTAACTATTCTGTATATAACACTGCTCTACAGCCAAAATGCTTCTGAAATAAATGTAGTCAAACTTTACTAATTCTGAGTCACTGAGAACGAAAATGATGCTTAAAATTGTTGATTGGCTCTAGTTTTCAAGATATGCTATTGGGTCAGTATATACGACCCTTGACTTGGGAATGGCGGAGGATAAGTGAGTTATAAAGGGAAGGGATCTCAATTTAAACCAGAAATGACTAAAATACATCTTTGACTGGATCTATGAATAAATCTATGACTGGGTTTGGACAGTACTTGCTTTTTAGGCAAAACAATGAATGATGCAATCTGAAGCTGGTATTGCATCATACATGATATGAATTGCATTGTGTTATTCCTAGAAGTCATGGATGATGCAATCATAACGAAGCTTACATCACGCTGCTGAACAAATTGCCCTATATCAGCTCTAGAAATCATACAGTGTCATGCTCTCTTATTTGTCAGTGTTTGATTTTGCAAAGGGACACATTTCTGTTTAGCCAAAGTGAGCAGAGATGCCTCGTACTTGTGTGAACAGTGCAGATAACTTCTGCTATGTTTGTGGTGAAGTGACTTTTGCATCACAAAAGTGCAGTATAACCACTATGGTTAAGAAAGCCTATCACCTTTATTTTGGCTGCAAAATTGGAGATCAGGACAAGAGGTGGGCCCCACACATATGCTGAAACACTTGTGCAACAAATCTTCGCCAGTGGTTGAACAGGAAAAGGAAATCTATGCCTTTTGCAGTGCCAATGATTTGGAGAAAGCCAACAGATCATACCAGCAATTGTTACTTCTGTATGATGCCTCCAGTTGGGAAAGGTGTGTCAAAGAAGAAAAAGTGGACTGTGCATTATCCAAACATTCCATCAGCTATATGCCCAGTACCCCACGGAGAAGGACTGCCAGTTCCTGATGCACCAGAATCATTCTCACTTGAGTCAGACGAGGAAGAGGAAGAGGATGAAACTTCTGGTCCTGAACCACATTTTCTCCCATCCTCCTCCTCTGAACCACACCTCATAACACAAGGTGAACTGAATGATCTTGTCAGGGATTTGGAACTACCCAAGAGTAAGGCAGAGCTGTTGGGCTTCAGACTACAGCAGTGGAATCTCCTGGCAGGTGATATTAGGGTTTCCATGTTCCGTGACCGTCAAAAGGATCTTGTCCCATTCCTCTTCATGGAAGGTGATCTTGTAGCCTGCAACAACATCGATGGTGTGATGGCAGCCCTCAACATCGTTCACAATCCAGATGAGTGGAGACTGTTCATTGATTCATCGAAGACGAGTCTTAAAGCTGTTTTACTGCATAATGGCAATGTTTTGCCATCAATTCCAGTTGGTCATGCAGTCCATATGAAGGAAATCTATGACAACATGAAACAACTTTTGAGGTGCATAAACTATGACCAACATCAGTGGCAGCTTTGTGGCAATTTGAAGGTTGTTGCTCTCTTGCTTGGTCTGCAGACTGGATACACAAAGTACTGCTGTTTTTTCTGCGAATGGGATAGTCGTGCAAGAGATTCCCACTACATCAAAAAAAACTGGCCACTCCGACAGTCATTGGATCCTGGGAGGAAAAGTGTTCAGCATCCACCACTTGTTGAATCAAGGAAGATTTTGTTACCACCCTTACACATCAAGCTGGGGCTGATGAAGAACTTTGTCAAGGCCATTGACAAAACACAAGCAGCTTTCAAGACCTCCGTGGAAAATTTCCAAGGTTAAGTGAAGCTAAGATAAAGGAAGGTGTCTTTGTTGGTCCTCAGATTCGTGAACTTCTTCGAGATGATGCATTTGACCATGCACTGCGTGGCAAGGAAAAGACGGCATGGAAAGCCTTCCAGTTAGTGGCAATAAATTTTCTCGGAAACAACAAGGCAGACAACTACAGGTTGTTGATGGAAAACCTCCTCAAGGCATACAAAAGCCTTGGTTGCAACATGTCACTAAAGATACATTTTTTGCACTCTCATCTAGATTTTTTTCCACCGAACTGCGGAGCAGTGAGCGACGAGCACGGCGAGCGATTTCACCAGGACATTGCAACACTGGAGAAATGCTATCAGGGCAAATGGAGCCCATCAATGCTTGCAGACTATTGCTGGACAGTGACAAGAGATGCTCCATTTAATGAATACAAGAGACAAACCAAGAAGCACCAAGTAGACACTGAATAGGACTAAACTATGTACATAATAGTTTTTTGCCTTTTGTTTCATAATAAATTTTATTTATATAACCCTTTTGCTGATTTTTAAAGTGTTACATAAACAGGACAGGTGAAATATTATCATGTAAAGCAACCATAAACACGTGAAAAGACCTAGGTGTACAATTTATGATTAAAACTCTACTATCTGCACAATATACATAGACATAAAATGTAAAAACTTAAATATCTTAGAAACAGTAGCCAATCAGTTGTTTTCATTGTCATATTTGAATTCAGCACATCAAAATACATAATAAATAGCACATTTTATCTCTGAAGTAGATGACTTCTAAAAAATTGTAGACCAGTGTAATGTGAATACATACACATAGTGGTGAGTTAAATCCAGGTAGGTTTGAATTCACTCTTTAGTTAATTTTTAACTCTTTTAAAGTAGGTGCTTGATTTTCAGTCTGTTCTTAACTAGGCCTCCCATCTTACACCCACAATTTTGCATGCAGACATTAGTTAATTTGTCGTCTTAGTACCGGATTTGAGTGTGCAATTCCTATTTAGATATTTAGAAATCCAAAAATGACCCTATTGTGTCTACGAATTACAGGTGTAACAAAGGAGGCCATTTTAAAAATAAAATACATGGGACAAATGTATGTCATGTATCTTATAACCCATACATGAAAATGAACCAGATGGGATGAAAGTATTACTCTATATAGAACATAGAAAATAAACTAGTAAATCTGAGAACTATGAAGTCACATCATTGGCAAAAAATGCTGATAGCTGATCAAATTAAATGTTGGAATACACTGGCATGTACAACAGAATTGTATTTCCTGACTATATTGGATTCTTTTTCCTATTGGTAAGAAACAAAGATACAGGAGTTGCTATCAAAGCTAAACTCTCTTTTTATTTGGAAATAAGTTATTTCAAAACCCAATCGGGGAGCAGTTCAGAATAACTGTATTATTACTACCCCAAACTTTCTAGTTTTGGTGAGACTTCTGTTGGTCTCTCTCTCTGTTTTCTTAGCTGGCTACAATTATAGAATTTTAAAAATACAGTACCCATAGTGAAGTATTTGGAGCTCAGAGAGTATTATTTAACGCAGGCCGGATAACATTCTGAGGGGAGGTGTTAAGTATGAAATCAAAAGAATTCACTTTGGATGCTCTGTTCCCTGCAGTGGGTCTCATAGCATGTAACTGCATAGGCACATCATGATGGACACTTTTTACGGCAGATAACTGACATTATTAGTGCTATTGAAGTGTTCATTTGTTTTCCATCAGAGTGATGCACAATTTCCTGCATTTGTTGCCCTTGAGGTGTTCTCTGTTAAGAAAGAACGAAAGAAAGAACATTAATTTTGACTATTAACATATTCACCCCAAATTAGCCATGTCAAGATTCATAAATAACTCAATTAGCTGCACTGGAGCAACAGTGAAAAGACGCTACAGGATAAAAATCCAAATGAAGCAAAACAAATATACCTATCTCATAGAGCTGGAAGGGACCCTGAAAGGTCATCAAGTCCAGCCCCCTGCCTTCACTAGCAGGACCAAGTACTGATTTTGCCCCAGATGGCCCCCTCAAAGATTGAGCTTACAACCCTGGGTTTAGCAGGCCAATGCTCAAACCACTGAGCTACCTCTCTGCTTTCTGGGAAGAATCCCACTAGACACATTTTCACAGGTTTTTATGCACCTAGTGAAGTGTTCTCACTCCACTTAATGAAATATGAATTATACCCATTTTAAAAGTGAGCTGGCAGGGAACTGAAAAATACAGCTAGTTTTTCACTTCTGAGGAGACAAGGCTCTAAAAATGTCTACTTGGAGCATTTAACAAGCACGAAGATGAGTGCATCTCTCCAGTGCTTTGGAAATGTTGACTCACCCTTTCCTATATATAATTAAAAATACGGGGCAAGATCCTCAGTGGGTGTAATTTCACATAACTCCATTGAATTCAATGGAGCTGTACCGATTTACACCAGCTGAGACTCTGACCTCTGGATTTTCAGATTTTAAGTGCTGTCAGAAGAGTAGTTATGGCTGCAGTACAAAAAAGAGCCTAGTGTGGAAGAAGAATCTGCTTCCTATCTATATATTGTAAATGTTCCTGCATTGTTCCAATTAAAATGAATAACGCATGAAGGAGAAGAGAAATAGGCTGATAGTTCAGCTGTAACAATTTGAGACCCTCATCCTGGAATTGGGGCTGTGTGACCACAAGAGTCTAATTCTGGGCCTTATAATCCAAATAAATAAGTAAATACTGGCAGCCACAGTGTACAGTAAGTTAAAATAGTGTTCCAGTAAAACAGACACCAGAGTTTCCAGCGTCCTTATAAAGCTCCAGAGATTAATTGTTTATGTGTATAACTGGATCTTCTTGTCATAGCTTAGGGAAACAAACCCCTTTCATTATAATCGTCAAAATCAAAACTGTTTGAAATTTTGAGAGCTTATAAATGTCCACTAGATAACATTGAGTTCCTGTAAAAAAAAATAAAAAAAATCTCTCCCTTCTTACAGGACAAATGCAAACCTAAAGTTCCAAGGCTATGCAATATACAGATATATCCACACTCATGTATATATCTGTCACACTTTACCAGTATAATGTACATATTTATATACATTATATACATTATAAAAAAGTTATTTTGAAAAGTCAGTAAGTCAAGCTCAAAAGTTAGGAAATGTCAGAATTAAGGTTGCGTTTGTACAAAAATATACATCCCTCAAAAATTGCTGGTATTTTGACTTTTCATCTCAATTCAGAACTTCTCGCAGGACAGAAATTTTGATTTTTGTCAATGGGTTTCACAGCTCTATAACTAGACTTGGCAGAATTCAATTTTTGTATTTTATAATCTCAATGGATAATCTCAATGTTTCCTTTCAAGCAATTTGTATAAATGTTAAATTGTCACAGTTTCACGGAATTATGGGTTTTAAGCATTTTTTACATTTTTATCCATTTAAATTTTCCCAGTTGTGGAAAATTATGGGGAGAGAGGTCAAACAATTTATTGACAATAGACCTTCAGATTCAAAAAGCTAAAGTTTATCATAATTAAAACACAACTTGTCAACATCACAGGCAGGGCTTTCTGGCTTTTTGGCCGCCCCAAGCAAAAAAAAAACGGGGCGGCCAGAACGGCAAAGCAAAAAAAAAAAAACCTGCGGCGCGGCCAGAGCACGGGTGCAGGGGAACCAGCTGGGGGGGAAAGGGGGAGGGAGCGGGTGGGTGGGAGAGAGAGAGAAGGGGGCGGCCAGGGCTACAACAGGGGCTCTGCCACGCGGCCCCTCCCGCTGCGCTGCCTCCTGCCACAAGGGCTCTGCTCCGGTCGGCGGGGAGGAAAGGAAGAGGACTGCTCTGCAGGGCGCTCTGGTTCTCTGCGCCGCCGCCCCCCTACAGGGCGGCCGGAGCGGAACAAGAACCAAAAAAAAAAAAAAAAGCGGCCGTGCCGCCCTAGGATTGGGCAGAATGCCGCCTCCAACAATCTGCCTCCCCAAGCACCAGCTTGCTCAGCTGGTGCCTGGAGCCGGCCCTGATCACAGGTCAAAATATACACAGTAAATAGCCTTAAATCAAACTCTAACAAATTCTCAAGCAGCATTTTTCTCACTTTTCCTATCTGTACATTTTTATTACTAACAATGAAAATATTTTTTCATCAGTTTGTGTGTATATAGTGAAACCAACGTTTACTGGCATTTACTGATAAGAATCTAATCTTTCCAAGACTTTTATAACTTGGCCAAATTTGAGTGAATTTTCATGATAGCAGCAAAGCGCACATCCCACCACCACTGCCTCTCCTGCCCCTCCCCGGCCAAATTTCAAGCCCCTGTTCCAAAGCATGGACACACTACAGCTTCTTAATGAAATGGTTGTAAGATTCTTTTTACCATAGGCAAAACAATGTATTTTTCCCTAATCTCATTCTCAGAAGTGGCTGAACTGTTTTAGCTGAAATTGTCCCCAAAATTTCAGTCCGAGGCAGATATTCATATGGGAAATTTCATCCCAAATGGTTACATTTAGCCAAGTTATCAGCAACTGAAAGCAGGGTTTTAAAATGGGATGTGTTGGGCAACTTTAACTACAGGCAGCACTACCAGCTGCTCTTATAATATGCTTGGAAAATGTGTCAGATATATCCATGGATGGAAACAGCTAGAGGAACTAGTTAAGAAGTAATTCATAAATGCCGTTGGAAATCATAGCTGTCTGGATTTACTCAGGGCTACATAGGTTAATTCATAATAAAGGCTGAGAATGAAGGAAGAACTATTTTACTCCAGGTGAAGCACAAGTCCAGCCACCCAAGAGGATTCAAAAGACATCTCAAGCTGTACCCATTAAGCACTCCAGCCTCCATCATGACCCTACCCAGCTGGGACCAGTGGACTCCTTCTTCCTGCCTCTCCCACAAAGCCAGCAGCCTTTCTTCCTCTGCTCCTCCCAATCTTCCTGTCTGCTCCCAACAACCCCCCTACTAAGTAAACCATTTACCGAGCAGACTCCCTCCATCTACCCAGCAAAACTCCTCCACCCCCCCACCCAGTGTATCCCCTCCCTTGCATTCTCTATCCAGCAGATCCTCTTCTCCCACCCAAGCATCAGACATTCCCAGTCCTGCTTCCACGAGTCCCTAGATTCACCTTCAATGGAATGTGAATGGAATGGAAAAAGAAAACATCCAGTGTTCTTGACTCTGATGCTTTACTTTAATTTTGTTCACTGCTTAATTTCCAAGATGTAAGGGGCCTTGAAAATAGGGTGACCAGATGTCCCGATTTTATAGGGACAGTCCCGATTTTTGGGTCTTTTTCTCATATAGGCTTCTATTACCCCCCACCCCCGTCCCGATTTTTCACACTTGCTGTCTGGTCACCCTACTTGAAAATAGGATGGATGACAAGTTGAATGACTGGCAGTCAGAGATAGACAGAGGCCTATCTTTCTCAAGGGCAGGGCCGGCTCTAGGCACCAGCAAAGCAAGCAGGTGCTTGGGGCGGCAAATTTGCAGGGGCGCAAGAATCCAGCGTAAGAGCTGAGAACCAACAGGGAGTCCTGGGAGCTGTAGTTCTTTGGTTAACTCCCTGCCTATAGAGCCAGCACTGGAGCAGGGAAAGAACTACATTTCCCAGCATTCCTGTGGCCGCAATTAACAGGAAAGGGAGGGGGAAGGAGTGTAGAACTGAAACCTCATGCTGCAGCTTGCTGTAAATGGTAGGAACAGAGCCAGCTCTAGGTTTTTTGCTGCTCTCCCCCCCCCCCCCCGCCCTGGGCTCCCTCCTCACCCGAATGTTGCCCCAGCCCTGGACTCTCCCCTGCCCACACCCCCTGCTGCCCCAGCTGTGGCCCCCACCTGCACCCCCCGCTGCCCCAGCCCTGGGTTCTCCCCCCACCCACATCTCCTGCCACCCCAGCCCTGGCCTCCACCCACATCTCCTGCCACCCCAGCCCTGGGCTCTCCCCCCACCCGCACGCCCTGCCGCCACAGCCCTGGGTTCTCCCCCCACCCGCACCCCCTGCTGCCCCAGCCCTGGGCTCTCTCCCCACTCGCACCTCCTGCCGACCCAGCCCTGGGCTCTTCTCCCCCCCCCCCTGCACCCGCACCCCCTGCCACCCCAGCTCTGGCCCCCACCCGCACCTCCTGCCGCCCCAGCCCTGGGCTCTCCCCCCACCCGCATCTCCTGCCACCCCAGCCCTGGGCTCTTCTCCCCCCACCCTGCACCTGCACTCCCTGCTGCCCCAGCTCTGGCCCCCACCTGCACCTCCTGCCGCCCCAGCCTGGGCTCTTCCCCCCCACACACACACACACACCCGCACCTCCTGCCGCCCCAGCCCTGGGCTCTCCCCCAAAGAAAGAATTGGGTGGACTAAATGGACATTGCACCTCTCTATCTGAAGCCTAGCAAGGCAAGTACGTGGATCCCACTAGAATTTAAAATGAAAAGTAAGGGAGGGGAGGCTCTACTAGACTGGGCAGCTTTAGATACAGTACCAGGCATGTAGGAGGTTTTACACTTCTAAGCCATGGAAGCAGAAATTGACTTTTCTTTTCCAGATTTAGCTAATATTCAGAAAGGGAATCCAGCACCTGCCTTCCAGATTTGAACACCCTCAAAATTCAGGAGTGCTCAAGCTCAATGTGGGCAGCTGTTATTTCATTTCTCCCAAATCAAATATACTGATCCACTGTAACTTGCTGTAGGAAAAAGTAGAATAAATTGAGCAAGAAATGCTTCCCAGTGGTTATTAGGACTGGAATTGCTATTTTCAACAGCCATTGCTTTTATTATTATTATTATTAAGTTTTAGTTTCCTTTGTTTAAAAGGAAGACAGTGATATTGCATTGGCAAATTCCCCATAGAAACAAAGAATGGAACAAAAGAATAATAAAGGCACCTCAACTTTTCCTCATTTATGTAGGACAGTCTTGTAATATGCATCCAGATATTCTCCAATCACACAAGCTGAAAATTGTTCCACTTTACTGCAATTCTATAATCATGGGAACCAATCCTGTCTGTGTTCTGTGCACATCCAAAATTCCTGCTGAATGAGCCACCCTGGGAGCGAGTTACCAGTGACCCAGGGTTGGGGCGGGGGGGGGGGGGGCAGCAAAAAACCTAGAGCCGGCCCTGCTCAAGGGTGATCCCCCCCCCATGTGGTTGAAGCGATGATCACAGCATCCCAATGAAGCGTTGGAGCATATGGCAGTGACAAAATTAGGGTTACTGTACGTCCAGTTTTTCCCGGACATGTCCGGCTTTTTGGTAATCAAACCCCCGTCCGGGGGGAAATTTCCAAAAAGCCGAACATGTCCGGGAAAAATACTCGCAGCTTCTGGCATCCCTGGCTTACCTTAGAGCGGGCTCCGGTGGCTGCTGTGCTCCCTGACTCCTCGGCTCTGTAAGAGCCGAGCTGCCCGAGCGCTACCGGCTTCGGGCAGCCCCCATGCCGCCAGACCCTGCACCACCGGCCAGGGACTTCCGCTCCGGGGGCGCAGGGTCCGGAGGCATGGGGGCTGCCCGAAGCCGGTAGCGCTCGGGCAGCTCGGCTCTTAAACAGAGCTGAGGAGTCAGGGAGCAGCACACAGCAGCTGCCGCCGGAGCCTGGGAGGGGAAGTGCCCGGCCGGGGGTGCAGAGTCCGGAGGTCTGGGGGCTGCCCAAAGCCGGTAGCGCTCGGGCAGCTGTTTCATGGCTGGGAGGGAGGAGGGGGAATACGGGGGCTCAGGGGAGGGGGCGGAGTTGGGGCGGGGCGGGGACAAGGCCCTGTGGAGTGTCCTCTTTTTTTAATTTTTAAATATGGTAACCCTAGACAAAGTTGTTCTCAGCAAAGCTGCAGATTGTATACTTTGTGGCTGCTGAAAAGCAGGGGTGTCATTTGCTGTGGGGCAAGCAGGGAAGTTGCCACCACCCCATACTTTGATTTGCCCTTCCCCCAAATTTTCATAGGTCTATATACTCCGTTATGTCGTCCACCTTTCACCTCCCCAGCCCAAGCCCAGCCTGCAGGATATGAACATAAAGAATATAAGAACGGCCATACTGGGTCAGACCAAAGGTCCATCTAGCCCAGTATCCTGTCTTCCAACAGTGGCCAATGCCGGATGTTTCCGAGAGAATGAACAGAACATGGCAATTATCAAGTGATCCATCCCCTGTCTGCTATAATCACATATAGTTTTCTATATGCTGACACAGCTTTGCCTCCCCCAGAAGTTTTCTGAAATGCCCCTGCTGAAAGGTGGTGTGGACATAAAGGGCTGAGATCTCACCCCTGGTTCATGACTTGAAACTTCACTTTAACTTGCTAGACGTGGTAATTGTTAACCTCAGCCAGAAGCAGGGGTAGCAGGAAGCAGTAGAGTCGTAATCACTTGAGTAGGTGAGTCTAAAGGAAACTAATATGGCATGAGACATCCCAGTAGTGTCTGATCACTTTCCTCAGCAGGTTGAGGAGGACCTGCCTGGCAATCCAGCCATGGTGGCCTACACCAGGAAATGAGGATAGCCACTCATATAATGTCTACGTTGGGAGCAAGGTTTTACCTGTCGCGGGTAGTTCTCTTATGTTCACATGGACATTCAAAACCTCAGCTGCTGTAAATGAGCCTAGCTCCATTGAAATCAATGGCGCTAGGCTGATATACAGCAGCTGGGGATCTAGCTCTTGCCTTAGCGTTTATAGGCCAGTGGTGATGGTGCTGTCTGGCCCTAACATAGATAATAGGTTAAAGAAAGAAGGAACATGACAATCTCAAGGGACTACAGAAAAATTCACCCTTTGGCTCTGCTGGGGTGAAGGATGGTCCCCAAGTGGCAATGCCCAGTTTCTCAGTATGGCGAATAAGCAGAAAGCTGGAAGCAGATCATACAAGGAGGATGCAGCTCGGTGGAGACCTGAGATCAGATTACGTTCTCATAACAAGAAATGGGGGCCTGATTATAAAAGAGGGTAGCAAACTGCAAGGATTAACTTCTGGTTTCTGAAGAGGCAGAGAAGGTATTCTATTGAGCAGAATAGTAACAATTACAGTCTGATACTCTCGTAAAAGCCTGCAGCTTTTTCACCACTTGTCATTAAATAGCGTGGAGTGTGTTCATTCAAGCGTGCCCCACCAAGCACCTGTTTACACTGTGCCTTGAATTTTGACGTTTGGGTAAAAGTAAACAAGCAGGTGAAGAGGTTGAGATGATGAAAGACAATAGACCATTACCAGAGACTTAATGGTGTTGTAAAGGAGATAAATGTCTTTGAAGTAGCACCCTTAAAACCTGTGACCTTTGGGATGACCTTTCCTTTCAGATTATGGTATGCAGATTGTTTTATACTGACTAGTGCAAACAAAGCGGACAGAGCGAAGGTTTCAGCCGCTGTGCAAGTCAAATACTCAGACACCAAACCATCCATATAGCCATCTGTTTACTTTATCTTACCAAAAGTAAAACTCAGCCATGATTGCCAACTTCTTAGAAACATTTCTCACACTGCTACAGAACTGCAGCTGCCACAGGTCTGTTATTTCCATCTGAACTCCATTCAAACAGCCAAATCCTAAAATTCTCATAATTGTCAATGGACCCCGGTTTGGCCCCATTGTTTCTATGGACTTGTTTAAAAAGAACAATGAAAGTTGTACAGACTGATTAGTTGAAGTGGGCTTTTGGTATTCACTATTTTATCCCCAAGCAAGAAACTTGGTTAACCTGAGCTAACAATCTATCACTCACTTATGCCAAAAGAATCCTTGTGAGAACGTTGCAGTCTTCTCAGAAATCACCAGTGTTAGACAGGTTTGACTTTACGCTGCTTCAGTTGTCAGCTCTTTGGGGCAGAGGCCATTTTTTGTTCTGAGTTTGTACAGCACCTAGCATAGTACAGTCCTGATCCAGGAGTAGGGCTCCTAGGTGCTACTGTGATACAAACAATCAATAAGAAGAATATGACAGACTGGACATTTCAAGTTCCGGGCTGTCTTTATCTAAAATAGGAACCCTAAGCAAAGTGTTTGAAACTTAAAAAAGTGTACATGTGCAGTCAATATTCCTAAAATAACCTTAACTCTGTTGCCATAAACCATCTTGAGAACAACCAGAAAATCTGAGATAACCTTATCCAACCATCTCACAGACTGATCTCATGGCTACCACAATGAAAGTAACTGCCGTCTAGTCCTGCTCAGAGCCAGTCTAGACAGCCTGGTAGTAAAAATGTGGGCAGCTACCAGTGCCTTGTCCATTCTAGAGCTCCAACCGCTGCTAACACTGGCGGAGCTACACCAGTGTTAGTGCCACAATGGGAAATTTAAAGAAAAAGTATAAACAAGTCAAAGAGGGGAAAAAGTGGCTGGATCTCATTGCTACAACCAGAAATATCAATATTACACTACACAAATGGGTTATCGCTAGGGCTCCGTGTGTGTCACGGAGGTCGCAGAAATCATGGATTTCGTGGACTTCCTGCGACCTTGGTGACTTCTGCAGCGGCCAGTGTGACCTCCAGCTGCTCAGGAGGCCCTGGGGACAGCCACACCGGCCACTGCTGGAGCAGCTCCGCAGCCAGCCGCTCGTGTGGCCCCTGGGCCAGCCAGCCACACCAGTGCTACTGAAGCAGCCCCAGCCGCAGGGCCAGCAGCACCGCAAGCAACGGTCGATGCAGCTGGCTCTGGGGACTGTCTGAGCAGCAGTCCCAGGCCAGAGCAGCTGCTGGTCGCACGGGCGCTCCTCCCAACGGCGGTGGCCAGAGCAGCTGCTGGTCCCACGGGCGCTCCCCCCAACGGCGGCAGCCAGAGCAGCTGCTGGACCCCAGGCACACCCCCTCCAGCAGCAGGCCCCCCGGGGCTTCCTCTCCCACCTCAGCAGTTGGTGCCGCGGACCCCCCGGGCCTTCCCCCCGGCTGCTGGTGCTGCGCCCCCCATCCCTCCTAAGATTCAATCAGGTATTTATGGTATGAGCCATGGACGGGTCACAGGCTGTGATTTTTTGTTTCTTGCCCGTGACCTGTCCATGACTTTTCCTAAAAATACCGATGATTAAATCATAGCCTTAGTTATCACAAGTGCATGTGATTGTTATGCTACAATAGAAATGAGGCTGTGATTATCTGATTTCACAATGCATTGTGTTGCAATTCTATTTTTCATACACAAATCCAAATTTCTAGGGCCAGGTTCTGGCCCCACCTGTCATCTACACTCAGGTATAGGGTTGCCACTTTTCCAGGATCATCCCATTTTTAAGATAGATGTCCAGGGAAATTGGTAAGGATGCTCAATACACAGGGCCTGCTGTCTCTTTTTTTGAGGTAAATGGGATACAGATCAGTACAGGTGCTCACTACACATTGCCAGCACTTTTGGGGGCTCAGGATCATCCCATATGTCCCACCCTAGAGGTGGCATCCCTGCTCAGGTGGCACAAAAGGGATGTTAAAAGGACCATAACAAACCCATGGGAGAGCTCCCCCAGCAAAGGAGCTGTGTAGGGCTGGAATATGCATCTCTACATGGCCCCATCTGGTTTAGGGAGTATGCCGGGACTGGTGTCATGGAAGGAAAGAAGCCATGTGGGGGAAGGGTAGCTCAGTGGTTTGAGTATTGGCCTACTAAACACAGGGTTGTGAGCTCAATCCTCAAGGGGGCCATTTAGGGATCTGGGGCAAAAATCTGTCTGGGGATTGGGCCTGCTTTGAGCAGCAGGTTGGACTAAATGACCTCCTGAGCTCCCTTCCAACTCTGATATTCTGTGTTGGATAGGGCCAGATTAAGGCAGTGGTTCTCAACCTTTCCAAACTACTGTACCCCTTTCAGGAGTCAGATTTGTCTTGTGTACCCCAAGTTTCACCTCACTTAAAAACTACTTGCTTGCAAAATCAGACATAACAATACAGAAGTGACACATCACACTATTACTGAAAAATTGCTTGCTTTCTCATTTTGTCTGTATGAAATTTTAGTTTGCAGTGACTTTGCTAGTGCTTTTTTACGTAGCCTGTGGTAAAACTAGGCAAATATCTAGCTGAGTTTATGTACCCCCTGGAAGACCTCTGCATACCCTCAGGGGTACACATACACCTGGTTGAGAACCACTGAATTAAGGCATAGACATTATACGCCCATGCCTAGAGTCCCAGCTCCTGGAGTCCCATGATGAGATCAGACTTTCAACTTGCATTTAAAAACAATGTTTCTAGAGCTCATGGATGCAAAGAAAATCTTGAAAACCTGAATGTAAGAGCTGCTTGCCTGAGTCTGCAGAGCTCTTGAAGCCACCACTCCAAGTGGTGTGAACTGCCCTGTTCATCTGAATTCTGAAACCTACTGAGGCTCCAGGGATGGGTGGCATAGTGTAGGTGAAGGGCCTTGGCCTGGGGGTGTGGCCATGGGGGTCCCATACGGATTGTGATTAGGACCCCCAGATTTCTTTAATTGGCCTTGATGTTGGGAGAACAGGGAGAGAGAGACTGAAGGGTTTAGTACTATGGCAATTCCGGTTGCTTCATTCTGAAAATCCACACTTTGAGCTCTTACAGAGCAGTTCCCCAGCTGGGGCCTGACTCAAAGCCGACCGACGTGACTAGAAGGCTTATCACTGAGTTCCCTGGGCTTTGGATCAGGCTGCTGGTGAAACGCGGCCTAACTCCATTCCCAAGGAACTGACATTTGCGTTCCCCTGATTTACACCAGCTCAGGATTTGGCCCAAAGCCATTATTCATTGTGTCAGTGCTTTTTTTTTTTAGACCTGAATTTTTTAACTCTGAATTTCCTTGGTTTGGGGGTCTTATTTTGTGTTTTTAAGTAACGTTTTTGAACTGCAGTATACACTCAAAACACTGGGATTTGCTGGTAACACTAACTTCACTGCAACAACTTTTTTTTCACATTTACCTGTTCCCAGAGATCCCTGGCTGGCTGTCCCAGGGTCGGACTCTGCTGGTGCATGCGGGGTGATGGGCTGGTCAGGCACTCTTACTGGAGAGTTCCTTGACTCTGGAATTCACTCCCCCAGCACTCGCATTTTTTTGACTCAGTGCAAGAGGTATTTGTTCACTGTGATGTTGTCTTAATTTGGGCCTGTGGCTAGCTGGTATTTGTCCCCTGGATGGGTGACATGGCTGCGGCTAGTGGGGAGCCTGATTTATGCCAGTTGTTTGACTTGTGACAACTGCTACCAACAGTTGTTCCTTTAATTTCTATGAATGTGCTTTGACGGCTCAATGGTGAGCTCAATACAGTATAAATACACAAATATTAAACTATAAAATAAAATATACACTATCAGCAGCTCAGCTTAGGGGAATGAGCAGGGCATCCTCATGCACAGAGGGACTGAGACCCAGACCCACAAAGGTTCCTAAATACCTCTGAGGCTCTGGGCCTGACTGACTTTCTGCCTGACATCTTTGTTCCCTCCTGACCCCACCATCATCATCACTGTGATTGAGGAAATCTTCACCTGCAGCCATGGATAGATTGCACATGAAAGGGACCATTTACCCACTCTTCCTTCTCGGGCATTGCTTTTTATTTGTAGTTGGAGCTGTGTGAACAACTGAGTTTTTGGTTTGCTGGCTATTCTGACTTTTTAAATTCATTTTGGCCTGAACTGAAAATTATTTTTTTTAAATATTTTCAGGGAAGCAAAAAGTTAAAAAAAAAATCATTTTGTATCTAGTGAAATGTTTTGTTTGATCTGAAACTGAGAATTTTGGTTCAACGTTGAGCCTTTTAAAATGTTTTTGATTGGGTCATAAAATTAAAGGAACTTTTGAAGCAAAAAGTCAAAATGTTTCATTTTGAAAACGTCAAACAGAGTTGTTTTGATGTTTTCTGTTTTTTGCAGGGGATCGTTTTCAACTGAAACAATTTGGCAAAAACCAGCACAAATTCACAACCTGTTTAGATGTCGCCAAATCTGCATTTTTCCCTGGAAAAAGAGCTTTGTGTGAAAATGTCACCCTGCTCTATTTGTAATACATATAAAAATAGTACCTATTTGAGAGCTGGATTTTGACCTATTTTATATGCCTTTATGTTGCAGCCCCTTACTCCCCTGCACTCACTACCCACCTTGGGGATAGCACTGCGGGGGGGGCGGTAGGGAGGGGGAGAGAACAGCCTCCTGCCACGCAGGTAGGTGGTTAGTGGATAGACAATGGACAAAGCCTTGGTTCTGCCCTGCAACAGAACACAATTGAGACAGCACAGCCTGAGAAGTAATCTGCTCCAGGTGTAGTGCTAACGCAGAGAGCTTCGCAAGGAGGGAATCTTGTGTTGTCTGGTCTGCTCATGAGGCAGCGTAACAATGTGCTGCCTCTTGCTCAGGTTGGGGGGCAAAGGTGCAGTGTAGCCCAGTGCCTTTCCCATACATGAAAAATACAATTGCATACAAGGAAAAACTTGAGCTAGCAGCTGTCCTCACCCCAGGACCAGAAATTAATAAACTAAAGATTAAATCAAACCTGAAATGTTTTTTTAAAAATTTTTGGTTCACCAAAACTTAGATTCACCAAGACTCAAAATGATTTTTTTTTTTTTAGATTTTCAAAGTTGTCAGCAAACCAAGAAATCCACTATTTGCATGGCTCTATATTTAACCCTGTAATATGGTGGGCCAGTGACTGAACAGAAGTCAGCAAGTAATGAGCATTGTGGCTTTATTCTAATTATCTGTGCACCGTGGTACTGGCACGGCAAAGTCAGAATATTATCAAAGAACTAAGCCCCCTGGGTGATATTACAAACCCTGTAGATCATAAACATTGTTGTTCACCTAGTGAAAACCTGAAGAGTTACTGTGAGTTTGTGTTTTTTCCTTGCTGCATTTTTAATTTGCTTTTATAGACATATTATAATGAATTTGCCAAGGTAACTGTAGAAAGTACTTAGAGCAAATCCTGCTGCTCCCTATATCCCCTTCCCCCAGTGAGGACACACAAGATCCTAAAAGCAATGGAAATGAGCTTTTCTAATACACGGGAATGGGGCGAGCAGGAGGGCAGGCAGTGGAAAGCCCTTGCCCTTGTAGCCCTCAGTGCACAGCATAGCTTCCAGTTGGCCCTCTCTTCACTGGACCACGCGGGGGACAGGGATCACTGAGGAGGATTAATCAGTGGGGACTGTGCCTTTAAAGGCTGAGCTAGAGTCTGGGACAGCCGGGTGCTGTCATGCTGCTGCTGTGTTGGAACCAGACACAGAATGAAGCAGAGCAGTTGCAAGCTCCTTAAGCGCTGAGTGATCACTGACCACCACATGGTACCAGGAGTAAAAAGAAACTAAGAAATATCATGAATGGATCAGGTAAAAGTCCCAACAGAATTGAAACTCTTTGGAAATGTGGCAAGTGGGAGATTTAAACATTGCTTCACTCTGTATCTGCAAGCAATCGATCCCAGCAGAAAGGAAGACATTCAGTAGGTAGCCTTATTTTTGACAATACTGTAGCTGGTTCTGAAACACCTGATGTGTTTAACAGTTTTCAGTTAACTCCGGCATAGGAAGTGAACTATGAAGCTACATTACAGAAATTTGAGGAGTACTGCACTCCCTGTAGAGATGAAATGAATGAGAGTTAAGTGTTTAAACAGAGTGCAAAAAGCAGGTGAAACAATAGTAGAGTCTGTGACTAGTCAAAACTGAAGAGTCAATCTTGTAAATTTGGGGGTCTGAGTCCCTAGTAAGAGCATGATTGGGATCTGGAACAAAAAACTCAGCAACTGCTGGAAGACCAAGAATTAACCCCTGACAAAGCAATAAGCATTCACCAAGCAAAGGACATCACCCAGTCCAGACTGAAGCTTCTGGAGACAGGACAGTGTTCTGACACTGTGGACATGATAGAGAATCCAAAATACTACAGGAAAAGTCACCTGGGGCAGTGAGGCAAAACAAACAAAAATCAATATGATTCAGGGTAATGGGAGCTACCACCACTTCATGAAAATGATGGTGGGCAGCTCTATGATGGGAAACAATGGTCACAAATAGTGTCATAAAAGGTTCCCTGGTGTTCATATGAGGTGGTCATCCCAGAAGAACACATACTACAGCAGAATAGATGACACCTTAGACATTTTTAAATCAGCAGGTCCAGATAACTTGCATCCATGAGTTTTAAAAGAGCTGGCAGAGGAGTTCCTTGGACTGTTAATATTGATTTTCAGTAAGTTTTGGACCATTGGGGAAGTTCCAGAAGACTAGAAGAAAGCTAATGTTGTGCTAGTCTTTAAAAAAGGGTAAGCAAAGATGACCCTGTTAACTATAGGTTTGTCAGCCTAACAACTATCCTGGGCAAGTTAATGGAGTGGCTGATATGGGGCTCAGTTAATAAAGAATTGAAGAAGAGTAATGTAATTAATGCAAATCAACATGGGTATATGGAAAATAGCTCCTGTCAAACTAACTTGATTTTTTTTTTAATGAGATTACAAGTTTGTTTGATAAAGGTAATAGTGTGGACATAATATATTTAGACTTCTATAAGGCGTTTGACGTGGTATCACACAACATTTTGATTAAAAAACTAGAATGACATAAAATTAACATAGCACACATTAAACAGATGAAAAACTGATAACCAATAGGTCTCAAAATGTAATTGTAAACGGAATCGTCATTGAGAAGGTGTGTTTCTAGTGTGGTCCTACAGGGATCTGTTCTTGGTCCTGTGCTATTCAACTTTTTATCAATGACTTGGAAGAAAACATAAAATAATCACTGATAAAGTCTGCGGATGACACAAAAATTGGAGGAGTGGTAAATAATGAAGGGACAGTTCACTGATTCAGAGTGATGTGGATCTCTTGGTAAACTGCGCACAAGCAAACAATGTGCATTTTTATATGGATAAATGTATACATCTAGGAACAAAGAATATAGGCAATCCTTACAGGATGGGGGACTCTATCATGGGAAGCAGTGACTCTGAAAAAGATTTGGGTCTCATGATGGATAAGGAGCTGAACATGAGCTCCCAGTGCAACGTTGTGGCCAAAAGAGCTAATGCGATCCTTGAACGTATAAACAGGGAAATCCTGAGTTGGTATAGAGCTTATTTGACCTCTGTATTTGGCACTGGTGTGAGTGCTGATGGAATACTGTTCTAGCTTCAGTTCTGGTGTTCACAATTCAAGAAGGATATTAATAAATTGGAGAGTGTTCAGAGAAGAGCCATGAAAATTATTAGAAAACATGCTTCATAGTGGTAGACTCAAAGAGCTCAATATATTTTGTTTAACAAAGAGAAGGTTAAGGAGTGACATGATTACAGTCTATAAGTATCTACATGGAGAACAAATATTTAATAGTGGGATCTTCAGTCTAGCAGAGAAAGGCACAACACAATCCAATGGCTGAAAGCTGAAGCTAGAACAATTCAGTCTGGAAATAAGGTGTAAATGCTTAACCATGAGAGTGATTGACCATTGGAATAATTTACCAGGGATGGTGGTGGATTCTTCATCATTGACAATTTTCAAATCAAGATTGGATTTTTTTTTTCTTTAAAATCTGCTCTAGGAATTATTTTGGGAAAGTTCTGAGTTATACTGGAGATCAGACTAGATGATCACAGTGGTCCCTTTAGGCTTTAAATCTGGGAATCCCTTCTCCAAATCCCAGAAAGGAGGGGGATAAGGGGCTCAAAGTCTTCCGTTTTGCCCAGTAGGGTCTCAGACAGACAATTACAGCAGGTTGAGACAATGGAGCCCCAGTGTACAAGGAACAACTTGAACACGTGGCCTTGCTGCCTCCTGACGGCAGTAGTGCTGATGTTCCAGGTAGCTCAAGAGGTCACAACAACCGCGCAGAGCACCTCAAAGACTTTGTTAGAAAGTTTAATCATCATTGAGTTGGTTATGAGTATTTGTGTGTTATATTAATTTTGGTTTTGTAGATGATATTGTCATTAAGTTTTGGCTTGCAAAGGAAGATGTAGTATTGGGGGTGCGCCTTTAAAGGGCTGACCTTCCCAGAGAGCCTGGGCAGGATGCTGTGAAGCTCTTGCTGTTATACCCGGGCACTTGAAACTGGTCACAGAATAACGCAGAGCTCTTGCAAGGTCCTTAAGCACTGAGTGATCACCAAACACACCAGGGTCTACACACAGCCACAAACCTGCATGGGGGGCACAGCGGACTGCATCTATTACTCCCACCTATATGCTCCAGTAGTGGCCACAATCAGGCACCCTTAAACACACTTGCAGACTCGGGAGAGGATTCCATCTTCCCGTAAGCCGTGTGCTTCCCATCAGCAAATCACTTGTATTCAGGCTCTGTTCCAGGGAGCAGATTTGGCACGTAGACTGTAGTAATCAATATCTGCATGGATTAAAGCCTGAATACTGAGGGGAAAGACTGCTCTGTGTGCATTTGGCCCACATATTTAGCAGATAAAATATGGAATGTGACACACCAACACGCAGGGTCAGTGAAAGGCAGGATGATATAGCTGAAAGTGCATTGTGTCTATTCTAATCACAGTGGATACATACGGTTATATTTAAGTCTGGGATGTTTGTTGGCTAAGGAGACTGAGGCAAGACTGGACTTGATTAGACACATAATGACAAAAATGGACCAACTGTGGCTGAGTAAGCCTGGTCAACACCAGACTAACTTTTTTGTTGTTGAGATATTATGTCTGAGGCATCACCATGTTTCAACTGACATACTATCTACATAGTTGTCTGTAAAAACTTACACTGCATTCTGAAGAGGTTCCCAAGTTCTCTTTTATGCCATTGGCCATAATTTTAGAATACTAAATATTTTCTTCTGCTGTAGAACACATGTAGTTAATGAAACATGTAACTTTATGGAAATTATAGCTGGTTGAAACGGGTGGATTTTTGCAAACATTTTTGCAGGCAATGTAACCCCTTGTTTCTTCCAAACATTTCAAAATTTGGCCTTTTAGACTAGCTGTAATGGAAATAAAGAATGTGGGATAATTCATATTTTTTCATGTCTTGAATTATTCACTAATATATCAACAACACACTTTTTCATATATGTCAGCCTAAAGCAAAAACAAAATCACACTAATGCATCTCTTAATGTGCTACAATATCTTCATAAATGTACTGATTTGCTATTAAAATATATCCATAATAAATATAATTATTTTTCATACAGATAATAATTTAATGTTTGTATATATATATATATATATATATATATATCTGTGTGTGTATATATTTTATATCCCAGATAATACATTAAACACCACATTTTGTAGTATGATGAAAACCATGTTGCTACTGACTTTGTCTTTAAGTACATGCAGCTATATCTGTTTGCTAACAGGAACTGACAAAATGTGACATTTATGCAATCTATCAAATATAGCTTTCATTCACAGAAATTATTTTTTTTTAGCTCCTTAGACAAATACCTGCGGTTTTAACTGAATTATCTAGTGACTCTGGTAGTCTTGCATTTATTGATGTATACAGCAGCTTTGAACCAGTACTTGCTAGCTAAAACAACTAGACTGAGAACTTTCGTAACACCCACTTGTATCTCGTGAGCAAATGCTAGAGGCTACTCAAGACAATCTGCTGCCCTCGGCAAAACGCCAGTGTGCTGCCCCCCTTCTGGCCCCTTAGAAATATTCAGCAGACCCCTAGCATATCCCTGCCGCTGCCACTCCCACCCCAAACATCGTTGTGCAGCTGAGTTGGAGGCTGATGGGACAGATCCTGACCTGGGCTTCAGAGGCAGCAAACCTGGTGACAAACCCCACGGGATGGGGACACTCCAACATCCAGTCACTGGCAGGGGGCTGCTCCCAACCTGATGGGCCCCTCTTAACAGGGAGCGTGGACCCCCCTACCTCTCATGAAGTCATCAGGGTGAGGGTGCTGATCCCCCCCCTCACACAGCAGGTGGCAGGTTTCTTCCCAATGGACAGAGTGGGGGGAGTGTCTGTGCATGGCACATTGGCCCCCGCGTCTTCAGCCTGGCCCTGCACCCAGCTCCCCGGCCTGGCCCCACATCTCAGCCCCCACATGGTCAGTCCCCTTCTTGACCCTCAGCACTCCACACCCTCAGTCCATCCCAACCCACACACCCCCAGCCAGCCCCTCAGCACCTCCTGCCTGCACTGCCCACCTGGCTCCCAGCAACCTCTGCACCTTTCTGGATGAGCTCCTCATTGTCAGGCTTGTGCCTCCAGAGCCTGGACACAGTGGGCTTTTAGCAATGGCTGGGAGCTAGGCAGGTTGCTGCACATGTGGCCAAAGCCCCAGCAGCACTCCCAGCACCACCACCAGCAGCCCCGAGCCACTCAGTGCCTGAGCTGCGGCCGCGATCTTACCTGCACCAGAGGTGGGGAGGAGCAGGGGAAGAGGCGGGAGCACTTGCCCAGCTAGGGGCCGCTTCCTGCTCCTCAGAGCACCAGCTGGTGGCTACTCCCTGCCCCAAGCAGCCCTGCCAGCCTCATCTTCCACCACCACTGCCAGCATTCTGCCACCCAAGGCAGCTGCCTAGCATGCCTATAGCTAGAGCAGCTGCTGGCAAGTGCTTAGCTTTGAAAGGAACAAAGACAAAAAGATTGCAGAGTTTATAGATCAATACAGCAGTCTCTCTTCCTAGCAGATCGAAGTAATTTCTGCTACTCAAAAAAGACAGCCCAGTGGCTCCAGCTGTATGCTGAAGTAAAATCCTGGCCCCATTGAAGTCCATGGCTTCAACAGACCTTTCACTTCAAGAGAGCCAGCATTTCACCCTTGAACATGCAAGCAGTATCATCTTTTGCCTATTCCCAGGTACTGCTAATCATGTAGAATGTTGCAGGCATTGAGGCCCGATTATTTCAATAGAGCATTGATGTCTTTGAACAAAAATATGCACATCAGGATGCTTAAATTCCTAAATTACCAGTCTCATTGACGAAATAGGGCATTTGTCCATGCGGATTGATATTTAGAAGTCTAAGCACAGACGTTTAAGGCTATGAGCTAGAGCAGGGATCGGCAACCTTTGGCACACGGCCTGTCAGGGAAAGCTGCTGGCGGGCCGAGCCGGTTTGTTTACCTGCGGTGTCCGCAGGTTCGGCCAGTCGCATCCCCCACTGTGGGAAGCAGTGGCCAGCACATCCTTTGGCCCGCGCCACTTCCCGCAGCCCCCATTGGCCTGGAACGGCGAACCGTGGCCAGTGGGACCTTCGATCAGCTGGACCTACCAATGCAGGTAAACAAACTGTCCCGGCCCACCAGCGGCTTTCCCTGATGGGCCACGTGCCAAAGGTTGCCGATCCCTGGGCTAGAGGCATGTCCTGTGGCTAAACCAAAGCCTGCAAACGAGGAAACGTGGGTTCCAATCTTTGGCTTTGCCGCAGATTTAGTGCATGACTTTGGGCAAGTCACTTAAACTTCTTGTAGCTCAGTTTCCACATCTGTGAAATCGGAACAATCAGAAATGCATAGATTTTAAGTCCAGAAGGAAACATTAGATCATCTAGTCTGACCTAGTCTAACACAGGCCACAGAATTTCACCCAGTTACCCCTGTACTGAGCCCAACTGTAGCGCAGCAGTGTGAGATTTT
Organism: Chrysemys picta bellii; assembly: GCF_011386835.1. NCBI lineage: Eukaryota > Metazoa > Chordata > Testudines > Emydidae > Chrysemys > Chrysemys picta. Next base: position 249,515,077 of record NC_088792.1, read on the forward strand.
AAGAAAAAGGCCAGTGTAGATTAGGAGTGACTGGTTCAATTCAACCGCCCTTACTCACGCTCAGTAGTACCTACTCATCTGTGCCATCCCAAGTCTTCTCAGGAGTGTAAGGCCCTGATCCTGTACCAGGATCCATGAGGGCCCACCCATGCAGCATTCAGGGCAGGGCTGGGGTTTCAGGATAGTAGAAGTAAGCCCCAAATTATCAAGCTTCGTTCTTGTGGTTTAAGATGTCACTAGGACTGTCTCACGCAATCACAGCCTTAGAGCTGGAGCCTTTCCGGTGCTGAAAATGCCCTGTGAGGTACTTGAGTGCACTAAATTCCTATTGTCTCCATTATGAGCCAAGCACTTCACAGGAGGCACTTGAAGGATCAAGGCTATAGCATTAGATGATGTCATCATTCTGAATATTATTCTGATACAAATCATTCTTTGAAAAGCATTACTTCAAAGCACTAGTTTGTTACATCACCTTTACAGTATATGTATTGATCAGTTTAATTTATTACTTTCTTTAGAGTGGGAAGTTGGGGGAAAAAACGATAACAAGTTCACACAAATAACCTCCAGCCAGTTTGTGGAAAGATATATCTGTCGCACTGGAACTCTTAAAATGTCCATTAGTACATTTCACTTGTCACTTGGAATCCAGGGGTCAAGCTTTTGGTATGAACATTGTTTGGAAATCAGTGACTTTACTGCTCCCACACTTAAAACAAAACTGAAGGAGTTTGGGCACTGTCACTGGCCAAACAGACTCGCAAGGAGATTCGATTAATGGGAAGAAAACATCATGTTCATTAACAAAAGGAAGATAAAATAAACTCCAGTCCCAGCGTCACAAAATCCTAAGCCGCACCCAGAGCCTGTACTGGAGGGTTTGTCAGATTGCCCTGCCTTCCTGAAGGGCCCTGCAGAACTCAAGTGAATCACATCTTTTATCCCCCAGAGTTAGCCACAGTGTGGTACTTTCTTTAGTCTGCCCTCTGTGTTCTCTTAGGGCTCTATCATGCAGCCATATAGCGGAGAATCAGAGTGAAGGCCCCTTTATTCCCCAGAGTGGATTACCCACTTTGCCGGGCTGTGTGTGATGAGGGAGAGCAGCTAGCCAGGTAGACAAGGAGTAGGTGGGGCCTTGGCACCACTGCCCAGGTCAACTGAATACACGGTTTACTTCCCCTTAGACCCAGGGGATCAGAGGGACTGAACTGGGACTCTCTGAGTTGCAGTTTGGTCCCTGGTCTGCTCCCAGGGCTGCGGAACGACGCACTGCCCATCACGCTAGGCTTGCAGTACCTGCGCAGTGTAGCTCTTAAAGGTTCTCGTCACAATAGTCACTGCCAAGGGAGAGGCGCCTTTTCAAAAAAGACACTTCACAATGAATGTTGAGGGCGGGGAGCCACGTTTGGCTGTGTGGATTCAGAGGACACATCTCTTATTTGATTGGTGTTTGCTGAGGGACCCCTGAGAAGGAGCTCCTTAAGGGAAGCACAACTCCTTTCCTTTCCTACTCTAGGCTCTGTGGAAGTTCTCATTTGTACACCCTCTTCTACCATGGGGACCTTTTCTGGAAGGCTTGGGGGGTACACGTGGTTGTTTTGTTAACGACTTAAGGATCCCTGACTGGGATGACAGCCATATACAGTATCAGAGGGGTAGCCGTGTTAGTCTGAATCTGTAAAAAGCAACAGAGGGTCCTGTGGCACCTTTAAGACTAACAGAAGTATTGGGAGCATAAGCTTTCGTGGGTAAGAACCTCACTTCGTCAGATGCAAGTAATGGAAATTTCCTGCCTCTGGAAATTTCCATTACTTGCATCTGAAGAAGTGAGGTTCTTACCCACGAAAGCTTATGCTCCCAATACTTCTGTTAGTCTGAAAAGTGCCACAGGACCCTCTGTTGCCTTTAGCCATATACAGTGTGGACCCCCTTCATTCTTTATCATTGGAGGTCTTGTTTTCTGTTGTCTTCCTCTACTTATCTCCTTTTTACACTTGCTTTTGTCCCTGTGTCTCATTCCAGGTCCTTGTCCCAATCCTTTGCTCATTTTAAATAGGTGTCTATCACCAGAGTAAAACTGGTGTCAAGTGAATGGAGTGCCGGGTCCCGTCTCACACCAATGAGGGATTAGGGTATTCCAGGCTTGAAAGTAATGATCCATGACCAATGTAAAGGGGATGACTACAAGGTAATATCATGGGGTTTCTACTGCCTAATTTATTTCCAGATACTATTGTCCCCCTCTGCTGGGTAATAGCAATTTTTCAGCCTTGCAGGTCAGGTTTCCACTGGAGGAGAAATCAGTGACATAGAGTCTGAGTATTTTCCTAGTATAACTTGTTTTATTTACACTATGAGTGCCAGTCCTTGAACAAAAATGGTCACAAACTGTGCACAGGCATTCCCCTCTTTCAGGAATCTCAGCCAAAATATCAAGGATCAGTTCCCATGGAGCAGTTCTTCCTCAAGAATTGATTCTAATTAGAGAAATTTAGACAGAAAGCAAACTCCCTGCTACTTGCAACAGCTCCTCCGAAGAGAAACAGCATCACCAAACTAACAACACAGCATTTCTTCAAAGGTCCTATGCTACTCCTGTGCAAAGAAAAAAGACTCGAAGTCTGTGCAATAGTGCCATCTGGTGACTCCACCATAACATTACTTTCTCATTATACTGTACTTCTATTCCCTGGGGAACCGTTTTCAACTTATATAGAGAATTGGCTTCCATTCTCCATCCTTTTCTGCCATAGTGCTACTTCTCTGATGTCAGTTTGCACCATAAAATGGTAGATGAAAACAGGGTCTTTTAAAACTGATACTGCCAAACTCCAAGAACTGTGTTGGTGTGTGAAATGCATTTTGACATTCCTATCTCCAGGTAACTTTGTTTCTTTCCATCTTCTTTATTAAATGTAAGTGCTGTCCTTTGAAGATGTGGCCTCTGCAGGGTATTGTGCATTTAAGGGGCATCTGACTGGACTTTATTTTAATGGGGGCTTTTGCATGTATAACAACTGCATCAGGCTAGAACTACAACAGAAGTGGTTGGATTAAAAAGTGAAAACATGCAGCAACTAACCTAATGGGTGGGAGTCAAGGGTCACCTACCTAGTCTGTATGTGTATTAGTTTCCAGTTTGATCTTTTAGCCTTGTAAGCCCTGTCAGGCAGCTAACAGAGAGAAACCAAGTGAGTGAGTTATGCAAGGAACCCAAGTCATTCTATTGAACAGCTCCAGAGAATGTTTGCTCACAGCACTCTTCCATGACAGGCTCCATCTCCTTAGCTAGCTTGCCCGCTTCTCTCATGATGCACACCATACTACTAGAATAGCTGGTAACAAAGGTGGACCACGTTTTCACCCTTCCTTGCAAACCTTTCTTTATTTTTGTTTTGAGGCAACTACTAGATTGGAGAGCTACTTGATTCTTTAGTGAAAGGCACCTTTCACATAGCAGTTCAAATGCAGGTCAGCCCCTGGTAAATAGTATTGTATACAACTTTGTACATTTCTACCATGTCTTGTGTACAGTTGTACAGTGGAAGCTTACTAACTGGCACACACCATAATTAGCACTCTGAAAACTCAACATTCTCTCTGCAAAGATTTAATAGCAGAATCCTGTAGTGAGGTCTCATATTACTAAGAGGTCATCACTTTTACACAATATACTTCTGAATATTTACTAAAACATTTTGAAATGCTATCGTTCATCATTGACATTAAGCTGTGCTTTCTCAATAAATGAACAAATGACATTTTGTGATCCATCTTCTTGACTTCTTTGAGCATTTCTTTATTTACTCTGATTCCCAAAGCAGAATAATGTATAGTGAGTTGCTCATTCATTCATGTAAATCTACAAGGTTACTCTCTCTGTTTATATAGGTCGTATGTGGAGCCGGTCAAAAATGGGGGGGGAAATCATGACATTTTTTGCAAAAAATGTGTGCCTTTATTTTGTTCATTTCTATAGCTAGTTGAAAAAGAGAAGATTTTTGCATGAAAATGTTCTCCAAAAATTCATCTAATTTTTTTTGTTCTTGAATTTCAAAATTTTGATGAAAAAATCAAAATTGGGAAATTGTCCACCAGATTGTGTTCATGGATTAATAGATCCCCAGGCCAGAAGGAACCCTTGTGATCATTTAGTCTGACCTCCTATATAACACAGAACTTTCCCAAAATATTTCTTAGAGCAGCTCTTTTAGAAAAACATCCAATCTTGGTTTAAAAATTGTCAGTGATGGAGACTCCACTAAGTTGTTCCAATGGTTAAGTACTCTCATTGTTTAATAAATTATACCTTATTTCTGAATATGTCTAGCTGCTAGCCATTGGATCGTGTTAAACCTTTCTCTGTTAGCGTATGTCTACACTACGAAATTAGGTCGATTTAATATAAGTCGATTTTTTAGAAATCGATTTGATACAGTCAATTGTGTGTGTTCCCACTTAAGAATATTTGCAGAGCTAAGTGCCTGTGTGTGGAACGATAAATAGTATTTCATAAGTTGGGTCTCTCATACAGAACACACAGGTCAGATTGCACTTCAGCAAAATGCTCCTGTATTGTCACATATGGTAGTAATCTGACACCATCCATTTTCTATCTGAGAGAAAGAGGAAGCCCACTGAAGTCGATAGAAAGGCCCCCATTGATTTCAGTCTATCTAAGGCACTTGTATGTCCCCCAACCCCATAATGTCTGAGCGCCTCACAATACCTCTGTGAGTTAGGGCAGTGCTATTATCTCCATTTTACAGGAGAGGAACTGAAGCACAGAGAGATTAAGTGACTTGCCCAAGGTCACACCGGAAGTCTGTGGCAGAGCATGGAATTAAACCCCAGTCTCTGGCTGGTGCCCTAATCACTGGACCGTCCTTCCTCACTTAATAGGCTTTGGATCAGGCCCAGGGAGAAGAACGTTGCACAAAATATCACACAACACGAGTGAAACTCTTCACATATTAGAAAGGTTTTCATGTAATATCACGTGCCTACCTCCTCCCATTCTTTTATTGTTGCCATTGTAACCACTCCATCGGGCCTGGAGCCTGTAATCCTTACTCACATTGGGTGAAATGGACCATTGTGCAGAGAGCCAGCACAAGGCTTGTACATCACTTCAGCCTCTGTCTTAAACTCTGTTTTGAGGATTTAAATGGGACTGAAGTGATGCAAAGGCCTCACACTGGCCTTTTGCATAGAGCTGAAGTTCACCCACAGGCTACGTCTCCACTATAAGCTGGGGTTGTGATTCTCCTGCTTGCGTACAAATACTCGCACTAGCTCTCATCTAGCTAGTGTGAATATAAACAGCAGTGTAGCCGCAGAGGCATGGATTAGCCATGCCAAGTACGTACCCACCTGTTTCTGGCTCCTGCCCATGCTGCTGTGGTTACAGTACTATTTATACTTGTCCAAGCTTTATGAGAGCTAGCGCCAGTAGGGGGGAATCACACCCTTAGCTCATAGTGTCGGCATAGGCGCAAAGTACGCCTTACTCACATGAGGAAACGCTACTTTGTGGCAGATGCCTTGTCTTCATCCAGCATGCACAGCATCTAGCACATTGCTGGAATCATAATACTTATTACAATCCTAATAATAGATTTCAAACTCTTCCTTATACTGTAAACTCCTCCCAGCAGGGACTGTCTAGGCACTTTACAAACACAAAGCTCACAGGTCATGAAGTGAGTGTGCAAATTAGGACACCCATTTAAGCTGTCAACCAGGTATATCCTGAATGCCTAGTTTGGGGGAAAGGGGGGTGGATTCTGAAGATTTCCAAAGAGAGTTTCTTGTTACATTTTCTCTATGTTCTTATCACACTCATCTACTAAGGAAATTATCTTATCTAAGAAAAACCTTTCTAAGATGTTCTCCAGAGCCAGATCAGGGTAGTGAGGTATTTTTAAAGTTCTGTAACCCTCCTATGATCCACCACTGCTTTCAGTTTATCTGTTTTCATATATCTACTATATGATATATACATTATGTAGGACCAAGGGTGAAATTAAGCAACTAGATGTCAACAGCCATAGAGTTTATGTTATGGGAATCCACTTCCCAGTCCCTGATCAAGACACTCCATCAGATATACAGACAGCTTGGGAGAGTAGCTAAGTCAGAAACATGAGTACTGTCTTTGCCCAGAGTAGGCATACTCATGCTATTGCTTCCGCAAGATCTAAACACATCCTTAAGTCTCTTCTGTTTGTTTGCTGATATCAGTTAAGCTCCTGTGTCATTATGACCCTCTTTTAAACTGTTTTTTTCTCTGTGGAAGAATGGTCCTTTAGCATAATCAGAACCAGGTCAATCCAATAAGCACCAATAAAGAGCCTCTATTGTTTTAGGCATCTCCTCCCCCATGTTTTTTAACCTGTTAACACTGATGCTCCACATCAGTGAACAGCTGAGATCAAAGACTGACAATGTTCCAGCTGGGTTGGAACCCTTTCTTTTCACAGAGGTGGTTCACCTCAGCAACTCTGCATCACCTCCTCAGGCCTCTTTCTTCATTCTCTCCTTCCCATCACCTATTCCTCCTCCCCATAGCTGGCAGGCAGCTTCAGCTCCTGCTTGAGCCTGAGCCAGCAAAACTTCCCTTGCTCAATATCAGCTGGCTGGCCAGCTGCTCCACAGGTTCCCTGCCTACCCAACTCTTCTTTGTGCCACTGCTGCTGCCCTTCCTACCTCAGTGGCTGCCTCTCTAAAATGGTGCCACCAAAAGTGCTGTGTCCTGGCCCAGAGTTAATCTTGGCATTTACGATGCATTTGGCTATTCTAAAATATGTTGCCAATGCATTTAAGCTTAGCGGCATAGCTGCCTCTGTGTAAACAGTGCAACATGTTCATGTCTTGCCACTCTCTGTCTAGCCGGCCCTATGGTTTTGAGAAAAGCAGTTCCCAAGGGGATAATAGAAACCAGATGCTAGTCTAGTACAAGCAGACTCCAGCACTCCCGCGATACGACATTCTGAGTAATGCTGGAGGGAAAGAGGAATAACAAGCTATTGAGATGCAATTTTTAATGTAAGCAAGACGGTCCCTGTTGTATGATCAGAAGCGAAAGTCATTTATTAGCTGAAGTGATTCATCAGAGACAATCATCTCTCGAAGGATATTCATTGCCAGGCTGTGAGAGGCTCTTCCTTCATTAGATGGCTGTTGTAAGAGTGTAGCAGGGCTGTTGGGATGAACCAAAACTCAGGATGTCTCTCTGCTTTCCCCCTCTCCTCATTCTGAGAGATTGCAGCTGTGTAGACTCTTGTTTAAGTTCTCTTGGCACAGCAGAGATGTGAGCCTGGGATACTATAATTATCAAAATCCTTCTGTTCAGTAATATTTGACTTATGAGGCGTGTCTTCATTTTGCTGAGATTTTCTACAGGACCAGGGGCGTGAAGCCTGCGTGCTGTTCATGAAGAGAGCTCCAAATAAGCAGCTGCAGACTGGCTTGAGGGTGAGGTTTCACCACATGTGTACACAAAGCAGCAAAGACCTCAGGAGTGGCCCTCTTTTCACTATCCAAGGTACAGTAGCTGTGTACGTCAGTGCCAAGTGCGTAGGCCCAAATTGGAATTGCAGAGGTGAAGATCACATTTCAGGCATCTCTCTGTACCTGAACCTGAAGCAGAACATCTCTCAACTTTGGGAAAGTTCAGATTCAGTTTTGAACGTGGATCTGAACTCCACCACCCAATCCTGTCTTGCCTTTACACCTGGTTAGTAAACAAGTGCTGTGGACAAGCACAAGTTGGTTGGCTTCCAAATTATTTGTAGAGGGCTGGCATTTGGGAGCTGGGCACTGGTATTTGGGGGCTGGGCAGGGTGAGGAGTTGTTTTCTTTTGTTTAGCTTTTTTGTAGGGGTGAGGCTAATGGGCTTGTTGGAACCAGTAAGAGTGCGGTTGTATTCTTAACACACCAGAAGTGCTGAGAGCCCTGGACAGGCACTCTTTCAGTGTGTTGTTTGCATCTAAATAAATACAATATTTTAGTCCCTTTGGAGAGGCTGAAACATGGAACAGGGAGAAGGCAGAAAGGCCAAAGCAAACTCAGGGTGAAAGTAGAGCTGTGGACAGGCAGAATGAGAAGCAAACACACAGAGACGCTGGATAAGGGTTTAGGGTTTTCGCACTTACATTACTCTTGTGTGCTCTCAGCCTTACCTTCCTCATGGTGCAGTTTTTTGTCAGGGACTATAGGAGTCTGTCTTCCATAGTGAAGAGGAGGAGGCCAAAGCTTGACTGAAGAGGATGTAATAAATAATTGCAGGACTGGAAGCTGAGGCATCAGGAAAGGCAAACCAAGGAATCTGAGTGTGTCCCAAGGAAACAGCCCATGGGAGCTGCATGCCCCAGGGGAGGAATTTGGGTGCAGAGAACCACAGTTCCTTGCCTGCTCCCCCTTGTTCCAGGGAGGGTTGTAATTTCCTTCAGGACAGCTGCAAATTATTATTCCTGCTGTCCCCGTGCCAGCTCAGCTCTGCAGATTGGTACATGAGGGGTCCATGCTAAAGCTTTACCCACTCCTCACCTGCCTGCTCTAGGTGCAGAGGGACTAGCCGGGAGTGCAAGACCTCTGACCTCTGCACACCCAGACCACGATCCAAGTCACCCACACAGCACCAGAAGTAGGGGGAACACTCCTACTTACTCCCATATGTGGACACATGGTCCAGTCTCCAGTCTAACCTTTGAAGAGAAAGGGGAGAGGGGAGATGAGCTGATAGGAGAGACTAGTAAGCCAAAGAGAGGGCATGCTTAAAGAGTGAAGGAAGGGAGCCAGAGAGGGCCAGACTCCCCATCAGGGGGAGTGCATGAACCACAAACAATTAACAGATCCTCGTTCAGACGTTAAAATGAACGCCTTGTTATCCAAGCTGTTAGAGGGCATCCAAGCTAACGGGTATTTCCCAGTTGGTTGTCCTGTTGTTTGTAAAAGACTACAAGGACACTTTCATCTCTCATTTTATCCCATTAAATAACTTCAACTAACATGCCAAAATGTGGCCGAACACAATGAGACAATAAAGTACTGTCCAGTGTAATAGGAAGCAACAGGTATCATGGAGAAGAATTAAGTTATTTTTTGATCTGATACTGACAATCAGTTTAGGCAAGGGGTATCTAGTGCAAATTTATCTGACATTTTTAGCAGACTGGGAGCACTCAAAAAGCAGATAAGTTAACGTGCAGTATCAATGAACCATTCATGAACTCAGATACTTCCCTGCCTGTGTACAAAGTACATGGGAATAGGCCTTCCTGCCTGTCATTTTTTTTAATTAGCAGTTGTGAGCCATTCTTATGCAGTATGTCAGGCACTGGGACGAGAGCTTTATGCATCTTGCAAAGGAACACAGAGTATATTAACAAAAAGTTCCCAGAAATACAGAACAGCTCTGGATATCATTCCATCTCCGAATATCTGACTTTCATCCAGCTGATAATGTGAGACCTTCACATGATATAATCTATTAAAAACGGAGGCACTGAAAGTCAAACTGATATACAGCTATTTAAACCAGCTGCTGCAGCAATGCCCTCTTGCATACCTATATAATTAATTTAAGCTTTGTGACAGGCTAGATGTCGGCAGACTGGATCTCATCCAAGGTTATGCCATGTTCAAGAATGGCCATTTTAGTGGTCTAAACAAATACAGACCTGAGCCTACACTGCTAGCTCTAAGTAAAAGTGCCAACATGTCAGCAATCAGTTTGATCTAACTGTTTTCATGTAACGTGTTTCTTTGGTAAATACACTGGTCCATGTCTGGAATGCTTATATTCATATGTGTTATGCTGGGAGATGGAAGGAAGTTTGTGTTGTCAAATGGTGCCTCATTTGGAACATATGGTGCATTGTATCATTTGGAATGCTAAGTTCCTGCAGCATCACTTCAAGGAAAGAAATTGCCTTTAGTTCATGTCAGAGGTTGCATTATCGATGATTGCCTGTGTGAGCAGGTCTTGAAGCAGAAGCACTCCCAGTGGCTGTCATAACTCTCTTGAAGTCTCTCTCTGTTGGGATAACCTTCTCTCTTCCAAGGGCCTGTCCTATGCAGTATCTCAGCACTTAAAAGGGAAATGTCATCAACTACCTCGGTTCCCAAAGGGTCATGGGAAAAAAAGCAAGCAGGCTTCACAAACATCAGGAAGATGCAATAAAGCCCTTTCTACAGCTGTCTGTACAAACCACGGATTGCTACCAGACTGCATCAGATTTGCCCTGTTTACTGTCCTAAAGCCAAACAGAGGACATGTGAGAAAGTTTTTGTCCGTGCCTGCATCAGAAAAGGTCTGCGTAGAGGCCAAATTCTACAAGGTGCTGAATACCTTGTGGGAGATGCTTGGTGCCTAGTGTCGTAACAGTAAGATGCGTTCTCTGGGTAGCTGAAAAGCCTGTCTCTCTCACCAACAGCAGCTGGTCCAATAAAAGATATGACCTCACCCACCTCGTCTCACTAGTACTCAGATAGTCACTGACACTTAGTGCTCTAATGTCAGTCTAAAACGCCATTAGGTCAGCCTGTTTTCACTGTTACCCTGTGTTGTTTTACTTCCTCCTTAATATATTGTCTGAGCAAAGCATTCAGCAGGATCCTGTGTGCCACAACTTCTGTTTAAGGCAGTGGAAGTTGAGGGTACTCAGGCCTTACTATGTTAATTCCCTAATGTAGAACAATTTCAGTCACTATCTGAGTGCTGAGCTGGGTATTCTGTGCATAGCACAGAACAGTTCTTCCAAATAAGGGGAACCTGCTTTTCTGTGTGTAATTTTAAAATGTCTAAAGTGGTCTATGTCTGAGATATCATTTGGGTGTGGAGGGTTAGGGGGGAATTTGTGGGTACTGAGTTTGGTCAGCTAGAGGAACCCCAAGAAATGGGAAGAAAACTGTAAATTTTCCAGAAGGGAGCATTTAAAAAATGTAAGTTAGTTGTTTTATTTAAATAATACATAGAAAATTCAGTTACCCTCTGAGGAGTTCTTGTGCCATGTTTGGAGACTAAATTCAATTAGTGGAGTGTAAAAGAGAGGGATCTTAGTCCCCCTTAAGTGCAAATCTCAATGCAGCCTTAACTGGGGAGTTGCTACCAACACCCTCATTTTCTAACATACACCTCCAACCATAGAACTATTAATTTGCATGCACAGAAGTGTCTGAAGGCGCAGCAGCTGCTTAAATATATCTATAATTATTCACACATTAGCACCTAGTGAATTAGCAGCATTAGCACCTCCTGAATCATCTTGTTCACATTTAAGTGAATTCAGTCTCAGATCCAGTGTTAGTCGCTCAGCAGATTGTTGCTCCAGCGGTTACTGAAGCGAAGCCTGACACTGACACTACCGACCAAGCTGCCATGCCTCAAAAAATCAGGTGAATGGTATTCTAAATGCATGGTTTAAAATGCCACTCTGGTCATTTGAAGTGATGGCGTTGCCTGGTAGAGGACTGCAGTTGTGGGTCATATTTATTCTCGCTGATTTCTTGTTCTGTTTTAATTGAGGATGATTATTGCTGCTTTTTCTGCTCTCTTTTTAGGCCCACTAGGACACTCACATTGCTCAAGCCATCTCACAGCTTATTTTATGTGGATGTATTTCAAAACTCACACAGCTTTTGTTCAGGCCCATGCAACGGGAAGGAGAAGTTCAAAGTGAAAGGAGGGACACCAAGTCAGCAGACATTAATAATGCTACCTTACAACCATTAAAAAGCTGTAATTTGTCAAGGCTGTCACTTTCTCATTCCGCTGGTTGTAAATCATTTGTATTAATGAGATCCTATACACACGAGAGATTGGATTTTAGCATCTGAGGCTATGTTGCCACAATATAGAATTTTTCCCAGTCTTATTTCTGAGTCCAAAACATGGGGGGAGAGACACATAAAAATGTCCTCCCGGAGTATTTGGGGAGGGGAGAGCAAGCAAATTCTGAACTAAAATCTCAATCCCTAGGTTCTTTTAGCTGCAAATCTCCCCCTCTTCCCCACTCCCCCATCCCCCCCATCACAGTGGAATTTCTACAGTCTCACTGCACTGGAAGGAGTATATGGACTGGAGCCTATGGGTGCTGGAGAGCACAAATCCATGAGGCTCTCAGTGAAACCGCAAGCAGTGGCTCTTTATGGGGGGGCATAGAGAACAGGGGGTAGAGCTGGAGGAAATGGCCACTACATGGAGCCTTCAGTCCTTACTCACACGGAAGGGACGGGGCAATGGACCTAGAGGTTACTTTTAGGGGAAATCTTAGTCCCATTGGAATCAACGAGAATGTTGGCACCGAGGTTAATGGGAGTTCATTGGGAATGGATTTGCCCCTCAGGCTGGAGGAGCGATTACAGAACAACTCCACTCCCCTTCTGGGATAGGGTGGGGGAGACTCCTCTCCCACTTTCCCCCATGGAGTGTCCCAGTCCTAGCTGAGTTACTGGGACTGGGCACTGCAGCAGAATGAGGGCCATTGTAAATCCATGTTACACTACACATATATGCCTGCTGGCAGTTGGTCTTGCTAATGCAATACTTTGAAGTATCAGAGGGATAGCCATGTTAGTCTGGGTCTGTAAAAAGCAGCAGAGAGTCCTGTGGCACCTTTAAGACTAACAGATGTATTGGAGCATAAGCTTTCGTGGGTGAAAGTCTTAAAGGTGCCACAGGACTCTCTGTTGCAATACTTTGAATCACTCATTCCAGAGGCACACATCTGGAGAGATGTTGAGCACCCAGAATTCCCACTCGGTTCAACGAGAGTTGCTGGCGCCAACACTAGGAGTTGGCTCAGAAAGAAGACTTTTGTTTCCACCTGCTGGCAAACACATTCACTGAACACCAACAAGTACATGGGCAGAACATTAAACATTTGGTTGTCTTCCTTTTTTTAATTTAAAAAGTCAAATTGATAATACCGGTAAATCCTCTATACTAATTGTGATCCAGTTAGAGAGGCTTTGCCTCCGGCATTTAACTACCCAATTTGATTTTTCTGTCACTAACTAAAGACCACTTTTTAACAATGAATAATAATTATTATTATTATGCTAATAATAGCTACAGAATTATAGTTATGATGTATGAATGTGTTTATTTATATGATACTCCATTCCTGATGGCTTCTACGCCTCTAGCAAGATGTAACTCAAAGTACATATCGTTGCTTGAACAAACCAAAGGTAAATTGAGTTAATAAATAACTTAGTTAAATTAATTGCACCAAACTAACATCAAATAATAAGTACACACACACCCAAACAACCCAAACACATAATAATAAATAAAACAATTAGAGCTGGTCACATTTTTTTGTTAATGAAAAGCTTTTTGTCAAAAAATTGCCCTTTTTCTAAAATGGAAACTATTGCTCCCCCAAAAGTTGCCTTGTTAAAAATGTAAATACTCATTAAGCAAACTTTGCACCTCAACTGAAAGATATAATACTGGCTGTTCCTATAAAATTAAACGACTCAGAACACTGATCACAAACATCAAGCGTCACCACTTCATATTGACATTGGCAACACTAAGTCCGTCAGAGGAAAGAAAGGAAATGGATGACATCATTTAGCCTGCGTCCTTACACAGTGATCCACACCAAAGGCCTTTTAATCACTGCCCAGAGGAATGGACATTCTGTAAAACCAAATGAATCACATTTCAAAGTCCTTTGGGGTCAGACACAGCTTCTGGCTAATCATGATGATGTGGACGACATCTCTTTACAAGTGACCCCAGAGAGACTGTAACGCTGATGACTCCGATCAGCTAGCACCCCCAAAGCGTTAACCACAGTCCTGTATAATGACTGATTAATGTGATGCATGTGATCAATGATTCCACAGGGACAGGGATACAGACATCATAATTATTCTTACTATTAACATGCGTGAAGAGGGGGGAAAAAAACCTCTTATAAATACTCCTATTTAGAAATTATTAGTATGCGGTTACATCTATCTGACAGCCAGATTCTTTGGTCCAGGTGAGTGTGCGTGGCTCAAGAATAAGTGGGCAGGGGGCAAAAGCTGCTTTAGGTGCCGTCTTTGCAGCCATATGCATCTCAGCCTGTTCAGTGACAGGCGGGTCTCCTAGCTGAGCTGGCTACCAGCTGCCCTATGCACTGTACTGGCAGCTGGGGGACACTGAACCATGGAGAGATAAAGCCACCCTTGATTTCCTCAGACAGACACACCGCACAGGGAGGGAAGTTAGTGTAGGAGCTCTACTACTCTACCTTTCATCATGCTGATGTAGGTGGGTCCCAGGATCCAGGGAGCTGCAAACCACCACAACCACACACAAACTCCATTCTTGCCCCACCGGAGCAGACCAGTGGATTTGGACCAAAAGCTCTAGAAGATTGTGAACTGCCCACATTAATCTCAGTGGGTTAACACTGAACTTACCGATGGCTATTTAAATATCAGCATTTTTTATTGTTGACAATTTTAACAGATATAACCCACTGCCACAGTTCCCCCCGCTGGACACTCACCAGGTTGCTGTATTTGGGTCCCACATGCTGGATCCATGTGCTTTTTGCTGGGATTCCCTCCAAGATCTTTTCCACTCAGCTTATCCAGAACACCTTGTCCAGTTCTGGGAGAAGACTTCATGCAGTTCTCTGGGATCCAAAAAACTCAGTTCAACTCCAGATTTTGTCACTCAGGTTCCTTTATTTGGACATAGCAAAGCATGTGAGTTGATCAAACACTGCACATCCAAGGTTACACAGAAAACCTCTTCCTTTGTATACATTTACACTTGCATTGCATCACACTTTTTTGGATTGGATTGATTATGATGCAGGAACCAATCCCTGTATAGCACGCTCCGTCCATGCATTGTTCATGTAGAACCTGATCTTTACATTCCAGGTTTATCTTGGCCATTGTCCCTAGCATCAGGGTATTCCTGCTTATCTTAGCTGGCTCCAACATTCTGTCTTTTTAGCCTACTGCTTGTTAAGCCCTTATTTACAATTTAACCTTCCCTTCACCTTCCCAATCATTCCCACTAAGAAATGAGGCAAGTTACTTATGTCAAGTGAGGCCTACCCTTTTAAGCTTCCATAGGTCTCAGTAGACTCAAGCTACTGTCTCTGGCTCTAACCTGTTTTTAGTACAGCCATCCCTCACAGTAATGGGACATAGCAATCCAGTTGCCCTAGGTCCTCAGGACCTGTGCTGATACCCCAAGACACCCCAGTTCTTTAAGTACAAGAAATCCAACCTTATGGGCACTCTGGCTTACAATTTACCCCTTCAAGGACATATGATAGTGGGCACACATAACACAGAGACTCTTTGCAAAGATTTCAAAATCAATCACTCTTTACTTTAGATAGCAAAAGAGATATACATACCTAGACAAAACAATAAATCACCTATACACAGTTCCATGCCTCAGTTTCCTCACCACTCTTGAGTGTTTCTTGGGCTTAGTTGAGAGTCCTCCAAGGAATCTAGGATCTCCCTTCCTGCATATGACATCTTTTCCAAATCATGGAGTCTCTCTCTCTCTTCGGTGGTCAGCTTTCCAGCTCTGCTTCTGGTCTGCTCGCTCTCTCTCTCTTTCTCTCACAAATGGCCAATGAGAGACCCTTTCTCTTATAACCTTCTGTCCCTGTTGTCAGGTGACCTCCGCCTCAATCAGTAGCATCAGGTGATCCAAATCCCCCACCAAGTGATCCATTGCTTAGTGACCACCCCCATGGAGTTCAGACTTGAGAAACTGATTTGCCCTGGATGGCAGCCATTTCTTCATTCAAGGGTACTCCATTTGAATGGCTCATCATGATCCTTCATTGTTTAATGACCCTTCATTGTTAACCCTTTGCCAGAATTTCTCCTGCCACTTCCTATGGAGTCGAAAGGCAGCCGATAAGGCAGACAAGCCCCACATTCCAAATGGAGTTTGCCATATGACCCAGACACACACAAAGAGTCCCCAACATCTAACAGAAGTCATAAGCTGTACAAAAGCAGATTCCCCAAACTGTCACATCAACTAATGTCTGTATCCATTATGGTTGGAGAGCACCATTTTCCTTCTCTAGAAGTTAGAGATGGAAAACATTACGAGAGTGCTCTGTCTGTCTGTCTGTGTCTGTAAATAACGAATGGAAAGTGTGATAGTAGCATTCAGGAATATGGAGCATTGTTTATGGGTTTTGTGGTACCAATAAAAGTTCATTGTTGCTGTGTACTCCAAATGGCTTCCTTTGTGCTGCTCTTTACATCAGCTTTTAACAGACAAGAACTTGCTAGTCCATGCTGCACAGCCCACAGCACCTGAACTGCTCCCGATTACCTGGCTCTCCGAGCTCTGGTCAAGTGTAGTAGCTCAAGAAGAGAAGAGAAGAGAAGAGAAGAGAAGAGAAGAGAAGAGAAGAGAAGAGAAGAGAATTTCTGTGTGTGCCCTAAATAGTTTGACCTGATTTGAGGTCTTATCAGAGCAGCAGCAGACCTGATTTAAGGGTCTGAGCAGATCAGCAGCATCCACTGGCGAAGCTTGCGGAAGGCTCATTCTGTAGCTTATCCTGGACGGTGGGACTCTCTAAAAGGCTGAATGCGGACTCCCCTCTCAACAAGTCTTGACTCTCAATAGCTGACAAAGCATTACTTTCAGGAACTTTAACATATTAAACTCCGCCAGAGAGCAGGACCTTTGTGAGCTGCTACTAGGGGAGCAGAAGTGAGCGGGGACCTTCGTTTGCAGGGGCTGTTGGGTCTTTGTTTGTAGTTGACAAAAGATTACAGGAAAACAGAGGCTGGTGCTTACCAGAAGCCCCAAGGGAGGAGGCCTTTGTCTTCACCTCCAAGAGTGCCGGGGGGTTATAGATCTCTCTTTGCAGCTGCAAGCTTCATCATGGACAACTTCAGCAGAAAGATCTTTCCTACTTGCTAATAAATGCTCAAGAAACTGTTCCCAATTATTCTGAATGAGGTAAGAAACTTCAAGATTTGTTTGACTGACAGCTCAGAAACTTCCAGAGGAACAAATTAAATGTTCGTGATGTCTGCAAACTCATTTTCGACTGAACCCAAAGAAGATAAGGACAATGCCCAGTTAGAATGGATGTGATTCTCTGTGCTGTCATGCTTCAAGAAAGAAACTGATTTTCTATAAGCACCTGCCAAGTGACAGCTCCCCTGAGCCATGTCAGAGGGTTGCCATTTGTGTAAACCTCATTGGAAGCACTTATAGTGAAGAGACCTTTTGTGGTAAGAATCTCAACAACTCAAACCACTGCGGTTGCCTAACAGACACACACCATAACATCACTGGTGATAAAGCAGCATGCTTATTGATCCTTCTTTCACTGTAATAACAAGAAACCTCATTTCTCTTTTCTCTTCTATGGTGAAAGGGCTGAGTGTGCTCGCAGTGCTCTATCAATAAAAAAATAGTGACCTTTCCGTGGCTCTCAAATTAAACTCCTGTTGACAGTCACATACCAATTACATGTGGCCCTGAGTCTTCCAGCAAATTATCAACATCTCCCTGGGTGCCCAACCAAGGTGGAAAACTACTGACTATGTAGAACATAAACATCTCAGTTGGGTAGTGTCCCAGGCCTGTTCCCTGTGAAGATTTTCTGAAATGACAGCCTTTGGGCAGCAGTCAGAAGAGAATAGACAAGAACAAAGGTGAAGTCTCTTTTAATTCCTTCTGCTATTAAGGGTCACCATCAGAGGCTCTCTCTGAAAATGGCAGAGAGATTTCTCCCTTTCACTTCAATGTGGGCCTCTCAGAAAGCCTTCTGCAACATGTGAGGATTTCTACACAGGAACAGAGGATTTGCTCTCTTCCCAGGACTGTGTGGGAGTCAGTCAGCTCAGAAGGCAGAATGAGCCGCAGTTATTAGTGTACTGAGGGAAGACAAAGGGTCCTGCTCTAAGCTTACTGTAGTCTTGGATTTGGATTGGGTGTTCAGGGGTGCTGTGCTGATGCTGACCTGGTGGGAACAGATCAAGTATCGGGCTAGGGATGGAAGAGAAATACAGTTCAGTACTACATGGCAAATGCTGGATGATATTTTGAAAGAGTAGCTATGATAAAAATGCAAGTGTATAGAAAGAAGGGGTCATTGGTAAAAGGAAGTCAGGAAGCAGATTTGGCAGCCAAAGATGCAGTGGTAACTGGACCGCCCTGGTGGCAGGACACCGCTTTAGAAGCCGTTTCAGCAGCATTGGTCACCCAGGGCCAGCGGCAATCAACACAAGCTAAGGCAGAGTGATTGCAGAGCACCCAGCAGCAGCAGTCAGAGTTAGGTCCGCTAGGGAAGGAAGCTCAAAGCCTGGGAGTAAAGGTGGATGGTCAGGAGTTAATATAGAGCAGGGGCTCTGAGTGTAAAGTCAGAAGATGATTTGGTATGGGTCATACCAAGGGATATGCAGAAAGATTTCTTGACATGAGAATATGGATCTACTATGGGTGGTCACCCTAAACAGAAGGAGGCCCAGGAAAGATTGGTGAAAATAAGATGGTGGCCCAGATGGGAACCGGATTTGAACAAACATCTTAATTCTTGCCTTATTCGTGCAGAGGGGCATTCATGAGACAGGCTTCCAGGAGACCCTGGGAAAGGATCCAGATCAGTTACACTGGGGAGCTAGCCTTAACCCCCTGAGGGAACAAATACATACTAGTTGTAGTGGATGTATTCTCACACTGGGTAGAGGCATTCCCAACTAAACATATGACTTCATTGACAACAGCTAAACAACTATTCTATCATTTGTTCAGTCATTGAAGGGGTTCCTAACGTAATTGATTCAGACAATGATAGTGGATTTGTTGAATCAGTGGTCAGGAAAGTGTGCACACTGTTGGCCATTGATCAAAAATTATGCATTGCTTATAATCCTAAAGCAATGGGGCAAATGGAAGGAATGAATAGAACCATTAAAACTGAACTCCAGAAGGGAGTAAACAATGTGGGTAGTAATTGGGATGAAATGTTGTGACTGGTCTTTATGCGCATCACAGCAAGAGACTGTAGATCTGTGGGGTTTTCCCCATATGAGGCCTTAATGGGGAGACCAATGAGATTGTGGGAGAATATGATGAACTCTCGACCAGGCCATCTGACTACGGTAGCCTTGTCAGAGGCCTGGATACAGGACTTGCAGAAGCAGAGTTTACAGGTGCAAAAAAATGTGGTGCCTGTGACATTGTCACACCAGGTGCTAGCTCATGGCAAAAACCCAGGTCAAATTCATAGCTGGAAACCAGTCTGGCTTACCTGTGGGTTAGAATAATTAAAATAGATGTTAGTGTTATAAGAATGTGTTTAGTGTTTAGACTTTATGGAATGCTTGTAAGATGCTGCATGTATTAATCCTACTTATAATATCTGTATCCCATGGTATAAAGTTATATTGAGTGTTTGCACTGGAAACCTCTGTCATTGTGTAACTCACCAAACAGGAAAAGAAGCATTAATTTAGGTGAAGTGCTCATCCTGCACACAAGATGGCCCATGGAAGGCAAATGACGCTTTGGGTAGCATCAAAGGACAGAGACCTTGTTGATTGCATTCCTCACTCCCTCCAGGAAGGGGAAGCCTGCGTATGATCTCATCCCATCAGGTTGGATTCTGGGGTGAAGGAGATAAAAATCTTTACAAGGAGAAACTGGGATCTTCATGCTGTCTGGACTCTGAGGGGCAAAGTTTCCTAAATGTAAGCAAAAGATTCCCATTCTGCTTAACTTGGGTCAGCTCTAGAGGCCATATAGAGGTGCTTATTATAGAAATTGAGTTACAGTCTTAGGTTTAAAAAGGCAATATCATTTGTGTGTGTATGTTTCCTGTTTTAACCTTGTAAATATCTCTAATTTATTTTCTTATTTAATAAATCTTCAGTTAGTTAATTACAGGGTTGGCTACCGGCATTATCTTTGGTTTGAGATCTGAGTACAAATGACCTGGGGTAAGTGACTGGTCCTTTGGGACTGGGAGTAACCTGATTATTGTTGTGATTTTTTGTGTAAAGTGACCATCTATCACATAGTCCATCCTGCTTATATATAATATAATTAATGGAGATATCCTATCTCCTAGAACTGGAAGGGACCTCATTGAGTCCAGCCCCCTGCCTTCACTAGCAGGACCAAGTACTGATTTTGCCCCAGATCCCTAGAGTGCCCCCCTCAAGGATTAAACTCACAACCCTGAGTTTAGCAGGCCAATGCTCAAACCACTGAGCTATCCCTCCCCACTGAGCTATCCTATCCCTAGCTTGGATGTCAAGCTAGACTGGCATGCCCATGGTAAGACTGCTTTAGGAGTTTACACTTGTTACTGGGTTGGTGAAATCTAATTATAGAACATACAACCAGTCTGGGGTCTCTGCCCAGCTTTTTGACAGTTTTCCCTGAGTTTGACACTCACGGTCGTGAGCGTGATAGTGGTAACAGAGGATGCGGAGATACAGAAGATCAAAGTATGGTTCAATTAACACAACCAATTTAGTAAATAGAAACAAAGAGCAGTTGGTCCCCATTACCCAACTGCTAGCCAAGTAACAGCAAATTGGGGACAACGCCATACAGGCTCTGGAAACACCCATACCAGAGGAGGTGAGCTGGCACCCCCGGTGCATACACTACGTTTTGTCTTAATGGGAGTTCAAATAATAACAACTGTTGTGGTCATGGGAATGTGTTGATGGATAATAAAATTTTAAAAGCAAGCACAGAACGAGAAATGTGATGCAAATGAAACAAATGCTAACTTAAAAGAAAACAAAAAAGAGTGGAATGTAAGACTGGCTTAGCTGACATGAGCAGGCCCAAGTTAAGACAAGACAAGCCTGAACACGTAACTGCTGATCAAGCCCCAACAAGTAATTGCTGAAACAACTAACTATTGTGAATATGTTTATAATAAATAGGGGACACAGAACCTAATTAAACTATTGTTGGCATGTTTATAGTAAAGGAAATATGCAGGAACATCCTGAACTGAACCTTACTCAGTCTGCAAAGCAATTGGCCTATACGCAATCTGCAAAGCGATTGGTCTTTATATGCAAGAAGTATAAAGTAAACTGAGTAATGAGCTAGAGTCGAACTGAGTTTTTTGGAGCCCCCCAGAACAGGAGGAAGTGTTCTCCCAGAACTGGACAAGGTGTTCTGGATAAGCCAAATGGAAAAGGTCTTGGAGGGAATCCCAATAGACTGTAGCTCACATCCTCTCCTTGTGTACTATTCAACCTCCTTGTCTTCATTCAAATAGCTCCATAAAACACATGGCTTCCACCACCCCATGAGAATTCCCCCTTATAACAGGTGATTTTTAAAAAAAACAACCTTCTCTCTTGCACTGTGAGTTCAGTCCAAGGTTTTCAAAAATGGATGCCCAAAGTTAGGCTTCTAAGTCCATATGCAGACACGTCAGAATCTTCAGTAGGAGCTGCTAGATGCTCAGCAGTTTTGAAAATCGAGCTATTTGTTTGGGTCCCCACATATAGTCTTTGGAGCAGGAGTTCAGCTTTAGGCCACACATTTTTGAAACTCTTGGCTTTCGAATTTAGTTTGTGTGCTTGAAGTATGTTGTAAACATCACAGGGCAAGGACTATGGTGCTCGCTATGTCAGAGACCCCAGTGCACTGACAACTTTCAACTAATAATAACATAATTAATTAATTAATTGGGCCCAAGCATAAGGTTTGGATCTTGGAATTTAGTTCTTAACTGACCCAAATTTGTAAGGAGCTGGGAATCCATGCTTTTGAGGTAGACAAACCCATTCAGACCACGGATGCATGAGTTCCCTCGTCCTGCTTCCAACAGTGACTTTGTGCTTCAGAGGAAAATGGGGGGAAACATCATGGATTTGCCACTTGGGCAACACTGTACATAAGGGGAGGAATTCTTTCTGGACCACTGCAGACAATCAGCGTGCACCCTGAAGCAAGAGATCTGATTACCTCGATGTTAGCTTGCATAACTCCCAATGTGATTAATTGTCATATAATTACTCAGCCGTTTTTCAAATCCAGCCATTATATTTGAATCAGTGACCTCCTGTAGTAGTGAATTCCACTGGTTGACTACATGCTGTGTGAAGTAATATTTCCTTTTATTTGTTCTCTATTCATGTACTGGTCATTAATTTCTAGCCTTTGGGAAATCAGAAATATGCACGATCATGTGGCGGATCCACAGCCACTTGTAGTTTTGCCACTGTGTGGAACAGATATTCATTTAAATTAACTCTCAAGCTTGCTCAGCTTTGACATGAACAGTAGGTGAGACAGGGCAGGTCAGAAATCAATAGGAAGAGCAAGAAGCAAGCAGGCAGGTGTTAGCTGAGCAAATGAGGAACCTATAGAGAATCCCAGGGCTAAATTTTGACCCCACTTACATCAGCATAAATCTAGAGAAACACCACGGAAATCAAAATTACTTTAGAATCCTGGTATAAATGAGATCAGAATTTGGCACCCAACGTATAAGCCATGGGCTCCATACAGCTCTCACTGATGCCAAAGGGAATTTTGCAGTTCATAGCGTCAGAGGTTATAAAGCCAGGAGGACCACTCTGATAATCTAGTCTGACCTTCTGCATAGCACAGGCTATAGACCTTCCCCAAAATAAATCCTGTTTGAAGTAGAGCATGTCTTTTAGAAAAACGTCCAATCTTGGTTTACAAATTGCCACTGATTTACAAATTTACCATGCTCATTGGTAAATTGTTTCAGTGGTTAACTATCCTCACTAATAAAAATGTATGCCTTATTTCAAGTCTGAATTTGTCTAGCTTCAACTTCCAGCTATTAGATCTTGTTATATGTTTGTCTGCTGGATTGAAGAGCCCAGTACCAATTTTTTGTTACCCAAGTAGAAATGTAGGACTCATCTACACAATGCTTTAGTCCACACCAGATGGGTATGAATTCTAGTGTTCACTAGCGTACTGCACACTAACTGGCCCCTGTGCTACTTGTTGGCACACTCTCAAAGTTCCCTAGTGCATGTTATTGAAGTCCTGTTTCAAACACAGGCCAGTGAGTGCGCAACACACTAGTACGGACTAAAATTTACACTCTTGTACAGACTAAAGCATCATGTAGACAAGCCCTTATAAACTGTGATCAAATCACCCTTTGTTAAACTGAATAGATTGAGCGTCTTGAGTATATCATTATAAGGCATGTTTTCCCAATCTTTATATTTGAGTTCAGTGAAAACAGAATTGGACCCAACTCCATTGTCCTACAAGTTTTTCAAACGTTTCTTCAAAAAAAGACCGAAATCCCAGCAATTTTAGCAACATTTTCAAGTGGGGTTGACAATAATAAGAAAGAGCCACAAAGTTTAGTTTCAAATTCAAAGATTTCAAAGCTGAAGTACCTTGCCACAGCTAAAATTGTAAGTGTCCTTTGTATCTGTCATTGGTCCATTCACATATGTCACATAAATTCCCACTAAGAGTATCAGCCAGTCCCAGCTGTGGTAATGAATTTGATGGGTGGGAAATGGGAATGGAGATCATAGGAAGAACTGCCAGGACTGAAAGAGAAGCAGTTGCAAGTGCTCTCACCAGAAATGCAAACACTTTGTCCTTGGTCTTTTCTTTCTTTTAATTGTCTGTGTATCATACAACAAGATGGACGAAAGGCATTCATATTTCAAATGGAATATGGCCTGAACTGGTACTGCTGATTTATGTAATAATGTGCTGTTACAAACCAGACAGTCCTGAAAAAGATATTATTGCTTCCCTCATTTCTACTAAGTCCCCAGTTTCATTTTTAACACATACTATTTTATTGCTGGTGTATTTTATACAAGACTTGTTTGATTTGCAAGAGTTGTTCTGAAAAGTTTTTTAAACAATTACCTTGCGAAACATTCTGTTATTCTGGGACATTTAATTGAAATGGCATCATCCTGTTTTAAAGCATTGCAGTGTTAAATAAACTTGACCTGTAGCACCAAAGCACTCATTTTTCTCCAGCTACGTCATACAATTGAAATGCATATGCACATATATAACAGTCTGGCTTCTCCACCTGCAAGACGAAAGTCAACCCTATTTAAAAATAATTAGGACACTGCCTTTCCTCTTGAAAAATACACCAAAGTATGAATGACAAGGAGATTCTAACAAGATGAATGTTTCCATCTGAATTGCCGTAGGAAAATGAGATTGAGCAAGACAGATAGACAATTTAAACATACAATCGTGTTTACAAATCCTGCACCCATTCCTGTGACTGCAGCGATCTGCTTGGCACCAGATTTCATGTAATTCAGCGGGGGGGGAGAAGGAATGGGGTGGGCCTAGCTAGTGGTGAGCACATCCCCTGCGTGTAACACAGGACTTAGTTTTGTGGGGGCATCTTACCAGTGACGGCGCGTCAGCCCAGGCAAGAGAGACCCAGCCTAACCAAGAATTCCCAAATGCTACCCAATACATTTTCAATATTCTCCTTGGTTTAACTGATAAAAGTATACAGATGTCAGGACAAATTGTGATTGGATTTAAATGGCACAACTCATTTACTCCAGTAGTGAAGCACAATGCCAGAAAGTTCAAAGAGTGTAGTGCTGCGTGAGGCTCAAATCTTGATATAGCTACTCAAAAAGCTGCCTTGATAGCATGGTGATTTACCATACCATATCCCTTTATAAGGGTGTGCTGTGGTAACCACTGCTCGGTGAGGCCACAGCAGGATTGTAGCAGTTAAGCCCAGGCTGCAGGGGTGGGAGGTTTGAAGGGGGTGGGGTTAGGACCTGTGCCCTGAAACCTGCCCCCAACCCCATGAAGTGGGCCCCATGCGTATGCACGAGGAACTGCCACAAAGCCCTGGAACTACCTCATGCTCTGCCCCCTGCACATGCCCGGGTAGCTCCAGTTTCCCGGTCCATCTGCTGCTACTTCTCTATCAGTAAGGTAAGCTTTTCATAGCTATTGATTGATACATTGGGTGGGGGTGGCAATGACTATTTTGTGATTAGTGCCTCACCTGTCAAAAGAGACAAGAGCCACCACTGCACCTTATGCAACAAGGGGTTGATCAACCACCGCATGGATCTCATGGGCCTGCCTTCTGCCCCCTCTCACAGGCTGGGCAAAATGGGAGCCACACAGGGCTTTAGAAGCCTCCTCTGAGCTGCCTCAAGGCCTGGGAGGGAGGATTTTTCCTTGCCCTTCCCCCCACATAATAGAGATACCTAGTGGCTTCCTAAATCTAGCCCTTTATGCACTTTTTTGGCTTAAAAGAAAAAAAGCAGCGGCAGCAGCTCAGTGAAGTTACCCAAATCACATAGCTATGTTATGAGAACCAATAAAACTATTAGCTGCTGGCACTGAGCCAAGAATCCATTAATGGCAGACTGGTATCTCTCCAGGAATGTAAAATGTTTTACTAAATAAACATTAAAGCAGGAAGCATTCAACTTCTGTCACTAGGTAAAACTCCAGTGTGGTTCTATCCCAAAGAGGAATAGCTAGGAGGTGGGCAAAGAAACTGTGTTTCACTGATAAAAAAGCTCTTTAGTACCAGGAGGAACCAGCGAGACATATTTTACAATGTCTTACCAAGCATGATGTATGAGGTTTGATACTTTTATTGGATCAAGTCACTGGTGATAGGTAAAGGAGAGAAGAAATCTGTTCAGAAGGCAGGAGGGTTAGCCGCATTGAGTAATACTTTGTAATTAAACTGCAGAATTTGGCACCTTTTCCTGGCTGTCAAAGCAAAAGTTGAAGGTTGATGGAAATAGAAGATTAAACCAAGGATTTGTTCTTTGGGGATCAGAGCAGTTTGCTTACATTGTTTCGCCTGGGAAATGATATAGAAAGGAAAATGTACAATAAATCAACAATCAGCTCCCTCAGAGTGTCAAATGTTCAGTAATATAATGCTCCAGAATGAAGTCCTAGAAGTGACAATGGGCCAGATACTCTCGTCTTTACTCAAGATTGTAAATTATTCCTCCCTGCACCAGCCAGCTCCCTGGACCCTAAAGAGGCAAAAGATGGCAGAGGCAGCGTGGCACCGCCAATGCCCTCCTTTGGGATTTGCTAGTGAAAAAGATCCCCCTGACTTTAGCTTAAAGTTTAAACTGGTGAAAAAGACTCTAGGGTCAAAAGAAAGGAAATTAAAATCCTTAGAGTCAGCATGGAGGCTACCTAACCACACTTAATAGAACTACAGAAAGAATGCATGCCTCTAAACACAAGAGAAAATAGGAAAGCAAGAAAAAAATAATAAAGTTAATGGTAAAGTCCAAGAGGTTGTTCAAACCAAGCAGGTATCCTTAAGAAAATGGAAATTCAACCCTAGGCAAGGCAGTCAAAAGGAAGAGAAACTATGGCAGGTAATATGTATAATGGAAATTAGGAGGGCGAAGGGGCATTTTGAAAGACAACTAGCCAAAGACATAGAAACAAGTCACAAGCAATTTATTAAGTTTATCTGAAGTAGGAAGCCTGCAAGAAAACAAGTGGATTCTCCAGACTACGATGGAGTGAAGGGAGCAATTAAAGAGGCTAAGGTGATTGCAGAGATGTTAAATAATTTCTGTTCCCCACTCTATGGGTATGTCTACACTACAAAATTAGGTCAATTTTATAGAAGTCAATTTTTAGAAATCGATTTTATACAGTCGATTGCGTATGTCCACACTAAGCGCATTAAGTCAGTGGAGTGTGTCCTCACTACCGTGGCTAGCATCGACTTACGGAGCTATCCCACAGTTCCCGCAGTCTCCGCTGCCTATTGGAATTCTGGGTTGCGCTCCCAGTGCCTGATGGGGCAAAAACATTGTCGTGGTTCTGGGTACATGTCGTCAGTGCCACCCACCCCCCGCATCCCTCCGCCCCTTGAAAGCAACAGCAAAAAATCCTTTCTCGCCTTTTTTCCTGGGTTACCCGTGCAGAAGACATACCACGGCAAGCCTGGAGCCTGCTCAGCTCACCGTCACCACTGCTGCTGTGGACAAGTCTACTGTGGGGGCTGCTGTGATCCAAGTAGCCAGTGCAATCATTGACATTCTGTTATCAAGGGTAGTGACTCTGGGAAATGTGCGGGCCTTTTTAGATTTTAGGTGCATCATATTCCTGTCCTTTATCACTGGTGAAGAAGTCTTGCAGCCGTACATTCAGTCCAGTTGGCGCTGTAACACCCCGTAGCACTTCTGTGGTTGACACATGTAACAGCTCCAGGGCTCTTGCTCTTTTGCCTTGGCCGAGGTACCTTGCCCTACTTGGACCTCCAAGCATTTGACACAGAAGCACCTGCAGCAGCTGGCATTGCTACACAGCAGCAGCTCCTTGCCTTCGCAGAAGATGGTGCAGTAGGACTGCTAACCGTCGTCATCCACTGCTTCCGCTGCAACTCTGCTCTCCTGCTCCCCAGCGAAGAGCTCGGGGGATCTGTACTTGTCCTCCTGGGTGCTGCTGGCAGCAGACGGTGCAGTAGGACTGGTAACCGTCCTCATCGGACATGTAGCTTGGACGGGGGTACTGGGAACGTCTTCCCTACCTGGCTCCTACCAACCTCCAGGGCATGGTGTACGGCTCCATCACTTCCCCTGAAACTCTGCTTTCCTGCTCCCCAGCGACGAGATTGGGGGATCCATTCATGCAGCCTGGACAGTATTAAGGAGCAGTTCAACTATAGGCTGAGCAAGTGCAGAATGGTGGTAGAATGTGCCTTTGGACGTTTAAAGGCTCACTGGCGCTGTTGGTCAGACCTCAGCGCAACCAACATTCCCATTGTTATTGTTGTTTGCTGTGTGCTCCATAATATCTGTGAGAGTAAGAGGGAGACGTTTATGGGGGGAGGGAGGTTGAGGCAAATCGCCTGGCGTCCGATTTTGAGCAGCCAGACACCTGGGCGATTAGAAGAGCACAGCAAGGCACACTGCGCATCAGAGAGGCTTTGAAAAACGTTTTCATGACTAGCCAGGCTTCGGTGTGACAGTTGTGTGTGTTTATCCTTCATGCAAACCCGCCCCCTTTGTTGATTTTAATTCCCTGTAAGCCAACCACCCTCCCCCCTTTGAAATAAAATAACTATTGTTTTGAAACCATGCATTCTTTCTTTATTAATTAAAAAAAATGAGATAACGGACAAGGTAGCCCGGGTAGGGTGGGGAAGGAGGGAAGGACAAGGCCACATTGCTTATTGTAGCCACACTAAAAATCAAACTGTTTGAATGACAGCCTTCTGTTGCTTGGGCCATCCTCTGGAGTGGAGTGGCTGGGTGCCCGGAGCCTCCTCCCCTCCCCCCCTGCATTCTTGGGCGTCTGGGTGAGGGGGCTATGGAACATGGGGAGAAGGGTAGGCGGTTATACAGTGGATGCAGCGGGTGTCTGTGCTCTTGTTGGCTTTCCTGCAGCTCCAACAGATGCTTCATCATGTCCGTTTGCTCCCGCATTAGCCTCTGCATCGTGTCCTGCCTCCGCTCTTCGCGCTAACTTAATTCTTTCCTGGCCTCTGCCACTGAATGCCTCCATGCATTAAGCTGTGCCACATCAGTGCGTGAGCTCGGAAAACATGTCATTGCGAGTGCGTTTTTTTCACCTTCAAATCTGAGATAATCTCAGGGATGGAGATGATAGAGGGAGCATAGAAACATTCTACACTCTACGATTCTGGGGGGACTGCATGGTCACCTGTGCTACTTAGTTCGCCACGCTGACCAAACAGGAAATGAAATTCAAAAGTTCCCAGGGCTTTTCCTGTGTACCTGGCTAGTGCATCAGAGTTCAAAGTGCTGTCCAGAGTGGTCACAATGGAGCACTCTGGGATAGCTCCCAGAGGCCAATACCGTCGATTTGCGTCCGCACTACCCCTTATTCGACCCAACAAAGTCGATTTTAGCGCTACTCCCCTCGCCGGGGAGGAGTACAGAAGTCAATTTTAAGAGCCCTTTAGGTCAACGGAACGGGGTTGGCTGTGTGGACGCATTCATTTTTATATCGATCTAACGTGGCTAAATTCGACCAGGCCTAACAGTTGAGGAGATACCTACCCAAGATGTATATTTTTCAAGTCATAAAGCTCAGTCACTGTCAGGTGTCCAAAGAGTCTGTGCTGGAGCTAATTGACAAAATGAAACAGCTTTGCTGGTAAGAAAAATGTGCAGTCTCTCGTTAAAATCAGCTACTATATGATATACAGACAGAAGGAGGGTAGCAAATGTAATACCTAGCTTGAAAAAAAGTGATCCTGGGAATTACAGAGCAGTGAGCCTTACTTCAGCACCAAATAAATTGTCTGAAACAATAATTACAGTGAGAATTCTTAGATTCTTAAGTCTGGTCTACACTTAGAAGTTATACTGGCATAGCTATGTCAGTTAGGGGTGTGATTTTGTTACTAACACAGCTATGCTGGTATAAACTATAGCGAAGATGTACTTATACCAATATAAAAGTGGTTTTGCCGATATAGAATCATAGGACTGGAATGGACCTTGAGAGATCATCTAGTCCAGTCCCCTGCACCCATGACAGGACTAAGTATTATCTAGACCATTCGTGACAGGTGTTTGTCTAACCTGCTCTTAAAAGTCTCCAATGATCGAGATTACACCACCTCCCTAGGCAATTTATTCCAGTGCTTAACCACCCTGACAGTTAGGAAGTTTTTCCTAATGTCCAACCTAAACCTCTCTTGTTGCAATTTAACCCTATTGCTTCTTGTCCTATCCTCAGAGGTTAAGAAGAACAATTCTTCTCCCTCCTCCTTGTAAAAACTTTTTATGTACTTGAAGACTGTTATCATGTCCTCTCTCAGTCTTCTCTTTTCCAGACTAAACAAACCCAATTTTTTCAGTCTTCCCTCATAGGTCATGTTTTCTAGACCTTTAATCATTTTTGTTGCTCTTTTCTGGACTTTCTCCAATTTGTCCACATCTTTCCTGAAATGTGGTGCCCAGAACTGTACACAATACTCCAGTTGAGGCCTAATCAGTGTGAAGTAGAGTGGCAGAATTACTTCTCATGTCTTGCTTACAACACTCCTGCTAATACATCCCAGAATGACGTTCGCTTTTTTTGCAACAGTGTTACACTGTTAACTTATATTTAGCTTGTGGTCCACTATGACCCCCAGATCCCTTTCCGCAGTACTCCTTCCTAGACAGTCTTTTCCCATTTTGTATGTGTGCAACTGATTGTTCCTTCCAAAATGGAGTACTTTGCATTTGTCCTTATTGAATTTCATCCTATTTACTTCAGGCCATTTCTCCAGTTTGTCCAGATCATTTTGAATTTTAATCCTATCCTCCAAAGCACTTGCAACCCCTCCCAGCTTGGTATCATCCGCAAACTTTATAAATGTACTCTCTATGCCATTACCTAAATCATTGATGAAGATATTGAACAGAACTGGACCCAGAACTGGTCCCTGCGGGACTCCACTTGTTATGCCTTCCAGCATGACTGTGAACCACTGATAACTACTCTAGTTTATGTCTCTCAGGGAATTGGTGTAAACTGTATTGGCAGAAGCATTGTAATACTGGTACAAGCTGTGTCTATACTAGGAGGGTTTGCTGGTATAGTTTTACCAGGATACCTATGCCAGCAAAACTTTTCTAGGGCAGATCTATACTTAAAATAGGCACAAGCAATGTAATTACTGCAGCGGCTGTATGCCAACATAAGTTAGGTCGACTTAATTTTGTAGTGTATGCATGGCCTAAGGTTTGTGTACACAGGGACACTCCGGAAAATGAATCCAAATTAACTAAAGGTGTGAATTTAAAGTGGATTTGTTAAACTGCATTAAATCCATGAGTGGATGCTCTTATTCAGAGCATCGCACCGATGCAGCTGCACTGCTGTAGCGCTTAAGTGAAGACATTCCTACACCAATGGGAGAGCTTCTCCAGTTGGTGTAGTTAATCTACCTCCCTGAGAGGTGGTAGCTATATCAGAAGGGAGAAGCTCTCCTGTCAATATAACGCTGTCAAAACGGGGGGGCAGGTTGGTATAAGTACGTTGCTTAGGGGGTGTAGATTTTTCACACCCCTGAGTGACATAGTTATATGGATAAACTTCTGTAGTGTAGACTTGGCCTAAGTATATACCAGGCCTTATGGTTTGTCTACAAGGAGACACTCAGGAAAGTTAATCCAAATTAACTTTTAAAGTAGATTAAACTGCATTAAACGACTGGGGTCTTATTCAGAATTAAAGTGACCTTAATTTGGTTTAGCTAAATTGCATGAAACCCCTGTCTGACACGCTTTTCCAGAATTAAAGTGGCCTTAATTCAGTTTAGCTTAACTCATTTCCAAAGTGAATTAAGATAAATCTAACTAAATTAACTTTAATTCTGAATAAGAGCATCCACTCGTGGGTTTAATGCAGTTTAACAAATCCACTTTAAATTCACACCTTTAGTTAATTTGGATTCATTTTCCTGAGTGTCCCTGTGTACACAAACCTTAGGCCATGCGTACACGACAAAATTAAGTTGACCTAATTTATGTTGGCATACAGCCGCTGCAGTAATTACATTGCTTGTGCCTATCTACACTTTGCTTCTTGTGTCGACAGTGTGCATCCTCACCAGGAGCGCTTATATCAATTGTACTGTCAGTATGGAGCATTCTGGGACAGCTGTTGAAAGCCAGTAACAGTCAACAAAGCAACACAGTGTCTATATGGACACTGCATCAACCTAACTACATGGACCATGACTCAACGCTGCTTGTGGAGGTTGAGTTATTAAGTTGGCGTAGTGGGACAGTTACATCGACAGGAGTTAAATTTAAGTTTAGACACTTACATAGTTAGGGTGACATAAGCTGCCTTGCGTTGACCTAACTCTGTAGTGCAGACCAGGTCTTAGGTTCTGGCCCTCTGCCTGTTTCCCCAACTGTAAAACTGAAATTCAAGTACTTCCCTACCTCACAGAGGTGTTGTGAGAATGAACTGGTTAAAGGTCCAGAGCACTTTGAAGAGGACAAGCACTATGTGAGAGCTGAGTATTATTAGGAAGTTTGCATTAATTACTTTAATATTAAATTTGACTTCTCAGTTTTCTATTTGTTACCTGTTAGGTAGGATCCATATCAGCGAAAGTTTTACAGAGATGAACTGACAGCTTTGATTATGGCTACGTACATTCAAGAACCAGACAGTCTGAGCCAGATCTTCAGCTGCTGTGAATCAGAAAGCAACAAAATTATGCCAATTTATACCAGCTAAGGAGCTGGTGCAATTTCTCATCTAAAACTGTTGTACTAAACTAAACAAATATAAGGTTCAGTAGCTCCCTGTCTTTGCCTCATTTTTGAGCCCTGACATTTGCCTGTAACATAGCTTTTGGATCCCCGTGTCCTTCTACCTTGGGAAGCCAAAGTGAATATTAGAACGATGACAACGTAGGTGAGGTAATATCTTCTATTGGGCCAACTTCTGTTGGTGAGAGAGACAAGCTTTCAGGCTACACAGAGCTCTTCCTTAGGTCTGGGAAAGGTACCCTTAGAGGGTATGTCTACAGGGGGGATAAAAAACCTGCAGCTGGCCCAGGTCAGCTGACGGGGGCTCAAGGGACTTAGGCTCCGGGAGTGAAAAATTGCTTTGTAGAGGTTTGGGCTCGGGCTGAAGCCCAAGCTCTGGGACCTTGTGAGGGTGGCGGGCCCCAGACTTTGGGCTCCAGCCCAAGTCCAAACATCTACACTGCAATTTTTAGCCCCTCAGCCCAAGCCCTTCAAACCCAAGGTAGCTGATCCAGGCCAGCTGCAGCCCTGCCATAGGGCTTTTATCCTTGCGTAGGGCTACACTATGGACCTTACAGCTGCACTGGTGTAAAGTCTCCTGTGTAGCTGCTCTATGCCGGCTGGAGAGAGCTCTCCCGCCAGCATACTTAAACTACCCTCAATTAGCGGCGGTAGCTATGTCAGCAAGAGACCCTCTCCCGCCGACACAGCGCTGTCCACACCGGTGCTTTTGTCCCTGAAACTTATGTCTTTCGGGGGGGGGGGTATTTTTCTCACACCACTGATTGACAAAAGTTTTGCCAACAAAAGCGTTAGTGTAGACAAAGCCTAAATGTACCCAGAGTGTCACAGCTAAATACAAGGTGGCACAGATTGTATCGCACAAGTAGTTAACACATATTGTAAGAGACCATTCAAAGTGAAGTAGCCCGTTAACACCTTTGCAGTCATAGGGCAGTAGGAGGGCTGTCCCTAGGGGGGCGTGGGGCCCTGGACAAATCAGCCTGTATGGGCCCCCCCTTAACATTTTTTATACAGGTGAAATCTGGTGTGGGGAGGGGACACTAGTGCTGGAGGGCGAGGGACGATGGAGAGTCACAGGGTGGCAGCGGTGCTAGGGGTGAGGGGGCCCCCTGTGCTGAGGGGTCCCGGAAAAGGGAGGGGTCCGGGATGGAAGGACAATGGATGGGCTCAGCCTGGCACTGGCACGTTCCAGCGGTGCTAGGATGCTGGCAGCCAGTGCAGCGGCGTGCAACGCTGGGAGCCGGCGGGGTGGAGCGGGGCGGGCTGGGGTCACTGCTGCCATTGCTGGAGACTGAGTCTGAGCCCCACGATGCTGAGCAAGAAAAAGAAATACAACGCGCACTTCCCACTAGTGAGTGCGGGCCTGAACCCCGCTACCAGCGCCAGGCCCCCCACTAAGTCCCCAGGCTGGGCTGACCCCCAAACCCGTAACCCCACCCCTCGGGCTGGTCTGGCCCCCCAGGCACTTCTAACCCCCCCACACACCCCCGGGCCAGCCTAGTGCCCCCCCCCCATGCATGACACATGCACACTGAAGAGCGGGGGCCCCCAAAGTGCAGAGCCCGGAGTGGTCGCTCCTATTCGTCATACCCAAGGGACAGCTCTGACAGTGGGTTACAGATTGTTGTAATAAGCCATAAGTCAAGTGACTTTATTGAGACCATGATTTTTAGTATCTAACAGAGTTATGAATTTAAGCTCCCAGGCTCATCTCTTGATGGTGTTGTGTAGATTTCCTTTGAGGATGAGGACTGGGAGATCAGATTGGTGTGATTGTTTTGTGAAAAGTGTTTGGCCCCGGGTGATAGGGTGTTTTTGTCTTTTATCATTTGTAGCTTGAAAACTTGGCTCTTTCACCAACAGAAGGCGATCCAATAAAAGAGATTACCTCACCCACCTTGTCTCTCTAATCTCCTGGAACCGACATGGCTACAACAGCACTGCAAACAATATATGAAAGCATAGGCATATTCCATGCCACTTGCATGGAACATCATGTAAGAACATCCTTTTAACTTTAAAAAGTGAAATAGAATCTTAAACAGTCCGAGCGCTGCTGTTACACACACAATCCGGCAGAGAAGCATTGCCTAGCTTGAGATTTAAGGCGTAGCTCCTTAGACAAACAGGTCTAGTTACTGAGGTAGGAACTCTTGATCCACCATGCAGTATATAGTGTCCCCTTGCATATACAAAGGCAGTCTGAATTATGTTACTCTTACTGCTCAAAAACATACAAATCTAGGGGGTCAGAATGTGCTTTGAAAACACTCACCTCCTACGGAGGCTATTCAAAGCTGCATTGCCTTTAGACACAATCTCTACAGAATCTCCCTAGTGTACAGGGGAGTTCACGGGCCACACCATCTTGTAGGATGCAGGCCACTGTGGATCTGTTTGTCACAGGGGATGGGCGGAACCATGGTCCTATGTCCTCCCCAGATCTTTTTGAGGGGCAAAGCTTTAAGACACTTTTCTGTTCCCCTGATCCTTTGGTCTTCTGGTGGCTGCTTCAATCCCCAGTGTAACCTAGAGCAGGCTCAGGGCTGCTGTAATTTATGTCCAGCTATCCAGAGCCCCAAGGGACTATTTCAAAAGCCAAGGATTCACAGGACATAAGGATGTCTTATCTACACCCGCCTTTCCCTAGCTAGATACCCTATGCTGAGGACAAGTAAGAGGTGTTATAAAGGCTTCTATGGCAGCTATATGACACCGAAGGATTCTCTTTCACAGAGGGAATTCTACACTGGTCGATTAAGCCAGCTATAAGGATGCTTTGCATCCTTAGAATGGAATAATGCAGCCTTAATGGGGCTGAGAATCTAACCCCAGGGATTCAATTCAGGCTATATTAAGTTTAAAGTGATGGCAAGACATCCGGAAAGAGACATCAGAAAGACAGGCTTGAATGTGGGATTGGATGGAGGAAGCGAGATCAGGAGTGGTAAGGCAGAGTAGCGGGTCATTGTGTTTTTTTGTTTGTTAATTTCTTGTAGCTTTCATTCAAAAAGTTCTCTGTTCTTTCCTACCAGATTTCCATGTTTTGTTTCTTAATTTTGTTGGGTTCAGGCTATCGTTTGCTAAAGTTACCGCGCACACTACACACAGAGGCCTAATTTCTCCATTAACTGCAATGGAAGTGAAACCAAAGTCCAATTATGTTCCATCAGATTTTCTTGTTTTTGCAGATTTTTTCTCTGTATCGACTTTAGCCAGTTCATCTCCTGCCTTTCATTTCAGAACACTACCATCTTTTGGCAATAAGTACCCAACCATTTTTCACCACACAATGATATGAAAAAATATCAACCTTCCCAGTGGAATAAGCACTGCACAACTGCTTGTTGAAAGGACAGGATATGATATACTAAACTGGAAAGTGGGAAAGGTAGTTGTTGCTATGGAAATGACCATGGCTTCCATCACAATTTTGTCAGCTAGGCAGCTGACAGCGGGAGGCTGACAGTGGGAGCCCCAGTGGGAAGCCACCCCGGGCTGACAGTGGGAGCCCCAGCCATCAGCCACTGACAGCCAGGGCTCCCACTGTCAGCCCTGGGTGGCTGCTAGCTGGGGCCCTTGCTGTCAGCTCCAGGGGGGTGCCAGGTGGGGCTCCCACTGTCAGCTCTGGGGGGGGGGCTGGCGGTGCCCCTGTGAATGTTCTTACACACACACCCTCTAGAGCGGCACGGCCCACAGTTTGAAAACCTCTGATCAAATGGTCCATCAAGCCCAGATGCCTGTCTTCTGACAGTGACCAGTGCCAGATGCTTCAGAGGGAATGCACAGAACCGGGCAATTATCAAGTGATCCATCCCCGGTCATCCAGTCTCACCTGCTGGCAGTTGGAGGTTTAGGGACACCTAGAGCATGGACTTGCTTCCTTGACCATCTTGGCTAATAGCCACTGATGGACCTATCCTCCATTAACTCATCTAATTCTTTTTTGAACCCACTTATACTTTTGGCCCTCACAACATCCCCTGGCAATGAGTTCCACAGATTGATTGTATTGTGTGAAGTACTTCCTTTTATGTTTTAACCCTACTACCTATTAATTTCATCAGGTGACTCCAAGTTCTTATGTTATGTGAAGGAGTATTCACTGCCCTATTTACTTTCTCCACACCTCTATCACATCTCCCCCTTAATCATCTCTTTTCTAAATTGAACAGTCCCTGTCTTTTTAATCTCTCCTACTACAGAAGCTGTTTCATATTCCTAATTATTTTTGTTGCCCTTCTCTGTACCTTTTCCAATCCTAATATATCTTTTC
This sequence comes from Chrysemys picta bellii, assembly GCF_011386835.1. NCBI lineage: Eukaryota > Metazoa > Chordata > Testudines > Emydidae > Chrysemys > Chrysemys picta. The sequence continues at coordinate 249,551,609 of NC_088792.1, forward strand.
TGTGATGGAGCGATCGGAACTTCATGTAGTATTAAAGGTGTGGGCGTAACATGGATTTATATAGTGGCATAATGTTTTTTTTCTGTTTTATTATCTATCCCTTTCCTAATGGTTCCTAACATGCTGTTAGCTTTTTTGACTGCCACTGCACATTGAGCAGATGTTTTCAGAGAACTATCCACAATGACTCCAAAATCTCTTTCTTGAGTGGTAACAATAATTTAGACCTTATCATTTTGTATGTATAGTTGGGATTGTTTTTTCCAATGTGCATTACATTGTACTTATCAACATGGAATTTCATCTGTCATTTTGTCTCCCAGACCCCAAGCTTAGCAAGATCCCTTTATAACTCTTCACAGTCAGCTTTGGACGTAACTATCTTGAGTAATTTTATATTGTGCAAATTTTGAGAACCTCACTATTTACCCCCTTTTCCAGATCATGTATGAACATGTTGAATAGTGCCAGTCCCAGTACAGATGTTTGGGGGACCCTGCTATTTGCCTCTCTCCATTATGAAAACTGACCATTTATTCCTACCCTTTGTTTCCTATTTTTTGACTAGTTACTGATCCATGAGAGGATCTTTCGTCTTATCTAGCGACTGCTTAGCTTGCTTAAGAATCTTTGATGTGGGGCCTTGTCAAAGGCTTTCTGAAGTCCAAGTACACTATATCCATTGGATCATTTTTGCCCAGATGCTTGTTGACACCTTCGAAGAATTCTAGTAGATTCATAAGGCATGATTTTCCTTTACAAAAACTGTGTTGACTTTTCCCCAACATATAGTGTTTAATCTATGTGTCTGATAATTCTGTTCTTTACTATAGTTTCAATCAATTTGCCTAGTACCAAAGTTAGGCTTACCAGCCTGTAATTGCCAGGATTGTCTATGGAGCCTTTTTTTTTAAATCAACATTACATTAGCTATCTTCCAGTCATCTGGTTTAGAGGCCGATTTAAGTGAATGGCTACTTACCACAGTTAGTAGCTCTATAATTTCATATCTGAGTTCTTCAGAACTCTTGGGTGAATACCATCTGGTCCTGGTGACATTATTTTTTAATTTATCAATTTGTTCGAAAAACCTCCTCTACTGGGACAGTTTCTCAGCTTTGTTACCTAAAAAGAATAATTTGGGTGTGGTGATCTCCCCCATATCCTCTGCACATGAAGACCAATTAAAGAATTCATTTAGCTTCTCCACAACAGTCTTGTCTTCCTGGAGTGCTCCTTTAGCACCTCAATCATCCAGTAGCCCCACTGACTGTTTGGCAGGCTTCTGCTTCTGGTGTACTTAAAAAAATATATTGTTAGTTTTTGTGCCCTTAGCTAGTTGTGCTTCACATTCTTTTTTGGCCTGCCTAATTATACTTTTACACTTGACTTGCCAGAGTTTATGCTCCTTTCTAGTTTCCTCAGTAGGATTTGACTTCCAATTTTTAAGGATGCCTTTTTGCCTCTAACTGCCTCTTTTACCCTGCTGTTTAGCCATGGTGGCATTTTTTTGGATCTCTTACTGTTTTTGGGGGGTGCAGGGGATATAAATTTAGTTTGAACCTCTATTCTGGTGTTTTTAAATAGTCTTCAGGAAGTCTGCAGGTATTTTACCCTTATGACTGCTCCTTTTAATTTCCATTTAACTAGCCTCCTCTTGTTTGTGTGATACCCCTTTTTGAAGTAAAATGTTCCTGTGATGGGTTTCTTTGGCAGTTTTCTCCCTATGAGGATGTTAAATTTAAGTTCATTATAGTTGCTATTACCGAACGATTCAGCTATAGTCACATCTTGGACCAGATCCTGTGTGTTACTTAAGCCTATATCAAAAATTGCCTCTCCCCTTGTGGCTTCCAGGACTAGCTGCTCCAAGAAGCAGTCATTTATGGTGTCTAGAAATTTTATCTCTGCAGCCTGTCATGAGGTGAAATATACCCAGTCAATATGAGAATAGCCCCCATTATTATTGTTTTCTGCCTTTGTAGCCTCTCTTGTCTCCCTGAGCATTTCACAATCACCGTCACTGTCCTGGCCAGGTGGCTGATAGTATATTCCTACTGCTATAGAGGTGCTTCACAGAAATCTCAGCTCAGGGGATGGAGAGGATATGATGACTTTACACAGCCTTTGAACCTGCAAGGTTTTGGGTCCTGACATTGCCGTGCCTCACCTCTGTAAATTACAGCAGCCCTATGGTCACTTCCCCCATACATCCCAGACATGCACCTTCATTACTGCACCACCCAGTACACCCCTATACCAGGGCCGTTCCTGCGGCCATTCCACCCGCCTTATGCCACACACAGAACCCTGGAGCCAGTTAAACCGGCTTTGCGGTCCCTCTGCATTGGCTGGGATGCCTTAAATGGGGCACAGCAGCTCCACAAATCAGGTTTTATATCTTCTATAGATATGATGCCTCCCTCTACTTCCCCTCTGTTTTACAATGCTATAATTTAGCCTTTTGTATCACTTGAAAGGAGGATTTAGAAATGAAAAAGAAAAGGATCTCTTGTCAAAAGGTTTGCAAATGATCTGAGAGCATAGTGTTTAGATCTACACTATTCCAATACAGAGCAACCATGAAAAGAAAAGAAAAGAAAAAAAGGTGTTGAATGCTGCACAAAAGGGAGAATGGGTTCTTAAGCACAGTACACAGGATACTAAAACCATCAAGTTTCAAAATGGCTCCCAGTGCCTCTTTTTGGATAATCAGGAGGCAGTACATAGTATTCATAAGGGTGAAATTCACTCTTGTGCAGGGAGCCAGCACACAAGTCCTCGTAAGTCTTGTTTTGAAGATTTTTGTGGGGCTTAATTAATAAATAGGCTTTGTGCTGTTCTTCAGCCTGGAGGTGATTTTCACCCAGAGAGCTTTGAGATCTTCAGATGGAAAGGACAAAATAAGTGCAAAGGTAGGTAATTCTAATCTGTCCTTTGCTTGTGCCTGTCACCAGGGAAAACTCCACAACAGTGCTGTGAAACAGGAAAAGGATCTGTCACTTGAGGAAATCATTTGAGATGAAGGAGTAATCTGAACTTGGGCAATGAGATGCCACAGTGCTAGGGAAAAAATACAAATAGATAGATAAATAGATAGATAGATCTGAATTTTTGTACACCCCAAAATGGCTCTGGCTATGTTCCTTAAGTAGAACAAATGTTCCTTTTGAATAATAGAGACAGTGTATTGATGTGAACAAGTTTGGTATGCAAGCCAAGTTTCTGACATCTATGTCTGTCTTGAATCATATGTTTGTGATAAGCAAATAATATTTTATAGCCCACAATAACTTCACAATCCTGAATATTTTGCTGTCTGCGTATTTCACTAAAAATTCCACTAATTTTGAAAGGTCACACAAATGTAACTGCTGGCCCAGATGTGGAAACCAAAGAGACAATATTATCGCTATTGAATAGAAAGGGACTATGTTACCTTTGGATTCTTAAGTCATCACTCATTAGTATGTTAGATCAGCTGCATGCACTAATTATCTATGTGTAGCTATTAGGTCCCAGGCCAATACTTGCTCCTAGATCCTCTCTCATTGAGGCCTTTCTTTTGTTCTGTCTTGTGGCTGTTTTCTTTACTCTGAAATATAAGTCATTTAGTCATTAGACAGATGGGGCCTGTTTTCCTTTTTGCACATGGAAACAGCAGCAGCAGCATGGTACTTGGTATTTTTCATCTTCAGAGAATGTTACACAGTCATCTTCACAGCAGCCCTTTCAGGTAGGCAAGCAAACTCCCCACTTTACAGATGGCGAAACCAAGGCAGAGGTGTTGCCTGACTTACCCAAAACCAGAGAGCAAGTCACTGTCAGAGCAGAGATTAAAACCCAGGCGTTCCTGCTTGCAGCCCTGTGCTCACATCTCTAGAGAAAGGGACAGATTATCAGATGAAACAGGGCCTCTTTATGCCATTCAAAGGATCCAGTATGAAGGACCCAGATTTTGGCTGCAAAAGCAAACAGCTAGCATGGAATGCCCGTAGTGTCATCTCCACTCAGTGGAGGGGGCATGTTGGGGAACAGCAGAGGCCTGTGGGGAGGGAGAGGGAAAGAGGCCTGGCCAAGCTCTGCCATGCTATGCCTGTACTCCACTAGCCTCACAAGGGCCAGGACCAGAGCAGACTCAAGGAGCTGTAACCAGCTCCCTAATCCAGTGGTTCTCAGACTGTGAGTCGCGACCCTGTTTTAATGGGCTTGCCAGGGCTGGTGTTTGACTTACTGGGGCCCGAGGCCGAAGCTGGAGTTCGAGCCCTACGGCCTGGGTATGAAGTCAAAGCCTGAGCCCCACCACCCAGGACCAAAGCCCAAGGGCTTCAGCCCAGGGCGATGGGACTCAGGCTTCAGCTTTGGCCCCCCCGCCCAGGGCAGCGGTGCTCGGGCAGCTTGGGCTTCAATCCCCCCTCCTGGGATCATGTATTAATTTTTGTTGTCAGAAGGGGCTCGCAGTTTGAGAACCCCTGCCCTCATCCCCTCTCCATGCTAAGTGGAGTTTAGCCACAGAAGTGAACCTGGCCCCGAAGCTGAGCAGATAATGCCCAACAAATTTAATAGACACATTTCACCTCTTTTTCTGATTACTGAACATCTTTAAGCAATCACAGTTCCCTCACATTTATTCAGCTTTATTTCACTGTCTTTTTTTTTTTTAAGTGTTTGGCTTCATGACAAATATTTGCAGTTGGATCTCTGTGACTGAGCTGTGATTGGTCAGATAAGTCATATGCAATTGTTTCTTTCCCCTGATTAGTTGGAAGTGAAATCACTTTTAGCATAGACACCTGCATGTAGTAAATTTAAAATGTGGCTCCCGTTAATACTTATACATGCAACTTTGGCATTAGCTTTCTGCACATCCATGTCTGTGCCTGTTGAACTCAAACATTGCAATATTCACAGCTAGCAAACACAAAAGGGGCAGGAACATGGTTACAGTGAATTCATTACAAATTTCAAATGACTAGTCAGAGAAAACGTGTTGTATTATTCACCCCACTACACATTAGACAATGTCTCTCTTTGTATAAATGTTCTAATATTTACTACAATATGAAAGACCCTTTATAAATATTCATTACTGTTATGATATTGCTTACAGTGAGATACATTGCAGAATACGAGTGACAGAGAAATACCAAGTTTCTTCAAAGAAATCTCACAATATAGAGCCATCTGACTCTGCCCTGCCAAGTCACAAACATATTTCTCCAACCTCTTCTTTCTACGGCCTCTTTGAATATGTGGAGACACTGGAGCAATTGCACTATGCAAGCTGTTTCGAGTTAGATCAAATAATAGCCATGATAGTATGCAGGAAATGCCAATGTACCCAATGCATTAGTGTTTTATTTATTAATTGATATGCATAGTCAATGTGTGCTTGCTCTGAGGAGTTTATGGTCTATGATCTCAATCCTGCAATTGTTTCCACCTGAGTGGATCCACGTGGCCACATGCAACTTTGAAATTTGCTTTCTGCAACATTGACCTCAATAGGTCTACGTACTGTGCTGGTTGTAGATCAGATCAAATCAGACCTAACCATGGAGTTATTTAAAAGAATGCTTTTAATTCCAAAAAACTAAGTTTCCATTCATTCAAAAAGTTTCACAATTTCTTTAATTTTTTTTAAATCTAAATGTTTCTCAAAACAAAATGAAAATTTTTAGTTTATTTTTAAAAAATCATTTCAAATGTTTGGGTTTTTTTGTCTCTTTCCTTGTCCTCGGGAGGGAAGAGTTAAGAAGTGAGAGAAAGTGGGATTTTTGTCTCACTATGTTGCATGAAAATTTCCCCAAAAAACTCTGATTTTTTTCATTTGAAGTTTTGTCAAAAGTGAACAATTTCACCAATGCCATTTTCCCCCACAAAAATTTGTTCTCATCAAAACCGCATTTCTGCAATGAAATTTTTTTTCAAAGTAAGACATTTTGACCAGTTCTACCTAAAAACAGACACTGAAAAGACAAAGTGCATTGGGAAACCAAGTCTTTTTAACTTGTGAGGTTATGATTTTTTTATCGTCTCCATCATTTTCCCAGTATGATGCTGTGGGGGAGGAATCTGATTGACATGAGCTAATATTGGCCAGCCTCTTGAACAAAATGCATTTTTAATAGTGATTTGAATGAGGAGAGATGTGGGGACTGGCGTATGGGGAATGAAGGGTCAGTCTATGCGTGAGGTAAGTATGGAGAAAGACACAAAATTGGGAGTGGGAGAGGAAATAAAGAGGTTGAGAAGGCTGATGTCATTGGCAGAGCAAAGGAGAACGCAGTAAGAAGCAATATACAAGATGCAGGCAAGACAGGAGCTGTCCGGTGCTTTGAAGGCCAGGAAGAGAAGTTTAGTTATTAATACAATATGGAAGCAAGGGGAGGGAGTAGAAGGGGAAACTGACATGGTCAGAGCAATGGGTGAGGAAGATAATTGTAGCATCTGCCTTTTGGCTGGAGTGGAGCAACATTGTAATTTGGGGAGCAAAGAGGAGGTCATCTGGCAGGTGACGGTGAGGGCATGGAAAGCCATGGATCACATTATGTCAGCACCTTACAATTGTTTCATTATTTCAAAGCAGTCAGAAGAAGGGAGTTACTCATGAGTCTGACCACTAGGTATTTAGCAACCCATAGAAGAAATCTCATGCACAGCCCATCTCTGACTGGCATAAGACATAGGATGTTGATTAATACAGCCTAAGGCACATAACAGCTCACGTCTAAAGGAGACCGCTTTCTTGTTGGGATATCTCTCCTGTTCATGTGTGGCCTGTACAGGCACACTGCGGGGAAGGCAGTAAGCAGGCTCCCCTACCTGACATGGCCCAGCTAAGAGCCAGCCAAGATCACAGCTACTACACTCAGAACGGCACCGGGCTGCTACCCAAATGCTCACCACAGGTAGCACAGCATCCCAAATGGGCTGGGCAGCAGGTGGGGCATGGCTCTGTGCTCTTCCCCTAGACCAGCCAGCAGAGCCAGGGCAGGGGAGGTGTATGCTGAACAGGTCAAATGGGTGCAGCAATTTATGCCCTCCCCCAAGTCTTGAGGAGCTCTGGGAGACATCCTGCTTCGCTGAGGCCCGCCATTCTGCCCACAATAGAGGGCTATGCTGCAGGCACAATCTGTCCCTTCAGCAATCAGCTCTTCTTTTCTGCTATCAGCAGCAGATACAAGAGCTGTGAACGCCAGCCTGAAGACTTTACTTTAGCTTACGGCACACTCAGCACACTCAGCACACGTACTGTCTGACCTGTGAACATGTGTTTTAGGGTATAGCATTAACAGCAAAGGCTTTTCTAGTTGTGTCCTACAGTTGATGCCAAAGGGGTGTTTAATTTAAGGGTGTTTAAACAGTCCTGTGAGAACAATGAGCTAGGCATAATCATTAACTGATTCTAAACACCAGAAATGACCTGCCTCTTACATCCTCTCCCTATTCTAGAAGTCTACCAGAATTCAGACCAGACACTTGGCTTTCCAAACTGATGGCAGGTGTCCAGTTGGAGAAATGTGGTTACCTTTGAATTATGGCCTTTGCGTCATACTATATCTTGTTTCATTACATCATATCATATCCCATCAGCACAGAACTTGACGCTGCACCAAGCAATGAGCTTTGAAAGTGAATTTTTGCACAGCTGCAAACAAAACAAGAAATCTCTAGGTATAACGGGTAAGAACTGATATGTCTATATACCATGGGAAGACTTGATGTAAGACAGTCCAAGAGGTTCGTAATCAATAACAAGTGAAACCTTATATTGATATTAGGATACACAGATAAAGCAGATTTCCATGCTGAAACTCATGATAATATCCTGAGAGTGAAGAGAGTTGGACAAAGGGATGGATGTATAAACAGATAGAAAACTGTAAAAATCATGATGTGTAACAGCAATTGTTCAGATTTTGTTCCTGGTACTGCAACGATTTTAAGTACGGTAGAAGCCTGCTGTTGAGAGGACAATGCAACACTTGATCAATACAAGAAGGATAAATGTTTCAGTATTTCTTAATACTGTACCACTGAGCGATATGGAAAAGGTCAGCAAGCTTTCATATGCCATAAAGACGGTTCCTCTGCAACCAGTTTAATAGACTAACCACTAGGACTGGTTAATAGGGGGTTGAGGGGAATGCCATTAAAAAAAACTGCAGAAATTTTGTTGTTTTTCATTAAAATTTCCAAATTTTCAAATTGTTCAGAGCAACCCTACAAGCCACATAGTGACCACACCTGTTTTATCTCCTAATGGCATTAACCTTCTCCAAGGAAGCTCATTTCTCTTAGGGGGAGTTGGAAGTTAAATCAAAAGTCAGCTATACTTCCAAAGGCCCTGATGCTAAACACCTTCGCTTTCTTTTCTCACTCCCTTCCAAAACATTGCAGCCAGATCTGCTTTATGTTATACAGCTCTACAGCCTGTTATGTCAGTGATAACTTTGCTTTCATTGTTTTTGCAGCAGACCACACACTTTGGCAGAGTTCAGGTACATCTCAGTTAGGAAGGCAGGGGGACCCCGGTCTAAAAGAATGAAAAGGGACAATGACTGAACAGTACTTAACAGGGGTAATAATGTGTCAGTCCTTATTAATGAAAATAATTTCAAATCTTCTTTGTGTTAGATATTGCCAAGATGTTATAGGAAAATATTTTAAAGAATTCCAGTTCTAGCTGACAATGTTAACTTACTTTACACTAAAATAGGACAGGGGATGTATCATTTAAGTGGCCATGGCATACCTGATACTGGAGCTGATCTGGTAATGAAACAAATGGATTTGTAAATGAATTCATTAATAAACAACTCAAATTAAATTCAGTGCTGTTCCGAGGGCTATACTGAAACAAATCTGTGAAATGATCCATACAGAGTTTGCAGGATCTGGGCTACAGGTTGTAAGCGGGGACCTATGTGTTTGTACATTGCCTATCACAATAGGGCCCCAATTTCACCGGGAGCACATGGGCACTACCACAGTACAAATAATAAATAAAACAACTGAACCAATTAATTTATAATCATTCATACCAGAAAAAAAAACGTACAATACTTTGAAAAGTATCAGAGATGTACCATATTTGTGGAATCAACTGCAGCAAACAAACAGTATCCTGTATAGCATAGTCACTGCCCGGCTTGGATTATTAGTTTTGTAACTCATTAGACACTTGATATCAATGTCAGCAAAAGATCAAAGTCTGGAGGCTTCATTAAAAATCATCAGACTAGCATAATACCAATTGTACTGTGGTGGCACCAAGAGACCCTATCCAAAATCAGGGCTCTGTTGTGCTGTACAAAAAGTCCTTGCCCTGAAGCGCTTAATAGTTAAATAGATGAAAGGAAGTACTGTTATCCCCATTTTACAGATGGGGAACTGAGACTGGGAAAGTTTAAGGTCTTTAGGGCCTAATGATGCAAATAGGTGCCTATGGGATTGTCAAAAGACCTCAGCACTGAACTCCCATTGCAATCAATGTCACTAGGTGCCTACCTGCACCTTTAGGTGCCTTAAGAACTTTAAAAATCTAGCCCTATGTGATTTGACCAAGGTCACATACAGATGGAAATTGAAACCAGAGCTGAGAACAGAAACCAAATTTCCTGAGTTCCCACCCAGAGCCTAAACCACAATCATTCCTCTCCCTTCTTTCGTTTTAGTATTTTTTCTATAAGATTAAGCATACTGAAATTCCTCAGAGACTAAAAAATGATGGATTCTTAATTAACTGCTCAGAGACTGGTTTTGCAGGGTGAAAATGCTCCTCAGGGTCCTTTCATGACACAGGGTCAGAGGTCATGGAGTCTGTAGCTAGCCCAATAAAAGTGTGGAAACAGTTTTTAGAATCTCTGTCTAGGAAGCTGAGCTGGATAAAAGCTCCCCAAACTGTTTTAGATGATCTGCTTCCAGGGAATGTGTTTTCGTCATACAAGTTAAAGTACTTGGGAGAACCATTTCCAACACTCAAGCAATATTTAGGGTGACCAGACATCCCAATATTATCAGGACCATCCTGATATTAGGGGCTTTGTCTTATGTGGGCAACTCTACTCCCACCCCTGAAAATAAAGTCTCCTTATTTTTCACTCTTGCTATCTGATCACCCTAGCAATATTGTATGCTAAAAGAATGACATATTTTAAATGAATCTATCAAATTGATCAGGGAAGGGTGCAGACCAGCTGTTCCCTCTGTCATCTGAAAGACAGGCCAAGGATGGAGGCAGGAGAGGGGGAGGTGTGGTGCCAAATCTCCTCCCTCATAGTAAAAGAACAGTTGAATGTATTAGTGTTTATAATTGCTTTTACATTATAAAGAAATAGGAACCACAGATATTTGGAAATACAATATTAATGAGAGACTCCTACAATAAATGAGTATATTCCACACAACATGCTTATCTTCTTATGAATATACTACAGCACCAGGGCCTATGTGTAATCAAATAAATTAGACTTTATTGAAATCCACTTTTTGTTGCCTAAGTTCTGTACCATTAATTGCCAAGCATAAATGTAGGTTACGCAAACCTCTCAAACGCCTGAGGCCTCAAATGGGCTTTTAAGACACAAAATGAGAGGCAAAATAATAATTAATAATAATAAAATAATAATAATAAATGTGAAATGTCACACTACCTGTGGTCAATTTGATAGCCTAAATAACATTTGGCCTAGTTCTGATCTCAGTTACGTCAGTGTAAAACACAACTATTCCACTGCTTTCAATAGACTTATACCTAACTGGTATAAGCGTAAGGAAGAGAAAAATTGGGCCTATTGCCTACAGGCTTAATATCTTGATTCAGCTTTTCTTATGTAAACCACTTCCAACAATAAAAATGAATTCCCAGCAGGTCTGTGTGGGAGGGAGATAAAACTGGATCTAAAATGAGAAACATCCCTTGTAAGGCAAGAAAGTGTTTTGCAAGGTTTAAGAGTGTGATCATCCACGTGTTTAAGCCTCTGTACACTTTTATTATACAAATACCTCAGGTTTAAATGCTCTGTACATAGCTAAGAATGAAAGGAGTTTCATTTTTTACAATGCTATTATACAATTAGTGTTTGATGAGTTGTGCTAGTAACTGTTTCCACAGCCTAATAGATCCTGCTCCCTCTTCTGGCCAGAAATGTAATAAAGAAATCATTGTCTTCCTCTGACTATGTTTTTGAACATGGGGAGTTGAATATAGAAAAGAAAGTCCTTTGCATTCAGAGATGTACTTCCATTCAATTATCACATTAGGGTTCATTTGCTCTGTACTAAGGGCTTTCAGGATGCATGTTAAAGAGCCCAGAAAACATCCACCAACAATCTCTGTCCAGCTCACTGGTTAATACTTTTTTTTTGTTTGTTTGGTTTTTGTTTTTTGTTTTTGAGAAGGAGAGGAGGGGAGAATGAAAATGTGTCAGCCTTGCTGGATTTTTGCACCTCCTCTCGTTGCCTTCTCAATTTCATACAAAGAAAAGGGACACTGCAGAACTAAAAAAGGAAATAAGCAGAAATGCTATTCATTGGCAATAGGGGACTTGCCAAAATTTGCCCAGAACATGTCATATGAACGATAGCATCCAAAACAGATGCATAAAAAGAATGAAACAGTGGGGGGGGGGGGGGGAAGAAGAGTTAGGACAGGGTGATAAGGTGCCAAATAATTACTCTATTAATACTAACCAGCCTCCATACTGTCACTTCTGAGACATTTCAACAAATGTTGCATGCCTGTTTACAATAAAGTTGCACCTAAATACATTATATAAAGGGTAATACTATAAGCAAAATCCTTCTTATAATAAAGAGGTTAAGATGATTAGCATTGAAAAGTATACTGTATTTTTTTAGTTGGAACAATAACTGTCTGTACATCTGCTATTTTGTTTGCTAGTTAGACAATAACAATTGAAAGAGAAATAACTCATAATTTAAAAACTTCTGAAATGTGCTCTTTTTGTAGAATTTGAGGTTTGCATACAATGGTCATTTCCAGTTCATGGTGTCTTATTCCTTGCTCCTCTTTGGGTACAGACTCTATTATATCCATTTAAGATATAGATTTTTTTTCCATTTTGCCTTCCCTCAAGCCTATAGTAGAAGACTGATCCACAGTAAAACACTCTTAAAAGAAAACTGTACTAATTTAGCTCGGAGCAGCAATCAAAGTTCACAAGGGAAGGAACACCTCTTGCCATATACAACCAGTGAACTGTGTTTTGAAACTAGTTTCATATTAACAATGCTATTTCTGAATCTAATATTAGCAGGAAACACGTTTAAACATTAATATTCTCTTGAGATTAAAGCATATTACAGCAGGACTCTTCTATTGGGCTTCTACCCTGCTGGTGTCAAAAACTACGGGCCCGATCCTGCAATCTTTTATTCAAGCACGTTTCCAAATGAATGCAAATTAACCTGAGTAAAATCTGTCGAGTAGGTCCTGTGATCAGGTAGAAATGCCTCCTTCCATGAAAAGAACCTTGTTTGCGAATACATTTCACAGTTTCTACAAGGTGAGAAGTTCTTTCAACTCTTGTGCATATAGATTTAAGTTTTCTTTGAAAGGAATCATATCAAATGCACAGTGGGCTACTGCTGTTGTCTGAACACCATGTCATAATAAGAGATTGGAATTCTTCTCTTATTGAAACAGTTACTCAGTGAATAGCTCTTCATTATCTAAGAGATAACCAGGAAAAAAATTTAATAAATATTTTACCCATTGCATCAAAAATAAATATCATTTATAAAACATCCAGTACTTATGCTTCTCATCATAATACAGTGTATAGAAATGTGTCCAATACAGATGATATTTACAAACGTTCGTCTGAATCTTTCAATTTAATGCATTCTTCCAGTTACATTAAAGTTATATAAAATCATAATGTAGCTTCTCTCATAATTATACCATCGATGTATATTAAAGGTCAAACTAAAGCTTTTATGAGAATACAGAAGGGTTTCAAGTAGGAAGAATGGCTTTGAATATTATATTTTTAAGTGGTGTTTATTGGAACTTAACACTACATCATTTTAGAATTGCAGCCAATGTTTGAGAGGAATTTGTTATTACTTAACCAAATAATAGAACATATAAAAGCAAGCTGACTTTTTGAAAAAAAAAAGTTTAATAATACAGTAATAGTTGTAGTATCGTCCAGTAAAAGTGTACTGTAAAAATGTTCTGAATATTAATTTACCTCAAATAATTTTAGAGTTGTAAATACTTGTATTATAGTGAGGTAGACAGTAAAAAAAAATCTCCATTATTAACACAGAATTTAAATCTTGTAATAATATTTTAAGGAAATGATATCTTTAAGGAAGAATGAAATATTTGATTAATGCTTAACTCTGTACAACTCAAATATAAACTTTTAAAAATATTAGAAATTATAACATTTCGAGTGCATATAATGTTTTGTACATTTAAAAAAGAAATGCATGTTGTTCACCTCCATTTTGCACTTTTCAGTCTGTTTAAATAAACAAATATTTACAGCTTTAATATGAACAACAGTGCATCCAAAGCAAAATGTGCATTTTAAATTATTGCTCCTGGTCGAGTCTTTTTATTATTATTATTAGCATTTTATATTATTAATTAATTATTATTATTACTCTCATCTTTTTTCACCAGTTTGAAGCTTTGTGAAACCAGATAAGCTAACAGCACTAGAATTCCGTGGGGGAAGTCTAAACCTATAAACATACAAATTAAAAATAAACACAAAAAGGTTTAGGCATGCTGAGAAGTGCACTTTCCTTAGGTAAAGCCATGTTTCAGACTAAAGGTGGGAAGGAAACAAAAATCTTTATAAATGCTTTTTCCAGCACCATATTTCCATATAATACTGTTGCAGGTTGATAGAGCTACCTATGGAATTTGTTAATTGAATAGTTACATGCTTTTTTCTTGAAATTTAAAGGAGCTTCCATTCCAAATCACTCCTATTTGTGTTTTCTGTAACACTTTGCTCTTTTCACAGTTTTTCATTGCTAAGTCTTAAAATATAACCTAACTGGTAATTACAATCTGGAACAATGTTTTTTTTGGGGGGAGGGGGCCGTAGGCTATTTCTGGCTGGTAATTTTGCAGGAATGTGAAAGAGAGAGGGCAGAAACGAAATAACCCTTCTTAGGGAAACTTCAGAGGCAGGAGTCATTCTGCTCTCTGGCTTTGATTGTCTTTATACTTGGTAAATTGCCCTTACACTTAAAGCAGGTATAGATCATCAGATAATTCTAAGGGGAAAGTCCGTGGAACCAAAACTTTATTGGGGACTTTTTTTTTTTTTTTTTTGCCTCCTCGGCTTGCTAGTTCCATTACTCTCCGCATGCCAACCCATGAAAAGAGTCGTGCCTGTTGCTTTCCCTTAATCTTAAATGGGCTCAGTTTGAACAGGTGCCTGTCGCTGCATCTTGTATACACTGGGGAGAAACATCGACGGAGAAGGCGCAGCAAAATAATCCTTCTCTCTCCAGACTTGACTCCCACAATCTGATCTGGAGAGCGCTGGTTTCCATCAGATCTGAAGAAAGCTTTTGCAAAAGTGTCCCCCTCTTTCCCTCCCCCTCCCACTTTCCTGCTTCCACTTCCACCCAGTTCTTTGAAGGAAGGGGTGGCCTGGAGTCCCCTTGTGTGCAAAGCAGGATCTGGAAGGTGGGCTACTCAGTGCCAGCTTTCTCCTGAAAACTGAGCAGCCCCAGCTTGTTGGGTGAGAGGTCCATGGGGCTGGCTGGGTCAGGCACGGAGCAGGCAGTTAAAACCCACGTTCTCCTCTGTAATGTGGAGCTTCGCCAGAGGGGAAAGGGTTGGTTGGTGGCTGGTTTTAACGCTGGTTTCCAATGTGTCGAGAGCAGGGATACAGGGGAGATGGATACACAAACTATTCCTCACCCATTCAAGCCTATCAAGTATGCAGGTCACGCCAGCCAATGCACACGCGCCGCAGATCCTTGACTGTTTTCCAGGAGCACCCAACATGTGAGAATTCCCCTCCCGTCCCATAGGTGAAGTTTCCGGGACTCAGACTCGACCAGCCCTCTCCTGTCCTTTGAGTTCATTTATAGCTCCAAACCGCCTCGATCTCCCCCGGGGAGACCGGCAAAGCAGCCTGCTACCTGCAACCGCAGGACTCGACCACCATGTCTTCGTACTGCTTGTACACCACGTTGTTGCCCGCATCTATGTAGAGGATGCTGATGGGGGTCAGTTTGGTGGGCACGCAGCAGCTGGGAGGCGTGGAGCTGGGATCCATGGAGTTCATGAGGGTCTGGATGATGGCGTGGTTGGTGGGCTCCAGGTGGGATCGCAGCGGAAAGTCGCACACCCCTTCGCAGTGGTAGGCTTCGTACTCCAGCGGGGCGATAATCCAGTCGTCCCAGCCCAGCTCCTTAAAGTTCACGTGCAGGGGCTTTTTGCTGCACCTGAGCCGGGACTTCTTGCCATGCCTCTTGCCATGGCGGTTGGCGAAGGCGGTCCGCCTCTTCCGCCGCGTCTTGAACTGCTGCTGGGTCTCCTGCGGCACGCGCTGCGGCGAGCCCCGCTCCTCCCGCGGCGAGCCCCGCTCCTCCCGCAGCTCGGCGAACAGGTTCTTCCGCGGGGACCTGGTGAACACCACCAGCAGGGCCTTCTCCTGCTGCGCCCGGCCTCTCCTGCCGAAGCCCAGGCTCCTGAGGTCCGGCAGCGGCTGCTGCCCCCGGCCCCCCGGGGCCCGCAGCTCCAGGCAGAGCTGCTTCCAGGGCTGCTGCTGCTGCAGCCCCTGCCAGACGTCAAACACTTCCCAGCCGGCCGGGGGAGCCTCGCGCGGGTCCAGAGTCCGGGCGTCCAGGAGCCGGGGGGAGAGGCAGGGGAAGAGCTGCATGGAGGACAGGCCCGGCGGGGGCTGGGAGAGGCGATGGCCGGGGGCTTTGCGAAAGAGCCGCAGCTCCGCTCCCACCAGCTCTTCTTTGTCTGAGAGAGTCGATACATCAAACAAATACTTCTGTCTCCTGAGCGGGGCGGGCGAGAGATCGTCTGCAAGATAACACATAATTACAGTCAGTTTCACTCCGGGGGATCTTCCCGCGGCCGACGGGAGACAGGGCAGGGAGCCTGGGCTCACCCCTCCAGCGGCCCTGCCTGCCCCAAGCCGCCCCCCGCGCCCCCGGCCCGGAGAGCCAGGCGCCCTCTCCCAGGGACGCAGCGGGACGGGAGAGGACTGGTGTCGGCGACTCTCCGCGGGGCTTCTCCTTCCATGGGGGGAGGCAGGGTCGCTGCAGGGTTAGATGTGTCACTGGCCTAACGTGTTTCCCTTGTGCTCACTGGGTGTCTCTAAAAGGGAGCCCGTGTTTTAGTGGCAGGATCAGCACACAGCGAGAATCGCCTCGCTCCGCGTCCAAACTGGCTGCAGAGACAGGGCGTGTTCTGACAGCCCGCGCTCCATGTACATTTCCTCACCCCGTCGGCTCTGCTGTCCTCTGCGGCTAGAGTCCGGAGGGGGAGGGGAGAGGAGGGGGGCTATTTTATTCCGCTCCGAGACAGAAACCTGGACTTCTTTTTTGACACATTTGTGTACGAAGTACAGCACGAAAAGCAAACCAGATTCCCCCGAGCTGCTTTCCAATAAAATGTTTACAACCCAGCAAATACAAAAATTCCCAAAGCCCCTGGGTCTCCCCAGAAGCTAGTAAAGTTTGTGTATATTTCAATAGTAAAAGTGTCATTGGAGCCAGCGTTCAGCAGCCCCTCGCAGCATTTCCAAGCTCAGCTTGCGCCAGAGGTAGAAATGGAGACTAAAGAAATATACAATCCCAGTTATTTGTTGATTTCAAAGGTCATTGCTATTTCTAATCAGTATGTTTCCCAACCTAAGGTCCAGCTGAAAATTCTGGAATGGGGGAGCCTGCTGAGGGGTGGGGGAACAGCCGGATGATTTATGGAAGCCAAGACCTCCAGACTTGCCAAATCGATGTAAAAATCAATACGGATTGGTATACAGGAACTCAAAAGTCACTCTCCATTGGCTGCTTTTTTTTGCAAAAATGCAGACAATAGGTACTGTGTGAAATTCAGTTGGTATCGCGTTGCATAACCGGGACACAGCGCCCAGGCAATATTCCTCGAGAGATCGCGGTTCTTTCGTAACAGAGCCTTCCTAGCAACCGTGCGCAGAACCATTTCCTAACAAATCCATAGGAAGAGTTTAGGGACCCGGTCGAAGCCCGCCTGGGTGGCTGTAGCGAACTACACTTTTACCGGGTTGCCATCCCTCTAGACAATGTTTCTGAGGAGCTTTCCACCTTTATTCAGGGCACGGTTACGTTTCCCGGGGGGAGGGGGAGAGGCAAAAATCTGTTTTCTTTCATTGGAAATGTGTATGTGAGTCATTGGTAAACATAGATCGGTCCTGGAAATCAATTATACATTTCCGTGTGTGAGGAAGATAAAAAATAATTAAGACATCAGTGAAAGGGTTAATTAGTTTAAAATAAAATAGGTGTAATGATTTACCAAAGTAGTTGACAAAATGATTGTATGAAGATGGATTACTCTTGGGTAAAGCACTTGGGATTCTATCCTGCTGCCACTGAGATCAGTGGCAAATCTCCCCTTGACTTCAATGGAAATCGGACCAGTGCCTTTTAAAAGTGAAATTGCATTGCTGATTAATTTCAAGCGGGTAGCCAGAGGTATTCATAAAGAAGAGCGCCAGGGAATTTGGAATGAGGCCTATAATACTTCCAAGTACTCACATTAGACTCCTGTAACCCAGTTTCAACCGAGGAAAGAATATTCCTTTTCCATAATGAAGATTAACCAGAACTAATTAATTCAAACTTCAATTGTCTCTTCTGAAGAGCAACAGCAACTCAGGGATAACTAGACAATCCTGCCTGAGATACAAACCTACTTCAGTGAGAATTACACATTTATTAACAACCATGGAGCCTACAAAAAACAAGGTGACAACGACAGCTGTTAAAACAATCTGTTTAAAATAAAAGTGAAATATAGCAAGTGCTGCCTACCTTCATTATAATGACTTTAAAGTGCTGTTGGGACCGCTCCATTGAGGGGAGTGAGCAGGATTTGGCCTATCACTGCAATTTGTACACGTGTTTTATCAGCTCTACAGCTGGAATAAGGTAAAATGTGTTGTGTTCACCTAGCTTGTTCTTCAGAAACAAGTTCGGAATGGGGCCATAGTACTTTATGGTTTCCTTTGTCTTTCTATTGTTTTCTATACTCGGCCTGATCTACACACTCCTTCCCTCCCGCCCCCATGCCTAATACACCCAAATCTCCTCTGTTGACTTCAGCAGGAGAGTGGGGGGTTCTGAGTGTACAAGGACTGCAGGATGGGGTGAATGATTCAAGAAAGTGAAGCTCTCAGCCAAGACTCACCCTGCCAGGACTGTGTCAGTTTCACGAGTTTTTCCTCCACTTTATGTGCTGGGCATGGGTCTGCGATGCGGGGTAAGTTTCAGGAAAAGATGTACAGTCCAACAGCAAGAATGTGGATGATTCAAACAATGTCCTGCTTACTTCGTCACATTTCACTTTCGCGATCCAGAGCGCTAAATTCATGCTGCAGCCAGAGCCAGGGCTACATTGCACTGAAAAAAATCTAAAAACGTAGTTGATCCTTCTAGTAAGTGGCTGTCTAGAACCTAAGGCGCGCACAGCAAGTTCAGCGGCAGGGGCCGCCTCATTCCTTCATTAGTCTATTTGGGAATGGGTCTGTAAACCAACATTCAGATGGGGAAGGGGGTGGGAGGGTGATCTGAGCTATGGACATTTGAATAACTCTCTCCTCCTAGGGGGCCAGGTTAAACGCACCCTGCGCTCTGTACGCTACCAGGAGCTGAACAGTGTCTGAAGCAGGACTAGGAAAGTAGGAGCTCCATTTATTCGCCCGTGGGGCGCTCCCGCAGTGCTGCTAGGTCTGCTGGGATCAGAGGGGCTGCAGACCTTATCCCCCATGCCTGTCTGGCCCAGGCCAACACCTTCCCAACCCCTACTTAGGAGGCAACCAACCCCCTTCCTCTTCTGCCCCTGGTCTTCGGGGCCAGGGGAAAGCTGGGTCTATCTAGTCCTGCTTGAGGGGCGGGGGTCTTGTGTTTGATCTCAAAGAATATGTGCGTCCACTTTTTCTCTTCGGGGGAGTTGCAGCTGCAGGTCAGGAGCCCGGCCCGGTGGGACCTTTGGGCCTAGGTGCCTAGATCTGTTTGGTTCCAGATTCCTCGACCCTGGGGTCCCCATAGTCCGGAGATCCCGGGTTTACCAGTTCTCGGAGTTCCTTCAGATCCCCGAAATCTTGTGCCTAGCTCCCCCCCCTTCTGCTCACAGCTTGCCAGCACGTGCTCCACCCCAGCAGGCTGGTGGCATGCTGAGAACCCGGACCTGAAATAGAGGCATTCTTCTCTCCTCCGCCTTTCCCAGGACCTGTTACCCAGCGGAGATCTAACGGAGGGTGTAGTGCTCCCCCATCACACAGCTAGAAGTCGGGAGAAGGGAAAACGCACGGGCAGTCACCTGCTTCATAGAACTAACCCCTTTCTATGGGACTTTAGCTTTCAGCTGAGGGGGTGTGGGGCTGCAGGCACATTTTTCAACTGAACTCCCCCCAAAGAGAGTTGTGTGAATCGCCTGAGAGAGGTTTGAAAGTGGTGGGGGGGGGGCAAGTCTCCATTTTCCCACGTGAGGACAAGTGAAAGCAAAGTGTTTCTGATTTTGATCAGTAGGGCTGAACATTTAGTGGCTCCGGAATGTCGCGTGGAGATTTATGCCATCAAGGGGCAAATGTCAAGTGTATTGTTAAATGGCAGTTATATGCACTAAGCAGTAGTGGGGAGGAACATGCGAGATCCCATGTGAGTTTCTAGGGTTGAAAACGGCAACTTGAAGGTTGTAAATTGTCTCCTGTTCTTTTTGTGTTTATTCCGTGGTTATCTTCAGCATTGTCCTGCGGTTAACGAGATAATTAAACTCTTCCAGCCATGGGTAGGACGATCTGGGATGTGTGGGTTTCAAACAAGAACACATCTTTTGCTCCTCTAAATATAGCTGAGTCTGAACTGGCTTCATGTCACATTGGACAGGCACGTCAGAAAGGGAGAGGAAATGTACCAGGTGGGTAAGAAGATTTCAAAGGACAGCCACATCTCGGCACTACTTGTGTTCCAGAAATTGTTCAGTCAAAAATCTTTCATCAATTGATAAAATTGCCAGATCTCATTATTCCATCAAAGGGGCCAGGGCACCGGTTATTTCAAATAAGCAGCTTTGAATCCGATCAGATAAACGTTGTTTGCTCACTCTTGTAACCTAATAATTACAGATGAAGACATAATCCTAAACCATATTGGCTTGCTCCCAGTGCAAACAGTCAAGAGGGTGGGAAAAGCAGAGGAACGAGGGAAGAGTGTGTGGGGGAGCTATAAAAATTCTAGAAATCTGAGGAAGATGGATCCTTTTTCAGAATCTTTAAGTCAATTTGTTTTCCGTTTTACCGTGCAAAGAGCTCTCGCTCACCCTTTTGGTAGGCTCTTACGGTGCTTATTTATTTTCCTTGAAATCAAAGAAGTGGGTTGGGTGAAATCTGTGTCGTCAAACACCACATTCAATATCTGCCCCCTCTCAGATTATTGTTAACATATTTCCAGAGCTCAACAAATGTTCTGTATTTCTAAAGCGCACAAGTGGCTGTTGGAAACACTAAATTATAGAAAATTCCATACGGAAGTCAGCCTCCGGGTACCTTTGTATTTGGAATTTAAATGTACATACAGGTTGTTATATTATTATTATTTTGAATGTCCTTTGTTAGATTTCTAGAAGCTAAACTATTTGGGGGTGGAGGAAGACAGATCTATCTGGAATTTAAGCATGTGGCACTGGTGGGGAAAAGAAACAGCCAGATGTAGATCCTGCCCTTTCAAATGTGTCCCGGGAAACGAATATGCTCATCGTGTTTTGTCTTGCAGAATTTTGCCTATGCCACCTTCATGTCACGGCTTTAATAGAAGAGTCTATGGAAGAAATGCAAACTGAGCCGGGGCTGGAAGCGTTCCCTCCTAGGAGCCCTCGTGTTATGTACATTTCCTTCTCTTTGTGGTTATGGAGGTTTTACCATCTCTAGGGTTAAATTAATTATTTGCATGGGATGTTTCCTTTAACTCCCTGTATTGAACGACTCCTGCTTCCCAGCTTCACTTTCCAGCAGGCAGACCTGAACTCCTAGGAAAGGCTGGGATTAATGAAGGCTACACAAAAGTTTCCCTTTTCATGGCAGATCAGGTACTGGGCTCCCAGCCAATTCATTAGGGCTCAAATCTTAACTTTACATCACTGCAAATTATACCAAAACCACATTCAAGAAGAATTCTCTTTCCCCATTCTCTTTCAAGCCATATTTAAACTCAAAGCAAAAGCACATTTGCAGTTTAAAGACCATTTAAAGACTCTCATTCAACAATAATCTGAAAGTTAAAACATATATCCTCAGTAATCATGACAGGCTGTGTACACATTGTCTGCATAGTAACAACACTGACAGGTAGTTCTTTCTAAGCATGATGTGGCTATAGAATAAAGAGGCTGGCTCTCCCTGTGTGGCATTTCTCCAGTTTGAATTCCACATCTCTGAGCGCCTTGCACTGGCTTTTTATTACACCGTGTGATTAGATTTAAACGTTTCATTCGCTCTCTCTCAGGTAACTGGGAAAGACCACACCTTCCTAGAATCTGTTCCTAATCCCGCCAAAAAACTGGACAAACTCAGGGTGATTATTTAGTGCCTATTTTACACTCGAAATGCCCATAGCTGGCGTGGATTTATTTTCTTGAGCATTTTATTTACTGAATCTGCAAATACTGAATATTTAAAAAATAAACAATACAGAAAATTTGAAGCGTCAGTTATTGGTCATTGGGGGTAACATACATACTAAATCTTACATTTTAGCCGTCTCCCTCTGCTATAGTTCTGGGTTTGTCGCCAGCCTCTTCCTTGCTCGCTCTCTCGTTCTCGCTCTAATCCCATGAACAAACTCCAACAAAGTGACAAAACAGACAAGTGTACGCTCGCCACAAATCTAGTTAGAGCCCTGTCAAACTGGACTGGATAATACAGTCCTTATGCAAGAAAAATCCAAAGCGAGTTTCGCATGGGTTTTAGTGCCCTTTTTTATAATACATTTAACAAAGTTAAAATCGCCCTCCCTGCTTTGTAGAAAAGTAGGAGGCATGCTAAAGCGAAACGGCTTCTCTCTCATAGCTAGTTAAGCGTGGTCCCTCCCTAGGTTAGTTTGAATTATTTTCTTAGCCTAAATATTAATTTAAATAACCCCCCCAAATCCTAAAATATTCCTGTTCCAAAATTATTTGTTTTATAGCTCTTGGATTATTTCTGAAGCTAGAGATACAGAAGAGTAGACAAAGTTTCAGACGAGAAATGTGTGCGTGGTAAAGACCAGCACTCATTTCAGCAAATTCGGGGCTAACGTATCTGCCCATTCTTTAGCATACCAGTTAGTAAAAAGTAAAATGTCCCCCTGTAGTTTGGAGACCATCTTTAAGTCATGTGGACAGGGAACAATCGGAGTTCCCTATTGACGAGGCTGACTAGCTCCCAAACCTATTGCTAGTTTGTTGCAAAACGCCACTGCAGGGCGTGCGAGGAAACAAGCGTTCCCACATCGCCTTTTCTCTCTTTTTTTAGGATTAAGAAGTAATGACGAAAGTAATGACGATGCGACAACTCGCCTGATTAACGTCCCCTTACAACCCCATCGCTGCGGCTATCCTTGCTCTTAGTTCGCTAGTGACAAACAAA
The DNA here is from genome assembly GCF_011386835.1 of Chrysemys picta bellii. NCBI lineage: Eukaryota > Metazoa > Chordata > Testudines > Emydidae > Chrysemys > Chrysemys picta. The sequence goes on from NC_088792.1 coordinate 249,574,453, forward strand.
TATGTTGCATTCCGAATCTACTTTGAGCGTGGCATGGGGAGACTTCATTCAGCTCGGAATTCTAAAGGGATCGTGTACGTGTGAACTGTTTAACTAGCAGGCAGGCGTGTGTGGATGGTGAGATTTCGTTCTCGAGCTCCCTGATCAGTTCATATTTTTCAGGGCAGGATCCTATGACATTTTGCTGTGACTCTAGTTTTGCACAACATTATGGGGAAGGGGGCACGAAAAAGATGGGAGCTTTCTAAACAGCAATAAAAATTCTGAAAACCAAGAGCTCGATCCTACAGTTCTTACCCAGGCAAATCTGTCCCGTAGGAAACAAGGGGAGGGGTTTTTTTTGGTGGTGGGAGGAGGGGTAAAGATTGTGGGATCGGGTCCAAAATAAGCATTCAGAATTACTTTAAATCAATGGTTCTCAACTTTTGTACTGGTGACCCCTTTCACTTGGAAAGCCTCTGAGTGGGACCCCGCCTTATAAATTAAAAACACTTTTTATATATTTAACACAATTATAAATGCTGGAGACAAAGCGGAGTTTGGGGTGGAGGCTGACAGCTTGCGACCCCCCATGTAAGAACCTTGTGACCCCCTGAGGGGTCCCCACCCCCGGTTTGAGAACCCCTGCTTTAAATATTCGGACTTCTTCACTTTCAGTTTGCATGGGCTGATTACTGCAGGCTGCGTCGGGCTTTAAAGAGACTCTGTGTAGCATTTAAGATGTACCCGTGCCTTTTTATGAGGTAGCGACTGAGGTCAACAGAATAAGGTGGTAAACGGTTTTGTTTGTTGTCCCCTATGAAATGGATGGCTAATGGAGGATTTATAGATCCGAATGCAGGTTGATTGTTTTGCTTTACCTAAATAAAAACTCCTATCTAGTATCAAGAATAGACGGAGTGATCTTTACGGATACAGCTGTATTATTGCTGCAAAAGATCGATGTCTTATTTAAAAATACTCAAAAAAAACCCCCAAGGGAATGTTCTGTGGCAATTGCTTTGCGACTATTTTATAACTTTTCTGTGCCCTCCCACTTCTTCCCTCCCAGCTACCGTCCCAACAGCTCCCAGTTCAGTTCCCAGGATTGACCGAGGAAAAACCACATCAGCCAAAGAAAATGGAACAAGACGAATTTGTGGCTGCCCCCACTCCATCCACAGGAACAGAAAAGCCTCCCCCACCTTCTAGCCCCAAATCTAGTTCCTTTCCCTCGCTCGTGCCAATCGCAGGATCTCTTTCGAGACCTTTCCTTGTGGTTAACAAAGAGACAAGATGTCCCCCACCCCAGTGGTGGAGGGTACTGCAAGCACACACCGCCTTCCAACCTTCTACCACCGCCAGTCCCTCGACTCTTTCCAAGGCTCTTACCAGGGAAATAAAGCGCAGATTGGAACCTTCTGCAGGCTCCCTCACTTTGGCCGTCTGGTCTGCATTAGTGTTTTTATAAGGGGCTCAAACAAATCGAATACAAGGTCACCAAATAATTAACAGTTGTGAATTCCCTCCTTCCCCATTAAAATACTTCCCTGCTTATATTTCATTTTCCTTTTGCCAACGACAACATTGCCTGGGCAAAGGCTCTACACTGATCACACTGCATTGCAGCTTTAGGTCCACCCAGAAACCCGCTGTTTTGCATAAACATGCTGCACAAAATGAACTTCAAGTGGGATTTACATTCCTTTTCTTCTGCCACATGAACAGCCGGGACATTTTCAGATTTTGCACGTGGACTTCCCTCCCACCCCCAATATAAAATGGAAACAACAACAAAAATTACAATCAGATTCCTGTAAACTTCTTAATGAACTGTCTTGCGAGTGTAACACAAACTGGGGGAAACGAGACGGTCTGTATCACTTTCAAATCCAGCAATAATATTCAGATCTTACTGTGTTTGTTGCGTAAAAACTCCTCCAATGTAATAAGGATTCTCTCTTGTTTGGAACCGACCTAGAAATTCTGCATCCAAAAGGGAAATCTGACATTAACCTAAGGGCCAATTGCCTGCCCCCCCCCCCCCCTCGTTATTGCTTGGAAAGAAGCTATCCCTGACACTGCCTTTGTGTATGAACCATTCTGCATTTCTTCCTCTTTGCCAGTTTCCTTGTTGATTTCTCTCTTTCGCAGCTCCCTCCTTCTCTTACTTTTCTCTTGCCTAGTGAGTCCTTGCAGTTCCTAATTGTCTGCTTTACTGTGGAGCTCCAATGCTGGGGGTCCTGAGGCCAGCGAGCACCATCTGCGTTTTAATGAGTTACTTCATGTGCCAACAGTAATTTTCCTACATTCAGCTAGGTCCTGTCTGATCTTGCGACCGTAACAAGCGGGGTGGGGTGGCAAAATGAGGCGGGGGAAATCGCAACCTATTCCTCACTTTCTGAATTATTTTTAACGCTTGAAAATAATACAATCTAGTGCGGCTTCTTCCCCCATCAAACTGCCCCGAAAGCGATCTCACTGGTTTAGGAGAAAGAAGAAAGCAACGCGAGGAGGAATAATATTTGAAGATTTGATTTAACCGCTCTACCCTTCTTAACTCGTTACTGAGAAGATACCGGTGCACTATTTTGGGTGTGCAATGGACAGATCAGAAGCTATGTTCTTTGGCGGCAATTCCATGCATTAACCCAAGGACAATTTTTTAAGAAAAAAAAAGAGTAATTGCAGATCATCCAATAGAATCATAGAATATCAGAGTTGGAAGGGACCTCAAGAGGTCATCTAGTCCAACCCCCTGCTCAAAGCAGCAGCAGCCTGTGACACATCAAATAAGAAAGTCTCTTACTCCTGTTAACTCTTCTTGAAATTCTCCTCCCAGAGAACAGGTTTGGGAACCGATTTTCTTTATGTGGCCAAAGGATTCTTTATACTCCGCCCCAATTGTTATCCTTATGAACCCCTGCAATTAACAAGGTCATGTGGGCAGACAAGGTATGGCTACCACTGTCTCCTCCAGAATTCCTAGTTAGGTAAATAGCAGCCTATCTAATTGGGTCAATTGGGGGGCTATATTGTCTGCAAATGAATTGACAGAAACTTTTCTGAGCAGGAACTGTTCAGCAGCAGTACAACTCCAGCTCGGCAATTAACTGGGCGAGGAGCCCACAGGGAGGTGGGCAGTAAAAAAGCTACCACTTCAGAGGAACGGAAGTTCTCTTGAAGTTTTTGGTGATGTGCCATTGGCTGGTCCACTTCATTATGGGAGACTAGACAATATTTGATATGTTATGACATGAACACTCAATTAGATCACTGAGTTGAAATACTCCAATCAGCGGCTTGATGCTAAGCAACCCATAGAAGGTCCAGCACAAGGTCACAGCCCGTGACACATCAAATCAAAATCAATGGGGGAAAGTGAGGCTTTTCCTTCATCAATTCAGGACTTCTGTTCGCAAATCACATCCCCACAGAGTAGAATCCTCCATGCAGCAAGATGAGCTAAATTTGTTAAATTAACTGTCTTTCCTCTGGTGATCAAGAATAAGATGATCTTGAAAGTGGTGTTTTTAATGCCGCTTGCACTGCTTTTCCTCTGCAAACAAGTTGGCAGTAAACCGAGTGGGGTAATTGTTATGGCGGGGAAAGAAATCTTAATTTCAGAAAGTAACTTTTAAAAATATACACAACCGGGAAACGAAACTATTTCTCTGTTTCTGTATTCCTAGAAACCCTATCCGTGACCTGCGGGTGTTTCTGACACACACACAGAGAATAGTTGCAAAACAAGCAAGCAACAAAGACCAATACACCTTTCCTGGCGTGTTTTACTCCGCGTCTAAAATCGTTCAACGCTCATCCCGGGCATCCTATTCCTCAAAGCGATTTCAGAGTGAGCAAATGACTTCGGACAAGCGACGCTTTTAAAATTAACTCTACAGGGGCCAAACATAACGGGCTATAAAAGGGGAAAATGTAGAGTTTGAAAACACATTTGCCGTTACCCCTCCTCAAACTTTTCTTCCTTGCCCATATGAAAACAAACTGGCTCAAACATTACCGCCTATTGTCCCAGGACCTCTTGGCTGTCTGGACCCCTGGCTCTAGAGTGGCGTGTGAAGAACGGCGCTTGGACTGGGAGGAACAGTTCAGGTACGAAATAAAGGATGCCCCTCCGCAGATCAGACAAGAAGAGCTTCGGGGGCAAACAAGTCTCAGCTGCTTTTTTGGTTTTGATTGAAGCTGGGGACTAAAGAATCGCTCATAACTACAAAGGAGCCACGTGGCTTTTCAAAGCTGAGCTTTGTCCGAAAAATCATCAAATATAGTAAGTTAATTTGCTTTTCAGGGCTTTCAACAGCTAATGAACCCCGCTGACCCAGCTGAAATAGCAGCCTGCTCTTCCTATAGGTTCAGAGCTGCAGACAGGTTGTAATGAGCAGGTTGGGGGGGGGGAGAATCCTAAACAGGTAGGGGGGGAGGGAAATAATTTACAACCCTCCTTAAGAACCAGTTAATTTTTCTGTCACTAATAGCTCACAAGCCAAGGTAACCAAATGTTTTTACACTCTGTGTCCCAGTCCCAAAGGATCCTCAATTTCACCGTGCCCAGTATAAGGACTGGCAAAGAATCAGTGGAAGAGGCAGTAAAACAACCTTTAAATGCGAAAAGGGCTGAAGATCTGGGATGGATCTTTGCCCCGGTACACAGGTAATGGTCGGGGCGGGAGGGGGAGCGGAGAGGAGGGTGCGATAAGTGATCAAGAACACGGCGGTCTCAGCCTGCCCCTATGGATCGCTAAGGTTCTATCGGCATTTGTCACGTTAACCTGGTGCGGTGGACGAGGCTTACAACACCGGGGGAGAATGGCTGATGCCAGTGCAAAACAAAACACAAAGCAAAAGAGCGAGGAGGTGCAGATCCTGCTCCCACTGAAATCCACGAGGAGGATGGGGGTTTCCCCCACGGGTTTTAATGGAAGCAGGATCAGGCCCAACGAAAAGCAGGAGCAAATCAAAGCACCTTTCAATCCTGAGCTGGCTCTCCGCTAAGAGTTTTGCGCCTATCAGCGAACGCTCTGCTATAACACTTTCCTGGACTTAAAAGTGCAGCTTCCATGAACTAGCCGGCGCTTCTTTAGAAGAGCCCAATTACAAGCTGCTTCCTACTCTGAGTGATTTCAAACGGAGCTGGGCTTGTTGCAGGCAATCTTGATAAAAGCAACCCTGATAAATTAGAGCAGCTTTAGGCAGTAAATGTTCGCCCTCAGTCGGTTTGAACTTTCTATTTGCCTTACAGTTGAAGAGATAAGAGTGATCCTTTCTTTGCAAGAAGGACATAAAAAGAAGAGCAGTTTTTAAGATTGCGTTTACACTCAAGATCGCTTGCATCTTTTTAAAATATCCCTTGCGAATTCAGCGATCGTGCATGCCTCACTCATGTAAACCCGTGGTCACTGCAATCCGGACGGAGTTGCTAATCTTTTTGCTAATAAAAAAAATCCACTATTTAGTATAAGATCCACCTTCCCGATCTTTCACTCCTTTTTACAGAAAAATCCAAATAAAATATTCTCCAGAAATCGGCTGCAGAGAAACGCAGCCTGGCAAATAAATGATCTACAACGCGTGGCTGTATTAAGAAAGCTCTGAAGGGCTTACTTGGGATTTGGGCTCAAGGCGCAGGCTCCCTTCTACACCCGGCGGCGGCAGTTTCGGGTGGGTAGAGGGATGCGGCTCTTTGAACTTACCTCGTCCCCTGTCTACAAAACTAGTGATAGTATTGGCGGACTTCGAGGACTGAAAAAAGCTGGCATTGATCCCCAGTTTCTCCGCTATGGAGTAGGTCCTGTACAGAGACAGCATGTACTCGTGGGGCTCCGCTCGCTGCTGCGCTTTGCCCCCCGGCTGCGCCTCCTGCGGCAGCCGCGGCTGGTGGCTGGCCAGGGCGGGGATGCCTCTGGGGGACCTGGCCACCTTCGCCTCTCGGCGGCTCCTCGGGCCCTTGGTGGAGGAGCTGATGGAAGCCAGCTGGAAACCGGGTAAATCCCACAGGAAGCTGATGAGGAACACGGCGGAGAGCAGGGCCCGGGCTGCGTTCATAGCGAGCGGCTCCCCGGAGCAGAGCGCACTGAAAGCCCCGGCCGGCGGCGGACTGAACGAGGGCGGAGTGCAGCAGCGGCGGTGGCGCCCAGAGCCCGAGCTCCAGCGGCCTTGGGTGCTGGGATGAGTGCGAGCAGGCAAAGCCGAGCGGGGACTGTACCAGCCCCGGGCTCGGCCCCGCCTCCCTCCCTCCCAGCGACACGCCCCTTGCAGCTAAGCCGGGGGAGCGCGGCCTGGCTAGGGGACAACCTCTGGGGGGCGGGGCCTCTGCCCACCCGGGGGCGTGGCTATGCGGGTGAGGCAGAGGCAATTAGGGGCAGGCCCCGCCCCCCAGCAGCTGGGCAGTAGAGCGAAGGTGGCCAGGTCCCCCAGAGGCACCCCGCCCGGGCCAGGGGTGGGGCACAGAGCTGGGCCTACGGAGACGGCCAGCCTGTGGAGCCCCCTCAGTGCGGGAAGGGCTGGGAGCAGCCACTGCTGTTAGCTTATGCCTTGTAACCAAATAAAGCTGGCGTCTCTGCTGGTCTGTTTGGGTTCTTGTGGGACGCCCATCACCCGAGTATCTGAGCCTGAGACCAGGGCAGTAGGAACTTCAGAGGGAAGAGTAAGCGGCAGCACCTTCTGCTGAAGGGAGAGTGCAGAGGTCATATTGGAAACACCCCCCACACTGGTACTAGGGTTGCCTTCCCTCCAGGATTGTCCTGGAGTCTCCAGGAATTAATTAAAAATTATGTCATGTGATGAAACCTCCAGGAATACGTCCAACCAAAATTGGCAACCCTAACTGGTACCCTGCCAGGCTGTGCCCCCACTAGCCAAGCTCCATCCCCCTGGGACAGCCAAATGAGACATCACTATGTGCAAATGTGCTATGATCATATGTACATTGCTGGGTCACCTAGACCTGAGCCCAGCTGGCAGAGGTTGAGTTACACAAGTGAGCCCTACTGTGCTTGGCTTTTCTGGGCGAGGCTGGAATGGCCTCTTGGCCTCTGTTCCTTCTCACCTGCAAGATAGAGGGGGGAGGGGAGGGGATAAATGGTGTTACTCTCCCAAGTGCTGCCTACTTGTGCCAAAGTGAGCTGTCACCCAGAGTGCGCTGTACACACCCGTATAAGAAAATTGTACTTCTCCTTTGTTGCATCCTTTGATCAACAGTGAAGTAAGTAACAATTTTGGCATTTATATGGCGGTTCTCAGCTCTCCAGCTGTCGTTTCGGGTTGTGTGCAAACTCAGGCAAGTATAATGGTACAGTTGATTTCCATTTTCCATGTTATCTTTGCAGCCATAAGGGCTAAATAATTCTGTTTTTTAAATGAGATTCCGGGGAGGCGGGGGGGAGAGAGATACCAGCTTGTCCAGTAACCCTGAGCCAGCTCAGTCTGACTCCTGAAAGGCTGGGAGGGAAATTACAGAAACTTGTGCCCTCCGGGTGATTTGTAGTCTTCTAAACTGTAAGACCAACACTGAGGGCAACACTGGGGCAGGCAGCTAACACCAGGCCAGGGCCTGGTAGGGAGCACAGGCGGGCAGGAAACACTAGAGAAGGGGAAGTGGGCACCAGGAGGCACTGAGCCAGGAGCAGGAAGGAAAGCCTGCTGGTGAGGCACAGATTCTGCTCTTGCCACACTGAGTTAAAGGAGAGAGCAGCAGCGGCAGAGAAGGATTCTTCCTGCCCTATTCAGGGTCATTGGCTAGGTTGTTCCATACATTGACTCACACGACATCCCAGCACAGCTTCTTAACACAGAAGAGCAACAAACCCACTTTACCCTGTGCACCCACTGCCTTTCCCTCCCCTCCAACTGCTCCTCAACTTTTCCATTACTCTTCCAGACACTCCTGTGGTACCCAGGCTCCCCTGCTCCTCCCTTTTAGGGTGATCAGCTGTCCCAGTTTTATAGGGACAGTCCCGATATTCAGGGCTTTGTCTTATATAGGCACCTATTACTCCCCACCCCCATCCCAATGAGGAGAGCTGCTGTGGATGGAGGGCAGTATGTTGTCCAAAGGTGGCCCATAGACCATCATTTAAAAGGTAATCTGGCCCTTTCCTCAGAGTGAATTTGACCCCTTGCCCTATGATATCTATGCAAGCACATAAGCTTCTGCTCTTCTATGAGCCATGCACACTGTCTCTGACCCTTAGCCACAGCACAGTAACACTGACTGTCTAGTGCCTTAGCCTTTCCCTCCGGCTTCTCATTTTCCCATGCAGGATGTGGCGGCAGGTCAACACCAGATCCCTGCACAAGGGAGGGAATTCGTATCTGATCTCCTGGTGCTCCTGACATTACTCCAGGCACATCAGTGAGAGGAAGCAGACATAGCCACAGCAGCATGGACCAGAGTTGTGTCCTGTTTATCCACGTTGGAGTTCATCCTGGTCCACCAGCCTTTGGTGCACATTTGAGAGAGACATTCAAGGCCAGCTCCACAGCTGCTGTAAACTGACATGGTTCGAGGGAGTTCAGTGAAGTTTGGCAAGTTTACACCAGCTGAAGTATTGCCTCTGTGTTTTATTTGTTCATAAACCAAGCACAAATATAGTCTGTTGCCATTTGCCACATGCTGTCCCCATGTGCCCTGCAGGTTTAGTAAACAGCTCCCATCCCTCGTTCTTGTTCTGTCTCCTCTTATTCCTGTCCTAAGTCCATTCTTTCATCAGCCTTCTGCTCTACTTTCCTAATTTAACTTCTTGGGCTAAATTCATTCCAGGAGTGACTTAAGTGACTTCCCTGGTATTCCACCAGGGATAGATTTGGCCCAGTGAATTTATTTCCCTGCTGCTGCCACCTTCCTCACTCACCTGCTAGTGGCATCCGTGTGTGGGGTGACCATAACCTCCAGAGCCAGTCACACAAAGAGGCAAAGGAGGGTGAGCACAGTCCGAGGACACAGGTGCAGGAATTATGGGGGTGGGGAGGGAGGGAGTATGTTGTTGATAGTGTATGTGGGGGGGGGGGGGGGGAAACTAGTCACAAGTGAAGGAATCACCTCACAAAACCTAGTCCCCTCATTGCCTTCCTCTGCCACTCCCCACTTGTTGCTCCCCTGCCACTCTGCCCTGTTTTTCCCTTGCTACCATTTTTCCTCCACTTCTCTTGTTCTCAAGTGCTCCTCCCTTACAACAGTACCCCAGCTTCACAGCTCCCAGTCTCCACTACTGTTTTCTGCTCTGGTGCTGTACTGCCATTCCCTCAGCTTCACCTCTTCTACTGCTCCACCTCTCCACCTGCTGGCTTTCCCCAGCCATCCCTCCTGCTATTTCCTTGACTCATCTTGCTACTTTGTCCTGCCTCTACTTTTGCCCTTCTTGTCTTTGCTCCCCTCCTGACTCCTCTATCCCTCCCACTGCTCCTCCATTAGCCTTAGCACTACTTTCTGGTTCCTTTTGCCCCTTTGGTGCTCTCCCATTGTCCTTGCAGTTTCCCCTGTCCTTCTTGCTTCTCAGATGTGCTCGACAGCTCCCTCCTACTTCTCTGCTATCATCTCATCTCTGTCCCCAATGATGGTCCACGCTGCTTCTCTTTTCTCCCTCACACTGTGTCTCACTGACCCCATTTCCTTTCCATGGCACTGCTCCTTTTACTACTTCTTCACTTTGCTTCTCTATCACACTTCTCTGCCCCCTGTCTGCTTCCCACTGCCTCTCTTGCTGGCCTCCAGTCAGTCCCTCTACGGCTGTGTCACAACTCACATCCAGCTTCTTTCCACAGTTCCTCTGCGACTCCCCAAGTGTCCATTCTGCTCCCATTTTTGTCTCTTGCTGCCTCTCTGGTTCTCACATTGCTTTCTGCTGTTTCCGCCACTGATTTCCTCCGTTCCCTGGGGTAGGAGGCTTAATACTAATGCAATGCTACAGGTCAGTAGTCTCAGGAGCAACCGCCATCATTTTGATTTTAGGTCTACCTGCTGCTTTTACAATAATATGCACTCTCTAAAATTGACCTGTCAGGTGGTTTTCCACCCTCATTTGTTTGTTATGGGCCTGATCCAAAGCTCACTGATGTCAGTCCCTAGGCTAACGTGCGTGTGTGTTGTTGATCTGTCTCCACTGTGTTGTATCCTAGCCTAGAGTTTGAGGAAGTGCATAAAAACAAATGCATGTGGTATACTACAAGAAATAGAAATAATAATAACCATTTAGAGGGCCCAGTCAGGATTAGGGCTCCAAGATGCTCTAAAGCCATATAGAAAGGCGCTGTCACAATCCAAAACGGCATACAATTTAATTGAAGCAACAATGAGCTAAGTTAATAATAGGACAAAAGGGGGAGGGAGGATGAGGCAGCGGTAATAAGATTATGTAGTATTGCAGTCAGAGTGCCCCGCTTGAATGTTTCCAGCCACATTAAAATATTCTATTTTAATTGCTGTTAAGGGAACAAAATGGAATCTGGTTAACAATCACTGATTATTATATTCTGCCTTTACTAGAACCCGATCCAAAACCCATTCAACTCAATGGACGTCCATGAGGTTAATAGGTTTTGGATTAGGCCCTGTATGAAGCCATTCACCCCCACAGTTTTCAACAGCATCCACTGAAATGAAGTGCTTGAATTTTTGGTTGCCTCCCTGGAGATGCCCACAGCCTGATTAGGTGCTGACCACCCACAAATCAAATTAAAGTCAATGGCAGCTGTGGGTACTCTATGCCTCGGAAAGTTAAGTCCTAGGTGTCTTAAACTGGACACCCAAAAATGTGGCATCTAAAATGACTGAAAATTTAGACCTTGCCGTTTGCACAACAGTTTCTCCATCAGTAAAATGGGGGTAGAAACAATCACCTCATAAGACTGTATGAGAATTAATTAATTAATATACATGAAGTACTTGAGATCCTTGGATTCAGAACTTTGCAACAAGAAAACCAGAGCAATTCTGGTCAGGTTTATTGCAAGGCTGTACTAAAAGGATTTTTCAATGATTTTTGTGCTTCATTTAAATTTCACATAATTTCTATTTTGTTATGAGAAAAAAATTGAAATTTCACTAGCTTCTCCTTTAAAACGGGGTTGTTTTCCCCCTATTCTGTAAAAGTGGCCCTTTGGTGGCAAAAACCTTTAAGATTTTGAAACTGAGTTCTGACAACTCTTTGCATCAAAACCCAACTTTCCACTATGTTATATGTTTCTTTTTATGTGCAATTGTCATTCTGGGAGAATTTCACAAAAAACAAAACTTGGTGACCAGAAAATGGCCTGGAACAAAACGTGAATATTTTTTCCATTACATTTTGTGGAAAGATATTTTGTCATAGCCCTAGTGTGAGTTGTAGCAAGTGAGGGGGCTTGGAGGGCTATGTAGCCTAGTGGTTAGTGCACCTGATTTCCAACCCCTTCTCTCCCTGTCAGGGGGCAGTAGCAGTGCCTGGTTCCTGGTTCCTACCCCAGTCCAAGGGTATTTGGGCCTCCCCACTTCATCCGGGGCCTTTGCCCTTAAGTGGGGCATGGTAGGGGGACATAGGCCATCCCTCTCCACCAGATCCCAGCCCAGGACCCTGAGACATAGTTGTTCGCTTGGGTAGATGTACATGCACAAGGTTTGACTGAGTTAGTGTGCTAAAACTAGCAGTGCAGCCATGGCGGCATGAGCAGTGGCTTGGGCTTACTGTCTGAGTAGGATCCTGTCCCAGATCCTAGGTACGTACTTGGGTGGCTAGCCTAAGCTGCCACCCATGCTGTTGCAATTGCACTGCTGTTTTAGCCTGCTAGCTCAATCAACATTAGCGTGTTAACTTTACCCAAATTGGAAAGTACACCTCCTGCTTGTGTGTAGACATACCCAAATGGTGAAATTTGCCCCTGTGCAGAGGGCCAGCCCAATGCCTATGTACCACTAAGCCTTACTTAAGCTCTGCTTTGTGAATGTATGTGGGACTTACTGGCGCTGAGGCCTTGGTCTGGCCCTATGCGCAGGGTGAATTTCACCCAATATGATGCAGCAGCACAGCAGATTCACATGGCTATGATGTAGCTGTGGTGGCATGTAGGATGGACTTCCATCATGAACACTCCCTTGCACATCTTCTTCCTTTGGCAAGAGTCAGTATGGGAGGGTTTATGCTTCTTAAATCCCTCACACTTGCATCTTCCCACCTTTTTTTGCGGTTGGCCTTGTTCTCTGCTTCCATCAACCTCAGCTCTATAGACCTTCTGAGTGTACCTATTCTGCATGTTGGCCACTTGGCCAGCCCCCACCATTGCAATCATCTTGTTCTTAAGACTGCAGCTTGCCAGGATCATCTAAGTATCTCCTCGTTTGTGACAAAATCAACCCAATGGATGTTAAGAACAAACGTAAGCCTGACACTGAAAATGGTTTTGTTTCCTCTCATCGGCTGTTTTAACGGCCATGTTTCTGCTCCATGCAACGGAGTTCTCATCGCTGCCATGTTGAACCCTCATATCTTAGCTCTGACACAGACTTCCCACCACCCAAAGAGAAGTCTCTAAGGAAACTGAAATGCCACTGATACAAAACTGATCCAAGGTGTGACTTATTCGGGTATAGAGCCTCCTGCTATCAGCTGGCTACCTCTTAAGTAAATTGCAACCAGGTTCCCCATCCTCTTTTTTATAACCAATTCATGGCTTATTTTAGCATGAATGATACATACACAATTTTACAAAAGCTTCTTCTATTAGTATGAATAGTCAAAATATTAATTTCTCTTCATCACAGTAAATCCTAGAAGGATTGATTAAAATCAGAAAAGCATTGGGCAGGGGATTTTACTGGCAAAGCATTTAGGGCAAAGTTTTCTTCCGTTTTTAAGTAACTTAGAAGCCTAAGTTCCATTTTCAGAAGTGGCTTAGCTGCTTAGAAACCTGTGGTCCATTGATTTTCAAGAGAACCTATGGTCCATAGGTTTTCCAGTTCCTCAAAGATATTTAGGTGCCTAACTCCCATGGGACTAAGTGCATAAGGGTCACTTTTGAAAATGGGATATAAATTCCTAAGTCATTTAGGCACTTTTGAAAATTTTACCCTTAGTACATAGTACTGTGAAGAATATTCATGTTCCAGAGATTTATTTTCACCCATAAAATGCTCTCAGTTACGAAGTTCCAGCTATTCCTCCAAGGAGATGGACTAACTCCCCTCTCACCTTCCTTTGGCAAGAGTCAAATTGTTCCTGAAGGCACTTGGCTATAGCCAAGGGGAGTTTTAGGATGGATTGTGCTTCCTTGCAGGGGGAATGAGCATGCTGCACTAGTGATGGTGCGTCAAGCTCCCCGTCCATGATCTGGCTTGATATTTCCACATTACTCAAATATTTTTTAAATTACAGCAAACTATACATTACTTCTCAGTATATTTGTTTCAGTCTGTTCAGTCTCCAGATTGGTATTGTAAACCTCTGGAGTTAGTATAACTGGACCAAGAATTTTAACAGGCAAAACTATGCCATATGAACTAGCAGAAGGCTGAAGTACTCAGACTGCACCCAGATAAATAGGACTGCTTTAGGAAAATCTGAATCAGCTTTCAGATGTTCAGTTCATCTGATAGTGGACCACCAGGAGCATTTCTGTTTCCTTTTCTAACCATACTGTAATTAATTTGCATTTCTCCCTCCATCTGAGCCCATTGTGATCTGAGTCTCTCTTCAAGGGTGATCATGTGTAGCCTGGTCTCTAGAGGCATTTGCATAGTACCAAATAGTTTCATATTTTAGTTCTTTTTGTTTATGTTTGTTTGTTGACCACTTCATAAGACAAGCCAAGGAAAGGAACAGAACTAACCTTGTTTGACACAGTTGCTTTTTTCCCAGTGTTTATGTTACCATGAATCAGTGACAACAAAGCTTTTCTGCAAGCACTCGACGTTTTTGTCCCTGTCCTAGATTAGAACCATACTGGACCTTGCTTGCGGTTATAAACTTAATATATGGCACTAAGTGTGAAACCAGCCCTGCATTCGTCACGCATCCAAAATACACACTGACATCAGTGAAACAAAATATGGCATGCAGCGTATGAGAAAGTGAAGATGTTTATAATATAGGAATGGTTTTTATTTTGCTCAATTTGGCACAGAAAATTAAAATTATATAGGAAATTGACTTTCCTGTTTAGGATCAGATTTGTTTTTGAAAAATTACTACCAACTTTGTAAACATTAAAATAGAAGCAGTAAAGATGTGAAATTTCACACAGGGGATCTACAATGTTTGGATAATTATAAGCATATGGTTACTTTACATGAGGTCTCTGTTATACTTTTATTTACTAGTGCTTTGGGAAAACAGGGGTTCTCAAATTCAGTGTTTATTTACATGTATAGAGAATGTCACATTTCCCATTAACCTGTCATAATCTGTATTTCTGTTTCAGAACTCCAGCTATATAAACTGAACCACCACTTTTACTATGCTTTACAATTTGTTCAGCTATACTGCTAACACAGACAGATTCGATTGTTTCTAATAATGTACAACCTGCTGCCAATTCCAACATGGAGAATGACTTGGTGTATGAACAACTCCACAGAACTAATTTCAACAACTGGGGGCCTACAATCCAAAGGCTGCTGCTTTGCTGCAGTTCAGTCAGTTTTTAAATGTTTGACTGCGTCTAACTTACCGTGTTCTTGTGGGGTATGCCCACACTGCGATTAGATACCTGCAACTGGTCTGTGCCAGCTGACAGGGGCTCGGACTAAGGAGGGGCTGTTTAATTGCACTGGAGGGGTTCAGGCTTAGGCTGCAGCCCAAACTCTGGGATCCTCCCACCTTGCAGGGTCCTAGAGCCTGGGCTCCAGCCCAAACCCAGTTAAACAGTGCCTTAGCCTGAGCCCCATGAGCTTGAGTCAGCTGGTGTAGGCCAGCTGTGGGGTTTTAATTACAGTGTAGACATACTCTTAGTCCATGTAATGGTCGAGCACCCCTCAGCACTTTAGAAAGTTGGCGCCAGTGTCTCCCTCTATGAGCATACAGTGCCTAGCACAATGGGACTCTAACCTATCTAGCTACATGGGTTGTCATAAAGCGCCCATCACCTTATGCATGCACCTTATGATCTCTTATGCATGGAGGGTGCAAATTGAAACTATAGAGGAAAATGCTAGTTTTTCTCTAATCTCTTCCAGTTATAGTAATTTTAAGACTTGTCCACACTAGGATAAAAAGAAAAAAAGGTTCAACTAACATATTTTAAGACAAGGGAAGTTCTGTTGTAACGTGGTAGCTGGTCAACATGAACCCTAAGTTTCACCTCAACCAGCCAACACATGTTACAATACAACAAGCTTTCTCTATATTAGGGTTTTAAATTATGTTGAGTTAAAATGTGTTAACTAATTAACTTTAAAAAATCCTTTTATTCTAGATGACCCCTGTAACAATAGCAGGCTCAAGAAGTGCGGTCTTTCTTTGATGGTTCCTTTTAACAAGTAGTTAGCTCCCCATCTGGATAGACATTATCATTCACATCACTTAAAGCTAGTGGGCTTAATTATGAGGTCGCCCATTCCTGTGCTTGTGCTTTAAGCTTCCTTCATGCTTCGTCTTGCAGGCTATGCAGGTACCAGCTTGGCCCAAAATATAGGAGCAAGCACAGATTCAGCAAGCTTTGGCTCAGGCCCAAATGGACAGGAGCAGGCCAGAATGCCATTCGGACTTTCTCTATGGCTTCATCAATTCATACGAACATTACACTTTTTTTTTAATGAAAATCCTTATGGTTGCAAAGAAATCTTCCATATCTGAACAGATACAGTGCTGTTTCCATAGTAAACATTATTATTAACTTATATAATTAATAATTATTAAACACTAATTATTAATAATAATGTGCCAGAAGGCAGCCTTAAACAATTGCTTGGAGAGTTACGAACTGCTGTACTCATCTCTGTGGGCTGTTAACTGAAGTCTAATGATGACAGTTTAATTGCAGACATTGCTAACTCCTTTGAAGCAGATTACTTTAGCTGAATCTAATGTGGTTTTTTTCCAGGGAGGTTTGAGAGCATAGAAATTAGAGCATGAAAATACCTATTAGATCATTTTATCTATCCCTGGAGTGTACAGGAAAGTTTCTGGTGCTTGCTGCAGTCCAGGTTTAAAATTCCCAAGCAATGGTGCTTCTGCCACACACCTTTGGAAACTATTCCACAGTCTTATAACACTGGTCTACAATTTTTGAGAAGTCGTCTGCTTCAGAGATAAAATGTGCTATTTATTATGTATTTTGATGTGCTGAATTCAGATATGACAATTAAAACAACTGATTGGCTACTGTTTCTAAGATATTTAAGTTTTTACATTTTAGGTCTATGTATATTGTGTAGATAGAGTTTTAATCATAAATTGTAAACCTAGGTCTTTTCATGTGTTTATGGTTGCTTTACATGATAATATTTCACCTGTCCTGTTTATGTAACACTTTAAAAATCAGCAAAAGGGTTATATAAATAAAATTTATTATGAAACAAAAGGCAAAAAACTATTATGTACATAGTTTAGTCCTATTCAGTGTCTACTCAGCGCTTCTTGGCTTGTCTCTTGTATTCATTAAATGGAGCATCTCTTGTCACTGTCCAGAAATAGTCTGCAAGCATTGATGGGCTCCATTTGCCCTGATAGCGTTTCTCCATTGTTGCAATGTCCTGGTGAAATCGCTCGCCATGCTCATCGCTCACTGCTCCGCAGTTCGGTGGAAAAAAATCTAGATGAGAGTGCAAAAAATGTATCTTTAGTGACATGTTGCAACCAAGGCTTTTGTATGCCTTGAGGAGGTTTTCCACTAACAACCTGTAGTTGTCTGCCTTGTTGTTTCCGAAAAAATTTATTGCCACTAACTGGAAGGCTTTCCATGCCACCTTTTCCTTGCCACGCAGTGCATGGTCAAATGCATCATCTCGAAGAAGTTCACGAATCTGAGGACCAACAAAGACACCTTCCTTTATCTTAGCTTCACTTAACCTTGGAAATTTTCCACAGAGGTACTTGAAAGCTGCTTGTGTTTTGTCAATGGCCTTGACAAAGTTCTTCATCAGCCCCAGCTTGATGTGGAAGGGTGGTAACAAAATCTTCCTTGATTCAACAAGTGGTGGATGCTGAACACTTTTCCTCCCAGGTTCCAATGACTGTCGGAGTGGCCAATCTTTCTTGATGTAGTGGGAATCTCTTGCACGACTATCCCATTTGCAGAAAAAACAGCAGTACTTTGTGTATCCAGTCTGCAGACCAAGCAAGAGAGCAACAACCTTCAAATCGCCACAAAGCTGCCACTGATGTTGGTCATAGTTTATGCACCTCAAAAGTTGTTTCATGTTGTCATAGGTTTCCTTCATATGGACTGCATGACCAACTGGAATTGATGGCAAAACATTGCCATTATGCAGTAAAACAGCTTTAAGACTCATCTTCGATGAATCAATGAACAGTCTCCACTCATCTGGATCGTGAACGATGTTGAAGGCTGCCATCACACCATCAGTGTTGTTGCAGGCTACAAGATCACCTTCCATGAAGAAGAATGGGACAAGATCCTTTTGACGGTCATGGAACAAATAAAACCCTAACATCACCTGCCAGGAGATTCCACTGCTGTAGTCTGGAGCCCAACAGCTCTGCCTTACTCTTGGGTAGTTCCAAATCCCTGACAAGATCATTCAGTTCACCTTGTGTTATGAGGTGTGGTTCAGAGGAGGAGGATGGGAGAAAATGTGGGTCCTGTGACATTGATGGTTCAGGACCAGAAGTTTCGTCCTCTTCCTCTTTCTCGTCTGACTCAAGTGAGAATGATTCTGATGCATCAGGAACCGGCAGTCCTTCTCTGTGGGGTACTGGGCGTATAGCTGATGGAATGTTTGGATAATGCACAGTCCACTTTTTCTTCTTTGACACACCTTTCCCAACTGGAGGCACCATGCAGAAGTAACAATTGCTGGTATGATCTGTTGGCTCTCTCCAAATCATTGGCACTGCAAAAGGCATAGATTTCCTTTTCCTGTTCAACCACTGGAGAAGATTTGTTGCACAAGTGTTGCAGCATATGTGTGGGGCCCACCTCTTGTCCTGATCTCCAATTTTGCAGCCAAAATAAAGGTGATAGACTTTCTTAACCATAGTGGTTATACTGCGCTTTTGTGATGCAAAAGTCACTTCACCACAAACATAGCAGTAGTTATCTGCACTGTTCACACAAGTACGAGGCATCTCTGCTCACTTTGGCTAAACAGAAATGTGTCCCTTTGCAAAATCAAACACTGACAAATAAGAGAGCATGACACTGTATGATTTCTAGAGCTGATCTAGGGCAATTTATTCAGCAGAGTGATGTAAGCTTCGTTATGACTGCATCATCCATGACTTCTAGGAATAACATGATGCAATTCATATCATGTATGATGCAATACCAGCTTCAGATTGCATCACTCATTGTTTTGCCTAAAAAGCAAGTACTGTCCAAACCCAGTCATAGATTTATTCATAGATCCAGTCAAAGATGTATTTTAGTCATTTCTGGTTTAAATTGAGATCCCTTCCCTTTATAACTCACTTATCCTCCGCTATTCCCAAGTCAAGGGTCGTATATACTGACCCAATAGCATATCTTGAAAACTAGAGCCAATCAACAATTTTAAGCATCATTTTCATTCTCAGTAACCCAGAATTAGTAAAGTTTGACTACATTTATTTCAGAAGCATTTTGGCTGTAGAGCAGTGTAATAGATCAGTCACCGCTAGGAATTTTTCTTTGATTTTTTCCCAGTTAATTTTTTTTCTTAATTTCATAACATACTCCTAGTTCTACCCAGATCTCTCAAAGTGAACTACCTAGAAAGGGAAAAAGAAAAGAGAGAAACGAAGAGTGACAACCCATGGAGGAAGAGAGAAAGGTTAAATGAGAGAAGCCACCAGAAGAGAGGGCATGGAAAGTAGATCATGAGTAGAGTTCCATTATTTTTTCCCCTCCTCCTTTACCCATGTTCCAAAGTGTTACTGGATCTGGTTCTGCAAAACCAATCCTTGTCTCATCCTTGGTACATTTCTCATTCAGTGATAGGTAGGGAGAGAGGGAGATAGATAGATAGATTCTTGAGGGAAAGTGTTAAATAACAAATTCTGATACGGTGCATGGTTTTCAAGTAATTCTTTTTTGTTCTGAAGCTAATTGAGTTATTTTGCTATTTTATAGATGGTTAAGCAGATAATACGATGTTCTCATTAGAGTCTTCACATTGCATGGATTCATTACTGTAAATACTGCCATAGTGAGTGTACAACTTACTTGAGTAAGTATGTTAACAGGCTAATGTTTCCTTAAACAGTGCCTGTGAAATGTGAGCTGACTAAAATGTTTATACAACCAGATCAGTCCATCTTAAATTAACAGTGATTGCTTTATAATTAGCAAAGTAACACAGTTATTCTTCATATAAACTGCACAATTAAATAAAACTGACACCCCAAAACAATTTCCAAAGCTATATATATTTTTCAACATTACAACAACTATTAATACAAAAGAGTGTTAACATTGCAAAGTGAAGCACTCACAAGTCAGGGGATACTGAAGGTTCTGCACTGATTTTGGTGGCATCAGGATTTAACCCTATATTTATTCCATGAAAAAAAAACACATACGAAAATATTAAGGTTGCACAGGCAAACATTCAAATACCAGGAAATACCAACTGTCACTCTGCTCTGTAATAATGCCATGAGGGAGAAAAATATAGAAAAAATTAATAGGTATTTCCATACTATGCTGTGTTTGGATTTCTTTTCAATTTAATCGGAAATCTGGATTTCCTGGGTTTATAATGCTTGTTTGGGGGGTAATTACATCATCCCTGTAATGTTTCATATCCTTAAGTTACTGATTGATAGGTACTCTGTCACAGGGGGGTCTGTGGTGCAATGGGAAGTGTGTTGGACTTCTAAAAACTTGCCTTGCGCAGCCTATTGCTTGGGATAGTCATTCAAAGGTTGTGGGTTCATGTCCCACCAGAGTCACTTTAGCTGGTCACTGTTGTGGCTTTAAATTTTGGGGGGAGGGATAGCTCAGTGGTTTGAGCATTGGTTTGCTAAACCCAGGATTGTGAGTTCAATCCTTGAGGGGGCCACTTAGGGATCGGGGGCAAAAATCTGTTTGGGGATTGGTCCTGCTTTGAGCAGGGGGTTGGACTAGATGACCTCCTGAGGTCCCTTCCAACCCCGATATTCTATACTCTCTACCTTAGCTATTTCTTGATGTAGGTATTTTTCTAATAATATACATTAACACTGGTAGCAAATCACAGTAGTACAGTACTAACCAATGGTAAAGTCATATCACCAGCACAAAAAGAATAAAACTGTCTAATGAAGTGCAGTGTTGCCTAGTGGCTAGTGCATGGACTGGGGCTCAGCAGACCTGAGTTCTATTCTTGGTTCTGTCATTGACTTGCTGGGTGACCTTAGGAGAGTCATTTCCCTTCTTTATGCCTCAGTTTCCCTATCTGTAGAATGGGGATAATGACACTGACCTTCTTTGTAAAGCACTTTGAGATCCACAGATGAAAAGTGGCATGTAAGAGACAGGTATTATTATTATAAAACAAGACCATATTTACAGAAGGGTCCTCTAACTTTGCACTCACTAAACTGCATAGACACACACTTGCCCAAGTGAAATCTGCATTTTCACATGCCTGCTTACATGTGCAAACACAGATTTGGTGAATGTGCAAATACAGAAGTTGACTAAAAAATATCTCCAAGAAAAGAAAAGAAAATGTGGCCATTCCTGTTTATTATTGTTCTAAAGGGTGCTTTGTCAAAGCCAATTGTCTTTCATAAATACATTTAACTGCAAAAGAATCATTAAGAAGACCAATTTTAAGCTACACAATACTGATAACCCCCCTTACTCATTGTGAATTAAATAGAAAATAAACGCAACATGCTTTTGAAACCCCTTGGCTTGCCTCTGGATTTCAGAAGCCCAGAGAGGTTTATTCATTTGGGGCCTGAATCCAAAGCCAACTGAAGTCAATGGGAGTCTTCAATGGGTTTTGCATTGGGCCTTTTTACAGCAATGTTACAATGTGGTTATCAGAAAATAGTGGCTTTCTTTTGAGACTATTTCCCCTTGAAATGTGGGAAATATACAAGTGTAACGCTCACTAATATTAATGAGAATTATGGTTGCAGTTTAACTCCCTTACATGCCAATGGATCACATAGGCAATGGCCCATCTATATGTAGAACTTATTCAGCCTTAAAGCTATACAAGCTTCTCTTTATAAAAGAACAGTCCCTCTCCAAGAACAAGCTGTCTGCAAGGTATTTTATTTACTAAACTTTGGAAAGAAAATGTAACTGAAAAGAATATGACTGCATATTAAATTACATGAAGTGGTCATGACAATTGGAGATCTCTACATCATATCATTGTACCAGCTGGATGCGATCAGAGGGGATTTTCCATATTTCTTTTTTGTTAAACTTTGATTCCCTTAAATGAAAAAGAAAAAGGAAAAATACATTTCATTTTATTCCAAGGGGCTCTTTTACCCAGCGTAGCTTTTTATGCTTAATATCAGCATGTTGTCTTTTGATCCCTGGCAATCTAAAAACTGTCCATCCTCTTATAACACACCACTTGTGATAGGGATCTACACAAGTAGGAAATGTTTCACACCAACATTAGAGGTAAATGGGACATAGAAAAACCTACCTTATATGGGGACCTTCCCTAGATACCTTAGAATCTTAGCTATAGCCATTTCATTAATGAGGGACATTTTGTCTAACCTTTTGTGGGGTTAAATCTGTGTAAAGCACCACAATATGTCATAAACATTGATTATGTGTGGAGTGTTTTTAAATTAATTACTAAGGCATATCCCTGAAAAAACATGACTATTTGGTAATATTTCTTTTAGTTCATCATAGATCAGAGTAAACTGGATTTCACCTTATGATGTTTATTTTGCCCTACCTCAGTTCCCTCCTCATTGACATCATCCCCCCTCTGAAATATTTCAACAAATATTTCACAGGCAAGTTTCATCAGAGATGTTGAAATGGAGAGCATTATGGTACATAATAGGGCCAGTTTCCAATACTCTTACTTCAGTTTAGTAGACCCTTATTCCTTGAGTAGCCCCACTGAAATCAAGGGGATGACTTGTGGAGTAACACAGTACTCAGGTCTCCGAATATGACCCATGATTTGATTTTTATAGATTTGCCTGGGTGACCTCCAAACTAACCTTCCTCCTCATTTTGTTGCCATTTGTTGATATTTCCTAGGTCAGTTCAAATAAGAACCAACTTGAGCCTTTGTCCAAAACTCGACTAGAAACATTTCCGACATTTGTAAAAATTAATTTAATCTTTTATTTATTATTATTAAATTTACTGATTCCAGATGAAACCTGAAGAAAAACTGCTGATGTACCTCAAGAAAGGCTACTCTTGCTGTATTTCCAGCCCACATATAAACAAGGAGTGTGATAAGAAACCTGTCTTCACAAGATTTCCAGGCCAATTTTCAGAAGAAAGAGGTTCAGATAAGGTTCTGGATAAACCCCTAGGCCTGAGTTCCGAGAGTCATGGAAGCCCTTGAGTCTCACCCAGGGAACGCAGCACCTGCCCCACTCATCCTGAAGATGATCAGGGATACAAGGTAAGGGGTGTACAGTGGCTGCTGAGATGCTTTGTGAGAGTGATTTGCTGAGGCCCAGAAGCAGGTGGAGAAGATAATTCATATGATCCCCTAATCCCCTGGGCAGGCTACCACAGATCTTGGCCTTTTTGTCTCTCCCATGAAAACCCAGGCTCTGGAGGCTACTTTAGAGAGGCCCAGAGATGAGGGGCTCTGTCAGAGTCGAACATAAACATTAGCAGGTGGTGGTTGGAGAATGAGAGGGAACTCTTCTGTGCTCCATACCTCAATTGCCTTGGAAGAGGGGTATCTTCAGGCCAGATGGACCCCTCCTCCTATCATCTGGAGTAGTAATACAGGCCTGAGCCCTGCTAGACTGTGGAGCATTGGCCAGACTACTGAGAACCAGAGTCAGGGTTTGGCCTGTGAACTTTTGGGAGCTTATCTGATCTGGACCAACACTCTGCACCTTTTGAGGTTGGTCTGTTACAAAGCAGGAGAATAGAGGCTACTAAGAAACTTGTTGCAGTTTTAACTTTCTAAAAGAAAAGTGAGTTGTTGTTGAACAATGTCCAGAATACGCTGCCAATGCCATGGAATGAACCATCAGTTGGCGTTCAGAAAACCCCAACGCAAAATAAAATTATCCAAGGGGAAAACCTAAGAGGAATATGCACATAATAAAATCAAGAACAGGAGTACTTGTGGCACCTAACAGTACTCCTGTTCTTCTTTTTGCGGATACAGACTAACACGGCTGTTACTCTGAAACTTGTCATAATAAAATCAGTTAATAGTGGGACTGAAACTAGAGGCCTGAATGCAGGTAGTGTGATCTATCTAGAAGTGAGTGCAAAGGACTAGGAACTGGGATTTTTCTTTTATTCCAAGCTAATTATTAAATCACAGTGAGACAGTGGGCAAATCACTTAGCCTTTTTGAGCATCAGTCAAATCATTTGCATAATCAAATAGCAGGACCTGAGAGAAAAATCCCATCTGCCTGTAAATGAACTGTTCTGGGGAAATACATTCTTTAAAACTAGGAGATCAGATTCTCAGCTGGTGTAAATCAGCAAAGCTTCAGTGACCTCAATTCCACTAGCTAGGCTCTGGCCCCCAATTTATACTTTTTATTTACAGTAGGTGCCAGTCAGGAATGTGTGGACTACTTGTGACACTTAATAGGAGCACGGGGTTTTTATTTTGGACTAAATGGTGCCTTCCCCTTGGTCCAGGACCAAGCGGGGAGGGGTGAAAGCAGCCTTCTTTTTCTATTGGATCTGCAGCAGGTAGGTTTCCTCTGTGCACCTCCAGAAAGGAAGCTCCCCCCACCCCCGCCCGCGAACCAGCCAGCAGAGCACAGGGCTCATTCCACTAGAACCTGGGAAGCTCTTGGAGACACCACCTGTCCCTGAAGTCCCACTGTGGCATCTCAGCCCAACACCACTGGCAGCACAGGGCTGTGCCTTACCACTGCACAGCACTTACCTATTTAGAGCCAGGATCTTGGGTGCCTGATAGTAAACGTCTTTACAGTCCAGCTAAAAACTGCCAGCCTGTTCATTTAAAGTTAAAGCCCTTGTGCTTTATTGTACTGGGACTTCTGTTCTTTGTTTTACCACCACAGCCTGGAGCTACTGGAGTTTTAAACTCTGGCTCAAGCTGATGTCAGAATATTTATTCATCTTGAGATCTCTGGGCAGAAATAAATGAACCCGGGTTTATTTTATTACTAGTGCGCTAAGTTCAAAAGAAGGTGCAAAGTGCTTTGCACCTGGATATAATATTACTTTTTTATTTTATTATGTAACACCTGTCAGGATACATTTCTGCTTGGCAAGGCGGCACAGCTGGAGCCTGAGGCAGGTGGGCTCACAGCACCATCTTGTGGAGAGAAGGAAATTAAAACCTTCAGCAGGATAAGAGCATGAGTAATGAACAGAAACAATACAAATGAGCAATTGTTCGGTCCTCACTCAGAACCTACTTCTTGATGTTGTGCGTATCCCTACCTATCGCCCTGTCTTGGCTATCGTTAATATGATCCTGACCTTTTGGAGCAAAGTAGTTGAGAAGGTAAAAATGAGACAGCTTTGGCAGTATCTCCAGATCCTGGCCGTCAGGTTGCAGTAGGGCCGGTGCTTCCATTTAGGCCAACTAGGCAGTTGCCTAGGGCACCAAGATTTGGGGGCGCCAAAAAGCGGCGCCCCCAATTTTTTTTTTTTTACAGCGGCTGCTGCACTGGGAGGGAGAGGGCGTCTGAGCCGCCAGCAGGCAGCCCAGGGGTTCCCTGGGTCAGCGCGCCACCGGCAGCCCAGGGGTTCCCCGGGTCAGCATGCCGCCAGCAGCCCAGGGGTTCCCCAGGTCAGCGCGCCACCAGCAGCCCAGGGGAACCCCTGGGTTAGCGCACAGCCGGCAGCCCAGGGGTTCCCCTGGGTCAGAGCTGCCGCACGGCTCCCCGGGCCGGGCAGGGGAGCTGCCGTGGGGGGGGCGCCTCAGGGCAGGGGGGGAGCTGCCGCGGAGGGGGAGCTGCCGCAGGGTGGGGGCCTCAGGGTGGAGGGGGGGCGGGGAGCTGCCGCAGGGCTGGGGGTGGGGCGCAAGGTAGAAGTTTCGCCTAGGGTACGAAACTTCATTGCACCGGCCCTGGGTTGCAGACCAGGAAATTGTGCTTATTTAATTGATCGGTGATCTCCTGTAAGTGATGGACCATGCAGATTCTTTTAGATTTGCCAGCAAGTTTTGGTATTATTAATCACCAGGGTTTGACTGGATTGTGAACGGTGGTAGAAGTAGATGGGGGTCACCAAGTAATGAAGGGTTTCATTCTTAAGTCTCAGAGGGATCCCGCAGTGTCAGGTAATTATATCACTTGAGAGCTCTGTCTTCTAGGGTTCTACGGGTTTCTCTGTAGTGAACCCCTCCTGTTTAATGTGTATGCGAGACTGCTGGAGAAGACAGCAAAGTGGTTTGAGCCTGTGATGCCATCAGTAAGTGTCTGACCTAGAGAACAATCTCTCTCTTTTGTTGGACCTTGTCAGTGTGTTACTTTTGCTTTCTCAGGGCCTGCCTGAGGTAGGGAGTTTGGTGAGAGTGAGCTAACGAAGGGTCACGCCAAATAGGAGGAGGTGATTCAGGCTGACTGGGAGAAGCATCTAGAGAGTGTGCTGGCAGTGACTGAGAAGATCTGTCCATTCTTTGTCAATGAGGTTCACTGTTTAAGAGTACTATCTGGACCCCAGATTGCTCCTGGAGTCCCAGGTAGTGCCTGGAAGTGCCTTGCTTCATCTGGTATGATGACTGCAACTGTTTCTCTCACAGCTGCAATGTCCCCCATGTCTTTGTGACCTCCAGACAATATTGCTGAAATGAGGGCTGCATGGGGCTACTGGTCTTTTGTAAACTGTAGCAGCCCACTGGTTAGCAGGATTGACCAGAGTGACCCCATTACACAAGGGCTCTGCAAACCACACTGGCTTCTTGTTAGCAATGTAAGGTGTTTTTGAAAGCCTGATATGAGATGCGTCCCAGCTCCCTGAGAGACTGCCCCTCTCCTCGTATGACTGCCCAGCACCTGGGAACAGCTGATATGCTCTGGCTAATACTCCTAGATCTCAGTGTTTGGAGCCCGGAGACAAGGCAGTTGCAGTGATGGGTTCTCAACACTGAAATTCATTTGCTCCATTGGTCTGACAGAGCCGAATAGACTCTCCCTACAAAATCTGGGCTTTTGATAAACAAAGTGTGGTAACCATTTTGATAATGATTTCAATAATATTGTTGACACACAAAAATGATTTTAAAAATTAATGAAATTAAAAATAGGCCTATTTTGAATCTAGCAAAACAAATCTTTGAATTTTTGGGGAAGGAAATGTTTTTTCTGGTCTTTTGATCAGGTGTAATTCATAGGGCATGTTGGGACACATGCACATCCTAAATACATCAAAACTGAATCAACCCATCTGAAATGCCTGTAGCGGACTCCTGAATTTTTAAAAAAGAATTTTGGAGGTAATTGCACAAGGTTTTTTATGAGATATATTTGAATTTGAAAAATCAGTGGCATGACATTGCTCATACATGATTGTTTTTCTTTGGAACATCCTATCTCAAGAATGGTTCAGCCTAGAAATGCCAAGATTGGTTAATTTGGACCCCATCAGCAAGGATTTTTGTCTTTATTTATATTTGGGACATTTGGGCTAATTCATTTTACAAGTTGTTCCATCTTTGGGGGCGGGGGGTCTTCAGCTTGATCAGTGAAGTCTCATGAGAAGGTTGTAATCTCTTTGAAGTGCAATGCACATATTTCTGTGTCCATCAACATCGATTGCAGACTGTGTTATAATAATTTCTTTAAGATATGCTGCACAACTTCTGTGATGCTGAGACAAAACAGGACTCTGAGGTGGCAAAATAGATATGGTGCAGGTGCAGGGAGGCCTGGGCTGCAGAAAGGAAGAGGTGCGATATTGCAATCAGTGAGCTGCCCTATAGTCTCAGGGGTGCTGAAAGCCATTGAGTTAAACCCTGTACATCAAGCCAGGAGGTGCAGCAACACCCCCAGCACCTGTAGTTCCAGCACCTATGCATAATCTAAGAGAACTGTGTACTAAGGGGCCTTAGTCACAGGAGTACTTGCAATAAATGAAAACTTTATTTCCCTAGGGCTCATCACCTGACCTAAATTAATGCAAAGGTTCCTGCCATTGTCATAGGTTAGGTCAAGATCCATTGACTGCAGTGGCTATGGTTACACTGGTGGGAATGATAACTATCACAAGGACTCTCATGGAGATTCAAAATACTTCAGGGACTCTTGTGGAGTTCATAAACCCTCCAAAGATTCCTACTATTCTTATCAGTTCACCATAGACTGCTATAGTTTACAAACCCTGCAAGAAGGCCTTCTGAGATTATAAATTCCGAAGGTATCATGCACCGTTTATAAAGTCTACATGGGCTTCTGCAGAGGTTACAATAATCCCTACATATTTGCCATTGATGCTATGAGTAAGATTTGTTCTTTTAACTTATTGATAAATATTTCAACCTTCTCTCCATCCAAAGGAGTGTTTAGTTGGCGAATCTAATATTCCAATCCGATTTTCACAACTACAGAAACACTTGGAAAGCTCACATCTCTCATGCACTATAGCAGACCACAACTTTTCCTTGAGGAATTCCCCATCTCTCAGCTTGGGTCTCTGATCCCGGTAAACCCTCCTCTGTGATGTTCAAATGTTTGTAATGCTTCTCAGTGTTCAAGCCTTTGCAATACTTATGCATAGGTGCTGGAACTAAGGGTGCTACCGCACCCGGTAGCTTGAATTGGTTTCCATCATATACAGGGTTTATAGTTTGGTTCAGTGGCTCTCAGCACCCCCACTATACAAATTGTTCCAGCACCCCTGGATTTATGTTCTCTGGACAGGTTTCCATCTAATAGCAGGATATGCATCCCCTTGCCTTGTTTCTTTCTCTGAATCCTCCCTCTCATTCAGGAGACAGTCCTGCCTCTGCCTGGTCTGACTCACCTAATCAGTCTACAGATGGTTATTACCACAGAGAAATCCTGGCCCCAACAACGTCAATGAAAGCTTTGCCATTGACTTCAATGAGGCCAGGACTGGAGCAGCTTGCTACCACCACTCTCAAAGTATGCCTCAGTCTTCTCTCTATTCTAATCTATAACCATACATCCAGGACTCTCAGTCTCTGGACTGCTGCAGATCAGGTGGCATATAATGTGAAACACTTGCTTGGTCCCTGGAGGATGGAATCCCAGTCTACGTTCCACAAGTCACTTTGGTTGTGAGACTGAAGGAGCTGTGCTGCTCTTGATCTAGAAGGAATGGCTTCTCAATCCACTTGCTTGGCAAGAGAAAAGGTGCCTCTGTTGAAAGTGCTTGGGTCTGGAGATGCAAATTAAAGTGAGGGGATAGACTTGAAAACCATGCCTGGCCCAGTCTATGTGTCTCAAGACACAAAACAATGGAGAACATGAACGCATATGCCTGGGTTTCCACTGCAGAAAGAAATATTGTGCGTAATAAATAAGATTTAAGACTAATGTAGCTGTAACTATAGTAATTTCAGAGCTAAATGCTGGTAAATTTTTATCACACAGTAATACATATGGCACCAGCAAAGAGAGTCTCTGATTTCTTTAGCATATAAAGTACCACACATTTATAAAACCCTGTTCATATTCTGTTATGCTATTCGGCATGTGTTTGAAAAGCACATTAAAGTGTGGGGAAGTGTCCAAAAAAGTTGGATTGGCCTGTTTTATGACTGACAGGAAAGGCCAAGCAATTGTCTGAACTCCTGACATGACAATTTATTCAGATGCATTTTGGGGCCACGAGGCAAGGATTTCATCAGGAAGACTACTTCAGCTCATGAAATGTACAGGATGTCCAAAACAAGGTCTGAAATCGATTAGGCTTAAGTATTCAAAAGGAAATGATGTACATGACTGGCACAGATTGTATTGTCTTCAAACTGAAGCGTAGCCCGGCAACACTGTGATAACTTACAATTACACGACTTTATGGGAACCAGAATTTTTTTTTTCATACCAATAGTATGTATAAATCTCCATGCATCAGGTGAAAATATAGGACCAGATCCTCAGCTGGTATAGATCAGCATAGCTCCATTGACTATGCTGATTTAGACCAGTGGATGGTCTGGCCCATAGCTTCTAGATGGGCTACAAGGCTTCTTTCCATCTGGAATGTTACAATGTTGGTTGGTTGGTTTGTGAGGGAGGAGTAAGATTTTCTATAGAGTTTCCTCATTTGCACCCAATCCTGCTGTCATTGGCTTCAGTAGGCAAAGGATTGGGTCCAGTGACTTCAGTGGAGTTACTCCAAAATTACACTGATGTAACCCAAATCAGAATCTGTCTAACTCCTGAATTGCCCGGATAGCACCAGAGGCCAAGAGCACTTGTTTCCTTCTGTGCCTAGTGAGAAGCTTGCAACATTTTCTCTCTGAGGCAGACCTTGCCACAGCTAGCCAAGCCATTGTCATTTGCTTGCTTTCTATGGAGCTACGTGTTGAGTCCCCTCCGAAACTGAAACTAATGCAGATTGTGGCTGCCTGCTTATTAAGCAGAGTCTCATGTCAGGAGCACATTAGAACACTGCTCTGGGATCTGCACTGGATGCCAGTAAGTTTGCAAATGGAATTCTAGGTATTGGTTTTAACGTATAGAGTGCTAAATGGTTGAGAACCTGAGAGATCACCTCTATCCACATGCCATACTGCTACAGCTGAGAGCTATGAAGGTGCTTGCAGGGCTGGCTCTAGCTTTTTTGCCGCCCCAAGCAGCAAAGAAAAAAAAACAAACGATTGAGCTGCCGCCGAACTGCCACCGAAGCAGCAGAGACGGAGTGAAGGACCCGCCACCAAAATGCCGCCGAAGACCCGGACGTGCCGCCCCTTTCTATTGGCCACCCCAGGCACTTGCTTCCTTCACTGGTGCCTGGAGCCGGCCCTAGGTGCTTGAGCAGGAATGTCCTTGATAAATAGAAAGGGTCTTCTGGCATGGGATTTTTTGTGAGCTTTTGAATTCACTGTCTCCTCAATCTGTTGGAGCCCAGATTTGCTAACATCCAGGGCAGACTACAAGATCCTCTTTTCTCCTACATGCTTGAGAAGGGTTGTAGAGGTTTCAGTGTTTGTTGTGTGGGTTATCTCATCTGCATTATTTTATATTGCAGGGCAATGAAGGGCAGCCCATTGTATTTGAGATTTTATTATGGAACTGAATGTTATGTTAGCCCTGAACTTGGTATAGGCACCTAATTATACTTTCACTAATTGAAAACTAAATATTGGGCACAGCTAGGTGAACAAATTTATCTTCAGTTATCATTTCAGCCAGCTGGCTTGGTGATGAAGTAAGGCTTGCTGCCCTGCTATTCCCAGGATCACCAAACACCTTTTTTTAAAGATAGGTACCATCATTTGCTACCCTCCAGTTTTTGTAAGCAGTTTGGTCACTTTATTCTTAAATTCTTGAGGAACACTTTTACATATGACATCTGTTTACTTGCTACTTTTCATTTACCAGTTGGTTCCAGCACCTGCTCTTTTGACACTCCTCATCTTTATTACCTGGACTAGGCATTGTTCCAATTTTCACTCCAGTGGAGATTGATGCAAAGAAATTGTTTATCTCTTCTGCAGTGTCCTTCATTTTCCCCTTCATTTTCCTGGTAGTCCAGCAGACACTGATTCTTTTGCAGGTTTCCTGCTTCTAATGGTTTTAAAGAACTTCTTGTTTGTTTAGATAGCTTTTGCCCTTTGCTCTTCAAATTCCCTAGGCATGTATATTATACTGTGATATAATACAGCAGCAGCAATAATCACAATATTTGAAAGTAAAGGTATATTAAGTTTGACAAACGCTAATTATGCAGACTTCAAAACCTTGGTGTGATTTCTTCCTACCACCTTTTTACAGAGGAGTTGCAAAAGGTCCAGAAGTTGCATCATGCTTTTAGCGGGACTCCCTTGACTGCTCCAGATTTATTACGAGTTAAAACTTAATCAAGGAACCAAGAAAGGCTCATTTTTCAAATAGTTCCAGCATCATCACCTGAGAGATTCGGCTTCATTAAATCTTACTGGCATATCATTGAGAATGATCCCAAATTTTTACAGACTCCCAAAATATACTGTATTGAGGTGGACCAGAAACCTAAGGGATACATAGCTTTACTTTTTCTTCCAAACTGAAAAGAAATAAATTTGAGATCTAAATCCTCTATATGGTCATTTAATCTATGGCAGATGTGCCCAAAGGTTCACATATCATCCAAAAGCAGGGCTTTCTCCCTATTCCTTTACAGGAAGGATGCATAACAAAGGGATTTATCAGTTGTCTTATCACTGATGGGCTTTATATCCTGAAGTGCCTCTGTGGACTGATCTCCATGGGTAAAAACAGCCATTACCTCAGCATTGGTACAAGTAAACAGAAAAATGCTGCACACAGGAAAGAGAGAATTCCTAACGGTCATTCACTTCATGGAGATAGTGATGCGTCATGACATGAAATCAAATATATTCTGTGCATTTCAAAGCACAGGGGACCCACACACAAGCACGCTGAGTGCCCAGAATATGTGGTTTGTTTCTATGTAATAGCCGTGAGCTGGAAGGGTGTACTGGGTATGCAAATGATTACATAGCAGGCATCCAATTTTGCTTCAAAATTCCTATCTCTTTTACTGACAGGACCAATAGCTTTTGGGGGGTGAATTCAGCTACGGATATGCTCAGGGTTGGCAAACAAGTATAGTGTTGGCAGTGGAGAGGCAAGCTTTCCACACTAATATGCCTCAGGCCTGACCTGCAGAGACCACCTTCAGAGGGCAGGGCAGGCTTCATGCCTAGGTAGTCATTGTCCTCTCTGCTGAGACAACCAACATGGGTGCTAATCAGTGCCAACTGGGGTTGGGGTTTTTTGATCTAAGAATACTTGTCCGCTAGAAACCGCATTGCAACCCTGTAGTCAGGTGGTGGTCGTCCCTCCCCCTCTGGATTGGCGAGAGGCCAAACCGCCTCACTACGCCGTCGGGATCTCTGCCTAGTATTAGGGGAATTTGCAAATTAGGCTTTGGTATCATGACTGGCCTATTGGGGCCAAACCCCCAGATAGACAATTAGTTCCACCCCGTAGGCAGAAACAGGTTCTCCCAGGAGTCTGTATGCCCTGGTCCTTAGGCGGGGGCTGAACAGTCAACAGGCTACGATAGCCCCTGGGCTCTTTAAGCAGGGACTGGGCAAACACAGTACGCTATGACCAGGGGTCCCTTCAGCAGGAGCCAGAGCAATCCCAGCAGTCACTTAGCTCTGGTTCCTTGATGCAGGGACAGAGCAAACCCAATAGTCAATTAGTTCTGGGCCCTTGGACAGAGCAAACACCCCAGGGCTCGGGTGTCCTAGCTGCGGCAGAGGATCAACAAACGCAGGCCTCTGGGCCTGGCGAGGGGATGTTGCCACCCCAGGGGTGGGGTGGCAGGTGGGGCCCGGGCCCACCCTCTCCACTGGATCCCAACCCAGGACCCTAAGAGTGGCAGAGTAGTCTGCCACTGGGTCAGCGGGGATTCCAGCTGCAACATGCCGACCGTGCCTCAGGCAGAGCTACAGCCAGATTGAGGTCGGTTGTCCCTGGGCACTTCCTCCCCGCCCCTCGGGATGTACCTGGATCAGCGGGGCATCCTCCGTCTCTTCTGGGTACGTGGCCAGTGGCAGTCCTGGCATGTCCGTGGCAGACGCAAGTTCCCTGGCAAGCAGGGAACCACTGAGCTCGGCAGTAGAGTCAGCGGCCAGGAGCAAGCAGGATCCATCTGCCTCCCTTGGTGTCTCAGCTCCAACTGAGCTGGAGGCCCCGCTATTTATACTTCCTGTTACCCACTTCCGGTGGGAGGGGCGAGGCAGGCCTGGCTCTGCCCCACTTGGGCACAGAGGGTGGCCTCCCCCTCTGGCTTGGAGGGAGGCCACAGCGCCTCATTACAGATCCCAAACTCATTTCACATAAGCTATAGAAGAGTTATCAGCTGGCAGAACTATTAGTCATGGCTGACCTAGGTTAGATTTAAACCATCAACCTGAAAGTTAAAGGCTCTATAGCCCATTTCCAGTCCCCGTAACATCAAGACCCACACAATCTACAGCCTCATACCTTGGGGTAGGATTTTCACGTGCCAGGTGAGAATTCTGAAACAAAGGAAGGGCATACAAGTGCCAAGGCTATTTGGTTGTAACACAGGGAGAGGGGGCTTCTTAAAGATGTGAAAATAATTCCAAGGTGTGATGGTCATTGTGAGCTCATTTCCTCTTTACTGTACCTGTTCCACCTAGGTTCTCTTCTGACTTTCTCCTTGTCCTTACATTCTTCAGTCACAATAGGGGCGTTAAACAGCAATTTCTGCCCCTGCATTCTGCACTGCGATTCCAAAGGCAGGGTGGGGATGTGATAATATTTGTACTAAGAGACACACAGGCATCCCTACATTGTCAAATGTGCTTATGATCAAAGGAGGGCTTCTGTACAAACAACAGATTGTGGTTTCATATTTATGCTCTCAATTACTTTTGTATCAAATGCATTCAGTGCAAAAAGAAAACTCAGTTTGTTCTGCCTCCCAACCTTGTCTGCTCAATCTGATATCTGAAAATCAAGTCACATTGTTTCCATTTCACATATCATTATTCATCATCAGCAATAAAAATTCTGAGGTTAGTACTTAACTGGAGGTGCGTGAGACAGAAAAGTACAAGGCTTCTTTTCCTATCTCTCTCTAAACTCTGTGGGGCTGACAGTAGTCCAGTTGGTTAGTCAATAAAATAGAAACATATAACAAGAGGGAACAAATATCAATATTGGCTACTGGTTAATACTGCGTGCCTAAATATAAGACAGTACAGTATATTATTGTTGTTATCTTTAGCTGCATTTAGACAGGCCAAAATGAGGAAACTGAATCCAAACCCCATGGAACTCTGGGGAATTTTGGATCTGGACATGGATCTGAAATTCACAGGTTGGTACCATCTGGGTAAGAATAAGAACATAAAATCTGAACCTTCTCACATAAGGTTCCAGATCTAAATCCAAATGTGGAGGGTTGTGACTAGCTACATCATGACTGTGTTTGTTCTCTGATAGTATAATTAACTGTCTCAGCATTAAAGTGCTTTCACTTTGGCCACTGTGCCAATCAGATTGTATGTGTCAGCAAACCAAGTGATTGAACACCACAATTCAGCTATTCCGCTAAGCAAAAGATTTCTTCTGGCCTGAACGTTCTTGCACTGTTTGGGGAATAGAATGACTGCGTTGTTAAAAAGCTACAGCCAAGACTGTGCCACCCTTACTCACGTTAAAAATTACCTTATTCCTCCAGTACTTCCGTTCAATGTAATGGGAGTAAGGGTATAAAGGCTTTCAGTGCGCACCTAACTCCTCTTTATGCCTTAGGAAAGGTTCCCCTAAGGTATTACTTCAGCAGCTGGCACATTCTGGTTCTAAGAGGGTAGGTAAGGACTCTTTTGTATGGTTAGCACATTTGAAAACCTGCTTCCAGGACAAATTAAAGATAAGAAGAACTATAGAAATACTATAGTGACTACATATGCTAACTGGTATATTCAGGAAGGCTCTTTTTCTTTTAAACCAATATTAGTACTGTGATGGCCAGAAATATCAACCCTCTTACTGGTCCTGCCTTGGCTGCTGAATCATACAACCACTCCCACAATTCTCTGTACAAGTCATTTCCAGGATAATGAAATCTTTGGGTCACATTCTGCTCTCCATTAAAGGGATGCAACTTCATTAGGGTTGCCCTGATTGGAGGAGCTCAGAGCAGAATTTAGCTTTTCTCTGATCTGTAAAGGAATAAGGAGGAAGACAATTCTAAAGAACAGATTAAGATACAATTGAATTTCACTTTAGCCATGTAAGTCTTGGCTTTGCGAAGACTGTTTCAGATCATTGCATTTCTTTAGGCAGCCCAATAGGCCAAATCCAAGGATAAATGCAAAATCCTGAGATCATTATTCCCTTCTTCTTGGATTTAAATGGATGGAAAGTTCAATTCTGCTTGGATGGGATACAGTCCAAAATCCAGTGACCACCCTGCTGCTGCAGAATGCTGAAATAGGATGTTCTTAGAAATGTAAAACATCGTTTAACTTTTACAATATTGACCAGATAAAGTTCAGGGTGTCTCTTGCTTTAATTGTTTATGCCTTAGCAGTCATTTTTCCTCTGTGCTTGAAAAGTCTCTTGCTGTTCAATAATATAACAATGTGGGGTGCTCAGTGACATAGTCAATTTTTGTACTAATATTTCACATCTGGAAGCCATGCTTACCACCATGCAGAGTTCAGGCAGCGCTGTGCAAACTGCCTCACAACCTTCCGTCAATGCCTATTGGTCCTGACCAGCATCAGCCTTGGTACTTCAGTCCTGGCTCGCTCCATAGAACAGACTGTCAGCTAGGCCAGACTGCGCTGCGTTCTTTGGAAGTGGACAAATGTCCACTGGAAACTAGGTTGAAATCATCAGACTGATTGTTGTTAGTAATCTAGATTGGATTGCAACTGAGACTTCTAGAGTTAAGAGATTTACTCCTCCACCCGACCCCCTTCCTATACGATTGCAAACCTTGTAATGTGGTTTTATAATACACCATTTCATACTGGTGTAAGCAGGGTCTGACTGAGTTCTCCCCTGACATCCAGTGATGCATGGAGGGTGGGGGGGAGGCTTCAGAAGCAGACTGTGTTTGCATAGACACACCTACTCTGCCTAGGTGTTCAGCAGACAGACCTGCTTTGCCAAAGTGATCAATTTGGGCTGGTTTGGGGTTACAAATCATTTTAGTGTTGAATGCAGGGGTAATGGAATATTGTTGTCCTTCTCGTATGAGTAAAGGGCAGCAGAACTGCACTTAGCTTGCCCTGATTGAGGGGGTCACCCTAAACTTAACCTCACCTGCTAAGCCAGGGGTAGGGATGCCAAATTCTACTACAGATAAAAGGAAGATGGGGACAGGTGTTTCTACTTGATGATGTGATGACTGCTTAAAGGATTCTCAACCCCAGCTGTTCCTCCCCCATATTCTTAATGTTTAATGCTAGCGCTGATTAGACTCAACTCTGAGTCCTTGTTTCTGTTCAGTGATGAGTAGATCTGGGGGCTAAGTTTTAGACCTGATATGGGAACAGTATTGAGTGCAAGCCAACAAAGAGGCAGCAGCACAGAGGTTCCTCACTATCCAGTGAAATCACTAAGAGCTGAACTAAGTGGGGAAGCCCAAAATGCAGCATTGCAGAAGTGGCAGAAAGCGGCAAGCAGCAGTGAAATCAGTGGCAGAGATGAATGGCAGCAGAGATAACCGCGACAGTAGTGCAGGCATTAACCAATGCCCCCTGCCCTCTTCCAGGGCTGGCAGGTGGACCCATGTGAATGCACCTCTCAACTCTGGGTCTTTGCTGAGTAAGGACAACCAATGGTGAGTGGGGTGCAGCAGAGAGAAAGGGGAGTGGCGTGTAAAGGGGACATTTGTTTGGACTTTCACACCATGAGGTGGGAATCTGAGGCAAAGGATCCTGCCAGTACTGTGGGGATTGTGGTGTTTTCCCAAATGAATGCCAGGTTCTCTGTCCCATTTTAATAGAAGTTGTCTTTTGTTACATGCAGACTCAGTGTGGGGAAGTATTGCCTCTTCGAGGTGCTCAGGGATAGGGCTTAGTTCTCTCAGATTACTGGGTGTGGTCTCAAGCTGGTTCTGTTTTGTCTTGTTAAAAGGAACCTCTAGATATTGAACCTGGCCCTTTTTGCTGCCGATTCCACCTGTCAGAAGGGTTACACTGGATATAACTACAGTATGTTTCCCAGATGAGCATATTCAGTAGAGTTGTATATACTGTATTTTGCAAATATGAATTTTTTTAAACTTTAAATACTATCACAGTTTTGATTTTAAACAAATAGATGGGCACCATAGGATGAAAATAATCCTAGAGCCATTAAATGCATCCTCCTTCTCTATACGGGAAGACCATATTTCCCAAAGGGAAAACGGGACATCCCAGCCACTCGCCCAAGCTGCCCCCGGCCCCTGCGCACGGCTGTTGCTCAATCACTGGAATCCTGCCGGCTCCTCTGCATGAGGCTGTTGCCATCTCCCCGCATACTGGAACGCGGCCTTCCCCCCAACCCTACCTCCACCCTCCCCCATGCGGGGCTGGCATCTCCACTCACACCCCTTCCCCCCCTCCCTGCATGTTCCTCTGCACCCCATTTTTTTTGACAAAAGTGGGCATTTGTCCCATTTGCTCTTGTCATGCCCAGTTTTGCCAAAAAAGTCGGAATGGCTGGGACAGGGCTTAAAAAAGGGACTGTCCCACCAAAACAGGCTGTGTGGTCACCCTATCGCTATAGTAGGTGAAATTTGCTTTCCACAGGAATAGTCAGCTGAATTATGGTAAACTTTCTCCACCTACGTTGCAATTTGCCAGGCATCCAAGGGCCATATCAAATTTAATACAAAGGTGCAGCATAGATAGGTCAGAACTACCAGCATGAAATGTTCCATCTCGATCAAGCGGCTACTCAGCTCAAGCTTGTGCATTGTATGCTGTGAGTTTAACCATTTGATCTCGCTAGGATAATTGTTACACTCTCATATCCACACACACAAAAGCGTTCCCAACAGTGCATAGGGGTTCTAACCAACATTTGGATTAGACTTGCTTTGAACATGGCTAACCACTATGTGGTCATCCCCAAGCCAATTTCCAATGGTGTAGTGCCAGCATGCATGCGAACTGCTGGCATAATAATGGTGAAAAGTCCTCCTTCTATTGTCCTGTAATTCACCACTAGTCACTAGCTAGGTGGCCTGTCTGGTTTACTTTCTGCACACCACTGTCCAGGGATCAAGTTTGCCGAAAGTCACCTCCCTGTCCAAGTAACACTGCACACACTGTGGCGCCCCATAGCACACTACTTTTACCGCAATACTTTGGTGTATGGCTGTGAGCGACTGGCTGAGATGGCCATCACTCAGTGCTGCAAGAAGGC
Source organism: Chrysemys picta bellii (assembly GCF_011386835.1). Taxonomy (NCBI): domain Eukaryota; kingdom Metazoa; phylum Chordata; order Testudines; family Emydidae; genus Chrysemys; species Chrysemys picta. The sequence continues at coordinate 249,612,731 of NC_088792.1, forward strand.
AGAGAAACTGGCAATCCAATATAACAAGCCTGGACAATAACAATAGGGCTGCACTGTGAGAGTTGGGGGGAGAGTTGCACTGTGTCGGCTAGCTGCCATGAGACATCAAACACATTCCTAGAAATCTAGCAGACACTAAACTTAGCCATTCATTTTCCCCAGGCTCAGGAGTCATATAAAAAAGTTCTCTTAAAGCAAGTGCTCCAGGCTTGCAATCAGTTTTTGGGTCACTGCATGTTTCTGTCTTTCCCCACCGAAGCTCACAAAACCTTGCCATTCACAGAACTGGTCCTTTCATATCAGCTGTGTGAACAACTTGACTGCAATGTTATCTGCTTTCCCCTTGCTCTCTGAATTCTTTCTCTCCCTGGGATTTTCCGCCAAGAGATGTTTTTGAAGGTCCTGTTTGCCTGCATTACGCAACCTCTGTTAGTCCAGTTAGTGTGATAAAGACATGCCTCTCCGGTGTCAAATTAATCTGGCATCCCTGTCTACCTTCCTCCTTATAAGTGCTGTGTGTAAATGTTAGTATCTCCGTACCATCGCTGATACAAGAAGAAGCTTTTTGCCTTGAATCTGAACTGTGATTGTTACTTTTCTCTTATTTCTTGGTATTTCAAGGTATGGGTGGGCTAGTGCTCTGGTTATGAATGATTTTGGGGTTTGTCCTTTGTACTAATACTATGGATAAGCCCAGATCCTGGTGTGATCAGGGGTGAGAGCAAGTTCACTGCACAGTTAGGAATCCCAGGTGTTTAAATTCCTCAGCAGGCTCTGGTACACAGGTCACCTTGATCAGAGGACCCTGTAACACACTGTACTGCCATGTAAATCTTCACCACAGCAGCAGTCACAATGGCCTGCCTACCCCAGACTTGTGCCCTTTAACTATTTAGGCAACTATTATTCACAGGGCAATCACTGCTCTCTTCACAGCCAGGAGAGCTCTCATCCTCACGGGCAGCTGCTGCATTGGCAAGGTGCGCTCATCACAGAGGTACAGAAAAGTTTCTTTCCTCTTTCTGAAGTCATTTCCTGGAGGTTCTCAGAGGGACTTTTAATATTTCCCAGAAGCCACTGTTTAGGGGATCTGTGTCAGGAACTATGGAATGGGTTCTGCGGGGGCAGGGCACCTGCAACTGAGCAGTAAAGGGCAAATGTATTCAGAGGGCAAAACTGCAACCAAAACAGCATGGCTAGTGCAGGCACACTGCATGGTTGGCACTTACCTAGGTGTCATCCCACAGCTCGGTTACCAGTGCTTCCATTCTCTAGTGGAGACAGCACCACTTAGCCTCATGCTGCACTTCAGCCACCCAGCACTCCTAAGTAAAGCCCCCCTTTTTTTTATAAACACATTTCCCCTGCCTATTTCTACTATTTTTTAGTAGCTAATCTCAAATTCTACTGAGCATCTGAAAGAGAAAGCCTGTCTTGATTTGTAGCCCAACCTTTCCTCCTGTTTCCATTCAGGTCCACTCCTAGTTGTAAAGCCAGCTCCCGGGAGCCTGAGGAGCCCTTGGCATTAATCCTTGAGTGATCCCCTAGGATATTTAAACACTGACATGAGGTTCACCCTCCCCCTCCCCACTGAAGTTTAAGCAAGTTCAATCCAAGGAGCCTTTTCTCATAGGAACAATTTAACCATGGGATTGAGGTTATAAATTCAGTCAATCCCCACAGAACAGCGCCAAATTAAAGCATTAAAAAATAAACCATCAAAACAGCAAATTTAAAGCTAACCAACCACATTATAATTTAAAACAGTTGCACACTGGCAAGCAATTTCTTTCTCATTACTCCTTTTTTCAATAGGATAGATTTTGGGTTAAAAAACTGGTAAAAAAAAATGTGGATACCTAAATAGTTCAATTTCTTTAGTATTACACAATCTGGACTGAGCTGAGGGTTTTCTATGGCAATTTATTATGAACAATCCTGGGTTATTTAAGCAGCTAGGATTGCATTATATAGACAGAAAAGGAAACTGTAAAAATTATCTACCCAATGAGAAATAATTGCTCCTTATTAAGCCCACTTGTTATCACCACCTAGGACTAAATATTTTTAGCAACACAAGGCAGTAACAAAGTATTCTCTCTTCGGCTCCCTTGAGTCACTTCTACTACATATGGTAGATTTGTCTTTGCCTGTTCAGCCTATTTCCAGGAAGGAGCTCTCCCCTGATATAAGAATTGGAATAATTTCCAAGCAATTTAAACTTCAAACACTGCAGGGGTTACTAACTTATGTAATTGACTTGAACAAGTTTTATATACTTGCACATTCATTTTACTCCCTCTTGCCTATGCAACTGGTGTGTGATTTTGTCATATTGCTTCTGCTGTCAACATGCTGCTCCCATAACATCAGAGCAAGGTTGTCTACACTGACTGTTTTGTAGATCACTATCAGAACATGGGTTCTGATTTCAGACTGTTTAATGTATGTTCACCATACAGTTGTACAGTACAACTTTAGGCTCTTCTTCCGCTCCCATTAAAGTCAATGGCAACCCACCCCTCCCTTTTGATTTCAATGAGAATGGAAGATCTTTGTTTGTATAGTATCTCATCTACAAACCATATTCCCAAATGCTTTACAGAGTTAAATAATCAAGTCTCAGCATTCATCAATAAATGAGAGCGATAGGAAAGGGATTGAGCTGTAAATTGCCTAGAGGGATACTGCCAGGCTGTTGCAGATGGCAGGAGCTGTAGAAGAAAAGGCTCCCATACTAAGAGTTGTGAAACAGGACAATGAGCAGACTGGTGTTAGAAGAGAGGAGAGGGAGAGAAAGCCTGAGTGATATGGAGGACAAGTCCAGACAGAGTCAAGAATAAGGAGGATGAATTTGAACCATACACACATTTAGTTATCTATGGAGTCATTTTTTTCTATATATTTCCCAGAACCATCTTGAGTGTCTGCTCCTGGACAGAACCCCACAGGAAGTGGGGCATAGGGGCAATAAACCATTTTGATAGTTACTGCCAAGGAACATGGGCTCATCATCCCAAATGAACACATCTATGCCAACTCCTTGACTCAGTGACACAAATTTTCACCCATCACAGCACTGTGGGCTATAGTGTGTTTTATGCCAATATTCCAATCTTCAACTGTGCAGAGAAGACTCACTTTGCAATCACAAGAGGGCCAAGAAACAGCCTTTTCTAAATTTATGTACCTTTCCACTGGGACTGTCATTGTGATGCTGAATAGGAGAGGTTGGTCCAGCCAACAGAAAGAGACATGAGATTCCTTCAACTGGTTCACTCAGCAGAACAAAGTAATATTGCTAATGGTAGTGAAGCAAATCCAGAACACAAGATCTAATATTTTCAGGACAATTCCACTCCACCCTCCATGCATCACATTCACAGTTTCTGGGGTCACCTTTGACTGTTAACCTTGCCAATCAAAGGAATGAAAGGCCGTATTCTGGGATAAATCAGAAGTAGCTTCATAGAAGTCTGCGGTAAGGAAGCTGGCATATGTGAGATGAGAATCAGGACCAAAATTCTTTAAGCAACTGCTTAAATTGAAGTCGTCATTTACAAAGGAATGGGTACAACTCCCAGTCAATCTACAATAATGTGATGGGCCAACAAACATTTTCTTAAATTATATATCCAAGCAATCATTATTTCACTTGGAAAATTAACACTTTAAACATGCCACACAGTATTGTTACTAGGACTAGTTACTACTAGTTACAGCTGATTTATTGGCTGGCCATGACACAGGCAGCCAGTCATATTATTTGATTTCTACGGTATATACTAGTTTCTTCTGAGTTAGGAAATGGAGCAAGAGAAATCACATTTTTCAGCAAGTGAGTGCCAGTAGGATATCTTAGAGAGACAAGCTGGATGAGGTAATATCTTTTTTGGACCAACTTCTGTTGGTGAGAGAGGCAAGCTTTCAAGCTCAGAGAGAACTCTTCTTCAGCTCAGAGTTCTGTGTAGCTCGAAAGCTTCTCTCTCTCTCTCTCTCCACCAGAAGTTGGTCCAGAAAAGATATTACCTCACCCACCTTGTCTCTCTAATATCCTGGAACTGACGCCGCTACAACAACAGCGCATACTAGGATATCTTATTAAGTGACCCTCCTGGGAAAAGCTGTTCTGGGCTTCTACTGAGAAGGTTAAGTGAAAACAAAAGTGAAAACAAAAGCAAACTTGTATGAGATGTAATTTCAGGAGGAGAATAAAGCCTGGGAGAAAGAGGATCTTTGATTGACTCCAAAGTTTTTTTTTTTTTAAATAAACCAGCAAATATGAAGTCTTATATCCTCTATAGAACTTATGGAAAGCACAGTTTGTTTCCTCCTGCTATTTGCAAATTACAAGTAATGTTAGGACTTATTCTATGAGATGTCTGGAAGTCTACAATGTTACGGGGAATGTAAAAGAAATACACAAAATAAATATACAACATATTTGCCAAAACATGTTTTTGGATGGCATCTGTTAACAATACACAGCTGAACAGTTTTAAGAGCTATATAATACTAAGTCTATTAGTCATTTATTAAGGACCTAAAGGGTAAAGGGATGTCAATTTCAGTTACACTGCTTTGTCTCAACTTTTTCTACGTACAGAGTTATGGCAGGCCAGTCCAATAGCATGTTCCCAAATATTGATAAACTGCCAAAATGCTCTTAATGGACTTAAACTGTGCCTTATAACTGTACAAAAGACATATTTCAAGTAGGCTGGCCAGGCATTTCAAGTGCCATCTCCCCCTAGCTGAATTAGCCCAGATTTGTTCCCAGGATCTTTCTTCAAAGGTAATATAAAGCTCTTTATTCCATACCCCTTTGAAGGTCTTTAACATTTGATAAAATTACTGATAGAGACATTAATGGGAGTGAGAAACAAGATGGGCCTTTTGAAAAACATCTTGGGATACACTCTTGAAAGAATTTTTTATTCCTAGATTCCAAGGCCAGAAGGGAACCACTGTGATCATCTAGCATGACCTCTTGTATACCATAAGCTGTAGAACTTCCCCTTAATAATTCTGTTTAGATGATTAAATAATTTTGTATTGGAACTATTTTAAGGCAGACAATCCAATCCCCACACACGGAAAGCTGGTCTTGTTTATAGGCAGCAATAACGCTAACTAAACAAATATAAAATGAAAAATGGGGTTATCAGGTCATGGGATAATGGAAACTGAGCAAAGCTCAAAGGCTTTGGAGGGCCACAGTGAGAGGGCTTTTTGTCACATTAATCTATTGGCATTTTTCTAAGCCAAACAATGGAGCTGCAGGGATGATCCCATAGGGCAGCCCTGACTGATGTGCTCTCCAGCAGGAGGCCGACCCGCTACGTATGTACTCGGGTGATTAGCCCAAGGTGCCACCTGTGCTGTTGTAGCCACACTGCTATTTTAGTGTGCTAGCCCGGGCAGAGTTAGCACATGTATGTGTGTCTAAGCTGGGAATCACATCTCCCGTCCCAGCAGCTGGGTAGATGTACCCTTAGATGTAGGGCAGTACTGTAGATATTATTAGAATCTTTTAATTAGAGCTTCTTTGTGTCCTGTTGTTCCATTGGTATAAAACTAGAACTCCCCTTTTATTTCAATGGGGGCCTATTTTTGTATACAGGTAATACAATATAGCCATATCATTAGCTGCAGTCCTTATAAAATACAAGGTATCTATGCTCACATATCAGGGCAGTACCTATATTAAGGTCTTACCCTTTGATATTTTTATTCCCTGGAGTATATTATACTAACTCTCATTAAACCACTTTTAAAATATTTTCCATGAAAATTCAACACTGGTTATAACCATCCTAATAATGTCAATAGGGAAATTGCAGCTACTATTTATTATAATATAGTTTGACAGTTAATGACAGTTTTATAATTGAATTATGAAGACACTGGTTCTGATCTTATGTCTGTTTTATAGCTGTGTAACTCCACTTGCTTCAATGGAGTGCACTTGTGTGAGGCCACATCAGCCCTACATGTCAAATGATGATAGCCTTGTAACTGTAATGCAAGAATTGGTTTGGGGCAAAACTTAGGAGGAAATTCCAGGAGACTATGGTGACAGTTTTCATTCCTCTGATTTTGCTGTACCTTACAGAACATAAAGCCTGATTCTCCTTTAATTGAGAGTGGTATCAATCTGGAGTGAGTTCAGTGAGTCGCTGGAGGTGCATGGGTATAAATGAGAGGAGAATCAGGACAATAGTTTCTATCATGAATGGCATGTTTATAGTCTTTCCAATTTTCTATTAAAAATGAATACTATTTTCCTCTTCTCCCTTCTATCCCCAAGTACCATCACTACCAAGTAATAATGTTTCTCAGTAGATATAATTAAGTAGTGCCATCCAATTATTTTCTATCAAAGATCTGAAATAATACCAACAAGGTATGTACTGTTTTCAATATGACAGCTCGCATTGCTAGAATGAAAACAAATTTACGGCAAAAAAATTAAAACATTTACATTCTAACATCTCCAGATTTTATTAGGTGTTCTCTATACAGTCATCTGGTATGTTTAAAGAGTGAGCAACCATATAAAAGGAAATATGGTCATAACTGATTGAAGTAATAAAATCCTGAAACTAAGTAACATCTCATAATTCATTACACAGCATATATTAGATTTCATTACATCAGTATATGACTTAGTAGTAAATTCTCCTGATGGTCATAAACCTCTCAGGTGTTGTCATCTGAAAAATGAAATAATAATAATAAAAAAAAGACAAAGCCAGGATATTACTAGTAGTGCCTTGTAAGGTTATGGTATAGACCCACCTAGTGTCAGGGTGAAGAACTGGCATGTAGCAGGACACAGCAATATTAGGCATAACAGCACGTTTGTATGGTTGGGGGGCGGGGTTAGGTTTTTTTTATGTTTATGTTTAATGTTAGGATTAAATACGTCTATAAATTAAAGATGATGATGGTAGGCTGATAGCATCAAATATCCAGAGCTATAAATTATTAATTGGTGTATTCCTGATAATTAATCTACTCTTCATGATCTCTGTATTTTAAAATATCTGCTGCAGCTTGAACTTTTGTTCAGCTTGTACCTTTCTGAAGTTTAAAGAGACCTTGGAATGCCATGATAAGGACAAATTGGTGTCAGCAGGTCCTGCGTTCCAATCCTAGCTCAGCCATTAACTTGCTGCTTGGATTTAAGCAAGTCACTTCATCTTTCTTGTCTCAGTTTCTCCTGCTGTGAAATGAGCATCTTACCCACCTACCGCTTAACTGGTTGATCTCAGTACGTTGTTTTGAACGTGTATAGTGTTAAATGCTGAGTGTTAAGTTTTGATGTCTAATTAAGGATGTAATGAACTTCAATGCTTTGTTGGCCTCACCTTTCTGAAGTCTGCTCATTAAAGCTGTAGCACACTATTTATATTTCACTACATAGCTGCTACCTCTTTCAATGTTTTCATTTACTCTTTGAAATTTGTTTCTTTATTGGTGCCCTAAGCAAGACTGATTACTCCCTTTCACCTACTAACCATTCCAACTCAGCAATCCAAAGCAGCCAATTTTTTTCTTCCCCTCTTTCAGTGCTCAGATATACACAGCAGGTGTCTTCACATTCAACATACGCCTAACAATCCTTTGCAGCAACCTCTAACAAGTTGGCACCATAGAGTGGAGAAGCTTCTAGGGTGTGCATGAGAGCTGAAGACACCTGTTGTACAGGACTGAACAGAAACAGGGACACCATTTCGGGGATGGGGAACTGGGTAAGAACAATCTCCATCAGAGAATCAGTGCTGAGGTATTGATTGCTGCTGAGTCATTACAGTAAATCCAGTGAGATTCTGGTATCCCAATGGCAAGAGTAGACTAATCAGTTAGCCTATTTAGTCCTCTGACTGGATCTATACACCAGGGAATTAATTGTTTTGTAGGTTTAACAGGTGAATCTTATTTGATTTTCCCAAAGACTTTATAGATTCATTTCCCTGAAAGTGTGATTCTCTTCTCCCATTTAACAATGTATCATTACATTGCAGTACCACGTGACAGCTGTTATACGTCTAATAGTATGGAGACTCTATGGCAGATTCTGATCTCAATTATGTGTGTGTAATTTTGTTTCTTTTGTTGTTTGGGGGATTATGCATCATATTTCTTATACACATTTGTAGTGCTTTAGACGAAATGTTCAACAAAAACCCATTGGATAATTTATTGATGGCAATGTGATAGGGCCAATCCACCTGGAGCGCCCTCATTTGCCTTCCTTGAAACTCCCCAGAAATAGTCCAAAGTATCTTCCCAAGTATAATTATAGCCCTGTGGGGTTCATTTATTACAAGAGTCCTGTGCACATAAGTCATAACAAAAGTCCCACAGCCACAGTCCAGAATTCTACCAGCATAGTCCAAACAGTGCATGCAACATATAGCTCCAGCACTGTCCTCGTACAAGGACAGTTCTCTAGCTCCCCAGCAGTGAGAGCCAGCAGGCATCTCCCTCTGCTGCTCTCAGTCTTCAGCCTACTCCAAGTCTTGGCTCTCTAGCTCAGGAAGATCAGCAGGCTAGCCCCTCCCTTGGCTCCCTAGCTCTCAGCCCTTCACAGTCTCCCAGCTCTGGCTTTGACTCAGGAAGGTCAGCAGGCCAACCAGCCCCTCTGCTGGCTTCCTGATAACTCTCTGTAGTCCTCCCTGGACCACGAGAGAAATTTTCTGTCCTCTGACACATTCCCCAGAGTTCTCACTTTTCCTGATCAATTTTCACCAGAACCCCTCCCTGCCTGGGTCTCTCCCTGACTTTTTAGAGCCCCCAGGTGCTGCCCCACCCTCTTAATTGGCCAAAGTGGGAGCACCTGCTCTGACACAGGGGCACTAGGCCTGCTTCATTTATTAGGGGCCAGCACCCTGAGATGGGCTTTGTTACTACCCTGCAAGCTTTTAAGCTGTTGGATAGAGGACGTTGTGACACGCTTTTCCTTTTCAACTAGACTCTTGGGAGAGAGATTCAGTGACATAACGGGACATTTTAAAATAGAACAAGGCCATAGTTGCGGAGTCTGTTGGAGGGGTTCAGCAGCAGAAGGTCCATGGGGGGAAGCAGCCAATTCAACAATGTAAAAACCCATAAGACACGCTGATCCCAAACTCCTGTAGGCAGAAAATGGACACAACCTCCCCTCCTTCTGGGAAACATGCTGGAGTCTAGAACCACTACAAAATTCGTCTGTGCAGTGGGGTGGGGCCATGCAAGGACTGTGCAACCACTGACAGCAGGGCTCTGGGGAGGCCTGACTAATCCAACACTGCTTTCCACTCTTAAAACTCCAGAGGAAGGATGGCAGCACCTGACCGCTGTTGGGCAGAACCCCACAGAATGCACGGAAAAGGGTGTATGTGGGGGAAAATAGACAACACCTTGTGCTAGTTGAGGTGAATCTGGGCCATTGTGTGTATAAATACCAAACTACGTGCTAAACATTTACCTTAATTATAGACACAAACAATGACAACGAAGGGGACAGCAGCTGCTGCACAAGGTCATTGGTCTTCTGAATTAAACAATATTTTATTCTGAAATCACAAAAGCAAGTGAGATGCATGTGAGGAGGGGGAACCCCACAAGCATCTATGGTTCTGCTGCTAGATGCAGCCTTGTGCTCTGATTTGTCTGTTGTTACAAATCAGCATCCCTGGCTAGAGGTGACAGTATCAGTAAATCTCTAAAATATATTCCCTGCCTCTGCCCCTGTAGCTACTCAGCTTTTCCAGGGTCCAGACCAATTTTGCACCAGCCATCAGACTATCTAGCCATGATGAATATGACACGTTTTGAGGCAAGCACACTGCACCCTACACATTCTCAGTAGTTCAGACAGGTAGGCTGGCTTCTGAACTTGGCCTTGCCAGAGTAATACTCACAAAAATAGGGCCTGGTTCTTTACCAATGAAAGGTAAGGAATTTCCCCCCTACATCTGGCTCCCAAGAGCGATACTTGCTGCTAACTCCAGGCCAAGTTCAGTAACTTTCCAGGATATTCAGGCTTTTCATTAACTGAAGAAAACCAGCCACCTGGCCATATTCAGCATAGCAGCTTCACATCTGTCTGAGGATTGAGTTCCATTATGGAATTAAAAAAAAAAAAAGCTGCCACCAAAACTGGAGGTTCTGCCAACAGAAGAACTCAAAAATGCCCTGAAGAGAGCTGAGTTTGGGGTGCTGAACAGCAACGGACTTTTGCCTTGTTTTTGGACTGCAAGCACTGAGCCGGTCCTTTGCAACAGGAGTGGAGGGCTTTTACTGTCTCCCAGGACTGGGCCCCACGCTCGGTGGAAAAAAAAATGTTAATTGAAGCCTCTCAAATGAAGCCCTTCGGAGCGCTGTGTGCTATTTGGGATGGGGAGAGGAAAGGAGATGAAGGTTTCTGTCTAACATTATGATATTTGGCCCAAGGCTCATCTATGCAGAGTTTGCTCTGGCTTTGCATCACCCAAGGATTGCCTAGGGTAATCCTGGGCTGCCATTGGAAGGCAAAGGATTCAGCCCACAGTCTCTCTCTAGAGTGCCTGAAGCTTAAGTGGTGGAACCTGTAGGACAGCAAAAATCAATGCACCCCTAGAAAGAAAATACTTTAAGAATATAAATAAATAAATTATTTAGTGCAGGCTTAGATCTTGCTGAGCATGAGTAAACTTGCAAGTAGCTTGATTTGAGCACAAGGTTAAACTGTAAACAAGGGTGTGATAGGCTGTGTGCTGGAGATGGTGTTTTTGGGCTAGTTGAGAAAAGTAAACACGCTGAACTGATAAGCTTGAAGTACAGACACAGTAAGGATGCAAGTGATTGGTCCTTACCCCAGCCATATGATGTCCAAACCAATTAGATAGGAAAGATGTATATAAACTGTGCAGTGAGAGACATGATTTAGAATTGTGGTGGTATTACCCTGTACCTACCGCCCCATGTCTGGGCCTGGGCCCTGTGGGCATAGAACTGTTACATGCATAAAGTAACATGAATGATGAGTGGGCATCAAATTCAGTTTTGGATCTCAGAACTAGACAAAAGTGCTTTCCCAGAACTTGACAATGGGTTCTGCATAAACAGAAAAGGTCTCAAAGGGAATCCCAACATTCAGCAGCTCCATTATGACAACCATGGATATTTTATCAAAATTCCTCAGGAGTTTATATCTGTTTTAGTTTTCATTAGGGTGGAAGTGGGATTTAAAACAAACATTTGTTTCCTGTTAAAGCAGTTTAAAATAATCCATTGTTTCTGGCTTTGCTGTTTCAAAATTTAGTTAAATAAATTAATACAGGATTTCAAGTGAAGGGCAAGATGATTTAAGAGTGTGAAAATTGAATTCAAGTTAAATACCATTAAACAGCAGAACAGCATTAATTTAGATTACCTTAAATCAACACAATTTAATTGCAAGAAAATGAGAAACAAACCAACCACCTGTGAACACTTTGGTTTAAAGTAACTTGCCCAGGATTTCATAGCAACTCTGTAGCACAGGCAGGGATAGAATCCAATTTGCCAGGACAACATTCAACTGACTTAACCACAGGATCAGCGCCTCTCTTCCTGTAATCCCCTGCCTCATTGACTACACACCTTCCAACTTCTATAACGAATGAGGCAAGGGTCCTGCAGACAGCAGCCTCATCATTACACGACCATGATTCATCTCCAGAGCACCGAGCCTGGGCATTGAATGAGGGATCTTGTAGAAAAATTGCATTTGATCATGCAATTGAAGATGCATAATACACACAAGGGGGCTAGACGAAGGTTCTAGGGGCAACCATAAAACGGATTTTCTAACTTTTGAATGCTTGACTTTGCAACCTTAGTATTCTTTAGTTTTTCTTAAATGTAATTTCCTAATTTTAAAACAAAAACTGAAAAAACCCAAATGTCCTCATGTAGAGCCATACTGATCCCCATCTTGGATCATCAGCAACAACGACCTCTACATTTGAGTTAACTGAGTAACTGGTAGCAGTAGTAGGCTGTTCTCTGTGTGGACTACACATTACCACTGGTTTTCTCAGTTATTTGCTAACTGCAGAGGAACATAAACACTCAAGAATCCTGGATTCAATTCTAGGTTTTGGAGAAGAGTGTCTTTAGTGGCTAAAGACCCTTCTGCTTCTAGGCTCCCAGACGGTCGGTTCCCCACCCCTCTTTGGCACTTGTTTTGTATCCTGTCTCCATCCCTCTCTGCTTCTATCTTCCACTCCCAACAGCCCATAACTTGGCCAAATTTACACACATTTTTATGGAGACAGCACAAGGCACAACCCTCACAGCAATGCAACACATTTGCCAAATTTCAAATCATTACTCCACAGTAATGAAGGTAGTAGAGGTTCTCAACTAAATGACTAGAAGAATTTTTAAACAAGGGCAGAATGTGTTTTTTCCTCTAACATCAGACAGCTGAACCATTTTAGCTGAAACTTTCCAAAATACTTCAGCCTGAGGCAGACATACACAATGGAAAATTTCAGCCCAATGGATTAGTTTAACAAAGTAATAAGCAACTGAAAACAGGTTTATAATGGAAAGTCAACCTTAGCAATAGACAGTACAATCACCTCTGCTTAATATGGTTTCCTCCCAGCCACTCCCCCAGCATAGAACTTTAAATGCTATTTGGCAGGGAAAACTGAATTTATACTTTGCTTCATTGTTTTAAGGCAGCTCAAAAGGCCTCCTCAGTTTTTTTACAACGTAAGTGTAGATTCTGTGAATGCTGCAGACATTTATTTATTTATTTAAAGAGTCAGTGATTTCAAGTGTCCATTTTTAGGATCCAGTTTTCAGAGCATGGGTGACTCAGCACTTTCTAAAGGAAAGAGTCAGGCCACTTTAAGGTATCTTCCTTTGAGCACTCAAAGTCACCACTCACTTATGAAAACCTTAGCCTCCAATACTTTATGGACCAGTGGTAGGATTAAGATATTGCACTACCAAAGTCTAATAAAACTTTTCAATTAAATTGAGACTATTTAGACTTGTTTAGACACCTATTTAACGTCCACCTACACTTAAATTAAAAAAAAAAAAAAAAAAAAAAATAGATTAGACCGTCAGAGCACCAATCCCACTTCTGAAACTCCCAGGAAAAGCAGACTAGACATTGCTGATACTTCAGACTTTTTTTTTTTTTAAACCATTGATAAGCTTTCAGGTCTTTTTAGATGTTTATAAAAAGGCATGTCCATCTTTCATTTTCAGGTCTGTAACAACAACAGGAATGTTTTTAGTCATACATTTTACTATGACTTCAGGGAAGCAAGAAAAGAACTGGATCCTTTGTTGAAAGAATTTGTAAGGGGCTGTGGCAGATGGAATTGTGAAAGCAACTTTTTCCAAACTCCTAGTCTGAGATGGCCACCACCCATCAGCAAATTATGTGGACCACTTATACATCCATTTTTGAAATACCTAGCTCTTACATAGTGCTTTTCATCTATGGAGCTCAAAGCACTTTACAAAAAGAGCATGATCCCTATTTTACAGATGGGGAAACCAAGGCACAGAGGTAACGTGACTTGCTGGAGGTCACACAACAGGCCAGCAGCAGAGCTTGGAAAAGAACCTAGGACTCCCATGTCCCAGCCCAGTGCTCTAGTCAGTAGGCCAAACTAATCCTACCACCACAAGACTTGGCTTGCTCCAAGTTTTCATAGTTAATTTGTTTTTACAGCGTAATATGTAATCCTCTTAGCTTTGCCCTGCCTCCTTTTATCTTTCTGCAGATCAAACATGTGCTATTTCTTAGTGTCTGCATATCTTGCTACTATCTGGGCAGGGCAAGACTTGTGCATGTCAACAAGGTTGCATGTGCATGGAATTTTGAGACAGCCTTTGGAGGAGGGGGGAAAAAAACATGCAGGAAAGCATATGGTCCACTGTCGGGTTTTAATTTTAACACACCCACATTTGAGTTCCACCTCCTGTCTGAAGATACTTTCTCTGTGCCTAAACTGTTCATGTATTAAACACGTAGACATTTGTACTTGAGATCAGCAGCTTGCACAAAGACTTGCTTTGGGCAGAGGGAGGAAGGAGGACAGATGCCATTTTTAAAATTAGTTTCTAGAAAGGGTATCAGAGTAAGTCACTGTAACCCAGTAACACATCGTAAAATTTCAAGAATTTAGAATAAGAACGACGCATTGTTACCAAAGACGACAACTATTCTAAAGCGTTGTTCAGCATTTAGTACATGAAGGGAGTGACTAGGACATTAATAAAACTGAGGCAATCATCTTTATTCTGTGATTAACAAATCACTCAAATTCCATTCCATTCCTGTAGTATTCCATGTGCTTGGGTACATACACACAGTTACATAATGCTGTTGAATAAGCACTCAAGCATGCATCATAGTATTCCTGTCTCCAGGGAAGAGAGGCGATGAAGGGTATAAGCCTATCACTCCATGTATAAGTATCCCTTTTATAAATTAAATAGAGGAGCTGGCATAAACACCCAAAGACTTTTGCTTACCTACCCTCCCAGCTGCAGGAAGCAGCTGTACTATGACGAGTATGAATCAAGAGGCTGGAATGAAGACTACATATTCATGTGAGGATATGCAATGTATCTGATTGTAGGAAAGGTCTGAACACTGGTTTGTTATAATTTACAAAAAAGTTTCCAACTAGATTTTGTACTTTGACATGTTTATTTTAGTTGGACTGACAAATTCAGTGAACAAAATGTTTCTTCAGCCTCAGATTTTCTTCAACAGATTTTTATCATAACACTAAAATATTTGTTAGAAAGAAATGCAGCAGTTTACATGAAGCATCTCCCCAGCAGTTACTTCTTGTTCCACTCTTCTCTTTCAAGTCGTTCACGGATTACCTCTTTCAGATATGGTTCGAGATACTTTTTATCCTGAAACAGAACAGATTTTTTTTATTTTTAAAACATGCAAGTAATTTCCCATTAAGTGCAGCTCTAACTCTGCAAGTGTGACTGAAAATGGCACACGGGTTCTGTGTTTCTCAAATTCATATCAAACCTTGCCTACTTTAAGGGGCAAAGGATGAATTTTCTAGCTCCAATTTCTGCAAATTCAGCCTGTCATCTGATTGCCAAGCTGTGTTCTATCTTCTCATGCCTCATCACCATTGACAGGCCAAATCATGCTTTCATGTGCAGCCCCACCATCTCCAAGTTAGGCCCTCTTGCAGGTCTTCCATAGCAAAAGTTCAAGAATTTTTCCAACTCATTTCTCAATACCCAAAGTGCTCTAGTGACATAGCCAAGCTTTGATCATCATCCTGCATTTTAGAGACCTTCTTCTTCACATGGTTTTAGCTATTTTATGGGTGAACTTGAGTTCCACATGATCAACAATTCAAAGGCCAATTAAAATGGTTGAACTAAGCTCTTGCTATTTTATCTGTAGAATAAAATCTTTGTATTTTAAGCATTAAATGCCCTTCAGTTTCTTCCAATCCATTCCTTGAGCTGCAGCAGTAGTGTCCAAGAAATAGTTTCACAACTACATGCAACTGTTGTGAATCTGTCCAGCTATGTTTAGTCACTTGAGCAATCCATTATCTGTAGGATCCTATGGATTTAAAAATATATTAGTCTTGTCCATAAGCGATTCTAGTCTTCCTTTCTCCTATACCTCAAGTTATTTTTCCTTTGGATAGCTACTTCTCCAGTCAGTGCAACAGTGGTCAGTCTTGCACACCACCTTTGCAATACTGACAGTTTGCTTGAATCCCTTCTGTTCCTGAAAGAAGCTCCCAAACACTTAAAAGCAGGTCATGAAAGACCTGCCCATCTCAGATAAGAGTTGAAGATGCTGGATCTTAATGTTAGATTCCAAAGCCAGAAGGGACCATTGTGATCAATATCCTGCTGCAGACATTTGGGGGCATTTTTTAAAACCTTTTAAAGTCACACCAGCTTTAGGATAACTAACTCCGGTTTCCTGGCCAATTTCTTGTTTTGAAACAAATTATCCTAACTAAACCATGCAACACAATGTTGTACAATGAACAACTCCTTTTTGTATTTTGTAAGTATGCCAGGTGATTTGGCTTCAACAATCAAGGTTTTTACTCTTTTAGCCACCATCTCTCTCATATAGTACAGTTCATGAGACAGTTTCTCCTAAAATGTGGTACTTTCTTTTATACATAAAAGAAAAACCATGCAAAACATAACACCTTGCATCCCAAATTCATACAAGATACTTTATAAAACATTTTAATTTGCAGTTGCAGAAGTATTTAAGTGCTAAGAATGATTAGACAAGTCACTGTTTTCCACTAAAGAGGAGTGCAGACTTCTGTTAAAACACAACAATAATACATAACTATAACTCCTGGGGGCATTCTGTGCCAAAAACTAAAAATTCTGCACACAATATTTTAAAATTCTGCAAAATAACACTACATAAATCACACCATTTCAATTATTTTGGTAATTTATTTCAAAATGTCAGCAAATATGCCTGTAACAATACAGATGCACACAAAAATTCCCCCAGGAGTAGAGAATTAAAGAAACCCCTATGACAACCCAGTTCCTGTTTCTCTGCCCCCTTCTCGCCCAGAGCCCAGCCGGGGGGCCGGGCACCCACAACTCCTCCCCCCAGAGCCCAGCCATGGCGCCTCCCCCAGCCCAGACACTTGCCCTTTTTCTCTCCCCCCGCCCCCGAGACCAGGGATCCAGAGGGAGAAACAGCCTGATGCCTGGTCCCAGGCTTGCATGGAGTTTCCTGTGCACTGCTGCCTCCTTCCCTCAGGGCATGCTGGAAATTGCAGCTGCCAGGAACCCTCTAGCTCCCTCCCCCAGGCAGCGTCTCTTCTATGTGCGAGCTAGGCTCTGCAGGGTCCAGCGGCCCCTAGTGGAGGCCAGCAGCACTGCAGCCCATTTCTGTGGGGGAAAGGAAATTCTGTGCGCACATTAATTTCTTCAAAAAGTACGAGGAGTACTTGTGGCACCTTAGAGACTAACACACTTGTTTGGGCATAAGCTTTCGTAGGCTAAAGCCCACTTCATCAGATGCATGCAGTGGAAAATACAGTAAGAGATGTACACACACACCATGAAAAAATGGGTGTTGCCATACCAACCCTAACCAGACTAATCAATTAAGGTGGGCTATTATCAGCAGGAGAAAAAAAAACTTTTGTAGTGATAATCAGGATGGCCCATTTCAAACAGCTGACAAGGTGTGAGTAACAGTGAAGGGAAAATTAGTATGGGGAAATAGTTTTTACTTTGTATAATGACCCATCCACTCCCAGTCCTTATTTAAGCCTAATTGAATGGTGTCCAGTTTGCAACGTTTCCTCAGCTCTCGTCCCCTAACGCCCCTACTCTACTTGCGCTACATTGACAACATCTTCATCATCTGGACCCATGGAAAAGAAGCCCTTGAGGAATTCCACCACGATTTCAACAATTTCCATCCCACCATCAACCTCAGCCTGGACCAGTCCACACAAGAGATCCACTTCCTGGACACTACAGTGGTAATAAGCGAAGGTCACATAACCACCATCCTATACAGAAACCTACTGACCGCTATACTTACTTACTTGGTTACAGCTTTCATCCAGACCATATCACATGATCCATTGTCTACAGCCAAGCTCTAAGATACAACTGCATTTGCTCCAATCCCTCAGACAGAGACAAACACCTACAAGATCTCTACCTAGCGTTCTTAAAACTACAATACCCACCTGCTGAAGTGAAGAAGCAAACAGACTGACAGAGCCAGAAGAATACCCAGAAGTCACCTACTAGAGGACAGGCTCAACAAAGAAAGTAACAGAACGCCACTAGCCATCACATTCAGCCCCCAACTAAAACCTCTCCAGTGTATCATCAAGGATCTACATCCTATCCTGAAGGACGATCCCTCACTCTCAGAGATCTTGGGAGACAGGCCAGTCCTTGCTTACAGACAGCCCCCCAACCTGAAGCAAATACTCACCAGCAACCACACAACAAAATCACTAACCCAGGAACCTATCCTTGCAACAAAGCCCATTGCCAACTCTGTCCACATATCTATTCAAGGGACACCATCATAGGACCTAATCACAGCCACCACACCTTCAAGGGCTCATTCACCTGCACATCTACCAATGTGATATATGCCATCATGTGCCAGCAATGCCCCTTTGCCATGTACATTGTCCAAACCGGACAGTCTCTATGCAAAAGAATAAATGGACACAAATCAGACATCAAGAATTATAACATTTAAAAACCAGTCGGAGAACACTTCAACCTCCCTGGTCACTCAATTACAGACCTAAAAGTCACCATTCTTCAACAACAACAAAAACCTTCAAAAATAGACTCCAATGAGAAACTGCAGAACTGGAATTAATTTGCAAGCGATTAAATTACGCTTGAATAAGGACTAAGACTTCAGTAACTCAGTCAGGGGTTGGGGATCTATTACAGGTGGGTGAGGTTCCGTGGCCTGAAATGTGCAGGAGGTCAGACTAGATCGGGGTGGGCAGACTGTGGCCCAAGGGCCACATCTGGGAATAGAAATTGTATGGCGGACCATGAATGCTCAGAAAATTGGGGTTGGAGTGCAGGCTCTGGGGTGGGGCCAGAAATTAGGAGTTCAGGGTGCGGGAGGCGGCTTTGGGCTGGGATCGAGGGGTTTGGAGGGCGGGGGGGGGGGGGATCAGGGCTGGGGCAGGGAGTGGGAAAGGGGCGGGGGTGCAGGCTCTGGGCGGCGCTTACCTCAAGCAGCTCCCGGAAGCAGTGGCATGTCCCTTCTCCAGCTCTTACACAGAGGCGCGGCCAGGCAGCTCTGCATGCTGCCCCGCCCGCAGGCACCATCCCTGCAGCTCCCATTGGAGTACTGGAGGGGGCCATGCCATGGCTTCTGGGAGCCAGGTGGAGTAGCCCCCGACCCTGCTCCCCAACTGGAGAGCCGGAGGGGAGCCATGCGGCTGCTTCTGGGAGCCGCGTGGAGCGGTGCCAACCCTGCTCCCCAGCTGGAGCAGGGTAAGCCCCAGACCTATGATATTAGAGTCTATGAGAACAGCCTTCTCCTGCTGTCTGTCTGCTAATGTAGATGGTCCTAGAGGTCAAGCATGCAGCACTACTGAAAGCTCAGGATTCAAACCCTGATACACGATTGTGACGGATGTTACAGTTTCAACCAGAATTTGGGTTTAACCTTTCCTTTTAGAAAAGGCTAAAAAATTATACCAAAAATACATTAAAGAACAATCACTCAATCATTAGATCACATACTATCAGAATGCATGTGCACACAGGAGAGCAGAATTAAGGTTGTACAGCAAATGTAAATATGGCATTTTCAAATTTCAAGTGCTCAACTTTGCAACTCAAATGATTTCTGTTTAATGTATGTGATGACCATTAATTACATAGGCCAACTCTGCATCAGGATTCGGACTGCAGTGTCATATGCATAGCCATATATGAGCACCGCGACAATATCGTCATTGTCAGCGATGGATTACCGATATTAATATATATAATAATTAGAGTAGCTGGATTGCAATTTTCGAGCAGTTACACTGTAGTTAAGTTTTGATATCTATAATCACTATTAATCATGTAACAAGGAAGTTCACTACATGACAGATCACTGAATTCACACTCGGAATGCCCTAAGGAGGACTGCACCAAAAAAAAAAAAACCAACCAACCAAACAAAATCTGTGTACGATATTTTAAAATTGTGCAAGCTTTGTCAATAAACGCGGAGGCTCCAGCATGGCAGTGGGGAGCACAGGCCACTGGCTACACGGAGATGGGAGATCCCCCTGCAGCCTCCCACCACCCACCCTGGGGATACAGACTTAGTGGTGATGCTGCACCTGACCCCAACACAGCACAAGGCCTAGGCCTGCCCCGTGCACTAAGTGTGGGGCAAGCAGGCTCAACCAGGCAGGGTCCAAGTGTGGAGGGGGTCAGAGTCAGGGGATCCAAGTGAAGGGTGAGAGGATTCTGTGTGGGACAATCTGGGTCTAGGCCAGAGGTGGGCAAACTACGGCCCGCTGGCCACATCCAGCCCACGGGACCATCCTGCCCAGCCCATGAGCTCCTGGCCGGGGAGGCTAGTCCCCGGCCCCTCCCCTTCTATCTCCTCTCCCCCGCAGTCTCAGCGCGCTGTGCCGCCAGCACTCTGGGCAGGGGTGGCAGTCAGGGGACAGGGAGCACTTGGATGGGGTGGCGGTCAGGGGATGGGGGAAAACAGTGGGCGGTTGGATAGGCGTGGGCTGTCAGGGGGCAGGAGTGTGGATAGGGGCCAGGGCAGTCAGGGGACAGGGAGCAAGGAGGGTTGGATAGGGGTCCCGGGAGGGGGTGGTCGGGGGCAAGGAGCAGTGGGGGTTAGATGGGTCAGGGGTTCTGAGGGAGGCAGTCAGGGGGCGGGGGCCAGGCTGTTTGGGGGAGGCACAGCCTTCCCTACCTGGCCCGCCATACAGTTTCGCAACCCCGATGTAGCCCTCGGGCCAAAAAGTTTGCCCACCCCTGGTCTAAGTAGTTCGGGGGGGGGGGGGGGGAAGAGGGGGGGAAGACTAGGTGTGGGGGGATCTGGATGCACAGAGGCTCATTGGGGGGGCTCCAGGGGCAATGGGACTCTGCAGGAACTTCCAGGTGAAAGTGGTTGGAGCTCAACGAGAGGTCTGGGTACAGCTAATTGGGGGTCAGTGGCTTGGGGGTCTGGATGTGGTGGCTCAGGGTGGTGGGGCTCGTCAGGGTAGGGGTTTGAGTGCCGGAAGCTCCGTGGGAGGTGATCTGGGTGCAGGGGTTGGGGTCCAGAGGCAGGGGTTGAGGTTTGGATATGGAGGGTTAGGGGGGTTCTGGATGTACAGGGTGTGGCTTGGTGGGAGAGTCTAGATAGAGGAGATCCAGATGCATGGGGGTTGGGCAGATGGGGGAGCAACTCCCCATAAAGTGACCCCTCCCCCAGCAGCTGAGGAGCAATGGGGGCAAGAAGCAGGGGAGGATGCTGAGCTTCCTGCAGCTGGGTGAGGTTTCTGGGGGTGGGTCTGAGACAGCCCCAGACACTTCTTGCAGGGGAAGAGGAAGTCCCATCCTCTCCTGCCTCCAGCCTAGCGGGAACTAGCTGCTGATCCTGGCTCAGGTTAGGATCTGCTGGCTGGAGTGTCCCCAGCCCTGCAGTAATTTACCTCTCCACAAGCTGCTCCAGGTGCCTGAAACGATGCACCTGTGCAGCTAGAGAATGGTGTGCGACTGCTCTTGCAGCTTCCCTTTGGCTTCCTTGTCAGTCATTTTTCTGCAGGGAAGCAAAGAAATCTGCAGGGGACATGAATTCTGTGCACGCACAGTGGCGCAAAATTCCCCCAAGAGTAACTTAGTATAACCTTCCAGTTACATGAATGAGAGTCAACTGCATACAGCAAAGTGGGACAGCACTGCTAGACTAAGTGTGACACATTTAAGACACTTAAAAGGAAAGAAAGTTCTATGGTAATCAGATATTTTAGTCATACCTAGGTATGAAGTTTTTAAAGAGTTATTTACTTTACAACTGGAATCTCTGACATTACATTGGAGTTCTCCTTTAAACAATTTCCCCCCCTCCCAATGTCCCCAGCCCATTTTAAGAATAAAATCTTTGGTTCAGAATAGCATTCTGCAAAATTAAAGGGGCTTATCACAAAAAAAAAAAAAAAAAAAAAAAAAATCAAGGTATGCTCATGTTATCTGGAGATTTTTACAAAATACAACATTAGGCCTGGTTTGGAAGATGGCATTTTCTAACTGCACAGCAGTAAAGATTCCATGTTTATAATTGCCGTTAAGGATACTCAAGCTTCTAAGTAGAGTGTTGTAAATGGAACTTCCATTTATAAAAGATACAATTTTGTATTACACTGACCAAAAATACTGTTCATTAAATGCATCCTGTAAGATACAAGTGAAAATTTTAAGCATCTCACAAAGACTTATATACTTGCTCAACTTTACGCATGTGAGTATTCTATACATTTCACTGGGACTGTGCACACGTATGAAATTAAACACATGGAAGTCTTTTCAGGATCAAGGCTTAGTAGGCTGTCTTCTGTCCAATAAGAATTCATTGTTTTCATTTAATAGGACATAGCCAAACTTGTCTACAAGGACTGTATTCACATAATGTAAGAAAAACATTTAAAGATGAAAACAGATAAGCTGCCCATATTAAAAAAAAAAAAGTACGTACACATACCTCTTCATATTTCACCCACTGTTTTTCAGGAAGAATTTGTTGTTTCATACTCAAATCAAGGGCTCTCTTGATGCGAAATAGTCGTTCATTATAAACATTTTCTGGAAGCCTCTTCAGCGCTGCTTTTACATCATCATTTTCATATAGGGTATCTTCTCGCATTAATCCTGTAACAGTAACATTTTTCAATATCATTGAGTTGCCAGTCCTAGTGTTAATAGCTGTCAAAATCTTAGTTTTAGTTAATATTTAATGGAAATCATTTTTCTACAAAGCAGGTTATTAAACACTGGCACACACACATATATACATACACACACACACACACACACACACACAAATTGTAATTGTGTTTTCTTTTCATAAGAATGAACAGAAAGAAGAAAAAATTAGCCCAATGAAGAAAATCACTGAAGTCCATTAGTATGTAGTGTCTTTCCCTCTACAGTGACCTGGTGTCTTCCTACTTAGTAATTTAACTTATCTTTTAAAGACCTGCTGTTCCTGAACTATGTTGTATTAAAGATTTTTCTGGACTTCATTTACTAAACAGGAAGCCACAAGGTCACTGTAGAAGGAAAGACACTACACACACAGATCATAACAAAAAAGCAGCATTTCATGTTGATTCAATTATTCCCTTCAGAGTGCAAACTTGGAGTTTGTAAGATCTCATCCCATAAGGGGTCATAGTACCCAATATTTCTAGGTTGATGCATTATGAAAGACAGAGCAGAGGATGCTTCAGCAAGCAGCATGGCAAGCCGATCAGTTTTAATAAGGAGAAGACTGACCAAAAGAATCAAGCAGAAATATCCCCTCCTCCAAAAACCATCAATCCTTGACAGTCTCAATACTGTGAGCAGCAATGATCCCTTGCTGCTACATAGAAAATAAATGAGGCAAGAAAGTTGTTCACTTTCAAGGCAGAAAGTACTGTATCTATACTCTATAAATGACTACAGTTTTAATCCTAATTGAGATAGTTCCTCAAGGTAATATTTAGCTACTGCATCCAAGAAGACTGGGTATTTCTTGTCTGCTTCAGTAATGTTACAGCAGTGTATAAATCAGTACAGTTTATTAAACTACTAAACAGGGTCTACATAGTTTAATGGATTGCTAATGAGATATAGGGTCTCTTCTATAGATTATCAGTTCAAAATGAGCCCAAGTATCATTGCCATCTGATGGGTGTTTGGTGACCAATATGAAATGAGATATCCCACTCCAGTTCCTACTGGACATACGTCCACCATTAAAAAATACCAGCAAAACTAGGAGGAATATCTGTTAACAATTTCAGCAGAAGTGATGAACAGGCCTAAAAACTCTGAACAAACATCTCACTCCTAGAGGGAAAACAGCAACAGTACATGAGAGAGCTGGTACAGCCACTCTGTCTTTTCTGTGGATAAATGAACAACTTGCTGTAACTTTCACAATTAAACTGACTCAATGTCAAAAAGGCGGCAATTAACTTGTGACTATGCAGATTCCCTTTTATCAGTGAATAAACATAACCAGCCATTCAGAAACTAGATTAGTTGGTACACAGTTCATATGGACTAATGCTGAACAAATGTAAGGAAATGCTATCAAGGCAAGGTCCTGATTTTATGGATGAAAGAAATGTTGTAAAGCTGTTTCCTCATAAGCACTGGAGAAGCACATCATCTGCATAACATTTTCTTTCAACTTCCTTTCCTATTTCTACAGTTCATAACACCATAACTACGTACTCCAAGTGAGTTGTAGTTAATTCTTAAGAGCATGTTTCCAGCTTCTGTTGCTTTGTTTTTTGGGGAATCTTGTTGTGGTCAGATCTAGGTCTCATGGATAAACTCTTTGTGATCTCAATCATCAACGGGACTCAGATCAGAGCCTTCAAGAGGTGAACTTTACAGTAAGATCTGAAAATAATGACGATTGGACTCTTGATATCCTTTGGGACAGGGTTCCAGATCATTGGGGCTATTTTCGTGAAACTTCTTGCTCCAGCACCCTTCAGTTTATACTTGGGCTCTTAGTTGTAGAGAAGCAAGTTATAGCAGCTACCATAATACATTGCAGAAGAGGCAGATTGTTCATCATTAGTTAGCAAGTATCAGTACTCAAGCTATTACAAACAAACATTTTCACAACTGCAATAGAAGGGTGTGGCTAACATTGATACACAAGATGGGCTTTAAATTGAATACAAATACATTAGTTTTGAAATTAACTTTATCTAGAACGGTTCTTTATACAGGCAATGGATGCACACAAATGTTCACCGTTTTCAACTCTTAAAAAATTAAGACACCTACCAAGTTTGTTGAATCCAGCTGCGTTGTAATACCATTTGCGAAAGCCTTCTAACAGTCGACCACTTGCTGAAACTGAAAGTGATCTCTATTAGTTCAGGAGTAAGACAAAACTTAACACAAGCAGCACTAGTTAAAATATCTCTGAAGACTTATATGCCAGCTTTCAACGTACACCATTTGTCTAGCTACTACTGAGACACACAAGCTCGTGAACATTATAGCATAACTAAAACTGACAATTAGACATCATTTTAGAGCATTGATATCAAGAAATTTAGTTGAGTTTTTACAAGCCACTTTAAGATCACAAACTAAGATTTCTATGTTAAAGAGAACCTAGACCAGTTTAAGTGATGTTTAGTAGAGAACAAAAGAAATTATTTTCAGTGTTTAATAAAATTGGGCACCCATTGCTCCCCATGAGCCCAAAAGTATATCAAGCTGCAGAATGGAAATTGACAGCCTCAGATTTCACTGGGAAAGGGAACAACAGATAAATATTAACTTAAGTTTTGCTTAACAGAGTTTGGGGGAGGGGAGGATTTTTGCACAAAGTTAACATTGCACAATACAAGAAGAAAATGATTAAGTGAGGCACAGGTGGAAAAATACTTGTACTGATCCAACAGCAAGCTTCTTTAGAACTCTATTTCTACACTGTTTGTTACAGCTTTTTATACTACCCTCATCACTGAGCACCTTCCAGTAGTGCATTAAGCATTTACTAACATCTGTCATGTTTGTTCTCATCCTCCTCTGAGAGGCGCCTACAGTGGAGCGTCTTATTTTGGTAGGCTTGGTTTTTTTTCCTTTTTGTTCCTGAGCTAGTAATCAAAAAGAACACTAACAGGGATCACAATAAGTGATATTATAGGATAGTTTTACATACTATACCTGTATCTCATTTACATACATTACTCCATCTCTCTGGCCTTGCTCAGTGAAAAGATTTTAGTGCTTAAATAGACACTATCAACTTGAAATTTAGTCAGTTACACAAAAGGAATTAAAAAGAGGTTCAGGTACTACATCACCTCTGACACTGCAAATTTTTGTGATTTTACAATCACACTTGCACATTATTTCTAGAAGAATCCTAAATATAGCATGGCAATAGAGAGGTTTCCAAGGAAGTTAATTTTGTGTGGGATAGGCAAAAAAGGAGAGAAAAAATGCTGATGAGTGCCTTAAAATACATGAAACATATGTTGCAGAGAGTATGAATGAGCAGTTTTGAAGAAACCATGAATAATAGAAAGATAGCAGGTGTACTATGGCAGTTAACCAGATGAGTTCACCAGCAAAGGAAGACAGAGCAATAAGGTGATTTCCCCCCATTCACACACACTCTCCCAAGTTTAACTTCAGGTACTCTACCAGGAAGAACCCACAATGGAAGGAAAACAATGTGTCATCAACTCCACTGCTAACTATTTCTCTTCCTGTACTCGTAAGTCCTGGCCAGACATGCATCCGGACCCTGGAGGCTTCTACTCAGGTCCTGCTCTTGATTTGCTGAGAATGCAGCCTGCATATCCCTGCTAACAAAAGCCAGGCAGGGAAATCCAGCGTGAGGTGTGTCTGTTGGTGGACTCTCTCACAAAGCATGACACACCCAGGAGGAGGGGATTTGTCTGTGTAGCATCTAGGAGCACAAGGACATCAACAGGATGCTCATGAAAACATCAAGAATGGAGGATGCTAGCTGACTGGAGAAGATTCCAGTCCTACCAAAGGAGGAAGGGGAGCTGGCTGCTGGGCACATCATGCAGTAGACAGTGCTCAACTCCCCACTTGCATCCCCTGTCAATCAAGGTCAAGAACCAGTATGCTGTACTGGCAACATGACAAGAGGAGCAGATACCAATGACTGAAGGAAAGGAGCCACCTGCTCCCAAGGCTGGAAAGCTCACAGCCACCACACCCAAAAGAAGGAGACAAAAGGTGGTGGTGATTGGGGACTCATTTCGGAAGGGGATGGAGGCATCCATCTACTGACACGACTCAACATCCCAGAAGGAGCACTGTCTGTAGCCCACATCTCAGATGCTATGGAAAGGTTGTCAAGGTTCATCCGTCCTTCTGATCACTACCTCATGCTTCTCATTCACATGGGTACTGATACCACAGGTATGACCCTGAAAAGATCAGCACTGACTACTGGGCTCTGGGAGCAAAGGTGAAGGAGTCAGAGTTGCAGATTGAGGGTAAAGGGCACAGTCAGGGACATGTGTATGTTGAAGATGAATGCATGGCTGTGCAATGTTGAAAGGAGGGCTTTGGCTTCCTCGACCATGGGATGTTGTTCAGGAAAGGAGGATTGGTAGGAAGAGATAAGGTTCACCTGACCAAGAAGGGGAAGAGCATTTGTGTTCACTGACTTGCCAACCTAATGAGGAGGGGTTTAAACTAGGTTCGAAGGGGACCCATGACAGAAGCCCACCGGTAGGTACAAAAATGAATCCTACCAGAAGTGGAAACAGACAAATTTCTAAAAATGCGTACAAAAGAATAACACAACAAAGTGAGAAAGGCTAAGGCACAAAATGAGTTACAGCTAGCAAGGGACATAAAAGGCAATAAGAAGAGGCTGTTAATATATTTACAGAACAAGAGAAAGTCAGGAAAGTGTGGGTCCACTACTTAGTAGGGAAGGAGGGCTAGTAACAGATGACATCCAGAAGGCTGACGTGTTGAATGCCTATTTTGCTTCACTCCTCACTAGGAAATCATGACCAGATGCTTAACACAATTAGTATTAACAAGGAGGAAGGAACACAAACCAGATTTAAAAAAAAAAATAAAAAACACAGAACAAGTTAAAGAATATTTAAATAAGTTAGAGATAATTAAGTCAGCAGCACCTGACAAAATTCACCCTAAAGTACTTCAGGAACTAGCTGAAACAACCTAAGAAGATTCGAGAACCCTGGAGAACAGATGAGGTTCCAGAGGACTGGAGAAGGGCAAACACATTACCTATCTTTAAAAGGGGAACAAAGAGGACCCAAGGAATTCTAGACCAGTCAGCTTAAATTTGATACAGTGCCTGAAAAGATAAAAGATAACAATCCATTTGTAAGCATCAGGATAATAGGGTTATTAGTAATAATCATGATCAAATCATGCCAAACCAAACTGCTGTATATACTCGTTCATTAGCTCATTCCTTTATAAGCTGACCCCCGAAGATGGTAAGGTAAAAATAGCAAAAGCTGTATGACCCTTTCATAAGCCGACCCTGTATTTCAGGGGTTGGCAAACTTTGGCTCCTGGCCGTCAGGGTAAGCCGCTGGCGGGTCGGGATGTTTTGTTTACTTGGAGCGTCTGCAGGCATGGAGCCCCTCAGCTCCCTGTGGCCGCGGTTCGCCGTTCCCAGCCAACGGGAGCTGCAGGAAGTGGTGCCACTTCCACAGCCACGGGGAGCTGAGGGGCTCCATGCCTGCAGACGCTTCAACTAAACAAAATGACAATGTATTAGATATTCAATTCAATGATTCCAGAGTTTAAAATCATCAAATTTTCGTGTAGACCCATTTATAAGCCAACCCCCGCTCTTTGATGCATCACTTTTTTACCAAAAATATTCAGCTTATGAACGAGTATATACGGTCATTTCCTCCTTTGATAGGATTACTGGCCTAGATGATGAGGGAGAAGCTATAGTTGTGATACATGTTGATTTTAGTAAGGCTTTTTTGACATATTGCCAATGATTTTTTATTAGCAAACTAGAGAAATGTGATTAGATGATACTACTATAAGGTGGGTACACAACTGATTCAAAGATTGTACTCAAAATGGTTTGCTGTCGAACTGGGAGAACATATCTAGTGGTCCTTTTCAGGGGTCGCTCCAGGGTCTGATACTATTAAACATTTTCATTAATGTCTCGGATAATGGAGTGGACAGTATGCTTATAAAGTATTTAGATAATAGCAAGCTCGGAGGGGTTGGTAGCTCTCTAGAGGACAGGATTAGAATTCAAAGTGACTTTGACAAATAGGAGAATTGGTCTGAAATCAACCAAATGAAATTCCAGACAAGCACAAAATTCTACACTCAGGGAGGAATCAAATACACAGCTATAAAATGGGGAATATCTGGCTAATGGATCACATATTGAATACAAGTCAACAGTGTGATTCAGCTGCAAAAAAGCTAACATTCTGGGGTGTATTAACAGGAGTGTCATACGTAAGAAAAGGGAGGCAATTGTCTTGCTCTACTTGACACTAGTGAGGCCCCAGCAGGAGTACTGCATCCAGTTCTGGGCACCATGCATCAAAGAAGATGATGTAGACAAACTGGAGACAGTCCAGAAGATGGCACCAAAAATGATAAAAGATCTAGAAAATGTGATCTACAGTATAAGGAAAGGTTTAAATGGCTGAGCAGGGTTAGTCTTGAGAGAACCCCAACAGGAGGGGGAAAAAAGGGACCTGATAGTCTTCAAATATGTTAAAGGCTGTTATAAAGAGACAGTGATCAATTGTTTTTCATGTCCACTGAAGACAGGAGCCGTAGTAATGGGCTTAATCCACAGCAAGGGAGATTTAGGTTAGACATTAGGAAAATCTTTCTAACTATAAGGATAATTAAATTCTGGATAGCTTCCAAAACAAGTTGGGAAACCACTGTCCCTGGAAGTTTTTAAGGATAGATTAGAGTTGACAAATACCTCTCTAGGATGGTCTAGGACTCTAGGTATACTTGGTCCAGCCTCAGTGCAGGGGATAGACTAGATGAGCTTTCCAGGTCCCTTCCAGCCCTACATTTCTGACTGTATATGAAAACACTGTACAAAACAGAAACTTATATGAGGAGCGGATGAACTAAGTGCATTAGGTCAGCCACCCAACAACAAGACTATTAAGCCACCTCACAAATACCTCTGAAAAAGCAAGTTACCCAAACTTCACAAAGAAGCAAAACATTACAGAACTGAATTTACTTTGAGTCCCAATTCCCCAGTCTAACTCCCCGCGCACACTGAATTCCCAGCTGGAGCCCCTTGTACCCAACCAACCAACCAACCAACCAACCCACCCGTCTGGCTCCGCCTGCCCGCACTGAACTGCCCCCGCTGAGCCGTTTGCTTCGGGCTGATGGGGCCAGGCGCAGAGAGAAAGGGGCCTCTCTCCCCCCCACCCTCTGGGGCAACGGCGCACGGAGCCCGGCATTGCCATGTCCCCAGGCTCACCCGAGCCCAGGAGACCCAAAGGCCGGAAAGGACACGCAACTCGCGGAGGCCACCGACTCCTCACCTGGTGCCCTCGCCGCCATCTTGACCTCAAAAAGAAGCGCAGGCTTCTGGGTAAACTACCGATTCCCCGCGTCACGTGACCCGTACGGGCTCTTTTCCGTTTGCGCAACGCGCATGCGCTCCGTGCAGAACGTAACGTAACTCGTGCCCGCTGCGCCGAGGGGAGGGCGAGGCGGGTAGAGGAGATGGGGCTGCGTCCTGTAGCAGAGCGCAGAGCTCCCGGCTGGGCCTCGCCCCCAAGGAGGCAGGCGGGGGGTTCCCCAGGGCTACTGCGATCCCACTGGCTCCCCGCTATGCACCGCGGCCCCCGCCCGGCGGCGCTGCTACCCCCGGCTGTGGGCGCGGCCCCGGGGGTGCCCGGCGGCTCGGCAGTGCCCAGCGCTGCCCCAACGAAGTGCAGTACCAAACTCCCCCGCTACTCCCGCTCCCCGCTAGCGGGCCTGGGAGGCGCCGCCCTGGGCACAGCAGAGGCGCGCGAGGAGGCAGCGCTGGGGAGGGTGACCCGGGGCGCGTCACTCATCCGCGCGCAGGAGCCGCTTCGGTGGCTCGTTCCTTCGGCCCGGTTCCGCGCTCCCGCAAGGGAGGCAGGCTGTAGCCACGCGCGCGCCAGCGCAGGGCGCTGTACATATTCTCACCGGGTGCTGTATTGCAGCAGCACTTAGGCGACCAGCCGTGGTCAGGACTAGGCACCACCCCAACAGAGCGAGAGCCGGTCCCTGCCCCAAAGAGCTTACAATTCAAGTAGGCCAAACAGACTGAATTTGATTGATCTACTGTCAGGGCCGGATTAACTTTTAACTTTGTGGGCCTGGCGCCAAACATATTTATGGGCCCCGATGGGGCAAGGTGCAGGGGGGCGGGATGGTCAGTCTCCAGAGGGAAGGGGGGCTGGGGCAATGAGGGACAGCGCAGCAGGAGCAGCTCCGCTCTGTGCAGCCCAGGAGGTGGGCTCTGTTTACAAACCTGCAGCTGCCAGACGCACAGTAGCCTGCCCAGCCCTGTGCTGCCAGCACACCCCTTCCCCTTGAGGGCAGACCCCCACCACACTACTCCCCTACCCAGTGCCCCACCCTGATGCCCAGGGCCCCCTCCCCCAGAAACCTCCACCACAGAGCTCTATGCCCAGCCCCCACCTCCCCTGCTGGCCTCCCCCCACAGCTGCACAGCACCCTGCACACGACACTGCTTGCCCAGTGCCTGCCGCCCATAGACCTCTCCACTGCCCACCACCTTCCTCACGGTCCCACCATCACAGCTGCCCAGCACCCCATATTCCTGAGGGGATTCTGCACCAAAAAATTAAAAATTCTGTGCATAATATTTTAAAATTCTGCTAATTTTATTTGTCAATAATTAAATGTGGAGGCTCCAACATGGCAGTGGGGAGCACAGGCCACTGGTTGCATGGAGGTGGGAGCTTACCCTGCAGCCTCTCCCCACCCCAGGACAGAGACTCGGCAGTGGGGCTGCACCCGACCCTGATACAGTGCAAGGGCCTGCCCAAGAAATACTGTAGAGCCCTGCCCCCCTGTGCCAGGCGCACCAGGTGTGGGTGAGCAGGCTCAGCCCGGCAGCAGTATCCAAGTGCAGAGGGACTTAGTGTGGAGGATCCAGATGGGGGTAAGAGAGTTCTCTGTGGGGCAATCTGGGTGCACAGAAGCTCATTGGGGGATTCCAGGTGCAGGGGTAATGGGACTCTGCAGGGGATCCAGCTGAAGGTGTTTGGGGCTCAGCAGAGGGGGGGTCTAGGTGCAGAGGAGGTGGGGTTCATTTGGATAGGGGTGCAGGTGGTTGGAGCTCAATGGGGAGGGTGTCTGGGGGGGCTCATTGGTGTGGTACAGATGCAGGGGAGGTGGGGCTAGTCAGGGTGAGGGTTCGATGGGCCTGCTTAACAGGGGAGCCCCAGCTTCTGCCAAGGGGATGCCGCGTGCTCGGCTCCAGCTTCCCCCCTGCCCCCGATTTCCCCATCCCCTTCTCTTCCCAATCCCATGCCCGTTATCCACCGCTCCATCTCCTCCCCATGCTTTGGGGGCATGGGGGAACCCCCCCCCAGCATGAGCCGGGCGGCAGGAAGTGGAGCGACCTGGCCCCAGCCCACTCTGATCTGCTCCCTTGGCTGCAGGACTTTGGGGGTGAGGGGAACTGCCCCCTAGGCTGCAGGACTTTGGGGGTGAGGGGAACTGCCCCCTAGCACTCACCAGTGGGGGCAGAGGCAGCTTTCCTGGCCGGCTCAGTTGGCTGGGGCCCCTTCTGACTCTGGGCCCGGTGCCATGGCGCTACTGGTGCCATGGTAAACCTGATACTGTCTACTGCCAAAAACCCACAGAGTGAAGAACGGTGCAGTATGGACACACTGCACAGCAGGGAGACCTTGTTAGCTTTGTGTCTTGCCCCTCTCATTCCAAGACATGCGGAGGTGGGGGGGGGGGGGGGGACATGGCCAGCTGACCTTTTACTGGGCTTAAAATGCCCCTCCCCCCATGTTGTCAGTATAATTGAGGGATTAAAGTCTCTCCAAAAATAGAGAGTGATCAAATATTTAATAGAGTCAGGTGATGGCAGCATGCTGGCTACACAAAAGTGGTGCGCCTGTATTTTGGACTCATTTGAATATTTCACTTGCTTAGCGAATACATGACAGTTCAAACAACTGAAACAATGCAGGAAGCCAGTCTGAAGGCCTAAGGTATAGCCCCTGGAATTCAATGGCAGACGTTCTAGGTTCATAATCCTGTGATAGATTTATCCCCTATGCAAGAACTGGTGAAATTCTAGGGCTGGTGTTATGTGGATAGTAGAGATTATCATAATGGTCTCTTCTGCCCTTAAAAATACAGACGTTCCCCGACTTACGCAAGCATTATGCCTTGCGTAACTCGAATTTTGTGTAAGTCGGAAATGTATCTCCAACCATTATGCAAAAAAAAAAAAAAAAACTTATTTCTAGCTTACAGAACTTTTTCCATAAATGCAGATTTACGTAAATCGGGTCTTGCGTAATCCAGGGAGCGTCTGTATATGAAAAAACTAATATATCTTTCTAAATTATACAACTCAAAGACTACTCAAAGTGTAGATAATTCCACCATTGGTTCTTCTTATACTAGCCCCCAACACGATACACATTGACACACAAGTATTAGGATACAACTACTATGAATTATTAGCTATTATTTTAAATTACAACTTTATTTTGAAACATTGCACATATCAGAGGTATTGAGAATTTCTTCTGAACTGGAAAAGGTCACGAGCATTATTAATGGCTGACCAATTTACTTAAGCAGTTTAATTCACTGGCTAGGAATAGGAAGAACTTGAGAAAGCCACGATGGAACAAGTTTTAAAAGAAAAGCACACTAAATTAAAACAAACATCTTTTCCTATTTCTATGGAGACTCCCTACTTCAGTACTGATCCTAAAGTCTGGTCTACAGCAGAAAATTAGCTCAGTTTAATGACATTGGTTAGTGGCATAATTAAGCAGAATTAAGGTCACGTCTACACTACAAAGTTAAGTCGACTTCATGTAAGTTGACATCAAGCCTCTGATTTAAGCAAGTCAATCTTGCTTGTCCACACTACACTCATCGTGCGGGCGGAGTGCATCCTCACTAGCAGGGCTTGCATTGGCACACGGAGCACTGCACTGTGGGTAGCTATTCCACAGTGCATGTAGCCGAGTAGATTTTTGGGTTGGGCTTGCAATGCCTTATGGGACCAAAACATTGTTCCCTGCATGCTCTCCTGTCCTCCCTGTCCATGTCCAGGTTCATGGACAGTGTAATCCTCCATGCTCTGAGCTCCATCTTGTCACTCTCGCAGGCGCACATTAACTCATTGAACATGTCCTCCCGAGTCTTCTTTTTCCGCCTTCTAATCTGGGAAAGTCTCTGTCCCAGTGTGGAGGATGTCCCGATGGACAAGGTTTCAGCTGCAAGGAATACAAAGCACAAGGGTAGCATTGACAGTGGATACATTGTTTCTGGTGCAAGGTTAATTTTTTTAATAAAAAAAAATCCACCCCTCAATACACTTCACTGCAAGCCACAACGTAATCACAACTACTGGCTATTGTAAGAGTCAGTGTGCTGCTCCAGCCATGGTGAGTAAGGCCACAAGACATGGGCGAGAGGTCTTGTGCTGGTGCTTTTATGAACACATCCTTGGGATCACAGGTTGGAACTTGAGAAAAATCCCCTTTCCCCTAGCAACATGGGTGGTGCTTGAGGACAGACACCAGTGTAAAGCCCCCCAAATAGTTTTAAAAAAAACAAAGTGGCACGGGGTCGGGAAGGAAGGGAGACAAACAGGAAGCCACACACCCCGCCTTTTTTCCCCCTAGTACTGTTCACAATACATGGTGATCCCTTCCAACAACCATGGCATGTTTAGGAAAGCATGGTTGTGTGACCCAGATTTCACCAAACGGGGCAGATAACACTGGTCTACAATTTTTGAGAAGTCGTCTGCTTCAGAGATAAAATGTGCTATTTATTATGTATTTTGATGTGCTGAATTCAAATATGACAAAACAATTGATTGGCTACTGTTTCTAAGATATTTAAGTTTTTACATTTTAGGTCTATGTATATTGTGTAGATAGAGTTTTAATCATAAATTGTAAACCTAGGTCTTTTCATGTGTTTATGGTTGCTTTACATGATAATATTTCACCTGTCCTGTTTATGTAACACTTTAAAAATCAGCAAAAGGGTTATATAAATAAAATTTATTATGAAACAAAAGGCAAAAAACTATTATGTACATAGTTTAGTCCTATTCAGTGTCTACTCGGCCCTTCTTGGCTTGTCTCTTGTATTCATTAAATGGAGCATCTCTTGTCACTGTCCAGCAATAGTCTGCAAGCATTGATGGGCTCCATTTGCCCTGATAGCGTTTCTCCATTGTTGCAATGTCCTGGTGAAATCGCTCGCCGTGCTTGTCACTCACTGCTCCGCAGTTCGGTGGAAAAAAATCTAGATGTGAGTGCAAAAAATGTATCTTTAGTGACATGTTGCAACCAAGGCTTTTGTATGCCTTGAGGAGGTTTTCCACCAACAACCTGTAGTTGTCTGCCTTGTTGTTTCCGAGAAAATTTATTGCCACTAACTGGAAGGCTTTCCATGCCGCCTTTTCCTTGCCACGCAGTGCATGGTCAAATGCATCATCTTGAAGAAGTTCACGAATCTGAGGACCAACAAAGACACCTTCCTTTATCTTAGCTTCACTTAACCTTGGAAATTTTCCACGGAGGTACTTGAAAGCTGCTTGTGTTTTGTCAATGGCCTTGACAAAGTTCTTCATCAGCCCCAGCTTGATGTGGAAGGGTGGTAACAAAATCTCCCTTGATTCAACAAGTGGTGGATGCTGAACACTTTTCCTCCCAGGCTCCAATGACTGTCGGAGTGGCCAATCTTTCTTGATGTAGTGGGAATCTCTTGCACGACTATCCCATTCGCAGAGAAAACAGCAGTACTTTGGGTATCCAGTCTGCAGACCAAGCAAGAGAGCAACAACCTTCAAATCGCCACAAAGCTGCCACTGATGTTGGTCATAGTTTATGCACCTCAAAAGTTGTTTCATGTTGTCATAGGTTTCCTTCATATGGACTGCATGACCAACTGGAATTGATGGCAAAACATTATATACTGACCCAATAGCATATCTTGAAAATTAGAGCCAATCAACAATTTTAAGCATCATTTTCGTTCTCAGTGACCCAGAATTAGTAAAGTTTGACTACATTTATTTCAGAAGCATGTTGGGTATAAAGCAGTGTTACTTGTTGAATTGTTTGTGGTTTAAGGGCTAGCATTCAAAACTTCCGCCATTTCCCCTGGGTGACCCTATGCGATATCACTCCCCTGAGGGTAACAGAGGCAGCAAGGGAGCAAATGCTGCATGCATCTGGGTGCAGACCTGGTCCTTATGCTGCAATGCTGTGTGCTGCAATTATGCCAGCAGAGTTAACAAGCATGCGGACAAGGGGGATCCAGTGGGTATAGTGTATTTAGATTTTCAGAAAGCCTTTGGCAAGGTCCCTCACCAAAGCTCTTAAGCAAAGTAAGCAGTCATGGTATAAGAGGGAAGGTTCTCTCATGGATTGGTAACTGGTGAAAAGATAGGAAAAAAAGGGTAGGAATAAATGGTCAGTTTTCAGAATGGAGAGAGGTTAATAGTGGTGTCCCCGGGGATCTGTAATGGGCCCAGTCCTATTTATCATATTCATAAATGATCTGGAAAAAGGGGTAAACAGTGAGGTGGCAAAATTTGCAGATGATACAAAATTACTCATGATACTTAAGTCCCAGGCAGACTGCAAAGAGCTACAAAAGGATCTCTCAAAACTGGGTGACTCGGCAACAAAATGGCAGATGAAATTTAATGTTGATAAATGCAAAGTAATGCACATTGGAAAACATAATCCCAACTATACATATAAAATGATGGGGTCTAAATTAGCTGTTCCCACTCAAGAAAGAAATCTTGGAGTCATTGTGGATAGTCCTCTGAAAACATCCACTTAACATGCAGCAGCAGTCAAAAAAACGAACAGAATGTTGGGAATCATTATCTGCATCTGTAACTTTCACTCTATGCATCCAAAGAAGTGAGGTTTTTACTCATGAAAGCTTATGCCCAAATAAATCTGTTAGTCTTTAAGGTGCCACCAGACTCCTTGTTGTTTTTGTAGATACAGACTAACACGGCTACCCCCTGATACTTGACACTATGCAAGGCACTAAATTTAGCCGTATGGAGTGGAAATCCATCAACCTCAACAAAAAACTTGCACAGATAGACAGACAGACATCATCTTCCTCTCCAAATGCAAACAGATGGACATCATACCAAATGGACTGAAGGTAAAAAATCCATTGTAATCAACATACTACACTGACTATGGTGAGAGACTGTGCTACACACTCTCAAAGAAACAGAGGAACCACCTGATCAGCATCCTGTACAGCAGACAGGAGAAGATCAAGAATGAGCTCTCAAAACTGGAGACTCTCATACAATACCAACCTTCCACACAAACTTCCACGAGGCTGGACTTTACAAAAATGAGACAAGCCATTTACAATGCACAATTCACTTCTCTACAGAGGAAAAAGGACAGTAAGCTATCTAAACTCCTACCTGCCACAGGGGGCTACAACAGTGGTACCCTCAACTCATCGAACAAAATTATCAATCTTTCCAACCACACACTTAGCCCAGCAGAAGAGTCTGTCCTATCTCGGGGACTCTCTTTCTGTCCCACCATCCCCACGAACACGCTACAGTTCTGCGGTGATCTGCAAGCCTACTTTCGTCGTCTCCGACTCAAGGAATATTTTCAACGCACCACTGAACAGTGCACTGACCCACAGGAACCCTCTTACCAACACTACAAGAAGAAGAACTCTGCGTGGACTCCTCCTGACGGTCAAAATGACAGACTGGACCTCTACGTAGAGTGCTTCCACAGACGTGCACAGGCTGAAATTGTGGACAAATAACATCACTTGTCCCATAACTTATACCTTCAAGTCAGTGGCACTGCTATTAGCCAGGATGGGCAGGGATGGTGTCCCTAGCCTCTGTTTGCCAGAAGCTGGGAATGGGCGACAGGGGATGGATCACTTGATGATTACCTGTTCTTTTCATTCCCTCTGGGGGACCTGGCATTGACCATTGTTGGAAGACAGGATACTGGGCTAGATGGACGTTTGGTCTGACCCAGTATGGCCGTGCTGATGTTCTTATGTTCTTAATACTGGAGTGACACAGGAAAGTGCTCTACCATGGTGAATGAAATAAGTCAGCCCTTCTCAGAAACCTTCTGCAAAGGATTGCAGAGTACCTCCATGAAAGCTTCCTAGAGATCTCCATGGAGGATTCCTGGGCCATCCCCGTGCACATAAACAGTCTTCTTTGGAGAGCACCCTCGGTGTAGCTGGAGTGGCCACCGATACCCACTACACCTCCTTTTTTGTTCAGATTAAACAAACAAAAAAATAATAGCATGTAATCCCTACAGTTTGACTGGAAATGTGCACTCACCAGGGGTGTCTTCCTTGGCCTCATGTTCCGCTGTCAACAGGTCCTGTGAAGGGATGGGCTCCAGGGTTAAAAACAGTTTTTGGCTGTAAGGGAGAATGGATCCTCCGCTTGCCTGCCTCATGTTCTCTTCTATTCCTCCTCCTCCTCGTTGTTGCTCGAGGTTGCCTGGGGCTCCTGGGAGGTATCCACGGAGCATTTAGGGGCAGTGGTGGGGTTGCCGCAGATAATTACATGCAGCTTCTCATAAAAGCGGCATGTCTGTGGGGTAAAACCAGAACAACTGTTCACCTCCCTTGTCTTGTGGTATGCTTGCCGAAGCTCCTTTATTTTCATGGGGCACTACTGTGTGTCCCTGGTGTAGCCCTTCTCCCCAATATCCCACGCAAACTTGGCATAGATGTCAGCATTTCTTCTGCTGGATCAGAGCTCTGCCTGCACAGTCTCTTCTCTCCACATAGCAATAAGATCCACCACTTCCCGCGTACTCCATGCTGTAGTGTGTTTGCGGCCTTGAGTCTCCATGATCAGCTGTGCTGGCAAGCTCTCCACACAGATCAAACAGGAAATGAAAATTCAAAAGTTCTCGGGGCTTTAACGGGAGCGGCTGTTTCCTGCATACCTGGCTGATGTGCAATGGAGTTGAAAGGGCTCTCCAGCGTGGTCACAGCAGAGGCCTGTGAGACCTGAAGGCCAATTCATTT
Source organism: Chrysemys picta bellii (assembly GCF_011386835.1). Lineage (NCBI taxonomy): Eukaryota > Metazoa > Chordata > Testudines > Emydidae > Chrysemys > Chrysemys picta. Next base: position 249,651,290 of record NC_088792.1, read on the forward strand.
GAATTACACAGTGCGGTGTCTACACTATCCCCATGTCGACCCATGGTTGTCAAATCAAGTGCTACGCCTCTTGCAGAAGTCGACTTTACAGGCCACTTAGGTTGGTGGAAAGAACTCGGTAGTGTAGACACATACATTATTAGATCTACTTAATGCAGCTTATGTCGACCTAAGTTTGTAGTGTAGACCAAGCCTAAGTCCCCAAGAAGACAGCAATAGGTCAGTGGAAGAATTCTGTCAACCTAGCTATTGCCTCTTGGGGGAGGTAGATTACCTACACTGGTAGGAGAATCCCTCCTGTTGGCATAGGTAGTGTCTACACTGAAGTGCTGCAGTGGCACAACTGTGCCACTGTAGCATTTTAAGTGTAGAGACGCCCTAGGGAATACATATTAGCTTTACCAGCACAGCAAAAGATTTATCCTTTCCCCTCCTTACAAAGGATACTGACACCACATTGTTTCCAGAGCCCTGGGAGTCTGAAGAAGCCCACCCAGCTCAGGACTCCAGCTCCCTTCCCTAATTCCTCCCTCCCCATCTCCTACAAGTAATCAGAATTGGGGTCTTCCCTGTCCCAACAAGGTCTCAGGCACTGCAGCGAGGGTTCCAGGGCTGAGGGCCTTCCTCCTCACATTGGCACCCTGGAAGGTATAGAAAAGTAGACTTAAGGCAACCCCAGCAACTATAACCATCATTTTATTCGAATCCACCCTCTTATGCATGCTCCATTTAAAAAGGGTAGGTACTTGCTAGACCCCAGGCTCAGTCTATTCTGCAATTCCACAGCAGAATCCACTCCACCCTGCAGAATTGTGCTCCAGAATCCATTTTGATTTATTTAAAATCAATGGCGATTGCTCTCATGATTGTGACACTGAGCCAGAAAGGGTTAAGCAACTTGCAGACAAAATTACTGAAATTCTACTTTTTAAAAATGTAAATGATAATTCGGTCTATTCCTTATAAATAGCTAGCAAAGTAATGTTAAATAGACTGGTGCTTTGAAATGTAGACTTGTATTGTTAAAGAATTGGAAGAAGATAGTGATTGTAGTAGTCTAGTTTACCTATATCGTTAGAGATTAACAGTGTCACCAGATGGTTCCTGTCCGTCACTATGTTCTAATGCGGCAAAGATCAAAGGGGAATATTAACTTTTAAATGAACTGTGAATGTGGTAATATCATTGTCTTTATTTCTCTTTGAATTATGTAATAAACTATCTGTAAATGGCAGAAGATGGAGCTTTTTTTTTTTTTAAACTGGTGATGCTTAGGAAATAGGCCTACTTCAAAGCCACAATGCTTCACCTATTATTTGCCTGCTGTCAAGAAGCTGCCAGACAACTATAAAAAGAACTCTGGGGCCCTGATCCTGTTATCTCTGATCTGCTTAGGCTTCATCAGGGAAAGTTTGAGTCCAAGACTTTGGTCCCCAGCTACAGTCTGGGTCATCTTGATATTGGACTATAACCTATGGAACTTATTTTGAAATAACTTTTTGCAACTCTGAAGCTTACCATCTCTCCTATGAAACTAAACTAAGAACTTTATTCATATCTGTCTATATAATGATCTTTTAACCTATACTTTCTCTTTTCTTTAATACATTTTCGTTTAGTTAATAAGAATTGGCTGTAAACGTGTATTTAGGTAAGAACTGAAATATTTATTGACCTGGTGGGTAATGTGTTTGATCCTTTGGGATTGATAGAATTTTTTATATGATGAAGATTTTTAGTAATCCTCATCATATTTGACTTGGCTGCCTGGGTGGGAGCTTAAGGCTGGATTGTTTTAAGGGAACTGTGTTTTTGGTTTCTGGGTAACCAGTGAGGTGTTGTAGAGGCTGCTTTGTTGCTAGATTGGTGAATCTAATTATTAGAAATACTATCATGTGCTGCAAAGAGCCACTTGAAGCTCCTGATCTTCAGTCTGAGTATCGCTGCTTTAAAGGGAGAGAACTATTAGGGAACATAGGCTCCAAATTTTAGCTTTTAAAATTGCATTTTAATAAATTTGAATTAAAATATCTAGTTTTTAAACTTTTCTTAAAATATTTATAAGCCAAACACTACATCACTGTGCTAGCATGAAGAATCATACTGACTGTAGACAAGATCAGAAAGTGTCCTGTCTAGTTTAATTTACTTTATGCATTTTATTCAGCTTGGCAAGTAGCATGGACAATGAAGGTGTTTGTTTTTTATAATTCTGTATTAATGAATGCAGTCAGTTTAGATCACTTCCATCTGAATATATCTATTATTACATTTTTCAACATTACTATACCTGAAAGTTGTGGGGAAAATATTTGTTTTTCAGTTAACTTTGTACACACAACAGCATTGTGTGTCTTTCACACAGCAAAAGGGAAGAGACAAAAAAGACAGGAAAATGGATTGTAAAACTAAACAAATTGGCAAGTGAAGTATCAAAGTATTTCTAATTATTTTGTAAATGGACTAAATTTCAACTTGCTATCCTTTGGTACTTTAAAAATATCAAAGAACAGATTTGATTAGCTGTCTAGCTACTGTTAAGGTGAACACTAAGGTTACTCTAAGAAAGATGTATACTCACTGGAAGGTGTTAAGAAGTCCCTTTGGTGTGAGAGCCACCATGTCAGAGAATGTATAGGCGGTGCAATAGAATTGAATAGAATAATAATCTTCCTGCTCCAGCATTATCTGGATCATTCAAAAAGTGCAACTGTGTCCATCCAAGCAAACTAAAAATAGGATCAGTTTTTCATCTTACAGTACACAAGCAAAATGTGGGTGAAAAAGTAGCAAAAAATCAATTTTAACATGTTTTATAAGTTTGTGTGCTTAGTTGGCTGCATTGCCAATCATGAATGAATATTAGGATTTTATTTCAAGAGTTATGGCAATAATTATACATACATTTGCTTAACCCTTTTCTATTAAGAAATCCATATTTAAAATAAATTTAAAATATGTATTAGTCTTTATCCTTACACATTGCAGTAATTTCATAAGCAATAACTTTTAAAACCAGTAAATAAGCAGTTAAGAGACAGAAGAGAGCAGTTTTTGTAAAACACATTTATTTCATAACATTCTCTCTCTTTTTACATGTGTTACTAATTAAAGTGTTTTTAAGAATTTTTCAAAGTCCTTTACTGAGGCCTTGGCAACCTCTGTACAAAACACCTCATCGGGCATGGATACTAGTTTGTCCAGAGAGATGTAGCTGGGCTGTGCTGGGTCATACTGTGCTCTTCCCAAGAATGTAAGAAACATATGTCTTTCTTTGACTCGTAATAGCTTTGAATTGAAAACCTAGGAAACAAAAGAAAAGGTTGAGTTTTATAAGCTTCAGGCTCTATAAGTACATCTAAAACTAAAAGTTTTGCAACTAAAAAGTTCTGAATAAAAATGAAAGTTTTGCATCTTCCCCCTTCATTTTTCGAAACCATTCCTCATTAAGTATATGAGCCAGATCCTACATTACACTCGATTTTATTTTTAAATTAGCACTGTTGGAATTAAACAAAGAATCAATAAGTGATGATGAATCTCTAGAAAGTAACTTCACACAGTGGATTCCATTTATTAGCAACTGCTTGGTTCTCAGCAAAATGTTGTCATTATCTGGAAGTTGCCAATAAGTAGAAGGTAGGTTTGCAGAGCTGCAGCCAGGGAAGAAAGCATTGGGACATGCCTTCCCTGCCTGCAGCACTGCAAGCCTGTCTGCAGCTGGTGCATGCAGGATGAAGCCCAGAGAGCACATGGAGAGGTACCATGCCTCCCCATGGACTCCCAGTGCCTTCACTCCCCATGGAAAACCCCGACATTTGGACTGTAACCTCCCTTGCCCTACCCACAACCTCCCTTCCCAGTCTGCAGCGCCAGGACTCCTGCAGGGGCTTCCCCAGTGGGCAGGGATGCAAGCGCCCCAGACTGTTAACTCCTGTGAAGGCAGGGGGCTGCCACCAGAGAAGGAAGCTCTTTGATGTGCTAAGCCTGGGACTTTAGTGCCAGGTCAGGATGCACCCTGGAGAGCGCAGGAAGAGGTACCGCACAGCCCTAGGATTTCCTTCCCTGGCTGCAGCCCTGCAAACTTGCCTATGGATGGGGCCCTTATTCCAATCAATCAATTAAATAAAAAAATAGTAAGCAACATGCCTATTACCAATATCCAAATCCCATTAATATTAAAGGTAATGGGATGGAATCAGCTCCCATTAACTGAAAATTATTAACATTGGGTTTGCTATTAAGCAGCATCCCCTGTATATGCTAACCCATAAATCAATGGTACTTTCTAACCTGGAATACTGTGTTCAGTTCTAGTCAGTCACCTTATTTAAAAAAAGGTGATAGCACAAATGGGGGTTCAGAGATAAGCAACAAGAATGATTGCAGGCAAACAGAAGCTTCCATGTGAAAAGAGATTCAGACTAGAATTGTATCTTAGAAAAGAGACAAATAAGAGGGGACGAGGACATGATCCAGTACAAAATAATGAATGGTAGAGTGGTGGTAGATTAGGTACAGCTAGTCACCTTTTATAATGCAGAACCAATCGGCTATACGAAACTGATAAAAGGTAGTTTATTTCATACAGTACACAATTAGCTTGTGGAACTCATTTTCACAAAATAACACTGAGGCCAAGCGGTCGATAGGATTCAAATAGGGATTGGGCATTTATATGGATAAGGTATCCAGAGTTATAGCAGTACGGATTAAAAAACAAACTCAAGAGTTTTGGGAGGAATATAATTCCTCATGCTTCAGAGCATCACTCAACTTCTTTAAGGGGAGTAAAGAAACTACCTGGGGGCAGATTATCCAGAACTGCTGACTGCAGGGCTTCTTCCACTTTCCTCTGAAGAGGCTGGTATTGGTATGGTATTCTTACTCTGGCCACTCTTGGAGACAGGAGTGGGGAGAGATAGCTCAGTGGTTTAAGCATTGGCCTGCTAAACCCAGGATTGTGAGTTCAATCCTTGAGTGGGCCATTTAGGGATCTGGGGCAAAAATCTGTCTGGGGATTGGTCCTGCTTTGAGCAGGCGGTTGGACTAAATGACCTCCTGAGGTCCCTTCCAACCCTGATATTCTATGATACTGGACTAGATGGTCACTAGTCTGTTCTGGTATGGCAGTGCCTATGTTCCTGCCCCCCAAAAACTTACCATCTAAATAGGACATGGCACTAAGTGGGGATCAGAAACAGACAATAAGGGAATAAGAAGGAAGAGTGTGACAATTAAGACTATTTTAATGGTTAATAAAAATGTCATTTTTTTCTCCCCTCACTTCTCATAAACAAGATGACAAATAGAGAATTTTTAGGAGAAATCTGAATGAGGCAAAGGAGGGGCTTGGTGAAAGATTTGGGGAGGCCGTTCCCAGCATAAGGGGTAGCATGAAAGAAGGAAAGGAGATGTGAGAGAACAAGAGGCATGAAAGCTGATGATATTGGCAGAATGGGGAGGGCAGAGAAGACACAAAGAGAAACCAGGTTAGAGATCGATCTATCTTCTTTCATATGGCATTGCAATGCTTTTTTGTCATTGGATAAGTGAAGACATCAGTCTTCTGTTTGCATAGTAGCTTGGTCAGGTAATCAGATGTTGCAGTGGAGAGAGGCCCCTTCTACACTGAGTTGGAAAACAGAGATATAAGCCAATGTTTCAATGTTTGCCCTGAAAAGGGCCATTTCACTGAAGATTGTCACTTGAGTTGCTTTTCGGACCACAAGGCTGTCAATGGTGTTCGGTCGCCATGTTGATGGCTCTAATCATGCTGAAGCACGGGTAGGACCACATGAAGGTTGCCATCTTCCTCCCTAGAGAGTATCATGGATGAATGATGAAAGGCCTTAAAAGTAAAGACATGACACTTAAATATTATGTGCAGCACAATGGTGAGGCTGTGAAGCGTCTTAAGAGGGGGATGAAGTAGTGGAAGCAATGAGTGAAAAAAGGGATTTTGGATGGACTAAAAGTGCGTGCTAAATAGATCTGAGAGAAGGAGACTGTAGTAGTCCAACCAGGAGCTAATTAGGGTGTGGACAAATAATCTGGTCATCAGGACAGAAGGAGCAGATTTTTGCACATGGCCTATATGTTGTTGGGGGGGGGGGGGGAGGGAAGCATCAAAGATAAGCCCAATTATAATTAAGGCTGCAATTTAGTCTCAGCGGTCACAGAATCTGTGACTTACAAAGACCTCCGTGACTTCAGCTAGCGCCAGCTGGGAGCTGCAGGGTCCCCTGCCGCCTGCGGAGGCAGGGAGCTGTGGGCGAGCCCCGCAGCTACCGCAGGTGACAGGGGGAGCACTGCAGCTCCTGGCCACCAGGGTGGCAGGAGGGATACGCCACTACCAGCTGCTGCGGGCGGCAAGGGGGACCCAGCAACAGGAGGAATCCCTGCTGCTCACAGCCACCCCGGGCGGCAGGGGGGATCCACACTGCTCCCATGCACCATGGGTGGCAGGGGTGATCCACCGAGCTCTCGGCCACCACAGGCGGCAAGAGGGAACCCCAGAGCTCCCGGCTGCTGGGGGGGGTGGGGTGGGGAGAGGAGGAGGAGGAAGAGAGGCCAGGCCCTCCCCCCTAGGCTACCCATTTTGTCATGGGTATTTTTAGTAAAAGTCAAGGACAGGTCACAGGCTTCTGTGAATTTTTCATTATTGTCCATGACTTTTACTAAAAATATCGGTGACAAAATCTTAGCCTTAGTTATAATCCTAGGTGGCAGGGAGGATGGTGGCATCAATTGTTGTGGAAAAGAGGTAGCTGAGAGGGCTTGGTAAGAAAGTTTGTGTGTTCGGTTTTGCATGAGGCTTGAAATGGTGATGATCCATTATCTAAAATGAGATGTTAGAGAGACAAAGATGAGACTCAGCTGCTGGAGACAGTTTATATTTGTGAATCATCAGCATAAAGGCAATAGTTAACAGTGAGTGCATGGGCCCCACCAAGGATAGAGCACAGGCGGAAAAGTTGATGTGTCAAAGAACTGAGCTTTCAGGGATTCACAACAGACAAAAAGCCTTCAAAATGTACGCAGAAAGAATGGCTAAACATGTAGTTAGGAGAAGAACCGAGAGAGATGGAGTCATGAACCTAAGGGATGATGTGAATAGTACCAAAGGCAGGAAGATGAATATGGAGATAAACACTGAGGCCATTGGACTTAGTGTTAGAGCAGTGGGTCTCAAACTTTTCTATTGGTGACCTCTTTCACACAGCAAGCCAAGTGTGACCCCCCCTTATAAATTAAAAACACTTTTTTACATTTAACACTATTATAAATGCTGGAAGTGAATGTTGAGAGGGAAGAGTGGAGATACAGGCAGTAATGGGAGGTCACACGAGATTTTGTCATTTTATCTTGGGGGGAAAAAATGGTCATCAAGATCCTGGATGGAGGGAGAGACACAGAGAAGAATCCTCCCCAACAGTCTGTTAGTTTACCTTTTTGTTTGGTCTTGACTTCTTAAGATTAGCCATCCCATGGCTTTTACTTCAAGATTTAGAATGTTAGACTCAGTGTCATGGCTACAATCATTTAATTCCTTCTTAAACTGCCCTTTGCAGGTTTAAATTGCACGTTTTTCTTGTAAAAAGTTGCCATGTTCCACTCAGAGATGACTGCATTTCAGCAGTGGGTAAAGTAAACCCGAAATATACTGTTTATTTTTAGGATGAAAGAAAATGTAAGGCAGTAGAAAAAAAGTTAATCAGGAACTCAATTATTTGTGCAATACACCTCAGTAAAGATTTTAAGAAGTCAAAGAAGTACACTGATGTGTGAAGACATTTTGTTGCTTGCCATATACATTCTAAAGGCAATACAAGAAATTACATTCAAGCTATTTAATTATATTAAACTTCTGCCAGCTAAAATACTTAACTTAGAAACAGAGCAAATCTGAAAGAAGTCTTTGCGAGAACTGCATTTTTAGAACTAGTTAAATACCTGATGAAGAGGGTTTGGATTTTTTGGATTGGATTTTCCAATAATTTAGATTGAACTTTCTCCAGTGTCCTTCCTATTTCCCATGAAAACCTTAGGTCCAGTGGTACTCAGAACTCAGTGGTTCAGGAGCCAAATTAGCGATTAACATTACCCAAAAGAACCACAGTAGTGTGAACTCATTGTTTCATTTACTATTTTTATATGTATATATTATTCTCACAACAAAATGACCAAGTATTCCACAATAATAATATAGTGAAAGCATCCTGATTGGTTAATAATTAAATCACAGTGTTTTAGTATCATGTGCTGCAAAGGGGAGACATTAAAGAACCACTTGCAGTTCCCAAGCCTCAGGGCACGTCTTCAGTACCCACCGGATCGGCGGGTAGCATTCGATCTATTGGGGATCGACTTATCGCGTCTAGTGAAGATGCGATAAAAATCGATCCCCGATGGCTCCGCCGTTGACTCCGGAAATCCACTGCGGCAAGAGGTGGAAGCGGAGTCGACAGCGGCGTGGCAGCGGTCAACTCGCCGCCGTCCTCACAGCCAGGTAAGTCGACCTAAAATACACAACTTCAGCTACGCTATTCACGTAGCTGAAGTTGCGTATGTTAGGTCAACTCCCCCCCTCCATAGTGTAGACCTAGCCTCAGTCTGAGTATCGGAGGTGCAGATGATGAAGGCTCCAACAACAGTGTTCAGTATAGCAGGCACTTATCTATATTGTAAATCACCCAGTAGAGGTCACCACTGTCATAACCATAGAAAACAAGATTATTATGTTCACTGGACCAAGGAAGAAAAAAGTACTAAATGAGCTCCCAAACTGAAATATTTAGCACAACTTCCTGTTGCTCCACTGAACTAATCATGAGTGAATTATTACTGATAAAAATTGTTCAAATTTAAGCAAAGCCCCAAACTACTTTTTGCTGCCAGAGATCACTTGAAGAATCCATGTGGATTCTGGCGGTTGTATAATTTTGCCCTCAGTGCTAGCTCAGTGAAGGAAATCAACCTGCTTGTTTTGACGGCAATTACACTTTAACCTACAATTCTTAAATCTCTTACTTGAGGGAATTTAGTAAGGATGTGGTGGGGAATGCCCATTACATTGTGCAGGTAGTCAAAAGTCTCTGTTAGCTTCCTTTTGTTTGCAGTTAAAATCTTGGGGATTTGCGATACAATATGCTGAATTTCATTACGTCGAAAACCAAGTTCAACCTGGCACACCTGAAAAAAGAAATAATAAATCAGCTACGATAATTTGATTTTTCTTAACACATCACTGAAACTTGTTATATTTAAAAAAAAAAAAGTTATCTGTACTACTAAGATATCGCAATCACTGGTCATCTAGCTGTGGGTATCTAAACTATCGCGACCACCATGTTTAGACTGTAAACTGCTTAGGGACAGAAACTGAGTTGCTTTATGTTATAGAACCACCATGAACACTGATGGTGTTCAACAAAAAGGATATAAACACACGTGATCTGGTAGGTTGCTGAATAATAAAACTTTTGCACTTTCATACTACAGCACAATCAAACTGAGGATCTCAAAGCACTTTACAAAAAAATAAATTTAATCTTATCTCAGGTCAGGTAGGAAAGTTGTTATCCCATTTCACAGATGAGGAAACTAAGCACAGAGATCAAAAGATTTGCCCAAGGTCACACAGTAGGTCTGTTGTAGCGCCAAGTGAACATCCCAAGTGATTTAACTGTATTCATACTTACATTCTCAGGTTTTTTTTAATTGTACAGTACCTCCTCACTTAAAGTCGTCCCAGTTAACACTGTTTCGTTGCTGATCAATTAGAGAACATGCTCGTTTAAAGTTGCGCAATGCTCCCTTATAACATTGTTTGGCAGCCGCCTGCTTTGTTCACTGCTTGCAGAAAGCACAGCCCATTGCAGACGACTGGTCGGGGCTTAGAACCAGGATGGACTGGCAGTCCCCCCCCCCCCCTTCCCATCAGCTCCCTGCTCCCCTAAGTTCCCTGTGCGGCAGCTGCCCAGCAGGCTATCAATTGTCAGGCAGTTTAGCTGTCCCTCCCCCCACTGCCATATGCTGCTCTTGCCCTCTGCCTTGGAGCTGTTTCCAGGAGCCTCCTGCTTGCTGTGCAAGGAGGGAGAGGGGAGAAGAGGGGTGCTAATCGTCAGGGTGTCCCCTTCCCCCCTGCTCCTGCCCACCACTTACCCCATCTCCACAGAGCAGGAGAGGGGACACAACAGGGCTCAGGATGGGAGGGAGCTTGCTGGCAGCAGCTGCTGTCTCAACTTGCTGATCTACTTAAAAAGGCAATGTACTTAGAGTGGGGTCAGCGTACTTAAAGGGGCAATGCGCATCTCTCTCTCTCTCACACACACACACACACACACAGGGTGTAGCTGTGTCTGTCATGCTGTCTCCCCTCCCCCCATTTGTGCAGTCTTGTAGAGCGTGAGGCTACATGAACAATGTGTTAACCCTTGAGGACTCAGCCTAGTGCTAATTCATCATTTAGCAGTAAGGCATTCCCTGGGAAATATCCCACCCTCTTACTTCCACCTCAACCAAGCTTCACAATCATCATTGTTGCATACAGTATTAAATTGTTTGTTTAAAACTTAAAGTGTGTGTAGTCTTTTGTCTGGTGGAAAAAATTTCCCTGGAACCTAACCTATTTACATTAATTCATATGGGGAAATTGGATTCACTTAACATTGTTTCGCTTAAAGTCGCATTTTTCAGGAACATAACTACAACGTTAATCGAGGAGTTATTGTATTAACTATAAAAAGCAACAGAGGGTCCTGTGGCACCTTTAAGACTAACAGTTAGGTGGACCCTCTGTTGCTTTTTACAGATTCAGACTAACACGGCTACCCCTCTGATACTTGTATTAACTATGTCTGCCATCCCAGGCCTATGACCCACAATTTCATTAACAGTCATCCTTTTATGCCTCCACCTCCATCCTGATTAGTGGTTGATGACACAAGGGACAACAAACCAAAGGAAACACAAGAAACAATATTTCTTCTGATAGCCTGAGAAGGTTATTGGTTGGGTGATAAGGGGTGAACGAAAATAGAGGGAAATAGTCAGACTTACCTCCAGAAATACTATCCCTGCACAATATAACCACCTCCACTTGCCCAGAAGCAGAATTCCAAGGCTGGGTCTACCCTACAGACTTATATTGGTATAACTACATTGCTCAGGTGTGTGGATTTTTTTGTTTATCCACACTCTGAGCAATGTAGTTATACCAACCTAACTCCCTTTAATATTCTTGGATGGAGATTTTCTGGGCTCCCTGATTTAGTCCCAATAAACTGTTTGAGTTTGACTTCCACCTCAGACGTAGTAATTTCTACATCCATATCCTCGTTTCCATTAGCCACCCTGCCGCTGCCGCTAAGATCTTCATTAGCCTTATTAAAAACAAAGGCAAAATATTTGATTTGGTGTTCGGCCATGCCTAGATTATTTTTAATCTCACACACCATCCTCAATGTTTAGCGGTCCCACTTCTTTCCTTTTCATTTTATTTATATGGCTATAAAACTTTTTATTATTGGTTATAATTCCCTTTGGAAGGTCCAACTCTGCTTGGTTTTTGTCAGTTCTCACTTTATCCCTACACTTTCTGACCTCCAAGAGGTAGCTTTCCTTGCTGATCCATCCCATCTTCCATTCCTTGTAGGCTTTCTGCTTTCTTTTAATCACCCGTTTGAGATGCTTGCTCATGCAGGTTGGAGGGGTGGATGTCTGTTTACCTGGCAGCAGAGCTGCTGGCCAGAGTGGTCATCTAGGCACTGTGGGATATCCTCTGGAGGCTAAAAGCTGTGTAAACAGGAAGAACGTGTCTTCACTTGCACATCACCACAAAAGCATCACTGGTAAGAGCTGTACACCTCTCGTGGAGGTGGTTTTCTTTTTGCGATGAAAAGTCTGAGTTTTACTGCAAAAAGTCATTGGCAAGTGTAGACGCTCCCATGGGTTTTGTGCAAAAAAGGGACTTTTTCCGCTTTAAATGGCAAGTGTAGACATGCCCTCTGTCTTATCCATTCCCTCGCTTCTAATTTTTTTTACAGTAAATCTCATCATTAATATACAATGCTACTCCACCACCTGTGTCTTTATTTCTCTTTCCTAAACAGCACATACCCTTCAATACCAGTACTCCACTCATGACTACTATTCCACCATGTTTGTTATCCCTATATATCTGGTTTCACTTCCTGCACTAATAGTTCTAGTTCCTCCATTTTGTTACCCAGGCTCCTGGCATTACTGTAGGAACATCTTTTTATTGTCGCTGCTTAGCTTCACCGACATTCCTCACCCAACTGGGTACACAAATCTATTGCCAGTATTGCCTACCTGACTGGTAGCTTCATTGGTATTGGCACTATTTTTTCTTTTAATGTCCATTCTCCTACCCACTGCTGTTCCTTTATCCATTGTTGTATCCTTTCTTGATTTTCCTCCTTCTCAATGTTAAAATCAGCTGTGGAGATTACATGAGCATACCCCAACTATCTCCCCTGAGTTTCTAGTTTAAAGCTCTTGTAATCAGTTTTGCCAACATCCATCCCAGAAGTTTATTTCCCTCACTACTCAGGTGGAGTCCACCCCATGAGAACTGTCCTCTGTCCATGAATGCCTCCCAACGGTCAAACATCCCAAAGCCCTCCTTCTATTACCACTACCTGAGCCATCAGTTGATCATTATAATCTTGTCTCATCTTCATTCTCCTCTAGGGACAGGTAGAATGTCACTGAAGATCACCTGAGCCTCCATTTCTTAAGCGTCTTCCCCAGCCTGGCAGAGTCTCCCTTGATACGTTCCAGCAAGCATTTAACTGCATCATTTGTTCCCACATGAAAGACAATCAGTGGATCCTTTCCTGCTCCCATTAGGATCCTCTACATCCCATATCTTAGCTCCTGGCATACAGTACACCCTTCTGTTCTCTAGATCAGCTCTGGTGACAGGCCTGGGTCTGGGGACTCCCTGCTAAGAAGAACAATCACATAGACCTCCATTTCCTGCTGATAGAGTGATTCTCCAGCCTTCCTCCTGTTCTTTTTGGATGCAAGTCCTCTTGTCTTTTATTCTCCCTTACAATCTTCTGCAAGTCATCCTGTATCCTTCCTGGGGCTCTGAACTCTGGGTATCTCCATTGACTCTTCCCCTCTTCTTATAGGACTAGCCACTCTTCTCTTCTTCCTTGCCCTCCCACTTTCAGTTACTGCCTGTCATGCCCCTTCTTCATTCACCAACTCCGCAAACCTGTTCCTGAGCTCTATTTCTCCTTCACTAGCTGGTCTTTTCCTTTGCCTGGTTCTTGTAGTCACATGCTTCCTCTGGCCACTTTTCTCACCCAGTAATCTCCCCTTACAGTTCTTCAGTCCAGCTTCATCTGCAAGTCTTGACTTTTCCCTTCAGCCTGCTCTTGCCTTCCCTCCATCATCTGCTCGAATCCTCTTCGAAACTCAACCATAGTTTCCACCTGCATCTCCAAACTTCAGATCTTCTTTTCCATCAGCTCTACCAGGTGGCACTTCATACAAACAAAGGTCTTTTCAGGTATCCGCTCCAGGATCGTGTTCATCCTGGAGCTTCCACATCCGGTCATCTTCATTGTCTCTTCCATTGCTTGGTTGATTACCACTGCTGCCTCTGTATCTGTCACAGCCTTCCCACCTAAAATCCTGCCAATCTGACTGGGGGGAATGGAGTGGTGTCACCTTCCTCCGCAGCATGGGACACAGGTCACTTGCAGGTTTAAACTAGTGTAAATGGTGGATTCTCTGTAACTTTAAGTCTTTAAATAATGATTTGAGGACTTCAATAATTCAGCTAGAGGTTAGGGGTCTATTACAGACATGGGTGGGTGAGGTTCTGTGGCCTGCAATGTGAAGGAGGTCAGACTAGATTATCATGATGATCCCTTCTGATCTTAAAGTCTAGGATTATCCCCCACCCCCCGACCATGTGGACAGTGCTATGTCGACGGGAGAAGCTACTGTCTCTCAGGGAGGTGGATTAATTATGCCGATGGGAGAAACTCTCCTGTCAGCTGAGTAGCATCTTCACTAAAGTGCTATAGTGGTGCAGCTGAGCCGCTGTAGCACTGTAGACAAGCCCTTACTGAGGAGACAACTTAAGAAGTGGGGGTGTTCTCATGAAAAACTGGATGCTCCTCAATCCTGTGAAGCCAGCCAGCTCTGCAACAGACTGAACTTTTTTGGGAGAAAAACTACTTTATTAGACAGGAAAAGTAACTACTATTAAGTGCAGACCAAGGGTTTCTTTGATTTTGTTTTGTATTGTATTGTAACCTTTTGTTTCCATCACTTCATCTTGTTTTTAGTAGACTTTCTCCTTTCTTAAATAAACCTTCTGTTTTACTAAAGTTGTGTTTATACAGGAGTGGTGATTTAAGGTAAAACTAGTAAATGGGGATACACTGCTCCTTTTGGGGCAGAGGACCTGGCATTTCTGTGATTAACTAGTGTCATGGGCTGGATACCACAGGGGAATGCTTCAGACTGTGCAACTCAGATGCACCAAATCTGCAAGGCAAAAAACAGGGCTAGTATAGCCCAGAGAAGAGTACTTGGGTGGCTGAAAGGCTGGTAGTGTTAAGGAGCTAATACCCAGCTAGGCACAGACAAGACACCCTCATGGCAGAGGCAGGAGGACTTTCAGTCCCGGGTGCCCTGAGAACCATCAGACCATCTAACAATTGTCCGACGGAAACAACTCTTGTCCACTACCAACCTAGGCTGGATTTGAACTACTGATCTAAAGTTTCATAGATTCTAAAGCCAGAAGGGACCTCTGTGATCCTCTAGTTTGAACTTCTGTATAACACAGACCACAGAACTTCCCCAAAATAATTCCCAGAATCTCTCTCTCAGAAAAACAAACAAGGAGTCCGGTGGCACCTTAAAGACTAACAGATTTATTTGGGCATAAGCTTTCATGGGTAAAAAACCTCACTTCTTCAGATGAAGTGACTCTCCATGCATCTGAAGAAGTGAGGGTTTTTTTACCCATGAAAGCTTATGCCCAAATAAATCTGTTAGTCTTTAAGGGCCACCGGACTCCTTTTTGTTTTTGTGGATACAGATTAACCCGATACTTCTCTCAGAAAAATATCCCATCTTGATTTAAAAATGGTCAGTGATGGAAAATCCACCACAACTCTTGCTAAATTGTTCCAATGGTTAATTACTATCACCATTAAAAATGTACACATTATTTCCAGTCTGAATTTGTCTAGCTTCATCTTCCAGCCACTGGATTGTGTTATACCTCTTTCTGTTAGACTGAAGAGCCCATTATTAAATATTTGCTGCATATATAGGTACTTATAGACTGTAATCAAGTCTGCAAGATTAAAGACTATCTCACTTGCAGTCCCTGAATTATCTAGCCTTCAGGGGATTTATTTCCACAGTATTACTAGATTTAATTAGTGACTAATCAGAACTGTTTCTTCCCATCCACAAAGCTGAGGACAGCAACACTATGTACTTCATTAGACAGACAGACACAAACTTGGGCTTTTCAAAAACATTCATTGCGACACATTACTTGCACGGATTGGGGATTCAAAGTTCATTAAAAAGAAAGTGCTATTAATTGAAACAATCTGCTCCTTTCCAAACCTCCTCCCTCACCACACCCCTTCCAGATTGGCAGATTTCCAATGGTCAGGAGTTTCAGAGCAGCTATTCCAACTCAAAACAATAGATTTTTATTCATTTATGGATTATATGGTAATAGGATTTCTCAAATTGAGTTACTGCACATCATGCTGTTGGCCTGGCTGGTGTGACAGCACAATAATTAAAGCAATACACAACTTACATTTTCAAAGGGGAAAGAAGTCCTTATGGAATTGCAAGTTATTTATCCAACAATTGTTAATAATGACCATCTGCTATCAGATAATAGGTGTCAAATCCACTTTTTGGCAGCTCAGCTTCCTACCAAGAGAAGATAATCAGCTGCATATTTCTTGCTCCTAAATCCTCAGGGATAATTACTATATTTTTTGCCAGCTTGGGTTAAGAAAAGATAGTGGCCCAATCTTTCACTGTTTACTCAGAAAATGATACCTGTTCATGTCAACAGGACTTTTAACTGAGTAAATTACGCCCAGAGAATCCTCTAAGTCCAAAATTTTAAAAAACCAAAACAAAGTGCTATTGCACATGTGCTCTGAAACCTGAATGTTAAAGACCAAAACAGTTTTACTAGAAAGATCCTTAAAGTGGTTTTAGATGTACATATAAATACATTACCTCCTGTGTGGAATTTACATCTAAGGAATTTTAAATCTGTATTTTAATTAGCATAGCTATACGATATATTGACTTATGAGATGGTTTTTAAGTTTACCTGCCAATTTTCTTTTATGGGCTCAAGACTGCCAGTCAGTAGCCTTGGAAGACGAACTACTAAATCCCGGGTCTATAATTTAAAAATGGGAAAGATTATTGTTATTGAAACCACAACTGTTAGAAATCCATCCATGTAAATCAGATACATATTTTAAATTCACAAACTTTTTTTTTATTTTTACACACATATGCTCCTGAATTTCAACTCTAGTCTGAGGAAATTAATTCTTTCATTTGAAAATTCATTGTATCTCCAGCACCAGGATTAGAGAGTCTGAAGAAAAAGGAAAAAATAAGAGGAAAGGTACTAATAAATAGCTGGAGTCAAATTTCACCATTCAAAAAAGAATGGGATTGAAAGGTATGGCGAAACAGCAGGAGGATGGGATTAAAATAGGCCTATGGACAAAGGCATATTGAACTCCATATTCTTCGACAGTTCTTAAGAGTTGTTCTTTTGTTAAGATACCCAGTCAGTTTTGAAACATTAAGGTGCTGGTCGCTGTATGGACTTTATCACCTGGTACACTTTATTTCTCCACCATAGTCTCCTAAAGACTTTTAGCAGCATATCCTTTTTCTATGTTGTTATCATGAGACAAATAAGAATTTAACCACCAATCAGAGACATGTGTGACACATATCATCGTGGTTTTGTACTATTTGGATTTTCTTCCCCTTCCCACCACTCTCAAGGCTCTATTCCAGTTATCTTTCTAGCCAAAGAGCAGAGGACACCCTTTGGAGGCTGATAATTAAGGAGCAGCCGTTGAATGAAGTAATTAACTCAACTCCTACATGCTTCAGAAGACTGAATGGACTGATAATGCCTTGAAGACCATAAAGAAAGGGACCATGCATCTAATCTGGTCTCCTGTGCAACCATGCAGAGTACATCCAATAGGTTTCTGGGCTAAGCACAGTGTTAGGAGGTTATGCTGGTATGGTATTTGTATACTATATGATGTACTTAAGGCCCTCATTATATTGCAGCATTTTAAAAAAAGATGAAGTCAGTTGTTTTATTTATTGTTTTAACAGTAGGATCAATCCTCTGATGCTGCATCAGATGATAAAGCTGTATACGCATTTGACACTGTTCACAGATATACTGCCTTCAGAGGCAGTATTTTGGGATCCTTAGTGATAAAGATTCAAGCTACCTACCTGGGGGAGTTAAAGTCATGACTTCAGCAACAGCATGAGAATGACAATCAATAACCTTGCACGTACACTATAGAAGTATTTTGAGGTTATCTATGGGCACCTATATTTCAAGTCTAGCCTACTTTCACTAACAAAATACATAAGTATGTAGGGGTATATTACTTACTTTTTGCACACTTAGTCCAAGTTCTTTTTGGAAGAAACCCAACCTATTATCCAATCTTTCCACCGAAAAAGACAGTAAAAACGGAGCTCTCGAGACCATCCGTGCAACTGCTTCCTTACCAAATTTTTTTGATTTTAGGTAAGCCACTCTAGGAAAGAGCAAACAATCAGTGAACATTTATTGCCTCCATATATTCAACTAGTTGCTCAAATTCCTCAGTGATACCTGGCAAACAGACATGTTTTAATATTAACATACAACCCTGCCAGAAATAATTAGGGGGGGAAAGTCTGCAGTTATCATAAAAGCAAAATACCATCCCTTCCAATTAACTACAAGCAAAATATGAGAGCAAAATGTCAATACTGAAGACAGATTTTAATTCTTTCCAGCTGTACTTAAAATACAGGTTAAAATAGTTATCTGCTTAAGTACCAGCCTGTCTCACAGATTAAGAACGCACTTATACACATCAGGGCATGTGGCTATGACAATATACATTGCCTTCTGTTTATTTTAATGAAATACATTTTCATTGCTTTAGTCAAACTTAAGGACCTCAATACCATCCTCCCTTGCACAGTCCTATTATGCCAATATCACAGAAGTAGAAATACCATACAATGCCATGTATGGAGAAACCTTCCACAAAAAAGTAAATTAAGCATTTTTAGATTTGTAGAAGTTATTTTTGTTATAATAGATCTCTACTTTTGGTCATTGGCCCCAAGATTAAGTTATAAAATATCTGGTTGCCAGGACACAGAAACAGTTGATCAACAGCCTTTCAAGGGGAGCAGTGGGGACAAAAAACCTAACTGGCTTCAAGACTGAGCTTGATACATTTATGGAGGGGATGGTATGATGAGACTGCCTACATACAATGGCACGTAGCTGACCTGCAACTGCTAGCAGTAAATATCTCCATCATCTGGTGATGGGACACTAGATGGGGAGGGCTCTGAGTTACTATAAATAATTCTTTGCCAGCTGTCTTGCTGGGGGGGGGGGGGGGGGGGGGTCTTGCCCACATGCTCTAAAAGGTCTAATTGACCACCATATTTGGGGTTGGGAAAGAATTTTCCCTCGGGTCAGATTGGCAAAGACCGTTGGGGAGGGGGCTTTCGCCTTCTTCTGCAGCATTGCCAGTCTGACTGGGGAGGGGAGAGGTGTCACCTTCCTCTGCAGCATGGGACACAGGTCACTTGCAGGTTTAAACTAATGTAAATGGTGGATTCTCTGAAACTTGAAGTCTTTACATCATTATTTGAAAACTTCAGTAAGTCAGTCAGAGGTTAGGGGGTCTATTATAGGAGTGGGCGGGTGACGTTCTGTGGTCTGCAATGTGCAGGAGGTCAGACTAGATTATCATGATGGTACCTTCTGACCTTAAAGTCTATGAGTAACATTTTTATGTTTAAGACAGGTTTATTTACTCTCCATCTGCTGAAGTCAGTGAAAATGGAATTCTATTTAAATACTATATGTAGGGCCCTACAAAATGCAGTCCATTTCGGTCAATTTTAAAATTAGTCAATTTCACAGTTTCAGATATTTACATCTGAAATTTCACAGTGTTGTAACCTGGGGGGTCCCCAACCCAAGCAACAAAGTGAAATTGACCTAATTCTTGTCAGTTTGTTGCCAATAGGGTTCTAAAAAGAAAATTTTCCTATCACAATTTTACTCTGCTGCACTTCTTCCACTTAAAATTTGCTAGATACATTATTCCTTGCAATGAAACCTAGACTTCTGCCGAAACTAATGGCAGATGTCTCCCATTTTCAGAGGAAGTCTCCTATTTACCCCAATGAATGGATTGTTCAAGACCGGTTTAAATATATCATATGCTCAAAATTGCCAATCCCAAACATTCTAAAAAACACACAATGGTTTTTAAAATTTCACAATGTAAGTCAAAGGATTGTGGAGTTCTTTTTCTTTGCTTTCTCTTTGGCGAGTCATTAGGTTTTATGGTTTCAAGCTTTTCTGCAAAACCATGAGAGCCAGAAACTTACTTTAAAAACAAATTTTAAAAGTACAGCTGACATTTTCATGTGGTCACCTGACACTAAGAGCTGAGACTTTTAAGACAGACACGAACAAGACTCATGATAATCCTGTGAGAGTTGGCAACCCTGTCAGATCAGCAGTTGTATAAAGCATATTAAAGATTCAAGTCACCATTAACAGTATTTCAAAATAAACATATCTGGTGCAGCTGCACTACAGACACTGATTTGCAACTGTCAGAATTGTTATGAATTATGGAATGTTTTTACTTTTACAGTGTTTATCTCAAGTCATAAATGCCAAATCTGTTGAAACTTTTGTTTTGTTTCCTGGCAGCATGGGATCCATAACAATAAAACATTCCAGAGAGTGATGTAACCAATATTGTGTCCATCTGTATTTAAGTGTTTAGGCACAGGTGATGTTGCTTCTTTAATTCAAAGGATACATTACATATTAATTCAACATACAGCTTGCTATATCCTCTGCACTACAAACTTATTTTTAAAGTGCCATGAAAGCATTTATGAATGCTAAATAAAAGATAAACTCACTCAAATCACATGTTTAGTATATTCAAAATGAATTGGAGTGTACTTTTTTTTTTTGTAAACTTTGCAAGCCAGATGGCATTACAGGACATTCACCAAAATGAAAGTCTGACTTCACACCTGAGCTAGGTTGACTTTATCATCCTAAAGAGAGTATCTTGAGAAAATTAGAAGCAGCTGCAGACCCTCCAAAGTAAGCATACTGCAGCACAGCTCTACCTGTAAATACTGGTTTCATATTGAATGTGATATAGGTGTCTTTTCTGTACAGACATATTGCTGCTCCATGGGAAAAAGGGTATTGATCTTTTGACAGCTAGCAAGAGTGCAGCAATTACAGGTTTGTTAGCATTTCTAGTCTAAATGCTAGCTTTCAGGAATTTCTCTATTGGATAGACAGATCTGTTATGTGCAGAAGCCAGGCAGGCATAGGCAAAACCAAGTTAGGTTTTGTAAAAAGTTGATTCCTATACCAATTAAAAAAATGGGAAACTTTCTAAATAAAAAAAAAAAAAAAGCCCATTCTACTGCAGTACTAGCACAAACTTAGCACTGGGGTAGTGAACTTGGCCAGAAAGTGAAACGAACTAGTTATTTCAGCATTCAGTAACTGCCTCACCACAGTAAACAAACTGCATAAATTGGGTAAAGAAAATTAAGGCCACGTCTACACTATAAACTTTGGTTAAGGCAAGTTACATCAGCATAAAACCAAAGCACTTAGTATGTCGCTTGTGCATACTTCGCTCCTTGCATCGGCGCTATGCGTACTCATCGGGAGTACTTGTATTGATGCAGTGCGGTGCACCATTGGTGGGTATCCCAGTGTGCAACCCACCACTGTCCAGCGCACTGTCTTCTGGGAAAGTTTGGCAACACATAGTGGGGCAGAAATGAGCTGTGCAAGGATGACTGGAGCAAGGGGTCAACTTCCCAGTGGGCAACTGTCTCCATCCCACAATGTCAGCTATATCAGGGGTTCTCAACCTTTTTCTTTCTGAGGCCCCCACCAACATGCTATAAAAAATCCACGGCCCACCTGTGCCACAACAACTGGTTTTCTGCATATAAAAGTCAGGGCCAGCGTTAGGGGGTAGCAAGCAGGGCAATTGCCTGGGGCGCCACATCACAGGGGCCCCGACGAAGCTACATTGCTCAGGCTTTAGCTTCAGCCCCGGGTGGTGGGACTCAGAGCCCATGTGGGCTTCAGTCCCAAGCGATGGGGCTTTGGCTTTCTGCCCTGGACCCCAGCAAGTCTAACAATGGCCCTGCTTGGCGGCCCCCCTGAAATGTGCTCACGGCCCCCCAGCGGGCCCTGGACCCCTGGTTGAGAACCATTGATCATAATTTTCATGCCTTTTTTCAATATTCCACAGACATGTGAGGCCCTCCTCACTGTCCACCATCACTAACAGAAGCATGGAGCCTACACAGTTCTGCACTCTTGTCATGAGCACTGCAAGCACAGGACACACAATCCTCCAGTATTTGCAGAGCTGCAAGAAGAGCTGAATCAGCAGGGAACATGATGATTTCTTGGAGGACAGATTGCTGTGGGACATAGCGAGAACCAATTCAAGGTTGTTGATGGTGTTCACTGAGCAGCTGCAGATGGTGGCGCACAGCTTCTGGACCTGAGAAACAAGCACTGTCTGGTTGAATCACATTGTGATTAAGGCATGGGATGATAAGCAGTGGCTGCAGAATTTTGAGATGTGCAAGGCTACATTCCTGGATCTGTGTGCTGACCTTGCCCGAGTCCTCCAGTACAGCAAAACCAAAATGAGAGCTGCATTGACAGTGGAGAAGTGAGTGGCGATCGCACTGTGGAAACTAGCAACATCAGATTGCTACCGGTCAGTCGGGAATCAATTTGGAGTTGAGAAATCCACCATCAGGGCCATTGTCATGCAAATGTGCAGGGCTATTAATAGAGAGCCCTGCGCGGATACAAAAAATGTGTATCTGCAGTCGATCCGCGAGCTGCAAAAATTATCTGCGGACATCCACAGATTTGCAGGGCTCTACTTACCGTGGCTGGGCTGAGGCTCCAAGGCACCCCCATGCTAGAGCCCGGTCGGGAAGAGGCGCGTCGGAGTCACGGACCCTCCACCTGCCCTCAGCCGGGCGGGAACACAGCCAGGGCCTGCTTTCAGCCCTCCCCCAACCCCGGGCAGGGTGGAGGGTCCACTGCGGCTCCCCACAGCAGCCAGCCCAGCTCTTACTGTGGCCGGGCTGCGGCTCCAAGTTGCACTGTGGGGAGCCTGGGTCCCTCCACCTGCCCTGGGCAGGGCACCTGGGGGACACAGACATGTCCGGGGGCTGCTTGAGCTCTCCGCCCAGGGCAGGTGGAGGGACCCAGGCTCCCCGGGGCTGCCAGCATGGCTCTCCCCAACCCGGCTCTGGCCGGGGGCAGCTCGTAAACTGCAATTCTGCTAGGTTTAGCTATATCAGCCTAGAAAATTGAGTAAGCCATCTTAGCAGGTGGGCATGACATAGAAATCAGGCTCCTGGAAAAGGATGCGAGTAGCCCAAATCTTTCCAGCTTCTTCATTTGTTTTCTGTCCTCTGCTAGTCAGACTCACTCCCGCAAAATAGCCAGGTAGAAGAATTTTGTTGTGACTTAACTACAGTTTCTCATTCTCAGAATAATTTCAAACATGTTCCCACCTACCTAAATGTCACAGTTGTAGGGTTCCCAGTCTAATACATTTTTTTGAAATTTTGTTCTACCTTTCTGAGTAGTGGCAGACTTAGATCTATGAGACTGTAGGATTCCAACTCCCAAGGGCCCCGCACCTAGCTCCCATAGTCCCGATTACCCTCCATAGTCTGGACTGACTCTGGCACCAGCAGTCTTCTGCACAACCTCAGTTATAACTGCATCTCTCTGCTCCCTGTTTAGAAAGCTGAACTTCCTTCCTGCCTTATTTCCTGGTTCATGTAGAAGTGGCAGACATCAGTAGGTGTAGATCCCCGAACAGGTGGGGAGGCAGAAGGAAATTTGAGATGGGAATGGTGGGGGCACAGAAAAGATGGGACAACCAACAGGTTTGTAGCACAGGTGCATGGAAATTGGGTGGCTTTAGATGAGGAGGGAGGCATTGTGTGTGGATTTTTACTTAGGGTCCTGACTCCAAGCACCAGCCCATTTGAGATTTTAAAGCATTTACATGTTAGACCCAACAAAATCCCACTGTAATATTTTACCTATTTTATAGATGGGTAAATCAAAGTAGAAGGGATTGGGTTTATGTGATTATAGTTAGCAGGTATAGGATTAATGGATCTTGGGCTTGTTTCATGAAAGACCTACCTTGTCTCTAGCGCCTCCATGTCTACAGCAAGAATGTATGGATTTTGGGTCAGGAATGGCCCCAGCTGATTATCTTCTACACCCACATCCTTAAGAAACAGAAGTCTTTTTCTTATATCTTTTTCAAAATCCAGTCTCAGTAGGAGTTGGCCTGCATTTGGACGTTTTTCTACTTTGGACAAATCAACTCCTACAGCAAATAAATCACAGACACTACTTTAGTTGAATGCTTAGTTAAATGAATTATGAGGAAGAGATAAGAAACGTAAGTACATGCTACACTGCTTGTATGAAGTCTTGAATACAACTTTTGTGCATACAGACAAAATATTTTGATTGCTCAAGATATTATGGTCACAATAGCTTGTATATTCAGAAGAGAACCCAGAAAGCTTATGCCCAAATAAATCTGTTAGTCTTTAAGGTGCCACCAGACTCCCATTTCAAACAGTACTACGTTAATACACACTAGAGAAATTTTAGTGCAAGTCCGCAGGGCCTACACAGACCATTAGCACACGGCACATTAGTGAGGACTAAAATCTACAACTGTCTGGTATAGTGTAGACAAGTCCCAAATCTTTTTGGATCTCCCCTCCCACACGTCATTTTTGTATTCCATGCATTTCTTGCACTTAAAGAAGGTTGGAGGGGAAGGGAGGATGAGATCACCTTGACTTCAGGCATCTTTCTTTTTCAATTTGAGGTTTTTTTTGAGAGAGTCACGATTTTCCCCATTTCTCCCACCCTGCCTCTCTTAATTTTTCTCACTTTTAGGGCCCTGCATGATGGTAACTTTCCTTCCTACCAAGAAGGAAAAAGTTGCAGCTTCTCCACAGCCAGTTTCTTCAGTGAGCCCAGAGGGATGGAGGCTGCTAGAGTACAGCAAGGTGTTCCCTACCCTCAGGAGCTGCAGGTGACGCCCTCTCAGTGCTCCTAGCTTGTGCTAGATCAACAGCTGAGGAACACAGATTCTGTCCCAAACTAACATACATTGCTGGTAACCCACATGAACAGCCTCTACTTGTGTTCATTTGTCCTACATCTCTCCCCTCTACCTTGGATTGTGCGTTGCTACACCTACAAAATTATGATTTGCAAGTTTACTGCTAAGTCAGTAAGATCAAAATATAAACTAAGGACTATTCAACACACCAAGCACAAATAATCTGCCTAAACATCATTACACTTACCCAAAAGCACTAATTTGCTCAGAGTTTCTGAACGATCAACATAATCTCTAAGTGTGAAAGAACCAAGGGGAAGGGGTGGCTCAGCGACAATCTGCACAGCTTCTTCTTCAGAGATCTCCTCCAAAGCAGATGAAGGTGGTGTATCTTCCCAAACTAGAATCCATTAAGAAGAGAAATGTTAATAGATTTTCTTGACAAACTGTCAGAATTTCCAGTACCTTCCCAGTATGTCTCAAGAACTAGAAGTTAAAGTATTTTCAAAATATGATTTTACTAATGTTGTTGCTTTTACTTGTTTAGGTATTTCTTCTGTGAGGCAACTCTGATTACCAGGCAACAGGAAACATAATTAGCTGTAATGTGATGAACTCAAAGGACCAATTCTTTCCCTAGCTCAGCCAGGACTTCCTGCTAATCCCGCAAAAGCTTTTTTGCATGCTTAACTTTAAGCATCCAAGTGGTAATATCATGTGCTTAAAAATAAGCATGTGTGTAAGTATTAGCAGAACTTTACAGTGCAACATGGGCAAGTCACTCAATCTTTGCTTCAGTTCCCCATCAAATATGGATAATATCAGATCTCTAGCCGGTGAAGCACAATTAATAGTTGGAATGTATCTTAAGGTCCTTGGATTGATGCTGCTGTAGTAACATCACCAAAAAGCTTCCTAATAGTGAGATCTATTGAATTATATAGAAGTCACACAAGGGAAGTTGTAAAAGCCACATCAATTGAGACATTTAAATTTATAAGGGCCTGGAGAATATTAGCACACCTCTTTGCAACAGCCCTGTAAGGTACAGAACTACTGTTATCTCTGTTTAACAGATCAGGAATTTAGATACAGAAATAGTGACTTACCCAAGACTGCACACAAAGTCTATAGCAGAGTTGGGAACTGAACCTATACATCCTGATTCCCGGTCTAGTGCCTTAACCACAAGACAATCCTTCTTCTTACTTCAGATTTTTTTTTAAACCTACTCTTGTTACAGTAATTTGTTGTCTGTCTTGAAACGAGTTAGAAAAACACTTTTTTCCATTTTGTACACTTGTCAGCATTTCTCACATACTCTGTTTCAAAGTTTCTCCAGTTGTGTGGGTCTTTCACACAACAATAAGGGAGAAACTTCTTTTTTGTTAGTTTTTAAAGAAAATAAAACTGAAAAACTACAAAACTGGCATGGACATTCGGGACTAGTGGAGTCCCTGAAACTGTATCTATTTAGGAGCTATGAAGTGGATGGTGTGTCTCTCTAACAAGGTTCTATGTGTCAACACTTCAATTTTTCAGTAGTGATAGTTTTAGCATAAACATCCAGCTAGTGTGCATAGCCAGTGTGGCTAGACAGAATAAAAGGTAGAGTTATAAGTTATATCGTCCATCTGCCACTGTAACTGCAGAATTGTTCCTCAGATTTTCCCATACTTTGTAGAGTCTAGTTTTAAATGCCCTGAAAGTTGAGACATGGCCTCTAGCACCTCTATTCCACAGTCTATACAGAACTCTCACTGTTATAGGGTTTTAGATGATTTTTCAGCAGAAGTTTCTCTTTTCTCCATTTCATCCTAATATACCTATCTGCACTTCTGGGACCAATTCAGCCCTGGCATAAACAGACAAAACTCCATGGAAGTTGGAGTACCTCACAGAGGGGTTGTAGGGCTTAATTAATGTCTAAAAACACAAAGTCCTGGTCTATGCTAGAAAAGGTACATGTTGCTCGAGAATACATATGTGAGTTGCACATCGTATGGGTCACTAAACAGCTTGCTACACTTCCACCTATTTACACCTCTGACTGCAGAATCTCTACTTTGATACACTCTGGATGAAAGCCGACTCATCTAAACCAGATTTACACCCTCTTTGCACTACAGTCACGGAGGATCCAATCCTTCTCAGTTGTACATGGGGTTAGCTGCAAGTGTAGGCCAGACAAGTCAACACAGTTTAGGAAAATCACTTTTTCTAGCATTCCCCATTTGCAGAAGGAGAAAATGGTTTGCCAAAGGACACAAAAAGGAGTCTTTGCCAGAACCAAACTAAAACTCAGTTTCTTGGCTCCTGGTACTATGCTCATAGCCCACCTCTCTGCTGTGGGGAAGAAAGGCCTGTAAGCAGTATCTAAAACAGTTTAAACGATTAGTGTGTTTAAACTACTGTTTTAACACACTAATCATTTAACATACATTGTTATGAGTGATATAAAGGGTTAAAACAATCTCTAATACCTTATTTCACAGTTGCAGGTAAATGCTATTATAAGAATGAAGTATAATTCTCATACTTAGTACTTCCATAGCAATTTTTCTCCATACACATTAAAAGCCCTTTTCAGAGGTTATTATCCTTATTTAGGGGTGACGGCACAGAGTGGTTCAGTGGCTTGCCCAAGGTCACACAATGAGTTTGTGGCACAGTGGAAAAGAGAATTCATGTCTCCTTACCACCAGTCTGATATTCTGATAAGCAGATTAACTTCTGACTAGATTTAAAAGCAATCAACATGGTTTCTGGATCAAGTACTTGTCTCATATTACAGAAACCCTGTATTAATACTGGGGTTCAAACTGAGTGAAACTTGTAAAGACTGTCCAAATATGCCAGCATGAGCAGGACTGAATGAGTTAACAGCCAAAAGTAAAGTTTAAAGCAGGATTTTCAGTACAGAACAATAGAAGTTCCTACATCATGCTGCCAAAATGAGAATGCTTAGGTCAGTGGTTCCCAAACTTTAACAACCCGTGAACCCCTTTCATTAAAATGTGAAATCTTGTGAACCCCCTCCTAAAAATGAATATTTCCAGGGATTTAAGTTTAAATCTCCTCAGTGTGATGCTAACAACCAACAAACTAGAAAATGAGAAGATTCACTCACATCTCACTGAAGCAAAACAGCACTCCAGAGAAAATGACTTAGTATTGAATTACTGAGGCACCTTAACACTGCTACATTGACTACAACATAGTTCTGGGTGGTTTGGTGCGCAAACATCTTTTCTTCCGCCACCAGGGCCATCCCAAAGGGGGTGCCCCGCGAGGGACCACCCTCCATGTACAGCATGGCCCCTGTTCATTCTGCCCTTCATGATGCCCAACTTCCCCTGTCTGCCAAGGACAGGGGTCTGAGCTGCCACCTGAGTGCCTGGGGTCCCAGCTGCTGCCCTGCCCACCACATGGCTCAGGCTGGCAGCCCTGCGCTGGGGTCTGGGCTGCTGGCTCCCGGCCCCCACTGCCTGGCTCCGCGCTCTGCGGGGCTCGGGCTGCCGGCCCCCGCTGACTGCTGGGCTCAGGCTGCCGGCCCCTCCGCTGCCCGCTCTGTGGGGCTCGGGCTGCCGGCCCCTCCGCTGCCCGCTCAGTGCTCCACGGGGCTCAGGTTGTTTGCTCCACAACGGGGTCCCACCTGCTGCCTCCCATGCCCCAGATCCTCTGGCTGCCATTAAGGACATTTTTCTGGCAAACCCCCTGTAACATTGTGCCAGCTCCAGTTTGGGAACCACTGACTTAGGTAGACGCTAAGTAAGATAGGCTACGCAATAAAATGGCATGAGCCCTCATCACAGAAAAGCAGAGAAAGTATCAACTGAGATGAATGAGTCATGTGAGACGAGACGTGGGATATGCTGGCTAGAGAATATATGAACTTGTAGCTGTGGGACATGAGGAATACCTAGAAAAAGGTGGTTTGAGATGCTGAAGGAGGACATGAAAGTTGGTGTCAGCTTGTTAGATGCACTGGACAAGAACGCTTGGAGACTAAGAGCCGACACCAAACTGATGGGACATGGTGGACTTCAAGTTTAAGTTAAATTAAAATTCTTAAAGTTTCTTACCCTCATATAATGTTTTTGTATCTGAGCTGGGTATTACTTCTGCTTGCTGCTGGTAGTGGTTTACTGGAGAAAGTAAGTTACTTTCTGAAGAAACAATTTGTCCATTACTTGAGTTGGTGGACTGTAAACGGCTCCCCAAAGATACAGGTCGGTAGGTCTTCAATCCACGCTGAAGAAAGCGATTATCAGTGCACAGCAAAGATAGAACTGAAAGCTCATCCAACTGCATCCATGTTCTGTGAGTTTTTCTCAGTCGCTGAATAGAATTAGCAACATTACTTGTTTTCACTGATGAGCACCATATGCTTATCTGCCGAGCCCAAAAAGCCATCTTCTACATAAATACAGTTCCCTGCTAAGGAAAAGGAGCACTTAATTATAGGGAGAAAATTGTCAGGAATAAAGCAATACATCTCACTGTTACACAAACTAGGATGAAAGTTTAGGAAGTAGCTTTGTCAAAATTAAAGCAGAAGTAGGTCTGTGCTATATAATGTCATTCTACTGCCTCGTAAATTTACAAATGTGATGTCCTAGAAAATACATAATTGAACACAATAAAAATTATTTAAAAATCTCAAACTGAAATTGTTTCCCTTAAGTTTGTTAATTCTCAATAATCTCTTTATGAAAAAGAGAGAATCAGGGCACAATGTCAAGTCTCTTGATGGGGCACTGCCAGACTGTCCTTTGGTTCCGTGTTTGTACAAGCACATAGCACAGGGACGTCCTGGTCCACGACTAAAGCTCCTAGGTGTTATGCTAATACACATAAATTAATTATAACAGTAACACATTTAGTCTGGTTATGAGCATGCAATGAATACTGTATCTTGAAAGACAAGGCAGCTCCCCCTAGCCCAACAGGTACATTGCTCTCTGAGGCTATGGCTACAGTAGAGAGCTTACCGCAGTGCACCCCCAATGCAGCTATGTCAAGGGGAGAAGCTCTCCGGCCAAGGTAGCGCAGTCCACACCAGTGCTTAAGTAGGTGTGACTCATGTCACTCAGAGGGGTGGCTTATTCATATGCCTGAGTGACATAAGTTATACCAAGATAAAGTTATACTATGTGCTCCTGCTCTCAGACAGATCCCAGAGCTAGGACCGTGCCAAGGACACTCAGCTCCCCGGGACACATGAAGCAGGAGCACCCATCAGACCTAAAGATAATGCAGCGCTTAAAGTGGTCTGAAAAAAGCAGGAGGGTCTGACTCTAACATAACCCCAGTCAAAGTAAAGTGTCATGCCTAGGAATCAAACAATTCACAATGTCTTGTATTACAGAATCACATGCAACCACTAGCTCATAAAGCCCCTTACAAATATCTATTGTCACTGTTTTTAAGTGAGACAACAGGCCTCATACAAGTAATTAAAACCCAAGACATCCTAGGACTGGGGGGCGCAGGGACGCTCAGACCGTGCCTGGGTTGCTGCCTCTGTCCTCCCTGGCGCGTCCGTGCCCGGAGCCCGGCTCTGAACCTGTCCCCCCGAGGTGCTGGGCTGGCAGGAGGCCCGGTCCGTGCCTCAGCGCGGTTAGCCTCCCCCCCAGACACAGGCCCTGCGGCGCGGCGGCGGAGGGACGGAAGCGGGGCTGTGAGGCGGCCCCGCTGGTAGAAGCCCTGCGGCCTAAAGTGACAGGCTGAGGGAACCGACGCAGCACAGCGCCGGCCCTGACTCCGGCCACGGGCCCGCAGCCTGCCCCATTCCCAGCGCCCCCGGCCGGGTGACCACGGCGGGGAGGGTCTCACCTGAGGCGGCGGCGAGGCCTTGAGCCGCGCTACTGGCTCCTCCTGTCGCCTCGCCCCGCCCCCTCCCGGCAGGTCTGCGCGCAGCTACCCTGCCTCGCCCGCCCCCTTCCCTCACGTCCTGCAGAGGCGCTTCCTGCCCGGGCGAGACCATCTGCCGGCGGGTGCGGGTTGATACTGTCTTCCCTCCCCCCGCGCGGCCCGGCCGCTCCCTCCCCCCGCGCAGTAATTCTCCGCCCCAACCCCCCCGCCTCGGCGGGCTTGGTCCCAGCGCCCGTTTGGTCCCGCGCGCCCAGGCCCCCGGGCGGGGAGAGCGCTTCTCCCTCCCGCGGGCGGCCTCCCCAGCAGCAGCAGCCGCTGAGCCGAGCGGAGCGGAGCAGGCGGCCGGGCCGGGCGGCGCCGCGCGGGGAGATGGCGTCCTGCGTGGGGAGCCGGACCCTGAGCAAGGACGATGTGAACTACCGACTGCACTTCCGCATGATCAACGAGCAGCAGGTGGAGGACATCACCCTGGAGTTCTTCTACCGGCCCCACACCATCACCCTGCTGAGCTTCACCATCCTCAGCCTCATGGCCTTCGCCTTCACCCGGTGCGCGGGGCGGCCCAGAGTGAATGGGGGACGGGGGCTGTCCAGAATGAATGGGGGAAGGGAGGATGAATGCGGGAGGGACTGGATGGGAGGAGCGAGCCGGGGAAGGTTACTTAGCTAGGCATGAAGGTTGCCAGGCTAGGCGACAGGCCAGTAGCTCAGTGACTTGTGGAGGCGCAGCCTAGCTGGGGGACAGTCACACCGGGATGGGTTGGTCTCTACCATGCGCCAGGTTTTCTTTTTTGTAAAAAAAAAATACGAGCTGTTATTTTGAACATGGCCACAGAGCGACTGGGGTTCTGCACCTCTGCTGGAGTTTGTCCCCCGCCCTCTCTGGATGCTGTCAAGGCATCCCTGCCAAGTATTACTTCTGTCCTGGACTCCTAAAAAATATCCATAAAGAGAAGGTATTTTTTTTTGCCTTTGGAAAGCACCTGAGTGCAGCAGGAGGATGCATCCTAGACTGTCGTACTAGGGCTTTATTCAAACTGACATTAATTTACTTTGCCTGGTGTCTTTTATGCACAGGGTAAATCTGAAGTACAATCATTTGGGTTTGCTGTATATTTGGTTATGTACCTGAGATCTTCATTACTGAATACATATTTTGAGTCAACCTCTCAAATTCAGATTATTTTAAGTGCTGATACAGTAGATAAAGACAAGGCATCTCTTGTGATAGTGACACTAGTCCCTTTTATCATGACAGAAGACAGTGCTATTAAGTCTGTTGTACATTTCTTTTTCCTATTTCTTGTTGGAGAAGGTAGTGTACAGTGGAGGCAGAGTGGGTTTTTTTGTTTCGTTACCATATTCACTGGTAAATTTCTTCAGGATTAGTGAGAGTGAGCTGTAACAGATCTTATCAAACCATAGCTGTGGTATCAAAATAAGACTTTGTTTTGGCCTTTTTCAATGAGCTTAATCCAAATTACAATGTGTCTTAAAAAGTATTATATCTCTAGCAAGATATAGAGTATCAGGTACTAGAAATGATTCATATCTTTTTTTTTTTAAACAAACAACAAAGCTTGTTCTCAGTACCATAAAGTCTAACTCTGTGTGATTTTTTTCAGTGTTATTTAGTTTCCTACCATGTTTTTGTAAACCATCAGTTGAAGTCTTCCTTGAAGTGAACATAGTTCTCAAGCAGTTATCTGGGACTTATTTTTATTAAATAAAAAAGTTATCAACTACACCATTTCTTGTATAGCGTCACATCTTTTGCTTATTGAACACTATTGTTTTATGCAGTCATTTTTGTAATTATTTTCTTCTATAGAGACACCACTGGTAATGTGAAGGCTTAAGCCCTGATCCTGGAAACACTTATTCAAGTGCTAACATTACTTCTGTGAGTAGTCCCACTGAAGTCACTAGAGCTGTTCACAGAAGTAAAGCTAAGCATATGCATAAGTGTTTACAGGATTGGGGTCTTATTTGTAATCAGTAGAGGTCCACTCATGCAGAGGTCCTTGCAGAAATGGGGCCAGTATATATGTGCATATATCTATGCGCCAATGTCTCCTTCTGAATAGGGTCACACTCTTGCTCATGTATTTGTGATTCTCCTTTGGCTTAGTGATTGCTAGAAACCTGTATTTCCTGAGCAGGAGTTTGTGAATTCTCTTCACTATAGACGCAACCCTGCAGTCCTTAATCCAAGCACACTAATTTCAGTGGGGCTTTTGCCAAAGTAAGCCTTGCAGGATTTGAACTCATGTTTACTGTTTACTTGTTGATCATGGTGACATTGTATGTATATGGTCACAGATTACAACTAGACTTTTTTTATTACTGATTGAACACCAACAGAGATTTACAGAGGAGAGAACCACTACTTTTCTCAGGGCTGATAAAATTTAAAAAAATGTAATTTGATAGCTTTGATTTTGAGAATATAAATGTATAGCTAATCATTAAATTACAAAGGTAACAAAATAAATCTTGTAAAACTGGGAAGGGTGTGTGTGAGAAGAAAGGTTTGTTTGTGAGAGAGGAAAATCAAAAATCTAATTCGAAACTCCCAACAAAATGCATCCCTTTCCTATTACTACCCGTGTGGCACTCAATAAGATACATTTGATAAAGTGCGTCCCTTGTTCTCAGCAAGTATCAACATTTACTGTCATTTGTAACTTGGGTAGGATGGCCCAGAGACCCCTTTTTTAAATCTTGGCTATGACCCTGTATCTCCATATTCTGTTGCATAAATAGTTCCGTATTTGCTATCATTGCCTAAAACTATCCTTGGACAAAGCCAACTGGTTATTCTTTTAGGGCACAATGCTGTGAGATGCTGAGCGTATCTTGGAAGACTGGGTCCTTGGGACTGATGATTCACCCAGGGGGAAAAAAGAAATGCTTAATCCTTATGTTTTGCCAAATAAAGGGTGGGTTGGGCTGCAGTTCAGATCTACTGTCCTCAAGACACAGGACATTAACTAGGTGCTCAGATACTTGCTTTTGGATAGATTTGTCGGTTTTCTTTTTCTTTTTTTGTCTTTCTCTGCTGTCACTTTTCCCCTAGCTCCGGTATCTTCCTCTTCCCCCCCCCTTTTTTTTCTTCTGCTCCCTTTAATTTCCAGTAATACGAACATGCCACCTCTTCTTCCATTGCTGGGGCAATACCCAACACATGTAGCTAGTTGTTTGAATAGGCATAGAGAAGAAAAGAGTATATCATCATGTGTTTCCAGTTACATTCCCCACTGTCTGTCTTTCCTGTTTTCCTCATCATGGTGTTTGAGCCTCTACCCACCATGTTCTCATTTCCCATGCTTGGGCCATCCAGTCCCAATCACTCCTCTGCCCCTTTGGAATATCCCTTCAGAGAGTCCCAGTTTCCTTAGACCTAGACATAAATGACTCACCGCTGCCTTCCTTCTGCAGTCACTTACTACCCACCCGTGACAGATTCACATGTGCAATGCAGTCAGGTAACCCAAAATTCAGGCATGTTGTCTTATACACTAAGTAGTGTAATTATTAGTACAAGTTTATTTTTAAGGAACATCAGACAAGGATGGGCTAACTCAGCCCTGGAAAGCTTCTTTCTTATTTCGTCCTCAGTTCCTTCTATGCCAGAAATTTAAGGATCTCAGATGAACCTGGGAAAAGCTCTTCTGTTGGATGCAGCAGCCAGATCCATCCTTAGTTTTGGGAACCTTCATTAGGACCTCAGGAGACAGAGGTCACAGTCCTGAAGTTGGCAGACTGGTGTGAAGCTAGACTTCAGAGAGGGGTTGCTTCCATGTGGAAAAGCCAACAAAGTAAATTTGAATGTGTGTTCAATTGCCTAATTTGCCTATTTTAGGCTTTTCTAATGTATCTGTCACCTAAATCTGTCAGGGCAACTGCTGCACCTGCCTTGTTTTCCTATTGGATAAGCTGGTCTCTGGCTTCCCAGCTCCAAATCTGTTGCTATAGCTGGGATTCCTATTGACTGTGCCCCACTGTTTCCCTTTCCTCCTCTGGGGAGGAGGATATGGCTTTCATTTAGCTGAGAGGCAATCAACAAGGGGGAAATGGCAACTGAGGGATGGCTGTGGTGGGCACTCCTTTGTGAAGCCCACACAGCAGCATTTTAATGGAGGTGACAGGCTGTGTTTTATTAAAGCAGGAATAGAATGCAGGACTGTGCATTCCCATCCCTTCAAAACACTGGAACAGTGCTGATTAAACCAACATGTCTGGGCCATCCTACCTCTTGGTTTCTGATTTGGTTTTGTATAGGGTTAAGTTGCACCCAGACCCCCACCCCACTGAGCCCCAGCCAGCTGGACCTGAACCCCCACCGACCAAGCCCCACTCCCTCAACACCTAGACACCCCTCCCCCCACCAAGCAACCTGCATCCAGCCCCCCACTCCCCGCTGAGCCCCAACCACTTTCACCTGGACCCCCCTGCAGAGTCCCATTGCACCTGTACTCATAACCCCCTCAGTGAGCCCCTGTTCATCCAGATCCCCCACACCCAGATTGCCCCACACAGAACCCTGTCCCCCCACACAAAGGCCCTTCACACTTGGATTCTGCTGGGCTGAGCGTGCTTGCCCCCACCTGGTATGCCTGGCACGGAGGGGCAGGGCCACAGGGTGTTTCTGGGCAGGCCCGGCCCTTGCTCCTGACCCTGACACAGTGCAACCACCGAGTCCGTGTGCTCGGACGTGGGGGCTTTAGGGTGATCTCCCACCTCCATGCAGCCAATGGCCTGTGCTCCTCACTACCATGCTGGAGCCTCCACATTTATTTATCAAAAATAAAATTTTCAGAATTTTAAAATATTGTGTGCAGAATTTTTATTTTTTTGGCACAGCCCCTCAAGAGTACATTTTCTTAATTATGGTTTGTTGTGACAGTCATTTTGTTTCCCTGTGCCTGCACCTTCCTCTCGGGATTCCCAGCAACACCTCTTCCAAACAAACACTGTAGTCTATCTTCTAGCTTAGAAGCAGTAACTAAGGTGTGACTCACATTTTTTCTTACCTACCTCTCGCAAGAAGACAGGATAAACATCCTTTTAAACAGTGTCACTGTATTAATCCCAAAATGAACTAACTAAAGCAGTAACTTTTGGCTTTCTTAATTAAGGCTTTGAATATCTAGTAGGCAGTAAGTAAAGAGGATGTACAGAGAGAAAGATGTTAGATTAACACAATAGTCAGGGTCTTGGGGCGGGGGATCTGATCTGTTCATGTAGTGATGTAATGACAAAAAAAAAAAAAAAGCTCTACAAGGCTGAGAAATCTTGATCTGTACAAAGCCAAAATATTTGCTGCCACATTAGGTTTAACTTAAGTGACTTAGTCCATCCTTCTCTAACATATGTGGCTAGGTTGCACTGAATTATGCAGCAATTTTACTTGATTATTAAATCATTCAGTAGCTTTCATTTTTATGGAAAACATTCTACCAGGCATTACTAAGTGAAAATAATGAATGTACACTGCTACGTGAATTTGTAGCAGAGGAATACTACCTCTGTATGCTGAGCCATTGTGAATCTGTGGGTCGGTGGGAGAAGACAGGGCAGCAGCTCTGATCAAGGCAGAACTCCTGGAGGAGCCCAGGGAGCCCAGTGCTAGGGCAGAATTCCTGTTTTTAAGCTAGTCATGGAATGACTCTAAGACATGCATGGGTGGCACTACAAGCAGGAAACGGACACTAGTAAATCTGGATGGAACAGGGGGAAGATTAGAGAAAGGTCACTGCCATGAGGTGCTTTAGAGGTTTGTGAGGAAATAGCTTTTATTAAATATGAGTAAAGCTCTCAACTGTTGGTGAGAGCTTTAGTCATATGTAGGACCCTGCCAAATTCATGGTCCAGTTTGATCAATTTCAGGGCCAGAGGGTTTTTTAATTGGTCAATTTCACATTTTCAGATGTTTACATCTGAAATTTCAGGGTGGTGTTACCACATGGTTCCTGACCCGAAAGGGGGTGGTAGTGGGGTTGCAAAGCTGATGTAGGGGGTCGTGGGATTGCCACCCTCAGTTCTGGGCTCTGAAAGCAACAGCTGTGGAGCTTCCTGCAGCTGGGGGAGATTCCCGGAGGTTGAGGTGGGTCTGATCTCCCCTGTGCTGCTGGGAGTCTTCAGAGCTAGTAGCAGCCATGAGCTTCCTGCAGCTAGGGGAGGTACCCAGAGATGGGTCTGATCTCCCCCTGAGAGCAGCTGTGCAGGGAAAGAGGAAGTCCTGTCCCACCCCACCCCATCCCAGCAGCTGGAGCCTGGTGAACAGTAGGAGCCCCCGGCTGGGGCGCCCCCAGCCCTGGCCCTCCAATAGCTAGATTTCATGGGGGAGATCTGATTTCACGGTCCGTGACGTGTTTTTCACAGTCATGAATTTGGTAGGTCCCTGTTCATGTGCCATGTGGGGGCTTCGCATGGCAGACCTGACCTATCCAGGGCTTAGAAGTTTCACGGGTCGGAAAGGCTGCCATGGCACTCCGTTGTGGTGTAATGTATTATTATTCTTTATTTGTATTACCATAATACTTAGGAACTGTTGTCATAGACCAGGACCCTAATATGCTAAGGGCTGTACAAACACAAAACAAACAAAGCTGTTCCTGCCCCAAAGAGCTTACAATCTAAATAGGAGATTATGCAGCACTTTGGAAGAGGGGAAAATTATATGTCACACATTCAGAGCCACCCCTTGGGTAGGGCGAATTGGGGCGACCGCTCCAGGCCCTGCGCTTTGGGGGGCTCTGTGAGCTGGTGCGATTGGCTGGCACAGTCCGTCCCAGAAGAGACAAATCTGTCACTTCCACCCTGGGCTCCACCTCCTCCCCCTCCCGCCCCACCGGGGCGGCTCTGCCCACATTTATAATTCTGCATCTGAGGCTAAATGTTGGTGCAAACTCTAACATACAGTACTATTTCCTCACAGATCCCATCCTGGCAATTATTGTGGGGCAAATTCTGCTGCTGCAGATTCATTTTTGAACCATCCTGAAATAAGATACCCTTACTTCACTATGCACAGCTTAGTCCCTTGTAAAACTAGAAAGAAAATTTGACGCTAAAAGGAAAGGAAGAAATAATGGAATATATTTCTGTGCATTGTATATTGGTATCTAGATAAGTTCATGATGAGTACATTAAAATATTTAGTTATAAGCAATAAGATTTTAATCTTAATAGTAATAATTAAGATGTGCTATATCGACTATGCTTGTATTTGAGTTACTAATAATTAATGGTTACACTTACTGATTTTGTTATTTAAGGGTCCTAGAACTGACTGAAGAAGAGAGAATTTGTTGGCAAAAGCCAGATCGATTCTGAATGGGTGGATCTCCCATGTAAACTAGATGGTACTCTTAGCTGTCTGAGAAGGAAAAACAGCTAAATCAGGCTTGCCAGGATTTCCTGTCAAGATATTCACACTGGATGCTTACGTCTATCATTTGGCTATAATATAACAACAACCTTTCTCCAAAAGAAGAGGAATAATTTAAATCTTATTATTTTAACTTTGCAGTCAGTTCTGACAATGGCTAGAAGCTGTGCTCCTGGTCTGTGTATATTGATTTTATGTTTAGCTTTGTTCTTGTATAAATGGATGTGTAAGGGTGTCAAGTGAAACCATTACTAAGTTAGCATCTCTTATTGGTTGTGAACCGCCATTGATTTTCAAAGCTTATTTCCAAATGTATTTCATTAACCTGGTGTCTAGAATGCCTTTTCTCATTATCTTCAAAAAAGTCATGTTACTAACTTGATGAGGTCTGTCTTTTCAGGAATGATTCTATCCCAGAAGATAATATTTGGAAGGGTATCCTCTCTGTGGTTTTCTTCTTTCTAATCATTAGTGTTCTAGCTTTTCCAAATGGTAAGTATATTGATGCTTTATCTTTATTTCACATGCATATTTCTTTTCACTTGTTGCCATTTACTTTCTGAGCTGGAAAGGATTGCTTGCTTCTTCTTCAAGTAATTGCTCATGTCCATTCCATGTTAGGTGAGTGTGCTCACCACATGCACCAGTGCCGGAAGTTTTTCCTCAGTGGTATCCATTGGGGACCGGTTCTGGTGCCCTCTGGAGTGGCTTGCATATGCTCCGGTATAAGCCTCCCCCTCCAGTTCCTTCTTAACGCCAGTGTCGGTGCTGGAACACTCCCCTTGTTCTAGCAAGCGGTTTCTATTCAGTGGTTCTTTGAACTTTTGTGTAAATAGTTGTTAGTTAGTAGTTAGTTTACAGTTCTTAACAGTTCTTAATAGCTAGTAGACCTTAGCGAATAGTCCCCTGAGGGACTTAGACCAGGGATGGGGCATGCCTTGTTCCCCGGGCTTTAAGTCATGTGATTGCTTTAAGGAGCCAGTGCCAATTAGCGATCCACACCTAAGCTGTTTGAAGTGTCTGGGTGAGTCCCATATCCACAAAAAGTGCCGCATTTGTAAGGGATTCAAGCTCTGGACCAAGAGAGGGAGAGACATTAGACTTTGCACGCTCCTCTATTCAACCAGGATATCGTCCTTCCTGTGTTCTATCTGAAACTTCACAAGACCAATGAGAGATGCCTGCATGCTCTAGATGTCAGGCATACCATAGCTTTCTATTTGGAGCGCAACAATCCCTTCCGCAGATCAACTCAACTCTTTGTTGCGACTGCTGACAGAATGAAGGGCCTTCCAGTGTCCTCTCAAAGGATTTCAAACTGGATCACCACTGCATCCGCACCTGTTACGAGTTAGCGCGGGCTGTAGCGCTGCGACGCGGTAAACAGTACACATGTTTACCACTCATTACGCCATCACCTAGGATGCCAGAGATGATGCTGGATTTGGCAGAGCTTTGTTGCAATCAACACGTCCATGAACTCTTACCTACTTCCGATGGCACTGCTTGGGAGTCACCTAACATGGAATGGACATGAGCAATCACTTGAAGAAGAAAAAATGGTTACTAACTTTTAGTAATTGTTGTTCTTCAAGATGTGTTGTTCATGTCCATTCCATGACCCACCCTCCTTCTCCACTTTCGGAGTTCCGGCAAGAAGGACCTGAGGAATGGTGGAGGCACATATGTGCGTTACTCCAGAGGGCACCAGACTTGGTACCCTACGGATACCACTGAGGAAAAACTTCTGGCACCGATGCATGTGGCGAGCACACTCATCTAACATGGAATGGACATGAGCAACACATCTCAAAGCACAACAGTTAAAAAAGGTTAGTAAGTGGGTTTTTTTTTAGATAGATTTTATTCACTGTATAAATTAGTTGTAATAGCATTGAGCTGAAATACCAACAAAATACAGGTTATTTAGCTTTTGCATGGTGTTGCTAGAGAGCCATAGTCCCTTGAAAATGGAAATGTCAGCTTTTTCAGCATATTTGGGGATTTAATCTCTGAATAATAATAATTAATAATACCTGGCTCTTCTACAGTGCTTTACATCAGTAAATCTCAAAGTGCTTTGCAAAGGGGAGGTTAGTATCATTATCCACACTTTATAGATGGGAAAACTGAGGCTCCAGGAGGGAAAGTGACTTGCTGAAGGTCATATAAAAGACTAGTTGCAGAGCCAGGACTAGAACCTAAATCTAACATTTATTGTTACGGATGTACAACGACGGTAGAGTTGCTCTACTTCCTCTCCACCCTCTAAGAAAATGAAACTTGAAAGAATTTTTCAATGATTGTGAGTGTGGTTGTGAAGTAAATCAAAATATTTGTATTGCCGTGTTCTACTAATGATGGGAGTTGAAAAGAATAACGCTTTGGTTACCCTGGAGACCCTTCAGGAGAAGTGTTATCCTGTTTTGAGTTACATGTATTGTGATCTTTGTTTGCTGCTGTAGACTGGCTATGACCATACATTTATTGGTCAGTTTTGCTTCCCCCCATTTCAGATATTCCCATGCTGCCTCTGTTCAGCAATAGTTTAAATCGGGACAGATTTGCAGCTTTAGAGGGGAACATTTTAAAAGGACTCACTAGAGCTTTGTCTTATGATTAAGAGTTTTATGTGCAAGAAACTGAATTTCTGGTTATATTACCCATATATGCCATGAAAGTTTTATTTTGGAGTGCACATTGGCACAATATGAATTAGTGCATTCTAGATGAGGCTGTTCTGGCATGAGAGAGAGCTTGTGTAAACTCCTGGTGATCAGCTCTGTCTTCAACAGCAAATGATTCTTCAATCTTGAAGGATCACACAAGAGTATCTGAGGGGGCAGAGGGGATAAATTAGAGATCATGTCTCCTCTCATCAGATGTAAAAGCCTGCCAAAATCCAGCTTCATAAATTCCAAGGCAAAAAGAGACCACTGTGAGCATCTAGTCTGACCATCCCATAGAACTTCCCCATAATAATTCTTTTTGAACTAGCACATTTTTTTTTAAAGTTGTTGATGTGAGTTTCTGATGGGAGTTATAGTCTTAATGTTTTTATTGAAAAATTATGGATGGAACTAAGTATTTTTAAATATGCTTAGATAACAGAACGATTAGGGTGCTAGGAAGGTGGAGATTAAATGACTGTTAACTTTATTAACTCTCTTAGAAAACTCGGATTCATGGCCCATAATTGGTTTTGGGTAGATTTTTCCAAAATCTTTGTGGATCAAATAAATAACTCCTTACAAATTCAGGGATTACTCACACAAATCGTAATTTGAAAATAAGTTCCTCCAAATTAACATCAACCACTATCATGCTGTTGACAAAAGAAGGCAAGGGTTTAACCCAGTGTGCCTGTCCCATAGCTACATTCTATAAAATCTCATCAAGGTAATCACTAATCTCCCTACCCCCATAAATGAATTATGTATCACACACAGACCAAACCGATTTCCTATAGGGAAGAACAAATTTGGATATGCGAAGGAGGTTGCATAATGTTATGACCCAAACCACAAGATCTGCATGTGACTGTCGTTCAATTATGGATTTAGAAAAAAAACCCTTGCAGGGTGAAATAGGTGTAGCTATTTGCATATGGGATTCAAAGAGCAATTCATAATGTGTATTAAAGATCTATGTTTTCAGCCTCTTCCTGCAGTCTAGAAGAATGGATTATATTTAGAAACTTTTCAGCTCTACCAGACAAAGGTGGCCCTTATCTCCACTTCTCTTTTTGCACTAGTTTGGCGTTTTAATTTAATAAAGGAAGTCAATCTAATCTCTGGCAAAATAAATAAATCTAAAACAGAAGCCGTAATAAGAGGACACTCATCCTCAGGAATCCAGGCTCTTGAGAAAATATCTTGAAGTTAAACCCTTTTGAGCTGTGTGTTTAATCAGGATTTGTGTTTGATCTTAATGGTGTCTTTAAAGGTATCAATTTCAATTTTGTAGACAGAAGAGCTGATTTTTTCACACAAATCCAACCCCTGCCTGATATTCTTTGCGATATCTGATATTAGGTCCGTTCGAAGTTTTAGGTGGCCTGCCTGATAATGTTTTTGGGAGTCAGTGCCCCCAATTTCATTGCTAACCTGCAGAAACTTGTACTTGATTACTTATTCATTCCCAAAATGAAACATGCCTGCAACTGTAAAAAACCACAAAACAGATGTAATCTAGAAAACAATTCAAGAGATCAGCCTGTTAGAAATACCAGCAGCTGGCACCTCAGCATACATGCATCCAAAACACATGCCATCTTCTTACCGCCGGAGAAAGAATGCCAATGAAAAGTAGTTGCATATTTCTTCCATGTCCCAGTAATGATCAAAAAACCTTCAAATCCTAGAATCAATTACTAATGAACTTGTTTTACTTAAATACTGCAGAGTCTCTAAGCCAAACCTTCAAGTACATTGTAAAGCTTGAAGGAAAACTGATCTTTGCATGTTAACTTTTGCTGCTATCCCCCTGAACCAAGTCTTAAAAATAATATGCTGTAGTTTTACTCTTTGTAATCAATTCACTGTCATCTAACAAACATTTCTCTCCACAGGGCCTTTTACTCGCCCACATCCAGCGATATGGCGGATGGTTTTTGGTAAGTTTTAAATCTTTATTTTTATCTTACCTAGTTTCATCAGAAAATGCTGGTCGGTTGAACCTGAGATTTTTCAAGAAAACGAATAGGGTTCAATTAACTTGCACCAAATCGCGTGTATGGGCCCTTCCATGCTGTCTGCCATGGGCCCATAGATCCAACGCTTGTATGATCCGCAGCTCCCGGAGAGCTCTGCCATGCCAGGGTTCGTATATTCCAGGGCCTTACATTGTGATCATCTAGACTGAGATTCCTGTATAAATATAGAACTTTCCCAAAATAATTCCTGGAGCATATCTTTTAGAAAAACATCTAATATCCAAATTGTCAGTGATGGCCAATCCACCATGACCCTTGGTAAATTGTTGCAATGGTTAATTACCCTCACTGTTAGAAATTTACCCCTTGTTTCCAGTCTGAATTTGTCTAACTTCAACTTCCAGCCGCTGGGTCATGTTATGCCTTTCTTTGCTAGATTAAAGGGCCCATTATTAAATATTTGTTCCCCACATAGGTATGTACACACTGTAATCAAGTTACCCCTTAACCATAAGCTAAATAGATTGAGCTCCTTGAGTCTCTCATTATAAGGCAGGTTTTCTAATTCTTTACTCAGACTCATGGCTCTTCTCTGAACCCTCTCCAATTGATCAATATCCTTCTGGAATTATGGGCACCAGACCTGGACACAGTATTCCAGCAGTAGTTGCACCGATGCCAAACACAGAGGTTATTTTTACCTCTCTGCTACTATTCAAGATTACTCTGTTTATGCATCCCAGGATCACATTAGTTGTCTTGGCCACAGCATCACACTGGGAGCTCATGTTCAGTTCATTGTCTATCATGACCCTCAAATCTTGTTTTAGTCACTGCTTTCCTAGATAGAGTCCCCCATCCTATAAGTCTGGCCTACATTCTTTGTTCCAAATGTACACAATTACATTTAGCTGTATTAACATGTTTTGCATGCAAAATGCATTCCCTGGTCTAAGTCCCTCAGGGGACTATTCACTAAGGTCTACTAGCTATGAAGAACTGTAAACTAACTAACAACTATTTACACAAAAGTTCAAAGAACCACTGAATAGAAACCGCTTGCTAGAACAAGGGGAAATTTCTAGATGTATGGAATCCCTGACAGTCCTCTTCTCTTTGGTGGCCACAGCCTGCCCGTCCTCATCTGTCTCCAGCCATGTAGAATGCCACTGTGACCTCTTGCCTGTGGTGGTTACAAACTGCCAGGCCTCCTCTCTGACTCCCTCTCTCTCTGATTCATTTGTGGCCAGCTCCATTCTTCCTTGAATCTGGGTTACTGCTGTTTCCTGAACCTGGCTCTCTAGGAACTTCTCAGCTTTTCTGATTCTCAGTAACGTCTCTACTTGCTCCTCCAATGCAAGAATCTTTTCCTCCAGCACAGCCACTAACCCGCACTTCATGCATATGAAGACAGAAGGGATTTCAAGCAGGAACAAAAACATGGTACATCCATTGCAAGTCACCACCACTGTTTCATTGATGGCCATCTTGATATCACATGTGCTGAACCTAGAAGCCTCTTACATTGCTTCTTTCAACTCACTCCAAAACTTCCCTGCCTCTTTTCATAGATCTCCCTATCAGGGATCCGGGAGCTTGAAATCCATGCAGGCTCTCTGGGATTGCTGTGCAGCCAGGAGCCTGGGAGATCGAGTTAGATTACGTTTTCAAGCTATTAAATAACCTCCCTAAGGAAATTGCCGTCTCTGTAATTGTTTTATTCCTGGTATAAGCTGTTTTGTATATTTTTTTCATTAATTCATTGACAAATATTTTAATTAGACACTGCTCCTGTACTCTAACCTGTCTGTGGAGGGATGCTGCTTTGTTTCTACAGATAGAGGGATGACCTGTAGTATTCCAAAATGTCTTACAATTAGAGCTTTAAGTTTTGCTTAAAATGGTCAACTCCAGTGAAGCAGAAAAATTGAGAATAGGTTTTTATAAATATACATTGAAAGGAGCCCCGAATTTAAAATCTTTGCAGATTTATGAATCATTTGTTGAGGGGGCTGATGCATTTCAGATCTCTCCCAGACACTGCACATTCATTCTGGAAGCATGGGG
This sequence comes from Chrysemys picta bellii, assembly GCF_011386835.1. Lineage (NCBI taxonomy): Eukaryota > Metazoa > Chordata > Testudines > Emydidae > Chrysemys > Chrysemys picta. Next base: position 249,695,819 of record NC_088792.1, read on the forward strand.
GCTTAGAGAGAGAGAAATGTTTTCATGTTTCAAGAAAAGCAGTTTTCAAATGTTGTGATTTTTATTAAACAGCTTACTCCTAAAAGTATCTTAATTTGCTGAGAAATAAGCACAAAAAATCAGAACAGGGCATCCTCTTTGTAATACATGTAGCAAAAGTGTTACATGTCTTTTGAAAGTTGCCCATTTAGTTACAAGATTACAATGTTGGAAGTGAACTGCTGCCTCATCATAATCCTTAAAACTGTTTTCCATTAATTAATATGTCACATTTATGTATGTAGAATGTGAAGTTCACAATCCGTTGTGGTGAACTACGAATTTCCTGCTGTTTTCACATCGGGGCGGTTGTAGCGTCCCAATTCAATGGGCACTGCACTGACCTGCCAAGGGAGCACTGATCACCCTGGCACCACAACCCTAATCCCATCCTGGGGGGTGCTGGCAGGGCCGGTGCTTCCCCTAGGCGGTTGCCTAGGGCAGCAGGATTTGGGGGGGGCGACATTTTGCCGCCCTTGGCGGAAATTCGGCGGCGGGGGGTCCTTCCGCTCCGGATCTTCGACGGAAATTCGGCGGCGGGTCCTTCACTCGCTCCAGGTCCCGCCGCCGAAGTGCCCCAAAGACGCGGAGCGGAAGGACCCCTGCCGCTGAAGACCCCAGGCCCCCTGAATGCTCAGAGGAGAAGCGCTGCCGCCTAGGGTGGCAAGAACCCTGGTGCCGCTCCTGGGTGCTGGGAAGTGGCTAGAGAGCAGGCCTGCCCTGGGCTCACCCACAGGGGTGGCTCCTGTCCAATGGGGCTGGGCCCTGCTCTCTGTTCCAGTCATTGCAACCTGTGCATGGGGTCGCAGCATCACTTGGGGTTGCCCTGGCTGCCCCTCCATTGTGACAGAGAGGCTGCTGGACCAAATTCGATCAAGTGGCGTTGTGACTTGGTGCATGGGTGTTGCAGCATCTGCAGCCAGGACAGAACTGAGTGGTGCTGTGACGCTATACACCAGCTGCAATGCCTATAGCAGGCAGTTGGGCCCAAACCCGTGGGACAGGAGCTGCCACTGTGAGATAGATGCAGGGCAGTCTTGCTCTCAAACCCAACAGCCCTCCCCAGTGCACTAGGCCAGGAGTAGGGGATGTTTGCCTGGGTTTGCACCCCGGGTTTTATCATTTCTGGGAGTGCAGTTGAACCCATGCTACAGTCACTCATGTTTCACACTTACATTATTGGGGAGCACCTTGGGTCCCATTGAGCCATGTGTGCCAGCATAATTTTATCTATGTAGGTATTTTTGACTATCAGTGTGGTATCTAAATGTGGTATCTAATTGCAAAACTTTTAACCATAAACCATAAATTTAACAATAAATTGATCAGCACAGTGTTCACTTACATAGCAGGGCAGAAAAATTCCCTCCACTGCAGGAATTACTCAGTGAAATTCTATTTCTTAAAACTATCTGAAATACGTGGCAAAAACATGCAAAATTCCCCTCAAAATATTTGGAGGTTCATGCGGCATAAAGCAGATTTTGAAAATATTTTTATAGAATTGAGTCTGATATGAAGAATAGATCTGTTCAAAAAGATATCGAAGATGCCTCTGTTGGGATTGTTTATGTAGCTAAAAATATCTAGCCTCTTAAAGTAGCTGATGACTCATCTGTTGACATTAAAGGGTCACTGCTGATTAGCTATAACAAGTTTGAGAATTCAGCTAACTGAGAAGCTTTAATAACCTACCTTCTGCTGTACAGTCTTGGGGTACAGTAATTGTAAATTAAAAGGATGGTCTCAAGGTTGACACGCCCAGAACTTCTATTGTACTATTAGAGAGAGAGTATACCTGCATAATTAGGGAAAAATCCTGCTCTAGTGTGATTCTGCTTCCCTGGACATGACTAGTCAGCCACAGCTGTTCAGTAAATGCAGAGCAGGATGGCTCTGAGGGGTGCACCTAACTGCAACTCCAAAATAGAGTCTCACGCAGGAGCGCCGCCAGCTTTTCTGCCGCCCTAGGCGGCGGAAGGTCCCGCCCTAAAATGCCGCCCCCCACAGAGGCGGCGGAAGGTCCCGCCGCCGAAATACCGTCGCAGTCGCCGCCTCCCAAATTTTAGCGCTCTAGGCAACCGCCTAGATCGCCTAATGGGTTGCGCTGGCCCTGGTCTCACGCACAGTTGGGAAGCATATATTTCACCACAACTCCTAATCAGTAGGCCATACCTCGTCTAGTAGCTAGATAGGTATCCATCCTTCCTTTATGTTGTACAGATCCCCTGTGGGAGGGAAGCTCTCTGCACAATCCTCTAGCCCTCATATTCTCTCTGCATACCTCTGGACAGGATTTGACTCTTAATATATAGTGACATCATGCAATAACCTCGTTATTATTAAGACTTATTAGTGTTTGTCTTAATTAAACTGATTTTAAAGACAGATATGGGTTTTTTCCCATATTTTCCCCCCCTCATGGTATTGCTAGAGGACAGAATTAAGGTTGTTTGAGTGTCTAAACTGCATTTCTTGCATTGACATGTTTAGATTTCTCTTAAGTGTAACCTTAATTGAATTTCCTGGAATTGTAATTATGCCCAAATTCAAGCATTAAAACATCCCTGTAATGTGTGTTTACCCTTAAATTACTGATATGTACGCTCAGTCTTAACTTAATGTAGTTTTGTATTTTTGAATTTCCTAAGTTTGCCTTTTTTTAGAATTAAACTTTTAATGACAATCTCCAGCACATCAAAGCAGCTACTAACCAGGAAAGCTAAAATTGCAGCTAAATTTGCATTTCCAGAGCAGTTCAAATCAGGCGTCTCTGTCCCTTAATATGCAATTATTGGTTTAGAAGGCTGTGTTAGTGAGGCCAGGAGAGAATGAAATCGGGACAGGAAAAGCCCAGTCCCTGAGTCCCAATGTCTCTCTTTTTTTTTTTTTTAGAGCTTCCCCTGTGCTCCTGCTTAAATTCTGTGTTTAAATTGCTCTTTGGATGTGACTTGTTTTGGTTCTGTTTGCTCAGTCATGTCTACGTAATAGAATATCCGATAACCAATGGTATGAAAGGCTGGGTTTTTTTGTTTTGTTTTTTCCCCCCAAAGATTGCCACATGGTGTGTGTTTGCAAAATGTTTGTATGCAGCTATTGTCTGAACAAAACCTGCATTTGTGCAAATTGGCATTTCTGTGTGCAGTTAACCACTGTAAGCAGGCTTTGGGGCACCACTTTGGAACCAATTTTTGACTATTTGGCCCATGGAATTTCCTCAATAAACATTCTACCTCCGACAGGTCTCAGCGTTCTCTATTTCCTGTTTCTGGTGTTTGTGCTCTTCCTTAACTTGGAGCAGGTCAAAGCAGTGATGTATTGGCTAGATCCTAATCTTCGTTATGCCACCAGGGAAGCAGACATCATGGTATGTATACTTAGCATCCTCGTGCAAATTACAGCTATTTTGTATTAACTGTCAGATCTCTACATTTCAATGAACCAGTTAAATATTTTTTTATTCTTTCTGATTCAAATTAGTAAAAACTGATCTACTGGGCATATTAGAAATATTTGTGATGAGGTTCTGGGTTATATTAATCATGAAAGTGATGCTAGATAGGTGAAGGATATCCATCATTGTAGTATCTAGATCATACCTGAGCAGCTTGGAGTCAAGTCAGAATAGGTGGTCTACCATTGCTATCAGACCAAATTTAATGGGGAATATGGGGGTTTTCCTGACAGTACTAAGCAATGGAACTTTGTTCCTTTTGTGCTTTTGCACAGACTTAATTTCTCTCATATCCTTTACAAATAGCTATAATAAATGACTTATTTGTGGACAAACTAAATCCAGAGTTATGGCCCTGTCTCCTCTTGACACAAAGGAAAGTGCAAGTGGCACCCACTGCTAGGGTGTCAGAGCTGTACTTGCAGCTCCAGGTATAATTAGACTTCTTTCTGGGGAATCTTGCTGCAAGTCTTATGCTTTTTATTTGCGTATTATCATTGTGTCTACAATATACAAACATGCAGCACCCTGCCCTATCTAGGAACTTACAATCTCCTTCAGGCAAACAATACGCTTTGTTCAAGAAATAAAACAGAGTACATAGTTAAAAAATTGCATATGCATGTGGGTCATTATACAAACTGGGAGATGAACTCAATTTAACTTTATAGCTTTATGGCTTGAATTTGGACCCTGTTTTCTGCATATGTGTATGCAGGAAAAGAAGTAACAAAGCATAAAGCAACTGTGTTCTCCCTCCTTGGCCTTCTCCCCAAAACCCATGAAGTTCATACTGCCAGGTCTTCTGTGGCCAGACCTGGGAAGAGTCTAGGGTATGCTGTAGGATGTATACCCATCTGTAGTCAGAAATTAAAGAACTAAGTAGATATTCTGATGGTTTTGTTTGCATTGGTGGCAAAATGAGAGCCCTCTCTCTGGTGCTCAAAATGCTGTGCCCGTCAATAAGATGACTTTTACATTTTACCATAAAAAAAAAGCAGCACCCTACATTATTGTAATGTGGCACTGAATAACCTAAATAATTAGATTAAGATTCTGTAATTTCATAGGCTCTTGACCTGAGCTTTCTCATGCTATCCTATCTTTGGTATTACACTGGTTTCTCCAGTAGTAGTAAATGTAAACCTTACAGCTAGGAGACTTGCTAGGAACAGAATTTTTTTTTAATTATGGTGTAATGGTTTTTAAAATGTAGGGCCAGATTGTGGCTTTTAAGGCATAGTTTGCACTGGACAGGGTGCAGACTACGTTGCAATAGGCTTCCTTCCAGGGCTCCTAACTCCTCTGGAGGGATCTCCCTGGCACGTGCACTGCAACTGCAGCTTTGCCACCCTTACAGTGGATGATACTTTCACTTCTCTCTGTGCCCGATCAACTCCACTAGCCTGCGAGAGGAGGAGACAGGGCAATAACCCCCCTTTCAGCAACCCTGTTAGAGTGGCTTTTACCTGTGACCATGGTTGGCGCATGAACCCCCCGCTTTGGGGAGGCTAGTCCCCTGCCCCTTCCGCATAAGTAGGGCCCTACCAATTTCATAGGTGTGAAAAACATGTCACCGTCCATGAAATCTGATCTCCCCTGCTTCTGCCCCCGCGCCTCCCCAGCCGCTCCAGCCTGGGCTCAGGGCTTCTGCGTCTCCCCTGCCACTCCAGCCCGGGCTTGGGGCTTCCGCACCCTCCCCAGCCCCCACAACTGCTCCGGCCTGGGCTTGGGGTTTCCACGCTCCTCCCCCCCCGCCGCTCCGGCCCAGGCTTGGGGCTTCTGTGCCCCCCCCCCCCACCTCCCAGCTGCTCTGTCCCAGGCTCGGGGCTTCTGCATTCCCCCCCAACCCCCCCCAGCCACTCCGGCCTGGGCTTGGGGCTTCTGTGCCGCCCCACCCCCCAGCTGCTCTGGCCTGGGCTCGGGGCTTCTGCATTCCCCCCCAACCCCCCCAGCCACTCTGGCCTGGGCTTGGGGCTTCTGTGCCGCCCCACCCCCCAGCTGCTCTGGCCTGGGCTCGGGCTTTTTTGGGGCCTCCCTCCCCCCCAGCTGCTCCGGCTCAGGGCTTTCACCCCCTGCCTTCCAGCCTGGGCTCGGCCGCGGCTGCAGACAGGGCTCAGGGCTTCTTCCCCTGCAGCTCTTGCACTGCTCAGGGTGACCCAATGGGGTCTTCTGCCCTGGGGCTTCATCCGGGGCTGGGGCACCCATTTTTCCTGGGGGGGCCCCCAAATTGGCTGGGGGCCCCTGCCTTAATCGGTCTCTGGCATGGACTAGCAGCCAGGAGCCCCCAGCTGGGGCACTCCCAGAGCACAGAAGTGAGGGTGGCAATCTGCAGACCCCCCTAAAACAACTTTGCAACCCCCCCTTCCCGCCAATTAGCCCATTTTGGGTCAAGACCCCTGTGTTTATAATACGGTGAAATTTCAGATGTAAACACCTGAAATTGTGAAATTGACCAATTTTTAAATCCTCTTGCCGTGAAATTAACCAGAATGGACTGTGAATTTGGTAGGGCCCTACGCATAAGGCTGCACCTGAGCCGCACCACCACTCCCCCGTGCCCGGAAGAGCCTGGCCCAACCCCAGCTGCTCTGGCTGCTGCAGGTCACCCTGACCACTGGGCTGCTGGCCAGCCTGAGCCCCAGCCTGACCCCCCAGGCCACTGGCTGGAGCTGAACCCCCCTAGCTTCGGAGAAAAGGGGGAGTGAGTGTGGGGCCATGGGGTGGCGTGTCATCGTGCAACAGCCCTGGCTTATTATACCTGCTGCCCATGTGAGGGCAGTTGCAGTGAGCAGCGCTTACCATCCTTGTGTGGGGAGAGCTTGGGTGAAATCCTGGCTCCACTGAAGTCAGTGGGAGTTGGATCTGCAGTTTGTCTGTGGAACTGCTTCAGGCGTTGTACTGAGGATGTACCACTGTTGAGTTGCTTGAAAACCAGACCTTCAAGGACAGCATTAAAGCAAGAGAACCGTGATCACTTGTATATAACCTTTTTTTCCATGACCAGCTTGCTTGGGGTTTTGTATGTATATTTTCCATATTTCTTTCTCCTTACTATTATTTCTATCCTTCAGTCACACGTGCAGCATTCACCCCAAAGACTATCTCTACCCCTTTCAGATTCATTTGCACCATGATAACATCAGTATTATCCTATTCTTGTTTACTGCAGCTTTATTGGCTAGAAATTGAGGAAGAGCACTGAGGGATGGGGAGCAACATTATTCCACATAGCTATTTCTTTGGATTTCTTCTCTCTGTCCCTGTTCTAACTCATCTCAGATTTATGGCTTATGGAAGAGCGCAGCATGATTTTCGCTTACCAGCTGTTTGATTAATTTAAAAAAAAAAGGGAGGTGGCAAAATATAAACTTGTACATAGTGTAAAGTCCTGTCTCCATGTGAGACTGGTATGTGAGGTCCTGATCGCAGCAGCATTGGTGCAGTTCTAGCCAGGCAGGGAGCAGGGTACAGAGACTCCATTCTGTACAGCTCTGAGGCCCAAGAGGGACGTTCTGCGCCCAATCCACACCATGCACAAAAACCAGCCTACAGTGTACGTACCTGAGGCTATGCACTGAGGACAGAATTTGCCCCATAATTACCAGCAATGATAACAATCAGCACCTGCTTTAAACAAGTCAAAAATGATAGAGATGCACACCAGAAGGAGCAAAATTCCTTCTGTTTTCAAGTGTTCACCATTCAGTTTCCCAGTGACCCTTTTTCTAACCTAATTGCCAGGGCTAGGAGGAGGTGGAAGAGGGCATTTCTAATGTTGGTGGGAATAGCAACATGGATTTCAAAATCCAAAATATCTTTAGTTTCAGCCTTTCGGTTTACGCTGAGCTAAAATTGTCCTTCCGTTCTGGTGCTTCCAGATGTAAATCCTAACTGAGGATCTGTTGTTGTTTTGTTAACAGGAATATGCTGTGAACTGCCACGTTATCACCTGGGAGAGAATCCTCAGCCATTTTGACATATTTGCTTTTGGGCATTTCTGGGGCTGGGCAATGAAGGCCTTGTTGGTCCGCAGCTATGGGCTATGTTGGACTATTAGCATCACCTGGGAGCTCACTGAGGTAGGTTAACATGTTAATCATGAGCAGGCTGATGGTACTATATATTACTCAGAGCATACAGGAAAGAGGATTGGCAATTTTACTTCAGCACTAGCTAAATACCCAGTATACGTACAAAGTAAATTACAAAAAGCATATGCTATAATCATTTCAGGAAGAAATGTGAAGACCAAATAGGCTACACTAAATAAAATTAGAAAATGAGAATAGTTAGTAGTAAACTCTGACTAATTCAATCAGTGCAAACGCTAACTTGCCCCTGTCCACACTAAGGGATCAGCACGAATTGCTGAGTTAGGGCACCAGTTGCCAAGTGGGAGCTATTCCCTAGTGCAGACAAAGCCTTAGGTTAGACTAGCCCTGCAATGCTCAGCCCTACTTTTCCCCCATATGTAACAGTATCCTACATAACATGACCCCAGCCTACAGTAGTGTTTTGAGCTGTTATCTTAAAACACTGTCGTATAACTGTAAGGATTACTGACTGATTTCTGTGCTAGGACGTGAAAGCAGTTCTTTCTATACGTGGGCTCACACACACATTACTCTCTTCTGCAGCTGACTCTCATTCTCAAGCCCTCTTTGTGCTTGATAATTGCTGACATCTATGTTGAATTGGCCAGTAGGAACAGCAGTCTGTGCAGTAGCCTGTTGTTCTTAGATGTGTTCTGATAATTAAGTTGAATACTCGTTATCCTAAATAACTTAATTTTATCCAACTTTTATCTTATCTAACCTATAATTTAATCAGTAGAATGTTACCAGCCTAACTCCTGAGGCCACATTTCTGTAAAGTTGAATTCAGTTTTGTAATGCCTGAATGATCAGGGTGTGGAGGATGCCAGTTATGGGGAAGCTGTTGTTCTAGAAGCTGCAATGAGACAGACTCTCTGAAACTTGCTTTCAGTTATTAAGCACTTCAGACCAGGAAGGCTCTAGTTCTTACAAGCCAAAAAGACTTTGAACAAAATTTTGAGACTTTGGCGTCTAAATTTAGGTTCTTAAATCCATTTTAGGGCAAAATTTTGAGACTTTGGCGTCTAAATTTAGGTTCTTAAATCCATTTTAGGGCACCCAACTTAGTAGGCCTAATTTTTAAAGCAGCAGATCTCATTGATTTCATTGGAGTTTGATGGTGCCCTATTGATCATCACAAAGCCACCCCCACAACTTGACCCCATATGATTGGTATTCCCTGCTAGTGAAGGGCAGAATATTGGAATAGACAATGTGTTTAGGGGAAAGTTTACCATATAGGTAGGATGCTGCCACTCAAATGGATTTTTAGGGCTTTAACTATTTCAGAAGAGTCATTAGAAACCTACCGTAGTTATCAGGGGAGTTGCATAGGGATTTAGTTGTTGGGCATCTCCTGTTAACATTGATAGCTGTCAGCTGGCTAAATCCCCATACTGAAACTGGACACTCACACATGCTGAATACTATCTTCTTAAAGTTGGAATTCAAACATACCTTTGATGCTCCTTGCTCAGTACCACCAACACCACATATTGGTATTATGCAAATATTGTTACTTTGTTTAAACTCAGCCTCCTCAGCTATAATCTACAGTGTCTTTGGGGAAAAAATAATGCATTATATAAGATCATTAAATACTGTAAGAGAGTTAAAACATAATATGAGAAATGGATATGATGCCAATTTCACGCCAGATTTATCGAAAAACTTTACAAAGTAAGATGATTGATTTGAAACCATTGTTAGAGTATAAGTCGCGTACGCCTTTGATTCTGGAGAATAATTTAAAGTTCTTCCTTTTCATGTTAAAACTGGCCCACAGCTTTAGTGCAGGAAAAATAAAGATGTTTAAACAGTTCTGTTTCTGCAGTTACCCTGGAGGAAAGGTATCACTGTCAGGATAGATCACTGTATCTCATTTTATAATGACCAGCATAATTTCTTGCTCTGTGCATGAGGCACTCCTTGCCCCTCCCTCACATATCTGACATAACATTTTTTCTGCATTCTTCTGGCAATGAAAGATGTTTTAATGTGAAATTCTGGTAGCATGCAAAAGACTACACAAGCCAATTCCTTTTACTTTTGTTAGCGTTTAATGAAAGAAAATATAGAATACTATGAGGAAATATCTGTTTTGCTTGGCACCTCCTTGAACATATCACAGGGACTGCTCAACATGCACATATCCCATTTTCTGAAGAATTACTAAATGTTATCCAGTTTCGAGCCTTTGGGGTTTGCGGAGATAATCTGTAATGGAGATCAAAACTTGTTTTGACTTAAGCTGAGCAATCCATTTCTAGCCCTGAATGAATCAGGTTTGTGTTTTACTTAAAATGTCTCAGTCCCACCATTCTGCCTCACTCACTCTATGAATGAAGATTATAAAGTTACTTCTTCTTGAAGGGCAGAGGGTATATCTTATTGCTGGACCGATGCCATACGCTGCTCATGACATGAACATGAGTCATACAGGAGCAAGACGGTGAGCTTTAGAAATGAATGATGTTACACTCTCCAAAGGAAGTTCGTAGGAAACTGGAAATATTGGGAGATTGTAACAGCTCTTTTACCCCTATATTGCTTGTTTGAATCTAGCTCTTGAGGACTGAAAGTCATTACTGTCTGTTCTGCCCTATGTGAAATAAGTAGTTGGTCCCGGGACTTGTCTGCACTGATGCAGCTGCACTGCTGTAGTGTGTCTCGTGAAGAGACACTATGCCGACAGGAGAGCGCTCTCCTATCGGCATAATTTCTCTACCCCCGTGAGAGGCAGAAGTAATGTCGGCAGGAGGCACTGTCCTGCTGACATAGCACGATGTGGACAGCGCCTTAAGTCAGTGTAACTTACATCGCTCAAGGGGTTGTCGTTTTCACACCCTGAGTGACTTATGTTACATCGACTTAAGCGGTAGGGTAGACCAACCCTTAGTCTTCTTTTTTTAATAGCACCATCTCAGCACTATCTCAATTGGCAGTTAGCAGAAATGCAAGGGATTGAAAGCACATGGAGAATGAAATATCCTGTTGCTCCTAGGCCCCTCCAGGTCAAGGATGAGACAGTTTGGTAGGTCAGCATGGCAAAGCTTGCACTGCCACTGCCTTTGCTGTATCTATTTATGAATAGAAAAATTGCATCATACGGGTTGCCAGCCCTATAACCTTTTACAGGCAGTAAATTCCCCAAAAAATCATTAACAAAAAAGACTTAAGTTCCTGAATTGTGTTCAGTTAGAAGTCTTAAAAATCATGCATTCCAATGTGCTTCAATATTGATGCTGATGATTAAAAAGTAAACACATTCTGCTGATTCTGTTATTGACTGTTCAGACAACAGAGTTTAACACTAAATAACAAAGAAGATTCTCTTTAAAATGTAGCCTTTTAATTTTAGACAAGCACAAAACCACACTCCTTTCTCTGAAAGAAATGCAGTTGTTCTGCAAGGATTCTGTGTTATAACATTGAATTATATCTGAGGGGGTCAAAACTCTGCACTTGATTCCTATAGATAGTACAGCACTAGAGGGAAAAGGTGAGAGGAGGGAAACCTCTGAAGCCTTTTTAGGACCCTGATCCAAAGTCTACTAGAATCAGTGGAAAGATGCCCATTGACTTCAACGAACTTTTAAGCAGGCTCATAAAATATGACACTTTTTGTTCAACACTTGCTTTTTTAAAAAAGAAAAGAAAAGAAAGTTGAAAATCTTTGTAAGAATTCTATGTTGTTCCTCATCCAGAATTTTTTTGCTGTATTCTCTAGCTGTTCTTCATGCATCTTCTGCCTAATTTTGCTGAATGCTGGTGGGATCAAGTCATTTTGGACATCCTGCTATGTAACGGGGGTGGCATCTGGTTGGGCATGATAGTTTGTCGTTTCTTGGAGATGAGGACCTATCATTGGGCGAGTTTCAAGTAGGTCTAAAGTAAAAGCCAATAAGCTTCATGTTTAAAATATTGCAGTGTAAAATTCTGAATTATTAGCTCCTCGTGAAATGTCTTTATGTATGTAAAATGCATGTGCTATAGAAATGGAGTGTGATCAGTGTATATTTACAATGCTATATATGAGATTATTAATGTTGGGGCACCATCTTGTGTTAAAAGATTTAGTTTCATCCACAGTTTTACTGAGATGGCAAAGCAGTATTATCCATCTTTTACAGATGGCGAAACTGAAACTGAAAGAGGATAAGTAACTTCTTGTTAGTGACCTTGGACAAGTCAGGGACAGAGCTAGGAAGAGAGCCCAGATCTCCTGCCTTCCAGTCTTGTATCCTATACACTAAACCACACTACCTTCCTTAACTGGACATGCTGTTTGCTAAGATGAGGGAGACCTGGGTTTTGGTCTAAATTCAGGATTTCCTGCCTCTCAATCCAGCAGGGACACAAGGAGCATCATAGAGTTGGTGTCCCACGTCTGTGGGAGAGTGCAGTGCAGATTAAGAGTAAGACAAATAGTATATCCATTGAGGGAACCGTCTTCACCACTAGCTTTTTATTTTAGGATGGTGTGGTGGTGGTTGTCATTATCTGTTAAGAGGCTCATGTGAATTCCTAGTATTTTTAAATTCTTGGTTGGTGATTTTACAAAGGTGAACTGCAAGGAGAAAAATGGTTTTGCTTGTGTCCTTTACTGTTCTTTTCTGTTATATAAAGGTAGGTTCGAAGATTAAAATAAACAAACAAACCAAACTTGCACTTAAAAAACCAAATACCAGAAATGTTAATCTCTATTTCCCTGTTTCTCCTGGAGGAGCACAGACCTAGAGTGGGATAGTGACATCACAACAGGCTGAAATCTAATTTGTCGCTTTTCCAACCCTCAGCTGGAGGAGAGGAGAGTTGGAAGGTTCCACCAACAGCTTTCCTTCCATTTGTTTTGTTAACCGTTCGGGTAACAAAGATGTTAAAAACAAAATGCAGCCCATCTGACAGAGACTCCCCTTCCTTCCAAGGTGGAGGGTGGGCGTGGGGGCAAAATTTATGAAGCAGAGGTAAGCTTATGGCTTACATACAGTGCTGTATGTACATGGCCATGTGGGGCACCCAAGTTGGGTCCAATATCAAGCTAACATGGGTTGGGAATCCTGCAATAGCAACACACTCAGACCAGTGGAATAGGAATCCCATATTTCTAAATAATGAAATCTGACTGATCCTTTAAGGAGTGGGGTTGATGATCTATAGAAGGGAATCGCCATCTACACCTCTTGGTAAGGACAGTGAAGCTGTAAAATAGGGAGATAACGAGGGAACCTCTCTTCAGGATTCTGTGGGAGATTTGCAGAACACCATTCCTCTTGGTCCTTTTTCCTTCAGGGAAAGAACAAAATGCTTTGAAACCCAAACTGAATAACTGTACTTTAGATAGCACTGAGAGTTTGATGTCATTGTTTTCTAGTTTTTGCTTTTTTACTACTGACTGAAGTCTGTATATAGCTCTGCTATAAGAAGGCTATTTCTCATAATAACCGTTTGCCTCTTCACTGAAACACTCAATAAATTCTGCCTCTTAATGCAACCCTCGCTGTAACACACAACACAATGCCCTTAAGTACAGATTCATGGGAAAGAGCAGTGCATCATGATTTGTTATAGAAGAAATACTAAAATGCAGTATCACTTCCCCTCCCCCTCTACCCTCTCTCACCCCCCCCCCCCCCGCCTTATCTTTTCCTTATCTTTACTGCAGCCATTCTTTTCTTTCAGGGACATTCATACCACCACAGGGAAAATCAAAAGAGCTGTATTACAGTTCACTCCAGCTAGCTGGACCTATGTTCGCTGGTTTGACCCCAAGTCTTCATTTCAAAGAGTGGCTGGAATATACCTTTTCATGATCATCTGGCAGGTAAGAAATAACTTTTGTGAAATCAAAACTAGTATCAGCTCAGTTTACTTACTGGCTGAGTTTGGTTAGAAGATATTATATTCTTATCTTAGTCCATCATTGAAATGTATAATTAAATGAACTGATACCACAAACTATTCTGGACACTATCCAATGCATCTGGACTACAGTTTAGGAGTGAAATTACAGTATCTGTGAAAGAAACAAATGGCTGCAGATTGATGTACTGGCTGTGGGGTTACTGTATGCAAAGGATAGTTATAAGAATTGAAGAAACAAATGGGTAGGTTTTTCCCAGCTGATGGTGCATGCACCAGTATGATATTCTGAATTCAGTCCCCAGTTCACCAAGGTGCTTCAACATATGCCTAACTTTAAGTGCATATGACTTTAATGGGAATATTCATGTGCCTAAAATTAGGCACTTGCTGAAATACTTTACAGCATTTGTGATGGTACCCAGGGATATGCTCTCTTTTTTAGGACTCTAATCCCATTGCCCTTAATCTCTGTTCAGTCAGGCAACATTTAATACAAGTGGCAGTTTTGCTTAAGTGAAGCCCATAATAGCCCTTAATGACATAGCCTTTAGTGATGACCCTGTTTTCTGGGCACTTATGTGCTACTGCTATCTGCCTCTCATTCAGTTGTGTGGTCTGTAATCTGCCTGAGTTGGCAGGCACTACCTCATACAACTCTGTTAAACTGGTACATTTGCCCTAAAAGCTCAGGAACCACTGGTTTAATTTAAACCATTCTTGATCAGAAGGAGATACAGCAAGAGAGCACTGCATTATTGAGCGACTGCAAACTATTTACAGTCATTGGTGTCTGGCCCCAGTCATATTGCTGCCGCCAAAGGCTTTTACGTTAATGCAAAAAGAAGGGAACTAATGCAGTGAATGTAAAGGGGGGGAGAGAGGTAGAAGAAATTCTTTCCCCATAAAAATTAAGCTAATTTCTAAAATGTCGACAGAGATGTTTGAATATTATCATTCTAGCATCGTAGAAAATTCACCCCCAAGATAGCATGTAATTTACTTACTTACAATTTTGCTAATTGGAACAGACTTCCTTTGTGAGAGATGTGTCTTGTTTTGAGATGAGGCCCACTGGGACACCAGTCCTACAATTCTTACTCCAAAAATACTTCAGTACAATATAGTGTAGGACACACTATCTAAAATAAAAAATGATCACATTGGGCAGTCACATCCTCACTTGATTTTCTACTGTGAGAATTCTTAAGGGGTTAAAAATTTCAGTAAAATTAAACCTGAGTACCTGTTTCAAGGGAGCAGGTGGTTTATTACAGCTGTTTGGAGCTGCCACCTCCAATTCCAGATTTTCATATTCAATTTTAGCTGTTTTTTTAAAAGTGATGGACTAGTTTGATCATTTGTGGTTTTGTTGGGGTGAGTGCATAAATATGCTGGTACTAAATTATGAACATGTTTGTGCATATTTCAGCCACTTGCCCATAATTTATACTAACTTTAGGTCTTTTTAAGGGATTTAATTTAAAAAAACAACTTTTTAAACTAAACAGGTATAAATGGGGAACTCTTTTTTAAAAAGAAAAAACTCAGCTGGATTTGGTTTGTAAAGAGTCCAGTGAGCTCTGAATTTTACAGACTTGAACACTTTCTCTTCTTTCTAAATTTGTGTCCTAGCACTGGTTCAAGAATTACGCTGTTATTCTAAAATGGAACTCTACAAACTACTAACTGAAACCTTGATGGGTTCTGAAGTATACAAAGTAGTTCAGCACTGTTTTGTTGTTGTTGTTGTTTTTGGTGGGGGTGGTGGTGGTTATTTTTATTAATTTTATTTTTTGGTTTGTTGACTTGGTATACAACTTTGCCTGTTCTGAAGATGATATTTTAAGAGCTTTTAGTTCTTAGTCCAACCAGCAGAGCTAGTTACTGAGCTGCAGTAAACCATAAATAATTCCCTCTTGTGTATTTTAATTATGATATTAATCCTAACATTTTCTGTATCAGTCTCTGAGAAGGGGTTACATGTGCATGTGTCTGTTCAATAGACCCTTATTAACTGATTTTTTTATTTCCAGCTGACTGAGTTGAACACATTCTTTTTGAAACATATCTTTGTATTCCAAGCAAGTCACCCTTTAAGCTGGGGTAGAATTCTCTTCATTGGAATTATCACAGCACCCACTGTAAGGTAACTTATTTTATTTTTTTCTAATTGTACAGTAGTTCTGATCCTTAGGAACACAAGAAAAGGTGTGCAGGCTTTATAAATAAGTACAGTATGTGAAAAGAAATAATGAATTTAAGTCTCCAAAAAGGGGAAAATTATCATTATTTTTCAGTACTAGGTATAAGACTAAGGATAGAATTCAGCAGTCTGGGTGTATGCTACTAATGGTGAGACTTGTGTGAAAATCTGCATTTGATAAGAATCCATCATTCTCTCTTCTGATTGCACAGCAGTTGCCTGTGTTGTGTGGATTAACTCCATATACAGCCATCCATAATTTCATGTAAGGTTCTTTTGTTGACAAGAGCCATATGATCATGACAGCATGCAGGTTAGGGAATTTTACACCTGTGGGTCTTTCCATGATACCTGCCTCTAGCTACTTATTTATGCTTGAGTATAGAATATACCACAATGTGTTTATAAGGAAAGGTGATAGTTTCTTGTTTTGAATAATTAGTGAAGCTACAAAATATGAACCATGATTGGGATTTGAGAACTAATCAATCCGTAGTCACCTCACAAAATTATTTCATGAAGTAATTTTGTGTAGCAACCAGCTTCTGTTTACATCCAAATTGAAAAGTCGAGATTCCAGCTAATGAAGCATATATTGTACTTGAGGTTGTTTTTGGGTGGGGTTCTGGTAAATATATATTTTAATATGTATGTGCAAATTGTTTGCATAGGAACTGTAACTTTTCAATATTGTGTGTTCTGTCTCTCTTAGGTACTTATATGGACCCCATTACCATAGTATCTGAGCGCCTAACGGTCTTTAGTGTATTTATCCTCATAACAGTCTTGTGAGTAGGGAAGTGCTATTATCCTCCTTTTACTGATGGGGAACAGAAGCACAGAGAAACAAAGGGTATGTCTACACTGCCCAAAAAAAAAAAAAAGCCCATGGCATCGAGTCTCAGAGCCCGGGTCAACTGACTTGGTCTTGTGGGGCTCCTGCAAGTGGGTTAAAAATAGCAGTGTAGACGTTCCTGCTTGGGCTGGAGCATACGATAAGTGACTTGCCCAAAGTCACACAGGAAGCCTGTAGCAAAGCAGGGAATTGAATCTAGGTCTCCAGAGTCGCAGCTTAGCACCCCGAACCACTGGACCATTCTTCCCCGTTATGCTTCCTCTGTTTAAATTCTTCACCCTGACGTTACAGACTTTTGAATTTAATTTCCTCTGTATTTGTGAAAGGATAAAAAGAAGACAATTCTGCTATCATGTGTCCCACTATGCTGGGAAATGGCATTTTTCCTAATAATCATATCATAAGTATTGCTCTACCTTCCATTCACATTAATTAGCCGTTAATCTGTTACTCTCAAAATACAATCACTGTCACAAGTAGTATTCTTTATTGGCAGTCTCTGTAGAAAAAACATGAATTGAACGGCTTGGAAACTGAATTATCCCCCACCCCGAGCAGTGATCTCTCCAGGTCAATGCTGATACAGGTTGGCAGATTATGAAAAACCTTGCATTGTGCTGCTGCCTGTGCTGTGTGTGTTCTGTGAATGGAGGATAACAGTCACCAGAGCTGTCAGTATAATCATGTAAACTCTGTTCCATTCCCACTTAGACGCAGTGTCAGAATGGGAGCCTTTCAGAGTAATGTCAAAACAGGAAAGAGGCATATTTTAAAATGATGAATCTAATTTTTAAACAGATCCTTGGTTTCCTTAGACTGTTTTTTCCCCAGGACTAACCCTCTACTGACACACTTTACCTCCCAAGCCGTACATGTGCACTCAGGAACTAGAATAACTTAAAATGAAAAGTAACTTCAAAGTTTAGAGCATAGATAATTTTTTTAATCAAATTTGCTCTTCCAAGACTTGTTAGCCTCTGGTTGATTTTTTTTTTTTACCCCATCTGATGATTCGTCCTACTAAAACTGAAGCCATCTAGTAGGCTTTCATCATAATTTAACTTAACGCATGATATAAGCCCTAAGTGCTCCACTTTTGATATAGGGAATATTAATGTTAATCATTTTTTAAAAATGTAAATGTATTTCAGAAGCTTTGTGCTTCATTAAAGAATTTTCATTTGTTGTTTTTGTTTCCAGGCAATATTACGCCTACCTCACAGACACACAGTGCAAAAGGGTAGGAACTCAGTGCTGGGTGTTCGGGTAAGTGTTCTTGACTATTGGAATTTTTACAAACATGAGGCTGTGTTCTGTTTTTGTTGTTTTAAGTGTTGGCAGTGCGCTCAGTGCGGTGCCAGGTGTGATATGAAGCCAGTCCTTGCCCCAAATTGTTTTCAATCTAAAAGACAGGCACAGAAAAGGTTCCTTGGGAGAAGCCTACGGGAGAAGAAAATCTTAGATTTGTGGGGTGGAAAGGATGGAGAAGGGAAGGGAGAGTTATAGGTGCAGCTGGTTAAAGAAAGAAATATGAGTTAGGGCATCTGCATTCTGTTCCCCACTTAGTTGGTGGTGCATTTGGTGGCTTAGCAAATAGCTTACCTCTGATGCATCCATTTTAACTGTGCAGATTGCTTGCCTAGCAGGGATATTGTGAAGCATAATTAAGTAGGGCTAAATTCTGCCTTCAGGTATGAGGGCGCAACGCCTTCTGTTTTCAGTGATTATTGGCTTTACGAGAGTTGAATTTTAGGCTCTTAATACATAATAACTTTTCATTGTAGTAGCACCTAGGAGCCCAGGTCATGGACCAGGATCCCATGGTGCTGGGCATTATACAAATTTTTATTAAGCACACTTTGTAAATTATTTCACCATTGTCCGCAGATAGATGGCATATAGCAGATTTTATTTTTAGATCAATATAAAAATCCAGTCACGCTCATTTGTATTAGTCTTCATTTATTAGTTACTTGGCTTCTGGAACAGTGGCTTAATAAAATTTTAAATTACAAAATCCTCTTCATATCATAGAAGTTAGAGATGGTACAGACCTTTTTGCTAACCAGAACTTCCAATCTGGGCTAGTGGACTCCCCCCGCTGGATTATAGAGCTATCCACTAAAAACGTTCTTTGACACTGCAGGAAGCCTTCTTTTGGATCACAAGGGAACTCTCTAGTAAAGTGCTTCAACAGATGCTAAAAAATAACAGTACTGATCCTGTTTTCAACACCAAGGGCCACATTAGTCCAAGCCCTGTGCAAAGATTTTAGTGTTTCTACTTGCATCCACTTCCTAATTCGCTTGCAGTGACTGCCACTAATGAGAGAATGTGACAGAGCAGATATAAGTGAATGTCTAAAAGAGGCCAAGAGATTGGATTAAATGGGGGAGAAATTTATTCTATGTCTTCCTTACATATGCACATTGCTAATCAGCAGGTGCTTTTATCTAAATACGACTTTGTGAATTGGGACACAATGTCCAGATTTATAGACGAGTTGCCTGAGGATGCTGTGGAAGAGTTTAAGGCTTTTATGGCAGAGAGCCCACTAGTGTCTAAGACATCACTGCAATCAGCACTCGGTATGGCGGACACCTCATATAGGATTATGGCTTCAACTGTAACAATGAGGAGAGCTTCTTGGCTACAGACTTGGCTATGTCTTTGTTTTCTAAAAAGACTGATGAGACATTACATTCTTTTAAGGACTCCAGGGCCATTTTATGATCCTTTGGGGTTTATACCTCAACAGTTAAGACATCATTATGGGGATCTACAACAACAACAATTCCAATAGTACTCCCAACAGTATTTCAGGCAGCCTGTTTATTCTGAAAGACAACAGGACTTCTCCAAGAGGAGACACACATGTTGCACAGGAGAAGGCCCTCTTTTTTCCATCTTCAGCCAGCCAGCCCATAGTCCATCAACTAATGGCAAGCAGCCAATTTGACCCTCCCTTCAAGGGCAACAAACCAGTCACCGGTCAAGGCTATTTCCCCTCCATTTGGGGACATGTTGTCCCACTTCCATAGAGCTTGGGATTCAATAACCTCAGACAAGTGGATCCTAAACACAGTGCAATTGGGTTATACCATCCAATTTCTATCTGTTCCTTCTTCCCATGGCTGGAATCACGACTGGTTTGCTGCTCTTAGTCTCCAAGATGCCTGTTCCCATTTGCTGATTTTCCCAAGCCACAGGAAGTTTGAGATTCCTAGTTGCAGGTCAGCATTAATAGTATACAGTTCTCCGCTTTGTCTTGACATCAGTCCCATCCATATTTACCAAATGCATGTCGGTGATAGCAGTCTATCTACAGAGGAGGGGAACTCATCTCTTCCCATACCTAGATGATTGGTTAGTGAGGGGCAGATCTGAAGAATCAGTCCTCAATTACACTCGATCTCTTTGATTGACTAGCATTGATTTTGAACAAAACAAAATCAGAAGACTGTCAAAAAAAAAGTCAAAGCAAAACAGAAAATCAAGTTAATTATTGCTATCCTAGGCTCTGAGTTCAAGGACCTATCTCCCGCATGAGCGATTCTAGGCAATATGATGCCTGTGTCAGGACTTCCAATCTCAGTCTTCAACCACAGTCCATGTATATCTGAAGTTACTAGGCCATATGCATTTACCTAGTCCAGAATGCAAGATTGCATCTTGTTCTCTTCAATCATGGTTGAAGTTGGTCTATCACTCAAGTTGTCAGTCATTGGACGGGCTTGTCCAAATGCCTGGACTCTCTACAGTGTTGGACAGAACAGATCAATAATATGCTAGGGTATACCCTTTGCTTGTTCTCCACTGACCAGGACTGTAGTCACTTATGCCTCCATAATAGGTTGGAGAGCACATCTAGGAATATTGATAATTCAGGGTTTGTGGTCGGAACAGGAAGCATCCTTTCATATCAACGTCCTGGAGTTTCGAGCCATTTACGGTGCGTGTCGATCCTTTTGGTATCAGATCAGGGCAGTGGTTCATATAGTTACAACAATGTAACAAGCAGGGAGGAGCCCACTCCAACCAACTTTGGGGGGAGGGATAGCTCAGTGGTTTGAGCGTTGGCCTGCTAAACCCAGGGTTGTGAGTTCAATCCTTGAGGGGGCCATTTGGGGATTTAGTTGGGGATTGATCCTGCTTTGAGCAGGGGGTTGGACTAGATGATCTCCTGAGGTCCCTTCCAACCCTAATAATCTATGAATCTAAGAACTTTGTCAGGAAGCAATAAAGTTTTGGCACTTTTGCATCAAGGAAGACATACCCACAGCTGCACAGTTACCAGGTGCTCAGAACTGGCTGGCTGATCAACTCAGCTGGAGTTTCTTCCAAAGTCATGAGTGGCTCTGAAGGACAGTATGCTGAGGTCCATTTCCAAAGACTGGGGCATTCCGATGATCGACTTGTTTGCAACGAAAGACAACAAAAAATGTAGTTGATATTTTGCTTGCACATGGGTCTCAGTTTGGGCTCGTTAACTGACACCTTCTATTTGAATTCTATTGATGTATGCATTCCCCCCCCCCAATCCCACTCATTCCTCAGGTGCTTCTCAAACTAAAGTTGGATCATGCCAAGGTGATACTCATTGCACCAGCTTGGCCAAGACAACGTTGGTTTTCCGACCTTCACAGTCCATCTATTTGACCTCCTAGCTCTCTTCCCCTCATTCCTGACCTGTCAGTGCAACGCCACAGCCAGGTATGGCATCCAGCAGTCTGCATCTAATGGCGTGGATGCTGCATGGTTAGACTAGAAAGAAGAATAATGTTTGCAAGCAGTGCAGTGAGTTCTATTTAATAGAAAACTTTCTACTAGATATATCTGTTTGGCGAGGTGGAAGCATTTTTTGGTTTGGTCTTTGACTCAGGGAATTCAGCCAATGCTAGCACGTATTCAAGACATTTTGGATTACCTGTTGCATCTTAAGTCCTCAGGTCTCTCTCAGCTCATTGAGGGTCTACCTGGTGCGATCTCAGCACACTGCCATTAGGGTCCTCTATTTGAGGTCCTAGCCACTTGCTCTCTGTCTTTTCTTTGCCAAAAGACAGCTTTTTTTATTGTCCTAACTTCTGTGAGATTTAGTGAGCTTGTAGGCCTTAATGGTGGACTCTCCCTATATTCAGTTTTTCAAAAACAAGGTGGCCTTGAGGCCACACCTTAAGTTCTTGTCTAAAGTGGGGCATTTAGATCAGAACCAAACTTTGGAAGAGCATTTCTGCTGTCATTATTTAAGCAGATTCTGAGCCCCACCTCCGTCGTTTTCTGCTTATGAGTCACCTGAGTAGAATACACCTTTTCAAACAGTTGAAGAAGAAAAAAAGTCACCTACCTCTTCTTCAATTGTTGTTCTTCTAGATGTGGGTGCAGATGTGTATTCCACAACCCAGCTTCTGTCCCCTCTGCACTGAAGTCTCAACTATTGATGTTCAGTGTGATGGAGGGGGGTCGAGGCAGCACTGCCTTTAAATAGCTATGAGAGAGGCTATGGGGCCAGAGGGCACAAACACCACCCCAATGGGCAATGTAAAACAAAATTCTCTGATTTCAGTGCAGTGGGCACATGCACACCAAGTGGAATATATGTCTGTACCCACGTTTTGCAGAATGACAGTAGGTAGGTAACTGTTTTATTCCCATTGATCTTGGAGTAGTAGGGCAACACCTTTAGTACTAAAATTTCCTTATTTTTTGATTTACTGTTTCCTCACTTGTATACGCCGCTTCTTTAGACAATGCAGTTATCCCAAATGTTCTTTTGTACAATAGTTGACGTTTAACATGTTAAAAGTAATACAAGTGATGGCAATGAAAGACGTTAAGTAGAAAAAACTTTTTTTTTTTTTAAAGTTATATCTCTTTAGAGTCTTATCCTGCTTTTTTCTTTCTTTCTTATTTTCATTTTTGAGATATGGAAAGGATTGTTTTAAAATGGACAGTTCTGGAAAGCAAAATGTCTGTCACTGCCTGGGTAAGATCCATATTGTAGGAGTCTGGCCTCTGACAATGTAGCAGCACAGCTGGCAAAAATCATAGAAACCTGTCCTCTAA
Source organism: Chrysemys picta bellii (assembly GCF_011386835.1). NCBI lineage: Eukaryota > Metazoa > Chordata > Testudines > Emydidae > Chrysemys > Chrysemys picta. Next base: position 249,718,396 of record NC_088792.1, read on the forward strand.
AGCTGGGAGAGGATTACAGTCTGCAGAAAGGCTTTAAGGACTTGCTGTTTTCCCACTCGATCATAGAAACATTATAGAAGGTGAAGGGAACAAATCTGTCTTAAAACATCTGTCCTTTTTTTGAAAGGAACATTCTGTCCTCTTGAAGTTGCGGACATCAGTGCTGTTCATGTAAGCAAGGCTTGCTCGTGTAGATATTGTCCCATCAGGGCTGATACATGCTGAGGTATGCTTTTACTCCTGCTTCTTGCTTTTGGCAAATATAGCCAACCAAGGTGAATCAGTTGGCACTGAGGTTTTAGGGGACATCCATTTCACGCCCATTTGCTGAATCTCAAGAGATTCCATTATAACAACCAGTGAACATTCAGATTCAGTTGTCTGCTTTTGGAATGGCATACAGGCTGATGTGCTGTGTAGCCAATTCATTTATGGAGCTGGCAGTTAGCAAGATTAATGGTATTTTTTAGGGCTGTCAAGCGATTAGATAGATCGCACTGTTAAACAATAATAGAATACAATTTATTTAAATATTTGTGGATGTTTTCTACATTTTTAAATATATTGATTTCAATTACAACACAGAATACAAAGTGTACAGTGCTCACTTTATATTTATTTTTGATTACAAATATTTGCACTGTAAAAAACAAAAGAAATAGTATATTTCAATTCACCTAATACAAGAACTTTATAATGAAAGTTGAACTTACAAATGTAGAATTATGTACCAAAAAAACTGCGTTCAAAATAAAACAATGGAAAACTTTAGAACCTACAAGTTCACTCAGTCCAACTTCAGCCAATTGCTCAGACAAACAAGTTTGGTTATAATTTGCAGGAGATAATGCTGCCCACATCTTGTTTACAATGTCACCTGAAAGTGAGAACAGGCATTCGCATGGCACAGCTGTAGCCGGCATCGCAAGATATTTACGTGCCAGATGCGCTAAATGTTCCTATGTCCCTTCATGCTTCAACCACCATTCCAGAGGACATGCGTCCATGCTGCTGACAGGTTCTGCTCGATAACGATCTAAAACAGAGTGGACTGTCGCATGTTCATTTTCATCATCTGAGTCAGATGCCACCAGCAGAAGGTTGATTTTCTTTTTTGGTGGTTCGGGTTCTGTAGTTTCCGCATTAGAGTATTGCTCGTTTAAGACATCTGAAAGCATTCTCCCCACCTCGTCCCTCTCAGATTTTGGAAGGCACTTCAGATTCTTAAACCGTAGGTCGAGTGCTGTAGCTATCCTTAGAAATCTCACATTGGTATGTTCTTTGCATTTTGTCAAATCTGCTGTGAAAGTGTTCTTAAAATGAATTTGTGCTGGGTCATCATCCGAGACTGCTATAACGCGAAATATATGGCAGAATGCCAGTAAAATAGAACAGGAGACATACAATTCTCCCCCAAGGAGTTCAGTCACAAATTTAATTAATGCATTATTTTTTTAACGAGCATCATCAGCATGGAAGCATGTCCTCTGGAATGGTGGCCAAAGCATGAAGGGGCATATGAATGTTTATCATGTCTGGCATGTAAATACCTTGCAATGCCGGCTTCAAAAGTGCCATGCGAACGCCTGTTCTCACTTTCAGGTGACGTAAATAAGAAGCAGTCAGCAGTATCTCCTGTAAATGTAAACAAACTTGTTTGTCTTAGCAGTTGGCTGAACAAGAAGTAGGACTGAGTAGACTTGTAGGCTCTAAAGTTTTACATTGTTTTGTTTTTGAGTGCTATTATGTAACAAAAAAAAATCTACATTTGTAAGTTACATTTTCACGATAAAGAGATTGCACTACAGTACTTGTATGAGGTGAACTGAAAAATACTATTTCTTTGGTTTATCATTTTTACAGTGCAAATATTTGTAACCAAAAATAATAATATAAAGTGAGCACTGTACACTTTGTATTCTGTGTTGTAATAGAAATCAATATATTTGAAAATGTAGAAAAACATCCAAAATATTTAATAAATTTCAATAGATATTCTATTAATAGTGTGATTAATTGCAATTAATTTTTTTAATCGCAGTTAATTTTTTTGAGTTAATTGCGTGAGTTAATGGCGGTTAATCGACAGCCCTAGTATTTTTATGTAGCATGACATCAGCTTAATCTCTAGAAGACCAAATATAGATCTGACTGTGGAAGGTAATGAGTGCCAGGATGTATAGATCCAACATAATAGTAAGCAGCAGAGTAGAAAGTGTTACAGTTTCTAGAGTACTGGTTTGGAATGGAATTTCCAGACAGTAATTTATAATCCTGTATCAAACTCTGAAACTTCAGAAGATTCCCCAAATGAGTGTCACTTCCTATTTATTTGAGCACTACATTGTTTAGCACAGTACAAAACTTTGGAAGAAATGATCAAAGAAAATCAAAATACAGTATACAGCATATTTCACACTGCAATTTAAGATATTCTAGAGCAGGGGTCCTCAATCTTTTTCTTTCTGAGGCCTTCCCAACATGCTATTAAAAAAATCCATGGCCCACCTGTGCCACAACTGTTTTTCTGCATATCCAGTAGATTAAAAGCCAGGGCCGACGTTTGGGGGTAGCACACAGGGCAGTTGCCCGGGGCCCCGTGCCTCAGGCTTCAGCCAAGGGTGGTGGGGCTCAGGCTTCGACTTTCTGCCCTTGGCCCCAGCGAGTCTAGTGCTGGTCCCTCTCTGGTTTATTTTGGTGGACCCCCTGAAATCTTTCGTGGCCCCTGCAGGGGGGCTCCAGACTCCTGGTCAAGAGCCACTGTTCTAGAGAGCTGAATAAGTCACACACTCATCTGTCAGTCCCTTTGAACTTGGGTACTTTTGCTTACTAAAACACCATTTTGTTCTAGGCTTTTATGTTCCTTAATTTTGTGCAGTGCTTAGGTACCACAAATATATACATTTAATATTGCGGCCAACTCTTGTGATTTTATCAGAAGTCATAAGGTATTTGGTGTTTCTCTGATGGCCTCAGCTCCTAGAATCATGTGACTAAATAAGAATCTTAGTTTTCATTTAAAAGGAAGTTTATAACTCTCATGAATGTGGAACAAAGCTGGAAAATGTGAACCCTAAAGGCTCAATCACAGGAAAGTAAATAAAAAAAACCTAAAAGCTGTTTGGTTTCTTTTAATCTTATTTATATAAAAAATTGGTATGCTTGTGGTTGGCAATCCTGCAAATTATATAAAATCCTAATATAGCTAGGTCTTTGGGGGTGGTTCAGACTTTCAATTGTATGTGGATATTTTATATAACAAGCGCTAGTAAAATAAAGATGTTAAACAAGAATCTGAACAAATGAACATCCCTTTTAAGCAATGAATTTCTAGCGCCTGAAAGTTGGTGAGAGCATTAAGCGAAAGTCTTCACTGAAGAACTATTACGTGTTCAATGAAAGAACCTTTTTATTATATTCATATATCTTCTTAAGGGTGCTTAAGAGCAGTGCAGGCTTTAATTTAGGTTCTGAGGTTTTGGCTGCAGGTTTGAGGGATAGAGCTTCTTGATGCTAAATGTACAAGTTCAAGTTTTCTTTTTCTTGAGTGGGTCCTACATGTGAACAAATGTGGCCAAACAAGATAGGAAGATAAAAGGCAGCTTTTAGCTATATGTCATTGATTCTTATAAGATAGACTGACTTTCTTCTGTGCAGAGAAAGCTGTTTAATCTTTCACAAGATGGATTAGGTTTCTCTTCTTAAAGAATGGATCAAGAAGTGGCATGAATGTGCACACACTAATCAGTGTACTTGTACATTTCAGACCAAAGGGAAAGGTGCCAAGAAACTCCTTACTGTTATGGAGCAGTTGGTAATGTTGTGCCTCTTGGAGATTGAATGTGAACAGTAGTCTGCTTGGCATCACTATTTCAATTAGTGAAGTGGAAGAATTTAGCAGGATATAGTCCATTAGAGCAATACTTTATTAAAGGAATCAAAGTATTTGGACCAGTAAGGACTTGAATAATTGCTTTTAGGTAGAGACCAGGGGTGAAATTCTGGTCCCACTGAAGTGGAGGAGAGTTTACCAGTGACTTCAAGAGAGCCACAATTTAACTTCTGGTCCTTCTTAAATGTCTAATAGTTTCTTTTGTCCACAAAATTGATTTACCTGATGCAGACGGGGGTCTGGTTTTTGTTCTCTTTGGTCATTTGATTTTTTTTTTTTTTAATTATTTTGAAGGGGAGTTGCCTTTAAAATTTAGTTTCAACTGCTGCTAGAACAGTTTCTGCATGCTTCTTATAGGAAAATGTCTCGTGTTTTTATGTACTACTGACAAAAGATGAAAAAGTAAGAAGTACAGTATCCTATTTGCTATCCTTTCTCTATGTAGTTTTACTGTATCTTTTAATTAAGTAAATGTCTGTTTACATTCTTGATGTAAAACCTCTCCATCTCCATGGCCTGTTGGAGATTTGAAGCTTTATGCGACCAGGGCAGACATTCCCCTATCAGAGGTAGAAAACCAAACGTGCTCAGTAGCGGCCCTTCTCACCAACTGAGGAGTGGTATTGGTGAATTCCTTTCATTGTTCTTTCTTGGGAGAAGAGTGAACACAGTGTCTGTTATAGACAGAATAGTCTTTGTACATGAATCCAAAAATGCACCCTACAGTTCATAGTTTGCTAGACTGTTCATTATTGCCTCAAAACCTGTGTTAACACACTTCAGTACAGTTGGGTTATCTAGCTCAGCATGGAAAGTCTAGTTCTTTCATTACCATTTTAGGGCAGATTATGAAATTACAAGAAGGTAATGTTGCCTTGACAGAATTATGAAGACAAGTTGGGTAATTTCAGCTGGTATTGAATGCAGCTCCTCACCTATTTACCAGTACTTCCTGCAGGAAGCACATTACACCTGCGCTGCAGAGATTCAACTGGCTTCCATTTCATGCAAGTCAGGGTGTTGGCATTGATCTATAAAGCTCTCTTTATTGTTTGTATTCTGTGTATCTCAGAAAGATCCTCTCTTGGTTTTTAACCCAGAGGTTGTGATGACATGCTCAAGATGATAAGCTCTAGAAATATCATTTGGGGGCTGGGAAGATGAAGTTCACAGTGGAAATTCCCCAGACTCTTTTGGTCTGATACAGGTTTTGACCTTTACAGCATGTTGCAAACCCTGTTCCTTTATTCTACGCTTTTTTCAGGGCTGAGTAAGGATGAGTAGATTCAGATTAGGTGAAACTTGACTTTTGCTTTGTATGGGGTTTTTAAAGACTGCATTCTGTGTGCATCTGGAGTGTCAGGTTAGGTATGTTTTATAAATCAAAATATATAAAGAAGCTGTGTGCATGGAAGGGAATTTAATAGTCTGTCATTGATATCTGGTTTGTAAAAAGATAATAGGGTGACTGACCATCAGTAAGAAAACGTGTTTTAAAGAAAATTTAAATTGAAGTTTCCTAGGTAAGAAGAGAGCTGTCTAATAAATAAATAAATTACTATGGAAGTGTTTAGACTGTAGTCAGATAATACAAATCATTAAAAAAATGTATTGCCAAAAAGGGACATATTTTAGGAAGTTTGTGCTTTTGTGCTTATAAATCTGAACATTCGGAATTAGGAGGAGCAGAACCGGTCTCTTTACCACTAACTGAATTTAACAGCCTCGTCTCTCCTTGAATAAGTTTCATAACAAATTTTTTAAAAAAACTTCCAATCACCTTGAGCAGTCAGAAAAAAATCATCCTTAAAATAGAAAAAAAAAATGTAAATGATCATTTGAAAGTATGTAGAAATTTCACTAAAATAAGGGGGATAATGCAGATAACATTTAAACAAAACCTGAGTGAAGTTCAGGAAGAACAGAATCTGAAAGGGAATCTTCAGAAGTTCTGTTTTCGTACTGTATAGTTTTTTATCACGTTCATCGCCCTACTTAGCCCAATCAAATTATTTTTCTTAATTGAATTGCTTAAAAGTGGCTGTATGTCATAAAAATGAAAAATGTGTGTTTCTCTCCCTGATCAACTACAGAAAGTTTTGACAAGAAAAAGAACTATTGCCCTTCTGCCTGAAGAGAAAATATCCTGATTGACAAGTCAAAGATTTACTGTGCATCTGACTAGACTTTGCAATATTGTATATTTTGTCATAATTTTAAGGTGTCTTTATGACTCCAGATTACCTTAATGCTCCTTTTCTTATTGGTTACTTTCCAATTGGTGCTTAATACGGGTTTTTGAAAGATGGGATGAGTCAGATGGAGGGGCCCATGCGTTATTTAAAATGCGTTCTGAAAAACTTCAGAACACAGAATAGCGTTTCAAACTTCTAACCCAATTCTTTCTAATGCAAAAAAAGGTATCCGCAAATGCCTATCGCTATGGAATGTAAGTGCTTCATGTGCACCAAGTCCTTCAACTTTTTCTGGTAGCTCTGATGTTCTCACAATTATTCTTCATAGAGTTCTATTTAACAATGAATTGATAAGGACTCCACTAACGGACTTCATACTTCGCTCTGATCATGCATCCAGTCTCTTGTGAAATCTTCAACATTATCCACCCTCTTTTCTAAAGCATCAGTTTTAGATGAGGGAGGGTGATTCAAGGTCATGATTACAGAAAGATTTGCATTAAGCAGGGTGTTTGATATCCTCCTCAGGGAGGTTTGAAGAGGGGATAGGTATGCTTTTTCTGCTGAGCAAACAGCATCTCAAATAGCTGCAACCAATGGAGATTGAGGTAGATGACCAGAACTAAGAGTCCTTCCTTTTTCATATCCTCTGCTTTAGGAATCTCCACTGTATGAGAACCTGAGACTCCTTTAGACTCCTTCTCATCTCTGTTGGTTTCTTTAGGAAGACCAGTAAACCAGTAGTTGCTTAGGCATTTATAAATTCTCCTCCCTCCCTTCATGCACACACTCGTACTGTTGTGACATCATACAAAATCTCCCCTCACCCCCAACCAACACCTCACCGATATTCTGATAACATCTCTATGTAATCTTTCCAGTCCTTAGTGAGCATACTGTTATTGTAAGCCAATCAGTCTCATTTAATTTTTCATAGTTCTTTCTGGACACACTTCTGAGGAGAAAACTTATTTTTATTATTCTGAGAGAACCTCAGTTTCAACAAGTTAATAAGAAATTCTAAGGTACCAGTGCCTATCCAGCTGTCTCATGAGCTATAAATTGTATATACCCCTTATGGTAGTTTCTCACCAAGTTCCCATGAGCTTTTGAAGATTTAATTATAAACTGACTAAAATCGATGTCTTTGATAACTGGTGACCTATTTTAAATTGACAGCCTTTGTGAAGAATATTTTTTTGGTATAAGAATGGCATCTGAAAAAGCCCTTGTTTCTGCAGCCTTTTAAAAGGATGTTTAATAATGTCTGATGCAATCAGTACTTGACCCTTTGTCTTATAGCAAAGTATTTGGGTTTATTGCTATGCCTAAATTGGATTTGTGTTTATGAATGTACAATGTTCAGTATCACTTGGATCAAACAATATTTTACATGTGTAATCAGCTGCAAATTATATATACAGATTTTTATAGGAGTCATCAAAAGAATAATTGCACTCCAAGATGCAAAATTAAATGTTGCATTGTTGTCCTACAATTTTCATATTCACCCACATGGTATCTTCCAGTAAAGAACAAACCAGAAAAACCTACCCTTTTTGAAGCCGTGTTTTCTGTCTGCAAATTTACTTTGTTTGCTGCTGTCTGAGCTGCCCTATCTTCTCTCCCCTATGGCCTGATCCATGAATTAGTCATGTACGTCAGTGATATTGTGTCACCTGCTACTTAGCAAGTATGGAAGCTTTGTTTCCTGGGATGTTGTCAGATATGTCAGTTGTACCATAAATGTAGGAGCCAATCTCTTAATTTTATAAATTTGAAGGTTGTTTCTTTGTGTTTTCAAACTTACAGGACCAGATCATGTGGTATAAATGAGTGCAGCTCTCCTGACGGCAGTGGAACTGCACTGATTTACTGAGGATCTGGACCTTCATTTTTAATGTCTTTCATGTGTACTTGGGACCAAAATTCTGGAATCTCTCCTTCTGCCAGGAAGGCATAATCTCAGCTTTGTGTGACCACTTCTCGTGTATCAGTGCATATTAGCTAGGAGAGGGAACTGGCTGTTTGATAATAGGCAAGTCTACCCCTTCTTCTTGCTACCCTCCTTCTACTCTTCCCATCTTACTGCTGGGTGGAGAATTTGAGGGAGGCACCAGAACCTTCACGTGTCTATCAAACCTAACTACTGGCGCAGCAGCCTGGGGATTCACCCAGAGTGAATGGTGGCTCAGAGGATTGGGAATGGCTTTTCACCTCTGGCTCCCCCGCTGAAACCATTCTAGGGTGGTAAAGTAACTACCATCTACCATCTAATGGCTGTTTGGCCTGCATGAAATGAGTTGGTGGTTCAGTCCAGTGTGAAGTAGACTGGTGTCCACAGTACAGTTGCCTCATTGTTGACTGTCACAGAGAACCTGTGGGTTGAGTGGACATAGAAATGGAATGATCATCTTATCCCTCCAGGTGAAGACGGAGGCGCATTAGCAGACATTGTGGGGAAGCTTTCACTGTCATTGAACCCTTTGTGCCCATATCATGGATAAGCAGAGAATTTCAACCCTGAGGGCTGTCAGCCTAGCATTCTTCATGTTCTCTACACTAACACTGCTGCAAAAGAATGGCGTACTCATCAGAAATCTGGTTAAAGCTACTGCTTATTTAGAGCAGACAGAGTCCAGACTCTTTACCTCATCAGTGTTTATAACCTCACCTTTTTTCTTTCTCTACCCACAGAGTCATTGGTTTCCTTGAAGCTTTTGTGTGCATAAAGTTTGGTCAAGAGCTCTTCTCCAAAACACAAATATTGTATGTTGTGTTTTGGCTTCTTTGTGTGGTAAGTGAGACTTCTCGCTCATGAAACACAGTGCCCAGCAATGCCTTGAGGCCTCGATCCTGCAAACCTTATGTACCTGAGTAGTGTGTACATATACAAGAACTCCTGCTGAATTCAGTAAGTAAGGACTTCTTAACCCAGTAAGAGTTGCAGATGTGAGCCCTAATACTCTGAAAATTGTTAATGGTACAATGAATTTGTAAATACTCTTTCTTTAATAAACAAATTGGATTTACTAATATTCTCAGAAACAAAGGGTCAAACTCTCTCAAATGGAGTAGCTGCATTGACTCAGTGCAATTAAACCAGTAGAAATCTTGTCCCAAAATTCTGTAAACGTTTTTATGTTGTTTTTTCCACCCTTTTGTAGGCTGTTACGACTTTCCTGTGTTTATATGGAATGGTTTGGTATGCGGAGTACTCTGGCCACCGAGAAAAGGTACTTTGGTGGGGACTCAATTTTTATTTTAAGCCAAAATTAAGCTGCAACACAGCCACATTGTTATACATTCTTGTAAAGAGAATTCTGACATAGGAATCAAGGGTGTGATCCAGAGTCCTTTGAAGTGAGTTGGAAACGCTTCCATTGAAGTCAGTTGGCTTTGGAGTGGGCCCAAAGTGTGTTGTTGTCTTCAAGGAACACTGTAATCCTAGCTGTACGAAATAGGGCTAACACTTTATCAAAGACTGGAATAATAAATAACTAATGTCTTCACTGTCTACATGAAAAGACAAGAAAAATATGAAAAATATTGAGAAAAGCTTTGTTAAAAGACAGACCACCTCGGAGCTGTTGCTTTATTGCCATTTTACGGTCCTGTTGTTGTATCAGCTATTTGTGCTTGATAATGAGATGGGGAAAGACCTTTACTTCCATTAGCATTTTTGTCAGAATTCTTGCTGCAGCTTTAATGCTACAAGTCCTAACCAAAAATGTAGTGGAAAGGAGAAGTGGAGATTGACTCAGCCTCCAAATGACGTGTGTCCTCCTTGTCTTTACAGACCTTGTCAGAAAGCGAGGACAGCCCATACAGCCCAGATGCCTCATGGCTTCATTCTAAATTCACTAAAGGTACTGCTGCTTTGCATGCACGTTCTGAGTGTCGTATCAGTGGGAATACAGCTCAGTCCTAACAAATGTATTTTGAGAAACCTACAGTATAGGTTATTTGATCTACTTTCTGACCCACGCAATTCAAGTGCATATAGAAATAAGCTGCAAAGCCACTTTTATTTTTCCCCACTGATTTCCTTTCCATTTATTAGAATGTGATTTAATTTTTAATGGAACAAATGGCTCCTCCGCCTGTTACTGTTCCATTCCTTTCTGACAGTGAATGTTTGAGATTGGAGAATTTCACAACTTTGTTGGGCAGGTTTTCTCGCTGAACATCCCCTGTATGGCTTCAAGTGAACAATGTGAGATGTGCTTTTATGCCTGCTTGTTAGTGAGCAGGCAGGAATGTGCCCAGGAGCTTATGTTCCTACTGACACTTAATAATGGCTTGACTACATGAACATTTAGTTCATGGCAAGTTGGGCTGCCAATCTACCCTGCACTAGCCTGCCACAGACTAGCTGTCCATGTAGACCCTACTGATGTGCGTTTTGTTTCAAAGAGAACCAGATCAAAGTATATTAGTTGATTAACGAGCTTAATGCAGTTCAGCAGGGTCCACACAGACAGTTAGTCAGCCACTTTTTATTGCAATGAAAATCAAGTAGGCAGCCTGTTTTCTCCTTCTCACACTTTAGTGAGGACCTTCCTGTGGAAAAAGGACAAGATTAGCATCTGGAAACTACCATTCAGAGGTTACACTCCAGGTGTATTTACATCATTAAAACAATATTTTTTTTTCATTGTAACTTTCTAGAGTCCTGACACTTGAAGCACTTACACATGTTTTTCTTCAGTTGCATGCACAGATTTCCTAGGTTGCCTGTATTGATTTCTTTTTGGTTTGTTATTTAAAGAAGCATATTAGATTGATTTCTTTAAAAAATACATCCATTAAAATAGATTTTTCAAGCATAGAAAAAGAAAATACTCTAATTGTTGGTCTAAAAACATTAACAGTGTCCCCTGACTTCATCAGAGTTATCTGCTCAAAGGCAAATTTTCTGCTAAAGTGTGCAAGAGGTTAATGCCAGTGTATATTCATCATCATCAGACCTCTCCACCTGCAAAGGCCCAATGTGTGTGACAAAGATGCAAAATGAGAGATACTAAACAATTATTCATGCAGGAAACTTGGTGATGGGATTCATTCCATAATTCTCTTCAACCTCAGTTTCATGGTTCTTAATTTCTAATGTAAATAATTGTCAACAGTATGAGGGAGATGTCACTCATTTTAATCCACATTCAAATTTGCCATCAGTTTAAATGAGGGACACTTCAGCATCACATTTTAATTTGTTAAATTTTTGAAGTTGCCTTGAGAGAGGTTTTCTTGCAGAAGCTGACAGAATAAATGTTTTAATTTGGCCACTAGATGGAGTGCTAGTATCAAACAAATAGTTTCAGCCTGCAATAATTACAGTAGTTTAAACTTTACATAGCTAGGAAACCTTAAAAACTAAAACTGAAGAATTGCTTTCAACAGTCAGCTCCAAATCTTAAATGTATTTTGATTTCTTTGTAGGTACTGAAGATAGTCCACCAAAACATTCAGGCACCATTGAGAGCCATTCATCTAGAAGAAGGAATCGTCATTCCAAAACAAAAGTAACCAATGGAATTGGCAAGAAATAAGATCAGTCTCTAAAGATGTTCCAGAGTATGCCTAGACATGAGAAGGAAAACTGGACCTCGTTCTGAATTCCCTATTAGAAGGTTAATAAGAAAACAGGTGGAAGATGAGGGAAAATGTTTGCAGCATCCGAAGGGTCTAATACCTTTTAAAATGTAGCCATCAGTGTATTGCAGATCATTGTCTGTTGCCATGTGCCATTCACTGACTTAAATCTAGTTTCTTCAGCACTTGGCATTCAGAAACAAGTAGTAGTATGTTGAAAGGAAAAATAGTTTGCTCTTGGCAGGTATGTGAAGGTGTATGTTCAGGTATCCCAATTTGCATTTTTAATATCTTTGTTAGTTGAGAACATTAACCCAAATGCTAATGGACAATGACCAGATGTTTTGGGGTTTTTTGTTTGATTTGGGGGAGGGGAACACCATGGGATTGGTTGGTTGTTTTTGTGTCTTTGTTTTGATTAGTTTTTTTGTTTTGAAACATATGCAATCTTTGATTAAAAGCAGCTCTGCCCTTCATTCCCAATCAGATAACTAAACTTTTCCATACTAATGGTTCCTTTTATTTTAAGTATTTTTCAAAAATTCCATATTTTTATCCAATTGCTCATTTTTATTTAATGACACTCTCTCCACTCGGTGGCAGGATTTTACCAACTGGGGAATGTGTCCAGGTTTCTTATAAAGGTTGCAGAGTTAATTTCAAATGTTTCCTCATTTCTGATTCTGTTCCCTATCCCATTTGTTAAAGCCTAATTCCAATGCATATATGAAACTTGTTACACAGTAGTGAGGGCTATACCTGTTGACCCCAGGGGCAGATGATGTATTGTTCAGTTTACTTCCCCCCCAGCCCCCATTCCCATTTACTGCTGTGTATTAGCTGCACGTAGTGTTATGTGTTCAGTACTAGTAGGTATTACTCTTTCAGTTGTGTCATACTTTGTAAAATACTTGCCCTTTGCTTTGCCTCAAGTTTTAAATAAGATTCACGTTAAAGGCAGCTTGAAGGCTTTTGGTACTGCCCAGTCTGGTGATAAGGCAGCTTCTTCACGAAGTACTGTAGCTCACTTTTTTGTAAGTTTACAATCATTCGTAAAGACTCACTGTGTTGCTGAGAGTAGAAGGGTTCACACAATATTATTGTGTTTATACAGTGTTTTCCTATTTCCTAACATGCTATCAAATAGCAAACAAACCACATATTTGAAACATCCATACTAATTATGATCTGAAAGTGGGTGATTCCCTCAAACTGCAGCTAGCATAACGATTATTCTTTAAGTAAACCTGTGAGATCAGTCAGTTCCCGTACTAAATTAGCAGATTGATTTTTTTTTTTTTTTTTTGGTGCCAACTGGGTTGTGGGGCCTATAACCCTAGAGAGCTCAGCAAAGCAGACAGGTTAAGACAAATAAATAACATCCATGAGTCACTAGTCCTTGTAATAATTAAGATTTAATTTCTGAGAAATGTTACTGTGATTTGCCACAGGTTATGTACTATAAAATGCTGTAAAGACTTTATCATACAAGTGTATGACACTGTAAATAGGAAAACCATTCTGTGTATTCCATGACGACCTATGTGCCACAGATTATCAAAAATTTGAATGCACTTATTATGCTCCTGCCTAACTCATTGGAAGCCCTTTTAATTTTCTTCAGTCCAACACAAATGTACAACTTAAGAACTAAATTGTATTGAAAGCTGCTATATCATTTTTCTGCAACTACGTTGAATTTTACAGGAAAAAAGGTCTGGAAGACTTTTTTAGATTTTTCTACAAATATTCTGTTTTCATTTATATTACCAATGCTGTAGTCTGTGGCATCTCCATTTGTTCTTAGTATGCTGCTTATTGTTGAATGTATTTGCAAGTTTTTTTGGCTACTCGAATTTGTTACTTTTATATTTCACTTGTTTATAATTCAGTCCCTGCAAGACTGAGGATGGCATTGTGAATTGTTTTTCCCATTGATTCAATACCAAAGCAAGAAGGTGAAGTTTAACATCATATTTACATTTTGTATTTCAGATGTATAACACAGTTTTTCAAAAGTGAGAGCCTGTTTTGTACTTGCAAAATATGTGCACACTCGCATTGTACATATAAAACACACCCTGGCTTGTGAAAACTGGGGCTTATGTATACAGTTATCCATTTCCCACACACAGTGGGTATATGCAAATATTTTGCAAGTGCAGAACTGGTACTCACATTTGTGAATTGGACCCTAAAAATTTAAGAGGAAATATGAAGAAAGTTGAAGGTTCATCTGTTGAAGGTTCTGACTTCTGAATTCTGTTACACTAGCACAGGTCAGACCAGTAAAACATAGGTCAGGACCTTCAACTCATAATGCCTATGGAAAAGGAATGTCCAGAAAAGACATCTTTCACGTGTTTCCCCTAGTGTTTTTTTGTTTTTATTTTTTTGAAAATTAAAGGGAGAGTGGGGGAATCGGGGGAAGTTAAGTAGAGTCTTTTAGGCAGTTTGAAAAATGGCACTTTCTGCACTCCACCAGCAATCCTGGCTGCGATTGACAAGTGTTCTGACAGTTCATCCACTGCCTGACAAGTGCTATTTCCACTCCATTTTCCATGGCAATGGGCCTTGCATTGGCATAAATAGGATGGTGCTTTTGATCACTGCTGTAAATCTGAAGTAATTATCATTTCCCCCCTTATCGCTGTACTCCACATACAATTCATGTGCAATGGCCAGTGAGAATGATGAATAACTTGAGCTGTTATATTAACTAATTTCCTTGTATCAAGAATTCTGCTGCTTGAATAGTCATTGTTACTGTTACAAATGCACTGTCCCTTTTTTACCCATTCTTTGTCCTTCCAGGTCTTCTCATCTTACCTTCCTTTTATTCTCTTCTCTCTCCTATTATTCTGTCCTCCAGTTTTAAAACAAGCTATTCCCTGCCATTGAAAGGACTGAATTTGCCCTCCAGAGACGTTACTTAATGTTAGTCATTGAAGGGGGGCTAATTCAGTCCAGCATGGCATAAGCAGAGGATAGTGGCAACACTTTACAACGCTGAGTGGATTTAATAGCAATAGACAGTTTTCAGGATGGGGAATGCTGGGAGGGTATACAGTGAACCGGAAGCCACCAAAAGTGAACCTCACTACCAGCTGCCAGTATTAAAGCTGGATGGAGAGCTGTGTACATGAAACACAGTATCTAATAAAATACATGGAGGAGCTTGATTTCTGTTGTTCTTTTGTTACTCGGCTGTGAAGAAAATAGTTTGCTGTTTCATCTATTAAAGCCTTGGTATTTACTACATTATCACAAGATGACACACCAATTACCATGTGTTTAACATTGTTTTCAATAGAATTGCTCTGTACTGATTGCGAAGTATCGTATTTTGCAGTAACTCAGTAAAACAACCCATGTCAACAATATGTGTTTGTCATCTATATACAACAGGGCACAGCAGGTGATCACTTGTTAGAAGCTGTTAATTTTTATACTACTAATTGCAGACTGACGCATTCATCCACTTCCATCATAGAACCGAGGCTATAACACTCTGAGGTCTCACTGCAATCTGCTACTTGAGAGGAGAGCAGACTTTTAAAATACATCAGTAATATCACAGCTTTCTCTTGTTTCTGACACTACTTCTCAGGTTTCTAGCAGGCAGAATACCTCTGTTCTAGTAAACCTAGCTATCCATTTTGCATTTTGGATATGTTACTTTATTATTGCAGACCACATAGATATGGAAGAAGTGAGTTGTCACAAAGTAGCTTTGATTGCAGACCTTCTAAGGTGAACAGAAAGGTTTCTCATGGAGGAACAGGAAGACACGGGTTACTGCAGTTGGGTTTATGCTCATGCCTCCATCAGTGAAGTACAATAGCAACATTTGGATAATAGGAATACTTAGACTTAGTTTTCACAGCCAATGTAGTTGCTGCTGCAGCAGCACTATTCTTATACTGTATAAAAACGGAGTGTTAAACATGATTTTTATTTGCTATTGAAATATGCTAAAAACACCAGGCAGCACAGTGTCTAGACACTGCAGGCACAAATTGAGGCCTATATTCTATCATGAGAAGCTTTCTGAAAGACCTACTCAGAATGCTGATACTCATTGTCTGCAAAAGCATGGCCTGTTTTACATGTGAGATACAGAACTTGTAATTTACAACCAGCCATGGATAGTGGCATGTTTGCATTTGGATAGTGAATGCAAACAGTATGTGCAGCACTGTGTGTATCTTTTCTCAGGAACAGGAGAGGTTTTCAATGCTAAAAAGAAGTAAATGTGAAAAGTAGAAAAGCAAAAAAAGAGGTGTGTGTGTGTATATATATATATATATATAAACTGGTCACTGGATGAGTAGTTTTCTGTTCCTTGAGTGACCAGAGCAGGGGCTGCACTAGAGTAATCAGGGACCTGCTAGAACCAGTTAAGTCAGGCAGGCTAATTAGGACACCTGGAGCCAATTAAGAAGAAGCTGCTAGAATCAATTAAGGCAGGCTAATCAGGGCATGTGGGTTTTAAGTGGAGCTCACTTCAGTTTGTGGTGCGAGTGTGAGGAGCTGGGAGCAAGAGGCGTGAGGAGCTGGGAGCAAGAGGCGCAAGGAGCTGAGAGTGAGAGGGTGTGCTGCTGGAGGACTGAGGAGCACAAGCATTATCAGACACCAGGAGGAAGCTCCTGTGGTGAGAATAAGGAAGGTGTTTGGAGGAGGCCATGGGGAAGTAACCCAGGGAGTTGTAGCTGTCATGCAGCTGTTACAGGAGGCTCCATAGACAGCTGCAGTCCACAGGGCCCTGGGCTGGAACCCGGAGTAGAGGGTGGGCCCAGGTTCCCCCCAAACCTCCCAATTGACCTGGACTGTCGTTTCTTCCAGAGGAGAAGGTCTCTGGGCTGTTCCCCAACCCACATGATGAATCTCTGAGGCAAGAAAATCCGCGAACTTTGTCACAATATATATAAAATCCTCTTTGCCAGAGGATGTTGTGAAGGCTAAGACTAACAAGGTTCAAAAAGAACTAGATAAATTCACGGAGGATCGCTCCATCAGTGGCTGTTAGCCAGGATGGGCAGGGATAGTGTCCCTAGCCTCTGTTTGCCAGAAGCTGGATATGGGTGCCAGGATGGATCACTTGATGATTACCTGTTCTGTTCATTCCCTCTGAAGCACCTGGCATTGGCCACTATCGGAAGACAGGATACTGGGCTAGGTGGACCATTCTTATATTCTTACGCTTTTATGATACGTTAATCTCAGGCCAGGAAGGGCTCAGAGCGCCTCCCCCAAAAGATTTCAAAACATAAAACCTCTCAATTCACAGCAAAATGGGTAATGGATGCCATTGACTTCAGTGGGAAGATTTGGTCCTTATTGAATAACCTCTGGAGCAATGGACATTTGGCTTATCCTCTCCACTTTCACAGCTTGTACTGAAGACTGATTCTGTATTTTACAGGCACATTCAGTGGAAACTGGAGGGGAAACTTTTATTTTTAAGTTGATTCTTCTATTCCAGGGTGCCAAAGGCAGCACGCGAGCTGATTTTCCGTGGCACTCACACTGCCTGGGTCCTAGCCACCGGTCTGGGGGGCTCTGCATTTTAATTTAATTTTAAATGAAGCTTCTTAAACATTTTAAAAACCTTATTTGCTTTACATACAACAATAGTTTAGTTGTATATTATAGACTTATAGAAAGAGACCTTCTAAAAACGTTAAAATGTATTACTGGCACGTGAAACCTTAACTCAGAGTGAATGAATGAAGACTCGGCACACCACTTCTGAAAGGTTGCCGACCCCTGTTCTATTCCCTTCTTGAAAGCAGTGTGCTGTAGTGAGCTCAGCTCTTTTTTGTTTACATGATTGCACTGGTATTTTCACTGTTCTTCATATGTTGGTTCATTACTGATAACGGGATTCATCCTCAGTAGAATTTGTGTAATAAATCCTGAATTTCCTCATACTTTAATAAGTACAATGTGGTTCCATGTTGAACTCTGTGTTAGTTGTATGGACTTATAAAGTGTTTGAAGATCCCTTTGTCATAGGCTCCTGTTGTCTCCCCACTGTGGATCTTATCCTAGTGTTTCCATTGTCAATCTGCAGCCCTGGTCTCAAGCTTGGGAACATGACACTTCACACAAGGGGGCAGTCTTTAAAGCTCCCACTCTGTTCTAGAGTCTGATTTATGACCTGGCAGGAGCATAAACCTCAGCTTTTCACTTCAAAAAAATAAAGGAAAAGCCTGGGAAAGAATGCAAATTATAAACACTGAGTTCCTATAATCAGCAATAATGCAAGCACCAGACTATACTGCAGTGTACATATGGATTTAATTTTAGTATTTTTTCATACTTTTAAGGTTGCAGATAGAAATGAAAAGTCCTGATGACTTATTTTGTGTGGGTATTCTGTTTGTTTTCAAACCCACAGTACTTTTATGGACTTTACAGTATGAGCTTTAGGTAAACAGATATTACATCAGATGGGGGGGGAAGTTTTAAGTGCTCTGTGACATGCTTTTAAAATGCACATTGACAAAATCTGCATAATTTCATCTAAATATCCCAAGTGTATATTTTCACCAAAATGCTTGAAAGCAGCTTGAATTGTTGTCTCGTCAGGGCATTAACAGTCTCCCTTCTGTGGGTATGTATGGTGCCTGGCACAAGTGGGCACCAGTCTTGGGTGTGGCCTCTAGGTGATGCCTTATTACAAATACAAAATAAGGCCTGAATTTTCAAAAGTTGCTTTGTAATTTTGGGAGGCTAACTTCTTTCCTCCCAGCCTGATGTTCCAGAGGAATCTACAGCACCCATTGACTTCAATTACATGTACTGTACACACAAACCTACAAACTATTACTGTTATCAAAGAATGTTATACTTATAAAAAAATAACCAAAGCAAAACACACACAAATGAATAGGTTTTGGAAGCGTTTTAATTAAAACGTTAAATGGTAGCTTTCACCTTGACAGCTTAAAAATAGTCTTTGGAGAGAGACTTCTACTGAGTTTCCAGCACACAGCCACAACCACCAGTTTGTTGTCCAAATAGCTTTCCTGTTGGAAGGGAGTACAGATCTCTCCAACAGTCCTTTGGGAGGGGATCTGTGGGCAGGGCCCTTCTGGCTTTCCTCCCATTACCAACACTCATTGGGTGGGATGTGGAGCTAGGAGGATGACTACTGTTTGAAAAAGCTGTTCAATTTTGCTGAGAAAAACTCTTATACTGTCAGTAGTGTGCCATTCCAGGACCCACAATGCCTTGTGCTCTTTCACAAGAGCCAGCATCTCTGGTTGTGGTAAAGAGGCTGCAAGCTTGCTTGCTTGAAACCCACTCTCTTATTCTCGCATCTCTGGTCTTGTTGAGGAACCTGAGACTACTAAATACAAAATATTATTTCTTCTTCTATTATGTGCTCTGGGGTTGGTGAGAAGTCACTACATCATGGCAAATTTTAGATCTTCTCACGCTACTAAATAATTTTTATTTTTTTCTGGTAAAAGCCAAGAAGTGTTAAAGATTTTGAAAATGCTATTTATAATAGAGACCTCAACATGGATTGTCATGATCAATGACAGCTGCTTTGTAGGAGTTAGTATTGAGGCAAGTCCACGTATTAATGTCTAAAAGATCCTAGCTGTTAAAAAAAAAATCCATTTCAGTTCTGATTGATAGATGGTCGGGTGCTTCATAAGTTGAAAGAAGAATCAACAGCCCACGGTTCTGAGAAAAGGAAACACAGAACCTCATTGTCCCTAACTCTGTTCTATATTGCTACATCACAGAGGGTAATGTGCAATGTTGCTTTTTTGTTTTAACCTGACTTTTAGCATTTATTCTCACTGATTCTTGCCTGGAGGAAAAACAGTACAGTAATGGAAATAACTAAGGTATATTTTTGTTAACCAAAAACGTACTCTGCCAAAATTTGATATACCTTTTATTAAATTAGTCAAGATGATGTGGTTTCTTTTCTCTACATGTGCTGGAAGAACAGTAGGTGTCCCGAAGCACACAATGTTGCCATTACATGTTTTTTTTATATATATATATTTAGTTCTGCATGTCAGCTTGTTTTGCCACATTTGAATCACAAGTTTGCTAGGATCAGCACATTCCATTTGACCGCATTTAGAATAAGTTTAAAGAGTAGCAGGGAAATGGATTGGAAAAAGCTGAGGAGCAATAGAAATACTGCAGTTATGACCAAAAAATGATGCTGGTAGCTTTGCAGTTGCACAAATCAGTGGTTCTCAACCACGGGGATGCATACCCCTGGGGGTACACAGGTCTTCTAGGGGGTACATCAACTTGTCTAGATAGTTGCTTAGTGTTACAACAGGCTACATTAAAAGCACTAGCAAAGTCAGTACATATTACCATAGCACCTAGGAGCCTTAAGCACAGACCAGGACCTCATTGTGCTAGGCTCTGTACAAACAGAACAAAAAGACAGTCACTGCCATCATGTTTCTTGGGGTTTGTGGTTTGTTTTTGTTGTTGGGTTTTTTGGCTGTGGTACTATGACTCCTTGGCCCATGTTACAACAGCACTTCCAAAGCAACTATTAACTTGGTAAATACAGTCCCCACAAATAATGTGGAGCACTGGAACTGATTTTGCCACTCCTCAGCAGCCATTGTAACCTGAGACTTCAAAGCTGAGGACACGCTGGATTCTGGCCATTGCGTTTTAAAAATGGCATGAATTATTCCCCTTTTACAACTAACTTCATCGGGTTGCAGAGGCATGCCTCTTGTTTGCAGAATTATGTTTGGCTTTGTATGCATGGGCACACATTTTCTTCTAGTATCTGTTTACAGGAAACTATGCATCTGTCTGCAGTCTGGCCACAGTCCTGCCCCCACCATAAATACAAATAATTTAAGACCCTTCATGTTTCTTGTCTTTGATTTTTAAAAAAATACAATCAGTTGATCTGACCTCATGTGCACCATATGATTTTTCCTGGTGTCTTCTATTTACCTAACAGTACAGCTAGGTTAATTGAGGGGAAAGAAAAAACAAATGACTCTCTACAAGGTCAAAAAGTTTGAGAGTATTTTTTTTCCTTCCATGACCTCATAAAAATTCTTCAATTTTTTCCCCTTTCACTGTCAGAAGCTGGGACTGGATGATGGGGTGGATCACTCGATAAATTGCCCTGTTCTATTCATTCTCTCTGAAGCCTCTGGCATCAGCCACTGTCAGAAGACAGGATGCTGGGCTAGGTGAACCAGTGGTCTGACCCAGTGTGGCCATTCTTATGTTCTCTGAAGCACTGCTGTGGTTTATCTGCTGGGATCATTTGGGTGTATCTCATCTGTCAATTCCCTGCCATTGCAGGGGCCTTAGGCATTGGTGGCACCTTAGGTCCCTCTTGTTCTCTACCTATGGCACAGTTTAGTGTCCTGAGAACTGAAATGCTTTGGTCTAACTAAAGTCTTTGTACTTAGTATAGGGGTATCTGATCTGAGTGAAATGTAATGGCCTGTGACACACAGGACGTCAGACTAGATTATGTAATGGTCCCTTCTGGCCTTCAACTCTAAGCGCTATTTAATATGAATTATGATTGGGTTGAAGAAGGTGAATGGGAAGGTGTGGGTTCCACAAGACAAGCTGTCTTCATTAAGACACAGTTTGAGATCTCCTGCTTTAGAGGAAAACATGTAAGACTATGCTACTGAATGTGCCATATACTGCGCCACATACTGCTGAAGCACCTCATTCTATGAGAGAGGGGAGCTGATAGCAGAAATTCTCTGAGTGCACCTGGGCTCTGATACTTGCTCTGCCTTGGTCTGAAATGGCTTTCTGGGCACACACTAAAGGCCATCTAATTGATTGGATTTTTGTAGTAGGGTGAAGGCATGTTCTCAGGGCAAAAGTGGGGATGGTTGGAGTTTTTCTACAGCGGATGCCTGGCTGAGATGATTTCCCCCCCGCCCCCACATTCCTCTTGAATGTTAGTTTTAATGCTGCCGGGCGTATTATGCTGTAATATCAAGTAAGCATCAGGGTGCCTGGATCTCCCATGTAGGCATTTTTTAGATAGTTATTTAAATCAAAATAAAACGTATAAATGAATCATGATTAACCTAAGAAGCCTTGGTGTTAGAGCAAATTAAGTTTAAAGTTAATGGGTCACATCATCCTTGGTTTAATTAAATTAACTGCAGTGACTTAACACCAGGGCTGAATAGGACTGTGTATTTTTTTTCTAACTAAGAGACAGTCAAAAAGAAGTTTGATTATTTTGTGATTAGGCGGAACTGGATTTCGGTAGATTCTTGTCTAAGAGCAATGAAGACATCAATTCTTCATTAAATGACACACGAGTCTTCCAATGAAGGTGGCATTCCCTTTGTAGGGGTAGCCAAAGGGATTACCAAGGGTGCTCTTACTCTGTCCCTGCCCCTAATTTGGGGTGTGCAAGGAGTCAGCAGTGGGGAAGGCAAATAAAAATCAGTTCCTGCACATACTTCCCATACCGCGGAGGCCTCATCAGTGGCCCTGACCGCCGTTCCTCCAGGAAAGCCAAAGCAATGAAGAATTTATTTTTGAGGAGGTAGAGTCCCCTGCAGCTGCCACGCTCTAAACCTCTGTATGTCCCAGAGAGGCTTATAGGGAGGGATACATTGATTGTAAATTAACTCAATGTGGCCTAATGCTCCCCTGACTGTTTTATCCACCTGCTGCCTCTCCTTTTGTACTTTGCATGTAAGCACTCCAGAACGGGGATTGTCTTTGTTACATAGCCCTACAGTGCCTAGTACAATAGGCTTCTAGCCTCTACCACAATAAAAGCAATGCTATTCTTAGAGAATGGGTCTACAAAGTTCACTCATCCTCTTGAGAAAATTAAAATCCTCATTAAAAAAAAAACAAAAAACCTGCCAGTGTTTTCAGAAAGCCCCTTTCTTGCCTGAAATCCTGTTATAAACTATACTGTATGTTCACTCAATAAAAAGGGATCCTATTTTTTCTTCCTTGCCCACTTTGCCCCACTCCCAGTGCCCTGCAATGACTGACACAGCAACAAAATATTTTCAAATATAAAAATT
The DNA here is from genome assembly GCF_011386835.1 of Chrysemys picta bellii. Lineage (NCBI taxonomy): Eukaryota > Metazoa > Chordata > Testudines > Emydidae > Chrysemys > Chrysemys picta. The sequence continues at coordinate 249,741,123 of NC_088792.1, forward strand.
CTAGAGGATCCCACCTGGGGTGCAAATAAAATAACTAAAGTAAACAATTTAGCACCTCACTGTAGCTAATCATACATCTTCTACCAGTCTTTGTTTAGACACCTTTAAGGTGAACGTTTTAATTAGTTAAAATGGTTATTGTTCTAGAATTAGAGGTGAGAATAATATCGTTGAGCCAATTCTTTTTTTATTTGTGTGCACTGGAGTTGGAAGAAAAGTAGCTTTTGTACAGGGATTATGCCAGAATTAATCCTACTTAGCTATGATAAAGTCCTCCGCTTTCTAGTGCGATGGTTTAACCCTTTTCTAGCCTAAGCAGCACACACTAGCAATAGTTAGATCCCTGAAAAAAGACTTGCATAAATTGCTTCACTATGCAGTTAAAAAAAATTATATCCCAAATCTCTTCCTCTTCTCCACTTACTGTGTTATCATGTGGTAGTTGCAAAAGAACCCGGAACCCTCCCATAGTACTACATATAGCGATAACCTCAGATTTGTCATATATTATACCAAAGCAGCAGAGTGGTAATTCATTCTGAACATAACTCCATCTTTCTACTTCCGTTCAATACACAATCCCCATGTATACGTAACAATCAGATTCTGTAGGCATAGAAAAAGTAGATTATCACCTATGGTGCCAAATGTAAGCGATATACTGGAATACCACTAACATGTGTAACCCTTCTGACAGTCAGAGTTGGCAGCAACAAGGGCCAGGTTCAGGATCGAGGGGTTCCTTTTCAATAATACAACACAAAACCGGCTTGAGCCCCCACCCAGTGACCGGGGACAATTACACACCACCCCGGTCACCTCTAAGCGGCAATACTTCCCCTCTCGCACGCACAGAGTCTGAGTGTAGCAAATCTTTAATAAAAGGAGGGAAATAATGCGGCATTAATTCAGGGAAACACCGCAAACAGGGTTTATAAACATAAACCATGAGCAAAAGACTCACCACCAAGTAAGGTGGGCAGTGTCCTTTTCCCCACAGGTTCTTAAGTCCAGCAACCCAAAAGTTCCTTTAACAGGCCCGTCCCTTCTCTGCACCCCACTCCAGAGTTCAGAGGTGCATTTGCAGAGTTCTCCTCCCACCGTGCGTTAGGGTAACCAGATAGCAAGTGTGAAAAATCAGGATGGGGGTGGGGGTAATAGGAGCCTATATAAGGAAAAGCCCCAAATATTGGGACTGTCCCTATAAAATTGGGACATCTGGTCACCCTACCCTGAGGGGGGTAAGGAGGCACCTTACTCGCTCCACTGCTCAAGCACTCACTCACCACCCCTCTCTGCAGGGCTATGCTCTGGCACTCTCTACCAGCCACGCTATTGGCCACACTTCTCCACCAGCTCCAAGATGTTTTCAGGGGCCACCCCTTTAACACAGCTCTCAATGATTTCAGCTGTTAGTGGGAGAGCCTCACTACTGGTGCACATCAGGCAGTCTCTTGCATCAAAGACTCTATCCCAAAGCAGGTCTAATACTTAAACTTGACTATCAGTGATTTAAGCTCTGCAGCATATAACAAAAATTCTCAGTTCGGTCTAAATTAGCTCTATTACACATTATAGAGCAAACAAATCAAATGTTGTCCAGGACCCTTACAAAATGCCCACCCTCTCTCAACTCACTGGCCTTTGGAACCCATGTCCCCTGCATAGCGAGCGCCATTTAGTTGAGGATGAGTCCCTCAATTGGGAACTGCCAAGTACAGTACTACTGCCCTGGATTCACACAACAAGGATAACAACACTTTATTACTCCTGCCCCAATAACAAGGAGACTGGGAATCCAACACCAGCCAAAAGTGACCATTGGGCACGCAATCCCATCATGCTGAGCACTTAGGCAGGGTGGGTGTGCCCATGCAAATGAGATCAGCTCCTGAGGTCCTCTTCCACAGCTCATCACCAGATGTCAGGGGAGAGCTCATTCAGTCTCTGCTTACACATGGTTTTGATTACTCAGTCTAGAGCTATTCATCACTGGCTTGAAACACTTCTACCCACCCAGCAGCCACTCCAAAGGGGTACCCCATCTCTGCTCTGTTGTGTGGTGTTGCTAACACATTTGGGTTTCCTATAGAACAGCCGAATTGTTATAAACATCCTAGAATTTGCTGCAGTTGTTGCCAAAAATCTATGAAAACTCACAAATACCAGAATACTCAAAATAAAATGAAAACCATTGATCAAAACAAAATAAAATGTGCTCACTCCACAGCACCTGCCTGCAGGGCTGGGGTCAGCTCCCTTCTGTGGCCATTGCACCCTGGCCCACAGGACCACAGCATTGCTGAGGTTGGGCCCAGCAATACCCCTCTTTTTCACGACTGAAGGGTGGCCGGGCCAAACCTAAGTAGTATTTGCGACCCCACGCACTAAGTTGCAACATTCTGAGCTGGAAGCTGGGCTCAACCCCATGGGACAGAGCTCCCGCTGCAGGATGAGTGTGGGATGGAGAGTCACTGTCCAGGCCTTGCACCAGTGGGGCTTCTCCTCCTGATTGGGCAAGGTGGGTTCATTCTCCTGCCCGCAGCACAGGGCCACCCAGCCCTTGGGGGCAGAACTCAACCCCCACCAGAGGGGATCAAACAAACTAAAATGTAATTCACAAAAACAAAACCCAAACATTTATTTTTTAAAAATTCATAGGGGTCTAGTTATTTTTAATATGGAGACTCCACACTACATCCCCATTTTCTGGAATCATCTTCCATATTGTGTAAGAACAGTCAAGTGACCTGAATAACACTGGTCATACAGACTGATTTCAGCCTCTTTATCTGAGCTGGGTAACTAACGGAAAAACATTGTAGATGATTATTTTATGGTGAAATGTCATAAAATGTGTTGATATTCAGAATATTAAAAACTAGCAAATAATTTATTCAAAAATATTGTGATGGAGGTTGAATAATTTTTGCAAAGAATATTATTCAACCTGCTCTTCCCCATGCGAAAACAGCTGATTTTACAAGCTACCGATTCCACATCTGATTGGGTTAAATACAGGGGTTTAATCATAAGAACAGAAGAATGGCTGTACTGAGTCAGACCAATGGCCCATCTAGTCCAGTAGCCTGTCTTCTGACAGTGATTGGTTCCAGTTGCTTCAGAGGAAATGAACAGAACAGGGCAATTATCAAGTGATCCATCCCCTGTCATCCAGTCCCACCTTCTGGTAGTCAGAGGCTTAGGGAAACCCAGAGCATGGACTTGTGTCCCTGACCATCTTGGCTAATAGCTACTGATGGCCCTATCCTCCATGAACTTATCTAATTCTTTTTTTATCCCAGTTATATTAGTGGCCTTTACAACATCCCCTGCCAATGAGTTCCACAGGTTGATTGTGTGTAGTGTAAAGAAGTACTTCCTTTTCTTTGTTTTAACCCTGCCTCCTATTAATTTAATTGGATGACTCCCAGTTCTAGTGTTATGTGAAGAGTAACTAAAACTTCCTTACTCACTTTCTCCACACCATTCATGATTTTAAAGACTTCGGCTATATCTACACTACAGACCTTAAAACAGGACAGCTGTACCACTACAGTTGTGCCTCTGTATGGTCTCCCATGTAGCTGCTCTTTGCCGGCAGGAGAGAGAATCATAGAATATCAGAGTTGGAAGGGACCTCAAGAGGTCATCTAGTCCAACCCCCTGCTCAAAGCAGGACCAATTCCCAGCTAAATCATCCCAGCCAGGGCTTTGTCAAGCCGGGCCTTAAAAACCTCCAAGGAAGGAGACTTCACCACCTTCCTAGGTAACGCATTCCAGTGTTTCACCACCCTCCTAGTGAAATAGTGTTTCCTAATATCCAACCTAGACCTCCCCCACTGCAACTTGAGCTCTCCTGCTGGCATAATTAAACCCCCCAATGAGCGGCATTAGTTATGTAAGCAGGAGAGTCTTTTCTACTGAGATAGCCCTGTCCACACCAGCACTTTTGCCAGTGACATTTATGTCGGTCAAGGGGTGTTTTTTCACATCCCTGACCGACAAAAGTTTTACCAACAAACGTGGTAGTGTAGACAAAGCCTTCTATCATATCCCTCTGAGTCGTCCCTTTTCTAAGCTGAACAGTCCCAGTCTTTTTCATCGCTCCACATATGGAAGCTTTTCCATGCCCCTAATCATTTTCGTAGCCCTACTCTACTTTTTCCATTTCTAATGTTTTTGGTTTTGTTTTTTGAGATGGGGTGACCAGAACTGCACATGGTATTCAAGGTGTGGACATACCATAGATTTATATAGAGGCATTATGATATTTCTTGTCTTATTGTCTATCCCTTTCCTAATGGTTCCTAACATTCTGTTAGCCTTTTGACCACTCCTGCAGTCTGAGCAGATGTTTTCAGAGAACTCTCCACAATGACTCTATAGAGTTTAAGCTGAGAAACAAGCTAGACCAATGGAAAAGCTATTCAAGAAGTGGTCAGTGATCAACTGGGATGTGGAAAAATTATTTGCTTGGATACAGCAGAGATCTTTCTTTCCTCCATATGAAGCTGTTTCTTAGGGTATGTCTGCACTACAGCAGCACAGCCCAAGCACTCCAGCTGTGCCATGGTAGCACTGGAGTGTAGACATGTACTACAGCAAAGGAAGGAGTTCTTCTGTTGCTGTAGTAAATCCACCTCTCTGAGAGGCAGTATTTGGGTGGATGGAAGAATTCGTCCATTGAGCTAATGGTATCTACACTGGGGCTCAGGTCGGCTTAATTACATTGCACAGGGTGGGAAATTTTTCACAGCCCTGAGTGATGCAGTTAAACCGACCTAATTCTGTAGTGTACACCAGCCCTGAGTCTAGGAGTATGTTCTTAAATTGTCCCAGACAGCTTTGCACACTCCAAGCTCAAACCCATATCTCTAGGGTGAGCAATGTGATTACAGGGATTTTTCTCATCTACTGCTTTAGAGCCTTAGGGCCTAATCGTGGGGGTCATGGAGTCAATGACAGTGGCATGTGTTCAGAATCAAGGGTGACCTTTTCAAAAGTGCTTAAAGGAGCCAGACACCCAACTGGAAAGCCAAAGGGAGTTAGACATCTAACTCTTTTAGGTGCTTCTGAAAAGCCCATGACAAGTTCTTACATAGTAACCTAATGAGTTATATGATTCAGGGTGATAAGATTAAATCTCTTCCTTTTCCTTTAAGGATTAAAAATAGCTAAAATGGTCTCTGTTTTCTTTCTCACCTGACTGTCTAGCCACCTTTATGGTTAGCTTTAGTCAAGGCCCAGCATACCCTAAGGTGATCCCGCTTTTCCACAGTGCTCTGGAAATTCTCTGGCAGCTTCCTTTTCAATCTCAAAGAATGGATATCTGAATTAACGATGGAAATGGAGTGCAGCAGCCCCTCTGTTGGCTATTTGGTTATTAACTCCAGTTTCTTTTACCTTGTCCCCACATTTTCAGTAGCTGATGTGTCAGTATTGACAACACATGACTGCCTCCTAGTGCTGCTGAGGGAAGCTGGAGCCTTTGGCACCTGGGGAGGCAGTGTAGGAGTTTATTACTATTTAAATTGTCACCTTTAGATTTCAGAGCTAACATTCCATGGGGATGAAAGGGGGCCATTCTCCCCTCTGAATCTGTGGCTGCACACTCAGCAATCATTGCACCCCTTTACACTTGGGACTTGTCCACATGAGGAAACTGACCAGAGCAGTTATTGTGAAATAAGCTATTGCACAATTGCTCCCTGTGTGGACTCTGTTCTGAAATAAAATCACTTTATTCCGGAATGATTAGTAATTATTTTGGGAAAAAATCACTGTTATTCTGGACTAGAGTCTCCGATGTGTAGCTATTCTAGAATAGCTATTCTGGTCAATTTTCCCAGGTCGGAAAGCCCACAGTTCACCCTTTTAAGGTTACTTTGCAACCATGGGGGCTAGAAACGTGATTCCTTTGAAACGAAAGCATAGATTGTGGAGCACAATTCTGCAGTAGGAAACATATTCTACAAACATGGATTTGCAAAATATACAAGGCCCTAGATATATTATCAACCTAGATAAATTCTGGATTGGCTTAGAAGCATAAGTTTCATACTAGAGATGGTGGTATTTTGAACTCATTATTATGATGTAAAAGGGAACAGATTTGCTTATATGCCTCTTCTTAAGGTTGTGATCAGGCCCGCTGACAGCAGTTCCAGGCCCCAGGGCGGAAGTGACAAATCCGTCATTTCTAGGACCAACCTATCACTTCTGGGACCGACTGCGCTGGCTAGTCATGCCAGCCCGCGGGGCCCCCCAAAACGCAGGGCACAGAGCAGTCACACACACCTAGGAATCCTGCGGCCCACCCAGCTGAATTAAAAGGGCCCAGGGCTCCCAGCCACTGTTGCCCCTGCTACCGCGGCAGCGACCGTGGGCTCCAAGGCAATTTTAAATAGCCTGGGCCCCTGGGCAATTGACCCCTTTGGCCTCCCCTCCCCGTCAGCAGGCCTGGTTGTGATCATAAAAAGTGCTGAGCACCAATAATTCCCACTGACTGATTAAAAAAGAAAGTAGATTCAATTAATGTTATGCCTAGTTTATATGCTAGAGAAGCTCTCCCAATACACAGTGTTCTGGGATCATTCTTAGTGACACACATTACAAACTTTTTCCAATTATTTAGTAGGAATTGTTCATTTTCTTTTATTTCAATTCTGCGTGATTGGATCAAATGGTGCATGCTCTCCCTGCTTGTATCACGGATTGGCCTAATGTAGTCCAGATGACTCTTTCATCTCAGTTCCTATATACATTTAGTTAACTTTTCTAAAACAAATAAATTCACTTGCAGGAATATATTCATGCAGAAGCAAGAATCACCTCAGATCAATACCCAGAGGTTACGTTTTCTTACCGCAACAGGTACCATGTACATATTTATATTCTTTATTGCCAGGCTGCTCGCCTCAGAAATATGGCCAATTTCTTTAGTGAGTTTACTCTGGCTCTTGCCTAAGTTTAAACAAACGAAGTTTATCCTGATTACTGGATTTGCAATCTGCACAGACTCTTTCATTGACCTTTTGGTTAAACCCTTTTACAAACTTTGGTTGAGTATTATCAAAGCAGTTACAATGCCCACTGGTTTGACTGTTTGCCAGTGTTATTTCTGATTGCCTTTGACTGTGGGTCAGGTCTCCAGCAGGGCTTGAAGAAGGTATCAAATTTATTCTCAGGAAAATGAGACTATGATGAAGAAAAAAAGCTTGAAACACAAGGGAAGCCAAGAAGAGAAGAAGTTTGAGACAAAGGCAATTTACAACTTCTTCAAAATCAAAAAGAAATGAAGGATGGATATTAATGTCCAAATGCTACATGACTTACACCCCACTCATCCCACTGCAGTCAGTTGGATTGCAGGGAGTGTACGTGAGATCACAATTTGGCTTTGTAGTGGGCAGAGAAATACATGACAGTGAGAAAACAGATACTTCAGGAGTCTGGCAAGAGGATCTGTGTTCATGCAGAGAAAATGTCAGGGTGTGGCAGGGGGGAGTGGGAACGGAATGTTTAGTCTGCTTGGCATTTGATTAGGGTTTTTGTTTCTTGTGGGTATAGAGAGACTGCAATGCCACAAGGTGTACTTACCAAGAACATTTGAAACTCCTCTACAGACCTTCATTCACTTCATTTGGTTTTAGTTTCAGTGATTAGCTGTTCAGTTGTCAATGGCAAAACCTAATCGTTGTTGCAGCTTTTCTCTTCTGCAGCTGCTTCTCTAATACACAGTGGCATCTGACTGGCAAGGTTTTGTATGATCCTTTCAAATACTCTCCTTTTAAATAATATATTCCATGCCATTCTCTAGAAAGGAGAAGAGTAAGTGTGGAGCTGGCCATTGATTGTAAAAACTGATGATCCCCTCCTAGCTCTGTTAGATAAGATGGACACAAAGGGCCAACCAATAAAATTCCAGGGCAGTAAATTATGACCCAGGGAGACAGTGTATTTTTCTCTCTTTAAAATTCCTTAAATCTAGTGCTCATGAAAGGTACCAGATTAAAACCCCCAGGGCCTGACTCTCAGGGGTGATTTTTGTTTTACAGCAGTAAATAACTACACCAGGTGCAAGGAATCAGGACTAGAGTGATTTGGAAAATGATGTTGTTGTTGTTGTTCTCAAAATTTGTGTTGAAATGGTTTGGTTTTTCATCAAATCTCAACCCCCTGACCATTTTCAACAACAAAAGATTAATTGTGTTCCACAAATTTCCATTTAATCAAAACACCATTTTCCAGTTAAAATTTTTGACAGTCAGCTTTAGTCAGGAGCCTGGAATACTCTAGCCACAGAAATAAGGTAGGCTGCACAAACAAGATTCCTCTCCCTTCATCGCTGTGCCTCAAACCGGGCCCAAATTTCAGGGGAGAAATTCTGTCCTTCGTTGCTCTGAGGAAAGAGAAACAATTTCACCCTCTTCCCAATCCCAGGTCTTAAATAAAACTGCACCATTAGTCAGGCAGTGAAAACAGACCTGACTACACAGAAATATGATTTACTGTGTCTCTTACTGTAAAGAAAAATATTGTTATAATATTGAATACTATATTTAATTTTAACATTTTTGCTTCTAGGTGTAATGAGGTCCAAGCAAAACCCCCAGATCCAAACAGCGTGGGACTTTAAGAAAGTCCTCAGCTGAATTTCACACAGTGAACCATCTCTGCATACATGGACTTCAATGGCATAACACCAATTTATACCAGCTGAGGAGCTGGCACAAGGTTTTCTTAGTTTATACTTTTTCATCTTCCTGTGTCTAATTAATTTTACATCCTAATGGCATTGGGGAGGTGGTGCCTAGTGGAGCGACTGCTGGTGTGGAACTCAAAAGAGCTGGGTTCCATTCCTGGTTCTTCCACTGCTCTGCTTAGACAGGTCATATCACCTCTGTGCCTCAGTTTTCTCATTTGTGAAATGGGCATAATGATGCTGATCTCCTTTGTAAAGCACTTTGAGATCTGCTGATGTAAAGCACTGTACAAGAATATATATTATATTATTATTATATATTGGGGTCCTTTACAGGTGGAACCACTCACACCAACAGGTTAATGCTCCTAATTGCTATTTAAGGTCATTACTTGGAAGGACTTTTGTAATTTTCATTCCTGGATACAAACTGTTTGGGTGGGGGATACAAGAAAATGTGTATTTATTATATTGAAATACCCATATGTGAATAAAAGAATGATTCCAAAACTCTGTACCATAATCCCTTTGAATCTGCCCACACATATTTTACCCTTGAGAAACATTTTACATTTTCACTTGGCCCAGTGTTACTGAGAGTTAAAAAGGAACCTTGGTTCTATTTTTCTTTTTGAACACATGACAAACAAGTGGGGTAATCAAGAGAAGGCACTTTACAGAGAATTGAACTCATGTTACCTGGAAACAAGGGAACAGTACACAACAGCACTCAACACAGTGGCCTACGTTTGCCTTCACCAGATAAAGGCCACATGCTTATCAATATTTCCCCCAGTGACATTGCCCTTGGGATTTTAGCAGGTTCATGTACTTACTGATCTCCAGCCCTACGCCAGGTCAGAAGGCAGAGCCAGTACAAACTCTTTGTTATCACAAACAGTAGCTGGGCAATAACTGTCTTGCCTACATCATCAAAGAAGAGCAGATAGACAGTGTTTGCTATCTAGAGATAGACGAAATAGGGAGTGATTGTGTCCTATTCTTTTAGGCCTCATGAAGCTACTTTGTTTAAGATCCTCTACTTCAAAATGTGAAGCTGGAAGAATTAATTAATGCACTTGAATTCTTCCTCTTCTAATATTTCACAGGTTAACCAAAGTCAGCTTTATATTTTAACCCACTTTCTGCAGTTACATTGGCCTACCCGTGACTTAAAGGGACAGTTACTTTATCTGCTGTACTGTTATGATCCTCATTGCCATAATAACTGAGCCTTTCACAGTCTTCAATGTATTTATCCTCACAACACTTCAGCGAGGCAGGGCAGTGCTATTATCCCCATTTTACAGATGGGGACTTGAGGCACAGAAGGGCTAAGTGACTTACCCATGAAAAGTCTGTGGTGGAACAAGAAATCAAGCTAAGCTCCCCTGAGTCACACTGTAGTGTTCTAACCACTTGGCCACCCTTCCTGTCTGCTAACAGCCTGAAATGTGTATATCTGTTAAGGTGTCCTGATCCTGTCACTACCATATGTGAGGGGAGCCTCTCGTTTGTTATATAACATGAAGGTAACGTAGGCTGTAAAGAAGGCTCTGCTAAAGCTAAACTGCCTCCACTTGTAGAAATAGAAATAAATGGAGATATCCCATCTCCTAGAACTGGATGGGACCTTGAAAGGTCATTGAGTCCAGCCCCCTGCCTTCACAAGCAGGACCAAGTACTGATTTTGCCCCAGATCCCTAAGTGGCCCCCTCAAGGATTAAACTCACAACCCTGGGTTTAGTAGGCCAATGCTCAAATCACTGAGCTATCCCTCCCCCCATAGCATTTTAATATTTGCTTCATATTTATTGCATGCACCATCTGCAATATGAATGCCTTCAATTGCCTAGCCTCATATGTGGTTAAAACTGGGACTTTTAATTTAGTCCAACTTTCTTGGTGAACAATCTGTTTTTTTTTTTAAGTGTTTAAATAAAACATTACTACAGATTTGTGTTTCAAAATTCCTCGCCCTCAAAAAGTGCCTGAACAATCACTATGGAAATTGTATGCCTAGTGTGCTGAGAGTTTTCCAAATTACTTTCCAATCTGATCCATTCCAAACCAGTTGGTATGTTACAGGGTACAAAGCCGACGGAGCCTGGAGAGCAGTAGAAGCATTTTCAGTAACACACAGGTGTCCATTCATTAAGAGCCCATTTGGAACCTACTGCACCAGCTTTCATTATAAGTATTTCATGTGGCTCACACATATTTCCAGAATGGCTCCATTGACATTTAATAACAGTTAATGCAAACTGAAAGTGAAGCCAAGTTTCTTACTGTGCACAGCGTTCCCCATATTATCCTAGATTTATGTGCCTTTATTTCTGTGGTTTTCTTTTCTCTGTTTTAACTCGGCCCTTGAGCCTTCTTCAGTCAGGGATTTAATCAGGGTTAGCATTTTTCAGTTCAAAACAACTTTTGTTTCAAAATGTCTTTTCATTTTACTTTTAAAATGGGAAGTACGTGGGAAGGGGCAAGTGGGCTTTGCCAACATAACCAGGCCAGTCAGAGATGTGGATCTTTTCTTGCTCCTGACCGATGTAGCTATACTGACAAAATTTTGTAGTGTAGACTTGATCTAAGAGGAGGGCATTAGTCATTTCTCACTATGCCCTTCATAACACTGAATACCAAAATCAGAGCCTTCCTAACGCCTTCCTTCTCCTGGCTAGAGAATGGCTTGGAAGGTATCAAGAAGAGGGTTAAATGAAATGTGTGTGAAATGGTAATACTGTTTTGATGTGAGCACCTCTCCAGAGATCCTGGACTGAAACCAATATACAAGATATATTTATTCTAACCACAGAAAGTGATTTTATAGCTCAGTAGACACACAGAGAGCTTTGACTAAGAGGCATATTTGATTTGCATGGAGCTTGATTGTTTTGGAAAGTTGAAGTGAGCAGAAGTTGCTGATGTTTTCCCCTTTTTTGGTGGCAGTTACTGAGGGTAGTACAGCAGAGAATTTGTGTTTGCTGTCTGGAAATATATCATAGACCACAGGAAATTGCTCAGCCTAAAAAAATTGGGCTATTAAAAGATAAAATCTCCCAAGACTAGCCTCTCACTTCTTGATCACACTCCCCATTCCATCCTAGTAAACATTTCATTCCAACTGTTCTTACATCAGGCAGAGATCCTGCAAATCCCAATGGGTGGGCCCAGCACCAGCACCGAATCCTACTGACTTCAATGAGACTTCAGGAGGGTATCAATGTTCACCCCTTGGACTGCATACTACAACAAGATTTTTTACATTGGAACGCAGGACCTCACCTGATCCTATATGCTCTAAATTTTGAATTACAACCTCCCCCTTTTTTCGCTCTTGCCATTTTTTCATTTTCCTATTTCCCTCACTACCAAAAAAACTTCACCCAGTGGAGTTAATCACTCCCAATAAACTGGAAGCTGGTGGTTTTAATTTTCCAGGAATGGGTGGAACTGAGCACACCTACCTTGAGATCTAGCCACCAAATGAAATGATCTGACGCACCTTGAAAACACTGCACTGAATTCCATGATTGTGTTTAACTAAATACAACCTGGGGGGGAATCCTATGGAGATAAGCACAAAAGCTGTCAATAGCAGCAGCTTCCCACAAGATGAATTAGGAGAATATCACACAGAAAAAACGTTGATTTTGAAGCTATTTGGTCGATTGGCTTCTTCTTCTGAAATTAAAATAAGCGAGCAAATATCCCAGAAACCATACATGAAAAGGGCTAGGGAATACCTGAGTTCAGGGATAAAATGACCTCTTTGCTTTTATGCTCTGAGCAATGATTATCTAAGCAAAATGCATCACAGGTTAATAGCTAATAATAATTATCATTTGACGACTGTAGCAAACTTTAAATCACCTATTGCAATGAGCCTGAAGGATGCTTTATGAGCTTGATGAGTGCTGCTGAGTCTAATGAGTTATTCCTTCAGCCTGAGCCTATGTGTCATCCCTGAGCCTGATTACCTGAGGGCTTCATGTCAATCAGCCAGGGTTCAGCCAATCCACAAGTGAACGAGGTGACCCCAGGGCCAGGGATATTAGACTTCCACACCATCCTCAGCACAGGGCTGTTAAAGGCACCTGTGTTACTAATAGAAGATGCACTTATTTTTGCCAGACAGACCAATGATATTGCTTTGCACTGCAAAGCAGGAAATGAGAGTTCAGATCCTACAGTCAACAATGGCAGTGCATTCAGCCCGAGTGCAAAGGAGGTGCAGCCTTATATCATTCAACAACAACCTCTCTCACTGAACAGACGCAATGTTGGTGGGCTCCAAAGAGATTCACTTCCAGCCCTCCTTGGGCTGAAGAATATTGGCCATAACCTGGGCCATCCAAGGCGCAGGATCGAAAAGCAAGGGAGTATGAGAAATTCAGAGGGCTTTGGCAGGTGTGCAAACACACCTAGGGTGAACAGATGTCCTGATTTTATAGGAACAGTCCTGATTTTTGGGTCTTTTCTTATATAGGCTCCTGTTACCCCCCCCCCCCCCCACCCCGTCCCAATTTTTCACACTTGCTGTCTGGTCACCCTAAACACACCTGAGCCCCTACCAGCAGAAAACAAGTCATTTCTGCATCTTTTTACAGGGCCTGATTTTAACATTTACTTCAGTGGGCTTTGGATCAGGCTGTCATTTTATATTCCAACACCAAGTTCCATCTGATGGAAGCATCAACTCCAAGGGTTATTCAAATTCTATTTTTATTTCTACAAACAAAAGGGTCATTGCTGCCAAGTGCGTGATGCTATCTCCCAAGTATGAGATGCGCTGACCTATCTAAACATGGACATATTAGTTTGCGTTTATTTTCACTGTCCGAGGAGGAGTGACTACTTCCATTTTTGCTTTACACGCGAAGCAGGGAAAGAGAGCTCCCAGTACGGAGCGGATTTCATATTCACACAAGAGAGATCAGCTCCCAGCTGTGCCTCGATAATATTGTCTGTGCTTCAACCCCTCCCCCCCCCCCCCAAAATTCTTCCAGGATATTTGGATTAAGTCCCTTAAGTCATCATCAGCTGTTTTCCAGATGTGAGGGCTCTTTCTAGCCGTGCTTTCTCTAGGGATGGGATCTGATGTGAGTGTAAAGAATGTCATCCCATCTGGCATGAATCTTTCTATCCCTAGGAATGTTTATTTCTGTAGCTCAACTGCATGAACGTAATTAAAAGCTACATACATCTTACATGTATTTCTTTCAGTGTATTTTTACACAAGACAGCAGCTTCCTAGCTCCCCTGGCTTTGCAGTGCTGCCAGTAATGCCATTATAAGACATTTTCAGGAGTTTACAATGTGGGTGTTACACAACCTATTGGGATGAAAGTTAAAGCTTCATCACAGGAAGTGCTGAGTGCCCTCATCTTGCCCTGCTGTCACTGGAAGTTTGGGATGCTCAGTACTTCACAGGAAACAACTTCACAGCATTTGTCCATTCAGACCAACCTATTGAAGTCAAGTAGGCTCTGCTAAAGTAATCTGATCGGCACTGATGGATCACTGCCCTCCTGGGGGCACCGTTGGACAGTAATGCCTCCACAAGCACAGAGCAGTGATACACCCATGCAGATCTGACACCAGGATTCAGTGCCTTAGCTTGTAAGGTTTTCTGGGTAGAGTCTGACTTTTGGGTGGAAATACCTTATTAGGCAGGAACGTAACTTATTAAGTATAGGCTATAGATGACATGGTATGGTTTTCTTTTACCTATAACCTTATGTTTCCAAATCCTTTTACTTGATTTTATGTGAATCTTTAACTCAAGCCCCGTTAAATAAACTTCCATTTGGCTTTTCTATAGACATGTCTAAGTGTCTTGTGTGAGGGACAGTGCTGTACTGGGGTGAAGCCAGTAAACTGAGGTGCGCTGCTTTCCCAGAGGCAGTGGATCCGTGTACATTGCAGGTGTCCAGAAGCCTAGGGACTGGGCACTCAAGTGTAAAAAGGTGGGGAGTGTAAATTGCTCTCCTGAAGAGGGCATGAGCGGGGCTTGTGGTAGCCAGAATGGAGTGGTTATACTGCCCGCAGCTTGTAGCTTAGGGAGAACGTCCCTCTGTGGGCACGGAAAAGACTCCCCCTTGCTGTGAGCACATGGTAGCGATTCACCTCGACACCTTGGTTAACCCCCAAAAGGGTCACACTAACTATCCAGAATAGTGTGCCCTGTGTGTGTGTGTGTGTCTAACCCTCAGCATTTTGCTGATGCACAAACACTGGGAAAAGGCCCAGTGGAATTTTTTTCCCCCAAGGAGGGTGTGTGACAGAAATTGGAAGTTCTGATAGTTTTCCAGCAAACAGGTGAAGCACTGAGCCAGGCTGTGGCCTGGGAAACCCAGTCAGTTTCACAGTGTACAGGAAATTCTGTAACACAGTCACTTGGTAGGGAGGGAGCAGAGTGCTACCACTAGCTGTTACAATGCTGGGGTGTACCCCATGGTGCCGTTTTCCCTGGTGATGCAAAGCAATGTTGGTTTTGTTGCTCTCATTTTAACCACTGTGCTCAGAACACCCCAAGAATCAAATGATGAAGAGAAAAAACTGCCTGACTGAAAGACTTTCTTTTCATTGCTGACCCAGCTGATTGGCTTTGCCAACTCCAGGGTGCTAATGGGAAGCTCACAAAAATGGGTAGAGAACAGTCTGAAAAATATGTATGTGCAGCACCCATTAAAGCTGGGCAACTTTAGAAGACTAATTCCCACAAAAAGAAAATTAAATTTCCTCTAACTTCTGGCATGTCTAGAATCACTTGTACATGTGCTAAATTCCCTCCAGGAGTTTGGATTAAGTCCCTCATAAATCTGAAGGAGAAAATGTCTATAGTGGAAAACAGTAGTGACAATTTTTTAGTTCTTGCAGGGGAAATGGATCTAGGTAAATGGACATTGGAATGACCATTGTCTTTCAGAGGTTTTACCATTCAGATATACATGAGCCATAAAAAGCAGCTATGTCAAAAATAACTTATTTTGCTAAACAATAAGTTAGCTTAATACAACACCAATAGGTAAGAAGAGACTGTTTCTTTCTGTATGTGTCCTTATAAAAAAAAAAATATTGTGACTGGTTGGACCTCTTAGGAAGTCACCTGATGTGCTGAGATACCACTGAGTCTACCTGTTCTGCCGGCCTGGGCCCCCTTTAACGTGTCTTGCTGAGCCAGGCTCTTAAAACCTCCTCTAACACACACACAGGTAGGGCCTGTGACATTGTGCAGTCTATACGGTTTTATAAAAACTTGATAATAAGTCAATATAAGGTAACTGAGATAGTTTTAGAGAAAATACGGTAATAAGTGAATGTAAGTAACTGGGATATGCCTCATGCAAAAGGTCTCTTGTAAGGTATCATTACAAAGCTTATAATCTACTGAGTGTGATCATCTGATTTGTATAAATGTACCACTCTTGTATCTAAAACTAGAAATATAAAATGTAACTCTGAGGGCCTATTGTAATTGTGTAAAGTGTGGACCATTAATGATGGTTTGGAATCTTGATGACTCCCATTGTCTGCAGATGGCTGTATTTACCTGTGAGTCTTCCTGTATATGTGTGTGCTGGCAAGTGAGTAATGAAGTCTTGCAGTGACATGTGATCATGTCACCTGAACTGGAATCCATCTTTAACCTGGTGCTTTTCCAGTGAGGGGGGGTGGAAACCCAGAGAGACAAAGAGTTCCCACCTTATGCAAAAGATATATAAAGGGGGGGGAAGAGAATAGAGAAGAGAAATGAAGAATCCCCTAGCTACCACCTGAGCTGCAACAAGAGCTGTACCAGGGGAAAGAATTGTGCCCAGGCCTGGAAGGTGTCCAGTCTGAGAAAAACTTACTGAAACATCTCTGAGGGTGAGATTATCTGTATTTAGTTTGATTAGGCATAGATTTGCGCATTTTATTTTATTTTGCTTGGTGACTTACTTTGTTCTGTCTGTTACTACTTTGAACCACTTAAATCCTACTGTCTGTATTTAATAAAATCACTTTTTATTTAGTAATTTACCCAGAGTATGTATTAATACCTGGGGGAGCAAACAACTGTGCATATCTCTCTATCAGTGTTATAGAGGGCGAACAATTTATGAGTTTGCCCTGCATAAGCTTTATGCAGGGTAAAACGGATTTATTTGGGTTTAGACTCCATTGGGAGTTGAGCATCTGAGTGCTAAAGACAAGCGCACTTCTGTAAGCTGTTTTTAGGTAACCTGCAGCTTTGGGACAGGAGATTCAGACCCTGGATCTGTGTGTGGAGCCAAACAGGAGTGTCTGGCTCAGCAAGACAGGGTGCTGGAGTCCTGAGCTGGCAGGGAAAGCAGAAGCAGGGGTAGTCTTTGCACATCGGGTGGCAGCTCCCAAGGGGGTTTCTGTGATCCAACCCGTCACAGGGCCACACCCAGCTGCAGCTCAGCTGTGGGAAGACTCAGCTTAAGGGACTTGCTCCAGCACTCAGATGTCCACCTCCTTTGGAGTACAGACCCAAAGATATATTATGTTCACCTCTTCCCTCAATGCACAATTCCCACCCACCCCCAAATAGAAATCACATAAACTGGGTTATATTATAAACCAGAAATATATTTATTAACTATAACAGGTGTATTTTAAGTAGTTAAGGAGGTAGCAGACAGAACAAGGCAGATTACTAAGAAAATAAAACAGAGCACGCAAACTAAACTTAATACACTAAAGAAACTGGTTACAAGTGAGTTCTCACTCTAAATGTGGTTCTAATAATCTTCTTCATAGGCCAGACGCCCTTTCAGCCTGGGCCCAGTTCTTTCCCCCTGTTCAGTCTTAGGACTAGTCTACACTGGCAACGCTAAAGCACTGCCGGGCCACGGCAGCGCTTTAACGTGCCTTGTGTGGTCGCGGCGCAGCGCTGGGAGAGCGCTCTAAAAAAAACCCACCTCAACGAGGGGTGTAGCTCCCAGCACTGGGACACTGTTTACACTGGCACTTTACAGCACTGCAACTTGCTGCGCTCTGGGGGGTGTTTTTTAACCCCCCTGAGCGAGAAAGTTGCAGCGCTGTTAATTGCCAGTGTAGACAAGCCCTTAGTTGTTTCCAGCAGTCATCTTGGGTGGTGTAGCAGGGGAGAACTGACAACCAGGATCACCTCCCTCTCCACCCTTAAATAGGATTTGCATAAGGCGGGAATCCTTTGTTTCCTACTTTGACCCCCCTTCCCTTACAGTGGAAAGTTACAAGAAGTCCCAGGTAATGTTTTAGTATCAGGTGACAAGACCACCTGACTCTGTAGGGCCCTTGTAGCCATTCTTCACAGGCTGACCCACAAGTTCACAGGAAGACTAAGCTCTTTTACAGTCCATTGTCCTTGTTGATGGGCCATCGCCCTGTCTGGCTTTTCCATTGTTGTACCTGAAGTGTTGGCAGTGGGCATCACCCAAAGTAGCATAGCTGAAATACAGATACATAGTCAATATTCCTAACTTCAGATACAGAAATGAGACAGGCATATAAATAGGATAATCACATTCAGTAAATCATAACCTTTCCAATGATATCTCACACAAGCCATCTTGCATAAAGTATATCTTAGTTATATCATATTCATATCATAAACATTTTTTCATAAAGAATATGGAGCAACACATCACAGATCTATAGCTCAAAAGTAAACTCTCCATGATTTTCATAAGTCAGGATTGTGGTGGGTATAATGGTTATGAAAGACTGTGTTTTCTTTGTACAGCACCTTTAAATGAGTCTGCCGTCTGCCAGCAGCACCTTCACTTTGTATTTGGATACAGAATGCTACAGAGGAGGGTGGGAGATACCATGGGCCCCTTCCTGGAGACTTTACCCTTGATCTTTCTTGTTTGTTGCTTTTGTCCCTTAATCTAAAATAGATCAGTTAGACTGAAACTATATGATTGTACTTTGTGTATGGAAAACATCACCAGGATAATATTCTTTGGCTCCAGGAGCTACTACTGAGTGAACCCAATACTGAAAACTGATTCATCACTTGTAAATGCTAAACATATCAGAATATGAAAATCATTTCTCTCCTTAAAATTACAATGAAAATGTCATTGCAAACGCCATGCTTTTGATGTATGAGCACTATTCCCAGGATCCAATCATCACAAATAAATTGTTTAAATATGTGACATTTATATTAGAAGCTATTGGAAGGCAGACAAACAGAAAGGATGTGTTTTAACATGCCATACATTTTTAGAGGCTGTCATCATCTCTGCTAGTTACATATGTGGACACTGATTGTTTATTACTTAGGGCTATTTAGCTTATAAAGAATTTTATTTCACTGTGCATACAGTGTAAAAACACTAAGAAATG
This sequence comes from Chrysemys picta bellii, assembly GCF_011386835.1. NCBI lineage: Eukaryota > Metazoa > Chordata > Testudines > Emydidae > Chrysemys > Chrysemys picta. Next base: position 249,760,180 of record NC_088792.1, read on the forward strand.
TGTTTAGCAGGAGACTGATAACTTCCTTATAAGGAGAGTACAGTTAATAGTTGAGAAGACACACAGCTAAAAGTAGCCCTTATAAAATGTAGAAGATTCTATTAAAAACAGAAATGCAGGAAATGTCTAGTTCCTAAAACTGATTGTACAAATTTGCATGGGAATAAATAAATTTACTGTACTTCATTCTATGATACATCCTTTGAAAGTAATGAAATTCTCTTTGGATCCACACATCTGTGTATCTGGTACACTGTGCATGCGCACACACACACACACACACCCTCCCCAGAGAATGATCTTACACCCATTCAAGACAATAGGAAAACTCCTATTGACTTCAGTGGAACAGGATCAGGCTGGTGGAGTCTGGGGGTGGATTCACCATTCACTTACACGAATGTGAATTGGAAATAACTCCACTTGTATAAAGTGAGAGAAAAATCAGACTCTGTATCTTATATTTAATAACTGACAACAAATTGTTCATGACACTAGCTTTAACCTCATGAAGAAACTTGCACAAATACAGACAGATCTTCTGTTAGTCTCAAAGGTGCCACAGGACCCTCTGTTGCTTTTTATAGCTTTATTTATTTATTCTGAAATGAAAATGGAGCCTATCCTGCAGTTCGTACTCAGGTAAAATTCCTTGGGGATTGTCCTCTTCCTTGGGAACAACAAATAATTGCCTTGCATCCATTTTCACAGCTGATGTTATGGAATTCTACACATTTAGTTCTAGAGCATTTTCATCACCAATATATTTTAAATTGGTGTCAAGGTTTGGAGCAGAAATTATCAAATATTAAAACAAGACTCGTGGCAGCCTGAAAATTCCTTTCCCACTTTCTTATTTAAAAGGATTCTTTCATTGTAGCTTCTGCGGGCATCAAAGACTCATTTCACTGTCCCTCCCCACAAATCCTGAGACCAAACCTGAAAGCTAAGGAGCTGATTCAGTAACTCAGCCAGAGGTTATGGGTCTAATATAGGAGTGGGTTAGGGTTGTCAATTTTGGTTGGACGTATTCCTGGAGGTTACATCACATGAAAATATTTAATTAAAGATTAATCTAGACTCCAGGACAATCTGGGAGAACTGACAACCTTAAAGTGGGTGGATGAGCTTCTGTGGCCAGCAATGTGCAGAAGGTCAGATTAAAAGATCATGATGGTCCCTTCTGGCCTTAAAGTCTATGATCCTGCAGCCCTGTGCATAGAATACTCCTGAAGAAATCAATGGGAGTTTTGTTTGCACAGAGCCTGAAGAATTGGGCTCATTACTGGGAAGAAAATAAGAAAAGGAAAATAAGATGAATACCTTAAACATCGTACTAGTAAGGAAGAAGACCATTAGACCATGGAACAAGTTTCCTAAGGGATGCACCATTTCTTGATGCTCAAACCATGATCATGAAAGTAGTTTAAAAATGAAACTAGATTGGACAAAGCAGTAGAAATTATACCATAGGGAAAAGTCCTACCCTGGCAAACAACTATATCTTTACTGCATCTGAAGTCTTTGGTTCTCTAAGAAGAATCAAGTTAAAATGGTGATGATTAAATAGTTTGTTTTTTTACTATAATTGTTCATTACATACTAAAGGAACTTTAAAAGATCCTACTTCATTGCTGCTCAGTTGGGATTATATTTGGCAAATATGAAAGTTATCATTTGGATGGAAACCGTATGGGAGATTGAAAGATTGAGATTTCAGAGACAACAATTTGCCTGTGTCTGAGGCCAAAAAGGTCTGAGTGTGTGGAAAAATAAATTTTATTGTAATACCAATAAATCAGATGAAGGGGAGAGAAAGCCACTAGTGTAAAGAGATGGGTTTGGAAAATAAAATGGAAGATTCCTTTTTGTTTTACTGGGATCTGGCTTTTATGTTGTCATAAAAAGGATCTGGATACTACAGATGGTTTTATGTAGAACCACGTGATGGGTGTCATGCTGCTTGGGAAGAATTAAATTACATTTTAAAATCTAAATTTCCAGTCTACAGTTTTGTGGAAAACATAATTTATGAATAAACTTTTGCTGTAGATTTAACAAATGTTCCAGGCAAGGAATGAATAGAAGATGCTGATCTGCACATATAATTTACAAATCTATGATATCTTGACTGATATGCAGAAGAACACTACCCTATTCAGAATAATGAGAAAATAAAGTGAGATTAAAATAATCATACAGACATCCCAATTCTAGGTGCCACTGGGACAGAATTAATCTTCCAAATGAAGACTCCTGTTCTGATGCCCCAGACAGTATTATGAACATTTCAGTAGTAGGTTCCAAAGCAACAAAGGCCTTCTCCAAAGCCCATTGGGATCTTTCCATTGACTTCAATGAGTTTTGGACCCAGCCTTAACCACAGGACTTTATTGAAAAGCTTGCCATTGCTGTGAGAACAGAAGGACATTTTCAAAAGTGTGTTTAATTAACAAGCTTGAGGGGACGTTTTAGTGGGAGACTCAAACAGCAGCAGAACTTCATTGAACAGCCTGTCGGTCTGCATCCATGATTGCTATTATTATCATTTACAATTACTATAGCCCCCACAAAGTAATAAATGCCTCTTTTAAAAGTGCCCAATGTACGGTGCTCAGTATAAGAATCAAAAGCAGCAACACCAGGTTTCCCTTTTAGTTTGTGAGTGCTTATTTAGAAAGTATTAGCAATTTTACACATCATTACTACACAAGTGTCACAGATCCTACTGAGTGTCCCTTCCTAACCACCCCCTCGAATGGCAGTGAGTGAATCCACACCTCTGTGCTCTGAATCCCCAGGGTGTTTCAAGCTCTACAGCCTGAATGGAGTCCAGTCTCAGGGTCTCTAGGCACACTCGCAGGGTGCAGACTTTCTATCTTTCACCCCCCCTTTGAGAGTTGGAACCCACAGTGCAGCTGCTTTGCCCCTCTGGGTGCAGTGCTGACCCTTCAGACTGCCCTGTACTTAATACACCCCTCTCCCAGAACTCCACCCCAAAGGTGTGAAGCTTCTGGTTTTCTATGTATCTCTCTCAGAGGCATACACTAGTTGTGGAGGATACCACACACATCACTTTGTACAGTCTAACACCTTCATTCTCTTTTATCCTTAAAGATGTAAAGCACAGGAGAGTACAGATCATACAAAACAATAAACATCTGATGCTGCAAACATCCCTCACTTTCTAGCTCATTCTTCCCTTAGAAGTCCTTGGGGAACCATCGGGGTCCAGGTAGGCAGGATGTCCCCTCCTCATACAGGCTGTTGCATGCTGGCTGGTCTCTGCACCTCATGGAGCCTGTAATGGTATAAGGGAGACCATTCCTCTGGGGTCAGAGGCTGGCAGCTGGCTGGCTTATTAACCCTGCCTACTGCACCTGGAAAAAAAGACCTGTAACTTAATTGGCTGATCCTCAAAAAGAAGGCAGCAGGAAATGGAGAAGGGAGCTTCAATACTTGTGTGTGTGATGGACTGCAGCAGGAGCAACTGTTCCAAGACACAGATGGGCAGAAGGGAGACCGTGGGGAAGTCCTGTTATTGCTAAGGTAAGAGCCAGGACATTTTGGGTTGATGAACTTCTGGGTGGTGTGAGGGACAGGCTTGGGGAAGGAACTGTGTGGACACTGAGGGAAGAGTCTGCAAAGCTTTGGTCTTGGTAAGATGGCTTGAAATAAAAGGAGAAAACCCCCACCACAACAAACCCTGCTGGAAATGGCCTCCCCTGGATTCTGTGAGCGGGCACCAGATAGAATTTCCACAGGGAAGGAGTTGGCTCAGCAAGAGCCAACTTGGGGCCTGCAGGAGGAGAGTGCTCTAAGGCTAGGTCTACACTACGGGGCGGGAGTCGACCTAAGATACGCAACTTCAGCTACAGTTTTCAGAGTAGCAGCCGTGTTAGTCTGTATCCACAAAAAGAACAGGAGTACTTGTGGCACCTTAGAGACTAACAAATTTATTAGAGCATAAGTTTTCGTGGACTACAGCCCACTTCTTCGGATGCGTGAATAGTGTAGCTGAAGTTGCGTATTTTAGGTCGACTTACCTGGTTGTGAGGACGGCGGTGAGTCGACTGCTGCCGCGCCACCGTCGACTCCGCTTCCACCTCTTTCCGCAGTGGATTTCCGGAGTCGACGGCAGAGCCATTGGGGATCGATTTTATCGCGTCGATCCCCAGTAAATCGATTGCTACCCGCCGATCCGGCGGGTAGTGAAGACGTGCCCTTAGACAGCCCCCAATCTTTTACGGAGTCCCCCATCCAGCTTCTGTGATCTTGCTCTCTCTTGCCCCACGCCTTCCTGTGTGGCTCACCTGTTCCTGGGTGATTTGCTATTTAAATCCTGGCTTCCTTTGTTCTGTCTTTTCAGTAACTTTTCACTGATCCTTCCTCTTCCCCCTGCCCCCCTCTTTCTGGGGAGTTAAGTTAAAATTGGTTTTCTAAAGATTCAGTTCACCCATCGTTCAGGTGTTTGCATCTGAATAGGAATGCTGAGTCCTAAGCACTATCCCCCCCACATTGTATCTCTGTGTGGTGTGTATGTGCTACAGAACTTGTCAGCAATGCTTGATCCCCCAGACATATCAGTACTCACAACAACAGATTTTCATAATACAACTTCACCATATCAATCAGAATTCATGAGTTGTACCGATATCGCCCCGATTCATCTCAACAGATATAAAAAAAATGTGCTCACTGCCATTACAACAGTTAATGTTCCCCTTCTTGTTTGAGAGTCATCATCATACAATGACAGAGTTGAGCTGAGCTGACCTGTTAGGACAGGTATTCCCATGTTAGAGAATAAACCTTCTCACACCAGTGAGGGCATGTTGCTTCTGGAGAATATCTAACACAGGGGGAAATAATTCTGTTTTTACTCACTAACAGCGCCAACAGGTATTCACTGAACAGCCTTGTCCCCCACAATACAGCACCGAGCGTCACTTTCTCCAGTGTCCTTACAAAAAAAGAACACGTGAGCACATGCACAACTAAGGAAAGATACGGAGTTCCACCTAAAATGGGGATGTAAATTACTTCTGCAATGTTAGAATGAAAGGGCCAATATCACTGCTAGTGTAAGGAGGTGCAATCCCAGAGGGTTCTTTAGCGGCAATAGACCTCTGTAGTGTCCGAGTGTCTCACTGTGATTTTTGTGGAGTCTTTTTGTTTTGTTTTTCTCCATTCTCTACACTCTGTCTTGATGTGCTCATGAGGGAGGCAGCCACTTTATATGTGACTTTTGTATGGGTTGTCATTCTGGTCCCCTGTGTTATAAACAAACAAGATGTCTGCTATTAGTGGGATCAGGAGCAAAGGGCTGGTGGGTGCTGGGATGGATCGATCCATCACAGCAAGAATGTAGAAAGGAAACTAGCAGTGGTCAGGGTTGAATTGGTTTGTTACCACAGGTGAGGCTGTGTTTCAGTAATGGCAGCTTGAGGCTCACACAGACCCAGCAACAAACTGGCTTTCTCATGTTGCCATTCCAGACTTCAGACTGTGAGCTGCCTGCCCTGCTGGGCCCCTCTCCGTCTCTGGCAGCAGAGTAAGAGCAAACGGAGAACAACTCTGAGATCTCCACCCAACCTACTGGCAGTGGGAACTGAGGGGGAGACAAACTGAGTCCTTCCTTGCAAGTTGGAGAAGCAGCCCCGCCTATGAAATAGCAACTTTCCCCTCTCCAAGTGGCTGTGGAGCCAAGACAATTATGCCGGGAAGAGAGAAGCCCTTGTAACGCTGAGGAGAGGTTTATGTTGGGCTCAACTATTAGACTTGGGTTGTTTTCTCTCCATATAGTATTAAGGCATCTGTGTTCTATTACAAAGGAGGGGAAAACCCTTCATACTTAGTGGCTGGCTTGTTAAATGTACTGGGTGTGCTGGCTTATGTCAGTCAGCCAGCCTCTTTTTAAGTGTAGAATTGTCTTTGATTTTGGTGTGATAGTTTTATGGAATAGATTCCCTTTGTGAGCCAGGGGCTGACCCTGGTAGGCGACTCAGGTGCTTACTTGCCTTAGTGCCAGCCTGGGGCAGGGGTTTAACTTGGTGGGTTTAGTTTGGGGGGGTTTTCACTTACACTTGGATACTGGGTGTCAAGAGGATGGTGAGGTTTTGAGTAAAGGAAGAATTCTGCACCTATGGGAGGTGTAAGTTGTACACTGAGGATTAGTCATCTTAAAGGGAGAAGACAAGACTGTAGGATAGGAATTGCTGATCCAGCCCCCAAAAGTAGGCATGCCTTAATCCAGGACTCTGTTTGTATATTAGGGTTCAATACTCCCCCCTTTTGCCTTCCCTCCAGAGGCAGTGAATATCAAAGACTGGCTTCACTCTGGGAAGTTCCTTTCTATTTATGGGTTTCAGAGTAGCAGCCGTGTTAGTCTGTATCCGCAAAAAGAACAGGAGTACTTGTGGCACCTTAGAGACTAACAAATTTATTAGAGCATAAGCTTTATATTTATAGAGCATATATGCATCCGAAGAAGTGGGCTGTAGTCCACGAAAGCTTATGCTCTAATAAATTTGTTAGTCTCTAAGGTGCCACAAGTACTCCTGTTCTTTCTATTTATGATTGCTAGAATGTGTATATGAAAGGCTGGCCAATACAAAGTCGTTCTCTCCTGCTCATTCTTTCTCAGATTCACCTTGTTCATTTCATTCCCAACTCCTAGATCTGCACAGAAGAAATATGGCGTGCTGGGGAAACCTTTAGAGCTCATGAGGGGATGGAGTAAAGTCCTCTGGAGAAAACGGGCATGATGTAGCCCATTAGAGTTTTCTGGCTGCACATCTGCCTTGCAGGAATTACTCACAGACCAGTCATAAATAGGTGACATTAGTGGTTCATGCAGCGTGCACTTCTCCTCACTTTCATTTTATTTTATTTATCTATCGGATTATCTTCTCTATAACCCATAAGTGATGATAGAATGGGATTAGACCAGGAATATAAACATTTCTTGAAAAGTGTGGCTACCCCATGAATGACACTGAAGAAGACCAGAAAAATATATCCTAAACCAATAGGTAGAAGCCTAGAACATCCCACCATACACCTTCCTGTGGGAAATCTCCATGGAGTTCTCCAATCATCCCATGGAATAGGCCACAGGGTTGGCTCCCGAGCACTAAGGTTCCCAGGGAATCAGCAGGAGCATCTGCACTTGTGCCTCACACTGACGCTGGGTCTCTGGTAGATGCCTCCATTGTTTCTAGAAGCCAGGCTGCCTGAGCTTCCTCAGCCTATTGCTGCCTCCAGTGCTCCACCCTTATGGGAGTATCCCCACTGCCTGGGGTGAGGCGTGAGGTCACACAAATGGTAACACCACATCTGGTTCTATCATATTTTTCCCTGGGTTCCACAGGTTTGATAGAAGGATGGTGGACAACATATTCCTCCCTGCAGGCTCCACCGTTGGCCTGCCCCAGCCAGCCCACCTGCCCCCTTCCTCCACAGTTTGCTCTGGACCCTGGAGAGCCCTCTGTATGGTGCAGCATAAAGGAGGGATGATGCTACTAACACAACTGTGGTGCTCCGCTGTGGCTGGGGGTGATCTGAGCACCCATCAAGCCCTTTGCTACTAAGCATTGGAACAAGATGTAGAACAAGAACAAGGAGTATTGTGTCCAGAGAAGAGCAACAAGAATGATTAAAGGTCTTGAGAACATGACCTATGAAGGAAGGCTGAAAGAATTGGGTTTGTTTAGTTTGGAAAAGAGAAGACTGAGAGGGGACATGATAGCAGTTTTCAGGTATCTAAAAGGGTGTCATAAGGAGGAGGGAGAAAACTTGTTCACCTTAGCCTCTAAGGATAGAACAAGAAGCAATGGGCTTAAACTGCAGCAAGGGAGGTCTAGGTTGGACATTAGGAAAAAGTTCCTAACTGTCAGGGTGGTTAAACACTGGAATAAATTGCCTAGGGAGGTTGTGGAATCTCCATCTCTGGAGATATTTAAGAGTAGGTTAGATAAATGTCTATCAGGGATGGTCTAGACAGTATTTGATCATGCCATGCGGGCAGGGGACTGGACTCTATGACCTCTCGAGGTCCCTTCCAGTCCTAGAATCTATGAATCTATGAATAAGATTTCATGACAGGTCACCAATGGAGAAACAAAGTTGGACTCTGTCATTAGTTAGACTGCAAAAATGCCCAGATTGCGGGACTGCAGTGAGAGGGAAGGGTTACCTTAGAGAATATCTAATGAGATTAATGGATAAAAAGTGCCTTAGACCATAAAATAGCTGTGCTGATGCAAATTAGGGGTATGTGAGTCACACCGGTGTTCCAGCTGCACCTTTGTGTCTCGCCAGCCAAACTAGGCCCCTAGGGGACACATCAGACGCTATTCTGTGTAATCGTTTCTGACATTAATGCTTAACATAGGTCAAAACCTACCCCTGCCTTTTTGCAAAATAGGCTTAATAATTATTAACTTCAGTCTGGTTTAGCAGAAAACAAACGTTAACTAATAACCTTGATCTCCCAATAAACAATCAATTATTCAATCCCCTTTTTGAATGTCTGCCGTGATTGCATTTATATTTACTTGAGAAATACTGGGTCTGATGCATCACTGCCTTACTCCAGCTTTACACCAGTGTAACCCCACTGGAATCAGTAGAATTACACAGGTGTAAAACTGGAGTAATGCATTGGCAAATAAAGGTCATAGGGTAAAATCCTGGCCCCATTGAAGTCCCTGTGGATTTTGCCTTTTCAGTGGTGGGAACAAAGATTTCAGGCATAGTCTTTTCCTCTGTGAATTTGCCATCATGTTGATTTAGCTGTAACTAAACTGATCTTTTTATGATGCACTCTGCAGTGCTTATCACTGCCTTAAGGGTTAGAGTGGCATGTATCCAGATACCCCTCTGAAAGCTGCATTCTGCCACACAATCACCCTCCTCTTCTAAGCCTTAAAGCCAAAGCACCATGTGAATTGTAGCCTTTACTTCTCCATGTGAGGCTTACACCTTAGGCTTCTAAATTACATTTTGTCAGCCTGCTAACAGAGCAAGATATGAGACCATTAAAATAAGCATTAGTTATATAAGTGTTCATGAATGTCTAAATATTAATGGCTTCACATAATGGAAGTGCTCTAAATAATCCTCTTTAGCTTTTGTAGCTTAATCTTTATTCCTATTTTATCCACTAGTTACATTTAAATGGCATGTTTCTTCTGATAACCAAAAGGTTGTGAATAATGCTTACTGAAATTACAGAATTCTTGACTGTGGCATTGAAAGACAAGAATGATACCACAACATTCACAGGACTATTGTCTTGGACATTTTTAATTGCAAGTGAATCCCAGGACTTGCAACAATTTAAACAAAAAATGCAAACATCACTCGACCCATCTTCCTCCTTTGTATATTGACCGCAGAGTGGTTTACAATCTTAGCCCATTCGCATTATAAATGCTTACCTCAACACTCTAGTGGACAGTGTTTTATCGATTTCTAACATTTACCAGCTAAACACTGTTTAAATAATGTTGAGGTTCTGAGGTTCAGCAACAAAAGCAAGGAATTAAAAGCTTACATGCTGTTCTTAACTAGCTGCCACAGTTCACAAGTACTCAACTATGTATCAAATTCTGCAATTCATTGACAAGGGCACACTGATGCATACCAGGGGTGTTGCAAAACCAGCTACAGAATCCGAGATAGTTATTAACATTTTTATTTGTTTGCAAGGGTATCCATGATGTACCAGTTCAGTGTTTCTCAATGACTAGTCTGTGGACTGGCACCAGTCCCTGAGATTTCCCTGACACAGTTTAGGAAGGCAGCAAGCCAGTCCCTAGAATCAAAAAGCTTGAGAAAAACTGAACTAGATAAAAGAATGCACGATTCATACCCTAAAAAGCTTAAAATCTGAAAGACACATGGGCAATTGGTGGGGAAAAGGGGGTACAATATGTACATATATAAAGAACTCAAGGTGGTGGTTGACCATATCATGGTAACAGATGTTTAACAATTGGTTTTTTTTTTAGTATAAAATACCATATAAATACATAGATTATCACTAAGTACCCACAACCTCGCTGTAATCATCTGAGCTCTCCATTTCCCAGTGAACACATTTAAAACCTCAATTGCTTAGCTATTAAAAAACCCAGAATTCTAACTAGAATATGGCATTCATTTGTCAAATTTTGAAATATGCTTTGTGAACTATTACACGGTTCCTTTTATTTAGACTTGTGTCACTTTACAAAATTATTTTTTTGTTTTCTTTTGGGAAAGAGATTTAAATACACCACCAACAACAACTTGGCATAGCTCACTTCTTAGTAAATGCTTATGGCCATGGAGTTTATAAAGAAACTTGTACAATCTAATCCAGACCACCATGAAAGATGTTTCTACATAATTACTGCCAACCAAGAAAGAGCTCTTTTTATGAATCAAACACAATTACGTTTATGGGCAAAAAAAGGGTGTGGCATAAATGCACCTCTTCGGGTTGAAGTGCAGTCTGAGAATCCTACTGTGAGAGCTACAGTACTGTACATAAGAATGGCCATATCGGGTCAGACCAAAGGTCCATCTAGCCCCGTATCCTGTCTTCCAACAGTGGCCAATGCTCGGTGCCCAGAGGGAATGAACAGAAGAGGTAATCATCAAGTGATCCATCCCCTGTCACCCATTCCCAGCTTCTGGCAAACAGAGGCTAGGGACACTATTCCTGCCCATACTGGCTAATAGCCATTGATGGACCTATCCTCCATTAATTTCTCTAGTTCTTTTTTTGAACCCTGTTATAGTCTTGGCCTTCACAACATCTTCTGGCAAGGAGTTCCACAGGTTGACTGTGTGTTCTATGAAAAAATACTTCCTTTTGTTTGTTTTAAAACTGCTGCCTATTAATTTCATTTGGTGGCCCCGAGTTCTTGTGGTCTGGGAAAGTAGTAAATAAGACTTCCTTATTTACTTTCTCCACACTGTCATGATTTTATAGACCTCTCTCATATCCCCCCTTAGTCGTCTCTTTTCCAAGTTGAAAAATCCCAGTATTATTAATCTCTCCTCATATGGCAGCTGTTCTATACCCCTAATCATTTTTGTTGCCCTTTTCTGAACCTTTTCCAATTCCAATATCTTTTTTGAGATGGGGCGACCACATCTGCATGCAGTATTCAAGATGTGGGCTTACCATGGATTTATATAGAGGCAATATGATATTTTCTGTCTTATTATCTATCCCTTTCTTAATGATTCCCAACATTCTGTTTGCTTTTTTGACTGCCGCTGCACATTGAGTGGATGTTTTCAGAGAACTATCCACAATGACTCCAAGATCTCTTTCTTGACTGTTAACAGCTAATTTACAGCCCATCATTTTATATGTATAGTTGGGATTATATTTTCCAATGTGCATTACTTTGCATTTATCAACATTGAATTTCATCTGCCATTTTGTTGCCCAGTCATCCAGTTTTGAGAGAGCCTTTTGTAGCTCTTTGCAGTCTGCCTGGGACTTAACTATCTTGAGCAATTTTGTATCATATGCAAATTTTGCCACCTCACTGTTTACCCCCTTTTCCAGATAATGTATGAATATGTTGAATAGTACTTGTCCCAGTACAGACCCCTGGGGAACACCACTATTTACTTCTCTCCATTCTGAAAACTGACCATTTATTCCTATCTTTTGTTTCCTACCTTTTAACCAGTTACCAATCCATGAGAGGACCTTCCCTCTTATCCCATGACAGCTGTAGACAGATCACTAAAAAGAGAGTGAGGTCAAGAGGGGCTGATGGGAATTCACTATGCTATGTTGCCAGGTGATTCAGAGAATAGCACTAGAGTCTGTTTTCTGAAGAAGCTATTGGTATTCCAGAGGGTTCCCAATTGTGGCCTGCAGAGAACTGGTTAGTGAACTGGTCCCATGGTGCTGTTTCTCCTTCCTTGTTTCCAATTGCTACATTGCATTAGAAGAGAGCTGAAAATACATAAATATTTCCTAACATTACTCTTCCGTGTAAGTAATTGCAGTAGCTGCTAGTGGAATTTTACTGGACTGCCCATTAGAGGGAAAGTGATCCATTGGGCAATCGCTCTAGCAAGATATAGTCCACTCTATGAAAAGCTTTGAGAGTATTCAACAAGCCTGCTCTGTTGGGTTAAGGTTAAATTAGTCTCATCATCTAGGAAAGGAAAAATGAAACCCCAAAATGAGGCTCACTAACAATAAACTAAACTGGACAGGTACAGTGTTCATTTCAAGTAATATAAATATGAATTTCATAGTACAATGCTAAAATTGTTGTAATTTACAGAATCTCTCTAAATCACTGAAAAGTCAAATTAGGCTTCATTGCGTCTGAAAACCCACCACCCATTTCATATGATGTAATTAGTGAAACAACTCTGGGCAAATGGCAAGGAATGTTTAAGTAAACAACTAGAACAATGCAGTCTCAAAGATTTCTGGCTTGTAGGGAGGAGAATTGCCTAAAGAGAGTGTAACTTTTAAAGTGAAAAAATATATTTGGCATGACTGGTGGGGAAGCAGGAACTGAGAATTGTAGCTAACCAAGCATTTTTATCATTATTTGGCTAGACTCTGGAGAAGAAAGAAAAATTATGTAACTTAGTAGAGTAAAGACCAGCGTATGGAGGCTAAGCATAAAATAATTGAATTTAGTCTAGAAGTAAGCACCATAGAAATCCGGCAAGTAATCTGAAGGTGATTATGGGTAGAATAAAACCCGATCCATTGGTCCAAGTTTTGCAAGCAATCAAAAAACAGGGTTTTGAAGGCATGTATGGGAAGAGGTTCTAGTATATAGGCTTGACTATAATTTCTGGCGCTAGAGGAGATGCTGTGAGCTAGATCCTCACTGAAGTAAATTGCCATATAGTTCCATTGACATCAATGGACCTATGTTGAGTTAGACCAGCTGTGGCACTGGCTCTGCATATGTACAACTTCGGTCACTTTATTTTCAAAAAGAAAATTGCATAGATTGAAAAGATGCAGCAAATGACCATGGAGGATTTGAAACTACATGCTTGGGATTATTAGCCAGACTTGGCCTATAATTCTAATACATTTCATAGAGGTTTAGAAGACAAACAAAAGGAAACCATGAATTCCTGACAATGGGCAGGTTGTCACTTTACTTATTCAAAAACAAAAAGTCAAAGACTGAAGTTACAAAGGGAAGCAAACTAGAAATCAGTCAGGGGGACTGCATCAATAGATTTGCGATGCTATTCCATCTTTGACTGCACGTAACTTTTATGAATGTTAGAGACACTGGGGCTGATCCTCCTCTCACAAACATCAATTTGACCATTGCTTGCAATGGATTTACTCCTGATTTACACCAGTATAATGGAGAACAGAATCTGGCTCATTAACATGAAGACTTACAGAAGTACTGCATGTTAAAAATGCTTAGTTGATACACATGCATCTCTGGGAGAAGAGTTCTAAGAGAGGTTGAAATATAGAACAAACTGCTGAAAATAATATGAGCAAGTAGTGTATAAATCAGTCCAAGAGAGGGGCTGCTGTACTGCTTTTCAAGAAAATAGGAACTGCCACTACCTAGATTTTTGTAGTTGATTTGAAAGAATAAGTTGATTTGAATTTCTTATGTCCAGAACAATTCTTCTGATGTTTAAATGTTCCTCTGTATTCCATTATTCATCAAATGCACAGCTAATATTTCATGCTGCAAACTTTTTACACGTGACTTACCTCTTAAAATAGTTCCATAGTGTGTTTTCACTTCTGTTATAATACTGAATAATAATGCTTACATTCAATGCAAGGCTCTCCAAGCACTTCAGAAACATCAATGAATTAATATTAATGACCTCTCTAAGAGGTTGCCTGGTAGTAGTAGTGCCATTTTATGATGAGAAACTGTGGCACAAAGAAGTTCAGTGACTTGCTTAAGATCACACTGCACATCATTGTCCGTGCAGGTAATATAACCCCCAGCTCTTACTCCTAGTTCTAGACTTTAACCATTAGAATGTGCTTCCTGCTTTGTATCAAATGGAATGGGACAAATTCTTATACCCATGCAAACCAATTGACATCAGTAGAGTTACTGAATGGCAAGTGAGAGCAGACTTTTCTCCATGACATTATAAAATGTTCCCTCCCTCCTTATTAGAAGGCTCTTGTTGATATTGTGATGGAAGTCAGCTGATTCTAACCTATATTAAACACCCGTTTAATTCATCATGGTCTATTAGACTGCAGTAGAAAAGTCTTACAAGGAAAGTGGTGGATGAATTGTCACCTGAGTTGACACCATGAATTGAGCTAGACTAGAAAAAAATAGGGCTGTCAAGTGATTAAAAAAATTAATTGTGCGATTAATCGCACTGTTAAACAATAATAGAATACCATTTATTTAACTATTTTGGATGTTTTTCTACATTTTCAAATATATCAATTTCAATTACAACACGGGATACAAAGTGTAGAGTGCTTACTTTATATTTATTTCTGCTTACAAATATTTGCACTGTAAAGAACAAAAGAAATAGTATTTTTCAATTCACCTAATACAAGTACTGTAGTACAATCTCTTTATCATGGAAGTTGAACTTACAAATGTAGAATTATGTACAAAAAATAACTGCATTCAAAAATAAAACAATGTCAAATTTTAGAGCCTAAAAGTCCATTCAGTCCTACTTCTTGTTCAGCCAAACGCTCAGCCAAACAAGTTTATTTACATTTGCAAGAGATAATGCTGCCCACTTCTTGTTCAGAATGTCAGCTGAAAGTGAGAATAGGCATTCACATGGCATTGTTGCAGCTGATGTCACAACATATTTACATGCCAGATGTGCTAAAGATTTATATCTCCCTTCATGTTTCAACCACCATTCTAGAGGACATGCGTCCATGCTGATGATGGTTTCTGCTCGATAACAATCCAATGCAGTGTGGACCAATGCATGTTCATTTTCATCATCTGAGTTAGATGCCACCAGCACAAGGTTGATGGTTTGTTTGTTTGTTTGTTTGTTTTCTTTTGGGTTTTTTTGGGTGGTTCAGGTTCTGTAGTTTCTGCATTGGAGTGTTGCTCTTTTAAGACTTCTGAAAGCATGCGCCACACCCCGTCCCTCTCACATTTTGGAAGGCACTTCAGATTCTTAAACCTTGGGTTGAGTGCTGTAGCTATCTTTAGAAATCTCACATTTGTACCTTCTTTGCATTTTGTCAAATCTGCAGTGAAAGCGTTCTTAAAATGAACAACGTGCTGAGTCATCATCCGAGACTGCTATAACATGAAATATATGGCAGAATGTGGGTAAAACAGAGTAGGAGACATACAATTCTCCCCCGAGGAGTTCAGTCACAAATTTAATTAATGCATTATTTTTTTTAACGAGCGTCATCAGCATGGAAGCATGTAAGAACATAAGAACGGCCATACCGAGTCAGACAAAAGGTCCATCTAGCCCAGTATCCTGTCTACCGACAGTGGCCAATGCCAGGTGCCCCAGAGGGAGTGGACCTAACAGGCAATGATCAAGTGATCTCTCTCCTGCCATCCATCTTCATCCTCTGACAAACAGAGGCTAGGGACACCATTCCTTATCCATCCTGGCTAATAGCCATTAATGGACTTAACCACCATGAATTTATCCAGTTCTCTTTTAAACTCTGTTATAGTCCTAGCCTTCACAACCGCCTCAGGTAAGGAGTTCCACAAATTGACTGTGAGCTGTGTGAAGAAGAACTTCCTTGTATTTGTTTTAAACCTGCTGCATATTAATTTCATTTGGTGACCCCTAGTTCTTGTATTATGGGAATAAGTAAATAACTTTTCCTTATCCACTTTCTCCACATCACTCATGATTTTATATACCTCTATCATATCCCCCCTTAGTATCCTCTTTTCTAAGCTGAAGCGTCCTAGCCTCTTTAATCTCTCCTCATATGGGTCCCGTTCCAAACCCCTAATCATTTTAGTTGCCCTTTTCTGAACCTTTTCTAGTGCCAGTATATCTTTTTTGAGATTAGGACACCAGATCTGTACGCAGTATTCGAGATGTGGGCATACCATCGATTTATATAAGGGCAATAATATATTCTCTGTCTTATTCTTTATCTCCTTTTTAATGATTCCTAACATCCTGTTTGCTTTTTTGACCACCTCTGCACACTGCATGAACATCTTCAGAGAACTATCCACGATGACTCCAAGGTCTTTTTCCTGACTCGTTGTAGCTAAATTAGCCCCCATCGTATGTATGTATAGTTGGGGTTATTTTTTCCAATGTGCATTACTTTACATTTATCCACATTAAATTTCATTTGCCATTTTGTTGCCCAATCACTTAGTTTTATGAGATCTTTTTGAAGTTCGTCACAGTCTGCTTTGGTCTTACCTATCTTGAGTAGTTTAGTATCATCTGCAAACTTTGCCACCTCACTGTTTACCCCTTTCTTCAGATCATTTATGAATAAGTTGAATAGGATTGGTCTGAGGACTGACCCTTGGGAAACACCACTAGTTACCCCCTCCATTCTGAGAATTTACCATTAATTCCTACCCTTTGTTCCTTGTCTTTTAACCAGTTCTCAATCCATGAAAGGACCTTCCCTTTTATCCCATGGCAGCTTAATTTACGTAAGAGCCTTTGGTGAGGGACCTTGTCAAAGATTTTCTGGAAATCTAAGTACACTATGTCCACTAGATCCCCCTTGTTGTCCACATGTTTGTTGACCCCTTCAAAGAACTCTAATAGATTAGTAAGACATGATTTCCCTTTACAGAAACCATGTTGACTATTGCTCAACAGTTTGTTTTTCTATGTGTCTGACAATTTTATTCTTAACTATTGTTTCGACTAATTTGCCAGGTACCAACGTTAGACTTACCGGTCTGTAATTGTTCTCTGGAATGGTGGCTGAAGCATGAAGCGGCATATGAATGTTTAGCATATCTGGCACATAAATATCTTGCAATGCTGGCTACACAAGTGCCATGGGAACATCTGGTTTCACTTTCTGGAGACATTGTAAATAAGAAGTGGGAATATAGCATGGATAAATATTCCTTATTTCCTTTCAGGGCTTTTGTTGATGGTAATAGTCTGGTTTTAAATGTGATAATACATTTTCCCTCTTATTATCTAAGATCTCCAGAGCACCATAGAATCATGAATTAAGGCAGAAGAAGTAATTAGATCCTATCATGCTGTCTAAATATTATTTGATCTGGAACACAGATATTAAGAAACTCCAAGAAATAAAAATGCAGCTTTTGACTTGGTATGGCTAGAAATACTGGTTGTTAGCAGCAGTAAATCAAGGGCTCCTTCAGAGAATTGACACTGTTGTTGGTTATGTTAAACATTTTTCAGACTATGCACAAGGTTGCAAAATATATTTTCATAGCAAAAGCACAGTATTTGCACAAGGTTAATATTTTCTCTGTGTCTTTGTAACTACTACAGACACACACAAAAAGTAGCTAAATAGTAAAAAAAGCCTAGATGTTTGAGTAAAAACACTGAATTTGGGGAGGGATAGCTCAGTGGTTTGAGCATTGGGCTGCTAAACCTGCGGTTGTGAGTTCAATCCTTGAGGGGGTCACTTGGGGATCTAGGGCAAAATCAGTACTTGGTCCTGCTAGTGAAGGCAGGGGGCTGGACTCGATGACCTTTCAAGGTCCCTTCCAGTTCTAGGAGATGGGATATCTCCATTAATTATTATTATCTCTGTGGGATTATATTATTGGGTTTGTACAGTATTTGGACCATTGCTTGTCCAAAGTTTTCTGAATTTTAGCACTAATGTTTCTTTAAAACTGAAATGCATTGGTTGCTCTGTGCTATCTTCTACTGGGTTTTCTCTTTTTAAAACACTTCAGTCATCTAATCAGGGAGCAGAAACCACACAACAGGAATAAGGAACAGTGGATAGCTGAAGCAAACTATTAGCGGTAAATATGCCCAATGGCCTGTGATGGGATGTTAGATGGGGGGGATCTGAGTTACTACAGAGAATTCTTTCCAGGGTGACTGGCTGGTGGGTCTTGCCCACATGCTCAGGGTTTAGCTGATTGCCATATTTGGGGCCGGGAAGGAATTTTCCTCCAGGGCAGATTGGCAGAGGCCCTCGGGGGTTTTCGCCTTCCTCTGCAGCATGGGGCACAGGTCACTTGCTGGAGGATTCTCTGCACTTGAAGTCTTTAAACCACGACTTGAGGACTTCAGTAGCTCAGACATAGGTTAGGGGTTTGCTACAGGAGTGGGTGGGTGAGATTCTGTGGCCTGTGTTGTGCAGGAGGTCAGACTAGATGATCATAATGGTCCCTTCTGACCTTAAAGTCTATGACTCTATGATTCAAACAACTTGTGTACAATCTATAATCTGAAAAATATTTGTCCAAGCAATTCAGTCAATACTTATGAATAGCAAATACATTTTAACATGGTATTATATACAGCCAAATTATTTCACCTAGAAAATAATAATTGGTAGTGATCCCTTTATTTTGGTTGCCTAACACCTCTCTTTGTAAAAGACTCTTGCTATCTTTTTCTGAGAAGCTCTAACACCTCCATTGTACTCAGAGTGATAAATCCCATGCCTCCAGTCCAAAGCAGTTCTGGTGGTGTCTTTCCATGTGGAACAGAGGTAGCCCATAATAAAGATGACTGCCACTAATATTGTTTTCAGTGTGACTGAAGTCAGGTTATCTGCAGTGAAGACAGCTCCCCCTGATCTTTGATTAGGGGGCTGGACAGAAAACTATGAAGACCAGGAATGTGGCCTCAGAAAGGCACCTGAGACAGGTATAGGAGGGATACTGAGGGCTTGTAAGAGAGATGGAATTCAGGGTTAGGCTGGAGGGGGTGCTGGGGATCCAACCCACTTCAGTAGTTTAATGGAACTACTCATATGAGTAAATTATTTGCACAAGTAAGGGTTGGAGCACCATATCTTACTGTGTGGCTTCAAGACAAACTTCAGACTATGGAAACCTCTCCCTTGTTCATCAATATGTTTTATGTACTGTCTGTTAAAAATACAAGTCAGGAGGGCTTGAACAGAAGGGATGTGGAGCTTCTGAATACATCTGGCATACAGTGTTTTTCATCAAACACTGTATGCCAGAAATAGACTTTTTTCCTTGTTGGTTTCCACTTTTTATAATTACTATAGTGAATGGTACAAGACTAGGATATTGTGTAGAAGGTAAATGGCAGGTCTGACCTGAAAAACCGCATGAATGTGGACTGCATAGTACCTTAGGGATCTGAAAAAGTACAATCAATGTCCACATATCACATACTTCCCCAATGGAAAAAAAAATTGCTATTTTCTCTTTGAAATCCTTGGAAACTCTGCTAAAACACATTTCCTAACCCTGTTTGAACAACTGTGATTTTATAATCTTGGAGTTTGCTTTGAGTTGCATTACGAACCTCCATATCCTTTCACTTGGAAAAAGGCTTGTGATTCAAATGCATTGGAGAAATAATTACAAATATTATACACTTTTCTGATTAGATTAACAGCATTTCATTTAAAGTGCTTATGAAATCAAGAATATCTCATAAGTGCACTGAATAGCTCTATAGAGTGCATGGTTCTAGGACCTTGAGAAACTGGTCTCTAGCAACCATGTTAATTAGGGTACAAGAGGAAGAATATGTGTAAAAGACTCAGGAAATTGGATCTCCCATGAGGAAAAAACAGATATTGTATGGAAAAGAGGTACTACGATATTAAATATTTCATTTTTTTTAAATGGCCAGATGTTCCCATAAAGCATATTGTATGTAGTCCTAAATCAAACTCTTCACTATAAGGTGTTTAATAGAGTGACCAAACTACCCTGAGGCAATAGGATAAAAACTTCACATACCCCTTTGGAATTAACAGTGCAGCAAGTTCCTGTAATCTCCTGACTCAGTATGCGGAAAGAGCTCACACAAATTACTCAGTGAACACATTTACAGTGTGTCACTTTTGGTTTCATCAGTCTGTGCAAATGTTTGGCAAACCTACAGTTTTTTGAAAATGTATTTCTAGTAGAAAGTACTGTTTACATAACTACATTTCCTATCTCATTGTGTCATTTTCCCTCACCTGCTTGACATGGGTGTAACATCAGTATAGCTCTATGACCACCAAGAAATAAATACAAAAGACCTTTGGTTTTATATAGCATCTTAGATGTGAAAGGTATCTCAAACGGCTTTACAAATCTATCGGATGCCAGTAACAGAGTGACTCTGTAGTGTAGGTAAATAGCACCATTATTACATGTTTCATCCCCTCAGTAAAACAAGTTATGTCTTTACTGCCAAAAAAGGTGTGTACTCAAACTGGCGTTGAACTCAAGCTGCTAACCTCAGTTAAAAGCTGAGTTGCTGTGTCTTTACTGCACTGTTATCCTGAGTTAGTTAACCTGAGAACACATTTATATTTATGTCCTCACTGAGGACATACCCAGAAAAAGAATCTTGACCATATTACTGGGATTAGGAATTGACTATTTTTTTCAGTAGTGCCATGGGATTGAACTTTGACCTGGAGAGCTACATAGAAACCTCAGCCCATAACCTCATTTTATGCCAAAAAACCTACCTAAGGAACTGTCAGTGCAATTGCTTACCAGCACTATGCTGCAATGTGGGCATAGGGTGTAAGCTCGAGGCCAGGTGTGACACTTGATTTTTAGTTGACCAGACAGCTAACGATTAAGCCAGTCTTCAGTATTTTCCTGTAGTTGAACCAATCCAATGGTCCTCTGTGACAGGGTATATACCCTACACAGGCCCTGAATGGGCTAATGGGGGCCTGAGAGGCCTTTTATGCTACTTGGCTGCAGCTGGAGGATGGGCTAGACTTAACTGGGAAGGAGCTGGGAGGTTACTATAGAGGCAGAAAGTCTGTAGCGGAAAGTTGCTGCAGGGAGGGGAAGAAGGAATTCTGTGCTCTCTGCCTGGGTCTAGAGATGTTGTGAGACACAAGCCTTGGGACAGAGTGAGGCTGTGATCCTTGTCTGACTAGAAAAGGCTGGCAAATGGCTAGGGGAGAGACAGCAGCTAGCTGGGGAGTGACCTGCTCTACATGCAGCATTGCCAACCCCAAATGCTCAAAAATCATGAGTCCAGCTCACCAACAATCATGGGATTGGCTTTAAAATCATGAGATTATGTAAAAGTAATAGATTTGGCGTTCTTTTTATTTGCCTTCTGCTTTTTGAGCCTTTAGGGTGCACTGGGGTCACATTTTGAAGCTTTCTCCACAGCCACGTGGGCTAGAGAAACTTACTTTTTCTTTTAGAAATGAAAGGTGAAATCATCACATATCCACTGACTCCAGGAGCTGGGGCTTTAAGGAAAACAACAATAATTCTCATGAGACTCATGAAAGTTGGCAACACTGTAATATGCCATGTTTGGCGAGGCAGCGGCGCTCCCACAGTGTGTCCACCCTTCTCCATCCTTAAACTCATTTCCCACCCCCAACCCCTCCTTTTATCATTTAGGACCAGATTTATGAATGTTGTGAAGCTTGTTCTGTGCTCCACTGCCAATGGAATCTGTCCCTAAAGCCAGTGTAACTGGCCCAAGCATGATCACGCGAGGTCTCCTTCAGTGATGTAGAGCCATTGTAAGGGCACATATGCCACTCCCCCTCCAGGCTGCTGACAACGGGGGACATGGCTGGAGGAAAGGGACTGGCTTCAGACACCACTGAACTGTAGCAGCAGTGGTTTGGGTCCCTTGGGGTCATTTATAGCTGGTGGCAACCTTTAGATTGCTCCAGCCCTAAGCAGAGGGACCAGCCCTGCATGGCGGCAGCACCAGGAACAGCAGCAGAGTGTAAAAGTGGGCTTAAAATGATGGTTGCATATGCATTCCTGAACTGTACATGGATCCCCTCCCCCACTGTTTGAAAGGGGAGGGGGGAAGAGGGGGGAAGCACCTCTATGGCCCTTTCCCTGGCCCCAGCAGGTCTGGGATCTGTGCTGGAGGGTGGGGGTGGACATTGGGTGAACTGGGGTTGGGTACGCATCACTTTGACCCCACAGCAATCCCCTGGAAAAGTTAATGTGGACCTAGGGCAGCAAAAGCTATGGTGAGTCTCTGGTATCACAGTTTCAGTGTGGGGCCTCGTACCAAGGAGCTGAGTCTGCTAATTATGGAGCTGCTATGAAGGCAGAGGGTTTACTCATCAATGGCCATGGCCTTCTATGAATCCCTTTATTTGGGATGGGCCCTACATTCATTTCCATGGGAGGCCAAACTGCATCTTCTCCAATGGGATGCTATGGGGAATCCCTTGCAGGAGATCCTCACAGAGATCTCTCCCTGGGAGCACCCTCCAGCACACTTGTCAAGGAGAGGATGATCTGGGCCAAGATCAGACCATGAGATCTAGCCCAAGTCCACAGGAGTTCCTGACTCTCAGTACTACTATCAGACCACTGTCCTGACTATTAGTTTATTGAGCAACTTCTCCAAGCTCATATGTGATTAAGCTCCCTAATGTAATGCTGTGGCCAAAAGAGCTAATGAGATTCTAGGATATATAAACAGAGGAATCTTGAGTGGTTGTCTTTCCTCTGTAATTGGCACTGGTGCAATCACTGCTGGAATACTGTGTCCAGGTCTGGTGCCCGCAATTCAAGAAGGATGTTGATCAATTGGACAGGGTTCACAAAAGAATCATGAGAATGATTAAAGGCTTAGAAAACATGCCTTATTGTGAGACTCAAGGAGCTCAATCTACTTAGCTTATCAAAGAGAAGGTTAAGGGATGACTTGATTACATTCTATAAATATCTACATAGGGAACAAATATTTAATCATGGGCTCTTCAATCTACTAGAGAAAGATGTAACATGATCCAATGGCTGGAAGTTGGAACTAGACAAACTGAGGCTGCAAATAAGGGGTACATTTTTTGAGAGCCAGAGTAACTAACCATTGGCACACTTTACCAAGGGTGGTGGAACAATTTACCCCTGACAATCTTTAAATCAAGAGTGGATGTTTTTCTAAGAGATGCACTAGGAATTATTTGGGGGGTGGGAGGGGAAGTTCTATGGCCTGTGTTATACAGGAGGTTGGACTAGATGATCACAATGTTCCCTTCTGGGCTTGGAATATGCTAAAATATTACTTATTTTATTGGGATAGTTATTGCCAGGCTGCTGTAGACTGGAACTTCAATCCACTAGGTCATAACTTTGATGAAAATCCTATAATCCATTCTACCTCTTTTTTTTTTTTCCTTTTCCCCCTTCCTGCCCAGCACTCTTAGAATGTTTGCAGCCCATTTGGGATTAATCTCAGAACCCCATTAAAAAGACCTACTGCCTATCAGGTATGTTTTTGCCATCTGGTACATCTTACTAATTCTTCAAAGAGCAGGTCTTGACTTGAAATATATAACTTTTGAAGTATAGTACATAAAATGCTTTGTAGCAGTTTCACCAGGGGAGTCATATCCTTGACTTGTAATTTTTCACTTTTTATTATTTAATTTTTTTATTGTGACCATAAAAACTTGTAAATTCATATCAGATCCATACAAGCAGTGATAGCTTACAGGCAATGTTACATCATTCACAGTACATAGAAAGCATTCATTCCATAATAGCAGGTTCAGACAGATGGCGTGAGGCCCAACCACAAAGGCCATATTTTCATATTATCGTGCACCCTGGCAAGAACAATTCACAGGCTGTCACAATATCAATAGCACAGTAACAAAGGCAACCAAACACACTTTACAATACCTAGCCAGCATGTGAATGTGAGTGCACGGAATGTAGTTACATTCCATCTTTACAGAAAGAGAGACGGCTTTCCTGTTTGTTCACAAATTTCCTTGGGGAACGACAAATCTTATGGTGTTAGAGGTTTTATGAATCCCTTAAACTTTATTTGGGAGGGAGGGAGTCAGAGGCGTGGGGGTCACACAACTAAATGGGGTTCACCAACTTTTCCCCCTGTCATTTTAAAGCAATGCTGTTTTCTCGATGGTGATTCAAATGTAAGACAACCATGTTTTCTAGAAAAAGGGAATCCTCTCTCAACAGCTAGTCTGGCCTACCCATATAAAGGCCATGTATAGCAAATCAGATCCTCGGCTGGTGTAAACGGAGGTAGCCAACCTACATCACTGAGGAACTGGTCCATTGTACTTACTGTTTTATTAGCACTTGCTTTACCCCCCACACTTCACTCTTCTCCCCCCCCCCCCCCATAGGCAAGGTGTAATACAAACCCATTAATATCTGATTTGGAGTAAGACTTTGAAGCTCCCTATACCTGAGTGTTTGAAATTAGACAAAATGAGTTCATGCGGCCTTATGCTTCACAGCAGTGGTTAAAGCAAGGAGCGTGGAGTCATGAACTTGCCACTGAATAAAGTGACTGGGGCATATACTAGACACTGGCAAATAATGGATTTACAGTGAGTCTGAGGGCCCAGTTACCCCATTCTGTGGTATCTGGAGGAGAAACAGTTAATTGGGGATTAAACCCAGCTGAAGATGGTGGCATCCATATTATCATAACCAGAGCACGAGATTGATGGGATGTAACATTTATTATTAGCACTCAAATGTGGCCTTCTTGCTATTGTGAGTTGAAAACCCCAGTCCTATAGTCCCTTTGCAGCAGGCTGGTGTAAGCCTCAGGAAAAGGGGCAAAGACTATGGAACACAGCCCAGGGCTGAAAGCCTGTTATGTGGTCACTCTGGGTGTTCATCTGGATTCTTTGTTACTGCAAAAGGGGACTTCACTGAAAGGTGACGAGGCTGGAGGGCTACAACGTGGAAGATGCTGACCGCAGTAGAATTAAAACAGCAATCAACAGATTGTTAATAGTGAGGACCCCTGCAATGCACTGACCTGGCACCAGGGGAAGCCATGCTGATGTGGGCAACCAATTAAAGTGATCTCCTGTTTGTTATTCCATTCCCACTGTCTGTAAAATGGGGGTATTAATGTTTCTCCATTTTTGCAAAGTGTTTTGAGGCTGTTTGATGTAAGTTCTACAGGTGCAAAGTAGTAATATTAATAGACATACTGAATTAAATTGTCACCAGCTAAAAACACTGACATGCAGAAAATCAAATTTAATTTCTTGCCAACATTTGTTCTGGTTTTGTAATATTTTAGCAATGATGAAAAATGAGTCTTGAGAACTCAGTCAAGTGCAATGATCTGAGATTCTCCGGTTCCCCACTTGAGTGGGGGTAAATCCCCAAATACCTCTCAAAAGAAACCAGTCCTAGGGCCAAAGCTATTCAGAACCTTTGCAGATATCGGACTGTATGTTGGAAACAGTGCTCTTCTTCTACTCCTATAGAGAGTTCCATGTTTCACCTGGCTGGTGGTGACTCAAAATGTCACTATCACCTGGTTCTTTGGTGCCCTATCTAAGTGGGCTGGTGATATCAGTCCAGTTCCCAGTAAGCATGCACCTATCTCACAAAAATCATAATTGCTGTCCATTTTGTTGGTGCCATCATAGACTGGGGACTGAATGAGGATGGTAGTTAAAATGCTGTGTATTTATATCATGCTAAACCTCAGTACTTTCCACAGCTAAGGGTGGTCCCTGCATACCTCCATGCTTAACATCACAAAGAGAAAGTTCAATGTTTTAAGCAGACAAAACATGTCAACCTTCCAAAATGATGGACTTGACAAACACCAAAATGAATCCCCTGGAATATGAAGTAATATTCAGAATATCCTTAATAGGGGCTCTCGTAGAGTCCAATTAATGTGCGTGATTTCTTGAAACAGATAAAAATATTAGAATCCTTCAGGAAGGGAGATTCCGGAAATTGCAATAATTTATTTGTTTGAGTGTTCCTAGAAAAGCAGCTGTGTGAGCAAACAAGGGATTGAACTGGGGCAGATGCTGCTATTATGGAGAAGAAATTAGGTCTTAATAAAGATCGTAATAGTGTGAACTGGGAGTGTGCCAAGCAGATCCATGTATGCATTGTGCATCTGGAAAAAACATACAGCTGGATCCTGAGAGGCTTATTAAGGGAGGAGTAGCTTTTGCAAGCCAATGAGCTCTTAATTAAAAAAGAGAATGTGACTGGTTGGATCACAAGAAACCCCCTTGGGGACTGCCAACCGATGTGCCAAGACTACTTCTGCCCCATCTTCCCCTGCCATCTTGGGACTCCAGCACCCTGTCCTGTTGAGCCAGACATGCCAATCTGCTCCAACCCAGACCCAGGGTCTGAACTACATGCCCTAAAGCTGCAGACTTAACTGAAAGCAACTTAAGAAGTGTTCCTGTCTTTAATGCTCAGATGCCCAACTCCCAACAGGGTCCAAACCCCAAATAAATCCGTTTTACCCTGTATAAAGGTAAAGCTTATACAGGGTAAACTCATAAATTGTTCACCCTCCATAACACTGCTAGAGAAATATGCACAGCTGTTTCCCCTCCCCCCGGGTATTAATACATACTCTGGGCTAATTAATATGTTAAAAGTGATTTTATTAAATACAGAAAGTAGGATTTAAGTGGTTCCAAGTAATAGCAGACAGAACAAAGTGAATTACCAAGTAAAATAAAATAAAACATGCAAGTCTAAGCCTAGTTCAGTAATAAAACTGAATACAGATAAAATCTCACCCTCAGAGATGTTTCTTTCATAGACTGGACACCTTCCTAGTCTGGGCACAATCCTTTCCCCGGTACAGCCCTTGTTCCAGCTCAGGTGGTAGCTAGGGGATTTTTCATGATTGCCACCCCTGTTGTTCTGTTCCACCTACTTATATATCTTTTGCATAAGGTGGGAATCCTTTGTCCCTCTGGGTTCCCACCCCTCCTTCTCAATGGAAATGCACCAGGTTGAAGATGGATTCCAGTTCAGTTGACATGATCACATGTCACTGTAAGACTTCATTACCCACTTGCCAGCACACAAACAGGAAGACTTACAAGTAAAATAGAGCCATCTACAGTCAATTGTCCTGGTTAATGGGAGCCATTAAGATTCCAAACCACCATTAATGGCCCACACTTTGCATAATTACAATAGGCCCTCAGAGTTATATTTCATATTTCTAGTTTCAGATACAAGAGTGGTACATTTATACAAATAGGATGACCACACTCAGTAGATTATAAGCTTTGTAATGATACCTTACGAGAGATCTTCTGCATGAAGCATATTTTAGTTACATTATATTCACACTCATCAGCATACTTTCATAAAATCCTATAGAGTGCAACATCACAGAGAAACCTGTTAAAATGTGACATTCTCTCTCAGGAGCTCCCTTTTGTCATTTACATGGATGGAGAAACATTCCCAGCAGAGTAAGGGCTGCAGTAATCTAGGTGTATCGGTTTTCAAGGAAAGAATTGTCTATGATATCGATCTAGCAAATCATCACCTTGTGTATGGATTGTACAGAAAATACTTGCTAAGACAGCACATTCTGTAAAGGCAAACCTGCAGTAATTGTGTCTCACTGTCTTAACTTCCACCACAACAGATAAGGGTATACCAAGTATAATATTTTACTTCTTGCAATTGGTGCAAAATCACCAATCCTACAGCACGGGCTCACCTGATGAAGCTAGCACACTCCCCATCACTATCTTAGGCACTTACGTGGCCCCCATTCCATAGAATCTGAGCACCACCCAATCTTCAATTAAATGTGTGAGGCAGGGAAGTGCTATTTATCCCCATTTTACACATGGGGAACTGTGGCACAGACTAAAGTCCCGATCATCCAAGGTATTGAGGTGCTAAACTCCCATTGAAATCAATGGAAGTCAGGAGCTTAAATACCTTTGAGGGTTTTGGTCCACATGACTTATCCAGGGCAGAGTAGGGAACTGAACGCTGGTCTAGCAAGACTTAGGTGAGTGCCCTAATCACTGGCCCATCCTTCCTTACAAGCCTTCTGGCACCTTTAAATGGTAGTTTTAAAAAAAATCTTTTAGCCATCTCAGGCCTAATTCTCCTTTTCAATGCAGTTTGTGCAGTTACTTACACCAGTGAAATGGGGGTGTTACACTCACTTTGCCCTGCATGCTTGCTGCCTGGGGAGCACAGTTTGAGGCGCCATCTTGCACCCAATTCTCTTGCTTACCCATGCTAAAGACAGGGATTCTCTGGCCCATACTCTGTTAATTTGTCTTTATATGATTATGATTAATTACTGTAGTTAAGCTTTTTTCCCTTTTCATGTACAGTCAATGAGAACTTGATTTTAATGACGTTCTCTGGGTTTAATATTGTTTTACCTAATAATAAAACTAGAGTTTGTTCCAGTAGAAAAGCTCTATTGGGGGTTATGCCTGAATGTGTTTCCACCAAATAGTATAGCAGCACACAGTCTTGTACCCATTAAAGTTAATGACAATTTCTATTGGCTCATTAACAAAATGGCATCCATATTATCATAACCAGGGCAGGAGATTATGATGGGATGTAACATTTATTCACTGTTTCTGCTGTTGGTAAAGCTGCAAACACTACAAAAAAGCCAGGCTAATCAGTGACCTGTAAATTGGGTACTAGATGTTAGACTGTACACTGTATGAGTGTGTGTGTGAGAGAGAGTATGAGACAGCATCTATTCATAGCATATGCAGCTGTAAAAATGTCAGAGGGTCAAAATATTGCAAACACACAGTGCAGGACAATGTTGGCACAATACTAGAGTCAATATCCTGAGAACATGTTTACAAACACAAAAAGGCACTAGGTGGAGGTGCTTCCTATGAGTCTCATCTGAGGTGATAATTGGCTGGTGTAAAAATGGTCTTTGCTCAGTATGCTAAAATCCAGTACAAGCCAAATGGTCTGTTGTGCTCTTCATTTGCAGACAATGAATTTTGACCTTGTTTATCTAAAATAATTATTGACCGAGAAATTATTAAGCTAGATTCCCCCCCCCCAAGATTGAAAAAGCTTTACCCATCTTGCTGGGGTTTCATTGCCCATTGTTAAGTCAGCAGCCAGACACCGCTGGATTGTGTCTGAGCATCTGGATTCCTCTGAGGGAGAGTCAGAGCTTCCCTGTTGTTCTTCCTCTATAACTTCTCTGACCTTTATTCAGTCCCCAATCTCCTGGCCACCAATCCTTATTTGCCATTTTCAAATTACCTCCTGAAACAAATATATTAAGTGCATGTAAGACTACATGGCTGTTATGAACATGTGCTTTGGAGACCACATCACTGTAATCCTATGGGGTATGTAGCTATCAAGTGGTGATGATGACTGTACTACACCTTTACATTTCTAAGTACTCTGTGTGGGTAGAATTCAGCAGCCATTTTTATTACCAGAGATCAGGGTGGACTGTTAGAGGAGGCAGAGGCTTTGTCTAAACACAAAAGTTGCACCAGTTTCACTAAAATAGATGTTTAAATCCATCTTATTAAATGGTGCAAACACTGTCTGGACACACAAACTGGTTTACAGATGGCTTATATTGATTGATTTGAACTAAATTGATATTGGCCAGTCACAAATTGATTTAGATGTGTCCATACAGAGGTTTGCACTAGCGTGACAGATTTGGAGAATCTGTTCAATTTATTTCAGAGTGGTAGCTACGTTAGTCTGTATCAGCAAAAAAGAACGAATTCTCTGTATGTATCATCAAGCTACAAACTCCATTTTGAATGTGCAGCTTGTTTTTTTCTCTGTGTGTCCGCCTATTCTTTGCCTCCATTTTTGACTAAAATTCCAGCATGGGTAATGGCAAAGGCCTAACAATAGAATTGTTAAATGTTGAAGATTAGCTGTCTAATGACACAGAAGTGGCTGCTGCCCCAGGGCAAACCAGTTTGTCAAGTCTGAATTCAGGGGGGAGGTTGCCTTGGCAACAGTCACCTGGCAAAGGTCCATGATAACCTGGGGGGGCTGATTAGGATGTCACCTGACAAAGGAAACTGAAAGTTATAAAAGGGCAGGAGCTGCTCAGGGACCATTTTTCTCCAGCTGAAGAGATGAGGAAGAAGCAGCCCAGCATGTAAGACCCTGCCTACCTACTTGAACCCAGATGCCACGCCCAGGGGAAGGCCAAGCCAGCATGAAGAGAAATATTTGTAGGGTTTATTATTATTTGTGTAGATCTGTGTAATTCTCATGTAATTAAGAGCAAATAATGTATTAAACTGGGCAAAGCGACTGTGTGCGTTATATGCTTTACAACTAACACATGCCTCCTGTCACCTAGAAAGCTCACACCTCCAGTGGGAGTCTGTCAGAGCGTGTCTTTAAGCTGCTAGATCTCCGGGCCTAAGGCAGATGGGCTGGGGGGCTCCATTTCTGCGCAGGTGTAACAGACTAAGGCTATGTTTACACTAGAGAGTTTACAGTGGCACAGCTGCATCGGTACAGCTGTGCTGCTGTAAGCTCTCTAGTGTAGCCATTCTATGCGGACAGGAGAGAGCTCTCCCAGTGACATAATTTAATCCACCCTCAACAAGCAGCAGCAGCTATGTCAGGGGACAAAGCACTCCCGCCAACGTAGCGCTGTCCACACCATTGTTTATGTCAGTGTAACTTATGTTGCTTAGGGGGGTGGTTTATTCACCCACCTGAGCAACATATGTTATACCAACATAAATAGTAGTGTAGACATAGTCTAAGAGTTGATGCCTAGGAAATGTGCCAGAGAAGCCAAAGGAGGAAACCATGCTGCAGCTTGCTGAGACAGGAAGCTTAAAACCCCAGGGATCATAGGCTTGTCTTCCCCTCACAGCAGTCTGGAGGATGCTCAAGCAGAGCTGTGACAATTGGTGTATATAAAAGATGGATTTACAAACTTTAATTAAGTCTATTGTGTGTAGACAAGACCCACTCTTGGAAGAGACATGGGCACTCTCATAGAGACTATATATATGTCTTCTTGTTTTGGTCTCTTAATCTAAAATAAAAGTTTTTCTCCTTTTTCAAATATGTAAGAGCCATTTCCATGGCTTTCTCAGACACTTTTCAATAGAAACAGAGGCTGAGCAATTATAACCTAGATAGGAATTACCTCCTTGGGCAAACTATATTTAGAGGTGTCACTGAAAGCCATTAAAAGCACTTAAGTCAATGACCTATATGAGTCATGCTGAAACTTCTGCTCTGCTAAATTTCTCCTTCTGGAAGCAGAAACTAAAGCTATAAAAATTTTGTCTCTTTCATACAGAAAAGAATGGAGGGGAAATGTCATGTCATATCATCACATTAGGTTAGAAATTAGGATGAGATGTGTAGAATTTATTAAATTGCAGTTACAGAAGCCATTTATATATAGGTGGGATGTTAAAATTCCAGCTCTCATGTTCTATTGCCAGGATGCCAGGGCTGCTATTGCAGAGCTAACTTGACTATTGTGAAGAGTCCCGTGGGATCACTAATGACCACAAATGGTTGGGATCTCAGTCTTAAGTGCCACCTGAAAGACAGCACATCATGGAATCCCCTAGCAAAATGCTGGGGCATTAGTTCATTCCTGACTCGGAAGAGGAGAGATGCTACCTTGAACTCAGAAAAATGGTCTATCAGTTTAATTTTTTTTAAACAAGAAAAACAAATTAATCTCTCAACTGCCTATGACTAATTGTTAGCATGGGAAAGAATCAACCTATTACAGCATGTGACTTAAAAATGTTTGTAACTAACAAGACACAATGTTCTTCACTGTTTATTCATTCTAGCTTTTGTTGCCTACCTTTCCCATCCCTGGATTCATATGATGTCTATCTAATTGTGAACTCCACAGGGCAGGACAGTGTCACTTTATGGACCAGTAAAAAATCTATCACATTTTATGATGAATAAATAATATAAATATTAATGGTTTTCTCAGGTATTTAAAAATGTTGCTTGTAACTTTTAGTTTACTTTGCTGTGTGTTCTGTTGAAGCAGTCTGCAGCTCTGTTCTGTGTCTATGCCACCATTTTAATATAGCATTAGTAGGTAATTATGCATGTAAGTAACATTAATTGCAGGCACAACCCCATTGATGACAATGGAACCCCTTGTGTGAGTAATGTTATTCACATGGGTAAGTGTTTGCAGGATTGGGCCCTTAGCAATAAACATTGCTTTGTGTGATGGCATTTATGACAATGCTTATCACCCAACATGAAGAAAGAGGGGGAGGAAGAAAGCACACTATTTCATCTTTTAAGTTGCAGGAGACCTTACCCACTCCATCGCATGTCACTCTTTTTTTTTCTTTTCTTCCCACACTACTATCCTCCCATTTCCTTCCGCTACTACAAAGCTCTTCAAAGATCAAAGTCGTCATTGGCCATGAGTTTGCACAGCATTTCTATTCTGACACTGGATGGAGGCCAACTGGCATCGGTTAAAACCATCGTCAGAATATGCTTAATTAATGCTCCCAGTTCAGTAGTTTAATAAAACACTGGAATTGACATGATGCTGACTGGCTGATGCCCAGTGACGGGACACTGCAAAAGCGCAGCCATGACTTTGATGTTAGCAGCTGTTTTACTTTTTCCACTGTTAATCTCCCTATTGTCCATTTAAAGATGCCTTTGCAAACATAATGAAAATAAACTTTTGAAGATGTCTCTTCATTTATTATTACTTTATTATTAAAAATCACACAGAATGCCCTATACGTTTACATGGTGCTTTACAAGCAAATAACAAGACATGTTCCCTTCCCCAACTTGCTTAGAGCTAAATTCTGCCCTGATTTATACACTCCCACTGTCCTCAGTGGGATCATGCAAGGTGTAAGTAAGGACAGAATTCATCCCTTGTAGTCTGAGGCTGCATGCAGAAAGCAACTTCTTACTGTGCAGCTAACTGGTTAGTGGTACAACTGGCTAAAAGCACAGTTCATTGTCACACTGCAAACCTAATAATTTGCAGCCAGTGGCTTAGTCCTATGCCACTTCTGCTAGCAGCTTTGTCTGGCACACAGTTACTTTACAGTATGGAAGGGCACCCCTACCCATGTCATTGAAAAAGATCAAGTCCTTTCCCCTCCCCTAATTGTGCAGTTAGGCAACCCACAGTGTACTTTCCCATGTACTTTGTGCCTGACCCTGGTGACTCTATACCCCATGCATTAGCTAACCCAGAGGGCTTACATGGCTTGATGAGGTCTTTACAGCAGTGACTCATCAGTCAACCAAACAATGGAGAAGCAAAGACATCATTTGGTGGGAGATCAAGATCCTGCTGGTTGGCCAGAGGGAGCAGAGTATCCACAGCAATTTAATTCGGCTAACAGGAAGCAGAGGGGTATAAATGGATGTCTGACCACCTTGCAAAAAGTAGGATCCCAGGCAGCGCGGGGAGAAAGTAATGTCCATAAGAGAGCAGTACCGTCAGCTGAAAGATGCGAGTGGGGTCTCTTGTAAACAACAGACAACCTGTCCCTATTTCAAGGAGCTGGCTTGCGAGTTACAGCGCAATAAAGCAGCCCCGGGCAACCTAGCTCACTCCCCATCCACACTGGAAAGGCAGGTAGAGCGCTCTGACTCCGCAGCTACAGCTACTCCACCTTGGTGAGTGGAATAATGTTTGCTGTGCCCCAGCTGGAGCGCCGTGGCGCCAGTGTGAACGAGGTATTGCATTACTGCGCTGTGATCAGCCTCCAGAAACGTCCCATAATCCCCTTAAATCAAGTGGTCAATCTTGTCATTGTTGTGAAATCAGCTGCAGGAATGCGGAAATGCCTTTTCAAAGCACTGTTTCAGAGAAGCTGGCTGCTTATCAACTCCAAGGAAAAAGCAAACATTTACTGTTTGCTTTAAATGAGTGGGAGAGAGGTGGAGGGGAGGGGGAGGGAGGTCTGAACTTACAAGACAGCATGCTGACACACTATCAGCACCCCAAAAACCCGCTCTCTCCCCCCACATACACACAACACACTCCCAGTCACACTCCACCCCACCCAACCCCCATTTGAAAAGCATGTTGCAGTCACTTGCATGCTGGGATTGCTGCCCATAATGCACCGCTCCCAATGCCGCTGCAAGTGCCGCAAATGTGGCCACGCCAGTGTGCAAGCAGCTGTCAGTGTGGACAGACTGCAGTGCTTTCCCTACTGCGCTCTACGAAGGCGGGTTTAATTCACAGCGCTCTACATCTGCAAGTGTAGCCATGCCCTTTATAACAGCCCTTAACATATTTGAAGACTGTTATAAGGTCCCCCCTCAGTCTTTTTTTCTCAAGACTAAACATGACCAGGGGTTGGGGTTTTTTTGGTTTTTGTTTGGTTTTGGTTGGTTTGTTTTTAACCTTTCCTTTAGGTCAGGTTTTCTAAACCTCTTAGAATTTTTGTTGCTCTCTTCTGGGCCCTCTCTAATTTGTCCACATCTTTCTTATCAGATCTGGACACAGTACTCCAGCTGAGGCCTCATCACTGCTGACTAGAGCATGACAATTACTTCCCCTGTCTTACATATGACACCTCAGAACAATATTAGCCTTGTTTTGCCACTGCCAGGGCCGGTTCCAGGCACCAGCCCTCCAAGCATGTGGCACCTGGATGGGGGCGGCGCTCACCCGGGGAGAGCGAGGCCCCGGCCGGGCTCGCCACCCTCCCCCCAGGACTCCGACCACCAGGGAGAGCGGAGCTGCGGCGGGCTCACCACCCTCCCCC
The DNA here is from genome assembly GCF_011386835.1 of Chrysemys picta bellii. Taxonomy (NCBI): domain Eukaryota; kingdom Metazoa; phylum Chordata; order Testudines; family Emydidae; genus Chrysemys; species Chrysemys picta. Next base: position 249,794,819 of record NC_088792.1, read on the forward strand.
CCGCGCTCCGGCCACCAGGGAGAGTGGGGCCACCCTCCCCCAGTGCTCTGGCCAGCCGGGGAGAGCGGGGCCGCGGCCGGGTTCGCCACCCTCCCCCCGGCGCTCCGGCTGGCTGGAAAGAGCAGGGCCACCCTCCCCCGGCGCTCTGGCCGGCCGGGGAGAGCGGGGCCGCGGCCGGGCTATCTGCCCTCCTCCTGGCGCTCCAGCCGGTCGGGGAGAGCGGGGCCACCCTCCCCCAGCGCTCCGGCCGGCCGGGGAGAGCGGGGCTGCGGCCGGGCTTGCCGACCTCCCCTGCCGCCCTCCCCTGCCGCGCTCCTGGGGCGGCAAAAAAGCCAGAGCCGGCCCTGGCCACTGCATCACATTGTTGACTCCTGTTCAATTTGTGATCCACTATAACCCTGAGATCCTTTTCAGCGGTACTACTGCCTAGTTAGATATTCCCCATTTTGTAGCTGTGCATTGACTTTTTTTTGTTCGTAGTGTAGTACTTTGCACATCTTTATTGAATTTCATCATGTCGATTTCAGACCATCTCCAATTTGTCAAGGTCATTTTGAATTCTAATCTTGTCTGCCAAAGTGCTATCAACCCCTCCCCACTTAGTGTCATCTGCAAATTTTATAAGCATGCTCTCCCACTCCATTATCAAAGTCATTAATGAAAATATTGAATAGTACCAGACTCAGGAAGACCATTTTATATTCAGAACTTTGAGTAATTTTCATGGTCACCTTTGACCCCTCAATGATTTCTCTGATCTTCTCTCTTGTGCATTACTCAGCCTTCCATGCCCTGGGGATGGGTTTAATGATGAGCAAATTTCTAGAGGCTCTTTAGCATTGATTTGAATAAGCATCAAAGCTTCAAACACTTGGTGAATCCTATCCAAACCTCTGGGATCTGCAAAACTGGGCAGGAAATATTGCAAGAATATGGGTGAAATCCTGGCTCCATTACAAGTCAATGGGACTTCAGTGGTGCCAACATTTCATTTTCATGCCAGGGTTTTTTTGCAAAATTTCCAGTACTTCCTGTTGCTGATCCAGTTGGAAACACTGTCCAAGAAGTTGTTCTAATGGTGAATTGGCTTTTCTTCTTTGAACCCAGTCATACCTGGAATGTGAAAGGAAAGAAGAGGAGTAAAGTAAACTTTTCCAAAACATAAAAAATGGGGTTGGCTTGGATTCAGTACGAGATGGACTAAGGTTCAGGTGATTTATTTTAGGTGATTAGTTCTGCCTCTCTGGATGTAGTGTATAGGGCTTTTCCCCAGAGAAATTGGACCTTCTGAAATTTAGGCTTACGGAATGATCATCCATTTAGCTATACTTCAGTATTTGCCTTCTCTGTATTCACAAATGTGGAACTAATTCCCTGTATAAGGTATTTAATGAGCTTGTCTCCTGGATCCTGCAAAGAACTTAAAATCCTTTTGATGGCATTTTCTTTTTAGCAATTAAAGTCTTATCACTGAGATTTTCTGAGAACAATGGGCCTGATTTTCCTCTTACACCATTTTACACCAGTAAACTGTACTGATTCCAACGGAACTACTCCTGGTTTACCCAGTGAGAGGAGAATTATGACTATAACTTCTATCACTATTTAATTATATACCTTGAACTCATTTTCTCTGTCCTTTGCTTAGAGTATTTCACATAATTCAGTGATGCCCATGTTACTGTCAGTAAAGAATTGGTCAGTGTCTGGAATGTTTTCAGGATTCTTTCATTTCAAAAAACCTGTATAGAGTGGAAGTTGCTACCATTCACTTTCTTCAACTTTGTGGTCTTGATCGCATCTTGTCATTGATGCTTTTCTACTGTTTATCTTCCTCTTCTGTCTTGTTGCTGATAGTGTTGGTTAAAGTCTTTCATTATCTCATGTTTAGATAGGTCTACAATTCTGTTTCTCAAATTTAGATGTGTAACCTGTTTATTAGTTGTCCCATCAAAACTCTACAAGTATTAAGATATTCTCTAATTTTAAACTCAGAATTAAGATATTAACTTTGTCTATTGTTAAAGGGTTCTCTCTCTTCCTTAGTATTAAAAAGAAGTTCTCAAACTATCAGGTTTGCAGGCAATGGATGCCCCTTTCCCGCAAACTCCAAGTAGTTCTACAATATCTCTAAGTAGATATCTCCCCCCCCCTTCTCCCCTATAGAACTCTGAGTTGATGAGATAATTTTTCTAATACCAGAATTTTCCAAATTTTTTTATATCAGTCAACAGTTTTAGGAGTCTCTCCTCTCTTCTTTTCTTCTCTCCTCTCCTCTACCTTGCTGTGATAATTCTAGGAGCAACTAGGAGATCAGTGATCAGTTCTTTATGGCTTTCCTACAACAAGAGTTTTCAGGCATCTTAACAAAAGTCCTAAGGGGTTATCTGACAGCTGACACCCAGTTATCTTCCTTATGGAGTCTCCGTTGGCTTTACAAAATGTCTTATTTGTGGGGCATGTCCACCATATATAAAGAAATCCTCCCATTTCATTACCTTCTCTCCAGCATTTGCCCATCCTTGTACCATAAATTTGTTTAATTTTAACCATTGTTAAAGAACCTTAATGTAATTTTATTAATGGTTTTTATTGAGGTATGAGGACCATTGCTCCATATATTTTCCCATTCCTTAAGTCTATGCCTATGTCAACTTTCTATTTATGAACATAATTATTTCCTCTAAGTAACAGTTAGAGATTACTTTGTATAGTGGCAGGTAAGCCTTTGTGTTCATGGATATACTCAGTAGTTTCTCAAATTAAATCAATTTTCTGCTTAGGTTTGCCTTTTTGCGGGGGTGTCTTGAAAAATGTTTCAACTGTAGGTATTAGTATCCTGGAATTTTGATGTCTTTTGCAAGTTGTCTTCCATGAAGTGATCTAAATGCATTGTCTCTAAACAGTTTGGCCAAATGTTGATAAACCTGTACGTTCCCAAATGTCTAAACCTCTCAGGTTTATTGTGGGATTAAAAATTCTATATTCTTTACTGTAGACCTGAGAGGTGCTGGGTATGGGCTTAGCTTTCTGAATAAATTATCCCAAATTTCTATTGTTGCTTTCATAAAAGGATGATTTATATTAATGCTGACTTCTAAGATTTCTTTATCCAGGGAATCATGTGGAATTTGATGACACAACAATAACTTTGTTCTATCTCTACCCAGTGCTTAATAGGGTTTGGTGTTAATCAGTACATCAAATCTCTAATCTGACTAGTTTGTAATAGTGCTAAATGATTGGTGATTGGTACAGTCAATCATTGCATAAGAATGGCCATACTGGGTCAGAACAAAGGTCCATCTAGCCCAGTATCCTGTCTTCTGACCGTGCCCAATGCCAGTTGCCCCAGAGGGAATGAACAAGTGATCCTCAAGTGATCCATCACATGTCATCCGTTCCCAGCTTCTGGCAAACAGAGGCTAGGGACACCATCCCAGCCCAAACTGGTTAATAGCCTTTGATGCACCTATCCTCCAGGAACTTACCTAGTTCTTTTTTGAACCTTGTTATAGTCTTGGTCTTTACAACATCCTCTGGCAAGGAGTTCCACAGGTTGACTGTGCGTTGTGTGAAAATCCTTCCTTTTGCTTGATACAGTCTTTAATTACATGATCATTCTATATTTTCCTCAGGATCCCCTGCTTCATTTAGTGAATGGGTAGTTATTCAATATATGTTTTTATCCTCCTCATTCAATCTGTGGACTTCAAGCCTCATTTACTTTATGCCAGCCAAAGCCTGCATTGAATACAAATTAATAAATTTCCTCATGAGCAATTTTTAGGCTGTCATCACTAGAGTATCTGAGTGCTTCACAAACATGAATGAATTTATTTTCATAGTCCCTCTCTGAGGTGAGGTCATAGGTGCTGGAAGTGCAGTAGCACCCACTGGCTTGAAGTCGTTTCCATCATATACAGGGTTTACAATTTGGTTCAATGGCTTTCAGCACCCCATTATGCAAATTGCTCCAGCACCCCTGGGTGAGGTGATATTATTATTTATGTACTTATTGTTACTAAAACTACCGTCCTTCTCCAATCCGTGCCCCTCCACTGGATGCTGTCCACCTTCTGGCACCTGCAAGCCCCCTCTCCCTGCATTCTAACCAGACTACCTCTTCCTCCTCTCACTGCCTGGGCACCATCAGTAGGAGCACTGAGATCACAGGAGAGACAGTCTCCCCGCTCTCAGTCTCTGTGCCCAGCTCCACAGCAGCCCTTAGCTGCCAAGAGGAGCAAATGCAGGTTAAAGTACTGCTCCATCCCTGCAGCCCTCCACTGAAACATGCTCAATGTAGTTAGAATCTTTGGAGAATTTAGCTGCCAAATTTTAACAAGTCTATCCTGAGGATTTGTGAGCTGTGACTTTTGTTTGTTTGTTTGAGAATTATAACTTAGCCAAATAAGGATGAAGTTTAACAGGAAGGGTAAAAGGCACATTCCCAATACCAGGGCCACCCTCCCTGCAGAATTTCAAATCCTTGCACTGCTCCAAAGCCTGAAGGTGTTAAAACTTCTGAAAGTCATTGGAAGACTATTTTTAATATGGGCAAAACAATGTATTTTTCCCTAATCTGATTCTTGGTCACAGTGGATCCATTTTAGCTGAAACTTTGAAGAAAAAGAAATCAGCCTGATGAATTTTAGCCTGAATGGTTAAAGTCTGGCAAAGTTAAAAGCAACTGACAATAGGGTCTTTTAATGCGAACTATCTGGCAACTTTAACTATAGGCAGCCTTATCAGTTCCAATTTGTGAACCCTACACTTCTTAGAGTGAATGGGAATTACTTGTGTTCATCAGGAATTGTGAATAGATAGCTCTGTTATTACTTCCATTATTGAGTTAGCTACAGCAGTCAAATGTAGGTCTAATTGATTTTCATTAACTTCAGCAGTGCACCTGAAAGAAAAGGTCTTTCAGCCAAGCCCTTCTGTATTTTCTTTGATGTACTGCAGGCAAACAATATCCATGCTACAATCTTTCATAATAATAAGCTGAACCAACAATGTTTCATTTGTAGGGATTGTAATGTATGAGAAGGTATGCTAATTTCTTTGCAAATATTGAGCAGTGGTTCTAAATTAAATGTTCAGACACAAAGAATTATCTTGTATTTTAAGGATACATTTTTGTGGTTATAAAAATTAAAGCCTAATAGCATTGATTATACCCAGGCAGAATGGATAAAATTTACCCTATTTGGAAGATAAACCAAACGGATGCATTTAAGTCCTGTGGTATTGACTATTCAGTTTCATAGTGGGGGAAGATAAAGTTTACTTTCTATGCCTCATGATTTTTGGTGACTATGGCCACTGGGATACTTCTTTCACCATTTCTGTTTTATTTTACTAGAGTCTCCAGTGGAACACTTAGGCCCTGATTCAGCAAAGCACTTATGTATGTGCTTAATTTAAATACATTTAAATGTTTTTCCTAATAAGAATGGAATTAAGCATGGTGTGCAACTAGGGGTTTTAGTGCGATCTTTGTATCTGGATTAGTGAATAGTTTTGATGTTACACTCATCACAAGCCCAACAACTTTCTAATCTTCTTAATGCCCTGAGAATATGTATTCATGACCCTTCTGCTGTGTATAGGACAGTATTTCAAAATTTCAGTTATATCACCTGAAGCATTAGCTTCCCCAACTTTGTCCCCAGTCTAACAAAGCACTTACGTATGTGGTTTCTTTAGCCAATAGGACTATTCACATACCTAAAAGTAAATACACGATGACAAACACTTAAGCAAGATGTTTGTTATTAAGTAGTCTGAATTTGCTGATCTTCAAGGCATGCTGCCAAAACCATCTATCTGAGGAGGACTGAGGGTATGGGGCTTTGGGTTGTGGGGATGGGATAGGATGGATGTATTCTGTTGTATTTACTGGCTGGTATGTTAATTCTCTTGGCATTATGCAACTGAATCACCCTTCTCTACCACATCAAACACAAACTATTCATCTTCATTTAAGGTTCTTCAAAGCCTAAACCCACTCTACTTTTCTCTTGTATACTACTGAGATGTTCCCTGTTGCCTCTGCTCTGCCATTGATGCTGGCCTTCATAGTTTATTTGTTAAATTTCAAAGGAGCACCTCTGAGTTTTCTCCCATGCTGCCCCCTAAGCATGAGAGGAACTCCCTGTAAAAACAAGACCACCTTATAGTCTTCCTTGAAACTGTCCTTTGCCATGACACCTTTTTAAAAAATGGACAGTCGTTAGGCAGCTGGTTTGAAGTCACCACTGCTTTTCATGCTGACAGGTTTTGTCTGATTGTTTCCTTGTGACCCCCTCCCGCCCCCCCTGTCTGCTTGTTGTATCCATCTGTTGTCTTTTTCCCCCCGATACTTAGGTTTCATGCTTATAAGGAAGCCAAAAGAACATTATGGTCCTTGAACACCTTTAGTGTTGTTCATATGTTCATAGAGAAGGACTACTTTTGTGGTCTTATAATAAAAGCATGGGACTGGGTAAATTTCATGATGTTAACTAATTCCTGGGTTGTATTAAATTCTGTTATAATAATTCTTGGATTGTATTGAGCAGTTCCACTTACTGAGGGTCACATAATAGCAGGGGTATTTTTAATCCGTTTACTTCAGATAATTAATTACCCATATTGGCTCCAAAAAAATCATCTACTTTGTTTCTTGTCTCGTACTTTGTTCCTCTTTGTATAAGTTATCCAGGAGAACTTATGACCTCTTACTACTTTTAATGTGATGCCAACTCTTTTCCATTCCCAGCGGAAGTAAAGCCACTGATCGTTTTTACAACAAATGTTGGCTACAACCAACTAATCTGCACCACCTATTTTATTGCTGCTGTGAGGCGTTCAGATCTGCTCTCTATACTTCTCCAGATGCTTTCAACCTGGCATTCTCCAGCTTTTTTATAGTGTTGGCTACATCTTAATAGACAGATTGTACTGTTGGCAGTTCCTTTCCCATTCAGATTTATATGGATCACCTCCCCTCCCATTTGTAATTGTATAACACACCTGTGGCAACTGCAGCAGTTGACCACATGAAAAATTAATATTAGGAAAGTACTTAGTGACTTTTTAAAGCTATATTTAAATGTGATTTAGCAGCTGAGCTATGCCAGAATCAGGTAACTAGATAGCTCTCTGCAGAGTCTTAGCAAGTGTTACAATTTGAGAACCATTGATCTAAATCTTGCACCAACTTCCTCCAAAGCCTTGTGTGTCTTTTCACAGTCCCACTCTTTATACCATCTGTCTCTAAGCATGACTATTCACTGAAATACAAGAGAAACCACTTTACATCCTAAAGGAAAAGTCCTTCAAGTCCATGTCTACACTGTCAAACAACTGCACTTTAGCCTGGTTTAGGCAGATTAGCAGTTGCTTTGGTTGTATCATATTTTGACTGGCCAATGTGAATGATTCCAAGCAATGAATCTAGGGTTTAGGCCAAACTTCCCCCAAATTCAGGGGTTTGTTCCTCCTATGAGAGAGAAAGAGAGAGACACCTCCCCCTCCACTGAAATAATGAAGTTCAGATTTAGATCTTCCTAAGGGTTGGTGTATGTTTGGGTTCCAGTTTGGCCTTATCTCTAGTCTACAATCAGATTTGAAAATACCTTGCTCTAGTCTACCTGGGCTAAAGCACATTTAAAAAATGTCTTTAACATGATTTGCCCTTGTCCCTATTAGCCAACCAAACCATGTTATAATAACCTGGTTTGACCATTACCCAACGCTCTTGCTGTGATAATGCAGATGCTAAGGGGTCTAAAAGAGGAGTGGGTGAACTGTTTTTAACACAAAGGCAACATGGTGATTAATGACTGAGGCTTTGGATCACAAGTGTCCCAGGCCTGCAGCTTTTTCTTGGCAGCCCTGTTATGTTGCCTGTCTCTGGTTACTCTCCCATTGTAGTTCTTATTACACACTTCCTTTGGGTGAAAAACACTTTGTTTCTGCTTCGTGCTGGGCCTCCCTCTTGCCTCTGTCCCTATAAAATCAGGGCGACAACAGGAGCAGGTGCAGGCACAATTGGCTATGATTATGTAGCACAGCTGTTGTGGAATAGGGCCACACATGTAAATGTTTTTGTTGCAGTATGGATGGCGCTCTGGGCAGGATAGTGTTAGGAATGCTAGAAGGCAGCAAGTGGCTCTCAGAACATACTTTTGCTATGCCTGTGAATCAAAAGAACTATTTCTTTTCTTTTTATGTACAGTCACTTTTACCCCCCCCTTTGATTTTTTTACAAAATTATTTTATATCTGCAACCTTGAGCCCCAATCCTGCAAACACTTATGCACGTTTAACTTTATGCTTGACTTCAATGGGATTACACATGTGTGTAAACTTAAGCTTGTGCATAAATGTTTGCAGATTTGGGGCCATAGATGCTAAATTTTAGGCCCCAAATCTGTACTAGACTATTGACAGACACTCAGGGCCAAGGAGGAGCCCCATTGACTGCAGGGATCTACCATGAGGCGCTCCTTGCAAGATAAAGGTCTTAGTTGACAGTAGCCTTTGTTTTGGTCTGGAGTGGATTTTAGAACAGAGTAGGTAAATCCCTGAGCAAGAAGATTGGAACAAAAATGCAAATGAAGTTTTTTAATGTTTAAAACCTATGCACATTAAGGCTAAAATAGTCCACCATAGTCATGTTTTTTGTTTTGTTTGTTTTTTTAAAACAATACTCAGGTTCCTTACGGCACTTCCTGCACATGGGTTTTCTTTCTTGCTCTTCCCTCTTTTATATTTTTGTTTTTAATGTTGTATACTGTTTTTACCATTTAAACAATAATGTACATCCATTGCTAAGGAACCAGAGAAAATACTTAACATTCCTGTGTTTTAATTGTAGCTCTGCTTTCACCTTGTGCAAGTCATTCAGGCCTCGATCCTGGAAGCTGATCTGTGCAGATGGACATTTGCTGTACAGTCAGTGGAACTCTGCCTAGGTGCACGGGTCTGGCTGTGTGGATCAGCTTGCAGGATGGGAACCTTAAACCCTCTGCCTCACTTTCCTCAATTGTAAAGGAAGGATAATACTGACCTACCTCACAGGGTTGTTGAAATTATTAATAGTTATACTGAAGTCCAGCCAAGAACTCTGAGTGGACCCCTCCATCTGTACAGAAGCCATTGGCTTCATGCAGTTGCAGGGGCCTGCCCACCCACATCACATCACAAGATCAGGGCCTTAATGTTTACCGTGTGCTTTGAAAATGATGTGCTATATTATGCAATCAGTTTTTATTCAGAACTCTCCATTTATTGGTTAATGATTGTACAGCGCAAAGCTTTGAAGATGTAAAAAAAATAAAAAAGGCCAAAGTGGATTTCAGAAGGGAGTGCTATGTAAAAAGTGATGACAAGATATGGTCTGACAATCAGTATTTAGATGAGTATTACTACTATTATATTCTCTCAGGATCATATCCACACATGGAGGGAGGACACTCAAAACAGTTGCTCTGCTCTGGTATGGAAGAGAGTTGCTCCACAGCCCAGTTGCCTCAGTTCCTGCCATGGGGCCCCTCTGTGGATCTATGTGTGAGGAAGGGTTGATAGGGATTTGGTGGGGAAAGGGGCAGAGGTTGCATTTGTACTGCATGAACTTTTGTGCTGGTAGGGGATATGCTCGAGGAAAGCCATGAGACCAGGGAGTAGCGACTCAGTTGAACCGGGGTCCAAGACTCGATTCTTCAGAGTTTTTGTTGCAGTGTAGATATACCCTCAGTGTCCAAACCATAGAGTGCGGGGAGGAGACACAGGATTTGTGGAAAACTCTGCAAGGAGAACCTCACTGAGCTTTCTTCTCCACCATCCTGAGTCTTTAGAGATTTTTAAGGCAGAAGGGACCATTATGATCATCTATTCTGACCTCCTGCATAATACAGGCCACAGAATTTCAACCATTAGTTCCTGAATTAAGAACAGGAGTACTTGTGGCATCTTAGAGACTAGCAAATTTATTTGAGCATAAGCTTTCCGGAATTAAGTCACATGGGGCAATTTGTAGAAGGGGGTGAAACTGTGTGCTTTCTCAGTTAGTATCCAAACACCCCATGTCCATTACAGTTCATGGATACTGTATATTCAAAGTATGTATTCATAAGGTTGTCAGGTGTTGCAATATTTATCCAGGGCTCACTGTACTATTTGTCCTTTTTAAAGCCCCAGTTCCTGGATTTTGTATGATTACAACTAAACTCAGATTTCATTTTTGTTAAAGTAAATGTCTAGCCCTCAGTCATAGAGAAAACCATGACAATCTGAACCCCAAAGAGCAAATAAAAAGACCTCAATAGGCTAGTCTTCAATAATCTTCTGTTTTGTTTTGTTTTTGAGCCAATCTCATGATGTTGGAATGCTCGGGGTTGGCAATACCACATGCCAATATGTAACATATTGTAACATGTAATGAGGGATGGGGTGAGGGAGATCACCACTCCAATCAAGGATCTGAAAGCATAAAAAAAAGTCAGATTGCGGAGTCATAAAAAAAGAATCTTTCCGAGTTTATTCTTTTATATCGGCCCAATTCTCACACTTAATAGCAAAACCATGCTGAACGTTTCCCCCTCGGTTGCCCCGCGGCGTTGCAAATGGTTTCCATTTGTATTAAAGGGGGCAAAAAAACCCAACCTAAAAACAGAAGGGGGGGGGCACCAAAAACAAAAGTTGCTTGGATGTGTGGAAGGAGAAAGGAGAGCTGCTGCTGATGCAAATCTTCCCTCCTCCCACTGGCTGCCTGAGCTGCCAATCGGTGCTGTAATCCTGCAGGAATTTCTCCTGGGTTTAACTAGGAGTCGCACTGCTGCCTCCTCTCACACGCAGAGAAGGAGGCAGACGCTGGACTGAGGGAGAAGGGAGCAGATAGCAACCTGCAAAGCTCTGCTCTCCCAGCCGCTGCCTCCGCGCTCCCAAACTTTTGCTCCCTCATTTATTGATGCAGCTGAAACTGTGCCAGGAAAAATAAAATCCTCCCCGGGCAGGAGGGAAGGAGAGAGACACCCCCCGACCCACCAACTCCGCCCTGTGTCTAGTGGGATTCCTGCCTGCAGGCAGCCAACAAGTGAGAAGCGGCGGCGCCAGAGGCGGCTGCGGGAGGGAGGGAGCGGAGCGCCCGGGGTCCCTGCTGCTGGTGCTGCGGGCTCTGGTGGTGGCAAAGTAGCCGAGGATCGCTCGGCGCCTGGGTTTTGCCTGAAGCGGCCGCTGCCTCGCCTGCACCCCGGGAATAATGCGGAGCGCGTGGATACTGCTCACTTGTGGCTTGGTGGCCTACGTGTCCGGGGAGTCGGTAAGTTGGGTGGGAGGGGGGACGGGGTTTCCCGGGGGTGGCAGCACCAGCCCCGCGTGGCTTTCTTGGGAAAGTTGCAGATAAACAAGCCTGTACCCCAGCCGGGAACAATATAGTTCCGAGAGGGGCAGGAGTCACTCTGCAGATGTACAGCGATTCCTCCCTCCTGTGGAGTCTTTGCAGTGACTAGGCAAAGTCCTGGGGAGAAAGGGATTGTGCAGTAATACCGCCCCCCGTTCTGGTGGGAGACTTTGGGTGTGTGTGTGTGTAAAGAGACAGACGAGCCTCACAGCTGCTTTGGGGAGAAACGCGCTTCTTCCATACTGGCTCAGGAAAGGGGCTTTAGCCCTGCTGGGGAGAAGGGGGGGGGGCAGGAAGAGCTGCTGCTACATCTGCTGAGCAGGAGTCTGCTGAAGTCACTTTGATGATCTGTCCAAGGGTGTGTTTTTCCCCCTTTGCGGGGGCTGTACATCGTGATTCGCACAGACATCTGTCGGTAGCCAAAGACTTCTCTTCCCCCCCCCCCCCTTAACAACAAAAACAAACCCTAGGCCAGCCCGTGGCTGGGGGAAGCAGGGGGAGAGTGTGTGTGGGAGACTTGACTCTCCTTGGTGTGACCCTCGCACCCTAGAAGATAAAGTTTGGTGTTTTTCCGGGCTCTGCTGCTGCAGAGTTGTTGGTGGACTCGAGGCGAACGTGATAGGATGGGGCTCAGAATTCACACAGCCTTGCACTAAAAAGAAGTTTGAAAATCGTATTGCATTTAGATGAACCTCGCTGTGTATAATGATAGGACAGTAATTTCGGTCAGAACCTATCTTTTCGGAGGTTTGTGACTTGCAAAAATTATTTCCTTCTCCTGGTTAATACATTTTGGTGGCGCGGAGAGGGGCGTTTGGTGGGCACAGTTAGAATGTAGAAAATATGTCTGTCTTGTGCTCTTTCCTGCTTGTTTTCCAGTCAGTGATAGGCTTTTCAGCTGTAGAAACCACCCGGGATTCCTCTGGGCTGTAACAATGGTGCTCAAGGCAGTGGAAGACTTTTTTGGTCTTTAAGTGGTTGCACTGCTGTCTCCTGCTTTTCCTCCCCCCTTCTCCTACCCAAGTAGTAGGAGTTTGGTATTCAGTTGACTCCTATGTTCTGGTTTAGGATCTATATGTGTTTTCTGATTTGCTCTGCAATACACTGCCCTGCCTCTCATTCTTTTCTCGGTTCTTCTGCAGTGAAGGGAATTGTTGCCTTACAAAAAACACAAATTCCTGTTCCTTAAAATGCCCTTGTGAGTTGACGGATTTAGTTACAGCACTTACTTGCCCCAGAAGGCTGCACTTTGTGTCTCCACTACCTACCATACGACCTAAATAAGTTATAACTTTTGAGGTAAAAGAAGACTACAAAAAAAATGCTCCCATAAGGCATGTTTGTGTTCTTCCTCCCTCCCCCCCCTTACTTTGAGGCTAGAAGTAATGTTCTCGAGTTTGTGAAATTTGGAGTCAACATGACTCCCTGGAGGGATTTGCTTGCATTCTGTATTCCCTGTGCAGCTTTCTGTGTAACACTTGCATCACAACTACCGGGAAAAAAAATCAATAGCTCAGCAAAGTTGAGGTCTTATACCCTCGTTTCTCTAGCACATAAAGTGACGTTGTTTATCTCAGCTTGCCTCTTTTCATTTAAGTATTTTTTTTAATAAACTTATTGAGAATTTGAGCTTGTCAGACTATTTTATACTTTTGAAAAAAGAGCTTCCTGGCCCAGACTGAGTATTTACCCTTGAGAAACATTCCAGGCAATCTGGTATCTCAAATCACAGTAAGGGAAAACAAGAGCGCCTCTGTGAGAGAAACATACAAGTGGAGCCTCCTCAAAACATGGAGAGGTTTAAGGATGACTCTTCCGCTGATAACACTTTACAGATGTTTTTCTCTGAGAAGCTTAGTATAATGTTGCTGTGTATGCTTTCAAAAACCACAAATGTATTTTCACTAACTTTGGCCCTCTAGTTAATTAAGTCAGCTGCAAGGATTTGAATCTCTTGTAGGGAAAGAGTCACTTTCCTTCTGTCTTACTTTCTCTCTCCATAAAATGGGAATAAGAATACCTTAATAGCATTTGAGGCTTTCAATAATGCTTGTAAAGTGCTTTGAAATTCTCTGAAGGAAGGTGACATGAAACTACATTGCTGCTGCTTCAGTATTTTTAGGGTCTTTAACATTTCTCAATATGAAATTAAAGTACCCTGACAATTTAATTCAATTATGATGAACTGCTCCACGGTGGTAAACAATCTTAACTCATATGCAATATCTTTTGAAAGTGTTTTAGATATTATTTAAATATGAACACAATAAAGAATCTCTGTTTAGTGGTGAACCAGTTGTTCATGAAAGCCATTTAAGGCTGATATTTTCTAAAATAACTAAAAAGATACAACCCAGCATAACTAGTGATTTTAGTTTGTATTATGAAAAATAAAAATTTGACTCAGTTCATTATAGCAAGTCTTTAGTGAGGTACAGTATATTTTAATACTTTCTATTTAAAATGTACAGCTATAATTGCTTTTAGAAGTGCCATAATTGTGAAGTTCTGTGATGGTGTGGTAACCATTAAAATGCCACAGCAATTAGTAAAGTATTAAGTTTTATGTTTTGCCTTAGGACTATTGCCTTCTTCCGCTATGAGCCATGAGGCCAGTTTGTGGGAATGTATCAATGCTGCTTGGTTTATGGAAATGCAGCATAAAGTATCTAGGGGAGCAGTGCTGGCTGCTTGCCTTTAGTGTAGTGCCTTTGCAGCTGGAGGAAAGTTGTGAAACTATTTTATAAGTAAAGGAGGAATAATTGTTCTTTCACTGTGTCTCTAGTATCTGGCTGTAAGTATGTACTGTCCTCTCTAGTTAAGTTTTCTTAGAGCTATCTTTAGGAAAAGATGGAGGATTTTATAAACATTGTTCTTAATAAAAATGAAGGGATCTTGGAGATAAGAGGAATTAGTATGGATGTTTAAAAATCTACCATTTCTCAGGGGGCACTATCAAGTAGTTGTTTGTAAGTCTGATTCTAGTAGCTTTCTGGAAAAAAAAGAAGACAAGAATACACAAGAACCTCCAGCATTCCTTTTTTATGGAGATAAATTAGGCAGAATTTTAAAAAGGAGTGATTCTGTTTGCTCTGCACAAGAAATTAACAGTATCTTTTGAATCTATGTGCTGTGCTTTATTACAAAAAGCCCAATGATGCACATGATTGGTCTCTTGTTTTTAGTACAAAATAACACTGTACAATGACACATCAACATTAATTTAGTAATAAATCTCTGCAGTGTGTTTTCCCTCTTATAGTCTGAGTGCTGTGAAGTAAAAATACAGCACAGACTATGACACAGTGTGTTTCAGCCATTAAAAGGATAAATATCAGGGCAGTATCCAGTATCATTTGAAAAATATTTGATCTCTTAAGAGCTTAAATCTAAAATCTTTTCCTGTATTGACTTGTTGTGTCCTGGTTGCCTGTGAGTTTTGGGCTGTTTGGTATTGAATTGAGAGGGAATAATGATATGGACTTTGGAGACAGATATCTGAGTGAGAGGAAAAATGAAGAAATGAGTCACATGTTAGGTTTATCTACCTAGAGTGTCAATTTTCAGTAAATTTAGTTTAATCTGCTGGGCTACTCTGAGTATCTCACTGCATTTCTAAACAAAGGTTACTTTTAAATCTTGCTTTTCCCGGTGTACATACATAGACTGTAAAGACACATCAGGGGGACCATATTTACTCCAAACCAGAGGGTGGGGTATTTCCTTATAGTGTCTTGTTAAGTATCTGGCGCACCCACGAAAGCTTATGCTCCAATAAATTTGTTAGTCTCTAAGGTGCCACAAGTACTCCTGTTCTCTTTGCGGATACAGACTAACATGGCTGCAACTTTGAAACAATGCTAACATAGTGTGTCATAGCTGCTCCTTCTTACTTTAGCTACATTTCTGACTAGCCCTATCCCAGTGCTTCATCCACGTATATTTAAATTACCTTGTTAAACATCTGAAATTACTGAACCACTTTGATACTGGCTGTGCTTTGACAGACTTATGCTGGTATGTATTTTTAATATATTTTTAGCACTGTCATGTACTTGGAAATATTTTCATTTGTCAGAGGATAGTTGGGGCTGAGCTAAACTTCCAGGCTTCCTAGTTCAATACATGTTGACTATTTGGCCTTTGGTCATAAACCAATTTCCGTTTTAAACATGGTAGCCATGAAGCCAGCATTGCGTCTAATTTAATACTTGGAAGTCCTTAGGGGCAGAGACATTGTCTTTTATGTCTCTGTAAACCCTAGTCACTGAATAGATAATTATTAGAAAGTAGATGAGAGCCTAATATTCAGGGACAGATTAAGATAAACTCCTTGGCGTTTTCGGATCTGGTCCCACAATTGGATGATGCTTGGACATAGAGGCAGAGGTGTTAGTGCGGCTTGGCTGCCTTCTGTGGTGTGTTTGGGCTGGCTAGGCTGCTTCAGATGGTGTGATGAAGATGGACTTTGACTTGCATGGATCTTCCTCACACCACTGAAGAGCAAATCTGCCTTGGGTGGATCTAGACCTCATAATGATGGCCATACGGGGTCAGACCAAAGATCCATCTAGCCCATTATCCTGTCTTCCGACCGTGGCCAATGGCAGGTGCCCCAGAAGGAATGAACAGAATAGGTAATCCTCAGGTGATCCATCCCCTGTTGCCTATTCCCAGCTTCTGACAAACAGAGGCTAGGGACACCATCCCTGCCCACCCTGGCTAATAGCCATTGATGGACCTATCCTCCATGAATTTATCTAGCTCTTTTTTGAACTCTGCTACAGTCCTGGCCCCCACAACATCCTCTGGCAAGGAGTTCCACAGGTTGACACTGTGTTGTGTGAAGAAATACTTCCCTTTGTTCGTTTTAAACCTGCTGCCTAATAATTTCATTTGGTGACCCCTAGTTCTTGTGTTAGGAGAAGGAGTAAATAACACTTAATTATGTACTTTCTCCACACCTGTCATGATTTTATAGACCTCTATCATATCCCCCTGCTTAGTTGTCTCTTTTCAAAGCTGAAAAGTCCCAGTCTTATTAATCTCTCCATGTGACAGCTGTTCCATACCCCTAATCATTTTGTTGCCCTTTTCTGAACCTTTTCCAATTCCAAAATATCTTTTTTGAGATGGGATGACCACATCTACATGCAGTATTGAAGTTGTGGGCGTCCCATGGATTTATATAACACTTCTTGCCTTTCCCCCCTGTTATACATGTATATCACTGAAACTCAAGGTGACCAAAACAAGGCCAGACTGGATAGTAGAGGTGTGGATTTTTAAAAATCCCCAGCTTGTGTTTTGCATCCTATTTTCCTGTGGTTTTTAGCATCTCTGAATGTTGGATTGTTCTCACTTTTTAACAGTCCATTAAACATAAATCTAATAGCATTGCCTTTGATTGCCCTACCTGTCTGCTGACAAATTCCTTCTTGATTGGAGATAATTTCTTTATACTGATCAGCAAGGATTCCTCCAGCTAATTAAGAGGAGAGACCTTAGTGGGATTCAAAAGACATCCATGATCCAGTGCTTCATCAGAAGAGGATTGCTACCTTAAACCTTGTGTGTAACTTGTAAAGCAGGGAATCTTGAGCATGCGGAGGATCCTCTTAAAGGGACAAGCAGGGGACTTTAGGAACTAACCGATACATTGAACGGATTTTTGTATGCCTCTCTTTTCATCACCAATTGTCTTAAGATAGCAGCAGCGGCATATGGATGGCATTTATTAATCAGATTATCCCACCAAATTGACTTTTGCCATTCATTCACTAGTTCAAACATTTTCCTTATGGCCAAGAATTACTAGCTTTATTGAGGCTCAGGCTTTGAACAAAGAGTGCTTGTCTAGTTCTGGAAAAGCACCTTTTTGTAATCTTATTAGATTTGACTGACTATATTTTTTTAACAGAGAGATGTTGTTTTTTTGAGAATGGAAAGCTTATTCTAGACCCCTGTAAGACACTGCTTGTATCTAATCCATAAAGATGTCTTTTATGCTGTGCCTCTTGTCTTAACTGCAGCAAGCAATAAGTGAGCAATTTGGTCTTGGTTCAAGTCACATTACTAGAGTGGCATGACATGGTTTCCTGTTGTAGCAAGTATGGGAGAACTACTTTAGGCTGTTCTGTGAACAGATTTTGTTTAGTTGTCTTTAGTTCATGCTTACAAGACAAGTGGTAATCTTTACAGACCTGGTAATTTATGCATAGATTACATTGCATGACTGATCTGAGAACATGATTTCTCTTGTTCAGATTGAAACATGATTTGAAGTCTTTTGAATAAAGAGAGTGCATTAATGACTGACCCTGTAACAATAACCATCTCTATTTTGAGTGGTTTTGTTTGTTTGTTTTTTTGAATAGTATGGACCTGAGGGATAATATCAAAAGGATGCTAGATATTACAGGCAGCAACCTGTGTGTGCTCTGCAACAGCAGTGGAAAAATTATTGTACTGGAGGACATACTCATACTGAGTGAATTATTTTTGTCTGGATCTAGAGCAGTGGGTTCATTTAGAGTGAAATAATGACTAATGGTGCAGTGATGAATCTGTGGAATTTGTCCTTGTCAGTAAATAAGCTATTATAGTGCCACATAAGCAATGTTTAACTCAAGTGTGAGTTGGGCATTTCATTCTAAATCCCTATTTTTAGTGCTATACAACAACTTATTCAAATTTCCCTTTTAGGCTAAATTGTTTCAGCCCAAAGGTGAATTTATTTTGGGAAGTTTAGATGAAATCTGTTAATCTATGTTTGAATTAGGTGCATGAAAACAAATAAACGCTCTGTACTCTCTAAAGGTGCAGCATGATTAAGTGATTTGCCCAAGATGAAACCAAAATTCTGTGGTAGAGCCAGGAATTGAATCAAAATATCCATTAGGATTCCAATCATTTAAGCACAAGTCTAGTATCTGTATTTTAAATATTATATGATGTATCTCATGTTCTTGTTGCTATTATTTCATTAGTTTCACAGGCTTGTATTTTTTTTTCCCCGGAGGAGTTTGTATATGATTGAAGGTTGCTTGTAGTCTTTCAGATCTTTTTGTGTATCTAGTAACCATCCTTAACTTCTCACTTGCAAGACAATTCAGAAATGTTAAGCTAATGGGCTAATGTAATTTTAAAAAATACTGCAAATGCATAAATTATGGGAATTGTAGTCCTTTTCAGAGAGCATCTGGATGCTTGACCAGCCTGGCTTTACAGGCATCGGCATCCTAAGTGAAGAATACTTTTCCTGCATCCACAAATGAGTCAACAAAATGAGTCCTTCATCAATGTAAGAACAGTTTTCCAGAGGTCTTTTTCAGTCTTCCTCTCCTTCCTTGGGGAACCTGTTTTGCAGGTCAGCCTGCCTCCTTCTGCTGCCTTTAGCGACAGGGTAGGTGTTCAGGTTCGACAGTGGTGAGCATGATATAAATGGCTAGCTAGATAAATAGGTGAACTTCTGGCTGAATGGAACACCTCAGTTGAGGTTTGTGCTGGTCTTCTGAATGTGCTTTATCTCATCTGACTTTAAAAGCAGATCTTGGTTGGGCTTGGTCAGTATTTAGACGGGAGACTGTAGAGGCAAACTATGAGACAGTGCTTGCAGGCCTGTGGACTGTCATTCAAAGTGCAGATTTTTCTTTTGCTCAGTTAAGCAATTCTACTCCTTTTGGATGGAGAGATCCCTGGTTCAGAGTGTTCTGTAAATTGATTCCAAACCAAAAACATCCCCTTTCATTTAATGTCAAACCATTTTTGGTATTTTTCCATATTGTGTGATCCCACAGTCAAATATGGAGTTATAAATACATCAGTTTGATGTTTTTTTTTTTTTTTTTGGTATTTAAAAAACAAACAAACAAAAATCCTGCAAAGAAGATATAGGAAAAAACTAATTCAGTGTAATGTAAACATACCATAAGTCAGGAATCCAAAGTTTAAGCTTCCCACACTAATATGAAATGTGCCACACTGCACATGCATTTTGAGGCACACATTTAGCATCATAAACAGTAATGCAAAATACTGTGTATGCATCAATGGGCCAGGCTAACATTGCTGGGAGTATATTACACTTTGTTTCAGTGTAGCAGCCGTGTTAGTTTGTATCCGCAAAAAGAACAGGAGTACTTGTGGCACCTTAGAGACTAACAAATTTAAGAAGTGGGCAGTAGCCCACGAAAGCTTATGCTCTAATAAATTTGTTAGTCTCTAAGGTGCCACAAGTACTCCTGTTCTTATTACACTTTGTGAATTTCCTGTGGATTAGGGACATCAAACATATATTCTGTGATTTTATTGAAGTGGGAATTCACCTCGTATTATATAATTAAGTCTGGCAACTCATTGATGCACAAGACTTACATATGGGTCTCTTGTATCAATGGTGAAAGTTATCAATGTAAATTTTTGTGCAGCAAAGGGAGGAGGAGTCCAGAATAGGATGTATGCATATAAAAAAATTAGTGACATGAATAGATTGCTTACATAAAGTTGATGTTAAAAAGTTCTCCAAAAATGCAGTAGCGGCAGATAATGTGTATGGAGAATACGTTTAAAAGGGGAGTGGGGGAAGAGAAGAAAACAGCGTCTGTCCCAAGGAAGAGTAGTACAGAATGTTGGGGATGAGATTGGATGTTGCTGCTGCTTTATTAACTCAGTGAACATTTTATATCTGTCTATTGTATTAAAATGCCATATGCAGCTTCCAGTCTCTGGTCTTCAGTGGGGTTGTTTATAATTTCCTCAGCATGTTATTTGGTTATTTCTCAGCAATGAAGCTATGTTTTTTGACTGTAACATTGAGTGGTTTAAAATGAAGCTGCCATGTTTCTGCAGAAATGATATATTCCAGAGAGTGTTTTATGTTGTTGAGTGTTGAACTAGCTATGTTTGTTACACTCTCACTTGTGGCTCAAAGTTGGAAGCTGTTTTTGTTTTTAGAAATGTTGTAGATCTTTAAAGTACCACAGAAATCCCCCACAGAACATTGGAAAGACCGCTAGTTAAATAGGCATGGAACAAAACTGCTTTTGAAAAATTGCATTTGGTCTTCATAGCTCTTACCTCTAGCACTCCTGGAAGTTAGAGACAGCATCAGCATCTTTCCTTTAATTCCACAAGGTAAATACATTATACACAGAGAGTAATTTTTGAGAATCTTTTTTGACATACTTTTAAAGTTTTGATTAAATTACAACGTATATTAAAAAGCCCTATTTAATTGTATGTTTAAAATGTTATCCAGTCCTGTCTAGTTCCTGCTTCTTCTCCTAGGGCAGGTCTACACTACTGCTTAAGTCGATCTAACTTGCATTGCTCGGGGTGTGAAAGACAACCCCTGATCGACGTAAGTTACAGCAATCTAAGCGCTATCTACACTGGCACTGTGTTGGCAGGAGACGCTCTCCTGCTGACATAGCTTCCGCCTCTCGTGGAGGTGGAGTAACTATGCTGATGGGAGAGTGCTTTCCCGTCCGCATTGAGCATCTTCACCAGACGCACTACAGCGGTGCAGCTGCACCAATGTAGCGCTTCAGTGTAGTCCTGCCCTTAGAGTTACCCCCTTCTTCAACATCACCTCTGCCCTCCTGAGCTGTAGTGACAGGATAAGTGTTTCGATTACACACTGGTGAACATGGCATAAGTGCCTAGGTATATAAATAGGTGAACCTCTGGCTAACGGAACACCTCAGGATCATGTTTAGAGTGTAGGTTCTTATGGCTGTACCTGACACTGCCTTGATTGATTGAAAGAGCATAACTGGATTGTGCTGGTCTGATTGTTCTGATCTAACCATGTGCATCCTGGACTCAGTCTCCAACCTACTCTATAATATTTGGATCCTCCCTGGGAACTGTTGAAGACTCTGCAGGGATTGAGGTTAAAGGAGAAGCAATGGGAGCTTCGTTCAATGGTTACCATTTTAAAACTAAACACTATCACCACAGTACTCCATTCACAGCACTGTATCACCTAAGAATAGTAATGTGCTAGGGTTACTGTGGGGACCTGGGTCTGTACCAGTGGAGTAGGGCTGTGTAAATCATACAGTATGTCTTATTGGTTGTTGTTTGAGACAATGGACAATACATATTTCAAGGATAATATTGTTTTCCATGATGTAAGATACTTCTACATATGTGGGCATTAAGGCTCAGCTCCTGTACTGACATGTTCATGGGCAAACTCCTGCATTTATGCCAGTCTCCACTTAAGTACATGGAACTCTGCCTGTGTGAATGCTACTGTAGGATCAGGGCCTAAATGATATGTGAGATCACCCTGTTTTACACTACTGCCAAGATGAAAATATCACTTACCTCCACCGTGATGCTCTGGGGGTCTTTTGTTGCTGTGGTTTAAATGCAGAAAATCTTCTTGTATCCTTGGCTGCTGCTGGATTCCCAGTTACCACTCTTAACTCATACTGTTCTGCCCCCACCCCTCCCATCTGGCTAAGAGATCATGATCTTTCTTCTCTGGTGATGAATATCTGTAGCTGGATAACTGGATTATAATTTTGCATTATAACAAACTTTATCAGGAAGCTGCAATAACCGCATAGGGTCAGATTCTTGTACGCTTACCGATGTAGCACCTTATTTCACGAATAGTCCCATTCAATTCAGTGGAGTAAGTTAATGAACACAAGTGTGTCAGACCCTGGCCTTTAGTGAACTCAGCCACCCTCAATACCTCCTTTATAAGATGTTGAAGTATCTTTTCTGAGGTTAAAGTACACTCATGCCTGTGAACATCTTGAGCTGGTACAGTGGCCATACCCTGCCACCTTCCCATCATCACTTGTTTTTATTTTTTAAGCTCCCCATAACCACTTTGGACCTTTGTAGTCTATGGCTGTGGACATCTAACTTTGGAGACTTCTTAAGTTAGTACTTCTCAGTTTACAAGAAGAGTATTGAAACTAAGAGGACTAATTTCATGCATAAATGACTCCATGTTCAGTATGATATTCCTTTACCCAACCTTCGCCCTTTCATGTAAGTGTTAGAATTTTATATATTGATATACTAGCTGTGCATGTAGTGACATTTGGCACATGGAATCTCAAAGAAGAGTGAGAAATGAACACTTTCAGGAAATGCTATTTGTTCAACCAGGAATTTGTAAAGTACATCTTTCTGCACTCTGTGGCTGTAAAGAAGGCTGGAGTTGGCATAACTACTGTATGATTAAGAGTAACACATTCCAGTTTTTGTGGTCCCTGAGATGAAACTGTTCTGAGATACAGTTGTTCAGTAGTTTGTTTTTGTTTCCTCAGGATTTCTCTATGGATCTGTACAGCCAAAAAAAAAAAAAAAAAAGTAAAAGCTTTATTTCTGCTGAGTTAGCTTAATCAAGTTAGTTAACACAATTGAATTGGGAACCCAACCTAACACCTCTGCAACTGTGTTAGCCAGTAGTGCTAGGGGAAGTGCCAAAAAAACCAAAACAAAAATAAACCCAAAAGATGGTGGGTAACCAATGGTAGATCTCTTATGTGTAGAAATAGCTAAGGTTCTCTTGGTGAATTTAACTGTGAATTTTCATACTTTAAACATCAGAATTCTAAGAAATTTTAGATCTTAATTCTGAATAGTTTGACTTTGTAATGATCATTTTTTTTATAATACAAATCTAATATAAATTATAATTTGCTCTAAAATCAATTTTTTCTACAATCATAATCCCGGTTAAAAACCCACCTGTTTTGTCTGTCTGAGAGTGTGATTTATTTATTAACTGTTGTTGGTGTATTTGGGGCAAAGAATTAACAAAAGCTGTCCGTAGCTGTTCTATGCAGACGTGCATCTCTTTGCATGGGAGGAATGAAGACCCAGGTCGGTCACTTGAAGGTTAAAACTAATGGCTGTGATCCTGATCTTGTAAACTCTTGGGTACGTGCACAGGTCTGTGGGACGACTTCTGTATGTGAGGTTAAGCATGTGTGCATTTGTCATAATGGGGTCTGTAATGCATGAGTGGAACAAGGTAATTTGAAATATATGGCCTATTGTCCATACTTGTTAGTGGTTGCTATGAAGGATGAAGCTGAGTTGGGAAGATGATGTAATATATAACTTGGTGCTTTAGATATCTGGGAACAGATCTAAATTGGGCTACTGAAGTGTGCTTTATGTGGGGATATCTTTTGAAGATTACTCAGAACAGAATTTTGATACTGAATGAAGACGGGATTCTCCAAATCCCAGTCTTTTTCACTTGATGCTTTTCCAAACTGTGTGGTAAGTGAGGCAGGGATCCTGCAGAAATAATAGGATTTGATCGTATAATTAAAGGCCGTTCATGTGCACAGGGAGCAGAGATAAGGTCACATGTGTATCTTTAATATTGACATTTCCTGACTTTGAACTGTTCACTGCAATCTTGATGCGTAGTTTTTTTTTAAATTTTTTTTAGAGAATGTAAGTATATGTAACATACATATTCTTGTCTCATATATACAGAGGGCATTTAACTAATTTTCCAATTTTTCTGTGGCAGGTTTCACTCACCCTTTTAACTGAAATGCTGCTTCTTGAATTATGTTCCCCACCCCCTTGTTGGAATCTGAAATATATACAACTCTTTGACTCAGTGACTTATTCTGGGGAATTTAGAAATATAGGCCATTTAATTTTCCACAGGTGGAGAAGCAGGCAGCAATATATATATATATATATATAGTACTAGTAATAATTAGTGGTATATAAATTCAACTCTTAAACTGTTAGTTCTAATCCACTAAAAAGTCTGGTATAGTCTTCAAATGGACCCATTCAAAGCAATCCTGACTTAGTTTTGTTGAGGAAGTGAGCAAGCCTGCCTTGTCCTGCTAGTTTGTTGCAAAAGGTTTTGATGGTAGATTCTTCATGTCTTAAACACCCGCATCTCGCTGCCCAGCATTTGAACAGAAGCAGCCATTACAAGGCTAGTGTTAAATATAGCATACAGCTTAACAGGAATGACCTTCAATTAAGTAGAAGCAGTCTCTTATTTTGTACTCTGCAGTTGTCAATTAGCTTTTATTATGAGAGACTTGTTTGCTTGAGACTTTTGTGAATGGAAGCCGAACCAGAAGTGTGGTACTTACTACATGCATGAGGAGGAGGTTTTTTAATGTTGTCATGTTGCTCTTTGTTTTAATGAGTCTCTCTGAAAAATGGTAAGTAGTTAAAATGATGGTTACTTCATTTTCCACTGAAGTAAAGCACCAAATTCTGGAATGTTAATTATTTGCAGAGTAAGGTCCCCTTTTCTTAGTTTTGTTGTGCATGCTTTAAATTTTTTGATTTCTTGCTAAATAATTCACAACAGATGTGATTTGATTATGTGTCTAAATATTGCTCAGTTAGGCCATGTCTAGAAAATTTTGTCCCACTTTTCAATAATGGTACGGTTGAATCAGTGCCAGAGTTGGCATAGCTCCGGTGTTTGTTTCAAGATGTTTCAAAATAAACACCAAAATCCCAGACTCTTCAACCCTGTCTAAGCTAGTGTTGGTACTGTTGCTAGTAGCAGTCTAGCTGCCAGGCTGTTGGAAAATTATCACAAAATTTTCCATCATAGTCTCAGCTTTATTGTGGTGCATTGCCTTGATTTAGGAATTACCAGTAACCCCATAATTTATAGTTATGAAGGCAATATAAATACTTAATTACTGTTTACACTTTGGTGCTGCTTCACGTCCAGTTTCTGTGCTCTCCCCTTTTTCAAAATGTGCTTCCTTAGGATACCATAATCACAAAATGCCAGTGCTCTATGGTTTGGCTGTGGGGAACTGTGAACTGCTCCATACTTCTGCCAAGCTAATCATTACCAGAATTCAAGGCTGCTCCTTACTGTGCCAGCTCTGCAATATTCATGGGACTGATAGGAGGGAGTTTACAGTGCTCAACCAGATACCTTAACCCTGTTTCAGACCTGTTTCAGAATGTCTTCAGTCTTTCTCCTTGGCAAGCATGGATATTTGATAGTGTTAAATCCTGTAAAGCAAATTTTTAAGCAGAGTTGGGTCCCAACCTTATTTGAACACCTTAACCCTTCATCTCCGTCCCCTCCCACAAAAAACTGTTGGAAAATTAGTGTGCAGAGCCAGCTCTAGGTTTATCTCAAATCTTAGGATTTACTGAATAATGACTTTTTGGGGACCAGGTGCAATGTTTTGGTCGAGATGACATTTTTCAAATGATGCACAACACGTTGGGTGCCCTTTGAAACATAGTCTGACTGCACTTGACTGTGTAAAGGATAAAAACAATAACTGTGATTTCAAGGTAGAAGGCACAATGTAAATAAAAATTGATTAAAGCAAGAAATAGTAAGTTAAGGGTGCCTAGTATTCGAAACTAACCTAATTGTAAATTCACTTTAATCACAGTTATGTTACTATTGCAAGCTAGGGCGGGGAAAAAAGACAAAACACAAACCCCAAACATACATAGAACCCCATGCCAAATGTTTTAATCACAGTGCTTCAATATTGGCAGCATGGTAGTGCAGTTTACTACATCAGTTTTTCATTGGTTATCTTTTTTTCCATGGATACGGCAAGGAAAAAATGACTGTTACTCTACTATGACAGCCTATATAAACATGCATGTGCACTACAGAACAAATCTAAAAAGAAAAAGATCCTGACTTTCTCTAAGTCATTTCCACACCAGTCACCTGCGTAATGTGTCTGAAACATACGGTCCAACCAACACAGGCTTGCTGCCAAGCAATTTCACTAGGGTAGAAAGAAGAATGGTTCTGTAGCAGAACTCTCCAAGGATTATCCTCAGCTCAGCAGCTGCTGTCTGAGAGCTTGCTTATGCACACCCTGCATCATGAGCAACTTATTAACCCTCAGACCCCCCACAGACACTTACACCTACCCTTAAGTGACATTTCTTACTTTGGCTGCCTAAAAAGAGAGACTCTTGTAATTTAAGGGTAAAAATGGCGAGGCGCAATCCGAGATAGGATTGACACGCTGCTCTAGAGGACACTTATTTGAGGAACAATCCTATAAGGGTCCATAGGTCTTTAAGCTATATTTACATGTCTGAGCCTACGGTACCCATACATGCAGTAGATTTTTTTTATTAAATGCATACTATATGCCTTTATATTTTTGTGCAAATCACTTAATAGGGAATTCCCCTATGATGATGATGATGATGATGATTTAAATGAATGCACACTTTGATCTTGTGGCTTTTTTAAGTCCTTGGGAACTAAACCTGTTTGTTGTGAAGTTTCAGTTGGAACTCCATAGTTGAGTAGAAAGCTAGCTGCAGCCGTAAACTCTGTTTTTGATCACCAGCTGCTCACTGCAACAGCAAGCACAGGTAGTTGAACTCCAGCTTCCTTCAAAGAAAGGAAGATCTTCCTCCTGTTCTCCTTAGAAAGTCTATTGCGGGCAAAGAGTGGCAGAGAAAATTAGAGGAAGGAAGGCCGAACTGGAAAACGTGTGTGTGTGGAGCACTGAGGCATGAGAGCCAGGGAATGGAGGTGAGCCACCACTATCTTCCCATTCATTTTTCAGCAAGTTTAACTCTTGCAGTGCTGTCACTGTTTCTTTCTGAACCCCTGACTAACTCTGCACAAGATGTAGTTTGTTCCCTGTCACATCCCATGCACCATTCCCCCTCCTAGCCTAACAAGTTTTGCCAGTCAAACTTGCCAGAGCAAGAAGCTTGTTGTAATAAGTTTAAATCAAGGTATTTTATTATCATGCATCAATGTGTTTAAAATACTTCAGAAGGAAGGAATTCTAGACAAACTCTTAATATATTGTTTTAAAATACATTACAGTTTAAAATAATGGAATGGTTTAGTTAATAAAACATGTTGCAAAACCAGGAAAAATCTGAGGTTCATCTTTTTCTGCAGAGCCTTAACTCTGACTCTGTCATCCTCCTTACTCATGACTACCATACTCTATCTATATTTTCAATAGTGACTTCAGATCCTTGCCTCATATTGGCCACAGACCCTTCTCCAGTCAATTCATGGAAGAGCACATGGCATCTCATTTCATTTGTGATCAAGAATGTGAAATATTGCCAAAGAGCTACTTCAGAATTGAGAAATGTTATTCCTATTAGGCAGAGAGAGTGCAGGGGTACCGGATCAGAGTCAAGGTCTTAGTAGACTATGAACTCCAAGTTCCCTGGCTTTCAAACATGTAGTTGTTATAAACATCCAATTTAGCCTTTTGTAGTAGCACCTAAGACTGAACGATTGAGACACTAGATTAGGTTTGCTACCATGAAAGCGAGGAAGCTGTTTCTGGAGCTATAGTAGTACAACATCTGAAACGGAGCTCTTGTACCTAAGGAATTCTGCTCTGCTAAAGTCTGGAGAAGGCAGGTGGGCCAGCAACAAACGTTCTCTGAAGATTATTAGGCAGCCAGCTTAAAGACCGTGAAAGTAGCACCAATACTTTTATAGCAGGAAATATTTATCTCAAGCTTTTCTAGGAATAGATGATGAGGTGTTTTAATCCCTATTAATATGGTGTGAGTACAGAACGTCGCTGCCTTTGGAAACCTTTAGTTTACTTTCAGTGCGATTAAATCGTCCAGTTGCGAGGCTGGCTTTTCTTGGGAGGTGTTAATTTTTTCCAAGGGGGGGAAGAAACAAACACAAGAGACATGAAGGGGAGAGGAGTTAAATAAGAATATTTTTCTTTCCTTCGGATTTTTTTTTTGTTAGTTTTTAGGAATTGGCAGTAGCAGAAGAGTCTGAATACTGAATATTTAGTAGATGATGCTGTTTTTGTTGAGTCTGAACTAAAAATGAACAGGTGGCTTGCCCCATAATAAATGTTTGCTTCAGAATTAACTCTTTATTCTTTCTAGAGATGGAGGGACTCTTTTTTTTTTTTTCCTTCCAGTTCCACTTCTATTAGAAAAATAAAATAAATATACTGGGGAAGCAGGATATATATATATATCCTGCTTATATTATATATTTTTTTTTTGGAAGCTTAGGGGAAGAATGCTGTGATTGAGAAACTGTTGTGGTGGTTTACTGTGAAACTCTCTTTGTATGTTTGATGTTCATATCATGCTGCTTATACTGACAGTTTGGAAGAAATCCACAATAAGTAAAAGGAAATACTTTTTGGGAAAGTTGTAAAATGGGTGGTATTTCCCGAAAGAACGGAATGTCTCTCTTGGTGGCGTCATGGTCTAACAAGTAAATATGTATTTTGGTAAGGAGCCTAATGCCGAAAACAACTATTGGTCTGTCCTTAGTGTGTTTATGATCCCATAGGTCTCTGATAGATCACAGATGTCATGCTGACCCATTTTCCAATGGCTGCTTTTTATGGGTGTTTGGCAACCTTAAAATAAAAAATTAAAATACACCGCAGTTCTATCACCCTGGAAACTGAAACATACTTTGTCCACAACACATACGGTAGCAACAATACAAGTTAGCACAGCTCTGTCAATGGAACCCAGCATTGTTCTAATGGAACCACTTCCAGGGGTGAGAGGACAGTTCAATGTCCATGTTTTTTCTATCCTTGGCCTCTCTTCTGAGGCTGCCAACAACTGTAAAATTGCAGGGTTCATGTTGGATTGCACACTTGACTGGAAATTTTACCTGCATAGAAATTATGACTCTTGCTAACACTTGTGACATGGGGGAGTACACCAAACCGATCAAGCATTTTAAACCTCTCTTCTCCCAAATCCAGTCAGAGGAAAACACTAGTTAAACTCTGCCATATGGTGCTAGAAGACCATGCTACTGCTACTGTTAAGTGCTAGTAGTATGTGGGAATAGAGGAGAGCAGCAAGCAACTTGGGTGGTGTTGGGCAAGAGGGGAAGAAGAGAGAACTAGGCAAAAGTGAGGATTTACCATGTGGGAAACAGGCCTTGGAAATGGGTAGAGCGGTAGATTAGGGCCAGTAGCTTGAGTTAAGGTGAAAGATCTTGTCATAACTCTAAAATTTGATCCATTTTTTCCCCCCAGAATTTGTAGGCTGGTGTAACTAATGATCATGTTGGGTTTCTTGTGATTATGATTATGAATTGGACTAAGACCTCAACTTTATACCAGTCCCTGTAAAGCAAGTGGAAGTGGTGACCTGAGCTAATTGAGATGAGTAACCTAGAGATGAATTGCTTCAGATCAAGTTACCAGTCCCCTGAGCCATCAAAATCCTAGAAAAATAGCTTTATAATGGAAGCTGTAACTAAGGTTTAACTATAGGGTCAACAGCACTACTGTGAAAGATGGGTGCAGAGTTAATACTGGATTTATGTAGGAGTATACAAGATATGGCACTTAAGTCACACAACCAAGTTGAGGACATATGCAAATCAAACTACATGCATCAGTTTATGTATGGGGTGGGCAAACTTTTTGGCCCAAGGTCCACATCTGGGAATAGAAATTGTATGGTAGGCTATGAATGCTCACAAAATTGGGGTTGGGCTGCCGGAGGGGGTGAGGGCTCTATGTGGGGGTGTGGGCTCTGGTGGGGCTGGGGATGAGTTTGGGGTGCAGGAGGGTGCTCTGGGCTGGAATCGAGTAGTTTGGAGAGCGGGAGGGGGATCAGGGCTGGGGTAGGGGGTTGGGGCATGGGGAGAGGCTCAGGGGCGCAGGCTCCGAGCGGCGCTTACCTCAAGCGGCTCCCGGAAGCAGTGGCATGTCCCTTCTCTGGCTCCTACGCGGAGGCATGGCCAGATGCGGCCCGCGGGCTGTAGTTTGCCCACCCCTGAGTTATGTGGTGGTAGGAGAGAACTACTTAATTTCAGTGTGAGGATTAGGGCAACAAGTTGTGCTGGATCATTAAGTTGGGGAAAGCAAAGTTATAGGATTTAGCAAATCTGACTGTCATGAAAGTGCCCAAATTGTAGGTCCACAATGAATATATTTCTACATAATGTAATTCTATAATAAGAGATGGAAATTAGAGTGGTGATGTAGCTGTGTTGGTCCCAGGATATTCGAGAGAGAGAAGGTAGGTGAGGTAATATCGTGGTCCAATAAAATGAGATGGTACTATCTCATCCACTGTGTATTTCTTATTATAAACAGACAGGGATTAACTGCTTCAGCATGTGTCCATGCAGGAAGTATTCTGTATATACTTGAGCTTACTATGAATCTATGATTTTTTTTTTATACACCTGTGCACTTTTCAGTGAGATAATTAACTATTTCAGGGACTTGGACATAGTTTGGGCTATCCATTCTAAATGCTTTCTTATAGTAAATATTAGCTATCAACATTTCATAACATAGTAAATGAAATTCTTCTGGGTGCAGCATCAGTTAGGAAGGAATCTCCCCGCATAGTTTTACATAAATGGAAAAATACTTCCCACCTGCTGCTTTTTCCCTGAGGTTGGAATTTCTCCTTTTCCCTGCTTGTCACTTTGAGTTTGGATGGAGATGTGGGTATCCTAGTATTCTCCAGGCAGACAGAAGCTGTGTAGCTCTTCAAGGACAAATCCTCTTAGCAGATGTGAATTCAATTGGTTCACAGTGAGGATTGAAATGGATCATCCATTGAACTGATGAAATAATTTCTTCCCTAGATTTCAAATGCATGAATGTATAAGCTACAAAAATATGGCTTAAAACTGGATTTCTGAATAACTTTTCATTAAAAAAAAATCTGCTTTAAGTCTAAACATTCAGAATTAATTGTTTATAGGTTTTTTTGAAGGGTTAAAAAAATTCTATTTCTTCAGAAATTGATTCCTTTAAATTAAAGAAAATCTTATAGTAATGCAAAATGGATATTCAGTATTGTTCGTTAAATCTAGTCTCAGTGGGATGGGTTTATTGATCATACAAATCGCATTTTCCAGGATGACCTGAAGGCTAAGCAAGCCCCATACAGACAGTGGGCATTTATCTGTTTTTATGAGGGAAACCTAATGTTTACTTTACTTGACAAAACTGAAAAGGTGATTCGTTCAGTTGATCATAATTTAATTTTGGAGTGATACAGCTGCAAACAGAAATTTTAGCTGTGGGAGCTTAAAAAAATAAGATTGTCTAGGACACTGTTTCAATGACTTTAAAGCTCTGACAATCAGATTTAATACTTGGGGAAACATCATGCCTGAAAGTAGGTATAAACAGAAGTTCAGTTATCTGTTTTAGTTTCCTTGGGCAGCGGTACATCACATACTGTACCAGTGGTATCTGCTAATGTGGTGTCACTGATAAAAGGAGAACCCAGGGGAGAGATCTCTAGTAGAGGTTTAATAAAGATCTCTCCTGGGTTCTCCTTTTATTTTGTAAGCCATCACTTCATTAGTAGTTAAATTTCTGCAAACCTTTTTAAAAATATAAATTGTTTACTTTAGTCACACACACAAATGTAATCTTATCCTTTCTATCAAAATTACATTATGATCAATTGATATTCTTTATAGTTAATCTAGTAAAAGCACAAGAAAGAAATTGGTGAGAACTACTTAAAACATGCCAGCGATATGTAGCATTTTAATATTAGTGTTATCTAAGTTAGTGGTGATATTTTTGATGGTTTCAGTTGTCTTAATGCTTACTAAATATTATATGGTTTCTGAGAGAGACGTTTTCCCCAAGACTAAAAGATGCAAGGACCCACATACAGAAAACCTTATCTTTGTTTTTTTTATTGTTCTCTGGATGCAGAATGAAGCAAGTAGCTGTAGACCAAACTACTTTGTTTTTGTAGCTTCCAGTGAAACAAACGTATAGAAAATTTATACCAAAGCATGGTCTCATTTAGTAAAGCATTTGCTTATGGATGTGTTTTACCCTAGAATACTTTTTTTTTGGGGGGTGGGAGGGGGTGAAGGGGTTGTTGGGAGGGGGAGAAGAATAGAATTTGTCAGAATTTTTGTTGTACTGTTGTCAAAACCACCCAGACTTTTTAAGGAGTTGTACAAATGTTGGTCTGTAACTGGCACCCCTTGTCTTAAGCGAGTGTATTCCCAAGGTTACCAGTACCGTTTTGCTGGCATTTTAAAGAATGTGGTTTTATTTATTTATTTATTCATTCATTCATTTATTTAAGGCAACTGTTTGCTGGTAACTTGGATGGTTGCATGGAACAAGATTTCTTGAACATAAATTTCACTTCAAAATGAAACCAGGTTATTGGAGTTCACGTTTAAAATGCAAGGAAGTACCTTTTAAACCCTTTTAGCAATTCAGGGACTTCCTGTGCTGATCCTGAGGCTGAGCACGGTAGCTTCCATTGCATTCCTGAAGTGTAAGAGCAAGTCCTTGGGATTTATGGATGCTCAATCCCTCTGTCTTACTCCCTCCATGTAAGGGTTCGGATAATAACTTGGCCTAGTGAAATCTTTCTCTCAACATTCTCTCACCTCAACCCACTCTCTTTAAAATAGCTAAGAAACAACTGTTATGTATTCAAGGGGGAAAAAATTAGAGAATTGTGCAAGATGTAGTGTTCAGTTACTGGAAATTCAACTTGGGTTCCCTTCATCTCTACAAATTCGGTTAAACTATACAGTATAAAGCAGTTTGATCTTTATAGCTGTTATTAAAGATTCTTCTAGTCCAGGGGTTCTCAAACTTCATTGTACAGCGACCCCCTTCTGACAACAAAAATTACTACAAGACCCTTGGAGAGTGGATTAAAGCCTGAGCCCCGCCACCCCTGGTGGGGTGGGGGTGGGAGGCCAAGGCCAAAGCCCAAGCCCCACCGCCCTGGCTGGGGAGGCCAAAGCCCAAGGGCTTCAGCACCAGGCAGGGGGCCTGTAACCTGAGCTCCGACACCCAGGGCTGAAGCCCTCCGGCTTCTACTTCGGTCCTAAAACTTGGACTTGGGCCCCAGCAAGTCTGACAGCCCTGATGACCCCATTAAAACAGGGTCACAACCCACTTTGGGGTCGTAACCCATAGTCTGAGCACTGCTGTTCTAATCAATTAACTACATAGAATGACTAAAGTGCTAATTATATAATGGTCACCATTTTTCAAAAAGTCAACACTTACAACATAGTCGTCTTTTAGATATTGCAATGATTTCCCTTTTGTATCTCCTAAACAGTTGTTTTGTAGGTGTTGTGTTTTTAATGGTGACTATTGTATATTTATTAAACTTTGATCATTACAAATAATTTTGAAGAACGTAGTTATAATTTACTTAGTTCTCACTACTTTTCACCATCCAAATTTTATTTGTTTTGTAAACTGCATCAATATGTAGCTTTGTTTGTCCTTAGAATGAGGCATTATGTACAGCAAAAGTTAATAGTTAAACCAAACCACCTGTTTAAAATTGGCTACCCATTACAGTTCATTCATTCCTCTCACCCAGAGGCTTGCATTTATTTTAAGTCTTTTTTGCTCTAAGAGATTACATCAGGGCTTATGTCTTCAACTGCACATGACCATCTGAACACAATAAAAATAGAAAATGCATAATTCATACTGTAGTTAACATGCATTCACAGCATATAGTATATTGTAATGGTGGCTTTGGAGTATGCTGTGAACTGGTATTCAGAACCATAGACAAAATGGAATGCATGCTATTGTTAACCCACATTCATAGCATACACAATGATAGCCCGTAAGTCCTTCCCTATTGCAAATGCTTTGATGGTATATTGAGGATAATACACAACACTTGATAGGCCTGTTGGATACACATTGATGTTTCCTAGATTTGAAGGAGTCAGTACTGGATCCAATGCCTATTTCATGGACATGAGACCTACCCCTTAGTAGTGTGTTCAATAAAGTGAACATAAAACTTGATTATAGCAAAGGCAAATTGTTAAATAACAAAAAGACAACACTGAAAATGTTTGTTTTTTAAATGGATTCATCTGTATAATTGATTTAAGTTCTACAGAAAGTGAAGATGAATTGGAACTCGGATGTAAAGTAGTTGCATATTGGGTTTGGGGATGGATTTTTGTTTGTTACTTTTAATAGTGGAATTTCTGGGAAGAGAGTTACTGTAGCCCTTTAAATGGGTGTATTTTGCCTCTTCCCCATCTCACATCTGGGTAGCTACTTTGGCCAGACATTCAACTGCCTGAATGGGGGTTCCAAAGAGGATGGAGTTGGCTGTTCTCAGTGGTGACAGATGACAGAACCCGGAGCTCATGCTTTATTCATCTAGGGTGAAATGAAAATGTTTCAGAAGGGATTGATTTTTAAGTTCTATTTAATCAAAGTCACATATGCCTATGGAATCCTTTCTCCTCAAGTGCAAATATATATTATTTTAGTTTCTTGTCCTGTACAGCGGTTCTTAAATGTAGGGTACTTTTTTTTTCTGGGGCGGGGGATGACGACATGCACTTCTGCTCCTTAGGTGAAAGTGGCATGAAGACAGTATTGTCATATTGGTTGGTGTTTTACTTGGCGAGAGCCTGCACACAATTCACTAGTGGAAACAGTCAGGAACAAACTGACTCAAGGAAAATTGAGAGAATGGAGCATACCAAACAGCTGGAGATATAGGTACTCTAACAATAAAAAATTATTTCCTGCAGACCTGTACTGAATGGACATTGCTTTATATGTGTGATTGTATCAGCAAGCAAGGAAGTAGCAAGAATCACCCAGAGGTACAGCCCCCCCTTCTCATGCAGAAACACACTTCATCTTATTACCCTGAGCTAAATGTCCTGAGGATATTAGCCATTCAATAGATAGGCTTATTAGAAGAATGGCAGCTCAACTCGGGAGAAATCTGCGGTTGCCATGGCCAACAGGGCACACAAATTGAGCAGCACAAGGCAAATAATGTATCTGAAAAATATTTCTCTACTGGGATCCAAACAAAATCTTTCCTTTTCATTCTGCCTGTGGGATGGGAATACTCTACTATGGGAAGTGAGCCATATTCTCTGCTCAGTTACATCCAGGCAAATCTCAGTGACTTCAGTGGAGTTGCATTGTTGATACAAGGAGAGAATTCAGCCCCGTATATGTTCTAGGAGAAAGTATTTTCATGTTCTAATCTAGTACATGGTTTTTGTAGAACAAGAATATGTCATCTTAAAATATTTAACATGATTCAGGTGACTGGTACACTAGTCTGTAAGAAATTAATGGATAAAATACCATTATCATGGCAAAGCTCCAAGTTTTAATCAATGATTAGGAAACAGTCTCTCACTTTAAATTGAGTAAATGTCTTTTTTATTTATTTTTTTAAAGTTACTGTAGGTTGGACTGAGGAGCCCTTACAGGTGTAGGGGAGCAGTTATTCGTGAAAGTAGTCCCATAGGCTTGCTTCAGTGGCACTATTCCAGAGAATGAGTGCTTACAATAGTGCATAAAGGCAGCACAGTTAACCCCTGTGTTAACATTAGTGTTTTGGACCCTCAAATTAAAGTGTTTCCCTGTATTAAGGAAAGAGGACTTGCTAGATGGTGTCCCGCTTAATAAGATGCCATTTAAGAGTGAGTAAATATATTTTAGGGAGTATTGACTAACTTACATACTGGTTTAATTAATTCACTGCAGTAAAATGTGTATTCCCTTTAATAATAAAATATATATCAGCTAGCAAGCTTGTCTGTTCCTATTAAAAAACAGCATCTTGAAAATCTCTATTCTGCCTGAAAAATTCTTCCCTACTATTGCTGCAAGTAACACCTAAGATGATCATTTGACAAGTATTTCTCTCTTTTTTTTTTTCATTGTTTGCTTTGGGCACTTAACTATGTTTTCTACATAATCAGTTTCATTGTTTGACTATAGACCTTTCTGATTTGTTTGGATCTATAATGTAGCAAGAAAGGGAAGAACACCACCATAAAAACAGGAACATGCTTGTAAAACCACAGAAAGTGGCAGGGGGCCTAAGAAACAGATGGAATAGTCAATTTTTTTTTTAAGCTGACTACGTTTCAAGTTGAATAGTGTCCCTTTAGCATATGTCAGAAAGCCTACCAAGCTTAATTGTGTGGGGGTTTTTGTTTTGTTTCACTTTCACCCTTTGAGGTTTAAAAAGTGGTGACCTAATTATCCTGACATGGAATTCTGTTACAAAAACACTAAATGCACATAGAGCAGAAAAAATGTCCTTCCTTTGTCTAAACTTCGTGTTCACGTCACAGATGTGAAGTGATTAAGGAAATTAGAATGTAGGCAATGAATCACTAGGGTTTAATTATTGTAACTTGGGGAAATACTCTACTTGTGTGGATAATTCACTATTACAAATGTACAAGAAACATTTGATCTCTTGTGTTGACAAACGTTTGGAAATATGTGTGGTATCTACATTTATATTTTTTCCTTAATTACTTCAGTTTAGAGTAATAAGGGCTTTCTTTTTACTGATTATTTAAAAAAACCATTTAAAACTTGAAATAGAAGAACTTGGCAGTAGTGGATATGTTGTGCAGTAAATGGGTGAAGAGATGTACATCCTTGCAGTAGTCTTTAAACTTAAATAATCAAATAAAATCCTACTGAAAATTTCTGTTCTTTATTGCATGTTTCGTAATGTAGTTTCCTTTCTATTTCAATAATTTCCTGGCTGGATATTTTATAATTCAAGTTAGTCAGTTTCTTTGACTCTTACCACCCTTTTGATTTGTAGTAATCACTAACTGTAATTTTGGTACTTGCAAATTTGTCCATATCTATTACGTGTGTGACACTTCTCGTCATGAATAAATACGAGTCAGTTTTTATTGTTTAAGTCCTAGAGCTTTGTCAGCTTGCCAATGAGAAAAAGGACCAATATAGTTAAGGTCACAGATATGGTCTGGCATTTGAATTACTTGCACTTACTGAGCTAGTGTGATGTATATGTCTTTGACAGAAGCTAACACACACTCCTAAAATAAGCTCTTGAACTTGTAACAGCAAGGAATACAGCAAAAATCAAAGTAGGCCCCAATCCTGCAGTGTACAAAGCATGGGCAGACAGCTGTGCCCAGGCAGGACTTCGTTGAGGTCAGTGTGGCCCTAGGCACAGCAGTCTGCCTGGGCACTGTCAGTTGCGGGGTCAGGGCCTTAATGATTAGGCAAACTGAGAAAATAGTTCCTTTATGAGAGGTTGCACCACCTAACCTTTTGAAATAACTTTAAATCAGTTTGAAAAATTCTGCTATTGCAATGGAGAATAAATCACAAAGATAACCCCCTCCTTGCACTCCTCCTGAATTGTTTCCTATTCAGTGTATAAAGTGACATTGTGATGCTCTTGGATGGCTCAAGAGCTTTCTTAATGGCAGGTTAAAACAATTTGGACTCTCTTCCATAACCAAGAGTGACTACATGCAGGGGCTGTACCTGTATGAGTTGGTGAGCACTGTCCAGTTTCATGTGTTCATATTACAAAAACATTTGGTGTCCTTGTAGGCAGAAATATTTGATGTATTAATCATAGCAAGAGCGTTTTCTACTCCTCAGAGGTAGGAGCAGAGGTCCCTTTAGATCCCATTTGAGCCAGAATAGTACAAGGGAATTTGCACTGTACCACCTCATTTTAGGGTTGTTGACCTGATACCTTTCTTGAGCCCCAAATTAATCTAAATGAATGAAGAAAATACAGCACCACTGTAGAGAGTCCTCAGCTCAGTGAGTTTTGAGCTCAGTGAATACCATTTTTTATTTCTTCCCTGTACTAGGACAATTTGAGCAGGACAGCTGCTGCCAGTTGACTAGATTTTACCTGTCTGCTATTTGACTGGAGAATAAACTATTTTGCTCTGCTCTGTACTGCAGGAACATTTAATGGCATTTTAACTGATAACAGAATGCACTGTAGGCAGTAGAAATAGATGACTCATACTGTAAAACAGAAGAATCCTTTTACTTTGTTTTTTGTGGCTCTAATTGAATGTAGTTCCATCTATTTGTGACAAAGGGCAGCTGATTTGTGGGGTAGTTTCCTAGATGTAGCCTTTCTATGTGAAAATCTATTTTCATGCTTTTTGTTGGGGGGAACGAGGAAATGAATGGTGATGGCGGGGAATAGATTTCAAGCATGATATATAAAGAACGGTGGAGTATATTTTAGTGGCCTCTCAGTGAAGAAGGGCAACACTTCAAAATCCAAATATCGTCTTACTTTTTTTTAATGGCCTGTGCATTTGTGGATTTATGGACCTGTTAAATCTTTCTTTCATTGGCGTGAATTTCAAAAGATTTAAGATGTTCATAAAGTGTCACCGACAGGGCTGTCCTTTAAAAAAGTCAGCTTTACTCGCTGTTACTACACATTTGTATCTGAGATGTGTTAATTAATCTTATTCAGAGCATTTCTGCGGTACCCATTGCTATAGTATCTGAGCACCCTGAGAGCAGAGTTACAGCAGGTCTCATCTCCATTTAGAATACTGCATTAAAAAGAGTGTACACTAGAACCTCAGTGTTACGAACTAACTAGTCAACCACACACCTAATTTGGAACCGGAAGTACACAATCAGGCAGCAGCAGAGACAAATATTTAAAAAAAGGCAAGTATGGTACAGGACTGTGTTAAATGTAAACTACTTAAAAAAAAAAAAAAAGGAATCGGCACTTTTCTTCTGCATAGTAAAGTTTCAAAGCTGTATTAAGTCAATATTCAGAGGTAAACTTTTGAAATAACCTTAAGATTTTGTTCAGAGTTATGAACATTTCAGAGTTATTAACAACCTCCATTTCCAAGGTGTTCGTAACTCTGAGGTTCTACAGTATATACTACCGACCACCTGACCAGGATGGTGCAGTTTGTGAAATGCTCAGGGAGGTTAGGTAGGCTACAAAAGCAGAAAGCTCAATAATAATGGGTGACTTCAGCTATTGTTATATTGACTGGGTAAATGTCACCTCAGAGTGTGATGTAGAGACAAAATTTCTAGATTCCATAAATTGCTGCTTTTTGGAGCAGCTAGTCCTAGCACCTACACTGGGAAAGACCATTCTTAATTTTGTCCTAAGTAGACCAGAGCTGAACCACTTGGTACTAGAGACCATGACGTAATTAAACTTAAAATCCTTGTGGGGGGATAATACCAAAAAAACTCCACCAGAGTAATATTTAACTTTGAAAAGGGGAACTACACAAGAATGAGGACACTTGTTAGACAGATTAAAAGGAGGGTTAAATGCCTGCAAGGGTTAAATGCCTGCAAAGCAGCATGGGGTCTATTTAACAACACTATAATAGAGGCTCAGCGTAAATGTATACTCCAAATCAGAAAAGACAATCAGGAGGACCAAAAGAATGCCAGCATGGCTAAACAGCTGAATAATGGAGGCTGTTAGAGGCAGAAAAGCATCCTTTAACATTTGGAAGTCAAATCCTAATGAGGATAAGAAGGTGCACAAATTCAGGCAGGTTAAGGGTAAAAGTATAATTGAAGAGCAACTAGCTGAAGATACAAAAACTAACAGCAAAAATGATTTTAAGTACATCAAAAGCAGGAAGCCTGCTAAACAAAGACGGGGGCCACTAGACAATCAAGGTGCTAAAGGAGCGCTCAAGGAAGACAAGGCCATTGCGGAGAAGCCAAATGGATTCTTTGCATCGGTCTTCGTTGCAGAAGATGTGAGGGAGATTGCTACACCTCAGCTGTTCTTCTTAGGTGGCAAACCTGAGGAACTGTCTCAGATTGAGTTGTCAATAGAGAAGGTTTTAGAAGAAGTTGATAAATTAAAAAGTAGGTCACCAGGACCAGACGGTATTCACCTGGGAGGTCTGAAGGAACTCAAAGATGAAATTGCAGAATTACTAAAAGTGATAGGTAAATTATCATTGAAATCAGCCTCTGTACCAGATGATTGACGGATAGATAATGTAACACCGATTTTAAGAAAAAGGTTCCAGAGGTGATCCTGGCAATTACAGGCCATTAAGCCTAACTTCAGTAGCAGGCAAATTGGTTGAAATTATACTAAGAACAGAATTATCAGATATATTTGAACACAATATGTTGGGAAGAGTCCACGTGGCTTTTTTAAAGGGAAATCATGCCTCATCAATCTGTTAGAATTCTTTGAGAGGGTTCACAAACCTGTGGACAAAAGTGATCCAGTGGATATAGTGTACTTGGGCTTTCAGAAAGGCTTTGACAGGGTCCCTCACCAAAGGCTCTTAAGCCAAGTAAGCAGACATGGGATAAGAGGGAAGGTCCTGTCGTGGTTCAGTAACTGGTTAAAAGATAGGAAACAAAGGGTAGGGATAAATGGTCAGTTTTCACAATAGAGAGGTACATTAGAATGGCCATACTGGGTCAGACCAAAGGTCCATCTAGCGCAGTATCCCGTCTTCCAACAGGGGCCAATGCCAGGTGCCCCAGAGGGAATGAACAGAACAGGTAATCATCAAATGATCCAATAAATATATGGTACCTCATCAGGGTCCCCCAAGGATCTGTCCTGGGACCAGCATGTGTGTTCCTGGGAAGCTGGGGAACACAGTACTGTTACACTTAAATGAATTCTGTGTTCCACTTACAACTGCTTTATTTTCACTTTCTGTGATACTTTATAATCTATCTTAGTTCAATTTAGGTGCTGTAAGTAAGAAGAGCACATGGGTTAAAAAGAGTTAATGTATACACACCGTGACTGCAATTTAATTCCCTCATATATTTACTCAAGTAAAGATTAATTTTTAAATTAAAATTAAGTGTAGAGAATCTGGTATGTTTTGAACATCATAAACCTTTAAAAATTAAAACCTGGGCCTTGACCTCCAAAGACTAATGTGCATGCTTAACTTTAAAGTGAATAGTCCCATGCATCCAACGAAGTGGGCATTCACCCACGAAAGCTTATGCTCCAATACATCTGTTAGTCTTAAAGGTGCCACAGGACTCTGTTGCATTTTACCGATCCAGACTAACACGGCTACCCCTCTGATACTTAGTTCCACTGGGACTCCTCATTTTG
This sequence comes from Chrysemys picta bellii, assembly GCF_011386835.1. Classification (NCBI taxonomy): domain Eukaryota; kingdom Metazoa; phylum Chordata; order Testudines; family Emydidae; genus Chrysemys; species Chrysemys picta. Next base: position 249,836,067 of record NC_088792.1, read on the forward strand.
CAAAGATGTGCTTAACTTACACACGATCAACCCTACTATCCTCTGTATTCTACCTAAAACTGTGCACAGTGTTTTTTATGATAACATTATCCAATACCTAAATAAAAATTCATATGATGAGTAACGAGCTGAGAATGTGAAGACATGCCCATCAGACTTATATTTTTAACAGTTCTTTAGAATCAGGAGGTTTTTACCCATCTAACAAGAAGTCATCACAGATGGCACAAGTGGTGGAAAAAAAATTGTTGCCAATACACTTCAAAGTCCTCGTTCCAGTGAGAGAAATGGGGTCAATTTCAGGCTGCGGCCTGTTTCAGGCTCGGGAAGACCATGATTTACATTGTTAGTGTTTTTGAGACTTTGCAGCTGCAAGTGCTAGAAATGTCACTTTTTTTTAAGAGTTCAGTCTTAAATTCTAGAGTACAGTACAGTTCCATGGCTAAGGGTTGATTCTGTGGCCACTTAAGGTCTTGGTTATTGGCCCTTTTGTTCAGCACTAACTTGGGTCAGAAAGCAGTTTATCTTATTCCCTGTACTTGAAGCCATCTATCACCCCCATCTTATCTACCTGTAATAACTCTGCTATTCTGAACATACCATGGGCTTTCACTGTCAGTGTTAAAACTAATAAATTGGGGAATGAGATTACAATGCTACTTCATCTCCAGTTTCAATCAGCATGCTGTACAAAGTGTGTTCCCATTGAAATAATTAAGGAGCAGTAAGACTTAGGAAAAGAATGATGTTAGCAGAGAAGGAATCCTTCTGACTTCCAATGAAAAGATGGTGACCCACTGTAATGCTTCTGAAGATGGCAATAATATGCCTAAAAGGAGGTGAAGCTTGGGATCTGGCATGTCTGTAGTGATAACTGAAGAACAAAGATGAGACTGGTGTTCGCTCTAGTAGGTTGGAGATGAATTACTGACTGGCTTTAGAGAGGAAAAATTAGTGCGTAACTAGAACATTTTTAAACTTTCTGCTGTGTTGCAAGGAAGGGGACAGGACTTTTAGCATATATAGCAGAATATTTACGTGGAGTACGTCAAAGAAAACCTAAACCTAGCATGACGTCTTTGACATAAGGATGGCAATTTAAATGTGACCATTGGGAACTATTCAGACCATTTTAGGAGAAACTTTCAGGTAATGTACGTGTTAATCATTGTTGCATGTAGCTGTGGATATTGAGGTAGGAGTTCCCATCATGGATTTGTATTTTCATGGGCACTTGTTTTTAGCGCCCACTGAATTGAATTGGGTAGCTCAGACCTCAGAGCTATTGTTTCAGGCTTTCTGCAAACTCAAGCCAACGTTGCTGCACTGGTTTACATTCTGAACATGGCAAAGATTTCTTGATAACTATAACAGTTAGGCTCGATTTAAACAAAATTAGAAAGCAAGCAAACAAAACAGACAAAAAAGAGTTGAGGTGCTGGAGACCAAGTGAGAAGCTTGCCAGTGTCTCTTGGCTGGTCATTCTGTGCCGACTGCCAATCTCTCTCACCATTTTGGGAAGCACTGACTTAATCCTTTGCTCAGAAAAAGTGCTGATAGCGGAGTACCACTAATAAATAGTTAATAACTTATCATTAACAGTTTTACTGCTCTGATTTATTCTGTTTGTCTGCACATCAAAAAGTGGTGTAAGGTTTTTCTCTTGGATGCATGAGCAATTAAGATTATCCAGTTTATAGCAGTTGTCTTAGGCACAGCCATATGGCTAGTGTATTGAGTATAACCTTTTCTGTGATCACAAGGCATGGAATAAACACATCTAAGTTGTCGAATATTATCTCAGGCTGTGCCTGCCCTGTAATTCTCCTCCTCCTCCGCCCCTCCCCCACCTTGTGTGGTGCTGCAGGCATTCCTTGCCTCAGTTTCCTTCTCTCAGGGCCCCTTAAGAACTCCACACAGTCAAAAAGGGTGTAAGACAAAATTCCCCTGCTGGGGTTTTAATTTATTGAATAGAAATAAATGTGAACTAAAGTTTCTCCCCTGGGGCTCAAGAGTTGCACAGCGCTCTTCCCTGGGGCCTGTGGAATCTGTGAGCTTCTCTGTGAGCACCTCCCTAACTGTGCCCTATGGCCTTTTATCAGTCCCAAGGTGCTCATTATTCAATTAAATGCCTAGATTGGCTGCTTCTCCTTAAATTAGTTCATCACTGGTAGCCTGGACCAGACTCACCTTAACAGGGCCAACAACCATGTGACAGGTACCTTAAGAGATGTTTCGCTGGGAAGCAGTTCATCTACCTAGATTCAGTAAACTGATGGGTGCGAATTTTCTACACTGCAGTTCTTATTCAGATTGAGACACATCACGATCAGTGGTGAGATGAAATGGTCAAGGAGAGTTGTAAATTTCTCTCGATACGTTAATGATAAAATTCATAAGGCAAGTAATGGTCTAGACATGTGGCTTTGAGCAGTAGTTCTCACCCAGGGGGTACATGTACCCCTGGGGGTACACAGAGGTCTTCCAAGGGGTACATCAACTAATCTAGATCAGTGTTTCTCAACCTGGGTGTCAAGGGATGGATTTAGGGGGGTTGCAACTGCAGGGCTAGTGTTGTGGCAAGCAGGGCATTTGCCTGGGGCTCCATGCCACATAGGACCTTGCTAAGCTAAGTTACATACCTCAGTCCTGGGTGGTGGGGCATGGGCTTCAGACTCCTGAAAGGGGTACAGTAGTCTGGAAAGGTTGAGAACCACGGGCTTAGAGCACTAAAAGTGACACTAACTGGATATGTCCCCCTCATATATAGTGAAATTGCACATTCATGTTTAAAACATAAGCACAAAGTTTATTTGATCTGTATAGGAGGGCTGTTAGAACATTTTAAAGAAAACATTTCAAGAAAACATTTTTATGAATCTTGCTTTTTTTTTTCCGCCCAGCAGTTCTCCGTACAAACTGTAGCAGGATATGAATTAATATATTAGTGAATAACAGAAATTCCTGGATTTACTGTTATTTTGTTACTGAGTTACACAGTGCTTAATACTGTGGTCATAACTGGGGCAATGGTACCCTAAGATAGACCTGTGTCTGTATGTCTATTTCAGGGGTCGGCAATGTTCGGCACGCGGCTCGCCAGCGTAAGCACCATAGCGGGCCGGGCCAGTTTATTTACCTGCTGACACGGCAGGTTCGGCTGATCGCAGCCCCCATTGGCCGCGGTTCACCGTCCCGGGCCAATGGGGGCGGCGGGAAGTGGCGCAGGCCGAGGGATGTGCTGGCCGCGGCTTCCCGCCGCCCCCATTGGCCCGGGATGGCGAACCGCGGCCAAGTGGGTGCCGCGATCAGCCGAACCTGCCGCGTCAGCAGGTAAATAAACTGGCCCAGCCCGCTATGGTGCTTACGCTGGCGAGCCGCGTGCCGAACATTGCCGACCCCTGGTCTATTTGGTTGCCTTGAATACAGCAGCTCCATTTACAGTCTGAGTTCTGGGGAGGGGCTTGGAGCTAATGGCCTCTCCTGGCTCAATCCTAATGGTCTTTCTTGTTCCCTTTTCACCAACCTCTGTGTTCCACCCCAGAAATGGAGGACTGACAAAGATTTGTAGATACACACTCTTAGTTTGTACCTTAAGCCAGTATAAGTTATGTCTCATTCCAAAGGATCCGCAAAAGAACTTTGGACTGTTCTCTCTCTGCTTTAAGGTCTGGCAGATTAATGTGATTAAAAATAGGTCTGACTGCTAAGAGTTTGAACCCCCTAGGTGGCTGACTTTCCATGTAATAAGGTTTTCACCATAATTTAGCCTCTCAGCAGTATTAGCTGTGAAAGACCTTCGTTCTGCAGTTGCAGGATTTTTTTTCCTGCAGTTGCTCAGTCTGGTGCCACTCCTCAAAATTTTATGATAGCAGAAGTAACTTTGCTAATTCTAAGATCAGAAAGAACTATTGGGCCATCTAGTCAATCTCCTTGGCAAAAGAGGATTGCTCCCTATTATATATTTTCTAGTGTATTTTTTTCCCCTTCCCCATCCAGCCCAATTTCAAAGATCTTAAAGCGGTGAGATATCTATCTGCCACTTCCCTTTGAAAGACAGTTCCACAGATGTCACCATTAGCAATTGGCTAGCATTTGCTTTAGTAAAAGGTCAGCGAGTGCTTCGGATCAAAGTTATATAGCCCATTTTGGGCCCATTCTGGAAGGGTTCCCAGTACCTTACATGGTTCCTACTGAGCACACCTGATCTTGAAGGTCTAGACCTCTTCTGAAAGTGCCTTCCCTGGTAAGGAAAGAGAGTGGTGATGTCTTGGAGTTGAAAGAAATGGAGGAGGCTTGATGGTCTGCAAAAAGATTTTCTTCTGTTAGCTGTGTTCTATCGGACTAAAATGTCAACAGCGGCATTGTTCCAGCCTGAACAAGGAGGTCGTGCTTTGAGTCTTGAAAATCTAATTTCCAGGTGGATATTAGTACAGTTTCTACACTAAGTATGTAGGTGTGTGTGATAAATATATTTTACAGCTTTTCTGGAAAAGCAGGTTAAGATATGTAAAGGGACTTCAATTGACGTTTCAGCCTATGGACTGCCTGTTTTAAGAAATGTAAAAGCAGTTCAAATAATACTTTCTCTGAACCATGTGTAAAAGACACATTTTTTCCATCGAAAATGCAAAGTCTTCACCTGCAGGCAACTACACCCTACTTTAGAAAGGATTCCCACAAAAGGCTTTGCAGGGGCTTGCTTGCCTTACCATTGAGAGCACATAAAATAGTTATGAAAATATGTGCGATTAGGGAAATTGCAATAACTTTCAATAGTAGTAATTGACACACATTATTAACTATATTTCTGTAACTTAGTAAGGACAGCCTACCTTCTCCACCCTTTACATATATTTCTTTAATGTGTTTTTAACTTTTCTCAGTGATTTTCACTTGTGTGAAATATTGAATGAAAATTCCTCCTGTTTCTTGAAGCGTCTTGTCTTTGTTAGGGTATAATGTTTCTTCAATTCATTAAGCTTATAAGAGTTTCTTGGTACTGAATGAAAAGAATTGTAGGTATTTCAGGAATCTATGAATAGCTATTTCATAATAAAGAGCTAATAAGGGGAGAGCATTTTTCTTGGTAATCTGAGTTTCAAGAGATGTGAATACTAAGAGCTCAGTGTTATGTGCTCTTTGCTAAAACTTGATACTCTTAACTTTACAAACTATAAAGCTGTGATGTGAAAAGGTAAAAATACAGTCTTTGACAAAAAGATTTAAGGTGAATGTTGAGGTTTTAAAAAAAAGTTGAAAGGGATAGTGTTACCAGAAATAAATGGAGACATTGAAATACCCTCCCCCCCAGCAATTTGATAACCAATTTCATTTTAGTTATTTAAACAAATCTTTTGCAAAATCCATAATACGCTATAAAGTCATAGAAATATCTAGTGAGTAGCATAAATTCGTTCTGATTTTTTAAAAAAGCAGCTAGAGATGATTATTCTTTCGAAAACCAAAAATGTTCTCTTAAACTCATGTTTGTTCCACATAATGAATCCTTGCTGTAGCTAAGAGTTCAGTAACTCTAATGACTTCCTTTTAGGAAGTGATATTGCTAATAGGAAGTAGTTCAGATAGGTTGGGTTATATCAACGTCTGTCATCTTCTGAACAGCTTGTGCATTTGGCAGGAATTGCTGCATACCCTAGTAATTAGGTGCTCTAATAGTTTATCTCTTTAAAGGAACCACAAATGATAAGGAAAAGGAACCATGATTCTACTTTTTTATTACAGCACTTCATTATATTGTCTTTAAATCAGGAGGGTTTACTTGTTTAATTTTTAAACAAAGATTCTCTTGAGCTGGGTGTTCAGTTTTACTTTAAACCTCGTAATAAGCTAATTGTTAGACATTCCTGATTGGGTTGTTTAACGAACATGGATTTTCACTGTACAGTGGTTAATAGTTTTCTAAAGCTTATTCCTTTTTATAATTTTTGTCTTCTGTTAAAATTCAGTATGCCGTAACAATATAAAGCATCCCACTATTTTCCAATTCCACAATTAACATTGATCATATTAGGAAAAAGTTGTGTTTTGTGGCATCAGGAAAACACATTTTGCCTAACCCTGTAACCTTACTGGAATATGTTAAAAAGCCTAAAACTTGTTGAGACTTTATTCTCCCCCTTTCTCTCCCAAACACTGATCAATAAAAGATTTTTCACAACCCAAACTGGCTGATAACAAGGGAGAAGTTTACACACATACTTTGTAAGTGATTTATAGTTCAGATGTCCACAAAGAGGGCTATATTACAAGTATACCTAGGAAAATAATCTTCAGTTAAATGCTTCCACAAATACAGTACTCATGCCTACATCAGCAACAGATTTAGGCAACAAAATGTTAGTTTGCTTTGTTACCTTTCTGAAAATGCATCAGAAAACTTTTTTTTTTAAGCTCAGTTTCAAACACTTTTTAAAAGATGCCAGCCAAATAAAGGAAAGCTATTTAAAAATAACATTTCCCTGCTTGCTAATAGCAGTATTCATTGGAATTTACTTGGTAGTAAAGATCCTATAGTTAAAGGAGCTGACCCTACAAGGTGCTGGGTGCCTCTTGTGAGGTGCAGAGCACCTTCTGCTTCCACTCAAGAGTGTTGAGTAATGGGTATGCTCGCTAAGAAGCATCTCAGATACTGGAAACCTTGCAGGATGGGGCCAAAAGGTATATAACTTGGATGTGAAGCACATTGGGATGTACACTCTCATTTACCTTTTACTAAAGCAAGTGTCTTGGGTAAGTGCTGTGAATCCTCCTTAAAGAGACACTACTCCTTGAAACAGTAGTATGCTAACAAACTCTCGCTGTGTGAGTTCATGCCTATATGTTAAGGCAGGGGTGGGCAAACTATGGCCCCCGGGCCACATCTGGTCCGCCAGCCGATTTAATTCTGGCCCTCGAGCTCCTGCTGGGGAGCGGAGTCTGGAGCTTGCCCTGCTCCTGCACTGCAGCCAGGGAACGGGGTTGGGGGCCGCTCAGCATGCCGCAGCTACCAGAAGCAGCGCCATGTCCCCCTCCGACTCCTATGTTTAGGGGCAGCCAGGGGGCTCCGTGCGCTGCCCTGTCTGTAGGCGCTGCCCCCGTAGCGCCCATTGGCTGGGAACTGCGGCCAATGGGAGGTGCAGGGGCAGCGCCTGCAGACAGGGCAGCGTGCAGAACCACCTGGCCATGCCTCCAGGTAGGAGTCAGAGCGGGGACATGCTGCTGCTTCTGGGAGCTGCTTGAGGTAAGCACCACCCAAAGCCTGCACCCCAAACCCCTCCTGTGCCCCAACCCCCTGCCCCAGCCCTGATTTCCCTTCTCATCTTCCGCCCCTCATTCCCTTCCCGGAGCACCCTCCTGCACCTGAAACCCTTCATCCCCAGCCCCACCCCAGAGCCTGCACCTCCAGCCAGAACCCTCACCCCTTCCCGAACCCCATCCCCAATTTCGTGAGCATTCATGGCCCACCATACAATTTCCATACCCAAATGTGGCCACCCCACCATCCCAGGGCTGAACCCCAAAGCCTGAGCCTCACCGCACCTGGGAAAGTGGGGAACTCACTGGGTGCCTGCTCCTCCAGCATTGTGCCCCAGACGTCTCCAGAGGGGGGCAGGGTCCAACCCCTGCTGGCGGCCACAGCAACCAACACTAAGGCAGGGCATCCAGGAGCAACAAGGAGGGGGAAGGAGCAGTACTTGGGGGTGGTGGGGGGTCCTCTCCTCGCAGGAAGCTGTGGCCACAAGAAAAGTCCCTGGTGGCAGCATTTCAGAAATGCTGACTAGACCACCTAGAGATTGATGAATCAGCTACAGTCTTGGCTAGGAGCCATGTGGCTTTTAGCTCTTGTAATGGATGCTCATACACTAAGCTTCAGAGGTCCTAGGTTCAATCCTACCCATTGAAGAGCCAGGTCTGTCGGCATTACAAATAACAAGCTTCATTAGCTTTACTTAGTTAAAGATATTGTGAGTCTTACACATTACTGATATAAAAATGAACTGCATCTGTCTTAACTTAATCAACATCTGAAGACTACATAGGAATTAATATTCTGGGGACCCATTTTTCTATTTCATTTATGAAATGGATAAAAGGCTACTTATTTTAAAATCTTTTTTGCCCTAATCCACTTTATAATCATTACAATACAGCAACATGTCTGTTTTTAATAGAAATAAATGTAAAATGTAGTAGTTCAGTCATGCAGTGATTCTTATACTGCTTATGCAAATTTACAGATTGTCATGGTGTAGTTGGTTAGTAGGTGATGGTTTATGTTTAAGAAAAATGTTTGTTAGGTGTTTCCAAGAACTGGGAAGGAAGGAACTGGTTTTAATGCAGCCATGGTCTGAAATGTCTGGCCTGCAGCATGAGAACAAAAGCCTTGTTATGAATTTTGAGTGCTTTGGAATATGCTTCTACCTTAAAATATCATGCTAGGATTTGTTTTGTGATTTACTAGCTGAGATCATCAGCACCTTGTTTAGAAGAATGAAACCTATCCCATCTCCACTATCAAAGCATAACATAATCTGACCAGTAGTTAAAAACCATTGCTCAGCACACCCAACCTCTCCAGGAACCACCTTATATTAAACTTTCCATTCCTGAGCCAAGTGTCTTCAGAAGTTCACCAAGAATTTCTTCTGACCTCCATTTATATATTGCCAGTATCCTGGATGATCTGCATCCTGTGCATGCCTGATACCCAGGCTGAATTTTATTTTTAATTCTCTGTACTTGGGTATGAAATTCCGCAGACTTGGAAGAGTATAGTTGGTTCACAACCGTCACTGAGAGCACTTTACCCCAGTACTTAGCTCTCTTCACTGGTTCCCTGTTTAATATGGGGATCAAATTCAAGATTTCAGTCCTATGATTCTGTGATTCAAAGTCTTCCATGGAATTGGCTCATTGTTATCTGAGAGACCATCTCATCTTGTGTGACCATGACCTCTTATAACTGCTGCAAAAGTTAAGGTTGCAAAGTGTAGCACCCAGATATCACGAAATGGCATTTTTAAACCTTGACTGTCCTCTTTTGTGTATGTTTCTTATGCTTTAGGGTTTTATTATACAGTCATATACTGGTGGGTTTTTTTTTTAAACACAAAATATCAGTCATTCATTTTCTATAAACTTAGATGCACGCAAAATATAGTTTAATCAAACAATAGAGGATTGTTTTTTTATTTCTATTATAGTGGCACCTATGGGTCCCAACCCATATGAAGGTTGTATTGCACTGTGCACTATTATTGGGTAGTATAATCTACTCTAGTTTAGATATTTCTAGTGCCACCTGTTTGTAGAGGTGTAGAAATGAAAATGATTCCTGTTAATTTGCACAGCACATAAGATCTCATTCCAAAATACTTATAATCTAAATATACAGTGTTGTAACTGTGGTGGTCCCAGGATATTGGAGAGAGAAGTGGGTGAGGTAATATCTTTTATTGGACCAACTTCTGTTGGTGAGAAGGCAAGCTTTCAAGCTACCCACAACTCTTCTTGAGCATTGGCAAGGGGTCTCCGGACAAGTGCTTCCTGTCAAGTGCTTTTATGTATATATATTTTTTAATTGATTTTTAATTTCATACTGACAATGTCCCTTTTAATTGTTCATAAACACATGGCTGTTTAAATTATTTAATCAAGTACTGAACATGCAGGATAAACTTCAAAATTGGTCGTCATAACATGAGCATTGGAAAAAGAAGTTATATGATTATGCTTTGCATGATATATGTGAGGTGCACAAATCATTTTAGGCTTTACTGGTGTAGAAGTTTTATTTGGCTACATGCATTTTCTCTGTTCTTAAGAAGGGGGGGAAGTTTTGATATAAAGCCTTCGGGGGATTGTCGTTAGTATTTTCTTTAGCACCTTGGACAGTATTCTTGAGGACCTATTGAGTGACCCCACATAATCTACTCAAAAACTTGCCCTGCCACTCCTGAGTTACTCAACATTAGAGCAAAGGTTGACACAATATTCTTAATTCATGTGTTTACGAATGTTCTTTAAAAAGTCACCATAATGTGTGTGTGTGTTTGTTTTTTTCTTTCTTTTTTATATGATGGCATATAAGCTTTGACTTGGAATTTACTCATTTGCAGGAATTTTTCATATTTGTCTGAGGTCTGGTAGGCAGGGTGTCTTTTAACTAACTAGTGTCTGGTCCAGTTGTCAGAAGACCCTTTTGCTCTCTACCCTCCCCCCATATTCTCTAACTCCATAGATACTTTCCTCAGGGTCTAACGACCAACACTTAAAGCAATGCAATTCTGCCTGTGTGTACGCTGTACATAGTGGAGCCCTCTTTACAGCAACACTTTGAAGCTGACAAGGCTGTGTATGCTCATTGTCCTATAGCTGCTGGTGTTGCATAGGTAGTTCTGTGGTGCATGAGCACAGCTGGGATCATGCTGCTTGTAATGGTAAAGGGCTTTCTAAGTGATTGGAAAAGATGAGGGGAACTTAGCCTAGTGGGATTCTTGCAGGCCAATGCCAATTACAAAATTGTAATTGTTTTATTCATTTTCCATTCATGGAGTAGGATAAAAGAAACACAGCTAATGACAAGTGAGGATATCCTATACCCATTCTATCGGGTTAATGAAAAGGCCACTTTTGCTGAGGCCACCTCTTCCTTTTTCATGAAAGTGTGCATACTAACACAACTTAAATAGTAAAAATGTTCAGTACTCTCAGTTGCTTCTGGAAGCTATGATAGGGGTATTCTACCACCAAACAGCCTCCTTAAAGGAAATTATTTATTTGGAACAAAAGTATTAAAGGGAAAACAGATCTTAACAATAAACCAGTCTATACCTTCACCTGCCTTTCCCTAAGGGTTACCATTCTCTTGATCGGGAAAGGCCCAACTTCTTCAATCTCCCTCCATGGAGTATCTCTTTCAGCCTGTCTCCCGGGCTGATTCTGACAGCTGGGTGCCCACCTGACCTCCCCTCCTGAGAAGGGCTTTTTAACTGATTAGCGTTCTTCATTTCCAGCAGTGGCAGAATAGCTGTGCCACGTCAGCCCGGGAGTATTCCATTGCCCTGCAAATTGCTTCCTAACTGTTTGCTGGGAAGTTGCTTTCCTGCTTGTTTTTCCGTACAGCCCTGTAGTGAGCTAGAACAAGACATTCATACAGGAATGTCTCTGACCCAATATACAATAAGCTGCCCTCATCACCAGGTCACATACAGTGTATTCTGCATTTAGATCATCACACAGCATCTCCATGTCTTTTGTGTACTCAAATTAAACTCAGAAGAGAGAGAAAGGAATACCAGACTGGAGCTCTCTTGCGTTGAGAAGTCCATTATGGTCTGTAGGTGGAAGAGCAGGCATCAAATTACCAGAAGCTTCAAGCATTTCTAACTGGGCAAACATACCTTACTCTTAAGGGCTGGCATTCAGTCAACCCCTCTGTTCTCCTGTAATTGAAATGTATGTAATTCTTTATGCTATTCTGTCATAGGGCATGCCTCCCCTGTAGTGCCCCTGCTGAGTCAGTGTGGCACTGTGCATGTTCCCTGTCTCCGTTTCCCTTCTCTGTATCTTCGACTTATGGCAGGAGTCCCTAGCCCTCCTCTTGGAACTGGGCTGCAGTTTGTCTCCTTCAGCTGGCCCCAGTTAGTCCTCAGGCTCAGGGCTTGGGGTTTGACAGCCTGCCCCTGCTTGTGTCTGCTCCCTGCTAGCTCAGGGCCCCCCAGGAGCCTTCTTACCATTTTCATTGTCTGGAGGCATCTGCCCCGCTATGAGGGAGAAGACTACATTTATGCTGCTCCCTTTCTCTCAACTCATCCCCAGTTGGTTGGGAGAGAGGGGAGTCTTGCACTGCTTTCTCTGCAAGGCTCCTGGCACCATACCAGGGTTTCCTCCCTGCTTATTCCCCGGACCACTTCCTCTCTCCCAGGTCTTTGTGTCTATAATTGGATCTTTCAGCTCTGAAAGAGCCATGCCAGGTGGCAAGGTAGACTGACCATTCGATAGTACTGTTCTTAGTGGGGAAACAGCCCTGTCACACCCTACCAAAGTTTTACATATTTATTGCCCATCAGGGATTTTGTAAGTAGTAACACAAGTAGTTAGGACCTATAAAATGATGATAATCAGCACATTCAGTTGTAGCAGATTCCTGTAACACAACTTGGTTTGATTCTTCTGACCACCAGCAAACTCTCAATTTCTCATTTCACGTCTGGGAGATTTCTGATGTAAACTATGTTCCATATGTTGCAGTTGTTTAACTCACATTTAGAGCTTATTACCTTTATTGACTCTCTATGAAATTTCCATGGAAAAGAGAATTTTTTTTCATGCCGATTTTGCATGATTGACTGGTTTGTGGTTCATTGCATAATAGAAATGGGATGTTGAATTTTAATCCTTTGATTATACTTCAAGCGCTTTACATATTAGAATGCTAAATTTGTTTATACAGTCCTCAGGGATTACATAACATAACATTCTTTCCTATTTGGTATAAACCTAAATAGTCTTGCATCTTGTGGATTTTAATGTAGATTAAATTGCAGTATGGGCTTTATAATGCAGCTACTTCCTCCATGCATTCTTTATTTACTTTTAAAACAGTGCATGAGAATTTTATTTCCTCTAGGCGGCCACGTCTTGACCTTCCTAATGATTTGTTTGGGGCATTCTTTTGTGTGCTCAGAGTAGTATTCTTAGTCATTCATTGAATAGCTATACTGGATATAGCAATTGGAGGGTACGTTATACTTGCTCAGAACATTACCACGTAGTAACTTTCATAGCAACCACCAAAGAGTATGTAAGTAGCAAAGTGGTAGGTAAAAAGTGTTTTTAGGTGTAGGAAACTTTTTTTCCAGACAGTGCTTTACCACTAATTGTTAACAGATTGAATTGGACATCTCTGTGTGAGTACTTGCAGTGCAGTCATCACAGTGGTATCTGAGTGCTTGCACACTACATAGCTGAATTAGTTGCAATGGTCATATGTGCTCACACAACCACAAGTGTTACCACCTTCTGGTTTTGAAGGTAATAGTTAGGAATTATACCATAACTACATCTTTTCATACTTAAAAAGCTGCCAGAGAAATGAGTGCCACTTTCCAAGTTCAGTGATGATCCAACTATAGTCTGGTTACATCTAATATGTCATTACAGACAAACAGGGGTCATTTACTGTGTACCCATCAATTACAAAAATACAGGGCTGTATTCTGAAGCTTTTTTTCTTTATTTTTAAAGTACAGCTTATGTCAGCACTAGGATGCTGAGATTTCTTTTTTGTGGTCACAGTAATTGCTCCGTTTCAGATGTCAAGCGTAGTTGGTATCTGAAGTGTACATATGCCACAATATTTCAACCCTCATATGAGACCTGACGGAATTTGTCTTTACAGTTTTCACTCAACATCTTAATCTGTATTTGTGTACTTGATTCTTTTGCTTAAAATTTGACTGACTATTCAATATATTAACCATTGGTTCATATGTAGTAAAGGGCTGGGAGTGTGTGTGTGTGATGTTTGCCATTCCCTACAGTTAGAGGGCTCTAGTCTTCTGTAGACCTAATGAGGCTCAGCAAAGACTATACAGTATTTTATTTGGATTGATAGTGGGAGTTTGTAAAAGCTCAGACTGTGCCTGGGGTGTCAGGTTCAGAATGGCAGGTAAAAAATATAAAGTGGTTACACGAATGTGTGGTTATGTTGCAAGGAAATTGTGCCATTTTGGGGGCAGCTATAGTGTGTTATCGGTCTCCCTGATAAATGGTCCCCATGCTGATCAAACAATAGAGTGACCACCCCATTCATTTACAGGCCTTCCTCATACATCAGGCAGAAGTTATTCATTGCAATTTTAAAGTTAATTGATTTTTAAGTTTAATTTATATTTAAAATTATAAATCAAGTGAGGTTTCTAAATATTAAAAGCAACAAAAATCCTTAAGCAGACCCTGATATTCAGAGCAGTCTCAAGGATAATGAATGAGAATGGGTCAGGTGAAGAGCATAGTAACAGTACTGCTAGGGTTTTGTTTCTATTACCTAATTTCCCCCTCTTTCCCCACAGGGTTTAATTTTAACCAGTACTGTGTAATTGAAATGGAAGTTACTGATACTCAGCAGTAGATTGTATGTTTATTCAGTAATGCCTTGAGATGTCTTAAAATACATTCTTAGATCTGTTTTCCACTTCTGCTGAAAGGAGGGAGTACATCATATGAACTGTAAGCAGCCCTAGGAGCATAGAAACTGGATTTCACTTAAGTCTTTTGGCTGGGTTTTTATGTGTTGCACATTAGCACTAAGGACCGGCTACATTGAAGTGAATGGTGGCTTTGCCACTGATTTTTTTCAGTAGGGCTCTAGGTTATGGGGACTCTTGCATATGTTGCTCATAAAATCCATTATCAGATTGTAAGTGCCTAGCCACCACCATATTATAACTTCAGATACCTAGTAGACAGTTTTTAGTATTAATCTGCTCTGGAACCCATCCCATGTATAGAAGGGGAGGATGATTTATGCAGTGTTATAATTTAGCTGGCAGAAGTTTAGCTGAGTCTGACCTCTCATAATATGGTGCCATGGCTCCTTTGGAAGCAAGCCATCCTGAGCGCTGGCATAATTCCAATGTGAGTCCCGTGACTTGACTAGAACATTGACATCCGCTTCTTAGCGTTAACCCATTTAAAGAAAACTGGCTCTGTATTGCTCGGCCCAGTGACGTGGAAGTCAACAGAGTAAGTAGCTATTCAGGAGTAAACTGTGTAAAAATTATTTTATACTGCAAATACATTTTTGTTGAAATGTTAGCGTGTCACAAGGATAAGTGTGTCAAAATAAAAGAGAAATAATAAGTAAGCCCTTAAATCTAGAAGATGACAGTTGTAGTGACTCTGGGATTACAACTTTGAGTAAGAAGTCTGGAGAAGCTTCTAAATGCCATGCATTTCATGGTATTGTTTCAAGTCTAAAAACTACCATTGTATAGACAGCACAAGATCACAACATAATTCCCAAATTTTCATTTATCTTCTAAATGATCACTTTTTCAAAGCAGGGCATAATGGTGCACCATAAAAATGTGTACCTGTATCAGGTCTCATAAACCCAGGTGTATGCATTTGAGTAATTTTGCACACAACGGGTACTTACATGAGCTATTGCCTGCATAAATGAGGGGTTTTGTGGTACATCTACTACTGCATCCTGCTTGGAAAACATGACCCCAAGAGTTGATATGTGTCAGCCTTAGTGTAAATGAGAAAATTGCATCTGTTTTGACTTTCCTCTAAGTAATGCTAAGAGTCTTCAGAAAAAGAGAAATATATGTCGTTGAAACTTCACCAGGTGTTGGCAGGGAAGCAATAGGAAGTTCAGCACTAGGACTGAATATTTCCTGGTTATAAATCAGCAATTGCAGATATTTTATTTTAAGTATTAAACACTTTTCTACTAGACTGATGGAAAGGCAGCTTTTATGGTTTCGATCATTTGGCTCCCACACCACTGTTGCATAGTGGCACAAATTATATCCCCTTTCAGCAAGATGACGGTCTCCAGCAACCTGGTCTAGTAGTCACAGTGGATTAGTGTGGGAATGAGTCAGGAGACTTGAGTTCTACTCCTAGCTCTGTCACTGATCCATTTTATGAAGTTGGGCAAGTCATTTCCCTCTGTAGGCCAAGTTCAGAGGTGATATGCAAAGTGGTGCTAGTTATGGATCAGTAAGGGAGTCTACATTGATTTACTTCAACACTGCAGGGCTAGAAAAAGGTGTAAGTTTTAAACAAGGGGATAGCCTACTTTTAATTTGTACTTTTATAAACTGTTTTTTGTTGCTTTTCTTGCTATATTGCTCAGTTTTGGCACCTCTGCATATAAATTACATGCACTTAGACTCAAATTCCCAGCAAGCTGAGTCTAACACAAAGGGAGGGGTGGAGGGATAGCTCAGTGGTTTGAGTATTGGCCTGCTAAACCCAGGGTTGTGAGTTTAATCCTTGAGGGGGCCACTCTAGGGTTCTGGGGCAAAATCAGTACTTGGTCCTGCTAGTGAAGGCAGGGGGCTGGACTTGACTTGACCTTTCAGGGTCCCTTCCAGTTCTATGAGATAGGAACTGGAAGAAGATATAAGTTAAGCCAGTTTAGTCATGTGGACTCTCATTTGAATTTGGCTCTTAGTTTCCCTGTCATTTAAATAGGAATACTGCTGCTTACTTTTCTACTTCAAATTAATCACTTGTAAAGTCTCATATATTATTAGTAGTAAAAACTTTAAAATGCAGTTTAGTCTTGGTAGCAAATGTCTCTTCCTCTGTGAAGTCTCAGAATGGCAGGGAGCAATATGAATGGAGTTTACTTTTGAACTGGAGGGAGAAATCCCATTGCCCATCACTTTTAGATCTGGGCTTTTGGACATGTTTCTGGCTCGGGGAGGATTATATTTCTTCCCAAGAGCAAATACTGACAAGGCCCATATAATCTCTATCCTCTTGCTGCCACACAAACTGTAAAGCAACACAAAGATCCATAAGTAGAAAACCGCTTTGAAGGAATATCGTGGCACTTGTGTAATTGTGAAACAGACAGCATTTTGTAGCTGGGTGCAAGGTGAAATTTATTTCATCATTACTTCAACCGACTTACATGTGTAATAGGAGGCAAAAATTAAATATTTCTGTTCTCTATGTCTATGCTCAGATGCAGTATGCAAAATAGGATCTGTTTAATTTTTTAAGTGGGATATCTTCTTTGAGTGATTGCACATGTCCATTCCACTTCAGATGTATGTGCGACCAGTGTAACAGCATCTGCACACACCTGAAGTGGAATGGATATGTGCTGCACATCTTGAACAACAGTTATGGAACAGGTTAGTAACCGATTTTCCCCCCTCCCCCCCCACCCCCACTGCAGAGCCATTGGAAACTGAGTGAGTTAGGACAAGTTAACCTCCAATTTGTAGGTGCTCAATAGCAAGTAGAGTTGGTTGGAAAACTTTCTATGACAAATGTGACTGATTTTGAATGGTTTTTTTTGTTTTGTTTTTTGTTTTTTGTTTTATTTTTTGTTTTTTGTTTATTTAACCAGCTTTAGCGGATGAGTAACGTGTATAGAGAATTGTTCATGCTTGTTTTAAAGTCAGTCAGTTAGTGGCTTGCCCATAATACCGTGGTTAGCACCCCATTGCCATTCTATTCCATTTTTAGATCTAGACTCTGCTGGCCTATTGTGCATTACATTGTGCCACTCTCTCAGCAGTTGCTCTGAGAGTGACAGGTGGCTTCTGCTGCATTAGACTCCATAGGAGATTCAATATACTGTACCTAACCTTTTCCCTACTGCTGCACAGTATTTTGGAAGTTGAAATGACTCATGCTGGATTCCAAGCTAGGAAGAGTGTTAGACTTAAGAATGTTGCTTTCACTTTTAAAGATATAAATAATCTAATGAAGAAAAATTATTTGGGTAAAAGTTTAAAGAGCAAGTTCTTACCTTGAATATTTATAGTAGATTCTGAACAATTGACAAATTAAAGTTATGTACTGCAGCTTGGTTGCATTATTCTTGGATTCAAATAAATTGTTAGCGTAATTTTTCCTGATAATTCTTTTTTTCTCAAACTAATTTTAAAAGAATGAAATAGAAGCTGGTTAAGGGTTTTAGTTACATAACCTGCTATATTTGAGCCATAACCAGTAATCTGTGCTTTGAGACCATCACACGTTTCCCCAGGGGATTGTAGTGTGAGCATATGTGTGCATACACATAATTAATGGAGGAGAAAAGAAAATCACTGCTGGGATTAGAATCAGGATCTTTATCTTTCTAAAGGGATGTGCTCTGCCATTAAGTTAAATGGATAACTTCAGAAGTATTAACTTGGACTTCAGTTTGTGGAGACGTTTTTTTGGTAAACTAAATGCTATTATTTATCACCATTAAAGCCTGATGAGATGAATATTTACAGTATAAGTCCGATATAATAGACTTTATTTTTTTGAAGAATAAAGTGCTCTGATAACTTCACAGTATGTGTCATTCACTTAAAAAAAAAGTTAGTCTTATTATATTGAAGCAGAAAAAAAACCTCAGTGTGACTTTATGAAAAGACCCCAACTACGCAAGTGATTTTTATTTTCAGCATAGAGTGCTTCATTTTCTCAGTCCTCTTCTTGTAGGATTTGTTCTGCTTCATTCATTAATTTTCTTTTAAAGCAGAGTATGGAAATGTTTCTTCAGTTTTGCAAGGAAGTTGGTGGTAGTGAATTGTTATGGGCATCTGTCAAAGATGTTGGATGAGTGAGTGTCTCTTGAAACATGGTAGCCAATTGTAGAGTATTGCAGATATCTTTTTTTTAAAAAATCCGATAATATAAAAAGCATTCTATCTATACGGCTTGTAGCGTCCTAACCTGCTGTGACAAGTTTAATACTCAAACATAACCAACTGATCTAACTTGTTGAGGAGCTCTTAGCAAAAATCTAATTTTGTTCATTTTATCATGAGGTTGGTCTGTCTTAACTTCTGGAAAAAAAATTGTGCTATGCTCTTCTAGGTGGGGCTCTAGTCCTGACCAGCTCAAAGTATTTACTCTGTTAGACGTACCATGGTGCAATGGCACAATGTTAGAACCTACATAGAAGGTTAGCTTTATATATATATATATATATGGTGTATATATGTGGAATATGTGTATTTATTAATATATTTCACTTACACACTTGGAATTTTAGGTTTAAGTGTTCCACTCACATTAATGCTGTCTTGCTCCCATTTGATGTTTAAGAGCAAAATAATTTCAGTTTCTTAAATATACATATGCATGTGCATAGCAGTGTGTGTGTGTGTGTGTGTGTGTGTGTGTGTGTGTGTGTGTTTAAAAAAAAAAAGTCTGTTATGCAAGATATTCAATTAAACTGCATCAATCCAAGCTCTTGTACAGTGTCTGTTAGCAGATCCCTTAGGTTACCGCCTTGTGTTGTTTGGCTTAGAACTTTCCATGTAGTTTTATTTTTTGTTAAACTTTGTGTAGATTCTCAGCTGAACAGGTTTGTGTGTTTCTAATAACTTCTGTTTCTTCTTCGAGTGCTTGCTCATATCCATTCCACATTAGGTGTGTGTGCTCGCCACATGCACCGGTGCCAGAAGTTTTTCCCTCATTGGTATCCTTAGGGGACCGGCTCTGGCGCCCCCTGTAGCGGCGTGCACATGCCGCGGTATAAGGGGCGCCATCGGCTCCCCCCACTCTCAGTTCCTTCTTGCCGCCAGTGATGGTGCTGGAACGTCTGCTGCTTTGGCTAGCTTTTCGCTTAGTTCAATGTGTCTCACGAACGTTTTTTCCTGTAAAGTAGTTGTATATAGTTAGTAGTTACCCTTAATTTTAGTTCTAGTTAGTTGGTCCCAGACGGGACTCAGCCTAGGGCCGGGGCATGCTCATCAGTGACCCACATGTTAGTTGTTTAAGGTGTCTAGGCGAAGGACACGTAAGTGACAAGTGTTGCATCTGTAAATCATTCAAACATCGAACAAAAAAGGAGAAAGACATCCGTCTCAGGGCACTCCTGATGGAGTTAATGCTGACCCGGCACTGGAGCAGAGGTCTGACTCAGCCCCGCTGGCACTGTCTACGAGCCAGCACCAATCCCCCTCCCCAGCCCTGGCCAAGAAGCCCAAGAGGACCGTGAGGGGAAGATCTCCCACTTCCCATAAGGGAAAGGAGAGGGATGGAGGAGAGTCAAGACCCATGCTGGGGGGCTCAAGACCTCCGTCAGGGAGTCGGGCCCCAGCTCAAGTTGAGCGGTCTAGCCCCTCCTTTTCTATGCCTGGCACAACGGACAGTGATGAGGGCCTCTGTCAACTAGAAGTTCTGTTGATGCCCAAGACCCTGCAGGCAGCACAGAAGATCCTGATGCTACGGTATCCAGGTCCAGGGTAAACTCGCTTTGGGACCATTCCGCGTGTCCCCGCCTCAGCGGCACCATTTCCCATCACGGGGGACGTCTCGCCCGCATGGAGCCATCATGCCTTGAAAGTAGGGAGGCAGGTTCAGAGAAGCCCTCTTCAGGCTCTGGACCCTTGGCAGCAACAGCGGGATTCGAGGCAAGTCTCGCCGGTAGCTTGGCGCAGACCTGCGGAGGCATGTGCCTCCCGGCATGAGCATCAAGACCGACCCTTTGTATCTCCAATGCCTCAGCACTGATCACACGACTGATTGGTTGAACGGAGCCACTGGTTACCTGCCCGCCGGCACTTGTCGCCGAGACGCAAATCCCCACGGTTGGGGAGATCCTCCTGACGACCAGCTCCCGGTCCCGCTCTAGGTCCTGGCACCGGTCAAGCAGTGTGAGGCATAGATCACTGATCTACCAACACTGATTACCGAAGATCCCAGAGGGCCCGCGTGAGGGACTTGTCTCGATGGAACAGGTCGACATTGTGGCACAGATATGATCTGGGCAATCCTCGAAGAGGGCACGGCAGCAGTCAGAGCAGCCCTTCAGCAGTCGATGCAGGACCTCCCCTTCGATGGCTAGGCCCGTTTGCAGAGCAGGTGGACAGTAAGCTGCATGGATTTAAAGACTCCCGCATTACCCTGAAAACTCTAGGGCTGTATGTCCTGGGTCCAGCCTGGGTTCAAACCGCAGTCATCTCAGGGTCAAGGGAGCCAACCCGGAAGGAGCCACCCCATAAGAAGAATAGCAGCTACAAGTGTCCCCCGAGCCACCCACCTCCACCCTCTGCCCAATCAGGCTCGACCCGCAATAAGCAGGGGGGCAAGCGAGCGTTTTGAGGGTGCGCTTGAGGGTGACCTACTAGACTATAGCCCGGATCTGTTTTCCAACTGCCTTTCTTTTTTCCTCCCCGCATGGACCACTATATCTTCGGATCGCTGGGTCCGCAATACTGCGGCACAGGGTTACACCCTCCAGTTTCTTTCTATCCCCTTTGCCATCCCCCTTTCCCATCCGTCTTCAGGGACCCCTCTCACGAGAGTCTTCCCACACAGGAGGTAGAGGGTTGCTGCAGCTGGGTGCGGTGGAAAAGGTTCCTCGCAAATACAGGAACAAGGGGTTCTATTCCTGGTACTTTTTAATCCCGAAGGCCACGGGCAGTCGAGGGCCCAACCTGGACCTGTGAGACCTGAACAAATACCTAAAGAAGCTGAAGTTCCACATGATCTCCCTGGCCTCCATCATCCCCTCCCTGGATCTGGTAGGCCTCCCTCGACGTGAAGGATGCATATTTCCATATAGCGATCTTTTAAGGTCACAGAAGCTTCCAGTGTTTCACGGTGGGACCCGACTACGGTCCTCCAGTTCGGCCTTCTGACAACACCAACGGTGTTTATTCAGTGCATGTTGGTGGTAGCCGCTTACGTCAGATGTCGAGGTATCCAGATCTACCGGTACCTTGACGACTGGCTCGTCAAAGGCCGCTCCAGGTCCCAAGTTCAGTGACAGGCCACGGTGCTGCAGGCCATGTGCTGATCCCTGGGCGTGCTGGTAAACGACAAAAAGTTGACGTCCGTTCCAGTGCAGAGGATAGAGTTCATTGGAGTGGTGCTCAACTCCACCTGCGCCAGAGCGTTCCTACCGCAGGAAAGGTTCCAGATGACGGTGGACCTCATTGCGGGAGTTTCCGCATTTCCCCTGACCACGGCCAAGGTTTGGCTGTGCCTGCTGGGCCACATGGCAGCATGGACGTATGTCATCTGCCATGTCAGGCTTTGGATGCAGCCCTTACAGCAGTGGCTGGCGATGGTCTATTTCCAGTCCAGAGGTCACCTGGAAAAGGTTGTTACTATCCCACCGATGATACTTACCTCGCTACAATGGTAAACCAATCCCAGGGCGATCTGGAAAGAGTTCCATTCAACAGCTCTCATCACTCGATTGAGTTGATATCAGACACCTTGGCTAGGGAGCGCATCTCGGCAGTGTCCAGACCCAGGGCATGTGGTCCCCGGAGGAGATGATATTGCACATAAACATCAAGGAGCTCAGAGTGGTACGCTTGGCCTGTGGAGTCTTTCTACCAAACCTGGCAGGAAAGGTGGAGAGTGTGTTGATGGACAATATGGCCTCGATGTTCTAATCAGCAGGCAGGGGGGAGCACGCTTGTCGCCTTCTGCCAAGAGGCACTCCAACTGTGGGATTTCTGCATTGATCACATGATCCAACTGGAGGCCAGTCACCTCGCTGGCATCAGAAATACGCCGGCGGATTGCAGATCCTTTTCCTCTCACCATGAGTGGTCGCTCCATCCGAAGGTAGCCTGGACCCTCTTTCAGAGGTGGGGAACTCTCCAAGTGGACCTGTTCACCACCAGATAGAACAGGAAATGTCATCGCTTCTGTTCCCTACGAGGCCTGGGCAAAGACTCCCTCTCAGACACCTTCCTCCTGTCATAGTCGGAGCGTCTGATGTACGCGTTACTGCCCATCTCGCTCATCAGCAGAGCCCTGTCAAAGGTCAAGAGAAACAAGGCCCAAGTCATCATGGGTCGCCCCGGTGTGAGCGCGCCAACATTGGTTCGGCATGTTGATGAACCTGGCAGTGGCCGCTCCCTGGCACATTCCTGACCGACCAGATCCGCTCTCGCAGGATCCCGGGCATCTCCTACATCCCAATGGTATATGGTGTTCTACAAGGATAAAGTGATTTTAGCCAATTAATCAACAGCGTGTCATCGCTGGTAAATAGTATTAATGGTCAATGAGGGTCTGGCAGGAGAATCTTGCCTGCATGCTCGGGGTTCTACTGATCGCCATATTTGGGGTCGGGAAGGAATTTTCCTCCAGGGTAGATTGGCAGAGGCCCTGGAGGTTTTTCGCCTTCCTCCGCAGCATGGGGCGGGGGTCGCTAGCTGGAGGATTCTCTGTGACTTGAAGTCCTTAAATCACAGGATTTGGGGACTTCAACAGCTGAGTCAAGGGAAGGGGGGTGGGTCAGCTTTTGTGGCCTGCATCATGCGGGAGGTCAGACTAGATGATCATACTGGTCCCTTCTGACCTTAAAGTCTATGAGTCTATAAAGTTTAACTGTGACCCCATCCGGCCTTTCTGCTGAAGGTGGTGTCTTCCTTCCATGTTAACCAGGACATCTTCCTCCCGGTGTTTTGTCCCAAGCCGCACACCACTGGGGAGGAAAGAAGGCTGCACACCCTAGATGTCAGACATGCTCTGGCGTTTTACCTGGAGCATACCAAGCCCTTCCGAAGATTGACCCAGCTCTTTGTTGCAACAGTGGACAGGAAGAAGTGCCTTCTGGTGTCCTTGCAGAGAATTTCCAATTGGATCACCTCCTGCATCTGGACCTGTTATGGGCTGGCACAGATCCCGCTGCCGCCAATTGTGAGGGCCCACTCGACCAGAGCTCAGGTGTTCTCAGCGGCCTTCCTGGCCCACATTCCCATCCAGGACGTTTGCAGAGCTGCGACATGATCTTCAGTTCACACATTCACGGCTCACTACGCCACCACTCAGCAAGCCAGAGACAACGCTGGGTTTGGCAGAACTGTGTTGCAAACTACACGTTCGTGAACTCCTACCCACCTCCCTTGGCACTGCTTGGGAATCACCTAATATGGAATGGACATGAGCAAGCACTTGAAGAAGAAAAGAAATAGTACCTTTTCCATAATTGGTATTCTTCTAGATGTGTTGCTCATGTCTATTCCATGACACGCCCTCCTTTCCCGCTGTTGGAGTTTCCGGCAAGAAGGAACTGAGGGTGGGGGGAGCCGGCGGCGCCCCTTATGTGCACGCTCTCCAGGGGGTGCCAGAGCCGGTCCCCTATGGATACCACTGAGGGAAAATCTTCCAGCAACCGTGCATGTGGCAAGCACACACACCTAATATGGAATGGACACGAGCAACGCATCTCGAAGAACACCAGTTACAGGAAAGGTAACTGTCGTCTTCTGTTTGTGTTGGTCTATTGAATAGTTTAGATTCTTGATGCTTAGGCTGGTGAAACCGTGATTGCTCTATCCATTTCAACTAGTTACACTTTGAAAAATGTAAATGATCATATTATTTAAGCAATAGAGGCAGGACATAAAACAGCTTTCTAATGCCTTCAGTGTACAATTTGTTTTTCCCTCTGGAATGTTATGAGCGAAATTCCTAATTGATATTCATTTAAGGTTAGCGTTTTAATATGCATTGCAGTTGCTTTGGACAAAAGCAGTACAGTAAATAATCCTGTGTTTTGTTTGAAAGCTAACAAATGTAAATTACCTGCCAGATTTATGAAGCAGAGCTAGGGGAGAAAAAGAGGACATAGGATAATCAAAACACTCGGCGAGAGTGTGTGCGTGTGTGACTTTCTGTCTCTGTCTCTCAAACATGGCAAGAGTATTGCTATTTTGTTTTAACCATATGGATAGGCAACCCTGCAACTATTTATTTAGGACCTAGTTCTGCAACATTTATGTATGCTAAGGAGCACTTACGTTTATTCTTTTTATAAGTTTTATGGTCTATTTCTTTATAAAAAAAATGATCACAAAAAGGATCACTTAAGTGAGTAGTCTCAAATCTGTTTTGAAGAGCCCAATGTTGAAGCATGGTTCTTGAATTGTAATTGAAAAATTACTGCAAAAATGCTCTCTTGATTTTTCAGTGCCTTATTGTATCAAATTTGATAAGTTTGAGTAGGGAGATGGCTTCTACTCCTTTCTCACAGACTGAAAGTGCTGCAGATTTAACCTGGAAAACTGGAAGATAATGTATTATTTCTGAATTGTTGGTCATTACCAGTAGTAGTAATTCTGCAGGGACACTTCAGCCTTCTGTTACGTTTGTGTAACCCTATTCTGTTGGGAGTTCCACAGGTGGAACTGAAGGCATAATTTGATTTTGTAGTTAGAGCTTAGTTAACAAGTCTGATACAGAAGTCAGACTAGAATCCAAGTTAACGCTATTAACAGAGTAACAAGTAGTATAAACTTACTTTTGTCACCAAAATTGGGTGTGATTCTTACTCCACAGAGGCAACTTAATACCCTCTTTTTGGTACGAGGGTATCGTTTGAACATAACTATTTTTCTGAGTAAAAGTACAGTTTTAGTATTTGTTCTGAAAACAAAATATGTAGCTTTCTACAGGCTGCAAAACCAGGGGCCTAAGCTAATTGATTATCAGGCCTGGTCTACACTACAGAGCTAGATCCAGGTAAAGCAGCTTATGTTGACCTAACTCTGTCAGTGTCTATACTACAATGATGCTCCCACTGATGTAAGTTGCCCACTACATTGTCTTAACTCCACTTCCAGGAGAGGTATAGCGCTTAGGTCAATGTAATTAGGGAGATGCAGTGTCTTTGTAGACACTCTGTTACTTACATTACCTGTTGGCAGTCAGCCACCCTCTTCCCTGGTGCTGATAGCCAGAGTTGGGTGCCAGGACTACAGCTGGAGCCCTCCCCCATCACCAGCGCTGACAGCCCGAGCTGTCAGCTGGGTGCCGGGCTTACAGCTGGAGTCCTGCACCCTGGGGTTTACAGCTGGAACTCCCCCCGCCCCAGGTTCTGACAGCCCCAGCTATAAGCCCAGCACTGGACTCAATTTCACAAAAAGGAGCCTACCATCAGTGAAATTGACATTCTTGTCAGTTTCACAGCTGCTGTTATTTCACATTTGATCTCAAGCTCCACTGTCAGCAGGGGGTGGGGGGATTTTAAAACAAAACAAAGAATAATTGGTGTAAGTGTGAGATACAGTGCATTTTTTTTCTTACCATTCTGGTAGTGCAGGTACCAGATAATGCTTTGCTTCTCTTCAGTGTAAAGAATTGCCTAAAAGACACAAATGTGCAGTGTGATACAGAAAGGCAATATTCTGATTTAGTCATATAATTTCTGTCTAACTGAATGTTCTGGGTAATTTATTGTTTACACAGAACATTCAGCCACACAGAAGTTAAACAGGAAAGGTAGCTTTGATATTCAGCCATATTTCTAACTGCTGTTTTGCAATGATCTGTAGAGAAGAGAAGGATTGAAAACGGTCGGCAAAAAATGAAAGCTGACAGACCTCTTTCTTGTTGCCACTTAATAGTTACCTGTTTTGTGTTGTATTGTAAGCAGGGCTTGTGCAGTGATCCAGACAAAGCCTAACAAAGAGATTTCCTTGCTCACAGAAAGTTGCCTAAAATAACTTCCTGAGGATAAACAGGCTGCCCAGGTCAGTAATGCTGTGAAATCCTCAAAGTGTAACAGCTCCAGGAGGGTTGTAGACATCTAGGCTTTAAAAAGATTTAGTCCCTTGATCAGTTAGTGTTCATTGGCTGTGCAGAAACACCTTGTGTGAAGAATTTTCAGATAACTTGGATCTGGATATAATAAGATTCCAGGATAGTCACTCTGAAGCCTATTATGTGCAAGTGTGAAGTGATGGAACAGCTCCAAAAGCGTGATTGAGGGCTCTTTATGTGCAGAATATCCCTGCGTTGAATCATCACTGGATTTCGTGGGCTGTTACTATCCAATTTTTAAGTTCTTAGCTATTTTGACTTACAAAATCACACCTGTGTGATGTTCAGTTGCAGTAAAGCAAGTGTCTATGGTCTCTAGACCATTGTTATATTAGAAGTAACTCAGCCAATCACCATTATTCCTCTGTAGCTAATTTTCATGCAACAATATCATTAGTTGTGTGAGGAAGACTGCACAGATTGTAGATCACTTGGCCCATCTGCCACACCCATGTGCTCACCTGCACAAATCAACACAGATTTCCTTGCACAACCCGACCATACACACATCAACACAGCCACCCCAACAACAACACAACCAGCATACACAGTAACCAAACACACACAGCCCCTTACCACAGCACACACTCCCTCATTTGCCATCCGCACAAATTGACACAACTATCTCAGTACACCCCTTCCTACCCACAAATGAACGCAATCCAGCAACACAGTTAGCACACACAATAACACCAGACATCACTCTGAAGCCTATACTGTCTGTTGACTTAGCATGAAGTGATGGAAACGGCCACAAGCGTGGCTGAGAGATCTTTGTTTAGAATTTCACTGGGTTCAATTATCGCTGGTATTTCTGGTCTGTTACCTTTCAGTTTTTAAGTTCTCAGCCATTTTGACTTTATGAATTACACTCGTGCAACAGCATGGGCTTTTGTGTGCATGTGTATTCGCACTCTCACACAACACTAAAACAAAACAA
The DNA here is from genome assembly GCF_011386835.1 of Chrysemys picta bellii. Classification (NCBI taxonomy): domain Eukaryota; kingdom Metazoa; phylum Chordata; order Testudines; family Emydidae; genus Chrysemys; species Chrysemys picta. The sequence continues at coordinate 249,863,281 of NC_088792.1, forward strand.
AAAAACCAATAGAGGATAGGCTCTTTCAGGCTGAGTGAAACTAAGTTTGGGAGGTCTGCAGCGGCCCTAGATAAGCTAATAGCTATTTATCCCTCCTCATGTTTCCTGGGAAGATATCCTAATAGAAGAATGGGGATTTCCTGCCATACTTAAAGCTCAGTATTGGCCTGTTTTCACCAGTTACTACAGTGGATTGCTATGTCCCAGCTAGTGGCCTGTTGTCCCCAGCTATCACTTTGGGACTCTTCCTGGTTTGTGGTAATATTAATATTGGGTTTAAGGAAAATGGAAATTCACTCCTGGAAAATTCTGCTGATCAGGATTCTGAATAGAGAGCACAAGCTGGAATGCATAGTGATGGGGTTCCCGAAGTATCTGGGACTCATGGTAAATACATGCATATAGTGCAAGGGAAGTCAAACATAGGCCTAGGATTCATCTTCAGTTCAAGGACTGGTTACACCTCGCATTGGGCCTTTCAGTGTCTCATCTTCACAAAGGAGGTCTGCTATTGCAAAAACCAGTCTTCCATCCAGCACCAGACAGGTTCAAAATAAGATACTTGGATGAAGTGAAGAACAGGAGGACTTGTGGCACCTTAGAGACTAACAAATTTATTAGAGCATAAGCTTTCGTGGACTACAGCCCACTTCTTCGGATGCATATAGAATGGAACATATATTGAGGAGATATATATACACACATACAGAGAGCATAAACAGGTGGGAGTTGTCTTACCACCTCTGAGAGGCCAATTAATTAAGAGAAAAAAAACTTTTGAAGTGATACTCAAGCTAGCCGAGTACAGACAGACAGTTAGATAACAAGTGTGAGAATACTTACAAGGGGAGATAGATTCAATGTTTGTAATGGCTCAACCATTCCCAGTCCTTATTCAAACCGGAGTTGATTGTGTCTAGTTTGCATATCAATTCTAGCTCAGCAGTTTCTCGTTGGAGTCTGTTTTTGAAGTTTTTCTGTTGTAATATAGCCACCCGCAGGTCTGTTACTGAATGACCAGACAGGTTAAAGTGTTCTCCCACTGGTTTTTGAGTATTTTGATTCCTGATGTCAGATTTGTGTCCATTAATTCTTCTGCGTAGAGACTGTCCGGTTTGGCCAATGTACATGGCAGAGGGGCATTGCTGGCACATGATGGCATATATCACATTGGTAGATGTGCAGGTGAACGAGCCCCTGATGGTATGGCTGATGTGATTAGGTCCTATGATGATGTCACTGGAATAGATATGTGGACAGAGTTGACATCGGGGTTTGTTACAAGGATAGGTTCCTGGGTTAGTGGTTTTGTTCAGTGATGTGTGGTTGCTGGTGAGTATTTGCTTTAGGTTGGGGGGTTGTCTGTAAGCGAGGACAGGTCTGTCTCCCAAGATCTGTGAGAGTAAAGGATCATCTTTCAGGATAGGTTGTAGATCTCTGATGATGCGCTGGAGAGGTTTTAGTTGGGGGCTGAAGGTGACAGCTAGTGGTGTTCTGTTATTTTCTTTGTTGGGCCTGTCTTGTAGGAGGTGACTTCTGGGTACTCGTCTGGCTCTGTCAATCTGTTTTTTCACTTCAGCAGGTGGGTATTGTAGTTTTAAGAATGCTTGATAGAGATCTTGTAGGTGCTTGTCTCTATCCGAGGGATTGGAGCAAATGCGGTTATATCTTAGAGCTTGGCTGTAGACAATGGATCGTGTGGTGTGTCCCGTGTGGAATATTGGTGTAGAGGGCTTCTACGTCCATTGGCACCCTAACATCAGGCTTGTCTGGTTATGTAGACTCTCTCCTCAGACCCTACGCTACCAGCACTCCCAGCTATCTTCGAGACACCACTGACTTCCTGAGGAAACTACAATCCATCGGTGATCTTCCAGAAAACACCATCCTGGCCACTATGGACGTAGAAGCCCTCTACACCAATATTCCACACAAAGATGGACTACAAGCTATCAGGAACAGTATCCCTGATAATGTCACAGCTAACCTGGTGGCTGAACTTTGTGATTTTGTCCTCACCCACAACTATTTCACATTTGGGGACAATATATACCTTCAAGTCAGCGGCACTGCTATGGGTACCCGCATGGCCCCACAATATGCCAACATTTTTATGGCTGACTTAGAACAACGCTTCCTTAGCTCTCGTCCCCTAACGCCCCTACTCTACTTGCGCTACATTGATGACATCTTCATCATCTGGACCCATGGAAAAGAAGCCCTTGAGGAATTTCACCATGATTTCAATAATTTCCATCCCACCATCAACCTCAGCCTAGATCAATCCACACAAGCGGTCCATTTCCTGGACACTACTGTGCTAATAAGCGATGGTCACATAAATACCACCCTATACCGGAAACCTACTGACCGCTACACTTACCTACATGCCTCCAGCTTCCATCCAGGACACACCACACGATCCATTGTCTACAGCCAAGCTCTAAGATATAACCGCATTTGCTCCAATCCCTCGGATAGAGACAAGCACTTACAAGATCTCTATCAAGCATTCTTAAAACTACAATACCCACCTGCTGAAGTGAAAAAACAGATTGACAGAGCCAGACGAGTACCCAGAAGTCACCTCCTACAAGACAGGCCCAACAAAGAAAATAACAGAACACCACTAGCTGTCACCTTCAGCCCCCAACTAAAACCTCTCCAGCGCATCATCAGAGATCTACAACCTATCCTGAAAGATGATCCTTTACTCTCACAGATCTTGGGAGACAGACCTGTCCTCGCTTACAGACAACCCCCCAACCTAAAGCAAATACTCACCAGCAACCACACATCACTGAACAAAACCACTAACCCAGGAACCTATCCTTGTAACAAACCCCGATGTCAACTCTGTCCACATATCTATTCCAGTGACATCATCATAGGACCTAATCACATCAGCCATACCATCAGGGGCTCGTTCACCTGCACATCTACCAATGTGATATATGCCATCATGTGCCAGCAATGCCCCTCTGCCATGTACATTGGCCAAACCGGACAGTCTCTACGCAGAAGAATTAATGGACACAAATCTGACATCAGGAATCAAAATACTCAAAAACCAGTGGGAGAACACTTTAACCTGTCTGGTCATTCAGTAACAGACCTGCGGGTGGCTATATTACAACAGAAAAACTTCAAAAACAGACTCCAACGAGAAACTGCTGAGCTAGAATTGATATGCAAACTAGACACAATCAACTCCGGTTTGAATAAGGACTGGGAATGGTTGAGCCATTACAAACATTGAATCTATCTCCCCTTGTAAGTATTCTCACACTTGTTATCTAACTGTCTGTCTGTACTCGGCTAGCTTGAGTATCACTTCAAAAGTTTTTTTTCTCTTAATTAATTGGCCTCTCAGAGGTGGTAAGACAACTCCCACCTGTTTATGCTCTCTGTATGTGTGTATATATATCTCCTCAATATATGTTCCATTCTATATGCATCCGAAGAAGTGGGCTGTAGTCCACGAAAGCTTATGCTCTAATAAATTTGTTAGTCTCTAAGGTGCCACAAGTCCTCCTGTTCTTCTTTTTGTGGATACAGACTAACACGGCTGCTACTCTGAAACCTTGGATGAAGTGATTATCACTCTAATGGAGTAGAGAAAGAAGTCAACAAATAGAACTAATTCTACTGGCTGAAGCAAAGTCCAAGGTTCAACTAGCACATTAAACAAATGAAGCACAGCCTTGAATTCCTCCAGGTCGTGTAAGTTTGAGGTTGTACAAAACTTGCTTTTCTTGAACATGCCAAGAACATTATACTACGGCGACTTGACCTTTTTGCTTGGACAAATCTCAACATTGAATGCTTCCATAGGGCAACTATCCTGATTCCATCCCCATAAGGTTATAGAGCTCCACCTTGGAACCTCAACCCCCCCCCCCCATTCTTTCCTTCAGCATTCGAGCACATTCTGAGGGCGGGACTATGAAGGGGGCACAGCTGCTGCCTCAGTTCCTTCAAACTGCTGACCACAAATGGATATGAGCCGCCTTTGGATTCAAGAGTCTCATCAATTTAGTTAAGTGCCTGACTCTTTTAATAGTTAATTGTTAATAGAGTTAGTGTTGAGTTTTACAGTTAGTAAGTTAGCGATGGTGGATCTGAAGATCAAGAAACATGGATTTAAAAGACGGTGTCATGTCACAGTTTTCCCAGCATAAGATGCTGTGATGGACGCTGTGTGCTGGCGGTATTGTCCAGTGGTTAGGGCACTAGGGCTGCACTTTCCCCTCCTCTGTCTCTCTTGGACCCTGTCCTGCCCCATGGCGGTCTGCTTTTTCGTGGGTGTTGACTTGACCCTTCAGTCAGGTCACCAATTAGCTTTATCCCTTTCTGGGGTAACAGAATCTCAAGGAAGATATTGGCTCTTCTGCTCTCACATTGGGGCTATGGGGGGAGGAGGTACGAACTTTCATCTGTCTATTGACACCTGGGGGTCTCCAGTCCCAGTTGCGGAGTTTAAAAATTCTTTACCCTCCCCTCGCTTCCCCACAGGTGCAAGGGGTCTGGAAATGGGGTGGGGGAGGTTGAGTTCTTTTGTAATGGGCAGTTTGTAGGGGAGCCCAGGCCCTCCCACTCCACCAGGCAGCAACTGTCCAGAGGAAACACCGTCCAGCACCCAGGCACGCTTAAGGCCGCCTCCCTGGACTACTTCATATGACTCTCTCCCCTGCTAAAGTCTCCCAGTGCAACACAAAGTAGTAAAGAAAATGAGAGTAATTGAACCTTCAGCCCCTCTGGGCTCAGCAGGCAAGCTCTTCCTCCCTGGGGAGAGACTTCTGCAGCATCCTTCTCCAGGAGCTCTCAGGCTAGGTCTCTCTCTCCCTGTCCTATCAGCCCCTTTTTGAGCTGTCTCGCTCCATTTTAAGCTCCACCTCCAGCTGGAAAATGCTCTGCAGGTAGGGATGGGTGGTGTCACCTGGACCTAGAGTTGCTCTTTAACCCCTGCAATTCCAGTATGGGGTTTATACACCCCACAATAGATGCCCATGCTTAGCACCTACAATTCTTAGGAGAGAAGCACTCCCCATCTTGTTGCACTATCTGCTGGACACCAGACCTCCTTCTGCAAGAAGTCTCATCACTTAAAACCTTCAGATGCAAGGTTTCTGAGGCTTCCAAAAAGAGAGATAAAGGCCTGAATTGACTCTGGGACATTCTGGTTCCTGAGCCTTCTGCTTCCAAACTATTGGCCTTGGCACTGAGCTCCGGATCCAAAAAGACTGAGTATTCAGTAGCAAAACCCTTGGGCCCAGTTCCCGGAAGGTACTGATGATAAATGAAACAAGCTTGGACAACAGTCAGTCTATACCTGAAGCCTCTGCAGAACTGGGACTTTCAGTCCCAAGAAAAAAAGAAGGCAAAGACTAAACATCTTTTGGTGCTTGGCATTGTTTCCCATTCTGGTGACTCATCAGATCCTTTGGATTGTGAACATGCAGATCAGAGATCTTAAAATAAATAAATAAATCCCTCCCCCAAAACGTCAGAGGATCATCCACTCTGGGAGGTTCATGAGAAATTGGCAGATCTGAGTACAGTATTCTGTTGCCACAGATACCATGTAATGTGGTTACGCACAGGTACGTGTGGAACCGCATCCCTCGAATCCTCTCAGTTCTTCACCAAGACGAGAAAAAAGTGATCGGATAAGGATCCGTCACAGTGTTCTCTTCCTTGCAAAAGGAAAGACAAAGCTGATTCCTCACCATCAGTCCTCGGTCACATTATCTCCACCTCCCAGGATCCCTAGGAAAACTGTATCCCCTTGTTGCTGTTGTGGATCCCTACCTCAGCAGTATCCCCAGTTATTGGGGGGAGGGATAGCTCAGTGGTTTGAGCATTGGCCTGCTAAACCCAGGGTTGTGAGTTCAATCCTTGAGGGGGCCACTTATAGGGATTTGGGGCAAAATCAGTACTTGGTTCTGCTAGTAAAGGCAGGGAGCTGGACTTGATGATCTTTCAAGGTCCCTTCCAGTTCTAGGAGATGGGATATCTCCATTAATTAATTAAATTATTATTACATTAAATAAAAAAATCAATTAATTAAATAATTAAAATTAATTTTTAATTTTCTTGTCAGATCCCAGCTCAGATCTGCATTCAAAGGAGGAGCCGGATCCACCCATTTATCCAGAGCCTCAACTTCCTCAGGGCTTTTGTTTTGAGATGGGCTATCTTAAATACACGTATCCTCCTAACTGACATTGTCTAGGAAAGTTGGCAGGAGCGGCCAAACTGGCCAACTCCAGGGTTTCCATATCAACCTCCTTCAAAAGCTACAACCTCTGTTCTGCATCGAGGCAGGGATGTTTCTGTGGATCTGCGGCACTCAGATTCCTATGCCAACAGACCTGATACCAAAAGATGAGTCCCTTGTGCTGATACAAGATATCTTGCATCAGGACCAGGAATCCATAGGGGGCTCCTCTCCCAATTAAAATGTGACACTCAGCAGAATAGTTTCTACTTTAAAACTACCTTCAGTTTCACTGGAGAAAACTCCTCATTCTGTCTCTGGCACCCTTGGAAATACCTTAATATTTCTTGGCCAGTTCTGGGGGTTCTCTGGAAGCCAGAAAAATCTGAGGGAATAATCCATCTTCCTGTCAACTAACAGCTAAAATGGTGGATAAGCTTGATCAGCTTCCATACGAGGAGTCTTCTTGTGTCCACATACTTCCTCCCTCTAATTTTCTAATAGTGGTTGTAACAATGCATCAACCAAGAATGGAATATTTATGTTCCACTCCCGGTGGGGGGGAAGGGATTAGATTTTTTGGGAGGAAAATTAATTTCTTCATCTTCTTTAAATGTGAGGATAGCTAGTTACCGTACCGAGCCTTCAGGGCAGTTTCACCTGTGGGACAACATTTCACTTTTTACCAAGAATCTTCCTGATCAACGCGGCAGACTGATTAATGCCCTTATTAAGGAGGCTGTAACGTGATGGCTCTCAAACCATCATGTATAAAACATTCAGTTCGCAAATAGCTGGAGGATGAAGGGGTGATCACTAGCAGCCAGCATGGATTTACCAAGAACAAATCATGCCAAACCAGCTTGATTTCCTTCTTTGACAAAGCAACTGGTTTGGTGGATAGGCGGAATGCAGTGGACACAATATACCTGGACTTTAGCCAGGCTTTTGACACATCCCACATGATATTCTCATAAGTAAGCTGGAGAAATGCGGGTTCAGTAGAACTACCATAACTGGTTAAACAACCGCAAACAAAGAGTATCTGTTAATAGAATGATGTCGGATTAGAGGGAGGTCTCAAGTGGAGTTCCACAGGGATCTGTTCTGGGTCAGGTATTGTTCAACATCTTTATTAATGATCTGGATGTAGGAATAGAGTGTGTCTTGATCGAATTTGGAGATGACACAAAGCTGGGGTGTAGAGGATAGAACTAAAATTTAGAGGTATCTTGATAAATTGGAGAACTGGGCTACAGACAACAAAATGAAATTCAACAAAGACAAATGTAAGATACTGCACTTAGGGAAGAAAACCAAATGCACAAATACAGAATAGGGGAAAACTGGCTTGGTGGCAGCACTGCTGAGAAGGATCTGGGAGTTGTGGTGGATCACAACCTCAGCATGAGTCAGCAATGTGATGCTGTTGCAAAAAAAGACAAATGCAGTTTTAGGTTGCATTAACAGAGGCATAGCATGCAAATCATGGGAGGTGATAGTACCTCTTTACTCAGTGCTGGTTAGGCCTTAGTTGGAGTACTGTGTCCAATTTTGGTCACCTCTGTATAAAAAGAATGTAGAGAATCTGGAAAGGATCCAGAGGTGAGCGACAAAGACGATCAAAGGGACGGAATGCAAACCATATGAGCAAAGGCTGGGAGGAACTGGGTATGTTTAGTTTCGAAAAGAGGAGCTTGTGGGGGGGGGGGCATGATAGTGGTCTTTGGATACTTGGAAGGCTGTCATTAAAAAAAAATGGAGAAAAGTTGTTCTCTTTTGCCACAGAGGGCAGGACAAGAGGCAATGAGTTCAGACTACAGCACAGCAGTTTGAGATTAAATGTCAGGGAAAACTTCCTAACGTAAGAACAGAAGGACAATAGAACAAACTGCCTAGGGAAGTTGTGGAAGCTCCTTCACTGGAGATTTTCAAAAAGAGGCTGGATAGCCATCTGTCTTGGATGGTTTAGACCAGTGCTCTCAACCTTTTTAGACTACTGTACCCCTTTCAAGAGTATGATTTGGCTTGCGTACCCTCAAGTTACACCTCACTTAAAAACTACTTGCCTACAAAATCAGACATAAAAATACAAAGTGTCACAGCACACTATTACTGCAAAATTGCTCACTTTCACCATATAATTATAAAATAAATCAATTGGAATATAAATACTGTATTTACATTTCAGTGTATAGTATATAGAGCAGTATAAATGAGTCATTGTATGAAATTTTGGTTTGTACTGACTTTGCTAGTGCTTTTTATGTAGCCTCTTGTAAAACTAGGCAAATATTTATATGAGTTGATGTACCCCCTGGAAGACCTCTGTGTACCCTCGGAGATGCTCGTACCCCTGGTTGAGAACCACTGGTTTAGACTGGATGACCCTTGCAGCCCCTTCTTACCCTGTGGTTCTATGATTCTAACCCTGATTACAGGACAAGCTACACTTGGGTTCAATCAGGTGATCCCAGTGTAAAAAGAGCAGGGAACTGCAGCTAGGTCTGTAGACACCGAAGGGAGCAAGAAGCTCCTGCAGTGTCCAGAGTTAACCGGGGAGGAAAAGGGTGAAGAAGCAGGAGAGAGTTCTCCAAGTGCAGAGGCCTGGGAGAGACCCTGTCCAAGCAGGGGAGAGACTGTCAAGGCTAGCTGGGCTGAAGACTCTGAGTTTGTGTTTTGGGTTAATCAAGAGAGAGAGAGACTGAACTACTTGGCCCTAGAAGGCCAGAGTATGTATCAGAGGACTAATTAAATGGGACCCCTTGTGGAAATTGTTTGAACCACCTTTGAACCGTGAATTCTTAGAGGGCCCTGAAGAGGGGTGCTGCAGAGTGACCTCTGACTTGCAATATTATAGAGGGCAGAATGTTGCTAAGCGCATGCCGAGAACACCTTAGATGTATCTGATGCATCTTCAAGAGAGCTAGCTGCAGAGATAACTCTCAGAAGACAAGCATGGCTACGCTCCTCCTCTCTTCCCCCTGAAACAAGGTCAAAGACTGAAGACCTCCTGTTTTGAAGGGGATGGACTTCTTAGTTCTAAAACGGATGAAGTCTTAGAGAAAATGAGACACAAGCAACAGCTAGATCTTTGGGTCTGTTGCAGCCTTTTAAGAGGAGAATTCTTACACCAGCCCTTCAGATATCAATGGCAATATTATCCACCGTATTCTTTAGCTTCGGATTTCAACAAAGGCAGACAACACTACTGGCAGCAACGTCCATGTCCACATCAATCCACTGCTTTTCAGCAACAATGTCCCTTTACATTCAAGATAAGACACAAGAATTCATTTTCCACTACTTCTTTACCAGCAGTTAGGCCTCAGGTTTGTTGTGACGTTTGAGAGTAACAACCAACTTTGAATTCTGTTTCTCTAACTATTCAAGATCATTTTTACCACGTTTACAGAGAGTGGCAAAAGATCACCACATACAGATGAGTTTTGGGCACTATAAAAGATGGATATACCATTGAGTTTGAAACCCTCCCTCCAAACTGACCTCCCCCTTCCGCCCTATTCAGGGTCCCCTCTCACGTGTTTGTGTTCAGAATGGAAATCAATTATCTACTTAAGGAGGGAGCAGTAGAAGAGGAGGTTCCAGGAAAAACTCAAAAATTGGGGTTTCTGCTCCTGCTGTTTCCTAATTCAAAAGAAAGATGGAAGTCTTTGTCCAGTCCTACATCTGTGGAAGCTGTACATCTGGAAGTTTTGCTTCAAAATGTAAACCCTAGGATCCATTACCCCTCCCTTTCCTATCTAGAGTGGCTTGCTCATCTCATTCTGAAGGAAACTTACTTTCATATTTTGACAAGATCATTACACAGGAAGTATCTTGTGTAACCATAGGGTAGAACCATTTCTGATACATGGTCCTCCCCTTTGGCCTCACTGCTGTGCACCAAATCTTTACAGAATGTCTATCCATAGTGGCAGCTTTTCTTAAGACAAGGGACTTTTGTCTTTCTGTATTTAGACTGTTCTTCGAGTAATAAGATCCACAGGGTCCAGTCTACCCTGGAGGAAAAATGGATCATCAAGAATACAACTATCCAGTTGTATCCAAAGATTCAGTTTTATTTAGTTAGGGGAAATTATCCCATGCTCTGCAGTAGGAGAAATTGGTTTTTTCTTTACAGGTTGTGTTAGCTAATTCTAATGTAGGAAAACAAAGTGTAATTTAATCTGGCTGTGAAAGTTTTCTTGAGTGAGGGGAACTTCAGGGAATGGACTTCCCTGTTGTTGGTGCATGCCAGCCCTGATTCTGCCACAAACTGCAAGCAGATTTAAGTACCCATTGTAATGGATCTGTGGATCTTACTACTTAAAGAAAGGAAACTTTCAGGTGAGCAAATTTTCCTATTGTGCTACAAATTAAGAATTAGAGATGCAAACTTTCAAAGCTGAATCTGGCATATCCTTTGGCAATACACAGTTTTTACAATGACCACTGAGATATAATCAGTATTTAATTAGTGAATTTATTCAGCTACTCTGGTTTTATTTTTTCCCCACTTGCGTTAAGGGATGTAACTGGGATTTTTGTAGCTGATATGTGTTCTGTTATTTCTCTGCTTACAAAAATATCTTTTAATTTAGATTGTTTCACGTTAGCGTAGTCTGGAAAATTGATTCGTGGTTCTTAGCATGGGGTTATTTTCTTGAAAACCATGAACCAGAAAAGAATCAATACAGGGCTTTGAAAATGGTAGATTTTTTGCAGTTCCCCAGTACGATTGATTACAGCTGCTTTTGTAAGGCTTTAAAAAGAACAATCTGTATTAAAAACATCATTCTTTGGTATGAGCTTCAGCAGTTCCAAATAGGTTTCCATGGGGGCTGCCCTGTAATTTGACCACTCCAAAGGATTGTAGTAATCGCCAGAGGACCAGGGCAGTGAGGCAGCGGAAAGGCTATTAGGTGAGGAGTTATTGGCATGCATGCCAAAGAGGTTACCCTGGCAGCTTTAATCATTCAGCCACATTCTCTAGAGCAGTAAGGAAATAGAAGTGTTCTTCTAAATAATATAAAAATGGGTCAGCAAAGCCAGAGGAGAGTGGAAAAACTGATGTACATTACATTCAAAACCACTAACTGAAAGCAGGTATGTGCTTTTGAGTTTATATATATATAAAATAAAATTGCCTGCCCCCTCTCACTGGTCTCAAATGGGCACCTTGGTGCTATAAAGAGATATTAGCATCTACATGAAGTACTTTAAAAGGTATTAAATTAGTGTCTGTGCCACATCTGCACCTTTGATTTATCCTGTGTGCACAAGGGCTGATCTACATTTTTAAAATCTGATTAGCATTTTTGATCTGTGACAACAATTTGCATGGTGTGTTTCATTCTATTTTTGGGTGAAACTCATCAGTGCTTTTTGGAAAATGTGCAGAAAATTGCTATGCTAAGTAAGGCAAATCAATCTGATGCATATTGTCTGGGTAGCTGGCTGCTAATGCTGTTCAGAGTGCAACTTGTCCTTTAAAATTTCAAACTGGAGTAACATTTTGGAAACTGAATTACATTTAGTCTCTGTAAAGTAGCTTCCCTGTTCTAGCTCCTTCAAAGACGACTGCTCATACTCCAGCCATGTCAAAGGCGTAGTTGAAGAATAAACTTTTCTCAACACTGATTGATGATGGCTTTGCATGAAAGTACTGCAAGGGCACTGAGCATTTTAATTCCAGGATTGTCAGGGAAACTTAATGTTAAAGTTATGCTTTTACATGAAATGCTATAATTGTTGTGTTGTATGCTTGGCTGAAAAGCAACCTTGGAGTTTCCAAGGTAAAGAAGACAGCTAAGCTATAGTACTCAATTCTACATTCTGTTTGTGATTTAAAAAAAAAAATTCTGTCAGTGCAGAATACTTCTAGGTATGAAGAAATGTATTAACACATGTTTTACATCAACAGCTCAACAACGTGATCTATTTCAGTTAATATATTGCATTGCTGTTTCCCTCTAGCACACATAGGTAACTTTTATTTTGCTTAGGAAGACTAACTGATCTTAACCTATGGGTTTATATACCTAGCTAATAAGGGAAAAAGTGACCCCCCCCCCCACCACGCCCAAGCAAACCAATTTATTTCTGCCTCCTTAGCTGTATGCAGGCTTTTCAAGATCTCCCACTGCAGAATGTTGACAAACGTATAATTGTTTACTATAATAAAAATAATAAATAATATTTTTAAAAATATTCTGAATCCTATAATCCAATCAGTTTTTATTTGCCTAGTTGTGTAGCTAGACTTTGGGACTTTTTCCTAGAGGTTCCCCAGCTGGGAGATGCGCCTATTTCCCTGAGGTGCAACAGCATTTTGTGGTGGGTAATAATGGCAGAGAAGCACAGGAAAAAATGGGAAGGCAAAGGTTTGCTCTTTTTGCAAATTCCACATAATTGAATGTGTCTATGGAGCATCTTCTGCAACACACAACCAGATCCGTATACAGGGTCTCAGCCAGTCAGTGATTGTCAGCTAGGCAAACACCAAATTGGGCATAGAGACCAGAAAGGCAAACTCGATCAGCTATTGAATATCCTATCTTCAGCAACTGCCAGAAGAGAACAAACATGAGATCAGCCATCAACCCGTGTATAATCTGTTACAGAGAATTAAGTCCACTTTATTCCTGAATGAGAGCATCCCTTGGGGGTTTAACATGCTTTATCTTTAGGTGCATTGGTTTCACATCTTTAGCTGATTTGCCTTAAATTTCCTGAGTATTCCCATGGAGACATGGCCTTAGAGAAGGACCCTGTCTGTTCTTGAAGTCATGGTGATGACAAATCCCATTGCCTGGATCTGTGCAGGAGAACAGAAAAACTTGTCCATTCTTACCTGATTGCTTCCTTCCTTTTAATAGGAAGGCCCTAGGATCTTGTCCATCCTGGGCAAATTGGCTTTAGAACAAGAGATCAGATTCTTCAACAGAAGGAGAGCCTGTTTGCATTCTCTTCAGCAACTTAGGCTATGTCTACACTTGCCGAGTTTTTGCGCTGTCAGTTTCAACGGTGATAGTGAACCGGTGAAAGAAAAGTGCTGGTTTGTGTACTCGCTTCCACAGGCATCAGAGAGTGTTCACATTTGCAGCACTTCCATTGCCGATGAGAGCAGCGCACTGAGGGCAGCTATTCCACAGTGCAGCTCTCTCCATTTTGACGATAGGTCTTGTGGGAAGGGAAGTGTGTGTGTGTGATCACGCGGCATCCTGGGTCCCTGCACAGCCTCCTCTCCCCAAACACTGATTAGCTGCAGTAGCTCAGCATTGCTTCAAGCAGGGGGTCACTTGCTCCGTGGAGCAGGCATTGTCACCTGGTCAGATAAGTGAGCACTTGGCAAGAAAACAGGAAGGGGAGTTTCAAAGTTCCAGGGGCTTTACAGGGGGAGGGGGAGATGTCTGTTTACCTGGCATCAGAGCAGCAGAGCTGCTGGCCAGAGTGGTCACCTAGGCACTGTGGGATATCCTCCGGAGGCTAAAAGCTCTGTAAACAGGAAGAACGTGCCTTCACTTGCACATCACCGCAAAGGCATTACTGGTAAGAGCTGTACGCCTCTCATGGAGGTGGTTTTCTTTTTGCGGTGAAACTTCTGAGTTTTACCAGAAAAAGTCATTGGCAAGTGTAACGAGGAGTACGGTGGCACCTTTAAGACTAACAGATTTATTTGGGCATAAGCTTTCGTGGGTAAAAACCCACTTCTTCAGATGCATGGAGTGAAAATTACAGATACAGGCAAAAATATATATTGACACATGACGAGAAGGGAGTTACCTTACAAGCTCCCACGGTTTTTGCGCAAAAAAAAAAAAGGACTTTTTCCGCTTTAAATGGCAAGTGTAGACATGCCCTAAATCTAAGGCCTTGGCTACACTTGTGAGTTACAGCGCAATAAAGCAGCCCTGGGTGCGCTAGCTCACTCCCCGCCCACACTGGCAAGGCACATAGAGTGCTCTGACTCAGCAGCTACAGCGCTGCTGGTACTCCACCTCGGCGAGTAGAATAACGTTTGCTGTGCCCCCGCTGGAGCGCTGCGGCACCAGTATGAACGAGGTGTTGTGTTACTGCGCTGTGATCAGCCTCCGGAAACGTCCCATAAGCCCCTTAAGTCCAGTGGCCACTCTTGTCATTGTTGTGAAATCAGCTGCAGGAATGCGGAAATGCTCTTTCAAAGCTCCCTTTCGGAGAAGCCGGCTGCTTATCAGCTCCAAGGAAAGAGCAAACATTTACTGTTTGCTTTGAGTGAGTGAGAGCGAGGCGGGGGGGAGAGGGGGTCTGAACTTACAAGACAGCATGCTGACACACTCTCAGCACCCCAAAAACCCACTCTCTCCCTGTCACACTCCACCCCACCCCATCTCCATTTGAAAAGCACGTTGCAGTCACTTGCATGCTGGGATAGCTGCCCATAATGCACCGCTGCAAGTGCCGCAAATGTGGCCATGCCAGTGCGCTTGAAGCTGTCAGTGTGGACAGACTGCAGCGCTTTCCCTACTGCGCTCTCTGAAGGCGGGTTTAACTCTCAATGCTCTACATCTGCAAGTGTAGCCATGCCCTGAGTGACACCCAGCTTCACTTCTAGCTGTTTTGGTTTCTTGCTGCATTGGAATACAGCAACTTTAACAATGGAAGTTACCTCATGCTGGGCAGATCGTTAGTGGTTGGAGGGGATGACCCTTTCTGTCATCGATGCAGATCTAGTTCTGCTCCCAAAACTACAAACAGGTCAAAAACCTACTTTCAGGATCTGTGAACTTTCATATTAGAAGAACAATTTTCATATAATCATGGATAAATATTGTCTCTTTAAGTCCTGTCATTATATAAGGTACTATACAGTACTTATACATTAGGGGAAGATTTTCAAAGGCACAAAGGACCCTACTGCCCTTTTTGCCTTTGAAAAATTTCCCCTTAAGTGTCCAAGGTGCTTTTGTTGCTGTGTTTTTAATTTGAGCCATCAGACTGAAGAAACTTCTGTGACAGTAATGTTTTTGTTCTGTATTAATTCTGCCTGTATCAACTATACTTCTAGTTGCTAAAAACAATCTGGCAACTGGTTCTATTGTTTTTTTCTATGTGTATCTTAAAAACAAACCAGAAGTACCAGTTTACACACTGTCTTGTGATCATTCAGACTGGATTGAGAGATTTGGTCCATCTTTTATATTTCCTATCTGACTCCTATATCTTTGTCTTTTCCTTTTACCACCTGGAGTGCAACTGGCTTTCAGTAATTCTCTTTATTTTGGGCTCCATGGTTTTTTCAGCAGCCAGAGACAGTCATACTGTTTCTTTATCTGCAGTGAGAGATTCAGGGCTTGAAGCTATATTTTTTTATGCAGCATCAGGAAGTTCTACATTAGAAACAATGAGCGTGAATAATCTTTCTGGCATGTTTTCTAGACAATATAGTAACTCTGGACGAGAGAGCCAAACCAGCCGTTAGTCCAAAATACTTTTCAGCCCCAAGGTTGTGCGCGCTCATTGCCACAGGTAAATACCAGAGTTACAGTTCTAGGGCTGATGGACATACAAATGCTGAGTAGTTACTGTTTCATGCTTACATAAGGAAGAGCTGCAAATGGCCTCCATTTTAAAGCACTTTTAAAATAAGCTCTTCACTCTGTCGTTAAGTCAAAACTTCTTGTCTAATCAGAATAACTGAGAGACAGCCTAATAAATTCAGTACTAGTTCCTATCACTCTTTGCACAGAAATACACCAGACCCTCGCTAGAATGCGGGATTTGGGATCTATGCGCGGTACCGCGTTAACATGGGGACCGCATTAAAATTAATTGCAATTAAAGTAATTAAATTTGGGATCCATTTATCTATTTATAACACATTTATTAGGTAAAACTGGTGGATAATAACCACAGCAGGGGTACAGTAAGTGCAGATGCAAGCTTCTGTATGATATGGGCAAATTTCTATTACTGTAAGACCTGTAGCTTTCAAATCTTTGGCTCACTGCTATGGAAAGAATATCTTACTATGACCACAATTCTGCAGGCAGTTGCCCAGAGCAGCCTTATTGTAGCTATTCCAGTGCTTGCCCAGTTATGTAGAGAGGGCGAATAGCTTGACCAAGGGAAAAAAAAGGTGGAATCTCCAGTATGGCATACTTAAATACCTTGTTTATCTTATTAGTAAAATATTGCAATGCAAACCCAAAGATGCTCCCCCCTCGCCCTTCCCTCCCAGAGTCAGGATCAAGACCCCATTGTGCTAAGCACCGTGCAATACATTCAAAGATGTCCCTGTCCTAAGGATCTTACTGTCTGTCAATACTTTAGGTTCAAGTGGTACAACAAAACTTGATACAAATGCAAGGTATAATCATTTGCCTAAATATGGCTAGTAAACAAAACACTTTTTTCTAATCAAAAGCTGCTTTGTAACTACTCATTGGATATGGATTGTGGAACTTTAGGCATTAAGGGAAGCTCCTTAAAGTGCAGGGATAGTTTGTCACCCTAGAGCCGGCAGAAGCCTGTCTCTGAGAACAGTGTCTAATGTGAGAAGTTTTGGTGGGGCAAAGCCAGGGAGAGGGTACTTCTAGAGGGAATGCCTGGGAAAGCTCTACACCAGGGGTTCTCAAACTGGGGGTTGGGACCCCTCCTGGGGTCGCGAGGTTATTACATGGGGGAGTTGCGAGCTGCCAGCCTCCACCCTAAACCCCACTTCACCTCCAGCATTTATAATGGTGTTAAATATATAAAAGTGTTTTATATAAGGGGGAGGGAGAGGTCGCACTCAGAGACTTGCTATGTGAAAGGGGTCACCAGTACGAAAGTTTGAGAACCACTGGTCTACACTTTGAAGTGGAACGCAGTCTACACTTAAAAAGCTGCACTGTTCCAGTGCAGCTGTGCTTCTGTAGTGCTTTAGTGAAGACACTGCTATGCCCTCTGCGAGAGGCAGTGGCTATGCTGACAGGAGAAGCTCTCCTGTTGACGTAGCACTGGCTGCACCAGGGGCTAGGTTGGTATAACTGCATTGCTCAGGGGTTTGGTTTTTTCACACCCTTAAGTGACATAGTTATACCGATTAACTTTGTAGTGTAGACCCGGCCTAACAATTCTGTTCTCTGAAATGTTTTGTCAATGACTTTTATTCCTCCTAGAGGAGATTGGGGTTAGTGCATTCTTGAGGGTGGAGAACTGAAACCTGGCCAGTGAATTGGCTATGCTGCCGTGAGGAGGGAGCTCTAGGAAATTGTGCAGAAGCCACACAAATTCCCTGAGATCCACAATTAAAGGACCTAGGATTTAGGCGCTGTTCAGTTGGGCAGCCACAGACCCAGGTCTTTTTCTCCTGCAGTCCAAGAGGTAAGAGTTTTCTCTTATGCACTATATTTTTGCCAGCCTTTCTGTGGGTTTCTCTTCAGCCCTGCTATGGGTTTTTCTATAATGGTCCTCGTTTTCAGATGAGCGTGTTCCCAGTGTCTCTCCCAAATACCAGAAAGTGCACAGTACCTAAGTTTTAATTGGTTTCACAAAATTACTTATTGTGTACAAGCATGTAGAGGACAGACCCAGATGGCCTAAAGTCTGTCGTCATTTTTTCTTTTTCTCACACACAGTGACCTATTTCTAACTGTACTATGACTGTAATTCCTGCATCTTTCTAGTGTGTGAGACTTGGAGACGGTGACATAACATCACTTCTTAAATCTGTTTTGCATGTGGTCATATGGGATTACATATAAAACATTTCAGTCTGCGAAGAGGAGCGGCAATATATCAATAATTAACGTTGCTGCAAGCTTCAAATTCTATATCACGTAGTTATACCAAAAAAGGAGAACAGAAATTTGAGTGCATCTGTAAATAATAGTTTTTCCCACCATGTGTCATACTTGCTCACTGCCATTGTACCCAACGTCCAACGTGCTTTAAATGTTCTAAGACACTAGCAATCAAACAGAGCTGTTGCCTACCTTCTATACATGGGGAAAACTGTCTGCAACAACAGTATTGTAGAAGTGAATGTTTATTAGGATAATTCAGAAATAGTTTTCATTTCTAATGACTCTTTATCCTTCTTTCATCCTCTTTCTATTGCTTTGAAGAGCTTTTTTTCAAACTTTACAGCCCTAATTTTGATAAATGAGTATTCTACAAGAGAAACAATGAACCAGAAAACCCTGTTTTTACTTGTTCTTCTTTGTATCGGGGACAGGGAGAGGCTTTTTATCAAATAGTTATCTGCCATAATCTGATTCCAATAAAATATAATTATTTATGTTTCTATTTATTTATTCCAATAAAATAATTTGTAGTGATTTACAATGAACTAATGACTTTCAGATTTACAAACTCAACATGTATTTGGAACAGAAGTATCTAGTACAGTGGTGGGCAACCTGCAGCCCGTGGGCCACATGCGGCCCGTCAGTGTAATCCACTGGTGGGCCGTGAGACAGTTTGTTTACGTCGACCATCCGCAGTTCCCATTGGCTGGGAACGGCCCACCAGCGGATTACCCTGGCAAGCCACAGGTTGCCCACCACTGATCTAGTACATAGATGATGTAAATCTATAGTACAGGGGTCGGCAACGTTTGGCATGCGGCTCGCCAGGGTAAGCACCCTAGCGGGCCGGGCCAGTTTATTTACCTGCTGACACGGCAGGTTCGGCCAATCGCGGCCCCCACTGGCCGCGGTTCGCCGTCCCAGGCCAATGGGGGCGGCGGGAAGCGGTGCAGGCGAGGGATGTGCTAGCTGCGGCTTCCCGCCGCCCCCATTGGCCCGGGACAGCGAACCGCGGCCAGTGGGGGCCGCGATCGGCCGAACCTGCCGCGTCAGCAGGTAAATAAACTGGCCCGGCCCGCTAGGGTGCTTACCCTGGCGAGCCGCATGCCAAACATTGCCGACCCCTGCTATAGTACATTCACTAGTTTTAGGTGTGTTCCAGTTTATTCAATAACCAGACTGGGCTCCAATGATCATTGGCTTGTAATGTGTTTAATTATTTAGACCACAGGATTTTGTAGCATATATCCTTGGAATATAAATGTAAGTGGGGGTAACAACTGATGGATGAGATCACAATCGGGATGTAATGAGTGTTTTCTGTGGCTTCAGGGCTAGGTTAAAGACCTGATATAAGGAACATCCTTGCCAAGTATCGTTGCCATTTAATAGTTCTGGAAATGTTGTTGTTGCATATAAGTGACATGTCTATTGTGTAGCCTGGGATCAATGTAGGGTACAAAGTGCACCTGTCACAAATAAATGTCATGGATCCACAGGATCTGGGCTATGCCTCAGCTTTTAAACAGTCCCTTGGAAGAGCCCTTTCAGTGTGGCAGGCCTCCCAGGAGTCCCACTTCTCCTTCAGGATAGGACCTGCAGCCTTACCGCTTCCTAGACTGGAGTCTCTGGGTTCAGCCCGCTTTACTCTGTGAGCTCTACTCAGCGAACCCAATTGAGACAGATTCCTTGCAGAGACTTGTACACTCTTCAGGGACTAATGCATCCAAGCAAGTGTTTGCAGTGACACCCAACCAGTGTTTTCAAAACAGTAGGATTTATTAGCCAACTGGAACACACAGCATTGGAAGTCCTTAGGTTACCACTGAGAAAGAAAGGTTAAAGCATAGCCTATTCTGGTCAAGCCAGAGCAAACCACCAGCCAAGCTGTAGCCCAGTGATTCTCAAACTTTTTTTTTCCAGGGACCACTTGAAAATTGTTGAGGGTCTCGGTGAACCACTTAATGATCTTTCCGAATGTTATCTGTACTGTTAGCTAACTATTGTAAAGCGCTTTGGATAAAAGCGTTCTAAAAAACACCTAAATAATAATTAACGTTTTTTGTTCTACAAATAAAAGCACACAACTCGTATTTTAATATCAGTAGTCTTACCTTTCTAATGCGATGGATGTGCCCTCTCTCCCCCGCCGCAGCAACCCCCAAGCTGGGACTGGGAAGGAGGGGTGTCTCTCCCTCTCTCCCCCGCCGCAGCAGTCCCCGAGCTAGGGCTGGGAAGGAGAGGGCGTCTCTCCCTCACCACAGCAGCCACAGAGCTGAGGCTGGGAAGGAGGGCCATTTCTCTCCTCCAGCTGCAGCCCTGGAGCTGGGGAAAGTCGCCTCTTTCTCTGGCCGCTGCAGCCCGCACATCCCAAATTGCCCCCATTCCCCCCAAGGCCACCACCTCACCTTACATCTGCGTCTTCTCCAGGGTCCAGGCACCTAATTAGTGGAGCCATGTCTGCACAGCTCCACTAATTAGGTGGGTAGCTCTTCATTCTCTTGTGTGCGGCTGTCCAGGCGCGCACCTTAGAGGGAACTATCCGCGGACCACCTGAATGGAGCTCACAGATCACTGGTGGTCCACAGACCACAGTTCTGAGAACCTTTGCTGTAGTGGATTCCATGTCAAGCTCCGCCTCTCTGACTTCTTTAGTCAGTCCCAGATGAGAGCTGCAAGCTTCTGCCAGAGCCCAGGCAACTCTATCCCCTCCTGGTCATAGCTCAGTCCTTTATTCCCCAGGCCAGCCCATGCTGTGTTCACAACCCCCCCTGGCTGGTGCTTCCCACTGTTAAGTTCATTCGTGAGTCATTTGAGCTTGCATTGTCTCTCCGGTCTCTGTGTTGATCTGGGTTGGTTTCAACTAATTCTTTAACAACTCTATTCATTCTACCCAGACAGTGAGGCCAGATGGATGGACGGACACACAAGCGTGCACACACGTCTCTTAGTCTGCCCTGAGAGCAAACTTAGTCCTTCTCCCCTTCCCCTTCTCTCTCCCCCCTCCCCCCCGATAGCAATTCAAAGTATAGAGGGAAACTAAGGTGCACATGGGATTCATAAAAATATTATAGAAAATTTCCACTTCTTCACAAACAAGTTATTTATTAATGCAGCTACTTAGTTAATTAAGAAGATGAAGATGGTGCAGCGCATGCACACAAGCTTTGAACTTTACTTAATACAGACAAATATAACTGAAATAATAAAAATGTAGATAAGTATAAGAATAAGAAGTACAATAAAGAGGTTTTCTGGATTGTTCATACTTTCTGTGCATACTTACCACTTTATGGAGACCATTAGAAACAAAGATGGAAGTAAAATTTAAGAGGAGATCACCCCAAGAGGAAGGTGCTGGGCCAGGCTTCCTACCTGGTGGTTCTATGTCACCATCCCAGTGTCACAACTGGTCTTGATAATCTTTTTATACACCTCTTCCCATTCCACCCACATACATCTGGGATCATATCTGATCAAGTCAAGTCACAGCCCCCTATACATTCATTTTGGTTCTTCTACGTGCTGTTATAATGTCAGTAATTTCCATTATTATTTTTGTAAGTGTGCTTAGCAGATAGATTATATTTTACCGAAAATTGCAAACCCTCCAAGATCAGGACAGGGGTCAACAATTGTTTCACATATTAGCCGAGGAAATAGTTACTACAAAGGCCAAACTTTTAAAGGACTAATGAGATTTGGATAGTACATCTCTATCTATCATCTAAGCAATGAGAGGCCTTCACTGCATGAAACAAAACTGTGAGATCATTGCTGCTTCTGCACTTGACATTCATTTTGGTCACATGAAGTATCTAAGGCATATCGGCCCCTGGAAAAATTATTTTAGCTTTAAGGATAAGTTCTATTTTCACTAAGTCTAACCTTGATGTTAGTGGCTACACTTTTTTTGCTAGGTATTGACATTTAAAAATAATGTTTTCTACGTTTTGAATTCTGAGCATGATGCTTATAACTGTATAGGTAGCCATGTGATCAGAGGAAACCATTTATATTATGGTGGTCTAGTGAGTGACCCCATCCTGCTCTGTATTTCCTCTTCCTACAAATAGCCAGTCCACTTTTAGAAAATCTAATGCATTGTGTTCCTTGACTTGAGATCCTAGGGCCCCAGAGTTGACACTAGGATAATGTCCTTCCAAAGTTTTATATTAGAGAAGAATTGTTTGAATGGGTAACAATGGCTGGATCAAGAATATCTTTCCTCATTCAAAACAAGTTGCAGGCCCATTCATCACAGAATTTGATGTAAACTAGTTGGGACTCCCTGAAACCTAATATAGTGTGTAGTATTATGGGAAACCATTTTTTTTTTCTTTGAGTGAGCTGGTCTAGAACCAGCACTTACAAAAGCTTACTTGTTGTGAAGTTGTTGGTGCTCATCCACAAATACTTGAATATCAAGGTTCTTATAACAGAGTCCTGGATGAGTTAGGTGGCCCAGTGATTAGTGTACTTTGTACCTCCTTCCGGTGGTTGATCTTATAATTCTGGTCCTCTATTCAGAAGTGCGGTCAGGTGGATAGGCGGTTTGAGCCCCTCCTGTCATGGGGGCAGAGGTAGGGGAGCCCAGGCCCACCCAGTCCACCTCTCTGGCTGCTGAAGGTGCCCTCTGAGTTACACTCCCAGGGTCACTTCCCATCACTGTTTTTCTCTCCTCGCTTTCAGTCCCAGATAAGGTGAAGAAGAAAAACAAAAGGTAACCAAACTGTCAGCCATAGCCGTGCTCAGCAAATTGCCTTACTCCCTCAGGGAGGCTTTTCCGGTGCTCTTATCAGGAGCCTTCAGGGCAGGTCTGTCCTCCTCCCCAGCCACCCCACTTCTGAGCATGGCTACTCCTTTTTCAACCCGGTTGGCGCATGCTCGGCAGGGCTGAAGGGGTAGGGTTACCTGGGCCCACTTCTGTCCTTTAACCCCTTCTTGCCTGGTGTGGGATTTGTATACTCTGTCACAATGCTTTAGATTGGCATTTCTATCACTAGCAGAATAAAATATAATGAAGTTAAAATTGCTGCTGAATACTATCTTGCTTTTTTCCATCTTCTATGCATTCAGATGGTATAAAGCTTTAGCTTCTAGCTGTACTAGTCCTCAAAATATTGGCAGACAAAATATCATTCCAGGA
Source organism: Chrysemys picta bellii (assembly GCF_011386835.1). NCBI lineage: Eukaryota > Metazoa > Chordata > Testudines > Emydidae > Chrysemys > Chrysemys picta. The sequence continues at coordinate 249,886,424 of NC_088792.1, forward strand.
GGTGGGGGAAGCCATATGGTAATTAGAAGAAGTGGTTGGCAAAGCACTCAAATGTTTGGATGTTTTATATAACATTGGATGGGGTCTGCAAAATTGGGCAGGAAATCTCATCAGAATAAGCTTGCGTGATTGACTTTCAGTATTTCCTGCTTCCAGTGAGGCTAGAAGCATCAGCAGAACAGCTTTTCTTGCAGAATTGAACTACTTTTGCTTCTGATTTCAGCCAGAACCAGGAAATGAAGTGGGGGGAAAAAATGAAAAATAAGTTACTCAAGCTTTCTCTAACATTAAAAGTTCTGGGCACAAGTTTGGGTTGTTTCTTATTTTATGCAAACCAATTCCCATCCTCTTTAGTGTTGTGTTTGTGTTTCTCGCCTGTTTGTTTTGAGAAGAAACCGATTTCTATGGCAACATTGCCATGTAATAAAGTTACAGGTGAATATTTAAGTATTCTCAATTTGATGCTGTTGGATTTTTACACGTTCTGATTTTTTTTTTATAATACTATGTGTATTTTCTGCAGCAGGATTAGTTGCTGTTTAGTCTTAGTTATAGTCCTAGGCAGCAATTTTTCTTGAAACACGCTGCCACTTTTCTCTAAGATCGAAGAATGTTCTTTTATGCATGGTGGCTTCTGTTTATGGACAGCTGGATTATCACTCAAGCTGTCTCTAGCAGGAGCCAGAACAGGCAGGACATGCTGATGTTTTTCAAGATGCTTTGGAGCTTGGATGAGCTGAACCTTCCATTGTTTCTCATTCTCCGTTCTGCCTCTCACACAATCGAATGTTGTCATTCGTTACGTTGTGCTGAGTGGTTTTTGTATTTCATACTATGGTATGGCTGAAAAATCAAAAAGAAAGGCATATGAAAACACATCTGTTCCTCTTCGGCAATCATATCAGTAGCAGAATGTTTGTCTTGTGACAGAGACTCGTTCCTTTATATGAGATGCAGCTTCAACCGATTCTTACTCCCCCCACACCTTGTCATCTAGGATAATGGCAGTCTGTTGACTTTCCCAGAGACATCTTGCAGCAAAAGAACTCTTGTGGTTGTAGGACATACTGTTTCCTCCACCTTATATGCTTGGCTGATGCAGCTTTAAGCAAATGCCATTTAATTAAAGGGGCTGCTGAGAATAGGTCTTCTACAAGCCATATTTAAGCACAAATTAATTTACAAATTCCACAGATAAAAGTTGCAATCCATGGTTCTTGTTTGAGTCCAGTACGACTCCTCTCCTCCTTCCTGGAAGAAAAGTAAAAAGCACTTTTCTAGCCTAGATCCTCCAGAAGAAGTGTCAGGTAGGTCCAGTGCATCTGAATCTTCATCAGAGGATATGTTCCCTGATGTAGATAGTTTACCTAAATAAGCCCACCTCAGTAAAAAGGATCCTGAGAAGAGCTAGATTAGGTCACATTCTCAAATCTTAGGTGTATTTTCATCCAAGAAAGAGTAGGAGCAGAGGCCAAGGTTTTGATTCCTCCTACTCTAAAAGGATCCTTGTGCCATGTCGGGGTGGCCTTTGCACTTTCCTCTAGGAGGTGGATTTTGATATTTTAGCTCAAACTGAAGATCAGTTTGTAACAAAGTAGGTAACTGTGCCAAAAGGGTGCTTGGTAGATTGGAAGGGGAATCAGTTGCCAAAAGTCTCCTTAAAATAAATAAATAAAAAATCCAAAATGTATCCTTCACAGTTTTCCAAAAACAGTCCTGGAAAAATTTGTACGAGAATATTAAAAGATTTTTGGCTTCCAGCAGAAGAGAAAAGCACGGCAGTGTGCCTGCTTTTTGCTTTCTGTTACCCAGTAGTTCAAGAGGGATCAATCATGTACTTTTGGACTAAAATGGCTAGATAATTATCTTTTAGCTTAAAATAAACTCCAAAGGAAAACCTTCGAGCGCAGACTGGAGCAACAGACTCTGGAATTAAGCTACATGACTTAGGTTTGCATTACGCCTTTGTGCATAATACTTTCCACTGATTCACAGTGATATGTAATTTCAGTTTGTAATTGGCAATCAGCATTTTGCTTCCCTTCTGTCTTGGCATCTTCACAGAAGTGCTAGTAGTATTAGCAGTAAGCAACTTTTCTGAATGATCAAAAAAGCTCTTTTACTAGCTCAAACAGCTGTGAACAAAGTGTTGGAAATGTTTCACAATCGGGGTTTATAGTCAACCTAAAAAAAGTTACTGGTACTTTGTTTCACCATCAAAGCCATTTTACCATATGATCAGTTTGGTGAGGAGACAGTACATCTAGGAGTGGAAAAGATAACATAAGTTGATGGAAGACATCAAGAAAATTGAGACAATGGGTATTCTGATGGAGCCAGTATTTAAGAAAGACATGGTACTTCAGTAATTGGAGCCTCTTGTCTGAGAATAATGTTGTAGGCACAGTTCTTGTCTAACCACAAAGATCATAATGCTCCATGAACAAACTGTCTTACTCAGTATTTCTAGGTGCAATTCATCTTGCTGATTTTAACCTGTCTTTCTAGCTGGAAACCTTTCTAACCTAGGGAGGTTGTGGAATCTCCATCATTGGAGGTTTTTAAGAACAGGTTAGACAGACACCTATCAGGAATGGTCTAGTTATTGTATAGTCCTGCCTTGAGTACAGGAGACTGGACTAGATGACCTATTGAGGTCCCTTCCAGTCCTACACGTCTACGATTTTGGGAATATATACAATTGGTGTACCAACATCAGCTTTAGAAATAAGAATAAAAGTGAGGAAAACATTGCATTATATAAATAGATACCTTTTTAATGGTTCGTTCTTACCTATTTTCCAGAGAGCAGAATTGACCTCTGATAAAGACCTGTATCTTGACAACAGCTCTGTTGAAGAAGCATCAGGTGTCTATCCAATTGATGACGACGATTATTCTTCTGGGTCCGGCTCAGGTAAGACATGTGTCTCTACATTTTTTCATCGCATTGTAACATTTTTTTTCTTCTTCAGTAAGTACAAGAATGTCTGTCTAAACCTGAAAGCTGTTCATCACCTTGAAATTATTGCTTTAGTCGGGATTCCAGGGCACTTGACTCTATACATGCATTGTGCTGAGCATCTCTCCAGATTTATCCCCTATCTATTAACTTCCTGCTCTTATGCTTTTCTACTCAGTTTGTCCAATAGCGATATCATTTTACCGAATTTCCCTGCATCTCATCTATAGTGTGCTGAGCTTTCTGGAGTTTTAGAAAGTAGAATTTTGGGCATGTGTTCTCTCCCCCATGGGCAGATTTGATTCCTAATTGGGTATCCTAATCTTTGATATTAAATGTTTGTAGCAAGATACTAGTTTAATCTAGTCTTATATTTTTCTTGTACAGACACACATTCAGATAAATATTGTTAATAAATTTACTTGCATCTTTTTAATAGAAGTCCAGATATTACCAAACAAATCTGATAGCTTTTTCTGATGTAATTACATCAATTTAGTGGATAGAAGAAATGCAATGAATATATTTATATTTGGATTTCAGTTAAGGTGTTCTACATAGTGACACTCACCCAATTTCTTTACAAGTTGATTTAAGTGTCAAGTATATGAATTTCATCACATGAATTGGAGACTGGTTGAAAGGCAAGCAACAGAATAGTGATCCAAGTGGGAAATGTGTCAGGTGGGGTACCATGGAGATCAGTTTTGGGGACTCATGTCATTCATATTCTTCAGCACAGTAAGATCCACAAATCCGACAGTGGGTCTTCAGCCTGTTGGCTATTTTAGGGTCAGAACTCGTACTTGTCGAGCACTGGCCAAGAAGTGTTCCTCTCCTGCTGACAAGCCTGCTAGTCTTGCTCTGTTTCCAAACCTACAGTTAAGATAGACAGGCCTTCCTGATCCAAAGCTTCTAGGATCTTTAGAAAATAAAGTATTGGATTCACACTGAAACAGAACCTAAATGTTACATTGTGGTACATTTTATCTATTAATTTAGTTGGACCTGAACTAAAATTTGTGCCTTACTTTTGGGGTTGAGTCGCTTAATGCCTGCTTTCCCTCTCTTCCTGAAGAACTACGGTAGCATATGGCCATGCTTGATCATGGCTGGCAAGCAAGCTAATGGAAAACCTGGTCCTCTTGAACTTTTTCCAGAGTGTATGCATGGATAAGAGCTCTACTGCTTACGTGGCTGGGGAGAAGCATCCCCTCACACAAACTTTGGCCCAGCCCAGTAGTAAACCTGGTGGTATGTGGAGAGCAGCTTATATTACCATTCGTGATGCAGAGAGGGAAGTACATAGTAAATACTTTGATTCCATGTTAGGCAGTAAACTTTCCTGGAGAATATCCATTGCTAATTCAAGGTACAAATAAAATCAGATTTCCTTTTTTTTACATGGATTTTCTTCCCCATCTTTCTGTTGTCCTGGTGAGTTGTAGGGTGAACTGTCAACTCTAGTTATATGCTTTCGTACTTCGTGACAGCACTGTAGTTGAGTATAGATATAGTAAGTGATTTTTACCCTTTGTACCTGATCCAGACTCAGCTAAAAGAAGAACTTTGCTTAATGCACACTTGCTACTGCAGTACCCAGTCGACCTTGAAATTTCTGCAGTATCTTTCTCTGGTGTTCATGCTCACGGGTTGCTAGGACAGGCAACTTTTTAAAAAAAGAATATTTTAGGAAGTCTAATTTTGTTCAATGTTTGCTTCAATCTGTGTGACTATTTTCATGACAGTATTAAAAACTGCCTCTCCTTTTCTGCCCCATTTTTGCAAGTAGAAATAATTGGGTGCATAAATAAAATGTAGATGTCTAAGTATTTGATTGCTCCTGCAGATCAGAGAGTTAAACATCTAAAATCTACTAGTGATAATTTTTCCTTATAAAGTTGCAGGTACAGACTGAGAGGTCTGTTTTGAGGCCTTTTGGATACTAAACAGAAAGAACACTAAGATCAGGGAAAGCTTCCCTTAAGTTCCTACAAGACAGGTCTATGCAACCCACATCAGCGCTGGATGGGCAAGACCCTTCCCTGGACCAATGGGGACCAAGTCCAGAAAATACCCAATGAGCTGCAGAACAGCTAGCTCCTGAATTGCTACTTCCAAACCTGTCCTCCTATGGGTTCTCGTAGGGCAGCATGCTCCTCTGAAAACCACTAGGACAGATCCCTTTCAGCTGATCAACCCAAGAAGAGTGGACTTCAAGGCCTGAAATGGGTATCACTGGAGGCCTGAAGGAGCACAATATTGGACTTCCAATATTGTCTTGGGCACTGAATATAACTAGCTCCGTTATCAACATCTCATTTGTCACCATGTGCCATAGCACCATCACATTTGGTGTTGACTACTTGGGCACCATTGACCTCTGCACCACTTATTTTAGCACACTATCTCTGTCTCTGTTCTGAGATCATACACAGTACCATGGGATCTGCAGATTACAACAGAGCCAGAGTTGCTGTTGCTATCCAAGGTGCTGAAACGTTCTTTGAGTAGTGGCCCTATGAATACTCCATTCAGGTGTGCATGCATGACGTGCACCTTTAATTGGAGATTTTCAGTGTCAGTGCCTGTTCAGACCATGCATGCACTCTACACATCCTCGTGCACTGCATTCAGGCTATATAGGGCTGTGTGGGTGAATTGCCCTCTGTTCCTTTTCAACCACCTTGGCCTGAGATGGAGCATTCAGCATAACTGTTTTTGTTGGTCAAGCTTGCCTGGGTTAGTATGTTAGCGTTAGAGTTTAGATTAGTTTAGTGTTCGTTTTTATAGAGCATTGTTTTGGGGGATTTGTTGTCCTTTCAATTCTCTGTCCCCACACCCTTCATGGGGAAGTATGCCAGGATCACCAGGGTTCAAATGTTTTTTCCTCAGCTCAACATTCCCTTAGACCCTTTAAAGGTAAAACTTTAGAGATTTCTGAAAGGGGCTCTAAGAAAAGGAACTCTGGATCTCCTCATAAAGAACCCTCACCAAAAAGACTGAAGTCTCCTCATAAGTTGACCATCTCTAAGCCTTTAGGTTCTCAGCCCAGTACCATTGAGTCTCCAGGCTCCTCTGGGACAGATGGCACAGCCAAGTCTCTGGGCTCCTCTAAAAGCCATGGCTCCAGCCACACTCTGGTAGCTAAAACATCTTTTGATACTGTCAGGACATGATCAAGGCATTAGGGAGAGACAGTCTGCTCTCAGCAAACCAGTACTGATACACACATTCCAGCCTCTGGTACCCAACATAGTGGGGCCCTTGGTACTGCAGAGGGCTAAGTGGCCACCTGAGCCTATTTCTGCCTCAAAGCATACCATCTGCTTCCTCTTCCAGAGACCTGCCTAAATAGACTTTCACCGTGAAACCATTAGTTCATCTGGTACCACCGGAATGTAGGTACTCGGAGGACCTATCTGTGTCAAAGGAACTGGAGTCTCCCCTATTGATGGATACCAAGCCCTTTTTGGTACTGAGATCTGCACAATCACCAGAATTGCACCTTTCTCTGGTACTGCCTGGTTCACCACCATTTTCTGGTGAAGCTCCTCCTATGGATGATGATGATGAGGAGGAGGACCTCTCTCAAATATCTGAGCAGGGTTCTCCTATTTACCTCTTTGTGACATCTACAAAGAAAGAGATGATGCTCGGGGGAGACATTATGAAGGCCTTCCTCGGTGTATGAGCAGCCATGGATGCCACCCCTTATGCCATGTGGTTCCCCTCAGCGGCCATATTGGGACCCTTGATGGGCCGGCTGTCAACAATTCTCTAGAGATTCTAGCCTCGCTGGAACTGTAGAGACTGACAGTCCCCTTCCCATCTTTCTCCTTAGTTACCTGAACAGTAGAAGGAAACATTCGAGGAGCAGGAGGCTAGAATAGACAAGGTCAGGCTGCAGACTGATATCGCCTCATCTGCCCCTGAAGAGGCTGTCATGAATCTCCCACTCTCCCTGGCTAATGACTTTAAGCAGTTCAAGACTTCGTGAAACAGGTGGCAGATTCTTTACAGATACCTCTAGAAGAGGTCAAGGACTCATACCACAAGCTGCTGGATATTTTACAGGCAGCGTTGTCTGCTCAAGTTACCCTGCCCATTTAATGAGGCACTTTTGGATCCTGCCAAGACTATCTGGCAAATTCCAGCAACAGTACCACCACTTGTCAGAGGGCTGATAAAAATACTGTGTCCCAACCAAGGATTCTGAATTATTTCCCCACCCTTCTCCTAACTTATTGGTCATTGAAGTTGTCAATGAACATGGAAGGCAGCATCACACTAAGTCAATGCTGTATGACAAGGACCAAAAATGCCTTGACCTTTTTGGACATAAGAGCTACTTCTTAGTGACCCTGCAGTTTAGGATGGCTAATTAGTAGGCTCTCATGGCATAGTATAATCATACCAACTACTCTAAGTTTGTCATTTATTGAACACCTTCTAACTGAGCATCATGAGCATTGTCAGTACATTATAGCAGAATGTCAGGTACTAACTAGAATGTCCTTACAGGCTTCCATGGATGCTGCTGACAGTGCCACTTGTTCCATCTCCATGCCAGTTGTCATGTGGTGGGCAAGGGGCTCCAGCTCTCTGGGTTCTGAGATCCAAAAATACAGTTGAGAACCTTCCCTTTGATGGCTTGAAACTCTTTGTGGACACGTCTCTACATACTTTGAAGGACTCTAGGGCCACCTTGCGACCTCTCGGGATCTACATAGCCGTAAATAAACTGAGATATAGTAGATCCCAAACAGCCCAGAGATCCCACCTTGTCCAGTTCCCTGTGTTTCAAAGATGTACAGCGCCCCCATGAAAAAAAAAACTAGATTCCAGAGAAAGAGAACCACCGCTATATCTGGCCTAACCACACAGCCTTCATCATAATCAAAACACCAGTTTTGACAGGCTGGTTGAGGGTCTGAATTGTCTTTACTTTTTGGGCTTCCAGGTGCAAGTTCTCCACCTTCCTTCTTGAGCAAATTACTACTGACAAACAGGTCTTGGAGATTATAAAATCAGGCTACTCCATTCTTTTTACCTCCCTTTGTCCACCTCACCCATTTCCCTGTCCCTCTTCAGGGACCCCTCTTATGATCACTTGTTGACACAGGAAATCAAATCCCTTCTGTGCACAGGAGCCTTAGAACCAGTTCCTGCTCAGCACAGGGAAAGGGATCTTACTCCAAGTACTTCCTGGTCCCAAAGATGAATGAAGGGTGGAGACCTGTTTTAGATCTAAACAACTTTGAGAGCACAGAAGTTCAGGATGGTCACTCTTGCAGCTATAGTCCCTTCATTGGAACTAGGGGCTTGGTTTTCAGCCCTTGATCTGCAGGACCTGTATTTCCATATCTTGATTCACCTATCTCTGATATGATTCCTTCATTTTGTGATAGGCTAAGATCAGTTCCAATACTGGGTTCTCCCATTTGGGTTTATCTCTGCGCTGAGAGTATTTTCGAGAGTTTGGGCAGTGGTCACTGCCTCTTTGTCCTGTGGCGATAGTCTTTACATACGTCGACAATTGGCTGATGAAGGAACAGTGTTATGACAAAGTTCTTTCAGCTATACAGGCAGCCATGGCACTGTTCCTCAGGCTAGGTCTCAAGCTCCATATTGAGAAGTCTATATTGGCTCCTGTGCAGAGAATAGAATCCATAGAGGCATCCCTAGATGCTATAACAGCCAGGGCCTACCTTCCCATGGACAGGTTCATGACACTATCAGATTCTGACCTCTGGATTCAAATGAGCCCACAGACCTTCATGAGAAAATGTCTCCCAACATTTGGGGTACATGACAGCTTGCAGCTTTGTAACAAGTCATGCAAGGTTATGCCTTCATTGTTTCCAAGAGTGACCAAAAACAGTCTACCGAACAAACACATTCTAGACAGACAGGTTTCATTCCCTTGTCATATGAAAGATTCCCTCAACTGGTGGAAGGATTCTTGCAACATCTGTACAGGCATCCACTTTATTCAGCCACCCCCAACCATTACCATAACATTACCATTATTCATTCCAGAGGTGGACCTCTTCACCACCATCACCAACAAGAAGTTTTGTTCAAGGGGGTGAAAGGGCCTTCACACACTAGAAGATGCCTTCCTTTTACCTTGGATGAAAGGACTTTTGTATACATTTCTCCCAGTGCCCCGAACATTAAAGGTAGTAAACAAGATGAAAACGGACAGACCCCAGGCTTCCTGCTCCCATAGAGCCCTGGTTGCAGATTTGGGGTCCAGAGGGCTAGCAGGCTTCCTGATGGAGCTGCAGACCCTGCAACGTGGGTAGGTTTCCAGTGGATATCCTGCTTGTGTTTTGGCAAAATTTTCATTGCATCTGTAATAGATTTGGCAACACATTTCACTACAACTCCTCAGCATTTTCCAACCAGCTGTAAAACCTGCCCTGTGCCAGGTTCCCTTGAAGCAGCCCAAGAAGGAAACCAAGTTATCTTTTGGTGTCAAAGAGCCCAAAAGCCCTGGCAGCAAGAGCGGTCCATCAGCTGGTTTTAAATTAAGAATTGCTACCTACCAAGCCCTCTTTGCAAGGTATGAGTATCTCAACTGGTAGAAAAGCTGAGTTTGCCGACAGGTTGCCTCAAGAGCCTGAGGAGTTCAAGTTCCTGATTTCTGAGGGGCAGTAGATAGCTAAGATGTGTCTGCAGGCCTCTTTAGATGCACTGTGGTCCATGGCAACCTTCGTTGTCCTGAGGAGAACGTCTTGGCATCAGGTATCCGATTTCAGAGCCCTCAAAGGGGAGGTCTTCACTCTTTTTAACTGAAAGACGGATGACTCTCTTCACTCATTGAAGGACTCCCAGGCTATTCTGCATTCACAAGAAGAATTTACAGCAACTCCTAGAAGGAAGCAGGGAAAACCTTCATGTTCTAGGCAGAGACCATCACCCGTACTTTCTATCACCAGAGGTCCGCTGAGCCTCCAAAGAGATGGCAGTGCTTTCAAGAAGAAGACCGTAGGCCTCTACATCAGTGACCACTTCCAAGCACCCCTTTTGTCAGGCTGGTTGAGAGTTGTGCTACTACCAGTCTACAGAACCTTCCCTCCTCCTCCCTCCCACCTCTGTTTGGACACCACCTCTGTTTCTTTCAGGAAACGTGGAACTGCATAACATCAGACTGCTGGGTGCTAGAGAGTCTCTGTGGGAAACTCTTTAGTTTCATACCCTTCCCTCCTGCTTCCCTGTCTCTATTCAGGGTCCCCCTCTCGCAAGAGACTTTGCTTCAAGAGGTGGAATCCCTTCTCGCTTTAAGGGCAGTAGAGGAAGTTCCACTACAATATGGGAGGGATTCCCGTACAGTTTCTATTTCAACTATTTCCTAATCCCAAAGTAAAAAGGGGGATGGTGCCCTATCGTGGACTTGTGGAGACTTGATGCCTTTTTTTGTTGCTTCAGGTTCAAAATGATAACCTTTGCCTCCATAATTCCATCGTTAATCCACAGGACTGGTTTGCAACTCTCAACTTGCAAGATTCTCACTTCCATATCTCTGTCCATGCTGCTCACAGGAAGTACCTGAAGTTACTGGTGGGACAAGCACATTATCACCACACAAGGTACTGCCCTTTGGAGTATCAACTACATTGAGAGTTTTCATCAAATGCCTAGTAATGGTGGTAGCTCATCTAAAAAAACAAAGGCTAATAATGTAGCAATACCTCCACAGTTGGCTGATTTGAGGAGTCACCTTAGCAAATGGAGATTCTGGTCAGCAGTTTCTCTGACTCTTCAAGTTGGGGCTGAAGATCTACACAGAGAAATCTTTTGACCCCTGTAATGCTGGGCCTGTGAAGGTTAAACAGTCAGCAAGCTGGGGGACCTGTAAAGAAACCCTTAAGGACATATCAAAATGATATTGCAAGGTAAACGGGGCCATTCCTTGTCGATAGACATCAAAGCCACGTTGAGTAGACTAGAATCTTTAACATATTTGCTTGTATTGTTTGAGAATCGAAGAGTAAGTGCTAAATATATCTGTGTTTACCTGCATTCTGTTAGAAATCTAACAATGTGATCTAATTAGTCTATAGATGCTAAATCCTGTTCCTGTCTTGTAATGCTTCATTACTATATTCTATTGACTCGGAGATCAAAAGGGGATATCATTTATATGGAACTTGTGGTGTCAGAATATTGTCCTAATCTCTCCTAGAAGCTTGTAATTCCACATAGTAAACTACTTGTGAACTGTCTTAATAGTTTGAGTGGCTATTGTTAACTGTATTGTTTGAGAAAGAACCCATTGAATAGAGATCAAACTGTCGGTTCACTTTCATCAAAGCCCATGTGGTGGAGTTACCTGTGAGCGTCCAGCTTGCTTCAACTGTAAAGGAAACTTTGGGCCTGATCTTTTTCATCTCCGGTCATCTTAAACTTTAACGGGGAAGGTCTAAACCTTAAAATTGAGGCCTTCAGGTGTACCCTGGATCACCCTGGAATTCTCATGGAAGAACTTTAACAAACTCTGTACCTGGACTCTCTATTGGATTCTAAACTTTAGAACTGATTCCAGAAAGACTTTTACAAATCAGCAACCTCACCATCTCTGCTATGAAACTGACCTCAGGACTTTACACACATTTGTATGTATATTGATCTCTTAACCGTATATAACTCTTTTTTATTTTATTAATAAATCTTTGATTTTAGTTAATAAGGATTGGCTGAAAGTATGTATTTGGGTGAGATCTGAAATATTCATTGACCTAGTGCACAATGTATCCGGTCCTTTGGGATGGGTAGAAATTTAAGTATGGTGAATAAGGTTTTTACTAACCCCTCACTGTATTATATTTGGATGTTTAGATAGGATCCAAAGGCTGGATTGCCTAAAGGGGACTGTAATTAGCTTCTGGTTAACCAGTGTGGTATTACAGAAGCTGTTTTGTTACTGGCTTGGTAAATCTAATTATAGAATAAATCACCAGTCTTGGGAATTGTCTGCCCTATTTCTTGCAGTCTGCCCTGAGTTGGCATTCTCAGCGTGACCCATCCAGGCACCATGATCACAACCCTACACATAGATTAGAGTTTATAGGGGCAGTGACAGACTCCATGACAGCCAGAGCTTACCTGTCACCAGACAGATTTAAACACATGATCATGCTCATCTGCCAGCTGCCAAATCAACCACGCATGTTGGTGAGAATTCACTAAAGTCTCTCTGGATGTGTGGCTTCCTGTACGTTCATCATGCAGCATGCCAGACTACATCTACGTTGTGTGTAAAACTGGCTGAAGTTGGTGAACTACCAAGCGGACATCATGTCGTATGCAGTATCTATGCAAGTTCCTCCCAAAGCCCTTTCCTCACTGAACTGGAAAGGAGTACTATTCCCTTAATTCTCCTCACCAAGACTCTGGTGATTGATACATCCCTCCTAGAATGGGGAGCACATCCAGACCACTGTCAGGTTCCTTAGGGCATCAACCTTATTCCATTCCTATCAGGTCCTAGAGAACAACTTCATTCTGTTCCTTTAGTGCACTACTCAGATGAAACCTAGGCAGACAGTGTTGTCATACTTCCTATCCATTAGGGTAGGCCTTCTGATGGCTGCTATTTCCAATCAGATGGGGGGAGGGGTAGTTGAATTTGGGAGCTTTCTCTGAGACCCAGTATTGTACTGTTAATTCAGACAAGTAGTCCTCACTGGTATCCTAGCATTCATTCCATAAGTAAAACCAGGAAATATTCCTCCAGTTAAGCATGCAAGTTCACTCCTTAGGAGCACTGACAGTCTCAAGGCAAAAGAGTCATGTTTCCTGTATTGAGATCTGCTAGACAGCAACTAGTAACCAAACTGTGCATATTGACCATCTAATCTTGGTCAATGTCTCTTTCTCTTGGCAGAAGTCTTCTCTGGGCATTAGTACCAGGGAGAGAGGAAGAAGATATTTTTATATAATCTACCTTGTTTTGGGTGTCCATATTTAAAGGATGATCCTGCTTCCCACGCTGGAGGCACGCTACTATGAAAATACCATCATAACAGATCTGCCGACCTTAGCACAAAGAAGATTATGAAAATACATCAATGCTTACCTGAAAAGTTCCTTTCTTTTGAGTAATAAGGTCCACATATCCAGCCTATGCTGGAGACAAATGGATCATCCAGAATAGAGATGGAAATTGATATCTGAGGATTTGTGTTTGTTATCATTAGGTGGAATTTACCATATTTGTAGTAGGAATGTATTTCTCAAAGTGTATTTATCACATTCTGTAATTTAAGTAAGTAGAATTGGAATTAAATTAGCTTTGGAAGTTTTCTTAACTGGCAGGACCTTCGGGGGTGCGACAGTCCCCTGCTGCCAGTGCATTACAGGCCCAATTCTACCCTCAAGCTGCAAGCAGGCTGAAGTACTTATTGTAATGTATCTATGGACCTTATTATTTTAAGCAGGGAATTTTTTAGGTAAATGTGGATACCTTTTCTTATTGGATGCTTTTCCCCTCTTCTTTTTCTTTACAGGATATTGTTTTCAAATATTTGACCGTCCTTCGTGAAGCCCCATATTGACAACTTATTTCGTGCAGTCTTTTTCAGAGGAATTGTCTATGCCTTAATTAGGGTGTTGTTTTAGAATTCCCTTAACATCCTTTCACAGTGGTGATTTTAATATACTACATTGCAAGTTAGATTTTTTTTTTTAATTCCTTCACTTTTGCTTTCCTTGAATCCAGTACCCTTGTGCTTAATTATTGTGTGAACCCGTTCCTTACAATGCTGAATCCAAATAGTTCTTGGTCATGGGATCCAAACTTCCCTATGACTTTCAGGTTGTCAGTAAGTTCATCTAATTGCCAAGAAGTCATTCTGGGATGACCTATCTTCTCATTCAAACTTTTACATCCTGTATTCTATAGCTGTATTCTGAAAGCGCTCTTCTTTAAAAAAAAAAAAAAAAATATTCAGAGGGTTTTAAACTCTAAAAGCCTGGTAACTGACAGAGAATGGCAGAAACATTTTGGTAACTACAGTGGATTGTAGCAGTTTATCTCAAACGTTTTGTGGCAAAGCAAGGTTGTTATGAATAATCATGGGCAGAACATCATTTATTTTTTGGTTGGAACTCTACTACAGTTAAAATGTAATGCGTACGAATGATTTTCATGCAGAGATTTCCTGAACATCATTGTTTTGTTTTAGGAGCTGAAGAAGATGAAGATAATACAGTGATAGCAACGTCTAGAACACTTCCAAAGATACCGTCAACTAGTGATGCGCCTAAAGCTGACACAACTACACTGAAAACACAGACCAAGATTCCTGCACAAACTAAGGTTTGTGGGCAGTTACTTTTTACTGCAGCACAGTTATACTTTTTTACATGGTTTTAATCAAACATAATTCTGTATGCCTTAAAAGGTTATTTGAAAATATACTTAATGAATGGTTATGCCTATAATAATCATAAAAACCTTACCTAATATTTCTACACTCTGTTAAATCAAATGTAGAGCTGGCCATAGAGATTCTAATTCCCAGTATAGAACCAGTGTACCCACTCTAGATTTCACTTCCAAGAAGAGAGTATCAAGACCAGGACAGCACATCATCTCATGAACACATAGGTATATGTGAACATGCAATATAGTCTTAACCCTTCATTATGTCTCCAAAAGGGTTGCTAAATAAGCCATGTATTAAGCTGCCTCCCCCCACTCGCCCATAAAAAGGATAATTTTGTTTGTTTTTGTGGTATGCTTTGTGCTTTTCTCCAGGTTTCTCTTGAGAAAAATACCATCCTTAAAATTCTAACATGGTATTTTGCAATGCTTACTATGTCGTTCACCGATTCCATTGGCACGCAGATAGAAAACAGTGTAAATGACAATGTTTAAAAGAATAGTTGACAGGTATTCACATCACAGAACCACTGTTATAAGTGAGACACATGCTGACACAAGTACCAGAGATACCAGGATTGAATGCTTATGACAAGAACTGCTCCTTCGTGCTTAGAGATGGTCTTTTAGGTCAGAGACTTGTTGGCCGAGTACTCTGGGGAAGTTTGTGCTGTTGCTGCCCATGCTATACATCTGTGGCTGGGAGTCAGCTTTGGTCAATATTTTCCAAACGGGTTAGTGAATCTTGGGCCACGTCTACACTACCCGCTGGATCGGCGGGATCTATTGGGGATTGATTTATCATGTCTCGTCTATACGCGATAAAGTGATCCCCGAATCGATGCCCATACTCCACCTCGGCAGGAGGAGTAAGCAGAGTTGACGGGGGTGCCGCGGTGGTCAACTTGCCGCCGTGAGGACGGCCAGGTAAGTCGAACTAAAATACTTCGACTTCAGCTACGCGAATAGCGTAGCTGAAGTTGCGTATCTTAGATTGATCTCCCCGCCCTCCCCCCAGTGTAGACCAGCCCTTGGGTGCCTAACTTGACATATCTTGAAAAGGGTCTGATTTGCAGAGCACATGCTCTCTGTAATTCAGACTCTTTTCAAGGTATGTCTAGTCACTTTTGAGCATCTTTCCTTTTGGTTGTGAGGGCTGTCAGCCTATGTCAATAGTGAAATAAGCTGTAAAGAAATAATAGTGGATGGAATAGATAACACAGAGTCCGTCTGGGCAATACTCACACTGGCTAAAAAGACTACTAGAGCCTCTCCGGGGATAGTGCTTGGGGTGTGCTATAGACCGCCGGGATCAACCCAGGATATGGATAAGGAACTATTTAATGTATTTAGGGAAGTAAATACTAATAGAAACTGTGTAATTATGGGGGACTTTAACTTCCCGGATATAGATTGGGGAACAAATGCTAGTAGCAATAATAGGGCTCAGATGTTCCTAGATGTGCTTGCTGATCAATTCCTTCATCAAGTGGTAGCTGAACCGACGAGGGGGGGGGGCATTTTAGATTTGATTCTGGTAAGTAGTGAGGACCTCGTTGAGGAAGTGGTAGTAGGGGACAATTTGGGCTCCAGTGATCATGAGCTAATTCGTTTTAAACTAAATGGAAGGAGTAACAGAATTAAGTCAAAGACTAGGGTTTATAATTTTAAAAAGGCCAATTTTAACAAATTAAGGGGACTGGTAAGGGAAGTGGATTGGGCAAACGTATTAATGGATCTAAAGGCAGAAGAAGCCTGGGATTACTTTAAGTTAAAGATGCATGAGCTGTCAGAGGCCTGTATCCCCAAAAAGGGAAAAAGATTACTAAGCAAGAGATTTAGACCGAGCTGGATGAGCGACCAACTCAAAGGGGCGATTAGGAAAAAACAGAAAGCGTACAAAGAGTGGAAGAGGGGAGGGATCAGTAAGGAAACTTACCTTAGTGAAGTCAGAGAATGTAGAGATAAGAGTGAGAAAGGCCAAAGGCCGTGTAGAGTTGGACTTAGCAAGGGGAATTAAAAGCAATAGTAAAAGGTTTTACAGCCATATAAATAGAAAGAAAGCAAAGAGAGAAGAAGTGGGACCGCTGAAGACTATAGCCGGAGAGGAGATTAAAGATAATCTAGGCATGGCGCAATATCTCAATGAATATTTTGCATCGGTGTTTAATGAGGCCAATGAAGGTATTAGGGATACTAGCACCATTACAGAGGGGCATACAGGATGGGGGATTACCGTATCCGAGGTAGAAACAAAACTTGAAGACCTTAATGGGACTAAGTCGGGAGGACCGGACGATCTTCATCCGAGAATATTGAAGGAATTGGCACGGGAAATAGCAGGCCCATTAGCGATAATATTTAATGAATCTGTAAACTTGGGGGTGGTCCCGTTAGACTGGAGAATAGCTAACGTGGTTCCTATTTTCAAGAAAGGGAAAAAAAGTGATCCGGGCAACTACAGGCCTGTTAGTTTAACATCTGTAGTGTGCAAGGTGCTGGAGAAAATTCTGAAAGAGAAACTAGTTGAGGACCTTGAGGTTAATGGCAATTGCGATAAATTACAACATGGGTTTACGAAGGGCAGATCGTGCCAAACGAATCTGATCTCCTTCTTTGAGAAAGTAACGGACTTATTAGATAAGGGAAATGCGGTGGACCTAATATACCTGGATTTCAGTAAAGCGTTTGATACTGTACCCCATGAGGAATTATTGGTTAAACTGGAAAACATGGGGATCGATATGAAAATCCAGAAGTGGATAAGGAATTGGTTAATGGGGAGAATGCAGCGGGTCGTATTAAAGGGTGAACTGTCAGGTTGGAGGGAGGTTACTAGTGGAGTGCCTCAAGGTTCGGTTTTGGGACCCATTTTATTTAATCTATTTATAACTGATTTCGGAACCGATTGCAGGAGTGGGCTGATAAAGTTTGCGGATGATACGAAGGTGGGAGGTGTTGCCAATTCGGAGGAGGATAGGGATATTCTGCAGGGAGACTTGAATGAGCTTGTGAATTGGAGTATCAGAAATAGGATGAAATTTAATAGTGAAAAGTGTAAGGTGATGCATTTGGGGATGACTAATAACAATTTTAGTTACAAGATGGGGACGCATTGGTTAGAAGTAACGGAAGAGGAGAAGGACCTAGGGGTTCTTGTAGACCGCAGGATGACTATGAGTCGACAATGTGACGTGGCGGTGAAAAAAGCCAATGCGGTCCTGGGATGCATTAGGCGAGGTATATCTAGTAGGGATAAGGAGGTCCTGCTTCCGTTGTATAAGGCGCTGGTGAGACCTCATTTGGAATACTGTGTGCAGTTCTGGTCTCCCATGTTTAAAAAAGATGAACTCAAACTGGAACGGGTGCAGAGAAGGGCGACTAGGATGATCAGAGGAATGGAAAACCTGTCGTATGAAAGGAGACTAGAGGAGCTTGGGTTGATTAGTCTGACAAAGCGAAGGCTGAGGGGGGATATGATTGCTATCTTTAAATATATCAGAGGGATAAATACAAGGGAGGGAGAGGAATTATTCCAGCTTAGTACTAATGTGGACACAAGAACGAATGGATATAAACTGGCCATGGGGAAGTTCAGGCTTGAAATTAGACAAAGGTTTCTGACCGTCAGAGGGGTGAAATATTGGAACGGCCTTCCGAGGGAAACAGTGGGGGCGACGGACCTGTCTGGTTTTAAGATTAAGTTAGATAAGTTTATGGAGGGAATGGTTTAATGGTAAAACATAGTAGCCAAGGAAAACCAAGCAATGGTACGTAAATAGTATAATGGCCAACAGGGGTCAGGCTAGAGACTCTTGCCTACATGCTCGGGGTCTTACTGATCGCCATATTTGGGGTCGGGAAGGAATTTTCCTCCAGGGTAGATTCGCTGAGCCTCTGGAGGTTTTTCGCCTTCCTCCGCAGCATGGGGCAGGGATCACTAGCAGGAGGGTCTCTGCCGATTGAAGTCACTAAAACACAGGATTGGGGACTTCAACAGCAGAGTCCAGGGAAGGGTTTTGTGGCCTGCAGCATGCAGGGGGTCAGACCAGATGATCATAATGGTCCCTTCTGACCTTAAAGTCTATGAGTCTATGAGAATCAGTTTACATAAGGACTATATTTATTATTTGTATAGAGGGAGAAAAAAGTAAAATAAAATACAAAGAAGGGCATGCAAAAATAAGGTAATTAAAGCCATTTTTAATAGGTATGCTTGGGCATGCTGAATCCAGTGCTTATTAAACTATGGGGCAGAAGCTTTGAGTATGAATGTTTCTTTCAAAAAAGAGCTGATCACATACAGCTTTTAGGAAAACAGTAAAATAACCAGTTCAATTAGTTTCTGTACATTGAAAAGATTTTGCTAATGTTTTAATAGCTTATTGTATGGATAATATTTAAAAAAATATTGAAAGCAATGTGGAAAATACTCTTGGAAAGAGATAATTGCACTTAGTTAGTATTAAAATATTGACGTGGAGACTGCGTGATATAGGGAAAAGCAGGGAAGGGAGAGATGGCTCTGTGAAGGGGCTCAGAGAAGAGGACCAGAAGCTTGATCTTCCTTTATTAGCGTATTAATGTGGAATAGAGAAGACTGATTTTTATATGCTGCTGTTTCAAGTTATAGATCTATTCCAAAGACAGACTTCTAAATCTGAGGGAAAGATTAATTTGCTCCCTTATCACTCAATGAAAAGGGGATGGCTCACCCTGAAAACAGCAGAGAGCACAGTACCACTAATTATCAGGAGTTGAGGCTTGGTATTATTTGAATGCTATGAAAACAAGGTCCTCCTTAATGATTTAGTCTGTCTCCCTATATCATTGCAGAGTATTACTCATAGCTTTCTGCAGAATCACATTAGCTCAGTGGTCCATGACTAGGGCTCTTAGGTGCTATGATAATACAAGTAATAAATATATAATAATCTTGTTTGCTTTGTCAGTCTCCAGTAATGGTGACTCCACAATCTTCTTAATGAGGTCTCATTGACCTCACTATGATAGCGATTACTAATTTTTCCTTTTGCTTCATTTTAGATCTTTGCTGCTTTTTAAAAAATGTGCTTTGACTACTACTTCCTTCTTGCTAGCCTAAGTAATACATGAGGAACTATCATAAAGACACGGTCTTTTCTCTAGACTGTACAGACTCTGTTCTCTCTTCATAAATCACGTTTTCTACACCTTTCATCACTTGTTGCCTTTTTTGGATTCTTTTAAATTTTACTGTAAGGTGGAACCTAAAACTGCCTGTAGTATGTCAGAAGTAACTTCACAGGTGTTCTACAAAGAGAACTAATAATTATTTGGTCTTGCATGTAAAATCTTTGATACATTTTGTTACAACATTATCACTATTATTATGCTGGGGGACTGATATTTACACACCCATGATTTGTTTATCAGCATATAGTCATTTTGTGTGCTAATCTTCATGCTCTTGTTTCATACATGTGCATAATATTCTCTCTCCCCATGTAAAACACATTAATCTATCTTTATTAAATCACACTGTATTGATTTCTGCCAAATTCTGTACTGTCTGTAAATCCTGCTATATTTTTACTCGACTTTCCCTGCGGTTAGCTGTCCCTCCTAACTGGCTTATCAGTGAAACTGCATTTGTTGTTGTTGTTTGGTTTCATCAGAATAACCTATCCAGGGGAATGATGTATGAGAATCAAAGCAATATAGATGCTGAATGTTGATCTCGCAGTGGTGTGGCCACTGAACAGATGTAGTATTTTCATTGACTTTATTTTTTTATGTTTAGTAATTCTGTGGGCATTTAGGACTTTTCATCTTGTAATTTAACTCAATGCACTTTTACAGATGTGGAAAATATAATTGTACAGATCTCATAGGTACAGGTTTCATGTTTCAACATCATGATGATTGTATCAGTTTTATATAAATTTACTACTGCTTCCCTACTTTGTTTTTTGTGTTGGACTGTGCATGTTTAGATATGATTTTCTGACTACCTAGGTTAAAGAAGTGCCATTTAAAGTGCGGAAATGTACATTTTTGTAATGCGATCATTGCTTTTTTAAATGTACTGTAGTCACCTGAAGAAATTGATGACAAAGAGGAAATTCACAAGACTAACTCTAACGCTAACAAAAATAAGAACGACCCAGGTGATGACACTGATGTATTTACTGAGAAGCACTCAGAAAACCTCTTTCAGAGAACAGAAGTACTTGCAGGTAAGGAGCAGCTAGTTAAGGACTATTTTACAAGGTAATAGGAAAAAATGTAGAAAATACAAAGATGTTACCTGCAGAATAATCTAAACATCAAAATTCATATTGTCCCTGTGGTGTTACCCTCCGCATTGCTGTGGGGTCCCTGAGGATTATACGTTTCTGCAGAGCAGCCAGTATTCCTTTGTGGAGAATTAGATGGGCTTCGTCCAGAGTTATTTAATCTACAGCCTGCCCTTTTGCGGATTATTTGCAAGGTATTCCATCTCCCAGAAGTTCAGTGCTTCCTCCTGGGGATTCTTAGTTTTCACAACCCAGGAAGAGAGAATTGCAATTTGAACTTGGGTTTCCATGATAACTTGTAGGGCAAAAATCTATGCCCAACCTGCCTGACCTTCAGTCCCTTCTCCTGGCAGGCTCTATCCCTCTTGAGTGTTGTTTGGGGGTCAGGGGAGATGATGTCATGGAGGAAGCCGCAACCTCTTTCCACTGAGAAGCAGGGATGTCTGTGTATGGAGGGTCATCTCCATGTGTGGACCAGGGAGACACAAGCTGTCCCCTCATTTTGTGTAGCTTGTAGCAGAGCAGCACCAGATAGCGTCACACTGGTATAGCTGTGCTGTTTTTCTTATAATCGGCACTGATTTCCAGGAATTTATAACTGTGAAATCCTCCTATCCATTGAAATTTGGCATCCAAACTGTTCTCGAAGTGCATTTATTTTTGTGGCGTATCCCAAAAAGGGGATGGTGTTTGAGCCGTAGAAGTGAGCTCAAGCCACAAAATTCTGAATCTGAATTTCCCTGAAGCTCAAGGGGTTTGGATAAAAGAGAACTAGCATTGACATAGCATATCCAGTGGAAATACTCAGATTTGATAAGTGTCGTTTGAATTGTTAGCTTGTGCACGCTGGCAAATACATGACAAATGAAATGTCCTCATTTTTTGGGCTACATGAAAGGGATACAAGGTTTATCATCGGGAAATGTATTTTAGGCTTAGGTCATGGAGTAACAGACTGAAGGAGATGTGGCATGAATCAATTTCTTCCTTGGTAAACAGAATAGTAATCAAGAGTAAATTATATGTAATTTTAATGTTAGAAAAGTTACTTCCCTTTGTTAAAAGTAAGTTCAGAAGCAGCTAAGATTTTATTGTTATATTTGATCATGTTGTTGATATGTTCTGGGAGCATTATTGACTTTTTGTTAACTAAAAATATTACTACTTTGAGCTGTACTTTTTAATTTCTTTAGAATTATGGGCCATATTGTGTCTTTGACTTTTAAACAAAACTCTTTACTGAAATGTTTTTCTGTTTAAAAATCTATTTACAATGATTTCATAAAAAAGCCAATCAAGATAATCATTTAATTGGAGACAGTTTTTTAAATTTTAAAAGGATAGCAAATGACTAGTAAATATTTTGTGTACCGGAAAACAAATGTGGAGCTATGGATCTTATTTTGGCATATTGTGAATGTTTGTTCATTTTATTGCAGCTGTTATTGCTGGTGGAGTTATTGGCTTTCTCTTCGCAATTTTCCTTATCTTGCTGTTGGTATATCGCATGAGGAAGAAGGATGAAGGCAGCTACGACCTTGGTGAACGTAAACCATCCAGTGCTGCCTATCAAAAGGCACCTACTAAGGAGTTTTATGCATAAAATTCCTACTTAGTGTCTCTATTTATGAGATCACTGAACTCTTTTAAATAAAGCTTTTGCATAGAATAATGAAGATCTTTTTTCTTTAAAGAGCCATTATGGCACCTTTATGATAAAATCCCATTGTATTTAAAACTTTTCATGTATTCCTTTAAAAAAATGTAAAATTAAAACTTAACTTTTGCCGTGTTCTGTGAATAACAGTGGTAAAGCATTATTTTATAAAACCATTGATGTTCACTGAATCATTTTTAAAACTTTATGCATAAATATAAAATAATGAAAATGATTGTTTTATCCTATGGCTCAATGAAAGTTGTTTAATTTTTGTCAGCATGTCTCAGATCTTACAAGTTAGTTTTTATTTCATTAATTTATCTGTTTCCAAAAAAATGCCTTTTTGTAGTTGTCATGGTGCAATTTGTCTTCAGATAATTCAGATAACAGTAATTTTTAGTGTAAATGTAATTTTTCAGCTATGTAAACTTTAATCTCCACTTTGTATAAATTTGTGTCCAAATAGCAATTTTACACTTTGCATTGTTTCTCAATGTAACTGTAGCTTCAGTGAAATTTGTAACAGCAAATTAATGTGTAAAATTGGATTATTACTACAAACTGTATAGTCATATCCTTACTAAACAAATCTTTAAGGAAGATTTGAAGTAAGCTACTGACAAGCCTAAGCAAACCCAAAGACTCTAACAGTATTCTGAGAAGTTGCTGCAGATTTCTATGGCCACTGTATTTGTTAATTTCTTGCAATTTGAAGTTACAAGTAGGGGTTTAAATATCAATTTTTGTTCTTAAAAATACATTTAAGTTGTAAACGTCTTTTAAAGCCTTTGAAGTGCCTATGATTCTATGTAACTCGTCGCAGACTGGTGTTAATGAATATATAACAGTAAAAGAAAATGTTGGTATTTTATAAGCACAGACAATTCTAATGGTAACTTTTGTAGTCTTACATGGATAGACATAAATTGTAATTTGGGAACATAAACACTACTGAATAAATCATGTGGCCTAATACTGAAATTTCATAGTCATATACTTTTGTACTTTTTTCATCTTATTCCTACTTGGTTATGTTTAATATCACAAATTATGTCTATTAAATCTTGGAGGATGTTCTTTGGAAACCAAGACCAAGAAAAGCTATTGATGAGGCTCATGCTTTGAACAGAGATTCAGAAGTGGCACGCTCAATGTTTCTTTGTGTACATGCTTGGAACTTGCCTGTTAATTATAAGGATTTCAGTCTTTGCATTATATACAATGGCAGCATTGGCACAGAAATATACATTCTGCAAATTTAATTTCAGGTTGTAAAACTCAAAGGACTACACAGAATTTCATTTATTACGGATATAATTTCTTTATTCATTCTTCTATTCCACCTTTGGAGGACCTCCGCTTGATTCAACTCAGACTCCAGAAGGAGAATTGAGAAGTGGAATATCTTTATATGAGAAGACAGACGTATTCCAAGTAGAAGAGAAAAGGCTCTGTTGGTTAGGATCCAAGTAGCTTTGCAACAGATAGACATATGGAGATGACAACAGCATGCTTGCCTACGTTAGGCTCCGTCCTCAGGTCTGTTAATTTCTTCTTTTCTGATTTCTTAATTTCAAAACTAGGTGGGCAGAAGATTGAACTGAACTACTTCTCACAAGTATATATCTTTGTATATACATATCCAGAGAAAAGAATCACATAACTTATTTTTGCTGCTGCCCCAAGTTCAGTGGTCATTTAGGAAAAATTAAAATTATTCTGCACTATAATAGTTGCTTTTTAACTACTTACACTTCCTGGCAGATTTTCTGAAACCATATGTCTTCACTAATTAAAAACAGGGTAAATATTTAACAGGTATATCTCATTGTGCAATATTTAGTGAAATTCAATTCATAAAATAATTGCTTGAAATAACTGTGCCAAGAAAAGGAAATTTCAGGCAAATGCTGTGCCACTGCTGTAAAATAAAATATTTGTTAAAGTGCCAAAATAAAGTCTCTCGTGCCTAAACTAATATTTCATCTGTATAGTCTGGCATCCAGTCTTCTCCAAGCCCATATCACTTACGGTAGATTGAGTTTTCTTAAAGGTGCAGTAAATGCTATTTAGTTTAGTTGTAAACATTAAATGCATGACAAGTTGTCTACTTTTTCTTCCTGAGCAGATCATTATCAAACTGCTTGAATAACCAACCTTTTCACTTGTGAATTTCAGATCCTTTGCTTTCCAGCTACTGTAAATATTGTATACAGCATTTTAGCATATATAATATAGATGTTCATTATTTTTGTTAAAATTGTTCTACACAAGTTCTCTATTATTATGCATATCTCAAATTTGTTTACAACCAGCAGCAATGACTAGTTCATGGTCCTATTTGAGTTCTCTTCTTTCCCCTAGACATCACCCCTTCAAACACACCCCATAATATGCAGCGGAATTTGGAAAGCTTTAACTGTGTGGGCATTTTAATAGAGCCCCAAACCCTCCTGAAATGTCATTTGTTTAACAAAGCAATCTGCAGTGGGAATGAAAGTAACAACATTATTTATTGCCTTGAGTCACAATCTGACCTTTCCTCCTTTCCACTGCCAATGTCAACACTGTGCTATTAGAACAAAATTCTAGCAAAGCTCTCATCTTGATTACAAACATCAGTTTAGTTTTCATTCATAAATCTAGAGATCAGGCTTCTGTCAACATCATCTGTTTTCTAGCAATGGTATTAAAAAGGAAATTGGCATCTGTGCACAATTTCAGTCTTCTCTTAGGCCGAAATTTCCAAGTGTCTTCAGTTTGCTGCCCTTTGTTCTCCTCCTGGATGTGTTCTAGCACTGGAGCCAGCACTCTGGCTACTAATGAATGTTGCTTGGCAGCTGCTAGACTCAGATGCCAAGCTATGGAACACTTCCCCCAACCCCACACCACCCTCTCCAGAAGTGGCATCTATATATATATGGGTTGGCTTCTTAGGCCTTTTGGCTGGCCTCCACTAGTGCTTTTGTAGCAACTGTGAAACTCCTTAGAAATCTGATACGGCATTTCCTTGTGACTGATAAATTATAGTATTTGTCTCAGTGCAGTTTTATTGTGACTCAATATTGACGATAAACATTTTGCTTCCTCCTTATATTTTTGCAAATGAAGTCCTATGTAAATAACATAAGTGTCTGTCTCATGTCATTGCTTTTATGGAAGAATATTAGTTATACTTTGAACTGTTGATATCTTGGAACCTCTGCTTCTCCATACATTTTGCCATTTCATATTTTTAAGTTTTTCTCTTTTTGGTGAGTGTCATATTAAAAAAGTAATTGGATAAGTAAGAACATGTAAAATGTTCTTATAGTTTCAGAAAAATAGCTTACTGTTTAACTACTGATAGATATTTGATTCATGACGTTGGGTCATATCTTACCATCAGTTTTTAGCAGAACTCCCTTTGAAATCAAGAGGGAGTTCTGCTTAAACAGAATTTTTATTTTTTAAACAAAGCCCGATTGTTTGGAGTGCAGATCCTTTTCTTAGACAAATGGTAAGAATTTAGAAGAATATTCCTGTCAAATATAAGCTGTTGGTATTGGAAGGATTGTGCTAGCACAGTATTGTGTATGGAAGGGCAAGTCTACACGACAAAATTAAGTCAACCTAAGCTACGTTGACATACAGCAACCACAGTAATTAAATCTTCACCAGGAGCGCTTGCACCAGTTTAACTGTCAGTGTGAGGCATTGTGGGATGGCTTCTGAAAGGCAGCAACAGTTGATGTAAGCACTGCAGTGTCTACACTGACACTGCATCGACCTAACTACATTGACCTAAGCGCTATGCCTCTCTCAGAGGTGGAGTTAAGTCAGTGTACTGGGCAAATTACATTGGTGGGAGCTGTGTTTTAGTGTTGACGCTACAGAGTTAGGTCAGCATAAGCTGCCTTATATTGACCCAACTGTAGTGTAGATTGGCCCTAAGAGAGCAGGAGAGTGGGGGTTAGGGAAAGAACAAGCATCTCTAAATACTAACTAGCAGTTCTGTGACAGGGAACTCTTATTCATATTATGTAGAGGTGTCCAGGGGGAATTAAGCAAGCAGGAAAATATTTTTCTTAAATTTGTAATCAGTTATATCCCTTACCTATGCTTGACCAAACTGCGTTATTAAAACTTCCTATAAATGCAAGTAACTTTTTTTTTCTGTTGGTTTCAATAATAAGTAATATGGGGACTCCAAAACTTGAATGTATTCATGCTTTACAACTTGGTTGTCCCTTCTATTTTTAAAAGAACTTTCTCTTAAATTAATTTTGCTACAATTTTAACTCTCACCCATGCATTACAGGCAACTGATAAAAAACAGATTTACTGGCAAACCATGGCTTGATACTGTTGAATTTGTTTTATGGTAGCATTGTATTGCTCCAATTCTCTTCTGGGCCATGAAGCATTTTTTCAATAAAAACAAACTGATAGGGTGAGTGTCCCCCCCCCCCCCCCCAAAAAAAAAAAAAAAAAAAAAAACTGGACCAGCCATGGCTCCAATAGAGACACATTGCCCAGAGCTGGAAAGGGCCCCATATGGATTGGGGGACGGAAAAGTGAAATGATTCAGCAGTTGGTTTGGAAGCGTACAGATGAAAGGATTTATGGAAACATAGGCATCTAACTCTCCTCTGTATTTGGTACGATAGGGTTTAGCTTTTGGAGGTGGTGTGGGAATGACCCCAAAAACAGAATTTTGGGCAAGTAGGAGGAAAGAGAGAAAGGGAGAAGAAGTCCTGACAGCATATGTTCTTCACTGGAAGTTACAAAGCATTCAGCATTTTGAGTTGCTGTCAAACTGCAGTGACTTTCCTTCCCTGGTACTTAATGAAGACAATATTTATGCAGGAGAGGAGGTTGATGTTAGTGCTATGTAGAAGGCAGAGGAGTTGTTGTCTGCTGCAGATCCCAACCTTAACTTCTTTAAGCTACTCCCTCTCCCATTTGCACAGAAACAGGCCCAGTCTCTGAGAGCAAACATGCTGTGGACTTGCATCTCCTGTACCTTTTATCATACACATGGGAGGGATTATGGGGGCATTAGGTATGGTTATGAGGTATCCCATATCTTGTTATTTTCTTACTTCTAAAGTTTGCATTAGATTGGGCATGTTTGGCTTAAATACTAACCCTTTTGAAATAATACTTGTTTACGGAGTAGCCTATGGAGTTTGGAGATTTTTGAATTAAAGTGACAGCATGTTGTGGTTGTAAACTGTTGTAAGTAGGCCAGGGTTGAAGTCCACAAGCTCTCTTGACCACAGGTCAAGCTGAATTAATTGACGTGGTCCCTAGTTCTGACAACTCACTTCCAACACTGAATGAGAGGAAGTAGGAATGTGTATTTAAAAAAAAAATCCAGAAAAAATATTACAATACATCTAATTGTTTGTTTTAAATAAATAGACCTTAAATTCACTGTAGGGTGTCATTTTAATGCTCTAAAATTTCTAATGTAGTTGTTCTGTGATTTTTTTTCTCATAGATCTTCTGTTACTTTGCTGTGTGCCAAGGACATTTTTGGATTAAAAAATAAAATAAAATGAATCTAACATTGAAGTATATAGAACAATAATTTCCACCAGACAACAATTGTAATCCAAGAGCAGCTTGGGGCTTCTCTTGTTGTGGGAAACTGAGCTTGCTGTTAGGGAAAAATTCTGTTTCCTAGTTATCCTCCCACTCGATGAGTCCCCTTGCGGTCTGAGGGTATAAACAAACCTTGGTGCATTCTTTTTAGTATTCCTTAGTGGAATGGAAGTGTCTCTCTAAACACAGCAGCTTTTAAGAGCTCTGGGAGGATATTTAGGAGAATGGGAACAGATTCTTTTTCTGTTTTGACTGTTGTGTTACAAGAGTGGTATTAAAACTTGCCTATCTCTAAATACAACAATGAACATAGTTGATTTAGCAACTTATACACTAAATGGTATCTTTTCCATGAATGTAGTATTCCCATGGGAAGATATGATGACACTTTTTAATGTTTGAAGCACAGGAAGTGCAGAAATAGCCTTGGTTCAAAGTTCCTGTGGAAAACTTTTTGACACACACTTGTTTCTACTCTCAGCCCTCCCACGAAGAAAAATTTAAATTTTTTTTTGTCTTTCATCCTTACGATTTCTATTACTACAAAATTAAAGAACGCAAGTTTATTCTATAAAGAAAGAAAAAAGTGCACAAAATTAGCATGCTTCCTTCTGAAACTAACAGATCAGCCCCAAAGACAGGCAGCTTAATGTTTTTTTTTTTTTTTTTTAAATCCAACTGGGAAGGAATTGCTTCTGTGACTCAGTCTCCCTTTGCTAGTAATATTTTTCTTTTCTTGGGCAAAGAAAACGAAACTCCAGCAGAGCAGTCTTTTATCTAGTTCTCCACTCTCAGGTCTGCAACCCTTTCTTGGATATATGTGAACCACCTTCCCATCTGTCAGGGTTCTCCCCTCATGGTGCAGGGGCTCAAAATTAGCTCTTCTCCCAAATCTCCATCCCAGATCTGTGCAAACCTTCTCCACTTCTATGAGGGTTCACCACTCATGGTCTATAAACATCACCACCTAGCTGGTGCCTTAGTTCCACATAGTGGACTCTGTGCCCTCTCTCTACTACATGCTCCAACCCTGAAACTCTAAACAACTTTAGAAGTCTATTTCATCCTCACATGTTCACTTCATACTTCCCTGAGGCTACTTCCTGTGTTTGCTCTTAAGCATTTGAATTCTAAAGGCATCTTTGCTCCAGCCTAGACCATCCTGGGTTCCTTCTCCAGCTCCCTCTCAAACCAGTTTCTTTCCCAGCACACATGCTTCTAACCTACAGTTCCCATCCTCTGTCCAGCAACTATAGCCTGCGGAATGCATGTCCTTAAAGGGCTGAGACACAGTAAGAAGTGGTGGGCCTGCCATTTAAAGGGCCAGTATGTCCTGTTACACCAACCCTCTACAACCCATTTCATGTGTTTGCATGTATATAGCATCTTTAGTCAAAACTCACCCAAAAATACTTTACAAACATTGACTAATTCTACAGACTGCATCACACCATCCTCTAAACTGTATGATGTGGAGGCAATGGAAGGGGTGAAAAACCTTTTCCATTGTCTCCAAAGTTGTTGGAAACAAGACAATCCAAAGCTGCAACATCTTTTAAATCTCATCCTGAAGGTGCCTTTAATAGGAATAATGATGATGATAAATGCTACATAGATATTTTCTACGTCTTCACCGAGAAGTCTGAAGGAATGCCTAACATAGTGAATGCTAATGAGAAGGAGGTAGGTTTGGAAGATAAAATAAAAAAAGAACAAGTTAAAAATCACTTAGAAAAGTTAGATGCCTGCAGTCACCAGAGCCTGATGAAATGCATCTTAGAATACTCAAGGAGTTAATAGAGGAGGTATCGGAGCCTCTAGCTATTATCTTTGGAAAATCATGGGAGAGGGGAGAGATTCCAGAAGACTGGAAAAGGGCAAATATAGTGCCCATCTATAAAAAGGGAAATCAAAACAACCCAGGAAACTACAGACCACTTAGTTTAACTTCGGTGCCAGGGAAGATAATGGAGCAAGTAATTAAGGAAATCATCTGCAAACACTTGGAAGGTGGTAAAGTGATAGGGAATAGCCAGCATGGATTTGTAAAGAACAAATCATGTCAAACCAATCTGATAGCTTTCTTTAATAGGATAACGAGTCTTGTGGATAAGGGAGAAGCTGTGGATGTGGTATACCTAGACTTTAGTAAGGCATTTGATACGGTCTCGCATGATATTCTCATCAATAAACTAGGCAAATACAACTTAGATGGGGCTACTATTAGGTGGACCGGCTCAGTTCAATATCTTCATAAACTTTGCATAGAAAGTACGCTTATTAAGTTTGCAGATTATACCAAACTGGGAGGGATTGCAACTACTTTGGAGGATAGGGTCATAATTCAAAATGGTCTGGACAAATTGGAGAAATGGTCTGAGGTAAACAGGATGAAGTTTAATAAAGACAAATGCAAAGTGCTCCACTTAGGAAGGAAAAATCAGTTTCACACATACAGAATGGGAAGAGACTGTCTAGGAAGGAGTACGGCAGAAGGGGATCTAGGGGTTATAGTGGACCACCAGCTAAATATGAGTCAACAGTGTGATGCTGTTGCAAAAAAAGCAAACATGATTCTGGGATGCATTAACAGGTGTGTTGTGAGCAAGACACGAGAAGTCATTCTTCCACTCTACTCTGCGCTGGTTAGGCCTCAACTGGAGTATTGTGTCCAGTTCTGGGCACCACATTTCAAGAAAGATATGGAGAAATTGGAGAGGGTCCAGAGAAGAGCAACAAGAATGATTAAAGGTCTAGAGAACATGACCTATGAAGGAAGGCTGAAAGAATTGGGTTTGTTTAGTTTGGAAAAGAGAAGACTGAGAGGGGACATGATAGCAGTTTTCAGGTATCTAAAAGGGTGTCATAAGGAGGAGGGAGAAAACTTGTTCATCTTAGCCTCTAAGGATAGAACAAGAAGCAATGGCCTTAAACTGCAGCAAGGGAGGTTTAGGTTGGACATTAGGAAAAAATTCCTAACTGTTAGAGTGGTTAAACACTGGAATAAACTGCCTAGGGAGGTTGTGGAATCTCCATCTCTGGAGATATTTAAGAGTAGGTTAGATAAATGTCTATCAGGGATGGTCTAGACAGTATTTGGTCCTGCCATGAGGGCAGGGGACTGGACTTGATGCCCTCTTGAGGTCCCTTCCAGCCCTAGAATCTATATGATATAAATGGAATGACTAAATATGTTCCAGGTCCTAGACAATGGCATTGCGTAAGTGTGACTTAGGGCAGCATCTGCACTGAAATCTTTGTTATAGCTGATGATTTCCTATGAAAAGAGGAATACTTCTGGGGGCACCGTGAAGAGAATTTCATCTAATGCCTATCCATGCTCAAGGAAGTTGAAGGAGTGCTTTTTTTGTATATTATCATCTATTTGGAGTTTTAAATTTGGGGGCAGCAGGTGTTTTGGCGGGGAAAGGAAAATAACTTGAACCGTGCCTCTCTATATAAAATAAGCACAAACACTGGGATTGATAAAAGTGCTTAAATTCTATGGAGATGATGCATTACAGATGCTTTAACACAGAAAATGCATTTGTAACTTTCTTCAGTATAGTGAAAGATTATTCTCAGTTGTCATTCAATACATACTCTGTGCTAAAAGGGGCACATGCAGAACATGTGGAAGGAGCATGTACTCCCTCGGGGGTCTGGTTGGACTAGCAACTCTTTGGAGCAGGAAGAAGAGCCTGACGAAGATTTTCTATTAGCCTGGAGACCTGCAGAAATATAGAGGGAAGACTCCATGGATCTCATGTTATTCATGAGGTCCCCGTGCTGTTTTTGGGCCTCACAAATTAGAGCACAACTCATACCGTGTGTGGGATACCAGTGCATGTTCCTTCCCCTGCACATGCCCAAACCCTTTTTGTGGTATGTGAAAGTAATGGACAAGAAGTTACTGACACTCCGAGCTACAGTAATTTACAAGGGAAATCACACTGTCAGTGACTTGTGACTCCCAGGCAAACACCCCATACTGAGCAGCTGTTTCCACAACTCATACCCCCTCCCAAACCTCCCTTAGATGTGTAAAATGAACTCCTGTGTATACCTGTGGAGGGGCTGGAGGTGGTTATGAGATAGGGTAAATTTTACCATATATCTGCTGCTTTCTTTCATAGTTCCCTTCTGCCCCCCTTTGCATCAATCTTGTGCACTATTAGGACGTGTGTTCTCCATGGTGTTGCATAAAGGGAAGGAAGCACAAGGCCTTAAGCAAGCAAGGGCAGAGCTCCAGCGCTTTCTTTAAATTCCAGTAGTAGCTGAATGCCAGCATTTGTTGGGAACTTTAGAACATTTCTCTCTTCTGACCGAATTGAAACTGCAATGACTGAAGGAAGGAAATAAAATCTGAAAGCTCAGTTACGTATTGGTCTGTCTATATATACACACAAGTATCTGCCAACCGTAGGAAATCTTATATAGAGACCTTTGAAGAGGAAAACAGAGAAACATCTTTTAATGCCATTGAAATACATTGAACCCAGGGGAACTTTTGGAGAGACAATGGAATAAATAGTAAATAATTTATTAAAAAATAGGGATTATCTTTCTAAGCAGGGATAGCTGGCACATGGGAAATCTGTCCAAGCCTATACTGCTTACTCTTACTTTAAACATGCCCCACCCCTACATCTTCAGACCTCTCCTGGCAGATTCTAGGGAATCTTCACATGCTTTTTTTCCATTGATACTTTGAGCACTACAAAAAATGCTGTATAGGGAATGCCAGTGCTTTATTCTTAATTATTTGTATTCCCCAGTAGCACCTTGGAAGCTCCAACCAGAACCAGAGCTCCACTGTGGTAAGCAACACAAAATACACATAGTAAGAGACAGTCCCTACCTCAGTGAGCTTACAATTTAAATAGAAGAGGCAGACAAAGGGTAGAAAAAAGGAAGTATCATCGGCTGCATTTTAGACATGGAGATCTGTGGCACTGAGAGATTAAGGAACATAGGAATTGCCAGCCTGAATCAGAGGTAAGGTTCATCTAGTCCAATACTCTGTCTCTGATGGTGTCCAGCACCAAATGCTTCTTCAAAGGAAGGCGTAAGAACCCTTCAGTAGGTGGATGTGGAATCTTTCCCCATATTACTCTCATCCTGATCTCCAATAGATCACCATTTCATCTTAAATGGTCCTTTGAAATATGTGACAGGTTTCAGAGTAGTAGCTGTGTTAGTCTGTAGCAGCAAAAACAACGAGGTGTCCTTGTGGCACTTTAGAGACTAACAAATTTATTTGGGCATAAGCTTTCATGGGCTAAAACCCACTTCATCAGATGCATGGAGTGGAACATACAGTAGGGAGGTATAAATACACAAAAGAATAAAGGAACACAATTCTGACATCAGGAATTATAACTTTCAAAAACCAGTAGGAGAACACTTCAATCTCCCTGGTCACTCAATAACAGACTTAAAAGTGGCAATTCTTCCACACAAAAAAACTTCAAAAACATACTCTAAAGAGAAACTGCAGAACTGGAATTAATTTGGAAACTGGACACCATCAAATTAGGCCTGAATAAAGACTGGGAGTGGATGGGTCACTACAAAAACTAAATCAATTTGTTAGTCTCTCAGGTTCCACAAGTACTCCTTGTTGTTCTTACAAAAACTAATTTTCCCTTGCTAAATACTCACACCTTCTTGTCAACTGTTTAAAATGCGCCAACTTGTTTACATTAGCCTCATTAACACTACAAAAGTGATTTTCCACTCCCAGTCAACTGCTGAGAATGGCCTACTTTCAACTTCATTGAATTGGCTTGTTAGCACTGATCCTCCCTCCCAACTTGGTAAGGCAACTCCCATCTTTTCAAATGCTGTGTATTTATACCTTCCTACTGTATGTTCCATTCCATGCATCTGATGAAGTGGGTTTTAGCCAGGAAAGCTTATGCCCAAATAAATGTGTTAGTCTCTAAAGTGCCACAAGAAGACATATTTCAAAAACAATGAGGAGTCAACTACTTATGCTAAACAATCTGTTCTACTTTGTAGTTAGCTGTGAGACTCTGAGTACATTTCCCAGACCTGAAGAAGAGCTATGTGTAGCTCAAAAGATTGTCTCACCAAAAGAAGTTGGTCCAATAAAAGATATTACCTCACCCACCGTGTCTCTCTAATATCCTGGGACCGACAGGGCTACAACAACACTGCATACATAAAATCCCTCAGGCAGACCTGCCCCATATCTCATCTTTAATTGGAAGGAAAGAAGGGAATCATTCACTGGCAGTTAATTTTAAAGTGCTGTTTGTGCCACAGTCACTCTCAGAGATAATATTTTGTTGTTTGAGTTGCAATAAGACATTTATGATCTCATTAATCACTATCTATACTCACCACTAAGAGACACCAAACCAGCAGCAATGTGTGACACACAACTTCTTGGGGAAGGATATGCAATGAATACTCAGAAACCACAGGAAACAAACAAGACAGACAGTCATGACAACAGGTTAGTTTTGTAACATTTTTATTAAAACAGTTATTTCCTATGCCTAAACAGAGGTTTCAAAAACTGACAGTTTAAATGTGGGAGATGTATTAATGTATGCTGTTTATGTGCAATTTTCCATATATTGAGGAAGACGCAACTTAACATATTGAAAGATACAAACAAAATAAGCAGGTGGAGGGGCCAGTCTGGCAGAGATGGAATGACTTTTTATAGTACTACCTTCTCTTTCAAATCTCTCCTTAAAACACACTTCAGTGAGGCTCATCAGCATTATTTCCATTCCAACTAGATGATACAATTTATGGGAATCATATTGGATGGTAGAGGGTAATTCTTCACCGTTATGTATTGGACTATCACAAAATTGCATACTAAGGCTCTGGTCCTACAAACACTTGGGCGTGTGCTTATCGTTAAGCATGTGGGTAGTCCCAATGATTACACTGGGCCTACTCATGCTTAAACACATGCCTAAGTATTTGCAGGATCAAGGCCTAGGTTTGTCTTCTAAGACCTTGTCTACATCAGTGGCTCTCAGACTACTGTTTCCCTTTCAGTAGTCTGATTTGTCTTGAATACCCCCAAGTTACAAAAATTACTTGTTTACAAAATCAGACAAATTCAAAATGTCACAGCACACTATTACTGAAAAATTGCTTACTTTCTCATTTTTACCATATAATTATATGATAAATCAATTGGAATATAAACATTGTACTTACATTTCGGTGTATAGTATATAGAGCAGTACAAACAAGTCATTGTCTGTATGAAATTTTAGTTTGTACTGACTTCACTAGTGCTTTTTACGTAGTTGTAAAACTAGGCAAATATCTAGATGAGTTGATGTATCGCTAGGAAGACCTCTATAAACCCCCAAAGGTGCACGAACCCCTGGTTAAGATCCACTGGTCTAAACACATAAATTGCATCAGTTTAAGCAAATCTGTTTAAAAACACACACATTTAGTTAAACCAATGCAACTTTGTGTACACTAGGCCATAGCATAATGAACGGTGGCTATACATCATAGTTGTCAGAGAGAACTAATGCAAAGACTGTTCAGAGAACCTTGCAACAATCAACCACTTATATTCTATTATTATTACTGAAATATTTTGCAAGAAGGATATGAATGAAGAGGAGCTTATTACATAGGGAATTCTGATGTAACTTCTTCTGACATACCTGCTCGTTCCATTAAAAGGAGCATCTCTCGGTTGATGGAGGTGTTCACTGACATTTCAAAATGACAATTATTAAAATAGGCCATTCCAGCAATTCCCTTCATCCAGTAATAAATAAGGTAGACATTTTTAACAGTAAGGGTAATTAACCATTGGAACAAATCACCAAGGGTTGTGGTGCACTCTCCATCAGGGGCCAGTTTACAATCAAGGAAGGGCTGCAGCCTTGTGTAATGCAGGAGGTCAGACTAGCTGATCACAATGGTCTGGCCTTAGAATCTGTAACAACCCAGGAAATAAAATCATATTTCAAAGGCTAAATTCCCTCCTGGCATGGGCAGTGGGTGAACTCCCACTTTGGGGAGGTCCTGCCCACCAGAGCCCCGAGTGCCAGGCTGGCCCTAGCACCAGGCCGAGCCGCTGGCCCTCCGAACATCAGGCTAGCCCCAGCGCTGGCCACCCAGGGCCGGTGCAAGGAAGTTTCGCACCCTAGGCGAAACTTCCACCTTGCATCCCCCCCCCTCCAGCTCTGCGGCAGCTCCCCTTCCCCCCCTGCCCTGAGGTGCCCCCGCGGCAGCTCCCCACCCCAGCGCACCTCTGCTCTGCCTCCTCCCCGAGCATGCCGCCCCGCTCTAATTCTCCTCCCCTCCCATGCTTGCGGCACCAAACAGCTGATTGGCGCCGCAAGCCTGGGAGGCGGGAGAAGTGGAGCAGCAACCGCGCGCTCAGGAAGGGGGCATAGGAACGCTGTAAAAAAAAAATTGGGGTCACTGCTTTTTGGCACCCCCAAATCTTGGTGCCCTAGGCAACCGCCTAGTTTGCCTTAATGGTAGCATCGGCCCTGGGGCCACCCCCCTCAGCCCAATGCTCGGCTGCTGCCCCCCCAAGTGCTGGGCCGGACTCAGCCGCCAGCTGGACCCCCTATCACCAGCACCGGTGGCCCGAGCTCATGGCTGCCAGCTGGAGCTGAGCCCCCACCGGCTTCTGGTACAGGGGTAGGGAGGGCACGGCCTCAGGGCGCAACATGGGCGGGGCCACGGCATGGGTGAGGGGAAGCCAGTGGTACCCATTGCCCATGCTCCTGGTGATCTCCACAGGAGTCAGTGGCAGGGCACCAGCAGAGAATGTGACTGATGACCAGTGCTTAATTTGGAATGAAAGAGGTGCCAGGGCTCAGCAATTGGAAGGGCAGCAGCCTGCGGCAAGAAGCCGGGGTGGTGGTGGCGGCAAGCAGCGGGGCTTGTGAGGAGCCTGCTCCCCGGGCCCGGCCGTGTGGGCCAGGCCCCGAAGGAGAGGCGGCCGAGCTGGACCTAGCTGCGGGTCCTCCACAGGGAGGAGAAGGCGACTTCGCTCGTCACCCTCCGTTAGCGTCGGTTCTAGCGGCCGGCCAGGGTCTGCCGGCCTCCCCCGGCGGGACTCGCAGCGGCTGAGCCTGGCGCTCAGGGCGGGCCAGGCTCTGAGCTCGGCCGGATGGGGCAGCGCCGCGCGGGAAGCTCTAGCAGCGCCGAGTGGCTCAGTCCCGCCGCCCTTTGATCTGCCGCGTAGGTGATGCCGCCTGCAGCTGCAGGCTCCTGTCCGAGCCAGGGCGTCAGGCTGCGCCGCCGCGGGGCTCTGGGACCGGCGGGTCTGCGCGGGGAAGGTGCGTGAGCCGCTTCTCTCTCCCGCTGCTGCTTGCGGGGGGGCGGGAGGCCGGGCTGCTGCTGCAGAGGCCAGCGCGGGGCCTGGCCGGCCTGTACGACTCCTGGGGCCCCTGGGTCGTCGCTGGCCTGTGCCACTGGGCCCGCAGCCTTCCCGTGACGTACAGAGCCACCAGGGGTGCCTGCATTGGCGCTAGGGGACCCCCCCTTCCCAGGGCTGCGTGGGCGCACAGCTGCTGC
This sequence comes from Chrysemys picta bellii, assembly GCF_011386835.1. NCBI lineage: Eukaryota > Metazoa > Chordata > Testudines > Emydidae > Chrysemys > Chrysemys picta. The sequence continues at coordinate 249,923,860 of NC_088792.1, forward strand.
CCTGCTCCTTGTCTGTGCTTTCTTAGTGTGGCTGGGGCAGGGGACACTGTCTGCCAGCCTGGGGGGGCATTAGTGCTGCAGAGAGTCCTTTGCACCCCATCCTTCCTATGGCTCCTCCACGGGTCTCTGTGCAACTGGGCCAGGCACTTAGGGCTCTGCTCAGCCGCCCCCGGCACCCGTTAAAATTACTCCTTTTCAAGCGAGTTCAATGGGAATTGAACATTGCAGCAGTACAAATGTTCAAATTAACATCAAGTTGATTGCGCCCCGGTTAAAAAGACAGCGAGAGAGGGGGTACATAAAGGGCCGATGGGTGGGCAGCAGAGGCGACACGTAACTGACCGCCGCCTAGCGCCTGCCTGCGCTCACCAGCCCGCACAGCTCACAGCCTGCAGCCAGTGCCAGCTGGAAACGGGACAGGGGGCGGGGCCCTGCTGGCCGACAACCCTCAGGCAGCGGGGGCTGCGCTCACGGACCAGCAGGGGGAGCGACTGGCCCTGCACACTGCATCTTTGCCGCGCCACCAGCCTTGCACACTCACTCCCATCGTCGGCCACAGAACCCCCCTACTCACCCCAGGTGGCTGGCAAGCAGGGTTCCGGCCAGTACAGATACGGGTGGAGAGGAGACAGAAAATAGTGGAAAGTTTTCCTGTTTATAAGAAAAAGTCGGGACAGCTGCAGGACAGTGCTGGGTTTACAATGGCGCCATGGAGCCAGGCCCATGCCCAGAAAGGGCCCCGGCCTGCTCTGCTTGCACTGCACCCCGAGACCCCGCTGGCTTCCCCCCGCACCCGCCCACCACTTGCTCCTCCCGGCCTGCCCACCAGCCAGCCGATGGCTCCTCTCCACTCCCCTGGTTTAACTTGCTGGCTTCTCTCTCCCTGCTGGCCAGACCGCAATGCACCTCTGGCTCCAGGCAGTCTCTGTTTCCCACCGCCAGTGGGGCCCCACCTGTCTCCCTGGAGCTGAGCCGCCTGGGACTGATGCAGAAGCCTGGCCAGTCTCAGCCAGTTGGGGTGGGGGGAACAATGTGGGTGGCTTGGCTGGGCCCTTCCAGGCAAGTGGGTCCTGAGGGAGCCCGGGTGGGGCAGGCCCTGGCCTGGCTGATCGCACCACTCCCAAGGGGCCGGACTGATTCCCTGCCCCAGGACGGAGGTGGCTCAGCCTGGCAGACACAGTCGCCTCCCAGCGGGGCCAGTGATTGAGGCCAGGAGGCAGGGTGTGGGGGAGTGGGCCTCTGGAGGGCCTGGGGGGGGGATGCTGGGCTGTGAGGGGGCAGGGAAGGTCTCTGTGTGTTGGGGCACTAGGGAATGGGGGTTCTGTGTGGGGTGCTGGGCAGTTATGGTGTTATGCAGGGCACTGTGCATTTGTGGCAGGGTTGGGGGGGGGGGCTGGGCACAGTGGGTCTGGAGGGGCTCTGGCCGTAGGGAATCGGGGTGTGTGTGTTCTGGTGTTGGGCAGGAGGGCTGTGTGGCACCACACGGACCCACCCCCGAGGAGAAGGGGCATGCTGGCAGCACAGAGCCAGGCGGGCCATTGTGCGTCTGGCAACTGCCGGTTTGTAAATAGTGCCCTCGCACTGGGCTGGGCGAAGCGGGTCCGCCCCTGCCATGCCATGCCCCATTGCCCCTGGCTGGCCCCTCGTTCCGGGGACTGAACCCCCTGCGCCATGCTCCATTGCTGCCATGGGGGCACACAGATATGTTTGGCACTGGGCCCACAAAAGGTTAATCCGGCCCTGCTGCAGGAGGGCTTAAATATGGGATTGTCCTTTAAAAACTGGACATCTGGTCACCCTATTCATGGGACACTGTGTGGTTATTTGACTCAATGGGTGCAGTGGTTGCTCTTACCAGCCTGCAGCTGAAATGGTTCTACCAACGAGTCTTCTGTTCACACATGGCTCTATATGGTTCACATGGTAAAAATGGTACCAGGCACCCAGTGCCTGCTATCAGTTTGTGCCACTCTGTTGCCTCTTTCACCTGTTCGGTTGTGTTGGTGGTTTGGTGCAGATATCCCTAGTACAGTCCCAGCAGTACATTCAATTTTTCAAGTCCCAACACGCCCAATATAGCTTCAGCATTGCTCCCTACAGCTCCAGCGTCTCTCACTGTGCTTCACCCCGGCCACTGTAGCTGGGGTGCTTCTCCACCTTATTTTTTTTCCAGGCCTGGCTATAGCTCTCCCATGGTTCACCCCTTTATCATTCCCCAGACTGTAGCCTTCTCTGGCCCTCCAGCTTCAGCTCTGTAACTCAGAGAGCCAACAGGCATCTCCTGCTGCTGCTCTCAGCCTTCAGCTTTCTTTGGCCTGGGGAAGTTTGTAGGAGACCCATCCTGACTGTTCTCCTGTCTTCTGCTTTAAGTGGCCTGATCTGGCTCCACTGCTCACTAGGGAGTTCTTACTGCTCCCTCCTTCAAGGAAGCCCTCAATTCCGTTCTGCTTTTCTTAGTGAGCTTGTGCTCAAGCTCCTTCTGTGGGTTCTGAACTCCTCCTTATCTTTGGGCTGTCTCTCATTTCTAACTCCCATGGCAGCCACACCCTCCTCAGACTGGAATAGGAGTATTGGATCCCATTTCACTTAAGGGCCTGCTACCATGCTCAAAGATTTCCTTTTTGAGAACTATGCAAAAGAGAGGCAAGTACAGAATAGAGAAGAAGAGAGAAGTGTACATCAGGATAGTGGAAAGCTAAGGTGCAGCTCTTGCATATAAATGTACAATACAGAATGATTCAAAACCTGTGAGTGATACAGAGTTACCCACATTGTTCTAAGAAGGCACTATACAGTTTGGATACTTTTTGTACTTCAAGGAGAATAATTAGAAAACCAATGGTCGTGTCTTTTGAGAAGCAAAAAATAAGCTAGTCTCAAAGAAGAGCACGTTCAGACACTTTTGAGAAAGATTAAGGACAAAACTTTGAAATGCAACCACTTTGGCTTTTTTTTATTCTTTTTTATTTATTTAATTCAATGGGCCCCAAAGGAGTTCCAGATTTTTGGAAGTGCGGTGGTACCATCCATAATGCCAATTGAAGGTAATAGGAGCTGTGAATAACACTTCTGAAAATCAGGCCCAAGGTATCTTCAGTTGGTCATCCTCAGCTGAGGCACTCAAAATCAGTAGCACTTTTGGAAAATGAAAAGTAACATTCCCAATGTCTGGTTACTATGGGCCTGATTTTTCAAAGGTACTGAACATGTGCAGTTTCATGTTGATTTCACCAGGAGTTGTGAATGTCTAATACAGTGGTTCTCAAAGTTTTGTACTGGTGACCCCTTTCACATAGCAAGCCTCTGAGTGTGACCCCACCTTATAAATTAAAAACACTTTTTTATATATTTAACACCATTATAAATGCTGGAGGCAAAGAGGGGTTTGGGTGGAGACTGATAGCTTGCGACCCCCTGTTTGAGAAACCCTGGTCTAATACCTCTGAAAGTCAGGCCTGATGTGCCTGCCTGTTATAATAAAACACAGATCCTCAGCTAAAGGGAAAGTGTGTGTGTTATGCTTTCCCACCCTCTTCCCCCCCCTCTTTAATTTCCTTCTTTTTAACACACTGAGATTTGTGTCTCCACAAATGTACTTTCAGGAACACACTATATGGGATAGCACCTGTGTAATGTGCAATTCTCGGTATGACTATGAGCAAGACTGATTCCATGTGTTGGGATGGAGGACTTACTAATACTCTTATCCAGCATATAGTCCTCTCTGCTTCAACCACAAAAGATTTATAAGGTTTAAAGCTAGGATGAAAAAGGCCGGTCAGATTTTGCTTGGGTGGTGTTCTGTTAGGATAAAGGCTCTTATTGGAATTCATTCCTAGGGTGGTCTATTGTCTCATGTTCTTCAGAAATACTTCATAATCTGAATAAAAAGCATCCACTTCATAAAATGTAAGTTATGTATTGTTGGTCTCTTGAAAACTTAAACTAATTTTTTCCAGTGTTGCATCTGCTGTGGCTTAAATGACATCCATGAGTAATGCCCACGATACAGTTTTTTTAAGCTGGCTGGACACTGTTTTATAGATGAGGTTTGTGTCAAGTATAGACAGACCTAGGACTTGGCCAGCAGAAGTTTGCAAATTCACGCTAAATCTTTGGATTGCTTTGGCTAGTTCCTTGGTATCAGGGCCGGCTCTGGCTTTTTGGCCGCCCCAATCAAAAAAAAAAAAAAAAAAAAAACGGGGCGGCCAGAACGGCAAAGCAAAAAAACAAAAAAACAAACCAAAAAAAAAACATGCGGCGCGGCTGGAGCATGGGTGCAGTAAAGACAGTGGCTTATAAGGCCAAGTTTATTATTGCCCAATTATAGATGCACTGGGGATTCATTTATTCATTTCTGCTCCAGGGACTAGAACAGGGGTCGGCAACGTTCGGCACGCGGCTCGCCAGGGTAAGCACACTGGCGGGCCGGGCCAGTTTTATTTATCTGCTGACGTGGCAGGTTCGGCCGATCGTGGCCCCCACTGGCCGCGGTTCGCCGTCCCGGGCCAATGGGGGCGGCGAGAAGCCGTGGCCAGCACATCCCAGGTGCTTACCCTGGCGAGCCGCGTGCTGAACGTTGCCAACCCCTGGACTAGAACATTTTTTTACTTTCTTTGTTTGAAGGCTGCAAGTTTGGTCTGATCATTTATGCCTTCCCTTCCAATTGTGAGAGGTTGAAGGAGGAGGATGGCTGCACACTAAAGAAGTGGCAGCTGCAGGGGAAAAATATCTCACTTATAAAAAGTACCAAGTGATTAGAATCTTCAGATGTAATGAATAACAGAAGGTGCTATGTGGCCTATGCATGAAATCTTGTCTGTCACACACTGTGTTTCAACAATTTTAGATACTTGTTTCTATGCACATGGAAGAGTCTCAAAATGTGAAATTAAATAGAAATCTTTTTTAAGCTGACCTCTAACGGATGTGATGAAGTCTTAACTAACACATCTGTAATGTTCTAAACCCTAATTTTCTGATGAAGGAAAACTTCCTAAAGTTGAAATTTATGACAGAATCTATGGAAAAAATACTGGTCTTTGCTTTTGGTGTTAAAAGGGGAAAAATGTTGTGTCATTTAAAAAAATGTATGCCTACATTTTGAAAGGTGACTAGCGATTTTTGGGTGCCCAAGCTTAAAAGAGGCATTTTTTCCTTTTTAAATTTCTCTCCCCCTCAAAGGTCCAGTGCTCAGTACTTTCTGGAAATTAAGCCCCCATTAAAGTGTCTCAGCTTGAACACCAAAAAATTGGGGCACAGAAGCATTAGTTGGTTTTGAAAAATTAGGCTATATTTTTTTAATGGGTGGGTTTCAAAACTTAATTTTGAATTACTGTCCCAGCATATGCAGTGGTCTCCATTACAATGCCAGCATTTAAAATCAGGTATCAGACGTCGCACAGTTTCCTCCTATATTTAGAATAGAAAGCTTATGTGGTAACTGTGGTAACATTTGACAAATAGTGATTCTGATATTTTCTACTGTACTTTCATAGATGGAGTGTGAAGAGAGAGAGATAACATAGGCGAGGTAATATCTTTTATTGGACCCACTTCTGTGGTGAAAGGGACAGGCTTTTGAGCATCACAGAGCTTTTCCTCAGGTCTGGAGAAGGTAACCAGAGTGTCTAAGCTAAATTCATGATGGGACATATTAAGCATGAGGGTTTCACAGATGCCACTTAAAAGGAAGTGGACAATTAAGGGTTAGGAAGCAGCAGGGTATGTTACAAATTGTTGCAATGAGCCACAATGTCTCTGTTAAGTGCATTGTTTTAAGTGTCCAGCAGAATTTAAGTTCCCAGGCTTATCTTTTGCAGGTTTCCTTTAAGGGCGAGATCTGAGAGATCAGATATGGAGTGATCTGTCCTGCCTTTTATTTGGCTCAGATACTCTGGTTACCTTCTCAAAACCCGAGGAAGAGCTCTGTGAAGCTCAAAAGTTTGTCCCTTCCATCAGCAGAAGTTGGTCCAATAAAAGATGTTACCTCACCTATCTTGTCTCTCTCAACACGGCTACAACAATACTGCAAACAATACATAGAACATATCATTCATAGACTCCAAGGCCAGAAGGACCATTATGATCATCTAGTCTGACCTCCTGTGTAACACAAGCCATAGAACTTCCCCCAAATAATTCATAGAACAGTCCTTGGCACACAACTTGATTTTTGAGTTGTTTGCCAGGAATCTTTGCTCCAGTCCTTGCCCTAATGTACAGGTATTTGTACAAACAAGATTATTAAAGGCACTTGGAAAAATTCTTTAAACAGATACATTTTCCACATTGGATGTGAGGGAAAAAAACAACAGTGCAGAAATCCTTTACTGCTGAAAGGGGTTGGGATTCAGTACAAATATCTAATGAACATGCATTTAGATTAAAATGCTCTCTCTCAAATTGTATACATAATTTTCTATAAACATAATTCATGTTGCCTGCCAAACTTTCCTCCTCACACAGACCAGATGAGTGCCAGATAGTTTTAAAAAATGGTGAAAAAATCAGTCATCTTTTCTTAAAGATTTACTAAATTTATTTTATCCCTCAAAAGTTCCAAAATATATATGTAAGAGTTTAACTTGTCTATACTTTAAACTGTCTAAAGAATCTTCTGTGTGTACTAGTATTATGATTTTTTTTAAATTGTGCAATTCTTTCACTAAATTGCCTTTACTAAAGGGTCAGGAATTGCAACCCTGTATCTTGTAAAGGAAACAATATTAAAAACCTGCCTTAAATTTATTTGTAAATAAATGGCTTAAATTTTGTAGAGGCTAAAACATAGCTTGAGGCAGGGGAGCATGTCCTGGTAAATACAAATAAGAAAGTAATTAAGAATACATATCAGGATATTTATTTAAAACATAATTGGTGGCTGCCCTGATTTCAAAAGAGCTATGTGACAATTTATGCTAGCTGAAGATCTGCTCCATAGGCTGGCCTTTGACCTGATGTGTTGATGTGAGCAGGAGATTTAATTTTCTCAGGGACTAAGAACCACTGCAACCCTGATGGCCTTCCTTCCTGATACTGATGTGAGCATACTCTTCTATTTTTTTAACTGTTTTACTTTGTTTATTTTCTGTCGCAGTTACTGGTTGTTATAGTGCAGGGGTCGGCAACGTTCGGCACGCGGCTTGCCAGGGTAAGCACTCTGATGGGCCGGGCCAGTTTTATTTATCTGCTGACGTGACAGGTTCGGCCGATCGTGGCCCCCACTGGCCGCGGTTCGCCGTCCTGGGCCAATGGGGGTGGCGAGAAGCGGCGCGGGCGAGGGATGTGCTGGCCACGGCTTCTTGCCGCCCCCATTGGCCCGGGGGCCGCGATCGGCCGAACCTGCCGCGTCCGCAGGTAAATAAAATTGGTCCGGCCCGCCAGGGTGCTTACCCTGGCGAGCCACGTGCCGAACGTTGCCGACCCCTGTTATAGTGCCAGGTCTGTTCTCAAGTTTATTAATAGTGGAGAATTTCCTACTAGATCACTAGCAGGAAAAGGGGAAGAAGTTGCTTTTGTTCTTTTTTCATAATTCTACTCAATGTATATAGGTATCCCCACATTTTTAATATTTTGCATTTTGATAGTGTCTGAGCAGGCTGTTGACTTTGCACATGTACAAGAGAAATGGGTTTTAAGTAATTTCAGTGATTCAAGCACCCCGGTAAGGCTCTTATGAAGTATTATTTATGTGACAATAGATTTCAGAGGAGGTGTCATGCTCCCATGAGATTTTGGCTCAGGCCTTAAGTTCTCTCTATTAAATCAATAAGAACTCTTATTTATTTCACTGGTTTGGCTCCTAAAGACCACAGTGCAGAGCAGGCCTCTGAAGTTGTTTTCCTTCTGTTTGACAATAGGATTTGGTGTACTCATTCCTGATATAAGTACTTCTGATGGTCCTGAACTGCAGGTCTCCCCTTCTACCAGTCTTTCCTTATAATGTGTTTCTATCTCATATGGAACAAACACTTGATTCCATTTACACTGCACTAAGATGTCTTGTGGAGTTCAAGATGTGGAGAATTCTGAATTGGTTTGGAAAGAAAAAGAGCTGGAAGCTACTAATTTCTTTAAGATTAATCATATACTTTGGTGAAGTCTTATTATCATCCTTAGACATCTCTATAGAAAAAGTGTGTTCTTTATTGCAGCTAAAGTGCTCAGTGCTGTACAGGACACACAAGGAAAAGAATGTATGTCTCAAAGAGCTTACGTACTAATAGAAAGAAATGGTGAAGATAAAATGCCCTAGAAAGCCTACAGGAAGAAATAAGAGATTTTGATTTTAATGATTTGTTTGGTTTGGTTCACTTCTTGTGGGCATTATGTAGGGTTACCATACGTCCGGATTTTCCCGGACATGTCCGGCTTTTGGGGGCTCAAATCCCCGTCCGGGGGGAAATCCCCAAAAGCCGGGCATGTCCGGGAAAATCGGGAGGTCAGCCGGCCCGCGGGGAGCCGGTCAGCCAGTCAGCCGGGCCGGCGGGGAGCCGGGCCGGCTGGGCCGGCGGGGAGCCGGGCCGGCGGGGAGCCGGGTCGGCCGGGCCGGCGGGGAGCCGGGCCCGCGGGGAGCCTGGTCGGCCGGGCCGGCGGGGAGCCGGGCCCGCGGGGAGCCGGGTCGGCCGGGCCGGCGGGGAGCCGGGCCCGCGGGGAGCCTGGTCGGCCGGGCCGGCGGGGAGCCGGGCCCGCGGGGAGCCGGGGGAGCCGGGCCCGCGGGGAGCCGGGCCGGCGGGGAGCCGGGGGAGCCGGGCCGGCGGGGAGCCGGGGGAGCCGGGCCGGCGGGGAGCCGGGCCGGCGGGGAGCCGGGGGAGCCGGGCCGGCGGGGAGCCGGGGGAGCCGGGCCCGCGGGGAGCCGGGCCCGCGGGGAGCCGGGGGAGCCGGGCCCGCGGGGAGCCGGGGGAGCCGGGCCGGCGGGGAGCCGGGGGAGCCGGGCCGGCGGGGTCGGCGGGGAGCCGGGCCGGCCGGGCCCGCGGGGAGCCGGTCAGCTGGGCCGGTGGGGAGCCGGGGCCGGGAGCCGGGGGGTGCGCCGGGCCGCCGGGGGCCGGCAGTGCTGGGCGGGCTGGGGGTGGTCGGCCGGGGCCGGCACCCCAGGGCCCGAGCGGACCCAGGCTGGAAACGCCGGGGGGCCAGCCTGGGCCGCGCCTCCTCCCCCCACACCCCCCTTACCTGCTTCAGGCTTCCCGCGAATCAAATATTCGCGGGAAGCAGGGGAGGGGGCGGAGACTTTGGGGGGGGCAGGGTTGGGCGGGGGTGTGGGCGGGGCGGGGGCGGGGGCCGTGGAGTGTCCTCCATTTGGAGGCACAAAATATGGTAACCCTACATTATGGAAGAAGTCTTAGGGGGGACATAAAGCAGGAAGAAGGGTGGCTTAATGAACCAGTTTGGGAAGCATTTCATGCATAGGGATTGGTTTTGAACAAGGCATGCAGACAGAGCTATAAGACTTAGGTTTGTTAATTTTCTCTGTTCGCATCTGTCTGTAATAATCACACCACCTATTTAGATAAGTTAAAACACATTTAATGGAAGTCCTTGCCACTAACGGAAATATTTGTTCCTCTGAAGGGCAGAAATCTTATTTGATTTCTACCTGCAATCCTCCTCCTGTTGCTCCAGGCAGATCTGTTTTTGTCAGAGTGTTTCAGCACGTGTAGTGATATCGGATAAGGATTGGTACATAGATGTGATTGTTTAATTTTGTGCTCTCTAGTGAGCAAGCCTGGATACTTCCTCTCACCTGGCAACTCCCTGACATGTTTTGCAAATGCTGCGTTTTTTTCCTGATATTATTCAGACTCTCTTATGATTTGTAGAAAGTGCTTTATGCTTTCAGCCTCAATGCTTAAGCAACTTAATGTGAGATTTAAGCTTTTGAATTTGAGGAGTATCATATCACTTATGATGATAAATCCCATATATTCTTTCATCCAGATCATTTGGCAAATTTTATTTAAAGTAAAGCGGATTAAAAACAAACATACCAAGTGAATCCTCTTCTACTGACCCTGAGGTTAAATCAGTGGATGAATTCAAGAATTAGGAACTGTTTAGTCAATAATGGGAACTATGTCTATGAAGCAGTTTGATATTTGTATTTTCCTGTTTTTAAAAATCAGTGGTTCTTTTTTCCTGTCTATGATCCTACAGTGTAGGCTTGGCAGACTGGTCAATTGACAGCTTATTATTTGACCCTGGTCAAATATTGTCAAATACGCCAGCAAGAATGCCCCGATGTAGGTGGTGGCCCACCTTTGTGACTGCATCACCGTGTGGTTCTTTCTTGGTTTCGTAACTTCATTTGATTTGTTTCACATTTTTCTGAGTTAACATAACTCAGTAAAGTAACTTGTTTTTTGGCATAAGTATCTATCTAGGCTAAGCCTATTGGAGACCATAAAATTTTACTTGTTATTGTTACTTCTATTATCATTCTAAAAAATTTGTGCTTTAAAATATTATTTGATCCTTTTTGACATTTGAAAATATTTGACTAATATTTTGACTGGTCAATTGACCAGCTATTTTAGATCTGGTCAAATGCCCAATCCTACTACAGTAACCTCTGGGTCAGTGTGTTATTTGTCCCCCAGTCTGCGAATCTATTCTCTTGCTTTTGGCTCTGGAGGTCCCTGTTTTAATCTCTGGTGCCAGCCAAGATGGGGGCAATCACACAGGGGGGAAGTGGGGGGGGGCACAACTATGATTTGAATTGTTGTGGATCTCAGACACTTGGGATGAGCTTCCTGTGTCCAGAGAAAGTATGTAACCCATTGGTCAGTGTGTATTAACTGTCCACCTGTAGGCCAGTCTGTAGAGAACGTGAATCTGCTCTAGCTTCCAGCTAGAGAGCCTGGCTCTTTAGCTGAAACTCTAGAGATTCATGCTTATATCTCCATAGGTCCATACGTTCTGTACTCTGTGTTAGGCTGCCTGTGCAACCTTAATTTGCTCCCCTTGTTATTATGATAGCATATGATGTATCATATAATTAAAGACTGTCTTTCCACAGGACTCCTTCTTCATTCAGTGCACAGATGGTGCTCTGGGGATGAATCAGGGTTGCGTAGTGAAGGAGACTATTGTCTGTAGGACCTCTGCCTCATTTGTTGCTCAAGTTAGAAGGTGTGTAGTGAATGAGGCAGGGAATTGCAAGAAGAGACAGGATAACTGGGATGGAAGTGGAGCTGTTCTGTAATAATTTTTGAATATAGTATATTGACCTGATTATTGGGATGTTTTTGTATGAATGTTGGTTTGGTTTAATAGGGTGTTGTGAGGAAAAACTAACAGGAAAGGAAGCAATGGCTTAAATTAAACCAACCCATGGTAAATACTTAAGAGTTATTAAGAGATAATGACTTGTTAGCTTTGAAGATTCTACCTCTTGGCTCCAGCCGATTTGCAGAATTGATTGACCTGTGGGGCCAAGGTCTGGGAACCAGAAGTTTAAAAGGACTGGCAGTGTAAAAAAGTATCAGGGGGTAGTCGTGTTAGTCTGTATCCACAAAAACAACAAGGAGTCCAGTGACATCTTAAAGACTAACATTTATTTGAGCATAAGCTTTCGTGGGTAAAAAACCTCACTTCTTCAGATGCATGGAGTGAAAGTTACAGATGCAGGCTTTATATAATGACACATGAAGAGAGGGGAGTTACGTCACAAGTGGAGAACCAGAGTTGACAGGGCCAATTCAATCAGGGTGGATGTAGTCCACTCCTAATAATTGATGAGGAGGTGTCAGTTCCAGGAGAGGCAAAGCTGCTTCTGTAATGAGCCAGCCACTCCCAGTCACTAGGGGCACTAGGGGACGAGAGCTGAGGAAGCGTTGTTCTAAGTCAGCCATAAAAATGTTGGCATACTGTGGGGCCATGCGGGTACCCATAGCAGTGCCACTGACTTGAAGGTATAAGTTGTCCCCAAATCTGAAATGGTTGTGGGAGAGGACAAAGTCACAAAGCTCAGCCACCAGGCATGCTGTGGCCTCATCAGGAATACTGTTCCTGACAGCTTGTAGTCTATCCTCATGTGGAATATTGGTGTCCAGGCCCAACAAGGAAAATAACAGAACTCCACTGGCCATCACGTACAGCCCCCAGCTAAAACCTCTCCAGTGCATTATCAACGATCTACAACCTATCCTGGAAAATGACCCCTCACTCTCACAGACCTTGGGAGGCAGGCCAGTCCTCGCTTACAGACAACCCCCCAACCTGAAGCAAATACTCACCAGCAACTACACGCCACACCACAGAAACACCAACCCAGAAACCAATCCCTGTAGCAAACCTCGTTGCCTACTCTATCCCCATATCTACTCTAGCGACACCATCAGAGGACCCAACCACATTAGCCACACCATCAAGGGCTCATTCACCTGCACGTCTACTAATGTTATATATGCCATTTCACACAGCCCCTAGCTATCCCCTCTCTGCAGGGCCTGATTACCCTATTGTGGGCCTGGCACCAAACATATTTGTGGGCCTCTGTAATGGGGTTCACGCTGCGCCCTTGGGCATTCGGCCCCTGGGCCTCCCTCTTCAATGACTCAGGGACACTTCAGTCTGGTGCAACACCCGTGCCCTTTAGTCTCAAAAGGTTTCCCACCATCAGTTCCCAACTATATACAGGCGTCACAGCTACTTTGCCTACAACAGGCCTGGCCAGAAACAGACTAGGAGGCTCCCACCTCCTTCTGTGCCTGACCTTTCTCTTTCCCTTCCCCTCTTCTCTGGCTTCCCCCCAGCCTTTATAGCTCTGGGTTAATGAAGCTGGCAGGTGCGGCCAGTTACCAGGCAGGCACAGGGCTATTCACCCAGCCCCAGTCCATTCCCCTTGATTGGGGCTGGAGTGGCAGGAGCTGATTAAGGACTTCTCCACCAGCATCCTGCCACAGCCCCCATGGGGGCAATGGAGCATGGTGCAGGGGTGGTGGTGTCGGTCCGTGGAGTGAGGGGCTGGCCAGGGGCATGGCAGGAGCAGCCCCGCTCCACCCAGTGTGAGGGCACTATTTACAAACCGGCAGTTGCCAGACGCATAATGGCCTGCCTGGCCCTGTGTTGCTAGCATGCCCCTTCCCCTTGGGGGCGGGCCCATGCCATGCCACACAGCCCTGCCTCCGCCCAACACTGGAACACCCCCCCCTGATTCTCTATGGCCAGAGTGGAACTACTATCCTCAGCGCCCCCCCTGATCCTACCACAAATGCCCAGCGCTCTGCACACCACCACCATCACCACCCCTGCCCAGCGCCCCCTGCTCACAGCCCCACCACAACTGCCCAGCACCCCACACAGAACCCCCACTCTCTAGTGCCCCAACACACAGAGATCTTCCCCACCCTGTCACTGCCCAGCAGCACCCCTCATGCCCTTCAGAGCCCCATTCCCCCACGCCCTGCCTCCCGGCCGCACTCACAGACTCTCTGGGAGGTGACTGTGTCTGCCGGGCTGAGCTGGCAGTGCAGCCAGGACTGGTCCCTCAGGACCCACTTGTCTGGAGGGGCCCAGTCAAGCCCTCCACACTGTTCCCACCCCCCAACTGACTGAGACTGGCCAGGCTTCTGCAACAGTCTCAGGTGGCTCACCTCCGGGGAGACAGGTGGGGCTCCACAAGTGGTGGGAAGCAGAGACTTCCTGGAGCCTCACTGGGATCCGGCCAGGAGGCAGAGAGAAGCCGGCGGGTGGGGCCAAAGGATGGAGATCGAGAGGAGCAAGTGGTGGGTCGGGTGGGGGGGAGCCAATGGGATGGCAGGGTCTCAGGGCACCGAGGAGGTGGCGCTGCCTCCCTGGACCCCACTATGCAGAGCTGGCTCAAGCCCTGCCAGCTCTTGCCACCCCCCCCTAAATAGAAGTAAAACTATGCCTATGCCCAAGGGTCCGGCCCCTGGCCCAGAGCCCCGAGTTCCTCCTCCATCCCCATTGGTCCCTGGCGTTTTTATAGCATGTTGAGGGGGGCTCAGCAAGAAAAAGGTTGAGAACCCATGGTAGTGAGTTTCAGTTGGCCTGACAAGTTCACTCTGCCCTAATTTGTTAATGTCATAAATCGTATCTGAGATGTGTCATGTAAGGTATCATTGGAAAACTAATAACACACCGAGCAGTAGTATTCTTGTGGGGGATATCTGTGGTAAACTCCCAAGGGACTATACAAATATGAAGGATATGTGAAACTTAAATTTATTTACCAGACAAGTCTGGGGGCTGGGTAAACAGGTTTTTCCCAGACAAAGGATCGGCAGATGCCTCCAGTCTGATGTTATCAGAGTTGATTAGCAATCAGTGGGTCAAGTTGCCATTCATTTGCATTTTAGAAAATACCAGCAGGGAAAGAAGCGAGCATAGAATTCTGTTCACTAGCAGACTCCATGTCATCTTCGCCACAGCTTGAATGAACTGTACTTTCGGGGGCTGGGTGGGGGGTGGACGATCTTCAGAAGATTCCATTTCAAAGCTTCACTGGACTATAAAAGGGAAGAGCAAAGAACCCCAAGTTGTCTTTCACCTAAGAAGGCAAAGGAACCGAGCACTTTGGACTTTGTGGGAGATCGTGACTAGAAGGGTGGTTTGCCATCTTTCTGGAAGAGGTAGTGTGATAAAAATCGTACCTTGAACTAAGTCTGTAGTTTTGTTAAGTCTTACTCTTGAGAGCATTTTTCACTTTTATTTGCTTGTGACCATTTCTAACTCTCTCCTTTATACTTGAACTCACTTAAAATCCTATCTCCTTACACTTGTTTTTACTTTTAATCTAAACCAACCCCATGCTGTTTGAATTAAAGTGATTGTTAGCACCAGTTAAAGTGATAAGCTGTGCATTTTGTCCCTGTAGAGGAGCAAATAAACCTTATTATTCCTCCGAATGGTCCAGGATGGGGCTGGACACTGCAGAGTGCATGCTTTTGGGAAAAATTGGGTCAGGGGTGTGTGTGTTGGGGTCATCTTGCCATATGTAACCAAAAAGCTGGTGGATAACGGAGTATGGTTGGTGGGTAACTGTGATGGCATGTCCACCCCATACAGGACTGAAAGGGGTTAAGGTGGCCAGGTAGACCTATTAACTCCATAGGCTGCACCTGGAGGAAGAGGCAGGGAGCAGGGAATTGATTGCAAACAGGTTCAGCTGTGCAGGAATAGGTGGGGCCTATAAAGCCAGGAACCTGGCAACAGACGAGCTGCTGCTGGGAAAGGGCAGTCACTCCCTGGGAAGAGGGAGGAGGGTTTGGAACTGGTCCACCCAGAGTAAGGAGGGAAACCGGGAGTGGTAGGAAGCAGTGCAGGGAAAGATCAGTGAGGGCCGGGAGAGTAGAGCCCAGAACTGCTGGGTTGAGGGTCCCTGGACTGGAACCTGGAGTAGAGGGCTGGCCCAGGTTCCCCTATCCGCCACTGCGGGAAGTGGCACTGGCAGGGCAGTGAACTGGAAGACTGCCTGGGTCACAGTGGGAGTGACAGAGTACTGAAGGACTGTACCCCAGTAGTGGGGGGGAATGCTGAGTGACCTGGCCAGAGGGCCGAGTCATGAAGAGGAGATTGTGGTTCTTGGAATGAGAGAGGGCCTGCAGACCAGAGAGAGAGATGGAGTGACAGTGTGCGACCACAGGAAGGGTGCATTGACCTCGAGAGCTAATCCCCAGAATGACCAGGAGGAGGCGCCAGACAAGCAGTGAGTGGAGCTCCCTGTGACAGTAACAAGCAGGTTGCAGGACCAGAGCTGTTTATCACATAGACACACAGTGCATGCTTGTATGCTGGCTGGGAGCATCCAGACAAGGGAGCTAAAGCAGCAGAATATTTTAAGGCACCAAGGGTTATAAGGTTACAATGCATCTGGGGTTACTTATTCCTGCCATGAGTCCAGGGGACTGGACTAGATGACCTCTCGAGGTCCCTAACAGTCCTATGATTCTAAGGCAGCTCTGGACACAAGCCCTCACTGGTCTGGATTGCACTCCAAAGTTTGACAGCTGTACTGACGCATCAAATGGGTCCACATAATCCACTCCACCCACATGTTTTGTATTCATGAAATTAACTCTGGCAGAAAGGAAGTATGACATTCGGGGTATCAAGGCAGCCTTTGAAGAGTGACATCACCTTCTGGAATGAACCTGGTTCCCAGTTCAAGTCCTTACTGTCCACAGAACTTGGCATATCTCTGCACAGCCTGAAACTTAAATCAGCATCAGATTGGTCACTATTTGTCCCCTGATTTGAGTTTGTCATGACTTACCATCCGAGTGTTAGAAATGGAAAGGTGGATCTAAGCCCGCAAAGATGAGTACATTGAATCCCACACAGACCCTCTTTGACAGTCCTTCAACCATCCAGCTTTCCCAATAGAATGGTAGATGAGAGCCTAATGTCCATCATTCGGTCCCTGTTGCCTCATGACCCATTCGCTACCTGGATCTGCTAGGCCATGGACAATACAGATACCTAGCCCAGTTCAGGTTTCCAGTTACAGAATGGGATTCTCTACCATGGGTAAGGATACTATTTAGTCACAGAGATCATGGATTCCATGACTTTAACGGACCTCTGTGACTTCTTTGGCATCAGCCCCTGCTGCAGCTGGCTGCGGGCAGGGTTGGGGCCAGAACTGTCACCCCAATCCCCAGCAGCCATGGCTGTTGCTTTCAAGGGCTGCAGCAGGGGCTGGAGCCAGAGTTATAGCTGCACACTCCCCTGGCAGTGGCAGGGGGTATCAACCTGCCCCCCGCCAGGAGTGGGGCTCAAGCTGTCAGCCCCCCCTCAGCAGTTAGCTTCTTCTCTCCAACAATTTTTAGTAAAAGTCATGGACAGGTTATGGGCAATAAACAAAAATTTACAGAAGCCTGTGAACGGTCCATGACTTTTACTAAAAATTGTTGGATTATGTAAGGGTTAAGTAGAGACCTGGGAAACAGCTGGTGTGCTGACAAAGTGCCATCCTTCTCCTTTCCCTTCTGCTTGTTAAGGATTGATAAGCGTTGCAGCTGCATAAGTAATGTCGATGTGTAAAGAAGTGTTATCTCCCCCTCCCTTCCTTTCCCGGCTACATAAATGAGCTCAGAGTCATGGCCCCTTCCTCCCTTCCCTGTGAACTGCTGATCAAGGGAATTTGTGGCTGCAATTACTGGAAAGAAATGTATCTTCAAGGTAAAAATGTCTGTAGAATATGCTTAATACTGTAAACAGTAAACAGGGGCGGGGATAATTATATTCAGCATATAGCTATTAATATTCATTGTATGGGTGGTCATATTACTCAATAAGGGTTTTGGGGGTGTTGTAGTAAATGTAGGTATTTACATATTAACTTAGATAAGAGTGTGATGTGATTAACTCAGTGCTTACTCAACAATTGGGTCGAGGGGAACAAATACTGCAATAAAGAAGCCCGTCTACTCAATCCGCCTCTGGGTCAGCCTGCTCATTCTCTAACAAAAATAACCATGGAAAAATCTTAACCTTAACTATGAGGAATGCATTTATGTCCCCAATGTCTTCCTGAACTTGAAGTCCTAAAACTTTGTCACAATACACGGCTCAGAGTCACTTTGGTCAAACTAAAATGTGGAGCTTAGCTTCATGGAACTCCTAGCAGCTGGGTGTGCAGTCTTTCATCAAGAAATATGTTGGCTCTTCTGACCTTTGCTCCTGAATGAAGAACCCATGTATGACTTCATTTGGCCTCTTCCAGCTGCTGCCCACTCCATCCCAGCCCTGGTGGACTTTGTCTCTGGACTTCATTGTGGATCTGGCTCATTCCCATCATTGCATGGTGGAGCTATTTGCAGTCAATCTTATGATCAACATGGCAGATTGAGGGCTCTGCCCATCAGGGCCACCAGACTGTACATATCCTTATCGTGGGGGACGTGCTCTGATTGTCAACCAGAAACCTCCGGTCAATCCGATCGTCAGCCAAGTTAGACCATTATTATAGGTTCATTGAAGATCATGGAGCAAATCAACCTATTGACGTTCAAACTGCAGCTACTAGAGTCAAAGAAAACTCATGTGGAATTCCACATTTCTCTCCAAAAACCTATTCCCTGGTCTGCCCAACCCACCACCGCCAACTGTAGTGGTCCAAGGACAAGAGGAATACCTAGTTTGGCAGATTGTGGGCTCCAGATGAATTGCAGGTTAGGTTTCATTACCTAATGGATTGCAAAGGCTGTGGTCCTGATAACTGGTCAAGGGAGCTGCGGGGAGTGTCCAGGCACTGGATCTACTGCAGGACTTCCACTGAGCTCATCCTGAAAAGCCTGAGCCGAGGGCCGCTAGAAGGTGTCCGTGAAGGTTGAGCTCCTTCAGCTGAACCTGAGGACTAGCCTTCAGGCAGATTAATGAGCTCCACTGGGTTGCAGTAGGGCTGCCTGATTGGCTGAAGGGAACCAGCGGGCCTGCTTTTAAGCTCAGCAGCAGCTGCAGCAGGTTGCTGGCTGCTAAATGCTTATGCCCACAACTGCTAGCATTCCTGTGCCTGCCTTATTTCTAGTCTTGTTCTCAGCCTTGTTCTTGTTCTGCTCCAGTCCTGCTTGCTCCTGGCTCTGACCATCTACTTGACTCCTTGATCCTGACTCCTGCTCCACCCACTAGGTTTGGCCACGCATGTCCTGGTCATGACACGTTGCCTCTTGAGCTAATGAAATAACTGATAGCACTAAGAAGTTGTCCTCTGTGTGGACAAACACTAGCCAGGGAGGGGACACTTTGCCACTGGGTTTGACAGGTATTTGCTGACAACAGAGGAATGGTGAGACTTGGGAGTCTTGGGTTCTGTGCTGACTCTGAAGGGGATCTGCTGCCTATTCTCCCTCAAGTGTGACACCTTCAGCCCTTCATCTCCTTCAATCTCTCCCAGGCCCAGTGCTCTCTCTTCCCAACTTCTGTTTTCTTGTCCCAGTCCCATTCTCTTCCCCTATCTGGTCCCAGTCGTCATGCCTCAGGTTTCTCATCCCAGTCCCAGTCTCTTTGCCCAGCAAGTCTTAATATCACCATTCTGGACTCCCTGTTCCAGTCCCTGTCTTCGCACTCAGCCAGTCCCAGTTCTCCCCTACACTGAGGCGTCTCCCTCTTCCCTCTACCCCCCGCCTCCATTGGCTCCTAGTCCCACCCCCTCTTTCCCTTCCTGGTTCCCAATCCCAGTCTCTGCTACACCATCTTCCAGTCCCAGAGATTCAAGCTATGATTTTTCAAAGGCTTATAGCTTGGCTAAATGTGGGTGGATTTTAATGGGGAAAACAAAAGGCACATCCCTGACACAAGGGCCACCTCCTGCCAAATTTCAAGTCCTTTTCTCTAAAATTACATGCATGCTACAGCTTTTCAAAGGTAGTCACCCAAAATTTCTAACATTGGAAAAATATTGTTTTTGTTCTCAAGAACAGCCAAACTGCTTTCACTAAATTTTTCCCAAAGAACTGTGCCTGAAGCAGATCCCCAGCATGGGAAATTTGAGCCCAAATGGTAAATGTTTGGCAAAGTTATAATACTGAAAGTAAGGTCTGTAATGGACATGCCAGACAACCTAATAATAAGTCATGCTACTAACCCAGCCTATAATTAATGCCAAACAGAAGACTACATTTCATTTTTAATTTTTGTTTTATACCTCACTTTGTGTTCCTTGAAATAAATGTTCTCCTCCTTTTTTTGTGTGCAAAGCTGGGGAAACTGGGACTTTGCTTATGCTCTTCCTCTGTGTGTTGGTGCTAAAATTGAATTGACTAGAATTTTGGTTTCTGAAGTTCCAGAACTCACGCTGCAATTGATAATTGTTGAATGGGAGTTTTGTAAAAGTGTGTTGGAAGACAGTTATTTTGTAATCTATAAAATGATGTGTACATATACCATATTTTAAAAACCTGTACAAATAATATGAACTAGGGTCGATGGTGTCTAATCCCCCTCCCCCCCCGTCCCACCCCCAGCCTCAATTGTACCATAAAAGCAAAACTGCCCCCTATACTCTCCTATATCCTTTGACAAAAGCCTGAGACGGTATGAAAATCAGCTCACTTTAGCCTTCTCTACAGTATGAAAAGTATTCATTGGTGACAATGGGCATCAGCAGTATGGGCAGCTAAAACAGTTGGCTTCAAGTGTCTCTACAAACAACCATGTTCAGCACCAGCTCAGCTGTACCCATTGGAAGCAAACAGTAACTGTCACGTAGACAAGGCTTTGAGCTCGGCGCCAAATGGGGAAAGTCAACTTCAGAGATGAGAGCACCCTAGTGAGGCTGCCTAACCTCCAGAAGTTCACATGTAGGGATTTTGAGCTCCACTTGCAGTGGTAAACATGCAGTGAGGTAGTCTCAGGTAGTCAGGACCTGCTCTGTATAGGCCTTTCAATGTTGCCACCTGGAATTGCTCTGTTTGGCAAACAGGAAGTCAGAGACAGAGAGGCCGAAATACAGTTAATTTGACCAAACTGCATTCGTGTTCTGCATTGGCTTCTCAAAAGATTGCTCCATGTAGAGTTAATCTAATTTAGATGTCTCAAAAGCATGGATAAATGTGGTGAGGTCCACAGCCTGAGATAAATGTTCCCCATAATGTTCTGCATTACCAGAAAAAGAAAAGGGGCTTTTGTCCACCTGTGAATCTAGGAGCAATCGAAAGTGGGTAAGGCTCTCATGTAATTATCAGCAGTCCCATGCTGTAAACCTCTTGAATGAAGGATCCCTCACGTACCCTTCTGATGTTTCCCCCAACCTTCCTGCATCACCTCCCCTTTTTTTGGATTGAGTTTTAGTCAGCTTTTGGTCGTCCAAACCCTTATCTCAGCAAGAGACTGAAAAAGCATGGAAGCTGCATTATCTGGGTTTGATGATGGCATTTGGCAAGGTAGAGGTTGCATTTTGCCTGCATGTTGATAGCCAAAAAGTCTCACTATTCCTCTGCAGTAGAGGTCTTGTATCCACTGACTTACTTAGGGGGTGGGGAGTTCACACGGTTCCAGTTTCCTATGGGCAGATGAGCAATTTCCCCAAATCACCAATAGTGTGTAACTAAATCAAAGAGAAGTGTCCAGAGGGAATTGAATCTAAAACCATTATTCCCTTAATACTCATGGGCCAAAAGGCCTGGGAACTCTGATCAACGTAAACTCTAGTAACTGGAAATACCTAAGACGGTATGTTAAAGTCAGCTGAAGCTCTGGAGCAGCACTTAGGCACTGAGGAAGAACATTTTTCCCCCCTTGCTGTTTTCTTTCCTGTTGTACTTGGTTTAACTTAGTTTATCTTGAGGAGTATTACTGATCATGTTTAATGGTAGAACATATCTGTTACTGAAGAGATGGAGGGAAAGGGCTAGCATATATTTGGGGCGGGAGAGAGGGCTTTCTATATACACTTTCACAATCCTTACTGCTGTCACCAGTGTTGTAAAATATATAGCTCAAGATGGCATATGTAATCCTATAGTCAGCTTTTAATTGCCAGGAGCTGTATCCTCCCCTAACATTTATGACCTGAGTACAGTACCAGCCTTTGTATTGTCAAATTCAAGGGTCCTGTTAAGACCATGAAACAAATGGCACAAATGGATAATTTGGCAGCTGGGACAAGGAAATTGTGAACATTTTTAAGGACTGATTTTGGTTATTATTTTTTTTTTAAATACCATGAGGTTCAATCAATGAGTCTATCGAGAGACTTGTAAAAATGATAATTCAATTACTTCTCATGGCTGGTGCTATTGTGCACCAAGTAATAAATAAGGGCAATCTTCTATTAGATGTCTTGGAGCCTTAACTCTGTTTAAATCTACTCAGGATTATACTGTTATATCTGGGTTACACTAGATAATGGTCTGTCATTTATAACTCTGCTTTTTCAGTCTGATACCTGGGATTCATAGACATTTTATGTGTATTCTACTCTGCATAATGTGCATTCATTTGTCAATAATTCTTTGTGCTCCTCTGCTCATCCTGGCCCCTAATATTTTAGTGGTTTCAAGCTGTGTAATTTCACATAGCACAAAGGCATCATGTTTGAAAACAAGCAATGCTAAAATTTAATTTTAAACGTTACATTAGTTCATTTCTATGTGTGAGCAAATATTCCTTGAGAACAAAGATTTACAGATGTTTATTACTGGGATATATAATGAGTGGCTATAGTTTACATTTAAAAATAATTGTCTTGAAGATTTTTCTTACTAGAAAAATACAAGAGTAAGAGTTAAAGCTTGGAACAAAATAATTACATTTTACAACTCTACTTAGAATATGAAAGTCAATTTTTAAAAACACTTTTCAGAAGAGGGATTGCACGACTTAGGAATTTAGGAACGGGGTCTAGAGCCTTGACCTGTAAATGGCTAGTCCGACTCTTGTCATAACAGTCACTAAAGTTGTTAATATCTGATTTGACATTTGGTAGTGTTACTTCATTTTCCAGTTGTAAGTGTCCATATTGTGACAAATATGGCAATTTCCTGCAATGTCTTTGAAATACCTTATTGTATTTAGTTTATGTATTACTGTGGTCAGGGATTGTGTGTAACCTCTGTTGGGGGGAAATGCGACACTGCGTGAGGTTACAATATCTATGTTTGGGGTCCATTGATTTAAATGAATGGTTTGTGTTCTACAACTAACAACAGTGGGAGGTGATTAGGCAAATTCATTCAGGTTCTAACACCTTCAGAGAAGTACTGCCTGCCCTGTCACATGACTGGGACATGGGCAGTCATGGTCTAGTGGTTGGAGGAATCCTACCTAATGGTCAGAGTGGGAGTCAGGCCTAGTGGTTTCAACAGGAATCGGGGCCTAGGATCAGAGCCTGAATCAGAGGCTGGGTGCCCAAGCCAAGGGTCACAGTGAGAGTTGGGAGACAGGAGTCAGAGCCTAGAGTCAGAACTGGAGTCCAAGGCCAGATGCCAGAGCTGAAGTCAGAGGTTAGGAATCAGAGCTGAGGATCAGAACCGGATTACATGGAACGAGTCAAGGCAAGAGCAGGGCTGTGTCCAAGACAGGAGCCGGGCTGTGGACGATAAGGCACAGGAACTGTCACAGCCATAGGTGAGTGCTGTTACTGCTGAACTGTTACTGGACGTAAGAGCTGGTGTGCTAATGAGGGCTATTCCAATCAATCAGGCAGCATAGCCACTCAGGCAGCCTACTTCAAGCCAGTTGTTCCTGACACCATCCCCTGGAGAGGCTTACATATACTGGTTCAGACTGGATTCTCAGAGACCAATAGAAAAAGAAAGGACTTTTGGATCAAGAACCTGAGTTTAACTGACTCAGGGCCTTCTTTCTGATCCAGGAAATGTACCTTCTGTCCAAGGAAGGTAATCCTTGTGGAAGGGTCACAAAGACTTGACTTACTAGGGCCCCGTGAGATTGATGGATGACCTCTGGCAAGCTTTTTAGCAAGCAAGTAGGTTTTTATATGCTTTTTCTGTAATGCTTTTACCTGAAGAATAAATGTGCTTGCTCAGAAAAGGCTGGATAGTAGCTTATAACTGTGGGCAAAGTGTAGACGCTGGTCTGTCGAGGAAGTGTGGCTTGCTGGAGATATTGCATTATAATCTAGGAAGCAGTGCAGCCTTAAAACCCCAGTCAGGAATGAATGAGACGTGGGTCTCTGTCCAAGAGATGTGACAGTTAGGAGCTGGGAGCCTATAGTGGGTGCCCTTGGTGGACCACGAAGGGAGAATAAAAGTGCAGTTCCTCTGATACTTGGTGTTCTGACTCCAGTTTCCAGTCATAAGTGGCCCTATCACAAAAAACCACCATCACAACAGGCACAAATTGGCACTACGCTAGCAATCTCAGTAGACAAGCCAAAGACTGAATGGACACGATGACTGAACTATTCTTCCACTGACCTGCTATGTGACCTTGGGGAAGTCACTTCTGTGCCTCTCTCTTCCCAACCTTTCTTTTGTCTAATTAGATTGTCAGCTCTTTGTGGCAAGGACTGTTTCTCCGTATGGATCTGTGCTGCAGTCGCAATTCAGTCATGGTAGCACAGGCTGTACAAGCCCACTTGGGACTTGGGTATGTATTCTAGCCTGTGCTGTTGCTCTGCTGCTGAGTCTTCACTGCTATTGTTATTCAGGCTAACTAGATCACAGCTAGCTTGTGTTTGTCTACACATACTGCAATCACACCTCTAATTGCAATGTAGACATAGCCTATACGTTTATGACGTGCCTAGCACAATGGGGCCCTGATCTCAGCTGGGACGTCTAGGTGCTAATAGAATACAAATAATAATTAATAATATTAGGTATCTTGAGTACTAACTGAATTCCTTTCTCCTACAAAAATGCAAATGATTCTGTCCGGTTAACATTTGATCTGTGCAGTAGTGAAGAAACTTAATTTAAAACTCTCTTCAGTGACTGAATACATAGACAATCTAAGAGCCCTCCATTTTAAAAAGCAAAAACAAAAAACCCTCTCTGTTCTTGGTAGACACTGATCAGTGTAGTGAAAGGTGCACTACATGGTGAAAACTTATCCCCTGGGAATACGGTTTGCTAACAAGTGCTATTGGAGTTAAATTCAGCACCAAAAAGAAAGAGACCTTGTTTCAAAAGCTTGTTTCTTCAAATGGGCTGAAGAACTATCTTCAAGCTATTTATAAACATCTTAAATATATTTCTTTATTGTTGGTGATTATTGTCAATACAATATCTGCTCTCCAGTTCTTCCATCAAGCTTTTTAAAAACTTCCCTTTAGTTTGGTATGTTTCAGTACAACACAAAGGGGAATATTGGCCCAACTAATATGATACACATAAGTTGATATTAGTGTTAGTAGTATTACTATATCAGAATATGTTGTTTACATAGCAGCATTCTGCCCTTGTCATAAACCTCATAACTGATAGCACACACAATTGAAATAAATATCCTTTTTTATCCATAATACTCATTAACAAGCTTGTATATAGTTGCTGGAGAGAAGCTCTCTAACACAATAGGAAATAATTTAAATTATGTTCTTTTCGTACAGTTGGTGCTTGTCAATCCACCACTTGTTGTTGGAGGTGGAAAGAGAGGCCCTGAAGGCATATCTTATGACAGAGAAGCAAAAGACCAGATACCAATTTCCCCAATAAGTCCAGCAAGATTTTCAACCAGGAATCAGCAAACTTTTCAACTTTGCATAGTCGGTTGCATGTAAGCGCCCTAGGAATGTGATTAACCTATTTTTTCTGAAGTTTCAACACCAAAAAGAACGTAGCAGTCTTAGTCGAATAATGAAAATGATCAGATAAGAAACTAATATTTTGATCTGTAAAGTTTGTTGTAGCATTGTATTGAAATCTCTAATACTTTTCAGAGATGCTGAATAATCTGCAGCTCCCATTGACTTCATTTGGAACTGCGGACACTCCACTAGTCTGAAAAGTCAGTCTCTATGTATCTCAACTGGATGCTTTTGAAAATTTTGGTGTTAATCTTATGGGCCTGTTCTTTCAAAGCATTTACAAATAACTTAGTTCTTGTTCTATTGACTTCAATGACTTATACTCCTGTGAGCAAAATTAAGCAGCTGCTGAAATGCTTTGTAGGATTGTGGCCTTAGAAAGATGTAGTACATTTCAAAGGTACATTTTTTAATAACTGTGCAATATAAAAGTGCTTTCTGACTATTAAGTCAAATTATCCACCCGTGTAATTTCATTGAAGTCAGTGAAGTTACACCAGGAAAGAACTTCATCCACTGAACAGTATGTATCAGCACTTTTTTTTTTTTTAAAGAAAGTAATTTAGGCCCTTTCCCTTTGCAGTACTTCACTTGTCCAGTTCTTATTTTTGGTGAAAAGCTTTAGTAGAAAATACTTACCCTTAGCACTGAAATATAACTATTGGCAAATTGCATTAAAGAGAGTCTTGGCATTTTCTGTCAAAAGTATGCAGCAATGTTAAGTGTATGTGTCTTCAGCAAAGCTGAACAGCCTCTCTGCTGGAATGCTCCTTGGAGGAGCTCCAAGAAATGTCTTTGTAACTGCTGCATGATTTGACAAACTGATTGTGTTCAGCTTCCATAATTCCACAGGGTTAGCAGACCAGCCTTTGCCGGGGTCTGACTGATAAAGTCACAGCCCCATATAGACTGCTGTTGAGGAAACTTGCTAAAATTCCAATAGAACTTTCACCCCCCAACCTCAGAGACTTGCATTATCCAGGTGAGATTTGTTGATCAGTCGCTCCATAGATAACGGTTCCTATTTTCAGCTTTATCTTGGCTCGTAGGTTTCCCTTTATTCAGCTAGATTTGCTCTACTAGTCTTAGAGTGGAATCCTTGAAATCAAAACATTTGGCATCAGAACTGCAGGAGTACATCTTAACTAGCAAATCCAGGATACAAGACATTTTGTTTGACCTTGTTTTGATGATGAAGCAATGTAGCTAGCTCAGAATTTGATTTCTTAGTATTGGTCCCTTTGCCTCTTAAGTGTAAATTCTCCTCGTCTTTGAGTCCCCAAAACTCCAACCTTTAGCCTCTTCTTTTCTCTCACTTGATCACATCCTTTGCCATGGTCCAGATCATCCTGTCCTAAGCAGGGCTGGCTCTGGCTTTTTTGCCGCTCCAAGCAAAACAAAAAACCTGCGGGGCGGCCGGAGCAGCGAAGCCAAAAAAAAAAAAAAAATGTGCGGAGCCAGACAGCGGAGTGCGCTGCAGACGTGCCCCAGGCAGCGAAGTGCGTGCCCCGGCTAGCGGGGGGAGGGAGTGGGGGAGAGAGAGAGAGAAGGGGGGCGGCCAGGGCTTCCTTCAGCCAGGGCGCTCGCCACGCGGCCCCTCCAACCGTGCCGTCTGCCGGGAGAGCTCCACGCCGCTCCGGTCAGCGGGGAGGGAAGGATGCGGGCTGCCCTGCCATGCTTGCTACAGACCTGGCACCAGCTGGGGCAGATGGAGTGCGCAGGGCGCTCCCCTCCTCCGCGCTGCCGCCCCCTACAGGGCGGCTGGAGCGGCGAACCAAAAAGGAAAAAAAAAAGGATTGGAGGGAATGCTGCCCCTTAGAATCTGCCGCCCCAAGCACGAGCTTGCTCGGCTGGTGCCTGGAGCTGGCCCTGGCCCTGGTCCTAAGGTAAAAACCATGGGAGGGAGTTATGGGGGAGAAGGTATTTGTGAGGTATTCTTATTTGTTCAGTTGTAAAAGTTGGCTTTTGTCTTCCTGTGGAAAAGGCTGCAAAGTCTACCCACATATCTGGCCACTTCACACTCTTCCCATGTCCCTACCCACTGCCTCTGGTCCAGCAGCTTTGTGTTCCCAGTGCATTGTCTGCTGGCTTTGGGGTGGGCTCAGCTCTTTTGAATGTTTATTATTTTTTCCTGCTGCCAAAAGTTTCCTGAGAAACTGAAACAAGAGAAGGAAAATGATAATTCTTAACAGTTTATAGCTCAACCAAACCCAAACTGGATGTCATGGAGAAATGAAAGGCATGCGTGTATTCCCAGGCCTGCTCTAATCAATAAAGGTACTAGAGATTCTCAGACAAAAAGTTGCAAGAATTTTTTATAATGGGAAGTGTTATATGCCCTAAATATAAGAGGTCACTCTGTCATACCACCCTATAATATGTATGCTTCCTTTTGTCTTTTCTCAAAAATCAGTTCCTTCAAATCCACAATGTAACTTTATTTCTGTTCTGTGACTTCCCTTATGTTTGTAAATATTTTGCTAGTATAGAGATTTTGCCCAAAGCTGAATTCAGTATTTGAGGGGTGGCTGTGAACACACAAAAGAAAGAAAATGTTTCCTCCCTACTCTGTAATGTGATGTATTTGTGTATGCTGTTCAAAATGCCACTGATTTTACAGTTGCCTTTTCACACCACCAGCTTGTATCTACTATAAGTCATATCCATTGTAACATTCACATCATTGTGCCTCTTTTAGGATTATTGCTTTACAAATATCTTCTTCCCATTGAATGTGTTTCACTCAGTTACTTCCTTATTTGAGATTCCCACTAGACTCACATCTTGGTCTTGTGCCTCTAATCCAAAAGGATGACATTTTTCCTTGGCAAGGATTTTTAATCTTGGATTACTTCACTGATAGTTATTTCTGCTATTTTATCTTTGTTTGGTCTCAGCATTGCTCTATGATTAAGTGTTGTCCATTTTTGCTAATTTTTGTTGTTGTTGTCTTGGCCTTCACTGTTTCCTGGACAAATTGCAGACTGACCATTGCTGTCTGTTTTGTTGTGGAACTCTTCAGGTATTTCATGATGTGATTTTCCAGGCTTGTTGTCAATTGTTTTAGCAGCAGCTAATGAGTGAGATGACATCAAAGTATCATACTGAGAGACTGAGGCTTTCAGTTGAAAAGTTTAGCGCAGTTTTGCCTTTCCACTTCGGTATGCATTATACAATGGTACTTTAAATATGGGTCTAAAGAGGTTACATTCTTCAACTGGGTAGCAAGCAGCTGTACCTGTAACACCTCTGCTAGGTGGTCTCCAAACTCAGATCCCAAATCCTTTGTAAACACTTCATTTCTTACTATGTCTACAGTAGTCATTTTCATTGCCTACAAAGAATACTTAAAAAAAACCAACAATCTACAAGCCAGATCCTGAGCTGTTGTAAATCAGCATGGTTCTGTTGAAGTCAATGAAGCTATGCTGGTATACACCAGCTCAAGAGCTGGCCCTATATCTGCTGTGTCAGGCTTCAAGGTCCACATATAGTAAGACTTCCATGTTGTATCCAGTTTCCTTCCCTCCCCAAGTTCTAGATGCAAAAAAGCTAATGAGAAGGACTCTACAGTGCAAGTCATAATTTTAACTTTGACCGGGTGGGTTCCCAGAGCCAAGAGCCTTAACTGATTATTATCTAGGATGATGTTTCATTCGCAAATCTTGGCAACACTGGAGAGCAATCCTGGAAAAATATCGTTTTACTACTCACATTTCAGGGTTTTTTTTGCTGCTTTCGCTTTCCATGTGATGTTAGAACCCGGTGACTTTTTCAAAGGGAAATCTCCTTCTAATATTGCAAATCCACCTAACCTTCAAGCCATCTTACTCCACAGCTGTCACAACAAACTTTCTCTTAGGTGTCACTAAATGTATCAGACATCTCTGTTCAGCATGCAAGTTCTTTCTCCTTAGCCTGGGGCTTTTTAGTGTAATCTGATGTTATCATAACCACTGCATGTATTTCATGTATTCCTTGGAGGACAATCACACTGTACATAGTTGGGGAAACGATACTTCTAGAGTTAGACCTTTAGCAATTAAGTGGTTATTATCCTAAACCTATTGTTTCCTTTCCGCATTTCCCGTAACCATGACCCTTGTGAACTGTGTTCTTTCTGTCTGTATTTTTTTTTAACTGGGATTTTGGGAAACCTTGCCACAGTAAAATAGATGAGTTTCTCAGACACTTAGTCATTCAAGTTTCTCTCTCTGTTATGCACCGGGCCGTGGGTGGTCTTGCCGAATGGTCATAGCAGGAGGCTGGCCTCGTGGTTGGAGCAGAGGTGACCAGAGCCAAAATCAGGAGCTGAGTTACCACGCACAGGGGGTTAGCTGGAGCTGAGAGCCAGGAATCAGGATCAGAGAGTCAGAGCCAGAGTATCAGCTGGAGCAGAGGTCTGGAGCGAGGGCCAGGAGCAAGAAGCAGGACCAGAGAGACAGCTGCAGACATGGAATGCTATTAAGCAGCCAGGGACACAGGGCTGCTGCAGAGTTAAAGAAGGTGCCTGCTGGAGTCTTCGGCCAATCAGGGGCCAGGTTAATTAGCTGAGGGCATTGAGCTGCATCTGGGTGACAGTACCCCACTCCTTACGGGGTGCCTTCCAGGAGCCCTTGGATCTGGACTGTCAGGATGGGCCTGGTGGAAAACCCATTGTAGGTCTGGGTAGGGTTGCCAACTTTCTACTCGCACAAAACCGAACACCCTGGCCCCGCCCCTGCCCCACCCCTTCTCTGAGGCCCCGTTCACCTGCTCACTCCATCCCCCCTCTCTCTGTCGCTCACTCTCCTCACCCTCACTCACTTGCTTATTTTCACCTGCTAGCTCAGGGGTTGGGGTGCAGAATGGGATGCAGGCTCTGGGGAGGGGGGCAGAAATGAGGGGTTCAGGGTGTGGGAGGGGGCTCTGTGCTGGGCAGGGGATTGGGTGCAGGGGGGGTGCGGGCTCTGGTGTGGGGCCGGGGATGAAGGATCTGGGTTGCAGGAGAGGGCTTCGGGCTGGGGGTTCGGAGTGGGGTATGGGGGTTCCAGGCTGGGGCCGGGAGTTGGGGCAAAGGGGGGGTGCGGGCTCCGTCTGGGGGTGCGGGCTCAAGGGTGGGGCTGGAGATGAGGGTTTTGGGTGCAGGAGGGTGATCCAGGCTGGGATCGAGGAGTTTGGAGGGTGGGAGGGGAATCAGGGTTGAGGCAGGGGGTTGGGGCATGGGAGGGGGTCAGGGGTGCAGGCTCCGGGTGGCACTTACCTCAAGCAGCTCCCATAAGTAGTGGCATGTCCCCCCTCCGGCTTCTATGTGCAGGCATAGCCAGGTGGCTCTGTGTGCTGTCCCATCCGCAGGCGCTGCCCCAGCAGCTCCCATTGGGCATGGTTCCTGGCCAATGGGAACTGTGGAGCTGGCACTTGGGGCTAAGGCAGGCTCCCTGCTTCCTGTGGCTCCGCGTGGCTCCCAGAAACAGTGGAATGTCCCCCCTCCGGCTCCTACGCCCCTATGTGTAGCTCCACTGCACCTGCCTTAGCCCCGCTGCGCTGCCAAACGCACTTTTAAGGGCCCAGTCAGCAGTGCCAGGGTCCCTTTTCGACTGGGAGTTCCAGTCAAAAACCGGACACCTGGCAACCCTAGGTCTGGGGCATGAATGTTCTCCTCAAGTTCCCAAGATTGTTCATCTGGCCTCTACTGTTCCCAGTTTGTCAGGTAGAATAGCTTGCCCTGCACCCATTGGAGTATAGAATCTGCCTGACTATATATTTTTCCTGGCCTGGACAGTTACCGGTGGGGGCAGTGGGTTGAAGCAGTTCAGAAATGGGTTTTCTGTGTGTGGTGTCAGGAGAGGGCCATGGAAGGTGGGGTGGATTTTCAGATTCTGAAAGCTATAACTTAAAGGTAGTGGGTTGATTTATTTAATGATTGGGAAGGGACCATTATACTAGTGATCCAATTTTGCTGATGGGCGCTTGGATTTTAATTTTGGATAGACACCCAGACCTTGTCCCCCACCGCAAAGCTGGGTGTGTCCTGCAATAGGTGTTTAACCCAACTGTATGCTGCAAGAGCTGGAGAGTCCACAGGGAAGTCTGGATAAAAGCGTAATTGGTAATTGGCAAAGAAATGGCTTTGCACTAGGGAACTTTTAATACACACCAGCAGGGTCCACAGGGACAGTTGGTGCACAACATGCTGGTGCACACTAGAATTTACACCCCAACTGGTGCACATCAATGCACCTTATGGACAAGCTCTCAGATTTCTATTTTTTTATATCGCCCTAGTTTCTAATCTTACCTTTGTTTTTCTGTAGTGAAGAGTCTGCAAGTTAGTTCTAACACCCTATTCAAACTCCCTATTGAAAGTATGTACTTGCTGAACACTTGCTTTGCTTTTTAGTGTCTCATTTTGCAGCCTACGTTCTAACAAAGTGCTGATTTTTGTTTTCACGATTGATTAAATATGCTGAGTAATCATTAAGTCCTATTACTGTTAATCTCTCTGGTACAGTTGTTTTTGTTTGCTAAATCTGATTAATATCTGACTATTGGAATATGTAAGGATCAGCACGTTATTTTCCCAGCCGATTCATTGAAATGCTGAATTTCATTTTCCGTGGACTGAGACAACAGATGCTCTGTTCTCCTTCTGCATAAGGAGGAGAGTGCTTGCTGTATTGTAGTATAACAGAGTATGATGTTACTTTGTCAAGTAGTGAGTGATTCCTACAATGTACTAACAACTGACCACATCCTGCTAGGCTGCTCCAGGAGAGCATTATAAGCCTCACTGCCATCCTTGCACCCTTGAACAAGTTTCAATCACAATTCTTACCCTCCTCCCAAAGGGAGGAAGCAGGGCCGTGAGCTAGACCTCTGCCACACATGGTAAGTGGAATTGCTGGGGCATATGATGGGGAGTATGCTGCATCTGCAAAAGCCTTTAGCCGCACATGTGCTCCCCTTGTGCATTGGGAAGCTCCAAGAGGAATTCTGGGACCTAGATACAATTCCGCATGGAGCTCCCCTTGGGGTGGAACCAGTACTCAGAGTGTGGGTGAGCCCTGTACAGTAACTCATCACTTAAAGTCATCCTGGTTAATGTAGTTTCGTTGTTACATTGCTGATCAATTAGAGAACGTGCTCGTTTAAAGTAGTGCAATGCTCCCTTATAACGTCGTTTGGCAGCCGCCTGGTTTGTTCACTGCTTGCAGAAAGAGCAGCCATTGGAGCTAGCTGGTGGGGGCTTGGAACCAGGGTGGCTGGCAGCCGCCCAATCAGCTCCCCGCTCCCCTAAGCTCCCTGTGCGGCAGCCACCCAGCAGGCTATCAATTGCCGGGCAGTTCAGCTGTCCCTCCCCCCACTGCCGTGTGCTGCTCCTGCCCTCTGCCTTGGAGCTGCTCCCAGGAGCCTCCTGCTTGCTGTGCAAGGGGTTGGGGGGAGGGGGAGGAAAGGATGCTAATATCAGGGTGTCCCCCTGCCCCCTGCTCCTGCCCCCATCTCCACAGAGCAGGGGGACACACGACAGGGCTCAGGATGGGAGGGAGCTTGCTGGCAGCAGCTGCTGTCACAACTTGCTGATCTACTTAAAAAGGCAATGTACTTAGAGTGCGGTCAGCGTACTTAAAGGGGCAATGCGTCTCTCTCTCTCTCACATACCATGTGTGTCTCTGGCCTGGTCCACACTAACCCTTCACTTCGAACTAAGGTACGCAAATTCAGCTATGTTAATAACGTAGCTGAATTCGAAGTACCTTATTTCGAACTTACCGTGGGTCCAGACGCGGCAGGCAGGCTCCCCCGTCGATGCCACGTACTCCTCTCGCCGAGCTGGAGTACCGGCGTCGACGGCGAGCACTTCCGGGATCGATCCCAGAAGATCGATTGCTTACCGCCGGACCCGGAGGTAAGTGTAGACCTACCCAAAGTCTCTCTCTGCCATGCTGTCTCTCATCCCTCCATTCGTGCTGCCTTGTGGAGTGTGAGGCTACATTAACAACAATGTGTTCATCATTTAGCAGTAAGGCATTCCCTGGGAAATATCCCTCCCTCTTCCACCCTCTAACTTCACCATCTCAACCAAGCTTCACAATCATCATTGTTGTGTACAGTATTAAATTGTTTGTTTAAAACTTAAACACACACACACATATAGTCTTTTGTCTGGTGAAAAAAATTTCCCTGGAACCTAATCCCCCCCCATTTACATTAATTCTTATGGGGAAATTGGATTCACTTAACATCATTTCGCTTGAAGTAGCATTTTTCAGGCACATAACTACAACGTTAAGTGAGGAGTAACCGTAGCAGCAATCTCCTAGTGAAGAATGCATTTCTGAGTTAAGGGGTTCAGTTTTCCAACTAAAAAAAATACAGTAAATTGAAAATTTGTGTCTAGATGCATTTGCAAACATTATTTTTGTAAACTTGTGTTTCCCATATAAAAACTCCTAACTGCATCAGCTTTGTTCAGGGGATTGCAAACACTAACCCACTCCCCCCCACCCTCCCCGCTCCAAACCTCTCAAATCTTGATGCTAAATCTACTAAATCCTTGTCTTATTCCACATTGCAGAAGTTCAGTTTATGGCAAAAATCAGATTAGCTCATTTACTTGCTTATCATCCCCACAAACTTGGCAAAATCAGAGGAAAGTGACCAGAGTAGTCCTGAGAAAATTACTAATGTCTCTACCAGGGGGTGGCTAGGAGCATGTAATTAACCAGTCCAAGGAGAATGAACATGGGAAAAACATACTGCTTAGCAGTATTCTGGCTGTAGTGTAACCATATAATAAACAATAATTAAATCTATACCTCTGCCTTTATAGTTCCCCCTCTGAATGTCCTGAGGTAATCCTCAAACTCGTCTACTCTTTCATTTTGTGCCTCTAAGGCCTTTTCACTGTCAGCATCCCAGAAGAGATTATGGATCCTCTCCTGGATCTCAATGTAAAAGTCTAGCAATTGGGTCTCCCAAAAATGATGTGGGCTTGCCTCTTTTGTTCCCTTTGACTCCAAGGTCCACAGGCTATGCTACTTTTCCATATGTTTAGGTATACACATGCTTTCTTTAAGTAGCACATAGGCAGGATAGACCGTGTCCTAAGTGCTTACTACTGAAATCATTGCTCCAGCTCCTTCCAACATGCTACCAAGCCAGACCTTCCCAATCTAATGGTCTCCTTACCACAGAGGACTCGATATGGGAGAAAGAAGACCCCTTAAGCCCTAAAGCCTTTCCTTTGTCTCTGTGGTGGATATATGAACACCAATGTGGTTTTCCTTGAGGGAGTGGAAAAGAGAGAGTCTAAATGGGGAAGGAGAATATCCCCTCACAGCTGCTATATGATCAAGAGGAAGGTATTATAGTTTTTATGGTCACTGGATGGATAAGATTCTGCAGTAAGATCCTGAGAAACATCAAAATATCTTTACAGTTTGGATACCTTGGCTACTGTGCATTTCCAAATGTTAAAGGGGTCTAGGTTTCTTGTAAGTTTAACACCTGAATGTATTGGGTATCTAATATTTAGAGGGGTTGCTGTTGTTCTTAACTCTTGAAAGGTAATATGCAGTCAAACCAGTGTGTGCCTGCAACCTTTACCTAAACAAAGATTTTTGTGTGGAAATATAAATACAGTAACTCCCCACTTAACGTCCTCTCGCTTAATGTTGTTTCAAACTTACGTCCCTGCTCCATTACAGAACATACTCGTTTAAAGTTGTGCAATGCTCCGCTATAACGTCGTTTGGCCGCCAGCTTTGTCCACAGCTGGCAGCCCCCTATCAGCTCCCCTACACCCTCCCTCCCCCACGCCTCCCGCCCGCTGGCGGACCCCGCGACTCAGCGCCTTCCCTCTGCTCCCCCGCCTCCTGCCCATAGCAATCAGCTGGTTTGCAGCATGCACGAGGGAGGGGGGAGGAGCGAGGACGCAGCGCAGGCTCCCCCTCCCTCCCCTGCCTCCTGAATGTTTCAAAACAGCTGATTGCCATGGGCAGGAGGCAGGGGAGGGAGGGGGAGGCTTTGCAGCGTTCAGGAGGGAGGGGGGAGGAGTGAGGACACGGCGCACAGCCTCCCCCCTGCCTCTTGCCTGTGGCAATCAGCTGGTTTGCAGCGTTCAGGAGGGAGGAGGAGCCTGGGCATTGTGTCCTCGTTCCTCCCCCTCCCTCTGCCTCCTGAACGCTGCAAACCAGCTGATTGCCACAGGCAGGAGGCAGGGGAGGGAAGGGGGAGGAGCGAGGATGCGGCGTGCGGATTAAAGGAGGAGGAGGTGGGAGGGGAGAAGAGGCGGGTTAAAGGTGGGGACTTGGGGGAAGGGGTGGAGTGGGTGGGCCGAGGGTTGAGCCCCCCGCCCCCGGCAAAGTCGGTGCCTGTGCAAGAGGAGCAGCGGGACAATTCACCCTCTTCCACTCTCTGATTCCACCACCACAACCAAGCTTCATACTCAGCAAGGATGATTGTAGTATTAAATTGTTTCTTTAAAATTGTTTAAAATGTATATAATGCCTTTTGTCTGGTAAAAATTTTTTTCCCTGGAACCTAAGCCCCCCATTTACATTAATTCTTATGGGGAAATTGGATTCGCTTAACATCGTTTTGCTTAAAGTCGCATTTTTCAGGAACATAACTACAGCGTTAAGTGAGGAGTTACTGTATACATTTAAAGATGGTGAAACTAATGAAGGAGAAGAAAGGGTTCAGGGCATGAGTAGAAAAAAGAATAGATATGGGGTCAGGAGTAGTCAGATTAAAAAGCACATTTGGAATAATGAAGTTCTAAGATGGATTTAAAAAAAAAGTGCTGAGAAATGGACCAAAATGGATGTCAAGGAGAAGTGAGTACATCAACATAGGGTCCACTGTAAGAAATGTGTGTTCAGAAAAAGGGTTGAGGAGTTCTTAAATATAGTTTGGGCATTTGCTCTTAAGGATTTTAAAAACTGAGTATTAGCTTGGTGTAGGTCTGACAGCCATTAGTTCTACCACTGAATTGCTGTATGACATTGAGCAACAGGAATATATTCAGGGTTGTCCTATGGCCTGTGTTGGAGGTCAGACTATATGATCACAGCAATCCCTTCTGGATTTATAATCTATGAAGTCATAAAGGCTTGCTGAAAATTTACCTACTGCACAGGGCTATTGAGAATTAATAAAGTAATGTTTGTACAGTGCTTTGAAAACCTGTACAGCAGTTTATTTGAGTATTTTACTGTTTTTACTGGTAACCTCCATGTATGTTTGTATGTGTCCATAACAATTTCTCAAGTCAGTGATGATAAAATGAATAGTACATGTATCCAGAAATATTTGTTAAATAAGTAGAGGTGAAGAAGAATACATGAAAATATAATGTGGACAGCTTAAAATAATACTTTGGCAGTAGAGCACTTTTTTCATTTTCAAAGCACTTTACAAGCATTCACTCAATTAGCCCCTTGCCCCTGCACAAAACAATTATTACCAAGAATAATATCCTTTGTAGAGTAAACTGTACATTTTGCATTTAGAATTAAGGTTTTGCTAAAAACAACAGGTTTTGATCTCTGTGAAAAATATAATTTCTTACTATTGGTTATAAAGAGTGCATGAATGTGTGAAAGGAGTATATCAAACCTTTCGGGGACTAGTTGGCATCGTATTCTTATTTTTAAAAAGGTCTCTTAACATCTGTAGATTTAGGGCCATCTAAAGGGTTTTAGTTTTCATTATTAAACTTTTTAAAAGTGTTTAACATCTAAGAGCATAATATTTAACATTCAGATAGCAGCTCAATTTAAATTCAAAGGAAGTGTAACAATTCTGTCCTCTTGTGTATAAGAATGAATAGTTTTACATATTCTACCTTCCAATTATTTTATAACAAAAAACACAACTAAGAAACTTACAAACTTTCAAATGCTTCCAGAAGTTCCTGGGTCAGTTTACTTGTATTTTAGACAAACAATCTTTTTTAAAGAGGTTGACAACTTGATGGAGATAAAACCAGTTGAGAACATCTAAAGTAGGGATAATGAAGATAGTTGCTGTCTTTTAAAGCATATGGCTTTAACAAAGATAAATATAGGTACCTAAAACAAATGTCACACTTGTGCAAATATCTGGACTCAGACATAGAGATGCTATATTGTGAAATATTTGGTCACCCTCTGGTAACTGAAGCCATGTCCTAAGTGTTGTTTGACTGGCAGGCTAGAGAATGCCAATATTCAACATGTTAATCAGAAGAGAAGCAACATGTTGGTAATGTATAATCATTCTTCAGAGTACAATAAGAGATTACAGGAATGTGGGTACTGTATAGTGCATACCAGATACCTGGCAGGTATGCATTCCAGATTATTGAATTGTTAAATATTATTCAAGGGTAGAAGTTATGGGTTTTGCGGGCTGAGAAGCCTTGAACCAGTCACTTAGGGCCTGATTTTCAGAGGTGTTAAGCACCCCCAGCTCCCATTGACATCAGAAATTCCGGCCCCAAGTGACTGGCTAGGAAACCTACTTCTCAGTTTAACCTCACATCTCTGCGATGGGGAAATGAATTCTTATCTCATGGTGGCATTGGGATTTATTTAACATTTGTAAATTGCTTTGAGATCTTGGTATTAAAAGTACTATATAAAATGAATATTATTGATTTATAGAGCTGGTCAGTATGAAACAATTTTATTCACAAGAGATTCGGAAGACTTTTTGTCCAGATGTGTTGTGTGCTGACAGTAGTAATGCGCTTTGTCCAGTGTTGGGTTAGCAGTAGGGGCCAATCCTGCTTCCAGTGGAGTCAGTGGCAAACATCCCATCGACTTAAATGGAAGCAGCATTGAGTTTTTATTTAGTGCAGAATATTATTATTTAAAGAGATGTTGCATTCCAGTGAGTGAAATGTCTTTTTAAACAGCAATAAAGTTTGTGTCCAGTTGTTTAAGTATCTTTTTGTGTTTGTCTTCAATAATTCTGTCTCTAAGTTGAGTTTACTTCTCTGCCACTTGAGTTTGCTTTGATCAGATTTGTTTTTGTCTTAGCCTGCTTGATAAATAACAAGTGTATCGCTGATAGCTGAATGATTTAAAATTGTGTTTTCTCCCCCTCCAACAGGGCATCTGAGCAAAAGAAAAGGAAGGAAAATGAAATTCCTACTCTTAATAGCTTTCATCCATTTCTTACCACAATGCACCGGGAAACCTTTAAGCTTGGATGAACACCAACATTGCCACCAACAAACATTCAAAGAAATTAAAAGAGAAATAGCTGGGTATTCCGATATTGCCAAGGCTATTATCAACCTTGCTGTTTATGGCAATGCCCAGAACAGATCCTATGAAAGACTGGCACGTTTCGTTGACGCCATTGGACCTAGACTCAGCGGCTCCAAAAATCTAGAGATGGCCATCAAATACATGT
Organism: Chrysemys picta bellii; assembly: GCF_011386835.1. Taxonomy (NCBI): domain Eukaryota; kingdom Metazoa; phylum Chordata; order Testudines; family Emydidae; genus Chrysemys; species Chrysemys picta. The sequence goes on from NC_088792.1 coordinate 249,962,417, forward strand.
TCAGTGTCCTGCAGGAGGATAGTCTGGAAAATGTCCACCTGGAACCTGTAAAAGTGCCTCACTGGGAGAGGGGAGAAGAGTCTGCTATGATGTTGGCACCAAGGAACCACAGCATTGTTATATTAGGACTTGGAAGCAGTGTTGCAACTCCTCCAGAAGGTAATACTTTACTATCTTTTGACTTTATTATATGTTACTTTTAAAAATCAAAATGTATAATGGTACTAAAAGAATCCTCCAAATCATGTCAGTAGACAAGCTAGTCCTCTCCCTCTGCCATAAAAATGCTGCGAGCCAGAGAGAACTATCTTTCTGGAACTTTCTGTGTGAGGTGTTACTTTAGGAACTTGCACTGTATTTAACTGGAGTTGGCAAAGCTCCTTAAGTTTGGCCTGATTTTTTTTTATTATTATTATTATTATTATTATTTATATTTATTCTTTGAACACTAAAATTGTAGCCTGTTCTCAAAAGAAGTCATCTCTTTCTGTACCTGTCTGCTTGAGGTTTTGCCATGATTACCAATTAAAGGCAAAATGGTAGTCTGCCTCAGTGACTATTCTGCTTCTGGTAATTTAGAGAAATTTGGACTTCCTCAAATCAATTTACTAAACTGTGGTGCCTCAGATGCTAATGACTTGTGAACTCAGCTTTCTAATCTAGACAAAAAGGATGGGGCAGCATTGTCCAGGGAGTCGTACCATATACAACTATTGTGTGTTCCTCATATAGTCTTATTTCCATAATACTTTATGCTATTTAGAATTATCCTCTGTGAAAATAATCTTGGTTATGAAAGCTGATCAGTAAATTTTAATAAAGGCTAATTTTATTTCTTAAACTGTAAACTCATCTTGGCAGGAAAGAGGTGTGTGTATGCACACAGAGCGCCTAGCACATGATGAGCACTACTGAAATACACATTGTAAAAACAATTTCATTTTTGCTTGGGAAATTTTATATTACAGAATGCAAGTAAGGGACCCAGGACAAATTGGAAATTTAAAATGTAAATCGAAAATCAGTGTCATGATTTGGTGTCAGGACAACTTGTTGTTATACATTTGTCAGTTTTGGAGGGGAAGGGGAGATGATGGTAGGGTTGCCAGGTGCCCAGTTTTTGACCAGAAAGTCTGGTTGAAAGGGGACCTGTACAGTGTCCGGTCAGATGTACTGATCAGACATCGAAAGTCTGGTTACTGATGGGGGAGGGAGATGCTGAGTCATCAACCTGCGCCAGCCCCTGCTCAGCTGGGGCCACCTCCTACCTGCATCTCATCCACTCAATGTGCAGCGGCAGTCAAAAAAAGTGAACAGAATGTTGGGAATCATCAAGAAAGGGATAGATAATAAGACAGAAAATATCATATTGCTTCTATAGAAATCCATGGTATGCCCACACCTTGAATACTGCATGCAGATGTAGTCGCCCCATCTCAAAAAAGATATATTGGAATTGGAAAAGGTTCAGAAAAGGGCAACAAAAATTATTAGGGGTATAGAACGGCTTCTGTATGAGGAGAGATTGATAAGACTGGGACTTTTCAGCTTGGAAAAGAGGCGACTAAGGGGGGATATGATAGAGGTCTATAAAATCATGACTGGTGTGCAGAAAGTAAATAAGGAAGTGTTATTTTCTCCTTCTCATAATACAAGAACAAGGGGCTACCAAACGAAATTAATAGGTAGCAGGTTTAAAACAAACACAAGAAACTATTTTTTCACGCAATGCACTGTCAACCTCTGGAACTCCTTGCCAGAGGGTGTTGTGAAGGCCAATACTATAATCGGGTTCAAAAGGGCGCTAGATAGATTCATGGAAGCTAGGTCCATCAATGGCTATTAGCCAGGATGGGCAGGATTGGTGTCCCTAGCCTCTGTTTGCCAGAAGTTGGGATTGGGTGACAGGGCATGGATCACTTGATGATAACCTGTCAGTTCATTCCCTTTGGGGCACCTACCATTGGCCACTGTCGGTAGACAGGATACTGGGCTTGATGGACCTTTGGTCTGACCCAGTATGGCCGTTCTTACGTTCATGGGCAGTCAGTCAGCAGGCTCCACATCAGGCTGCAGCTCCCATCCCAGCCCCCTGAGCAGAGGGAGCCCAGCTGTGAATGGGGGTGGGGAATTGAGGGGGTTGGGAAAGAGCAGTGAGCGATGGTGGGAGGAGGTAGAGGAGCAAGATTGGGGCAGGGCCTGGGGGAAGAGGTGGAGCAGGGTGAGGGTCTGGTTTTCAGAAATTAGAAAGTTGGCAACCTACGATGCGGGGTAAACTTGTGCCTAAAATGAGAAACAATTAAGAAACATTAGTAAAATCAGCCTACTAGCCCATAATATTTATAAGGCTTAGTGTTTGTAAAACGTATTTATAGTGTAGGTTAAACCCATTCAATAGGTGTTTAGTTTTTTTTCATCCATTCCACTTCCTATCCAAGCTACTTACAAAGAAAACGAAAACCTTGTTCCCACTGTCAATCAAGAGTCATTGATGAGCACCTCAGTAAGAAAACTAGTCTATGCACAATTTGCCTTCCTCAGTTATTTAGTTATTTACACTTGCCTTGTCTTACTCCTCTAGTTTTTTCAGGGAGACACTAAGTTTGCACCTTCTTAAATGGGCTCCACCTCTAATGGGCTCCACCTCTAATCTTCTCCTTCATTTGACTTCAAATGCGCTGACTGTTGAAATGTAATTGCTGTAGACAATAGTCTGGCTCCCAGCCAGGAGAACTGTTTTGTCAGGAGAGGTTGGCTTGGCATTGATTTGTGCATGTATGGGGAAGCTGGCAAGGGTGTCACCTGATAAAGAGGGAGGACGTGGTCATTCTGGGGTTATTGGCCATTTTCTCTCTAGCTGAAAAGTAGAGAGGAGCAACCCTGCATGTAGGGCCTGCATTAGATGTGGGCATGAAGAGGCTGTCTGCTTTCCTGTGCTCAGTTGGCCCCAGGACTCCCAAGAGAAGCGGTCAGAGTAGTCAGGGGCAAAGGAAGCAGGCTGACCTACGGAGAAAAAGATTCCATATTGTAGCCCTCAATCCATGCGGTGAAGCAGAAGTACTCTGGACAGCCCAATGGACACTGACTGACTCCCTCCTCCACCCCCAAGAATGGCGTGAGGAAGAAAATGAGCAGAGAAATGTATAGGGTTTAGTTTTCAGTATGATCTATATTCTCTTGTGCATTATGTGATTAAGTAAAGGAGCAAATGTGTTTAGACTTGAGCAAAGTGTCTGAGTGTGAGTCATGTGTTTCATAACCACTGCATGCCTCCAAAGGAAAGTAAACTATGAACCAGAAGCTTCATACCTTTGGGGTGGAGTTCTGGGAACTGGAGTGTTTAAGTACAGGGGAGTTTGAGGAGTCTGGATTTTGCCCAGAGGGTCTAGGTGGCTGGACTGCAGATTGCAACTCTCAGGAGGGAGTTAAGGGGGAGTGATTTATGCATTATGGGCATGTGCCTAGGGACCCTGGGATTGGGGCAGTGGCTGGGCTCTGTTCAGGCTTTGTAAGCTGAAAACATCCAGGGACTCAGAGGTGTGGATTCCTCTCAGAGCAGTCCGGGGGTGGCTGGAAGGGAGAACCCAGCCACTTTAACTAATGTTATGTCACCCCAAGATCAGTCTGTCTGTTTGGGCTCTGACACTGGGGAAGATACGCAGAACTGCTAAGTAATAGTGAGCTCCTGTACTCTCTTTGATAGTTGAAGTAACTGCACAATTTAGGAGGTTCCTGGAAGGGAAATCCCCACTGCACAGGACTCCTAAGACAATCCAACAAGGGGGGTTAGAAACTGTGCTGCTTAGAGAGGGGCCCACCCTAACAAGCACCTTAGTTTCAAACTTGAGACTGAAAATATATTGTCAAGTCTGGTCTACACTACAGAGTTAGATCGACAGAAGGCAGCTTACGTCGACCTAACTATGCAAGTGTCTGCACTTAAATTTCACTCACGCCGAAGTAACTGCCCCGCTATGCTGACTTAATAACTCCACCTCCACGAGCGGTGTAGATGTAGTTAGGTCAACTGTAATTGGCTTTCAGGAGCCACCCCACAATGCCCCATGCTGAAAATGCTGGGGATTGAACCCAGGGCCTCATACATGCAAAGCATGCACTCTACCACTGAGCTACTACAATCGATACATGCGCTCCTGGTGAGGACGTGCACCACCGACACAAAGAGCAAAGTGTAAACATGCACAAGCGATGTAATGACTGTGGTGGCTGTATGCCAACATAAGTTAGGTTGACTTAATTTTGTAGTATAGAAATGGTTTCAGACTGTTTTCTAAGTTGGTGTTTGTCATTTCTGACTCCTGGGCAATTCATTTCCATGACCTACTCCCTCTCTCCCAGATAGTGCTGTTTCCTGTATCCTAATTCCCAGAAAAGAAGGAAGGAAGGAGCTACAGTAAATCACTTGTGAAATATTCTAATTAGCCCCCTTAGAGATTCATCAGCATTATTGATTTTTCATTTTATCCAAGAAGTTGTGGGAGTGTTTCATCCTTTGCTTGAAATACTGTAACTAAAAGTCCATGAAGCAACATCTGAGTCTTCTAGCACTGAATTGCTATTGGCTCATGGGAATGAGCATTTTAAAGATCCACAAATGTCATGCTTAGTTTCTCTTTGAAAGAGACATCGCTGTAAACCTACAGATTCAGCTATTAGAACTTCCCAATCAATGTAATGTTGATTTTCTCCAAACTTTTACAGAATAGCTTGTCTGAAGACTCATTTTTTTGGAAATGCATAGAACAATTCATTTGATGTTGGAGCATTCCCAACGTTTTGCTCTGCTGGGGAATGATAACTTTCACTTAGGGTCTGATGCACTTTGTCAAGGAAGCAAAAGGCAGAGCCTTTTTGTCCCAGGAAGATGATGCAAGGATCAGACCATTTTTGAACTCCAATCTCCATACTTTTTTACACTCTTTCTGTATGAGTAATATAATAAATATAGCTACAGTTACTGCTAACCTGCTTCAGGGTAGTACTACCTGGGCTAAGTATTATGTCAAGATGCCATGTTTCCAAATTCAGTCTCTTAAATAAATACATAAATACATAAATAAAACGAGGTAGGGAGGGAAGGCTAGAATGCTTTAGCAAAGAACAGGGATCGCTCATTGAGGGGAGGGATAACTCAGTGGTTTAAGCATTGCCCTGCTAAACCCAGGGTTGTGAGTTCAATCCTTGAGGGGGGCCACTTGGGGATCTGGGGCAAAAATCAGTACTTGGTCCTGCTAGTGAAGGCAGGGGACTGGACTCAATGACCTTTCAAGGTCCCTTCCAGTTCTAGGAGATAGGATATCTCCATTAATTTAATTTAACAGTATTTTCACTTTGTGTACTCCAAGATTTTAAGGTGTTTTGCTCAAATGAAAGAATTCCCCTTTGAGCAAAAAGTAAAGATGGGAAAATTTCAGCCCCAAAGGTAAACGTTTAGACAATTATTAGGAGATTAAAATGGAAATTGTTTTACAGTCTTAAATTGTTCTTTCATTTTTAATTTTTTTTATTGTTGTTACTTTTATAAAGGGTTTTCTGCTCCAGAGCTGATTTTTCTAAGGGACTTTTCAGTTAGTTTCTTCCTTGTCAGAGTAGATAGGGAACAGTAAAATTGACTAGACACATAGTAGAAAATAAGCAGTCTGGAAAAAATACAGAAAGATGTATTTTGTAAGCTTCTTCAATTTCAGTAATAGTGGTATACTTGTAACAATAGTAGGTCCCAACTTTCAGAGAAAAATGTAGTTTTTTTCCCCTCAAGTTGACACAGTTCCTTTTAAGTATCGCAGGTGCTTTAATTCCTTTGAGAAATCTGTGATTCTGACATTTGTCTGCAGGGCTCGGTTTCAAGGAAAGGCTGGCTCAATAATGGAGGTTCATCAGAGACCTAGTTTTCACTTTTCCTTTGATCTAGCCATAATGCCGAGACTCTCATGTCTGCATTAGTGAGGCCAAAAAATATCCCTATGAGTCTCCCAAAGAGGTCAGCAGGAGTTGAAAATACTCAGCACCTCATAGGGCTGGGTTCAGAGCTAGCATCTTAAATTGAATGTTACCAAGAGCTAACAAGCTAGAGGTTTACCATATTTAGGCATTGTCCCGATCTTATTTCCAGTGCTTCAATATTGGCAAAACATACAGATTCTATATAGAGACTGTGTTGATTTCCAGTAGTACTGATTATACCCCAAATACTTTGAAGGAAAATAGATATAATTGCTGCTTTGGGGATCCCATAATTGAGTAAAAATAGTAGTTTAGCAGATGTTCTACCATGAAGCTATCAAAGAACTCGTATTTGTGTATGTTAAAATGAATTTTATATTTCCTGATAGATATCTTACTCTGTTATCTCACTTTAGAAATAACACATATAACCTAACTTAAACATTTCCTATAGCGAGGAAAATTTTCTGATTTCTATTTATTTTTTTGTTTCAAAGAAACTGAAATCTAAAGGGAGGAACGTATAATATTTTAGCAGAAACTTGGGCTGTTGATTAATCGCAGTTAACTCACACGATTAACTCAAAAAAATTAACTGCGATTAAAAAAATTAATTGTGATTAATCGCACTGTTAAACAATAAAATACCAATTGAAATGTATTAAATATTTTTGGATGTTTTTCTACATTTTCAAATATATTGATTTCTATTACAACACAGAATACAAAGTGTACAGTGCTCACTTTATATTATTATTTTTTATTACAAATGTTTGCACTGTAAAAATGAATAAATAGTATTTTTCAGTTCACCTCAGACAAGTACTGTAGTGCAATCTCTTTATCGTGAAAGTGTAACTTACAAATGTAGATTTTGTTTGTTTGTTACATAACTGCACTGAAAAACAAAACAATGTAAAACTTTAGAGCCTACAAGTCTACTTCGTGTTCAGCCAATTGCTAAGAAAACAAGTTTATTTACATTTACAGGAGATACTGCTGACTGGTTCTTATTTACAATGTCACCTGAAAGTGAGAACAGGTGTTTGCATGGCACTTTTATAGCCAGTGTTGCAAGGTATATATGCCAGATGTGCTAAACATTCATGTGCCCCTTCATGCTTCGGCCACCATTCCAGAGGACATGCTGATGATGCTCGTTAAAAAAAACAATGCATTAATTAAATTTGTGTCTGAACTCCTTGGGGGTGAGTTGTATGTCTCCTATTCTGTTTTACCCACATTCTGCCATATATTTCATGTTATAGCAGTCTCGGATGATGACCCAGCACATGTTCATTTTAAGAAAACTTTCACAGCAGATTTGCAAAATGCAAAAGGTACCAATGTGAGATTTCTAAGGATAGATAGAGCAAGGCTTAAGAATAGGGTTACCATATTCAAACATTTAAAAAAGAGGACACTCCACGGGGCCCCGGTCCCGCCCCCGGCCCTGCCCCAACCCCGCCCCTTCCCCACCCCTGGCCCCACCCCAACCCCACCCCTTCTCTGCCCCCATTCCAACCCCTTCCCCAAAGTCCCTGCCCCAACTCTGCCCCCTCCTCTGAGCACCCTGCATTCCCCCTCCTCCCTCCCGCTCTGATCTTGGTTGGGGGTTGCTAAGTGCTTCCCTGCTCCCCACTCGCCCCGCAGCCTCTATGCCCCTGCCTGCCCTGCTCTGCCTCACCCTGCAGCCTCTGCACCCCCCCGCCCCTGCAGCCTCTGTGCCCCCTGCTCCCCACTCGCCCTGCAGCCTCTGCGCCCCCTGCCTGCCCTGCCCCTGCAGCCTCTGTGCCCTCTGCTCCCCACTCGCCCTGCAGCCTCTGCACCCCCTGCCTGCCCTGCCGCCTCTGTGCCCCCCTGCCTGCCCTGCTCCTCCTCGCCCTGCAGCCTCTGCACCCCCCCCGCCCCTGCAGCCTCTGTGCCCCCTGCTCCCCACTCGCCCTGCAGCCTCTGCGCCCCCTGCCTGCCCTGCCCCTGCAGCCTCTACACCCCCCGCCGCCTGCCCTGCTCCCCCCACTCACCCAGCAGAGGGAGAGCTACAGGCTCCACGTGGATTCAAACACTGCCGCGCTGCTCTGTGGGGGAGGAGGGGGAGGGGGAGGGACTCTGGCTGCTAGAGGCCCTGGTGGCTGCGAGCGGCTTTCAATCAGGCCAGGTTTCCAATCAGCCGCGCCGCACTCTGCAAGAAGGGAAGGGGGAAATCCCGGACATTTCTTCTTGATTAGAAATCTCCCCACCGGACAGCCATTTAACGCTGAAAAACCCGGACATGTCCGGGGAAACTCGGACGGATGGTAACCCTGCTTAAGACTATAAAGTGCCTTCCAAAATCTGAGAGTGACAAGGTATAGAGAATGCTTTTAGATGTCTTAAAAGAGCAACACTCCAATGTGGAAACTACAGAACTCAAACGACCAGAAAGCAACCTTCTGCTGGTGGCATCTGACTCCGATGATGAAAATGAACATGTGTCAGTCCACTCTGCTTTGGATCGTTATCGAGCAGAACCTGTCATCAGCATGGAAGCATGTATTCTGGCATGGTGGTTGAAACATGAAGGGATATCTGAATCTTTAGTGCATCTGGCATGTAAATATCTTGCAATGCCGGCTACAACAGTGCCATGCGAATGCCTATTCTCACTTTCAGGTTACATTGTAAACAAGATGTAGAGCAGCATTATCTCCTGCAAATTGTAACCAAACTTGTTTGTCTGAGCGACTGGCTGAAGTAGGACTGAGTGGACATGTAGGTTCTAAAGTTTTACATTGTTTTATTTTTGAATGCAGTTATTTTTTGTACATAATCCTTCATTGTAAAGAGATTTCACTACGGTGCTTGTATTAGGTGAATTGAAATATACTATTTCTTTAGGTTTTTACAGTGCAAATATTTGTAATAAAAATAAATATAAAGTGAGCACTGTACACTTTGTATTCTGTGTTGTAATTGAAATCAATATATTTGAAAACGTAGAAAACATCCAAAAATATTTAAATAAATGAAATTATATTCTATTATTGTTTAACAGTGCGATTAATTGTGATTAATCTTTTTAATTGCTTGACAGCCCTAACAGAAACCAATTGTGGCTGTTTAAAAACAAACACTGTTAACAAACAATTATTGGCTCTGATCCTATTGAAGTCAGTGGCAGTTTTGCTACCTACGTTAGTGGGAATAGCCCTATTATTCCTAAAATTGTGTTGACATCTGTAGTGATGCTATTAAGAGTGAGTACATCAAAACCAAATTGGCTGTTTAACATTAAGCTTCATAAGCAAATCAACAAAATTATTGGTTTTTCCAAACAAAAGGACCAAATGGGTGAACAACATGTAAAATTTTGGAAAGAGAATATACTAGCAAGGACCCTTTGTACACCTTAGTGCACCTCACTGGGACAGTCCTAATTTGACCTAAGTAGGTTCACACAAGGGTATTAAATTAGCAGATTTGTGTTATTTAAAGATGTAAATGTTGGGGAGTTTTTTGGTCAAGCTTCAAGGGAAAGTCAAATATTGTACTGGTTTTCTACTGAATTTTTCCATATAGCTTCAAAAATGTTGTTAAAATGTAATCTATTCAAAACCATCTGGAGGTTTAGAACTCAAATGAAAGAGTGATTAACAGTGAATTAAATATTGAATAAAGCACAGCACACAAAGTGTTGTCTTTAAATCTTTAAAATCAAATATCCAGATGTCACATTTATTTTGTCTGACCAAGTGGACACTAAATTGTAAAGAAAAACCTGGAGTGGTATCAATAAACTCATGTTGATCTTGTAATACTGGTATTTCATGCACCATGTTATGCAGTGGTTTAACAATAAAAAGTCACATTTCTCCTACAATTATCAAAAATTGTAATTCTATTTTTTCTATTTTTTTCTAAATATAATGTTTGCAGGTCTCCTTTAGTGTATGATTACTGACATGATCCATAAGTAGATACCACAAATGATGTCAGAAAGCTCTCTGACATTAAAATTTATTTGGAAAGTTTTACGTTTCTGTCTAACAAACTGTAACCATATCAACACACATACTCTAGCTCGAGTAGTAGAGGCCTGCAGTTTTGGTGCTGACAATTCCTAGTTCAATCTCTACAGGTGTCCATAATATCTTTCTATAGATAGCCATACTCTATTACCAAATCCCGCCAAGATGAGACTTCAGTTTGTGTGAGCATTGGACATGCAGAGCAAGCTTGTTGAAGACAATGGAGTAGTGTCCCAGTGTGAATAACAGCCTGTTACTTACAGCTAACAGCATTATTCCTTTGGCTCACTTGGTGCAGAGCCTTGTGTTTGGGGCGAGGTTCAATACCCACTAAAAACTTTGCTGGCTGTACTTATGTAGCACAGTTCTCTGTCTTTGCTTAAACCAAACTGCTACAATAAGCTCTAGTATTTGTTGGAAGATGTAAACAATAGCCTTTTTTTATAATGCATAGGGTTTTTTTCTTTTTTAAAAGAAGTGTACAGTACATTTAGTCTGTGAGCTATGCATCATCATAGCCAAATAGCCTCATATCCTCTTGGATACCCTTTCTATGTAATTTTATGTTTATGAAGTAATTCTTCTTGCTGTTCCAGGCGGTAAGTGAAATCACATTTTCCAAAAGCATCTTCTGATTTTACAGAATCTCTGATAAAAGTCTTCTGCCTCACTGCATTTTCCTACTTTGGTCTGCACTTCCTTCCTCCCACCCCCACTTAAAATGCTTACTCCCCCCGCATCCCTTTGTATTATAATTATCCTCAATACGTATTTGTTTGTGTTGGCCTAGCAGAGCTGTTTTTGAGGATTAATTATAAGTATCATTAATTATATTGGAATACATAGTAATAGTTTTCAGAAGGATAAAATCTAGGATGTGAAACTTTTTTTTTCTTCTTCCAGCAGTTTGACACCAGATTTAACTTGCCTGATTTCTTTGGAAGACCAAAACCTGGGCCAGGTTTGCCAAAAGACTTGCTGAGTTCTGTGGGGCTCTTTGGCACAGCCGAGCTGATTTCTCCTTTCATCTGGAAAGCAACATAGTGAAAAAGTGTCAAATTTGAGCTCTTAATCACACACATCTCCATCCTTTTATGTCTAAAATTTGAGAGAGGAATAATGCTGAGAAAAGAAGGTGTCCGCACAGCAGAGCTCAAAGCTCAGTAGAAACAGGGTCCTTTCCTCCACCCAATGTAGGAAACTCCTTGGAGTAGGCCCATTTGAGTGGCTCACCTTCTAAACACTCCCTGTTTAAGGTGTGCAAGGGTGAGCCCAACCACCATGGACCTTTTGAGGACTATTGCAGAGCAGCTTTCCTTCTGCTTAGTTTAGGAGATACTCAGAAGCAGAGCTTCTCTCCTGTTCCTTCTGTGCAGCAAACTACACAGGAAAGGAGCTCTTCTATTACTTTTTATATTTATATTACAACAGCATCCAAAAAACACCAGTTGGGAGTAGGCCTCCATTGTGCTAGGCACTGTGCAAACACATAGGAAGATATCCCTGCATTGAAGGGTTTATAATCTAGGGTGGATCTTAAAATCTGAACAGATAAGACATGGGTTGAGGGACAGAAGTGCAACATACAGAGATATGTCTAACAGATTCCTGGCAAACATCATCCTAGTGCCAAGTTTTAGTTTTCCAGATCTGCAGGAGAGGGATGGTAGATGGGATGTTACTAGGAGCACTGGAGTTGGGGAAAGAAGGAAGGGAAGGGGTACATTTGATGGGGGTGGAATGGAAGGGAGGCTGGGAAGACGAGGGAGTGAAGAGAATTGGGCCAGCTCTGTGGGTGGGTGTGAGTGGAGCGTGAAGCATGAGGGCTGGGATGGGGCCAGAGAGAAATCGGAGAAAGACTCACAGGAAACAGCCAAGCAGCAGAGAAGGAAAAAAAAATATTCTGAATCCAAATGAAAGAAAGCACAGTCTGACATCGCTGATGGTGAAGATTTTGGCTAGGCCTCACAGCCTCCAGCCCTTACTTTGCTGCTTTTTCTGTCATTGTTCCTCTACCTACTGCTGGGAGAGTCTTTTAGCTTCTGATGGCTGTCTCTGGCCTTATTCTTTCTCCCCTTAGCCCTCCACAGCTAGGGTGGTGGTGTGTGCTTCAGGCTGGATGGCCCTTGCTCTGGTCCTGGGGTGGGTGGGGGTTCTGAGTCTCTGAGCTAGATGTCATTGATTTTGTATCAGTATTTCAGGCAATAGTTTACCTTTTTTTGTTATGTGGTGAAAGTAAAGCTGTGTAATGGACGGGGAAGTTTAATGCAGGCTTGGGTGATGGAATCTGCTGCTTTCTTACACGTAGGCCTAGAAGTATGGCACCTATTCTGAGCAAAAATTGGCTGGTATGCCAATTTATTTATTTGGCAATGAGATTTTGTGTGTCTAGATCAGCAGAATAGCCATTCCATGGTGTGCTTTGTAAAAGAAATCATAATCCCATATTAGCAGAGTTTGAAATAGATGAAGTTGTGGATTGTTTGCAGCTTTGAGCAGCTCACTTGCTGCTAGCCAAAACGTTGTCATAACAATGAGGATTGCATTTGTTTCTGTAAGTAGATCTCCAAAACCCTGTCCTTGTTCAAGACAATGAGAAAATGCTCATTGAAAAGGCTTTGGGTCCTAATTGAGTAGCTAGGAAATTAATAGCCCCTACAATTTAAAAAAGACACACATTCCATTTCACTTCAATACTGCTAACCTCTTATTTGAATACATAATTAGATTGACTGTAACTGACTATTTTAAATCTGTATATATGTAAGAATAGGTATTTGCTTTTTAATTATAAATACTCTGAAGAGAGTAGAAGCGAGCTAGAACAACAAATCTCTGACAGTTCTGATGCTTAGTACACTGTGAATTCAACCTTGTCTTGCCAGGGAGTTTCTCTTAGAATCAATGGTCTGTTGGAAGTGAGAGAATGTCTGTCTATAAAAAAGTTGCCATCAGGCTGCCTGGTAGAGATTTGTGTATACTTGAATTCCTATAATTGGGAGTAAACATACCTTTCATTATTACTGTAATCTGAAACTCATTGATGATACAAACAGCTGTCCAGTTCAGGGTACTAGGTGTTGACCACTACAATGATTTTAAGTGGTTAAAGGATTTAACCTTTGGGTGAGTAAATTGTCTTTTGGGGTAATTCTACATATATCGATCTGAAGTGATCTGCTTCTAGTGTCACATCTGGCAGGCTGGTGCTGGAAGCTGAATCTCCAGAGAGAATTTTCATGACAGGTGTCAGACATGTGGTGTTATGACAACTTTGCAGAAATCAGATTTACAGGTAGGATTTGTTTATTAGCCTTTCCTGGGCTGTGAATGAATAGTTCTAATCAGCCTTCCTGAATAAACAAGGATTTAAGACTTTGCTAATGCAGAGTCTACTATAGTTACCTGTGTGCTGTGGCAAACTTTTGTATTAGCCAGGCTTTTAGCATTAGTTATGAACCTACATTTGTGCAATGAAATCTTTTGTATAAAAGTTGGCCTGCAGTAGAAGATTGTTTCCAGTCCGCTTATTCCCACTGTTTTCCATTTTCCTCATTTTCCCACCCCCCATTTATAACATGGCCCTAATTATTATTTCATCTGGAAAAATTGGAGGAGCCTCGTGGGTTTGAGTGGATTTGGTTGGGTAGTGGCTCACCCCAATAGCTGTATGCCCTATGACTTATGTAATTTGCCTCACATTGGGTAGTCGGTGCAAGTGAAGGTGCGACTGTAGCATGGGTAGGCATAGCCATGCTAGCTTTAATCTAGCTAGAATAGGTAACAGTAGTAGTGAAGACATGGTGATACGGGCTTCTGCACTGGCTACTAGTGTTGCCCACAGGTTGGGGATGCAAAAAGGGCAGTTTGTCCTTGGCTCTCCTAAATTGAGCAGCATTGTGATCTGGTGCAAACTTGAGTGGTGCTGCAACCCCACGGGCCAGGTCGCAATGGCACTCATTCAAATTTGGCCCGAGTGTCTCTCCATCGTGATGGTGAGGTGTGGCCAGGCCAAATCTGAGTGGTGCTGCAATCCCATGGGCCAGGTTGCAACGCCTGAACCAGGGAACTGGGTCCACGCCATAGGAGCTGCTGCTGGGGGTGGGTGCAGGCAGGCTCACTTTCCAACCCCCTCGTGCCCCAGGGTCTCCCTTCAGTAGTAAGTTTGTTTTTCTGGAGTGTGGTAGGCCTCGGTTTCAGATTTTGCCCTGGGTCCCCCAAAACCTCTGTGGCCCTGGGGACTAGCAACGCAAGTATGTACATAGGGTCCCCAGCAGGCTTGTACTGGGGTGGCTAGCCCATGTTGAAGCCTGTGCTGCCACATCTTCATGATTGCTACACGTCCTAATTAGATTAAATATAGTGTGGGTATGTCTACCCATGTTACAGTCCCACCTTCACTTGCTGTATAGGCATGTACTGTGTAACACCCACCAACGGTGTCTAACATGGGGGGCTTCAACCTCATCCAGAGTAAACACGTCTTATTTCTCAGCCCCTCAGTACCATCTATTCCCTTTTCTTGGCCAGTCTCTGAAAATGCCACTCACTCTTCTTCACCCCCATGTGTTTTTTAGTTTATCTGTCCTCTGTAGTATGAGCAGTCCAGCTACCTCATCATATAGGTTGTCTGAGCTTATCCACAGTGCAGCTTGCAGCTGACTTCTGTGATGGGCAATGGTAGGAATAAGAAATGGATTGAAGAATGTGTTTATAAATGCACCAAGAAAATAGAGAGGTGAGACACTAAGTTTTTGGGGATGAGGGACTGTTTATTACCAAAGAATAAAAAGCTTCAGTAAGGTATAATATGAGGCAGTGCCCCGTTTTTTGGCAGCAGTCCGGACTTGCTCCTCTTTGGGATGAACTACTTGGCCTTTGGTCTCATTGATACCTTCACAGCTGAAACCCTATTGTCTCTTTTAGTGAAATGCTCCTATTACCTTGTTAATAGATAGGACTGATATGCTATAGAATGTGATCTAAATATTCTAATGAGACACTGAATTAGTCGGCAGCTACACAGGAGTGAAGTTGGGTTGTACTGTGGAAAGTACTGTAATTAATACTTTATGTATATCATGCTGCCATTAAGTTAAACATACAAAGAGAAACTTTGTTTTATTTTGTCAAAGGCTAAATAAAGCAAACCTATTTGGGAACAATCAAAAGTAGAAGTATAAAGCTAGCAAATTAAGTTTGTCATTCTGCATTCTCTTTCTTGGGAATAAAAAAATAAGTCTTCACAGTACAAAGCTCCTTGATACCTAGCTTCTTTGAAGATCATGAAGGTAATTCTGCATGAATTTACTTAGGGAGTTATAGGTTGCGAGAGATAGCAAGTACCTTTCCTTAAAAAAAAATAAAAAATCAGAGATGATATTTTTGTTCATTAATGCAGTAAGGCAGTGCCAAGAGCAGTTCCATTCCTTGATGAGCAATCAATAGTACATTGGATGTCGTTCTAATGCTTGGTATGGCATCTAAGTGGAGCATTGGGGTGAGATAGACGGTGTCATTTTCTCTCATCTGTTACGAAAGCTAATATGAAGTGCGGATTGCAGTACCAGCCTGCTGTGACCTTGATTTTTCTAGTGGAAAATGAAATTTTGCAGATACCTGGCTTTATTTCCAGTGGCACAGTTCCAGACTTCAGAATGATCCTGTCATTGGGACATTCCTTAGGTATACAGTTCAATCTGTAGTTCATTGGAAGCAGCTGGAGCCTATCAGTACACTTCACCTACAAGCCAACTATAACTTCAGTAAAATTTGAAGGTAATACTTTGGTTTGGCCTGCCGAGGCCCTTTCTGTAAAGCTGGAAGTTTGAACAGCTATCCAATTAAAATTTTCACACCTTTCACATGAGGGTAGTTCTGCAGCTAAAACTCGTCTCCCCCCTCCCCACATCAATAGTTGCCTGCTGCATTCTTACAACTGTGTATTTTAAGAAACAGACTTTTTTGATGTGAAATATTTTCTTTCATGTGTGGAAGGCAATTCATACTGTTTTGATCTTAAAAAAACGAACCCAAAAAACCATAAAGTGAGCATTTAACTTGGATAAGTTGATGCTGAGAGAGAGTCTAGCAGTGCACATCAGATAACAGCATTAAGAATTCTTTAACATATGCAATTAACTTAAAAGCTTTCCCAAATAACATTTTAATAATGTTTTATAGTGAGCTATTTAAGACTTGCAAGGATACCTAGCTTTTTTTAATTTTGCAATAACTTGTGAAACAAACCAAGCTGGCCAAGCATTTGTTATTACTTTCTGTTTTTACTGACGTGTTTTGTGGCTTCTTGGTCAAATGTACAGCACTAAAACTCCAGGCATCCATACTGCTTCTATATTTAGCAGCAAAGTCTGGTCCTGGTTGTTAAACAGTTTCCACTTATCACTGTAACCAATCCACAGGATTGAATCTTAATCATTGTGGTCAAATTTTGTGAATGATTTCTCAAAAGCCAAGCAATCCATTGGGCTTAGTAGAATTCAATTTTTAAAATAATTTTGACAGATATTATCTGTTTATTTTTAAGCATTTTTTTTAGATTTTGATCTTTTCCCCCAATTTTCACAGTTACAGGAAATTATGGGAGGGTCAGACATTTATTTAATGGTAATAGATGTTGAGATTCAAAAAATTAAACCTTTATAACAACTGTTATGAACACAAATTATCAACATAGCAGGTCAAAATATACAAAGTAAATATCCTTAAATCAAGAGATCATACCCATTCTCACTATTCATTCATTAGTCCATTTGTAACAAACCTAATCCAAAAGTCTAATCACTGGATTTGACTGAGTTTTCAAGCAACATTTTTCTTTCTTTGCCTAGCTGTAAATATCGATTCTTACTGATGTGGCTTTGTATGTTTGCGGTGAAATCGACATTTAAGGGTAATCTCCAAATGAATGTTCTGAGATGTGGGAAACTTTCTGTGGTATGGGAGAACCTGCTTACTTCTAAATTCCTTTGTTTCCTTAGACAAGGCAATAGGATTATAGCAATTTCAAAATATTTCATTTGAAAAATATGGTAAATTTTCCTCTGTGATGCAATTAACGTGTACTGTAGATTAAGCATGAGAAGTGTTTTTTATTTTAAATATATTACAAAGGGTTTTACAGCAAGTTTGTCTTCAAGAATTGTAAATATTCACATTAACCATTTGTGAAAAGCTTGATTCATGGAATGCATCAGTTTCTAAGGCCTTGTCTACACTACGAGAGTAGTTCGATTTTACTTGCATCGAATTTTTGTAATCGATATTGCAAAGTCGAACGTGTGTGTCCACACTAAGGACAGTAATTCGACTTTGTGCGTCCACACTAACGGTGATAGCGTCGACATTCGAAGCGGTGCACTGTGGTCAGCTATCCCACAGTTCCCGCAGTCCCCTCTGCCCATTGGAATTCTGGGTGTAGCCGGCAATGCCTTCTGGGTAACAAAATGAGTCGAGGGTGCTTTTGGGAAACTGTCGTCATCCGTCCATCACTCCCGCCCTCCCTCCCTGAAAGCGCCGGCGGGAAAACAGTTCGCGCGCTTTTCCAGTCATTGACAGCGCGGACGCCACTGTACTCCGAGCATGGAGCCCGCTGCGACCATCGCTGCAGTTGTGGCCGCTCTCAACGTCTCGCAGCTTATCATAAAGGTTTCCCTGAGGCAGATGCAGAAAAGTCAGGCAAGGAGGCTACGGCACCGCGGTGATGTCCTGAAGTCTGAGAGTAGCACAGACCTGTCAGAAAGCAGGCGACCCAGCGCCGAGGACATCACAGTGGCAATGGGTCATGTTGATGCCGTGGAACGGCGATTCTGGGCACGGGAGACAAGCACTGAGTGGTGGGACCGCATAGTGCTGCAGGTCTGGGATGAATCCCAGTGGCTGCGAAACTTTCGCATGCGGAAGGGAACTTTCCTGGAACTTTGTGAGTTGCTGTCCCCTGCCCTGAAGCGCAGTGACACCCGGTTGCGAGCTGCACTGAGTGTACAGAAGCGAGTGGCCATAGCCCTGTGGAAGCTTGCAACGCCAGACAGCTACCGGTCAGTCGCGAACCAGTTTGGGGTGGGCAAATCTACCGTGGGGGTTGTTGTGATGCAAGTAGCGAAGGCAATCGTTGATGTACTGCTGCCAAAGGTAGTGACCCTGGGAAACGTGGAGGCGATCATAGATGGCTTCGCAGCGATGGGATTCCCAAACTGCGGTGGGGCCATAGATGGAACTCACATCCCTATCCTGGCACCGGACCACCAGGCCACCCAGTACATTAACCGAAAGGGATACTTTTCCATGGTGCTGCAAGCACTGGTGGACCACAGGGGACGTTTTACCAACATCTACGTGGGATGGCCGGGCAAGGTTCATGACGCTCGTGTTTTCAGGAACTCTGGTCTGTTTAGACGGCTGCAACAAGGTATTTACTTCCCGGACCACAAAATAACTGTTGGGGATGTGGAGATGCCTATAGTCATCCTCGGGGACCCAGCCTACCCGCTAATGCCCTGGCTCATGAAGCCCTATACTGGCGCCCTGGACACTGAAAAAGAACTCTTCAACTACCGGCTGAGCAAGTGCAGAATGGTGGTGGAGTGTGCTTTTGGCCGTCTCAAGGGGAGATGGAGAAGCTTACTGACTCGCTGTGATCTCAGCGAAACCAATATCCCCATTGTTATAGCAGCTTGCTGTGTGCTCCACAATCTCTGTGAGAGCAAGGGGGAGACCTTTATGGCGGGGTGGGAGGTTGAGGAAAATAGCCTGGCTGGTGATTACTCACAGCCAGACAGCCGGGCGATTAGAAGAGACCAGCGGGAAGCGCTGTGCATCCGGGAGGCTTTGAAAGCAAAGTTCCTGAGTGAGCAGGGTAACCTGTGATTTTATAGTTTGTGTACTGAGAAGCTAAACCTGCCCCCGTTTCTTTACCCAGGTAATGTTGACTATCCTATCCAGTTACATACCCCCTTCACCCCCCCTCCAACACACGTGTCGAAATAAAAATAGTTCTACTTTGTTAAAGCACACCGTTTTCTTTAATACTGTTTTAGCGGGAATTTTTTAAAACTGGGACGCAGACTGTGGTGCGGGGCGGGTCTAGTGTTGTGATGCGAATGCAGCTTCTAAACTCAAGGATTGACAGGCTCCGCTGCGGTGGGATGCTTGTTTCAACGGAGCCTGTCACCCCTCCTGATCGGGACTGTGTGTATGGGAGGTCTATTTGACTTTGTGGCAGGGGGAGGACGGTTACAGATCCCATGCTGTGTGGCTCTGTGATCCTGTCTAAGGACCGGCGCTTAAGATCTGTAACTGCCCTCCCCCGCCACAAAGTCACAGAGCAACCCACCCCCCCCAACATTACATCAAAACAACCTCCCAGACTAACCGGGGCAACTAGTCACTGCATCACTGCACTGTGTATATGCCCTGCTGCTGTGCCTGCCCCCGACTATGTACCCTGCCAAAGGAGACTGTCCTGTCCAATTTCCAACCCCCTTTCCCCTCCTCCTCCAAAAGAACATGATTGAAACAGTAGTTAACAGAAACGAATTTTTTATTATCAACTACACATGGCATTGGGAGGTGAAACTTGGACGTGGGCTTGTGTCAGGCGGGAAGGAAAGAACTTTTCAAATTTTGGGAAATGAGAGCCTTCTGCTACTAGAGCTCTCTGCAGGGGTGGAGTGAGAGTTAGCAGGGACTCTGCCGCCTCTCCTTCTTTGCACTTTGGGTGAGGTGGGTATGGGACTTGGTGGCGGGGGAGGGCGGTTAGAGATGGACTGCAGCGGGGCTCTGTCCTCCTGCCTCCGTTCCTGCAGAACATCCACAAGGCGCCGGAGCGTGTCCGTTTGCTCCCTCAGTAGTCCAAGCAGCGTTTGAGTCGCCTGCTGGTCTTCCTGCCGCCACCTCTCCTCCCGATCCATGTTGGCTTGGTGCATTCGGGTCAAGTTCTCCCGCCACTGGGTCTGCTGTGCTGCCTGGGCTTGGGAAGAGGCCATAAGCTCAGAGAACATGTCCTCCCGTGTCCTCTTCTTCCTACGCCTAATCCGCGCTAGCCTCTGGGAGTGTGATTCCAGGCTAGGTTGTGAGACAGTCGCAGACGGGGCTGTGGAAATGGGAAAAAGGGAGTGAATTCCTCTGAAAGATAAATGTAGTTGTGAACAAAGAACATAGTCTTTCTCTGTGAACAAGACCATGCACAGCACCTTTCACATGCGCACTCAGCACAAGGTCGAATTCTCGGCCTTCGCATTCTGTGCCTGGGGTCTTGAACAGCACATTTGAGAAGCGAGGCAGCACAACGGAATTTCTGTTGCAGGCAGACATGGTAAGCCGTACACTTGTGGCAGTTTAAAACTTTTATATTACCACTGGCCTCATTTCACATTTAAATCAATGTCAGTCCCTGCTGCCAGCAATCCGGCAAGCGGGAACTCTGCCCCTGTCCCACCCCCTCGCGGCTGTCCCCGGGAATGATCCCTTTCGGCTGCCCCTCTCCCGCCTCCACCGCGTGGCTGCAAACCAGCGGTGACAGTTCTGTAAAGGAACGGGAAAGCAGTCCCAACACTAACATTCCCCTACCTAATTAAAAGCAGGTCACCATGGCCGACATCACCCTGATGAGGATCTCCGAGAGCGACAAAGAGAGAATGCTCCGGGAAAGCCTCCAAAGACCAGGGCCGTATGCCGCCCTGCTGTGCAGAGCAATGATCCCCGAGTACCTGATAATCTCGTGGCGCGGCAACGTGTCGTACTTCGGAGGACCCAATAAGGCCGCTCTCCCCAAGAACCTCATGCAACGGCTTTCAAGTTACCTCCAGGAGAGCTTCATCGAGATGTCCCAGGAGGATTACTGCTCTATCCCCGCACATATAGACCGCATTTTACTGTAGCTGCAGTAGCAGGGAATACACAGTAGAGCGGCTTGTGCAGGACAATCACTGAAAACCGGACATTGCTAGATTTCTTTTCAAAACTTGCACTGCCCCTTACTAAACCGTTAAGCGCCTAGGGCACACTAATCATGAACAACCCATTCTTTTAATTGTTAATATTCCTGTTTTGTTAAAAATAAATGTTTAGATGTTTACAACACTTACTGGCTGATCCTTCACCAGATTCTGTGTCCGGGGTAATGGCTGGGGACGCTTCGTAGGGGATCTCTGTAAGGGTGATGAAGAGATCCTGGCTGTCGGGGAAATCAGCGTTGTGAGATCTGCCAACTGCCTCGCCCTCCTCATCTCCTTCCTCATCTTCCCCGTCCCCTAACATGTCTGAGGAACCGGCCGTGGACAGTATCCCATCCTCAGAGTCCACGGTCACTGGTGGGGTAGTGGTGGCGGCAGCACCGAGGATGGAATGCAGTGCCTCGTAGAAACGGGATGTCTGGGGATGGGATCCGGAGCATCCGTTTGCCTCTTTGGTCTTCTGGTAGCCTTGTCTCAGCTCCTTGATTTTCACGCGGCACTGCGTTGCATCCCGGCTGTATCCTCTCTCTGCCATGTCTTTAGAGATCTTCTCGTAGATCTTTGCATTCCTTCTTTTGGATCGCAGCTCGGAAAGCACGGACTCATCGCCCCACACAGCGATGAGATCCAAGACTTCACGATCAGTCCATGCTGGGGCTCTCTTTCTATTCCCAGACTGCATGGCCATCACTGCTGGAGAGCTCTGCATCGTTGCCAGTGCTGCTGTGCTCGCCACGATGTCCAGACAGGAAATGAGATTCAAACTGGCCAGACAGGAAAAGGAATTCAAATTCAAATTTTCCCGGGGCTTTTCCTGTGTGGCTGGTCAGAGCATCCGAGCTCGCACTGCTGTCCAGAGCGTCAACAGAGTGGTGCACTGTGGGATAGCTCCCGGAGCTATTAGCGTCGATTTCCATCCACACCTAGCCTAATTCGACATGGCCATGTCGAATTTAGCGCTACTCCCCTCGTCGGGGAGGAGTACAGAAGTCGAATTAAAGAGACCTCTATGTCGAACTAAATAGCATCGCAGTGTGGACGGGTGCAGGGTTAATTCGATTTAACGGCGCTAACTTCGACATAAACGCCTAGTGTAGACCAGGCCTAAGTGTATCATTCCAAAACTATGTATTTTCATATGTGTGATGTCAGTCTAAGTTGTTTAGCAACATATCAGAACAATTACAAGAGAAGATTACATATCTGTTTTATAAATGCCATAGAAAGTCTTTCAAAATGTTTTTTGCACTTTAAATAATTGCATTCATGCATTAAAGCTTATTTGGAAAAAGACTTTTCTCACATCTTCTCTTGCCTTCAGTTTCAATTTTAACATCAGCTGATAGCATGATTTATACTAAGGACATGGTTATACATGTTGAATAACCTTCTCTGAGGAAGTACTTTACATGCTATCTTTTCCAGTAAGAGGTTTTCATGTTTGACCTCCTCTTCTTGGTTTGCATTACACATGCTGTACATGACGGGTATTTTTGTATATGCCAAAGTGGCTTGGGGCTGGTGATAGGATAACACATCTAAAACTAATGTGATGTTTACTTCTAGGAATTACTGCTGAAGTCCTAGTGGTCACCTCTTTTGATGAACTGCACAAAAGAGCTCAAGACGCCAAGGGGAAGATTGTTGTTTACAACCAGCCTTTCATCAGTTATGAAGAAACTGTCAAATATAGATTACTGGGAGCAGTTGAAGCTGGTAAAGTTGGAGCGGTGGCATCCCTTATCAGATCCGTTGCTTCCTTTTCTATTAATAGGTAGGAACGTATTACTTACTCTGTACGTGACAATTTGGGGAATCTGACAGGGTACCACTTATGAATTCTGATTGAGATTATTAACTCTGTAAACGTCAGTGTCAGGGTGCAAACTCTATTTGGATTGTAAGGCTCGTCTTTGCCTTCTCAGCTGTCTTTGTTTCTCCATATTGAGCTAAAACCCACAGTGGGTAAGAAGAGAAATTCTTGCCCAGGGCTAACAACAGAGGGTTGTTAAACTGTGATTGTCCATTCAAATGGCACACCCTTGGACAAAGAGATGGCTACTGCCTAGGGCAAGCCATTTTTTCAAGTCTGAACTATGGGGTGTGTGGGGGGGGGCACAGAACAAGGGATCACCTGCTCCCTTAATAAGCCTGATTGTTATGTTACTGCCAAAGAGAACACAAGGTTATAAAAGAAAGGGTCTCTCACCTGCCATTTTAGAGGAAGCATGGGCATGGATTGCAGGGGTGGGGGGTGGGGGAGAGGCTCCATGATTCAGAGGAGAAGCCCTGAACTACAGGAGGGGTGATTCTAGACTCCTGAGAGGACTCTACCCTAAACCTAAAGAACTCTTCAACATGGCGAGAAAGCTGAGGCAGGGAAATGTGTACAGGTGTGTTTATTATTTTGTATAGATCTGTATATTTCTTGTGCTACTTAAGTAAAGGGTAATTTGCCTTAGAATCCTATGCAAAGTCTGTCTGTGGTCTGTCTGCTTAGGCTGTTGTGTATCCCAGAAGAGTTAAACTATGAACCTGGAGCACCCACAGGGTTGCAGTTGAGAGATGGTGTGCTTAAGCCACTGGGGAGTCTGGGGAGCCAGCATTACTCAGAGGGTGTAGGCAGTGGACCACAAGGCCTCAGCTCTTAGAAAGGGGTGCTAGACAGAAAGGGTGACCATATTTCCCAAACATTGAGGCTGGCTTCGCTGCTCGCTCGAGCCCTGCCTGCCTCCTCCCCCCACGTGGGGCTGGCATTCTTCCCATACACCACTTTTTTTTTTTGGCAAAAGTGGGCATTTGTCCCTTTGCTCTTGGCAACTTTGGGATGCCCGGGTCTGCCCTTGAAAAAGGGATTGCCCCAGCCAAAACAGGACGTATGGTCATCCTAAGACAGAGATCTGCTCTCTGACAGTATGCCTAGAGACCCTGGTAAGAGACAGTGCCTGGACTCTCTTCTTCAGACTCAGGAGGCTTAAAGCACAGGGGGCCCAAACACAGCAGCCTGGGGTGTGTCAAGCCAGCAGAGGGAGGTTTACCGGTGGATGTGGGGGGCGTGTGTGAGAGAGAGAGGGAGGGAGGGACACTGACTCACATTTCACTTTTTACTTTACTGGTTTTATGGGCAGGCACTTTGTTGTAACATGTTCAGTTGTCCAGTTTCAAGTGGGTGTTTGGTTTGGAAACTATTTGTTCCAAACTCTGCCTCCAGTGCTTTTTCATTCTTTCAAAATGTTTTCACCATTGTCACCACGCCAGATCTTGTGTGATTGCTTTTAATAGCTTTTCACATCCCTGATGCTACCATAAATATTCCTGTAACAACCAATATAAAATACTTCTCTGGTGGCAATATAAGGCAAATTATCAATGATTTTAAGAATACCTAATTCTGTATGTTTAAGGAGAATAAAGGCATGTTGTTTTTATATTGATGGGCAGTCAGATAGCCTTAAAATGACATCAGGAGGATAAAGTAAATGTTCACAACTAATGTAATTATTCTGGTCTCCTATAAATAGGTTTTATAATCCTCAGTCTGACTAACTTTAAAAAAACAACAACCCATGACTTAAAAATCAATTTTTAATTTTAAAAAAATGTATGTACATGTTGGTAGAACTTTACTTTCTTAAAGTGCTCAAGTGGCTGTTTTGTACTTGTTTCTTTAGTTTCCTAATTGTTAATAGAATTTTAGATTTTACCTGGAGATTTTTTTCTAAAAATGAGAGTTTCACACTTAAAATGCTCATCTGTGCAGAGAAAGACAAGTCTAGGGCTTCCTTAACACTTTAACTGTGAGAATGGTGAGACAGATGTGAGAGCTTGGTAGCATGGAAGCTTCAAAGACTAATGTATTGAGATGTGCCAGATGCTATGGGCACACAGGAAATGCATGGACTATTGTATCAGTAAGTGTAATATATCTTTGTGTTCCTGGCTCTCTGAGTGGGTTTCCTATGGAATCACCGAGTGGAGGAAGGGGGTAATTATTGCAAATTCCCAATGCCAGGTATGCAGATACCCAGCCCTTTGAAGCTTTGGTCCCTGGGGAAAGTGGCAGAGATTAGTTTTACCTAGGTCAGAAGGCCTGGGAGAAAAAGGTGTCAAAAACTGTGTATAAAGGGTCAGCCTGACCTGGCTCAGGGCAGACTCACTGTGGAACAAAGAACTGACAGACTTGTGTACAGAACTGCCAGCATCCCATGCGCATGACAGATAATACCTGGTAAGCTTAGCACGAGTCTAGACTGTTCATTGTTTAAGATATGTTTTCTCTGTAATGAGTTTGTTCTGAATAAATGCTCTGCTTTATGAAGGGTGGGCACTGGTAAACACTATATTATCACACGGCTACCACCATGTGTGTCAGTTCTGGGGCCTTTAGACTTTCTCAGAGTGGGAACTTGTGTTCCTCTTCCTCTAGATAGGAGATTTAGGCTGCAATTTCCTCCTGCAACCCAATGTGATCCCCATAGAAAGCTGGTGTTTAGTTCAGCTATCTCCTGATACTGAAGATTCAAAGTGTTGGGCATGTGCATAACCAGCATTGGAATTTGTAGTAAATACGTTCCACCAATGCCAGATTCCACAGTAAACCCACCCAGTGATCCAGAACACAAAGATACACACTCCACTTAGCATATTCATAGGCTATTGAATTAATATGTGTCTAATGTGTGGCACAACTCAATAGAGTAGTCTTGGAAGTTTCCATGCTTACAGCCGTCACAACAAACAACATAAACTGATAAGCCAATAGCCTGTGTTATATTCGGAACCAATACCATCTTCAAATACATTATTTTTCTACAAATCAAGAAAACTGAAATGTTTTAACCCGGCTACACTGCTCCTGTGAGGTTTGCAGTTTGAAGTCAGTGGGACTTATGCTTCCAAGCCACTTAAGTGCTTTTGAAAATCTCACTCTTAGATGGCTAAATACAGACATAGGAATTTATTTTCAGGCTTCTATTCTTTAAAATGTTCACCTGTGTGTATAAAAAAAACCCCTTATTTAAACTTTCATTACATTAACACACTTACTGAAGCAATTTTGTTTTTGAGTCAAAAAGATTTTAAAAGGCATTTATTTACATGTGCTGTGTCCTTTACTGCTCCTTTGTGATGTATAAAGATGGCAGCATTAGGTTTATTTTCTCTCCCTATATAAAATAGGGTTACCATACGTCCGTTTTTTCCCGGACATGTCCAGCTTTTTGGTAATCAAACCCCCGTCCGGGGGGAATTGCCAAAAAGCCAAACATGTCCGGGAAAAATACCGGCCGGGCACTTCCTCTCTCTGCTCCTCCTCTGTCTCTTGGGCTCCGTTTAAAAGCCAAGCTGCCCGAGCGCTCCGGCTTCGGGCAGCCCCCTTGCCTCTGGACCCCGAGCCGCCGGCCGGGCACTTCCCCTCCTGGGCTCCAGCTGCTCTGCTCTGGCGGTGCAGGGTCCGGAGGCACGGGGGCTGCCTGAAGCCGGTAGCGCTCGGGCAGTTTGGCCCTTAAACAGAGCCGAAGGGTCAGGGGAGGAGCACAGCAGCCAGAGCCCGGGAGGGGAAGTGCCCGGCCAGGGGCGCTGTCCGAAGCCCGAGCGCTACCGGCTTCACAGTTTGCTGGGCAGCCTCCAGACCCTGCGCCCCCGGCTGGGTGCTTCCCCTCCCGGGCTCCAGCTGTGCTGGGGAAGCGCTGGCCGGGGGTCCAGGGTCTGGAGGCTGCCCAGCAAACCATGAAGCTGGTACCGCTTGGGCAGCCCTTTTCACGTGGCTGGGAGGGAGGAGGGGGAGTTAGGGCGGGGACTTTGGGGAAGGGGCGGAGTTGGGGCGGGGAAGGGGCAGAGTTGGGGCGGGGCCAGAGCCCGTGGAGTGTCCTCTTTTTTTATTTTTTAAATATGGTAACCCTATATAAAATAAATAAAATGTTTTGAAATGTTGATGCTTTGAAACAGTCACCATAAATGAATAGTAGTACAGGAGGTCAATTTACAATGTCTTCAGCACAAGAGACAACAGGAGGAAAGGAACACCCCACCACTTCTGTGTCACTGTTTATGCACACCACAGTCCTGCCTGTCACCCAGGCCTGTAACCTGGGGTCATCTTCCACTCCCATTCTTGTTGCCCCACATTCAGGAAATGTCCATACCTTGCCAGTTCTTCCTACAAAATCTTTCTGTGATCAATTGTTTTCTCTGTCTACGCAATTAAAATTCAGATCCACACCCTCCTTTTGAGTCAGGATCTCTGTAGCCTCTTACTTGTCACTCAATAACCGCCACCCCTTTCCCGTTCATACAAAATGCACCCACTAAGATAATCTTAGCTCACCAGTCTGACTGCATCACCCTTCTCTCCTGCATCGAAGTCAAGTGTCTTGTAATTACCTATAAGGCCCTACATTACTCTTCATCCCTCTTATATTCTCTCTTGCAGAGTGCTCCCATTTTCTCATTTCCACCCCTGTTAATACTGTAAAACAATAAATATTTTTTTAAAAGAAGTTTAAATAACCTAGTGAGAGAAGGTCCTGTGCGGTAGACATACCTATGCTAGACATCAGGTCAAATTCTGCTCGCAGTTACACCGCTATAAATCAGGCATATTTCCGTTTCCTTCATCGTTCAACAGCTTGATCATCAGCTTTTCTTTGTCTCTTAGAAAAATCTCTGTGTGTTTTGTTTTTTTATAATGTGATAAATGTCTGCAGTGTTGTAGCAATGTGGGTCTCAGGATATTGGTGAGAGAAGGAGTGTGAGGTAATATCTTTTAATGGCCCAACTTCTGATGGTGAAAGCTCGAAAGCTTGTCTCTTTCACCAACAGAAGTTGGTCCAATAAAAGATATTACCTCACCCACCTTGTCTCTCTAGTACAGAGGTGGGCAAACTAAGGCCCGCAGGCCACATTCGGCCTGTGGGACTGTCCTGCCTGACCTTTGAGCTCCCAGCCAGGGAGGCTAGCCCCCGGCCCCTCCCCTGCTGTTCCCCCTCCCCCGCAGGCATGCCGCTGCGCAGACAGCGCTCTGGGCAGTGGAGCTGCGTGCTCCTGCAGGGCAGCATGGCAGTGTGTCTGGCTCTGGCCGGGTGGCGCAGCGGCCAGACATGCTGCTCTGAGCGGCATAGTAAGGGGGCCGGGGGAATGGATAAGGGGCAGGAGGTCTCAGGGGACGGGGAGCAGGGGGCGGTTGGATGGGGCGGAGGTTCTGGGGGGGCAGTCAGGGGATGGGGAACGGGGGGGGTGTTGGATAAGCATGGGAGTCCCGGGGGGCCTATCGGGGGCGGGGGTGTGGATAGGGGTCAGGCAGCCAGGGGACAGGGAGCAGGGGTGTTTGGATAGGGGGTGGGGTCCTGGGGGGAAGTTAGGTGCGAGGGTCCCAGGAGGGGGCGGTTAGGGAACAAGAAGCAGGGGGGTTGGATGAGTTGGGGGTTCTGAAATATTATGAAATACTTTGTTTCAAAAGAAAAAAAGTGCCGCGATAGATTTTAACAGAGATTATACAGATGTGAGAGAATAATTAAACTAACATGAAATGCACTTAAATTGCTGTGACAATAGGAAGGTTCCAGTGACTGCTATGATGACCATCAAAGGTGACCTATACTAGAACTGAAAATTCAGATCTCTTCCGTACCTACCTTTGCCAAATTGTATTCCATGTGAAAACAACTATGTATCCTCTAGAGAACTTTTTCAGGTTGATGGATCAGGCAAAAATATATTGATTTAGCAGATCTTCACCACTTTTTGGAATCACGTCCAGTGCCTATTATATGTTCTCATTAGGTTTGTGAGGAATGTGATTTGAATTTGTCAAACATTTATCCATAAAATATGATTTTTTTAAAATAACCACATTATCAGTAATATATGTGGAATGGCAAGCACTGAGCAGCTGGGCACAGTAGAGCTAATATGGAGCATTGTATGATAACCTTACATAGCAATTGGGTTATCTGAATGTACAGTGTCCAGTCATGGTATTTGGTCACAGGCTTCCATGTTTGAATTTATTCAGGCTATGAAAGAGAGAGAGAGGAGATATGTGTCACAGTTTCAGAGTAACTGCAACTATATCCCCCTCTGTGGTCCACTCCAGGAATACCCAGTCAGGTCGCAGATCTCCAGTGGTCATCTGTCTGTGGGCAAGGACCTTTTTACCACTTCCTTCTGACTGTTTTGAGGCTGCACAGCCCCCTGACCTCCACTGTGCTATCTCCAGCAAGCCAGTCTGCCAAAAGCCAGTTATTGTGCATTGCTCTTTCTCTGAGCGCTATGACCACTATATTGCCAGCTGTTACAAGTGACTGCATAGCTCTTTCTAAGCAAGCACATTTATTCTTAAGGTAAAAGCATTACAGAGAAAACAGATAAAGAATAAAAGTTGCTACATGCTAAAAGCTTACCAGAGATCACCCATGAGTCTTATGGGGCTCTAGTAGACCAAAGTATCAGAGGGGTAGCCGTGTTAGTCTGGATCTGTAAAAGCAGCAAAGAGTCCTGTGGCACCTTATAGACTAACAGATGTATTGGAGCATGAGCTTTCGTGGATGAATACCCACTTCGTCGGATGCATCCGACGAAGTGGGTATTCATCCACGAAAGCTCATGCTCCAATACGTCTGTTAGTCTATAAGGTGCCACAGGACTCTTTGCTGCTAGTAGGCCAAAGTCTTTCCAACCCTTCCACAAGGGTTGGGAGCTCCCCTTGAACAGAAGATCCTATCCGTTTTCTGGATCAGAAAGAAGGCGCTGAATCAGTTTAAACTCAGGCTGTTTGTACAAAAAGCCCTTTCTTTGTCTGTTAGTCTCTGGAAAACCTTGTTTGAACCAATATATGCAAATCCACCCAGAGGGTGGTACCTCTCTTGAGGTGTTTACAGCCTGAGTGATTTGCATTACTAAATATACCACCCATCCCGTTTTTAATTCCTGGAGAAGCTGTGGCAAACCAGCCCCTGGGAGTTGCATACAATAGCTGAT
Organism: Chrysemys picta bellii; assembly: GCF_011386835.1. Classification (NCBI taxonomy): domain Eukaryota; kingdom Metazoa; phylum Chordata; order Testudines; family Emydidae; genus Chrysemys; species Chrysemys picta. Next base: position 249,992,337 of record NC_088792.1, read on the forward strand.
ATGTAAACCATTCATAAACATAATACAATATTTCCCCCCAAAGATACTACAGACGGTTGCAGTATTTACACAATATGTGTGGAGCTGTTTACTGTCTGGGAGGCAGATCTTGCTAAAGACGAGCTCAAAACCTAATAATACACCGAAACACAGGCTCAGAGGGCATCACAACAGTCATGATGAAACACTTGCAAGGCAAGCAAATTGAGGCATGCAGAGAAAAGGTGACAGATACATTTTGACTTTAAGCATAACATTTTAAAAAGCTCAATACATCATTGATGAGCTTGCTGCCTGGAAAATGCTTTGCAGAGTAAAATCCCCAGATGGTTGGATGACCCACAGTCTGTCAGCTGAGCTGAATTCTAAATATGCAGTCCCAGATCTCAGTCCTGCACAGAGAACCACGAAGATGGACCTCTGAACCCATGCAGAACCTCACTGACTCAGTGGGGTTTTGAGAAGGGGTCTGCTTATGTGAAGCTAATTACATAATTGAGGCTTTATTTGAAGTTGGACGCAGGTTTTGCCTACTCAGATTGTAGTTATTAAATCCTTTCCATGAGGTTTCCTTGAAGAGATACCTGAAACTTACAAAAGTGAGAGGAGTTTGTTTGTAACATTGGCTTCTTTTTGGCTGAAGTGTACCCAGAGCATTACAATACACTTATTCCTCTGTCTAGTTCAGTGGTTCTCAAACTTTTGTACTGGTGACCCCTTTCACATAGCAAGCCTCTGAGTGCGCCCCCCCCCCTTATAAATTAAAAACACTTTTTTATATACTTAGCACCATTATAAATGCTGGATGCAAAGCTGGATTTGGGGTGGAGGCTGGCAGCTCACGACCCCCCATGTAATAACCTTGCGACCCCATGAGGGGTTCCGATCCGCAGTTTGAGAACCCCTGGTCTAGTTGCTCATTCGATCAATAACTAATTTATCAAAAGAGATCTCATTCTGCACGTTCTATCACACTGATTCAGGAAGTATGCACAGGGCTGGCTCCAGGCACCAGCTGAGCAAGCTGGTGTTTGGGGCGGCAGATTGTTGGAGGCGGCATTCTGCCCAATCCTAGGGCGGCACAGCCGCTTTTTTTTTTGTTTGTTGTTTTGTTTTGTTCTTGTTCTGCTCCGGCCGCCCTGTAGGGGGCGGCGGCGCAGAGAACCAGAGCGCCCTGCAGGGCAGTCCTCTTCCTTCCTTCCCCGCTGACCGGAGTGGAGCCCTTGCGGCAGACGGCAGGAGGTGGCGCAGCGGGAGGGGTCGCGTGGCAGCGCCCCTGCTGTAGCCCTGGCCGCCCCTTCTCTCTCTCTCTCTCCCACCCGCTCCCTCCCCCTCAAACCCCCCCCCAGCCAGTCCCCCTGCACCTGCACTCCAGCTGCGCCGCAGGTTTTGTGTGTTTTTTTTTTGCTTTGCCGTTCTGGCCACCCCGTTTTTTGGGGGGGGCGGCCAAAAAGCCAGAGCCGGCCCTGAGTATGCAGACTCTACTGTTTCTGATACTTAAGAAAAAAAAAAAAGGCTCAAGAAATGCCAGAAGGCCAATGCTAGCATACATGTTTTCTGCACAAGTGCTGCTGACATCATAGTTCCTGAAAGTTTTTTCACAAAGATTGGGCAGTTGTAAATACAGACATGCAAACATGATTTTTTATTATAGCAACTGTCCATAGAAAAACTGATGAGCTCAACCAGAAGATGGCTAGACATTCCTCTGCCGGAGTCTTTGAGCTCCATGCCCTATACAAGGAGCCAAGCTTGGCTATAACTCTGCTAATTCAGGATACTGTCACAAGGTGAAACTCTGTTTAAAATGCCGCCTCGAAAATAAACAGCGTGTGTCCTTCATGATGAGTTAAATACACTCACTGTCTCTGTCACCATGGAATCTCTGAGACTATGGTGATAACTAAAATAATATTAGAAAATACATTTTAAGCAGAACCTATTGTTAGAACTTAAGTAAATGGCTAACTAATAGAGATAGTAATTTGACTTAATATTTTACTGAAAATTCCTTTTTTTTAAAACAATAGCAAAACAAATGTTATATCTTCAATGGTATCTTATCTGATTTCTCCAAAGAGTATTGGAAGCTAATTTTTGTTGTTCAATTGAACACCAAAAGAATGGGGGATACAGCTAGGGTTGCCAACTTTCTATTTGCAGAAAAACGAACACTCTTGCCCCACCCCTGCCCTGCCCCTTTTCTGAGGCCATGCCTCCACTCACTCCATCCCCCCTTCCTCCGTCTTGCGCTCTACCCCACCCTCGCTCACTGGCTCATTTTCACCGGGCTGGGACAGGGAGTTGGGGTGCGAGAGTGAGTGAGGGCTCTGGATGCGAGCTCTGGGGTGGGGCTGGAGATGAGGGGTTGGGGTGAAAGAGGGGGGTTGGGGTGTGGGAGGGGGTGAGTGCTCTGGGTGGGGGTGCGGGCTCTGGGGTGGGGTTGGAGATGAGGGGTTTGGGGTGCAGGAGAGGGCTCCAGGCTGGGGCAGGGGGTTGGGGCGTGGGAGGGGGCTCCGGGCTGACGCTAGGGGTTGGAGTGTGGGAGGGGATACGGGCTCAGGGGTGGGTCAGTTTGGGTGCAGGAGGGGGCTCAGGGCTGGGGCTTGGGAGAGGGTGTAAGCTATGGGTGGTGCTTACCTCAGGTGGCTCCCAGGAAGCAGCAACTTCTCCCTCTGGCTCCTAGGCGCCCTCTCAGCTCCCCTTGGCCGCCAGGGTCCCTTTTCGACTGGGCACTTGAATATGAAAAGGAATGAGGCAGTCCCTTCTTTTCTTTTCTCATTTACCTTCAGTGCTATTTTTTAAAATCTGTTTTCCTATTTTAAGTAGGTGGTTTGGGCCTAGCCTGTCATTCCTGCGATTTCCTGATGCCTGAATCTGCTCTCCTTGTCTGTGACTGACAAGAGTTAATGTACTAGCCAAGATGCATTTTCTGTCTCCATCTCCTCCTTCTGTTTTTTCACTTACCCACCTCTTGCACCTTTCTTTGTCCATTCTCCTGATGAGCTCTGCTGGATGCATTACCTCTTGTCAATCAGTGTCAGGACCATTGTCCGTTCAAGTTGCGTTGCTTTTCCTTACTGATTAATGGGAAATACTACATCAGTGAAGGGAGCAGCACATTGGGAGGGCTGGTGGCTACAGGAGAAAAGTTAGTGACATATTTCTCCTCAGTATTGAAAGGGAGGGCCTGCACTTATGCGACTCGTACAATGCCATGCCAATCTCACTAACTTTGTGAGCTGGAACATTTACATCTTGGCCCAGAATATTAAAATATATATACATATTAATGGCTAATAAATGGAATTATAGCAGACTTTCAAAATCATCCTGAAAATCTGCTAGCCTGTGTACAAAATCCACTTCCCTGCTTTCCCCGTGATGATATGAATAGTGGCAATATTTTAGTGGTCCCAGATGAATAGAGGAGTAGCAATTCACAAAGCAGAATTGTGTCTTTCACCATTGTAAGCTCATTGAGCTAGTGGCTGTCATTTATTATGTGTTTGTACAGTGCCTAGAACATTGTGGCTTTTAAGTGATAATGCAATATTAACATAGAATAATAATAATGGGTTTAAAATCAGTACTCTGTAGTAGAGCAACACTTTAAGATAACTAAGGCTCCTTATTAAAGAGTAGCAGGATAAAGAGAGACTCAGTAAAATCCCAATGTGGAGTTAAATCAACTTTTTCTTTTTCCAGTTTTTCTTCCTCTGCAGCTCCTCAGCTCTTCCTTGGTCCATTTAGGGCAAGTAGGTGCTAGATTGCTGTTGTCAGAGCAGGGCTTATAGTCCCTGAAGGGTTCCACTGAGCACGGATCACAAGGGCAGGTGGGCTTTTGCAGGGTGGGGGAGAAGGGTTTGTCACTGCTCTACTTTCAGCAGCGGATCCATGTGGGTTTTTGGGGAGACAGTTAATGGGTGGGTAGGAAACGGTGGTTACTGTTTGCCACTGCCAGGTTCCCCTGCCCCTCTTGGATGAGCTTGCAGTTGGTTATTTGGTGTGTACTACCACACTGCATGGTAGTTCTGTCTCTAAAGTTGGGATCCAAACATATCCCCACACTGATGCATCAGGGCCAAATCATGGTCTCATAGAAATGAAAGGGGATTTTGTAACTTGGTTTTGATGGGCCTTAGACCTGACCTTAGCAGAAAGTTGCTGCAGTGTGTAGGAAACTTTGTTTACAAAAATGTTGAGTCTCTCTCCTCTTTTCAACAATCAACTCCCTGTAGCAACTTTCGTGACCAAATTGTCAACACTTCAGAAGACTTTCAAAGGTGGATACCCTGGGCCAACAGTAACAAAAAAATTGGAAAAAAATAACCCTTTTATTGTAAACAAATATTGACTTAAATCAATAAACAGTATTCGGCTTTTTGGAGAGACCAAATGTTGACTTGTTTTGCCCTTTGAGTAGCTCGACTGTGCAATGATTAATAGGCTAATGTAAGGTTCAGAAATTATAAACATGTACAGCACAGTGAGTGTACAGGAAACCTAATGCAGGATTTATCAGCTGTCTGTGGGTATTTTGTGGCAAAAACACTCCTTCTTAAAAAATAGGGTTAGGAAAGAATTTGTAACTTATAGTAATCTACAAATCTTGAGGAAAATATAAGTTTTAAAATATTATCTAGGTAAACATCTCTCAGCAGTTGCAATGTTTCAATGATATTTATGCTGGTTGATAAAAATAAGATCAAGCACAAAGTTGAAAGAAAAATCCTTGTTTGCTGCAGGAAGAAAAGATTTACACCATATGGTATCATAACTTTATCTAATGATCCCTTTGTGAGCAGTTAGTGGGGGACAAAGCTGAGTGCTTTTCAGGCATTCAAAAAATGGAAAGGTCTATGTAACAGCTAAATGCTAAGAACCAAATGAATCTATAAAAATGTTCACTATAGCTTGAAAGCAATGCAAAGTCTTGTGCTGCATCAGTTAAGTAAGCAAGCTGGTAACATGGTGTCCCTAGCCGTTGTTTGCCAGAAGCTGGGAATGGGTGACGGGATAGATCGCTTGATGATTACCTGTTCTGTTCATTCCCTCTGGGGCACCTGGCATTGGCCACTGTCGGTAGACAGGATACTGGCTAGATGGACCTTTGGTCTGACTCAGTATGGCCGTTCTTATGTTCTTAACATGCATAGCAGGGCCACACTGGAAAATACAGAGCAATCTAAATACTATATTTTCATCAGCCCACAACTTGTTGATATGGACACTTTCCCCCAGCCAGGTTCCTCTAAGTCTTATTCTGTCCACATTTGACACCCTGTTGCTATTCCCAAGCAAAAACTATTTTCATTAGCTATCCATCCTCCTCCCAACACGAGAAGTAGCCTAGGCAGTACCTTGGATGCAGAGGTAGGAACTCTGTATCCCCAAAGTAGAGTGTGTGTGTGTGTAAATGTGTAAATGGTGCTGGTAGATTTTAGGTTTATTGTAAAGATTTTTATGGATCATTCAGTTGTGTATCAAACATTCCGTTTTTGGCATTTAATGTTATTAGATGAAAGCAAGTTAACTTTATTTTATCTCTGTTGCTTTCTCGCTTCTTTTTCTGCTTTCTGTCCCTTCTCTCCATTTTAGTTTCTGTTGTGTTTTTTCTGTTATAGGTGGTACGATGTAAAAGTTAAAACCCTTGATCTAATTATTCCTTCCCTCTCCCTTTATTCTCTTGCTTTCCCTGTAATGTTCTCTCCCTCCTTCCTGAATTGTTTTCATTCTATTCCTCCCTCTCTTTCCATATCCCCAATCTCTCTCCCAATTCCCATTTTTTCGGTGCACATACTTGTGCCCTGCCCCTGCTGTCATGTACAAACGCTGGTGTTATTCACCAGCCCCCTTTTGTATACATCCTTGATGCCCCCCCCACTCTCCAGCACTTTGACTGATTCCAGGCCGGTGGGGGAGCATGTGTTGGTGGGAGGATTTTCCTCCTTTCCCTAAAATTCTAGGTCTGAGGCCGAGTAAATAAGTAGAAGCTCTGACCCTGGTCTCCATTTCTTGTATCTTCTGAGAGTCAAACAGACAGCATGTATCAAAGCTCCCACTCTGAAGCAGAAGACTGGCCCTGTAACCCAGCAAGTGGCCTGGATCACCAGGCAATAGGTCCAGTGGCCTAGACTGTGACTGTTACTAAATATCTGAAACTTAACCTACTCTTAATTATAAATGTTCTCATGAAACCTTCAACTTGTCTCTTCATTTTTACTTGCAACTCTCAGTTTAGTTTTCTGTAATAAATAACCTCATGGTAAATAAACAGTAATACAGTACACAGAGAACATGAACTGAGTTTGTCATCACTTTTTCTTCAGTAACACCATCTGTTGTAGTATAGCACTTATCATGCAAACTGATGTTCAACGGAACAAATTACAGTTTTCCCCAGACATTTGACTTTAACTAAGATTGTACTGTGTATCTTACACCTGTCTAGGAAGAGTAAAAGACTTTTAGACACGTGAAAGTAAATGGGATTACTAATTTATCCTTTAGCTAGATGTTTGTCTCACTTGACATCAGGTAGAGAGAGCAGATGTAAGTCCTTTTTTAGATGCACAACAAGAGAGTTAACATTATCTTATTCACTTAGAGTGAATACTAGGCACATGTGCCCTCACACATAAAAGCTCAAACACTGAGTAAAGAACCTTGGAAGTAAGTAGTTAAAGATTAACTTGAACAGCAGGCCAGGACTGATGAAATGTGAAAGGACACTCAATTTGAAAATTTGGAATGTAATCCATTTCAACCAGCGGCTAAAAAATATGGTTCCAAACAATACAGCAACCCTTAAATTTTTCCCAGTTTTTGTGGTAGTACAACCACTTTTTTTTTTTGTTCTATTTGGTTTCTGTTTTATTGGTGTCTTGCATACTGCCATATGGCAAACAGGAATCTGACTACAGTGAAGTATTGTGCTATACAGTGCACATAGAAAACAAACTTTAATTTTTTTTTAAATCTGTGGTCTTTTAAGGACAGTAATAGGCCTATCTTGTTAAAATAGTAAGTAAACAATTTGCAGACTTGAGTGATATTTTGTTTTTGTAAGGTGTCTGTCTCTTTAATTAATAAATTATTATTTCAATTAACTAGAATTACTAGATTTTGTTTTTGTTTTTGTTTTTTAGAACTATCTTCCACAGGCTGTATTCAGCGCATAAGGGTGGTCTGTTGGGCTATTGAAACCCGACAATGTTATGGACACTAGCTGGACAGCCTACCAAATGACATTAGCAGGTCTGGCTGGTGTGTGAGGCTGTGGGATGAACTAAAGTTATCAGATCTGTGTGTGTTTGTGGACTTAATGTAAATGAGTTGCCCATCCGCTGGGCACTCCTGACTCTTGGTTCAACTTCTCTTCCTATGTTGGGGCCATGCAAAGGCTGGGGTTACTCCTGTTTCGTTAAACTGATTTTGTATGTATGTTAATTTCCTGCAATCTTATTCTCTCTTCCTTTTCACAATTCTTTGCTTTTGCCCTAGGCTCCCAAATCTGGAGAAATTGGATATATTCTAATCCATCTGTGAACTTGTTTCACTGTTTCTTGGTTAATTAAATAATCTTGTGTTTCATTCTCTTGGGGTTTGAGAAGAATTGTATGGCTTGTAGTGGAAAAAGCCCAGATTAATTGTATAGACAATCCAAATTATATTTCTACTTTTCAGGTTTCCAAAACACAAATCTTTATGCCAGTTAACTATCTATTTTAAAATAAAAATCATTTCTACATAATACTGCAATTGGGTGTTTTAAGTGAAAACAACTGTGAGCCTTTTAAGAAACCTACATGTGCAACATAGTACTTTATTCATGTTGTGGTGTTTTGTCCTCTACAGCAGTCAGATAGAGGCTCAATTTCACAGGTCAATTTCTTAGCAGGTGAAGAGATTTCAGTGAAGCTTGACAGCTAAAATGTAGATTTGAATTCCAATAGGAAGGCAGGCAGCCAAAATTTAAGCTCTCTACCAGCTAAGGAGAGAGAAACTTAAATGGATCATTGTTGCATGTGAGCAAGTGAATTTACTTACTTTTATAGTATTACTGTAGTGTGCATAAAACCAAACATGTTTATTGAAATCCTGTAGATAGAAATGACTTATCTAAGTAGGGATTCTTTAAAAAAAAAAAAAAACAAATACAAGCATTTAAATGGCACTTTAACAAACCTATTGTATCAGGAAAAATTGTTGAGAATATTTAATACTTTCCAAAATAAGATACAAGTTAAAGGATATTTGTGGCATTAAACATTTCTTTGGATATTCTTCTTCTTTCATTCAGTGTAATGCTTCTAACCCATCCACCACAGTTCTTCCCTTCACCTTACTTTGTCATTGCAGTGCTGGGGATTTTAATACATGCAGTTGTTGCTATTGCTGACACTAAACAGAGTTCTAGAAATCCAGTTACATCTGGCAACTCTGAAAATTTAAATAAAACTTGCATATATTATGTGATGCTCTCATGTTTTAATTTTTATTTACGTATAGGAACTGCTATGTTGCTCATTGCCACAGTATGTGTGCCTTTTAGTGACTAGTGCCATCACCTTTGTCACACCAAAATGTGGGTGTCATGTTTGCGTGGTGTGAAGTGGTACACCCATAAGTAAGGAGATGACAAAGGAGATCCTGGCCAAGTTAAAAGACTGTTTGGAGTAGATGACCTGGGGATAAATGGAGGTGCAATAGGCCTGATTCTTCGCTGCTTTGCACCTTGTGTAGACATTTGCAGCTCTGTAAAGCTGGTATAAAAATGCTACCATTCTGGTTTGGTAGCACTCTACATCCATTCTGCATGGGTTCAATGACTACATATTTAAGCCCTGGTCTACACTACGAGGTTAGGTCAAACTTAGCTGCGTTAGGTCGATTTTATAAGCAATGCAGCTACACAGCCAATCCCGTTCCGTTGACCTAAAGGGCTCTTAAAATCGACTGCTGTACTCCTCCCCAGCGAGGGGAGTAGCGCTAAAATCAACCTTCTTGGTTTGAATTTGGGATAGTGCAGACGCAGCATAGTGCAATTTGACGGTATTGGCCTCCGGGAGCTATTCCAGAGTGCTCCAATGTGACCGCTGTGGACAGCACTTTCAACTCCGATGCACTAGCCAGGTACACAGAAAAAGCCCCAGGAGCTTTTTAATTTCATTTCCTGTTTGGTCAGCGTGGCGAGCTCAGCAGGACAGGTGACCATGCAGTCCCAGTATCGCTAACGAGCTACAGCATGGACTGAACGGGAGACACTGGATCTGATTGCTGTATGGGAAGAAGAATCTGTGCAGGCAGAACTCCGATCAAAAAGAAGAAATGCTAATATATATGCCAAAATCGCACAGGGCATGCGGGAGAGAGGCTACACCAGGGTCACACAGCAGTGCCGCTTGAAAGTTAAGGAGCTCAGGCAGGCCTACCACAAGACAAAGGAGGCAAACGGTCACTCTGGGTCAGAGCCCCATACATGCTGCTTCTATGATCAGCTGCATGCCATCCTAGGGGGGGACCCTACCAGTACCCCACCACTGTCCGTGGACACCTGCAAGGGGGGAGTCTCTCGCAACATGGAGGAGGATTTTGTGGATTAGGAAGAGGAGGAGGAGGAGGAGGAGGAGGAGAATGTGCAGCAGGCAAGCGGAGAATCCGTTCTCCCCGGCAGCCAGGATCTTTTCATGACCCTGGAGCCAATACCCTCCCCAGGTGGGTTCCCGGACCCTGAAGGCAGAGAAGGCACCTCTGGTGAGTGCACATTTGTAACTACACTACAGGGGTTAAAAGCAATTGTGTTTAATGTTTGATTTGCCCTGAAGAATTGGGATGCATTCCCGGCCAGTACAGCTACTGGAAAAGTCTGTTAACGTGTCTTGGACTGGAGTGGGAATCCTCCAGGAACATCTCCATGAAGCTCTCCTGGAGGTATTCTGAAAGCCTTTGCAGAAGGTTTCTGGGGAGGGCTGCCTTATTTCGTCCTCCATGGTAGGACACTTTACCATGCCAAGCCAGTAGCAAGTAGTCTGGAATCATTGCAGCACAAAGCATGGCAGCAAACGGTCCTGGGTTTTGGTCGCATTCATGCAACATTCAGTCTTTATCTTTCTGTGTGAGCCTCAGGAGAGTGATATCATTCATGGTCACCTAGTTGAAATAGGGGAATTTCTCTAAGGGAACAGTAAAAGGACCCTGTTCATGCTGGGCTGTTTGCGCTTGGCTAAAAAGGATCATTCCTGAGAATAGCCACGCAGTGGGGGGAGGGGTGTGCTGCACCCTCCTTTTAAATGGCAAATCCACCGGCATTGCTTGCTATGGGAAAGGAGGGCACTGCAGTTTGAAACCATTCTCACATGTTATGAAGGCGGAAGAAGCCAACCCCGCGTACCCTTTCGCTTACCATGGCTGTCTGGAAACCGAATTCTGTTGCCCAGCCGTGTGTGATGTGTGACCATACTGGCAGGCGCTCAATACAAAAGGCAAAATGCGACCTTGTACCTAAAGCACATGTGCTGTCTGCTGTGAATTGCTTGATTCACTGCGAAAGAGTCTCCCTTTTGTTCTCAGAAATGTATCTTCTTAAATTTTACCCTCCCTTTTTATCCCCCTTGCAGGTGCAAATGCTTCTGTGTTCCCCGGATCATCTCCATCACTGAGGTTATCACAGATTAGAAGGCAAAAAAAACGCACTCACGATTACATGTTTTCAGAGCTCATACGACCCTCCCTCACTGATAGGGCACAGCTGAATGCATGGAGGCATTCGGTGGCAGAGGCTAGGAAAACATTTAGTGAGCGTGATCAGAGCACACAGGAGCAGATGCCGAGGTTAATGGGGGAGCAAACAGACATGATCAGGCGTCTGGTGGAGCTGCAGGAAAGGCAACAAGAGCACAGACCACTGCTGCATCCATTGTATAACCGCCTACCCTCCTCCCCAAGTTCCATATCCTCCTCACCCAGACGCCCTATCCTACTTGCCCAAGAACATGGGGGGGCGGGGGAGGGAGAGGCTCTGGGCACCCAGCCACTCCACTCCAGAGGATGGCCCAAGCAACAGAAGGCTGTCATTCAAATAATTTTGATTTGTAGTGTGGCTACAATAAGCAATGTGGCCTTGTCCTTCTCTCCCCCCCACCCCACCCGGGCTACCTTGTCAGTCATCTCACTTTTTAAAAAATTCATAAATAAAGAATGCATGGTTTCAAAACAACAGTGATTTTATTTCCTTTGCCAGCTGTGATAGAAGGTGGGAGGGGGGTTGGCTTACAGGGAATTAAAATGGGGTGGGTTTGCATCAAGGACAAACACATACAACTGTCACACTGTAGCCTGGCCAGTCATGAAACTGGTTTTCAAAGCCTCTCTGATGTGCAGCGCGCCTAGCTGTGCTTTTCTAATCGCCCTGGTGTCTGGCTGTTCAAAATTGGCAGCCAGGCGATTTGCCTCAACCTCCCACCCCGCCATAAACGTGTCCCCCTTACTCTCACAGATATTATGGAGCACACAGCAAGCAGCAATAACAATGGGAATATTGTTTGCGCTGAGGTCTAACCTAGTTAGCAAACAGCGCCAGCGAGCTTTTAAACATCCAAAGGCACATTCTACCACCATTCTGCACTTGCTAAGCCTATAGTTGAACTGCTCCTTACTACTGTCCAGGCTGCCTGTGTATGGCTTCATAAGCTATGGGAGCAAGGGGTAGGCTGGGTCCCCAAGCATAACTCTTGACATTTCAACATCTCCAACAGTAATTTTCTGGTCTGGGAAGTAAGTCCCTTCTTGCAGCTGTTCAAACAGCCCGGAGTTCCTAAAGATTCAAGCGTCATGCCCCTTTCCCAGCCATCCCACGTTGATGTCAGTGAAACGTCCCTTGTGATCCACCAGTGCTTGCAGCACCATTGAGAAGTACCCCTTGTGGTTTACATACTGGTTGGCAAGGTGGTACGGGGCCAAGATAGGGATATATGTTCTATGACCCCACCACAGTTAGAGAACCCCGTTGCAGCAAAGCCATCCACTATGACCTGCACATTTCCCAGAGTCACTACCCTTGCTAGCAGAAGGTTAGTGATTGCCTTGGCTACTTGGATCACAGCAGCCCCTACAGTAGATTTACCCACTCTGAATTGATTCCTGACTGACCGGTAGCAGTCAGGCGTTGCAAGTTTCCACAGGGCTATCACCACTCACTTCTCAACTGTCAGGGCAGGTCTCATCTTGGTATTCCTGCACTTCAGGGCAGGGGAAAGCAACTCACACAGTTCCATGAAAGTGACCTTACACGTGCGAAAGTTGTGCATCCATTGGGAATCATCCCATACCTGCAGCACTATGAGGTCCCACCAGTCTGTGCTGGTTTGCCAGGCCCAGAATCGGCGTTCATTCCAGTGTATCAACCTACCCCACTGCCGCCATGCGGTCCCAATTGCAACATCCCATGCTTTCAGGAACGTCTGTCATGTCCTCACAATTGTCCTCGTGTTGGCATTTCATAGCCAGGTTCTGCACAGGGCCGGCTCTGGCTTTTTTGCCGCCCCAGGCAAAAAAGCCTCCGGCCGCCCCCCCCCCCAGTGCAGCAGGGGAGGGCGTGGGGGGTGGTGGTGGCCGGAGCCCCGGGGGGAGGGCGGTGAGCCCCGGCCGGGGGGAGGGCGCCGGAGGGGGTGGGCGGCCGAAGCCCCGGGGGGAGGGCGTCGAGTCCCGGTCGGGGCTCCGCTCTCCCCGGCGGCCAGAGCGCCGGGAGGAGGGCGGAGTGCCCAGCCAGGGCTCCGCTCTCCCCGGCAGCCAGAGCGCTGGGGGGGAGGGCGGCCGGAGCTCTGGGAGGAGGGCGGAGTGCCCGGCTGGGGCTCCGCTCTCACCGGCGGCCGGAGACGGAGCTCCGCACCGCTCCACCCCCCTCCAGGTGCTGCCCCAAGCACAAGCTTGGTGGGCTGGTGCCTGGAGTCGGCCCTGGTTCTGCACATACCGCAGGATAAGGCGCGAAGTTTTTACAATGCTCACAACAGCAGCAGTGAGCTGAGCGGGCTCCATGCTATGACATCTGCCTGGGTAACCCAGTAAAAAAGGCACGAAATGATCATCTGCTGTTGCTTTCAACAGGGCTGGCTCCAGGGTTTTGGTTGCCCCAAGTAGCCAAAAAAAAAAAAAAAAAAAAGCCGCGATCGCGATCTGCGGCGGCAATTCAGCGGGAGGTCCTTCGCTCCCAGGTGGAGTGAGGGATCATCCGCCGAATTGCCGCTGAATACCTGGACGTGCCGCCCCTCTCCGGAGCTGCTGCCCCAAGCACCTGCTTGACAAGCTGGTGCCTGGAGCCGGCCCTGGCTTTCAAGGAGGGAGGGAGAGAGGGAGGGGAGATTGACGACATGTACCCAAAACCACCCGCAACAATGTTTTTGCCCCATCAGGCACTGGAAACTTAAGCCAGAATTCCAATGGGCAGCAGGGACTGTGGGATAATTATCCACAGGGAACCACTCTGTGAGTCGATGCTAGCCACAGTATTGAGGACGCATTCCACCAACCTACTGTGCTTAGTGGGGACATACACGATCGACTATATAAAATCACTTTCTAAAGATTGACTTCTATAAATTCGACCTAATTTCCTAGTGTAGACATACCCATAGAAAAACTAGAAGGATCATCAGAATTAAAGCCAGGAATTCGGAAGTTCTGTTTCTGGCTTTGCAACTGAGTCACTATGGAGCCTGGGGTAAGTCACTTACTTAATCTGTTTCCCTGTTTGTAAAATAGGAAAATACTTAAGCATGTTATAAGGATTAATTTGTGTTTGTGCAGTGTTTGAAGAGGTGAAGGAGTTGTTATTAAAAAGTCAACACTTATCATATGTTACTATGTGGTAATATCTAATAATACCTAATTATTTCTCTGTATTTAACCTAGGAAATAATCATGCAATCAGATATCACTGCATGGGTGCTGTTGGTATATATTACCTTTCAACAGTAACCATGATAAGTGCTGAGTATAATTATTATTGGTTCTTGTGACAGATTAATATGTGTCCGTATACATCTCTGTCTGCATACTCCATTTTGCTTTATAAACACCATTTTGCTTGTAAATTGCACTGTGCCTTCACTATTGCATCTTGGACTGGGATATTCAGGTGTTAGCAGCAACTCTATGTGCCTACTCTCAGAGGGTTAGCAGTGGAGCGCAATCAGTCATGATTAACCTGGATGGTCTTCCATTCAGATGGAAGCAACCTAGAACCTAGAATGAGCCCAGGGGAACCACTTTTCCCAGTCTACTCTTCAGGTGAGGTGTAACCAAAAAACAGATCACCTGACAAGGGATGTGAAACCACTGAGGATCTGCTCTTAGCAAGGGCTCTCTCTCACTGGGCAGGAGGAGACAGCAGCTCTTGGGACTCTAAAAGGACTGACCAAAACCCAAAAGGCTCGGAGAGCGGTTAGGGAGGGTTTTTCATGCAGGATTTTTTTTCACAGATCTGTGTATCTTTTGTGCTTTGTCTATGAATAAAATCTGATTTGGTCTAAAAATTCCTTTGCAAGGTCTGGGTGTTCCTTGCTTTAACTGTCATGTAGTCTCCAAAGGGTGAAACAGTAATCCAGAGGGTTCGTGGCTTTGGAACTTTTGGGGGCATGCAATTGCTACTGGGGAGGCTTGGGACAGCCAGCATTTCCTTCAGGGTCTAGACCGTTGGAATGCAGAGTTCCCATATCTCAGGAAAGGATGCTAAATAGAGGATCTGGATCCCGAGACTCTGCCTAGAAGCCCAGAACTTGATGAGTGATGAATCTGTCCGGACCTCACTAACCTAGAAGCAAATGGGATCCAAGTTTTGGGTCTATTACAGCAACCTAGTGAGCATCCACAAGGGGCCACTGATCCAAGGCTGTAACAACACTATATGTAGGGCCCTACCAAATTCATGGCTATGAAAAATGTGTCACGGAATGTTAAATCTGGTCTTTTGTGTGCTTTTACCCTATATTAAACAGATTTCGTGGGGGAGACAGTTTCTCAAATTGGGGTCCTGACCCGAAAAGGAGTTTCAGGGGGGTTGCAAGGTTATTTTAGGATGGCTACGGTATTGCCACTTCTGACTGAGGGCCAAGGTCTGCCGGCAGCAGTGCAGAAGCAGGGTGGTAATACCTTGCCATGCCACCCTTACTTCTGCGCTGCTGCTAGTGGCGGCTCTGCCTGCAGAGCTGGGCTCCCAGCCAGCTGCCACCGCTTTTCAGATGCCCAGCTCCGAAGGCAGCACCGCCACCAGCAGCAGTGCAGAAGTAAGGGTAGCAATACTATAACCCTCCCACACAATAACCTTGCGACCCCCCCACAACTCCTTTTTGGGTCATAACCCCTACAATTACAACATCATGAAATTTCAGATTTAAATAACTGAAATAATGAAATTTATGATTTTTAAACCCTATGACCGTGAAATTGACCAAAATGGATTGTGAATTTGGTAGGGCCCTAACTATATGATGCTTCTTCCTTTTCTTTAGCATTCATAGCACTGGAAAGTAGAAGTAGTACAGCCCAGAATGTCAGACAGAGTTCTTCGTTTCAAACTTACCAAAGACACTATGTGACTAGACATACCCATGAGAAAACTAGCATAGCTATTTGGAATAGTGAGTGCAGCTGCAATTTACAATGTTAGAAGCCTAACTGTTCTTCAGTAAAACTTGCTTAGGGCCGGATTCCTTTAACCCTTTATTTATATTGAGTAGTACCTACTCCACAAATTTCCCATTGAGTCAATGGAACCACTTAGGTAAGAGAAAAGTGTCAGTCTCTGGCCCTTAGGGGCAGTCAACCAAACCACATTGCAAATCATTGCCTATAGTAGCCTGTAGGCAATGCTTCTTCTATATGAAGGTTTTCAGAGGCCAGAAAGGGGAGTCCCATTTGTGCATATTAAATGAAGAAAAAAGTTAATGCAACAATGGTCATAAATTTAAATAAACAAATCAAAAAATTAAAAGCTAAGTCTCTCATAGTAATACTAACTCATCTGCATGACACATTTTGCTGTATAGTGAATAGTATGTGGAATGTGGGTGACTGTTACAATGTAGAGCTAACTGATTATAGAAATCCTGAACTATGATTAAAAGCGCAATGTTCAGCTTGACACATTTCAGACAACTACTGGGTAATAGAGGACGTGTTCGTGAAACCTGAGAGACTCATGGATTTTGGCTTGAGTGTTCATTTGCCTAAAAATTCATACCAGCAGTATGTTGTTTGTCATGTGCTATCATTCATTTGTTATTCTCTACTAGATCTGGGTAAGCAAGTAAGTAAAAACCATTTATTCATGTCTGACTATTGGTGACATGCATCAGAGCAGTATTTTCAAAAGCCTTCTCAGTCCATCAGTAGCTTCGAGCACTCAGTGGCTGACTTCCCAATGGTTTCTACACACCATTTATCTGTCTCTTTGCTGGTCCATCCCCTACTACAATGACCTACCACTGTTGCTTCCATGATAACTTTCTTGAGGTTATTTCCATCACTATACCTGATGTGACCAAAGTTTGTGCCTGTTCATTTTTGACAACAGGCTCTGCTTCTCTTCAATAATATTTCTAACATAAGCATTAATTTTCTTTTCTGTCCAGAAGATATTCAAGAGTCTTTGCCAGCACTATATCTCAAAGGCTTCAATTTTTTCTTGTCAGCAGAATTAATTTCTTGAAGGTACAAAGATTTGACTGGTGAAAAGCTTAATTTTTCCATAGCGACTTACAGATGTGAATAGTGGGAAATCAGTGTTGCTGACAAGATGAAAATTGAAGTAGAGCTGGGTGGAGAGAGGTAATCCCTTTTTGTGGAGGATTTTGAAATTTTAAATTTTGGTTTAGTTCAGATTTGGAACACCCTCCTCCCCCCTCAATTTTGAAATTCCCTGCAAAAGGGAATGGATCCCTAGCTCTGAGACAGACTGCCTGGGGAGCTGTCAAGCAGCCAGGCAGGTGAGCTGGCAGGAAACCAGACAGGTTTTTAAACCTGTCTCTGTTCTATCGGAACTTTGTTGAAATTGAACTGTCCTCGCAAAACATTTCAAATTTGACAAATCAGCAAATTCAGATGAAAAAATGCTTTGATCCACTTGCATTCTCTAGTTTTGAAATTTTGTCATCCAATTACAGAGCAGAAACAATGTTACATGACTTGTACCCAATCTCACACCACAAATAATACATATGGACAGATGAAACAAACAGTTGAAAGAACAACATAGGCTGCAAACTGTCCCTATAAACTATTTAATGAATACTTGTGAATCATATACATTCAGGATTGACTTGTAGAAATCACGATAGGTTTCTGAACAGGAAAAAGAACAAAATTTGCAAACAAATATTATTTTCAGTGAATAATTTAGCGAGTTCTACTATGAAGTATTTTCAAGTATATAGTGCAGAATATTTTACAGTGATGGATTTTATTTGATTGACAGCAAGACTTGAATTCTACATATGGATATTTATTTGTAAAATATAGTTGTGCTTCTAAAATTATAAGTTGCAGCTTCTAAAGTAAAAACAACGAGGAGTCCTTGTGGCACCTTAGAGACTAACAAATTTATTTGGGCATAAGCTTTCGTGGGCTACAACCCACTTCATCAAAAACATACTCCAACGTGAAACTGCAGAACTGGAATTAATTTGCAAACTGGACACCATCAGATTAGGCCTGAATAAAGACTGGGAGTAGTTGGGTCATTACAAAACCTAAACCTAATTTCCCCAATACTAATTTCCCCCTACTGTTACTCACACCTTCTTGTCAACTCTCTGAAGTGGGCCACTCTCATTACCACTTCAAAAGTTATTTTTCCTCCTTGGTATCCTGCTGTTAATTAAATTGTCTCATTAGACTGACCTCACACTTGGTAAGGCAACTCACATCTGTTCATGTATTTATACCTGCTCCTGTATTTTCCACTCTGTGCATCTGATGAAGTGGGTTCTAGCCCATGAAAGCTTGTGCCCAAATAAATTTGTTAGTCTCTAAGGTGCCACAAGGACTCCTCATTGTTTTGTCTGATACAGACTAACATGGCTACCACTCTGAAATCTGTCACTAGCCAAGCTTCTAAAGTAGACACTCAAATATCCTCATAAATTGCCTATTCATATTATGCATGAGTGTATATCTGTAATCTTAAGGTGCCATTGACATAGTTTTTGTATTTAATTTCAAGAGGTAAAAATTGCCCTGCTTAGTGTTTCATGAGACTTTAGGTCTTGTATCTCATTGACGTGAATAGGCAGGGGAGAAGAAAGCTCCACCTTTTGCTTTTGTTGTTTAGCTGGAGAAGTGTTCTGCAGCACTTTGTTCTCCTAATGTTAAATTGGTGCTGTCTTGAGTGTGTCTATGTGTGTAACTGTCTCATTGGAACACTCTTTCCTGCACTTAAATTTTCCTAGCAGTAACCCGAGACCAGAAGTCTCTGACCCCCATGTCACGTAGAGAGAACGTACAGTTTTTCCATCTTCCACCTCTACAACTCTTATATCAGAACTCTACTAGGCAGGCTGGGCTTTCTCTATCTGTCCTACATCTGACAATCTTATTGTGGTCTAGAATCTTTTTTATGCCCCTGAAGGGCATGTCTAGACAGCAATCATGGGATGTGATTGCAACTCATGTAGACACACCAGAGCTATCTTTAATCTAATCTGCACCAGCCTGCCCATAACCCTGCGAAGCAAGACCACGGTAAAGTGCCTGCTGCTGCAGCTTCATGGCTCCAGGGCGCAAACTAGCTAGATTTTGAACATACTGCTTATCAAGATGATTATCACCATTTTACATTCTAATGCAAAACACTAGTCCACCTCTGATTCTTAGAATACATTTTCCTCAGCAAGTTGGATGAACAAGTGCATGGAAAGAACATTTCTTTGATTTGGACAGTCTTTTCCTGCTCTCTCTTAACAAAGGAAAACAAATCAAATAAAATTTAAGAGGAGGATTGATACATGTCCTGCTCTTCCTTCAACTAATGTTGAAGGTTCTAAAGGTTTCAAAGATTAAAAAGGAAGAAAGAACAAAGATTTGTGGTGAAGTTCTTCAATCAATCTTTTAAAAGAATTAGAAAAAGACAAAAAAGCACCAGAGAATGGGTTCCCTATCCAACAGCAGTGCTTCTTTCCTTTTTGAGGAAGGGAAACTTTCTGACTCTGAGGTCGAGTATTCGTAGCATGAGGTACATGGCAAGTTGTTTTCTTCTGAATCTTCCAAGACCACGTTATAGGTTATTAGCACACTGGACGTTCAGCCTGAGGCAAAGAAATCAAGAGAAAAGAAAGACAATATGAAAATCAAGTCAGACAGCAAAGCTAGAAAGCATTTTCTCTCAGGTTCAAAAGGGGAGCTTTTAGATTCCTTTATGTTCATCCCCTTGTGCAGCCATAGCCACTGAGATGAAATGACTGGATAAGGCCAGAAGACTCAGTAGGAAAATCCAAAAGATCTGCTCAGTAAAGAAAAGCAAATTGAACTCTCGCTTTCCTTCCAAAGATCAGTGCTGCTGTTGTCTTTCTTGTGAGAGGGAGTCTGCAGACTTCTGCTTACAGCAGAGTGTTTCTTAAAATGAAATATTGAGATGTTTTCTCTAGCCATCTAAATGCTTTGCAGGGGTTTCTCATCATGGACAAATGATCCTGTTACATAACTATATTCTTTATCGCTGAAAATGAAAGCTCAGATCCATGTTGCAGAAAGTATCTGCTGTTGTACCTCTTGTTTTGGGTAAGCATTGACTTTTTGGTTTGTTTCTAAACCCTCTGGCCCAAACATAGTACTCAGGAGACATCTGTGGCTCAGGTTGTGGAAGTGGCAAACAGCCAAACAGTTACTTAGTGCACCTACCATTTCCACCTATTGAAGAAAATCTCTGCCTCAAAAGAAGAAACTTTCAGGTTTATTCTATATATCTTTGTAGTTCTCACAATGTCCTAGTTTTCAAGGCTTTGAACACATTTTCCAGAAAGTCCCCAAATCTGATTCACAATGAAACTGCCAGGGAATTTCCTGTCTTCTGTAGATCCCAAATTGATCGCCAGAATACTCACAGGACATTCCTGAGGAACCTTTCTCCTTTCTGTCATTTTTACTATAAAACCTTTCTGCATTTCCCAGTCTTTGCTTAAGCCCATAACAAGCTCACTGGAGGAACTATGCTGCTATGAGGAGATCTCTGGACTTCATCTAGTTTAGAATGTCAAAATTTTAGGAGCAAAATCCTGTCCTCCAACTCCCAAGAAAATAACAAGAAGGAAACTTCAATAGTTATATGAAACCAGGTGCCTTCTTTCAGTGAAAGGGAGAATGTGGTGCTCGTTCAGACCGGCGATTGAACTTTTTTTTTTCACTTTGTTCTGCCTGCCATCCTTCCTCACTGCTGATGATATGCTAGTATTATAAAGAAAGTTAATGTAATACTATAATAGGCTTTAAACAAAAGGCTTGCATCTAAAAGGAACTTTTTTTATTTACAATAGGTTTCAAGGTTTGGACTTTGAAAAGTGACAATAGAAGGGAAAAACGCTGTTTCTAGATTCAATCATTTTATCTAGATGATATATATATATATATATATATAAATAAATAAATAAATAAATAAATAAAACAGGTAGGGGGAGGGATAATTCAGTGGTTTGAGCATTGGCCTGCTAAACCCAGGGTTGTGAGTTCAATCCTTGAGGGGGCCACTTAGGGATCTGGAGCAAAATCAGTATTTGGTCCTGCTAGTGAAGGCAGGGGGCTGGACTCAATGACCTTTCAGGGTCCCTTCCAGTTCTTGGAGATAGGTATATCTCCATATATTATTATATACTTTAGTGAGATATAAGTTTCCCTGCCTATTACCACTGAATAACTTATCTCTTTATTGAAGAACAAGCTTGTCAAATAAGTGTAACATGCAGTGCTACATACTTTTATCACTTTGAGCAAATATTGATGATCATTCAAGCATTTATTTCACTCTACCTTACATGAACTACCTAATAATTGAGTTAGTGCTCTTAACATGGATCTACTGAAGTTTACTCTTTGAGGGGCAATTAATGGCACACACTCCTATAATACATTTTTTTATTAGAATACATGTCATCCTCTTATACTGAAGATTCTTTAGCTTAATATAGAGAATTTTGCTGGGATTTTTTTCTTGCTAAATAGAACAAAAATGAGTTTAATATTCCATAGAAATGAAAGTATATATCAGTGTGGGATGCATTTACAAAACAGAGATGTTTGTAATTAGATTGTCTTTTCACAAAAGAAAGCAGCCTACTGGATGAGGTTCTGGTTGCTGTTTTTGTTTTGTTTACTGCTTGGTGAGATATTGGATATCAATGTAGGCATGAAGGGCCACTTATTAGTGGAACTAGATCTTCAGTTTCCAACCTGTAACTTCAAACACTTGTTCTTCCTTCTGGCTGCTCATCGAAACATAGAGTTTATGAGATCTGATCTTTGCTTCCACTGAAGTCAATTAATATTTTCTCCTGGATGTCAGTAGAATCTGGATTAAACCCATACACAGCAGGGCATACAAGATCACTGAATTATCTAGTCTAGGGTTACCATTCGTCCGGATTTACCCGGACATGTCCTCCTTTTTGTGCTAAAAATAGCGTCCGGGGGGAATTTGTAAATCACTCAAAATGTCCGGGATTTCCCCCCTCCCCCGGCAGAGCAGAGCGAGCGGCTGGGAGGGCTGCAGGAAAGTCACGGGCTGGACTCCGGAGCAGCTGTAGAGGAGCTCCTCCCCCCCTGCATTCTGAGCTGGCAGCTCCTCCTCCCCAGCAGCCCTGCTCCAGCAGCACTGTGCAGGGCCAGGGACCGGGTTTTGTGTTGCGCTGGGGAGTGCAGCCACGTGTCCGGCTCGCACAGAGCCCAACACCCTGTTCTGAGCAGCAGGGTAAGGGGGCCAGGGGGCAGGAGAAGGGGCAGGGAGGTTCTGGAGGGGGCAGTCAAGAAACGGGGGGGGGCTTTTTGGGGGGAGTGGAGAAAGTTTTGGGCAGTCAGGGTACAGGTAGGGGGTAGGGTCCTGGGGGGTAGTTGGGGGGGGTCTTAGGAGGAGGCAGTTAGGGGACAAGGAACAGGGAGTCTTAGGTAGGGGGTGGGGTTCTGGAGGGCAGTTAGGAGCAGGGGGTCCCAGGAGGGGGCAGTCAGGGGACAAGGAGCGGGGGGGTGGGGGGTTGGGAGTTCTGGGGGGGAGCTGTCAGGGGGCAGGAGTGGGGAGAGGGATCGGAGCAGTCAGGGGACAGGGAGCAGAGGGGTTTAGATGGGTTGGGAGTTCTGGGGGGGGGCTGTCAGGGGGTGGGGAGTGGTTGGATGGGGCGTGGGAGTTCCAGGGGTCTGTCTGGGGGTGGGGGTGTGGATAAGGGTTGGGGCAGTCAGGGGACAAGAGGCAGAGAGGCTTAGATAGGGGGTGGAGTCCTGGGGGGCAGTTAGGGGCAGGGGTCCCAGGAGGGGGCAGTCAGGGGACAAGGAACGGGGGGAGGGTTGGGAGTTCTGGGGGGGCGGGAAGTGGGAGGGGCAGGGGCGGGGCTAGGGCGGGGCTCCTCCCGTCCTCTTTTTTGCTTGCTGAAATATGGTAACCCTAATCTAGTCTTGTGTATATTTTGTACATTTGCTCTATTATTCCCACTAATGGCTGTACTTCCCCTTGTTAAATATCTGCAGTGATGATGCCTTGGATGCTTGGTAGCCTGTTCCACTGCATAGTTCTTATTCTTAAGGACTTTTCCTGTTACCTAGCCTAAACCTTTTCCTTCAGTGTTAGGATATTGTTCTTTCTCCTGGCATCTTCTGAGACTGAAGAATTCCTTTCCTTCATTTATATTGTTACCTTTAAGGATTTTTAGACTGCACTCATGTGCCCCTGAGTCTACTGTTTCTAGACTATAATTATATCTCCACTGGGCCCTGCCCACATTACCAAACATGTTAGCTAAAATTGTTCCTGAGTGTGTTTCTGCATAACATGGGTTTATGCATCTGCACTGCAGTGCTTATGAAGAGGCACTGACAGTGAATGCTGCTCTGAATGGTGTTCAGTGTGGATAGAGGAGGGGAGAGGAAAAACCCCATTCATTTTCCACCTCAGAGACAACTCCCCAACAACCAGACCGCCATAGCCCCTTTTCTCTCATTTACCCTCTATTTAACTTTTGAATTGTTCTGATTGGAGGGGTTTGTCTCTCAGCGAAGTGGAACTCCCTTTCCTATCAGTTCCTTCAGTGGCACCAAGCTAATCTACTTCCCTGTCAGTTCTTTGAAAGCGGCCCATTCTCCCATCTTTCAAGAGGGTGGGATACCTTATCTGACCCTTCCCTCAATAGTCTATACCATACAACAGGGGGATTCAGATGCCAAATATCCTCCTGTTAGTGCCTATATGCTTTACTATAGGAAACCTTGACCAAACCACTTCCCCCCATTGGCTAGTGTTATCCACAACCCTAGTGCAAATCTGCACATGAGAACATAGGAATGGGTCCCTATGTGGTGGAAGCTGTGTTTTCTCTATCCATGTTTTTGTAACATGGTTGCCTCCTATCCATAGTAGTGAACTTTGTTAAATGAAGATGGTACTGAGGACCCTGTGTGATAATAGTTAAATCTTCTAGCTAGCTTACGTTTAGTTTTCTTACATGTTGTTAGCCTATGTTGTTAGTTTTTGTCAAATTCTCTGCCATCCAGATACTGAAGATGTCACGCAGTTGGGTTCTGTTTATCTTTCTTCAAGGTGTATGATTGACATTTTTTCACACAGGTTTTTTAATCTGTTCTCCTGTGTGGGGTCACTGAAGATAGGGTTACCATATTTCAGCAAGCAAAAAAGAGGACGGGAGGAGCCACGCCCTAGCCCTGCCCCTGCCCCTCCCACTTCCCGCCCCCCAGAACCCCCAACCCTCCCCCCGTTCCTTGTCCCCTGACTGCCCCCTCCTGGGACCCCTGCCCCTAACTGCCCCCCAGGACTCCACTCCCTATCTAAGCCTCCCTGCCTCTTGTCCCCTGACTGCCCCAACCCTTATCCACACCCCCACCCCCAGACAGACCCCTGGGACTCCCACGCCCCATCCAACCACTCCCCACCCCCTGACAGCCCCCCCCAGAACTCCCAACCCATCTAAACCCCTCTGCTCCCTGTCCCCTGACTGCTCCGATCCCTCTCCGCACTCCTGCCCCCTGACAGCCCCCCCCCCAGAACTCCCAACCCATCTAAACTCCTCTGCTCCCTGTCCCCTGACTGCTCCGATCCCTCTCCCCACTCCTGCCCCCTGACAGCTCCCCCCAGAACTCCCAGTCCCCCACCCCCCCCGCTCCTTGTCACCTGACTGCCCCCTCCTGGGACCCCTGCTCCTAACTGCCCTCCAGAACCCCACCCCCTACCTAAGACTCCCTGTTCCTTGTCCCCTAACTGTCCCCTCCTAAGACCCCCCCAACTGCCCCCCAGGACCCTACCCCCTACCTGTATCCTGACTGCCCAAAACTTTCTCCACTCCCCCCAAAAAGCCCCCCCCCGTTTCTTGACTGCCCCCTCCAGAACCTCCCTGCCCCTTCTCCTGCCCCCTGGCCCCCTTACCCTGCTGCTCAGAACAGGGTGTTGGGCTCTGTGCGAGCCGGACACGTGGCTAAGCTCCCCAGCACAACAAAACCCGGTCCCTGGCCCTGCACAGTGCTGCCGGACTGGGCTGCAGGGGAGAGCTGCCCTTGTATCAGCACAAAGTGCTCTCGCTCCCGTTTTGCTACGCTGCATGGCAGAAACCGCTCCCAGTTGCAAAAGGGGAGGGCTGCACTTTGTGCTGATACACTTGCTCAGAATGCAGGGCGGATCCGGCTCCTCTACAGCTGCTCCGGAGTCCAGCCCGGGACTTTCCTGCAGCCCTCCCAGCCGCTCGCTCTGCTCTGCCAGGGGAGGGGGGAAATCCCGGACATTGTGAGTGCTTTACAAATTCCCCCCGGATGCTATTTTTAGCACAAAAAGGAGGACATGTCCGGGTAAATCCGGACGAATGGTAACCCTACTGAAGATATAAACAAGGATCCTGCATTAGGCCTTGGAAAGCCAAGAGGTAAACAAACAAAAAGTACAGACAGAAGCCTCACAGCTACTGGACAGTTAAGTCTGTCAGCAGCATTCCCCTCAGAATCCCACTGTTGGTATACCCAGGGAGGGTAACTTTCAGCAGGCAGCTGCATTCCCAGAGGATAGTAGAGATATAAACTCAGGAGGAAGAAGACTGGGGTAGCTCATGATAGGAGACTGAGAAGGCCAAACAGGTGTATTACTTAACTGACTCCCTTAAGGAACTGTCACTGCTGGAAGATCATCCTAATGACCATAAGATGCAGAAAGCATGATCTGAAGTATGGCTGATGTGAACTTCCATTTTATATTGAAGACTGAATTGGGTTGTGAAGATTTTTCTTCCTCCCTGCTACAACAGTCCTTACAGTTCCAGTACTGACTCCATGTGATATGGTTCCCGTTTGGCAGCTTTACCATTGATAATTGCTCTCTGCTCTTTGTTTGTCAAACCATATCTAATCTATGCTGTAGCTTTTAAAAAATCTATCTGGTTATTATATAATTCCTTTGGGTGTGTGGCACTAAAGAAAATGCTTTAGAGAAATACAAATATGTATTCACTGCATTCCCTTGGTCTAGTAAATCAATAATTACATCAAAGCTGTTAGATTTGCTCGGCAGAGCCTAATTTTAATGAACATATAGTGTTGGAAACATGTATGCTTCCCAAATCTTAATCATAATGGAATTCATGTGGTAAAGGAACTGATACCCTACTCTTTTTTCAATGAAACATTTGCCTGCTTAAGGCCTATGAGATCTGGCCCTGAGTATCTCATACTGTTTGTTAGGATTTTCCAAATACTTTCACAGATAGTGCATCAATTAAATGTTAGTTCAAAATAATCTTGAAAGGGTTATGTAACATACAGTACAAAGTGAGTAATCTGTCCCTGATAACAGGAAACATTACCTTCGCACATGGTAGTACAAGAGTCTTATTATTTATTTTAGCAACCAGTAATCTGCTGCGATCAAAGTGCATTGTGGGGAAATGCCACATGTTTGGGAACTGGGGAGCAACTATCAACATATTAACATCTTCACAGGTTTATAAATGGAGGCAAAAGTGGGGCCTTCAACTAGAATTTATTAGCAAATCTGAACATGTAAGAAAAGAAACCAGATCTTTCTCTCCCATCGTTGTTCTGTAGTGCTAATGGGAATAAAAAATAGTAAAAGCTTATTTTTGTGCTCTGAACTCAGCAGATAAGACTCAGTGTGTATATACAGAGCAGACCTACTGATTGAGACTGGTCAAAAAATATACACAAGTATTTTTGTTAGGTTTTGAAATTTTCTGTTACAGTTTCATCAATTTTTTAAAAAAATTGTATTTTTCAGTTATGAAGATTTTTGGTTTTGTAAAAATCCCATTGTGTCACTAAGCTGACAAATCAAACCTGACAAAAACCAAGGTAGAAATAACCCCCAAATTCAGTAAATATAGAAAAATTAACAAATAAATGAAAAAGCTCCCCCTGTAGCCCACATGAGAAATGGTGACTACTGAACATGCGCGCGCACACACACATACACACACACACAACTAGCAAGCAAAACTTTTCTCTCAGAATCTCTGTCAAATGTTCTAAAAAAGAAATCAATTATTTTTTTCTATTTTTACCTTGAACATCTTTGAGGTTTTTTTAAAAAGGACATTTCTCAAAGAAAAATGCTTTTATGGGAACAATTGGCTATCTCTATTGTTGCATATTATGACACTTAGGCCATTCTAGCCAGGACATGTTTCTGGGGTTGGGGGTTTGGGAGAACATAGGCCATTCTCCATGGGATGCATATAGCCAGTGAGCGGGCTCCCTTTTACAAGGGGATCCCAGATTGGATAGTTAGCCTTGCCTGTAGGAGGAACTGAGATTGACTGCCTGTGGGTTGGAGCAGTCTGCAGAGAACCTGCAGGCAGGGAGTTGGTCTTTCTTGCTTCTCTTGCATTCCACACTTCAGATTTTGCTGCTTAATTTATTGAAATTCTGTTGTTTTGACAGATGCACCCTATGCATGCCCAGTATTAGGTCAGGTCTTTTCTGGGTTATCATTACTGTGTGTTTGTTTTCTGCACCTTCCATCCCTCACAAAATGCAGGATCTGTAATGGAGAACTGCAGGCACTAAAAGGGTATGATCCTATCAATGAGAACTGATGTACTTGCTATGGGAATACGCAACTAACTTGCAACTCATTCTTCTCAAGATTTTTTTTTAATTAACTCACTAATCATCATCATCATCATCATGCCCCTTTGTGTAAAGTTCCAGGCCAGCTATTTTATCACTAATTTCTGTGGGACTGCCATATTGAATGAGGGTAGGGTCCTGTGAAAAAAATAGTATGTGATCATATAATTAGACTATATCACAATGCATGTACAGAAAGGTGCTGAATTGAAGTGGTACAGGCAACCTTAATTCTGGCATTTCCTAACTTCTGAGTGCTTGACTTTGCAATCTGAATGTTTTTCATATAGTTGTGTGTATAATGGCTGAAATAAATTATTGTAAACATTCTAGTGTTCATGCCATCAGTTTGTTTCCTTCTCCAACAGGATAGGCAATCTATGGCACGTGTGCCAAAGGCAGCACACGAGCTGATTTTCAGTAGCACTCTCACTGCCCAGATCCTGGCCACTGGTCCGGGGGGCTCTGCATTTTAATTTAATTTTAAATGAAGCTTCCTAAATGTTTTAAAAACCTTATTTACTTTACATACAACAGTAGTTTAGTTATATATTATATATTTATAGAAAGAGACCTTCTAAAAACATTAAAATGTATTACTGGCACGCGAAACCTTAAATTAGAGTGAATAAATGAAGACTCGGCACACCAGTTTTGAAAGGTTGCCAACCCCTGTTCTACAATCTTAGTGGAGTTTTTGTAAAGACACATCTACCCTTCCACCTAGAGTATGATATAAGGCCTTGACTTGAGAGGCATTTTCTTTGGCAGCATCTGATTGAAGTTTGAAACAGTGCTTTCTATGAAGCTTGTTTCTTGGGCATTTTAGGTTGCTCTTGGAGATAAGGATTAGCAATCAAGAAACAAAGTAATGGGCTGTGGAAGGTCAAATACTCCAATACAAATTGTCAGAACTGACTTCTGCAAGGAGCACTGCAGCAGTACATCTGTTCTTCCCCATCCTTTAGTGACTCCATATTAGTCTATTTTACCCAGAATGGACATCAGACTAATTGAATGGCAATTTCTTTTTCTTTTTTGTTCTTTTGTTTTTTTTTCCTTTCTACCATTCTTTTGATATGTGCCATGTCTGTCTTTTTCTATTTCTATTTCCTTACACTCATGTAGTGAAAATTATTGTCAGAGCCTCCTGAATTTCCTCTGCTAGTTTCCTTAACACTCAAGCATCTCATGAATTGGTATGTATTTGGATTTGTTTTTAAATTCTTTCATTTTTTGTTTTTTCTTAGCTCATTCTTGTCAACTGTTCAGGATGCTCATGTATATACTGAGTGAAAAGCATGACTTTATACTACTTTTATTAGGTTTGTAAAGGACAAATCTTGCTAGATGCACTTACCTTCATCTACCAATTCTAACTACAAAAAAGAAATTAACTGGATAGATCTAGCATCTCAGGACTTATAGTAATCTATCAAAAAAGCACCTATCATAGTGGTATCTAAGTGCTGCAGGAGTTAATGTACCATAGACTCTTACAAAAATAATTCCTATTTTTCCATTGGATGAGAGCACTGTCACATTGATAGGACTTGCTGATGAATAATAAACTAAGATAAAGGATATATGGTAGTGGATCAAGTTGAAGGTGAGTGTTGCCTACCTACAAGTAGGAAGTTTCAAGAATTGGTGTTAGTCTGGTTTTGTTTAATACTGTTGCCTCTCAGTAAGTCGATATTCATGGCATTGCCAGGTTGTTTCCATTATGAGAAGAAATTGATGATAGTCAGGTACTTTCTGTGGTGCAATCTTGTTTATTTACAAAGAATGTACCCAGAGTCTCATTTCCCTTAACACAATAGAAACAAACAGCATACCATTTTCTTGCTCCCAGCTTCCAAACGTGCATTTCCAGTGAGTTCTGTGCTCCAGGAAGCTCAGTCTCTCTTTTCCTTCTCAGGACCATTCTCACAACTCACTTCTCTGCCAGTCTCCTGACTTTCTCTGCTTTCTGCCTCACATGCACAGCTTGCTTAACCATCCCGTAACCCCTGCATTTGCAGTCAGTTCCAGGGAAACCCTTCCTGTGTTGGGTCTTGCTCTTACCACAATTTACCAAGGATTGTGGTGGATTCTCTATCACTGGCCATTTTTAAATCAAGTTTTTCTAGAGGATATGCTCTAGATCAAACAGGAATTAATTCAGGGAAGTCCTATGGCCTGTGTTATACAGGAGACAAGACTAGATGATCAGTGTCCCCTTCTAGTTTTATCTATGCATCTCTGCACAAATCTTACCAGATAGCCCAGTGCCTTGGGTGGTGGCTTGTACTTTTTCAGCTACCACTATTTAAAAGGGGTTTAATTGCTCCTTCCATTTAACCTGAATGAAGCATGCTTTGCACACCCATTGACTTTAACCAGCTTTGTGATCGACTAGTAATCAAAGATTTGCTTGATGGTAGCCATTAACACCTTCCAGTCTAAGAATATGTTTGATCTAGGATTGGGAGTATACAGCACTGTGGCATTGCCTCATTTTCAGGTTGATGATGCTTAGAATCCATAACTTGCACCTTTTGAGACAGTAGCAGAGTCTGATATTAACTGAGCTAGTTGCTTGCCAGGGGATTTCTTGTCTGCCAACAGGAAATTAAGCTTGTTATGCGTACTCTGCTGCTTTAAAAAAAATAATTCTCAGCAACACAGAAGTTAGTTGAAAAAGCTAATGGTTTCCATCTAAAAACATTTTAACAGTGGAGAAAATAGCTTGTGGATGTAGCCAAGGTTAACTTTACCTGAAAATGTTAGAGTACCCATGAGGCTCAAGGGTGTATACATCTTAATTTGTCATCTAGAAACTTTAGTCACGCTTACAGAGCAACTTCTAGGATGGAGCATCTGAAGGAAATATAATCACTATTTATATTGGAGAAACAAATATGCTTTTAGTTTTTAGTTGAACATTTGGGAAATCACAGTAGAAGAAAAATCAATACAGGTGGTGATAAAACTGAATTATGACAGTGCAGTGTATGCTGCCTATCGGTGCTAAGAAACAATGCTGCCAGGAAACCCAGGTGAATGGATTCATTAAAATGTGAGGGTTTTGAAATGGTTCTTGATTTTGTATCACTTGTTGCACTGCGTGCTTTCTCAGAATGTGAATAGATATAAGGGGAGTTGTCACTTATCTTTCATCTCAGTTATTTTTTGGAAACTCTCATCATCAGCATCCCGAGTAAAGCCCCAAACACACCACAAAATATTAAAAATAATTTCTAGCACTGTAGCTGAAAATTGTTATTATTTGAAAATGTGTTTTTTATGTCTGCTCATACTTTTAAAATGTATTTTTTTTGTGACATTACAGTATGGTAAAGGACAAAACAGAAATAATTATGCAAGGTCTGGGCTAATGAGTCAAAATGAGTATATCCTACCCAGAGAGGATGGTATAGTACATTAAACACAGACTCCTTAGGCCATCAATCTGGATTCTGCCATCTTTCTATTATTCCAAAGTACTGAGTCCCATGCAGTGTTACAAGTAGGGCGGTACAGTCCGGCACGCCGTACTAGTAAGATATTTATAGCCCGTACTCCATATCGGAAAGACACAGGAAGAGACACAGGAGGAGCTGTACCGCCCCCAGCCCTTCAATGCAGCTGTGTCTCCTGAGTCTTGTCTGGGGTCTGTACAGCAGCCCTGCAGGAGGACAGGGCTGGGGGTGGGACTGCTCCTTTTACCGCTGTGATTCCGGAGAACCCAGCGGTTCAGAAGTCTCTGGCGCAGCGGGAGGAGGCCAGAGGGCCCCCCCCCCGGCAATGTGGGATGGATCATGGGGGGGCGGAGAGAGAGCGTGGAGCCCCAGGCTGGGAGCGGGGCATGGAGGAGTCATGTTGGGAGGTCACGTGCCCCCTACTTTAGCTGGTGCCGCGTACTGGTAAGAAATGAATTCTACTTGCACCACCGGTCCCCTGTAATGTAACTGTGTACATCTTTTCAGATGAGAACTTAAATTGAAATCACGTTAGCTCTACATGGACCTATGAGACCCTGTGGCATTTCTTGTAAGATCAGGGATTTACCTAAGCACTTTGGCCAAAATACGTTCTTGCTTCCTTGTTGTACATTGTGCTGCCTCACATTCAGATGGCTGAAATTTAGTGGTGGGTGAAGTGTCTCCCTTTGCATATAGGACACAACAGTGCTGTTATTACTTAGGCAAAATACTATTAACTTAGTTTAATCTTTTCAACTGAATACAGAGTTTTGACCTAATAGGGCTGCGGAACTGGGATGGTAGGGTCCGATTCAGCAAAGTATTGAAACATGCTCTGCTGAATCAGGACCATAGTTTTGAATAGTATTTTGAGCCCTTTAGGAGGAAACTACTAAACTAATTGAAAGGGACACCATCAACTTACAAATCCCAGTTCTGTTTGAAAATTTTGTACTCACTATAGTTACAAGTAACAATGAAGATTATTAAGTATCAGAGTGGTAGCCGTGTTAGTCTGAATCTGTAAAAAGCAACAAAGGGTCTTGTGGCATCTTTAAGACTAACAGAAGTATTGGAGCATAAGCTTTCGTGGGTGAATGCCCACTTCCTGTGGCACCTTTAAGACTAACAGAAGTATTGGAGCATAAGCTTTCGTGGGCATTCACCCACGAAAGCTTATGCTCCAATACTTCTGTTAGTCTTAAAGGTGCCACCGGACCCTCTGTTGCTAATGAAGATTATTGTAGCTCAAAAAATCTTGAGGACCAATAATTGTGCATTTTACAGCAATGTGTGTTTAGTCACTAAAGACAGTCAGTCTCCCCTCGTATTTGTGCAGGTCTCTTATCCCCATTGTGGCATAAAAACATTTTAAAATAAATAGGAAAATGTGATTAGAAAGGTAAAAAAATTTGGTTGGGGAAGGGGGCTCAATACCTCTAATACTAAAACTACATTAGTTCTTTCTAAAATTGATGGTGTTCCTTAAATGTTTGTTCTAAAGGCACAGTGTTATCAGTGTAGTGTGTTTCATTAATGTTGTCTAGATTGCAAGAGGCTTTTTTATAGACTCATATGAGAAACATTGGAAAGATCTGTCCAAGTAATCAACTTCATTCCCTAGCCATTGGAATTTTTTTCCTCAATAGTATTTTCTAGTGTTTTTATCCAGTCTGGAAGAATTTGAGAAAGTAGCATTTCTCTTCTGAATTCTTGCTAAATGTGTGAGATTAGTTTCATGTAAACATACTCGACTCTTACAAATTGCATGCTTAATTGCTAAACACAGTACTAACCTTTCCAAGAGTGAGGCATTTTTAACATGCAAAATATATATATCTATATATATACTACGCAGAAAATGGTCAGTATGTATGTCCATGATCTGGTTTGAAAGCAGCAATAAAATCTGTCCTTCCAACCTTACCTCACTAGTTAGGAAGTTCATAAAAACAAGAGTTCGCTTCAGAGTTTTCAGCCTCTCCAGAATCTTGCCTAATAGTCATGGCAGGGTCTCACTGCAATGTTAATATTTGTCATTCCAGCCAGCACTGTATAATTGTGTGACAAATAGTCATAAATAGGGACCACTAAGCACATTGCTTCAAATGGCTTCTTTGAAATTTGGGAATTCCCAAATACATCTGAAATATAAAGTGCTAAAAGCTCTAGTTATTGATGTACAGTTTTGGTCCATAATGACTCTATTGCCTGGTTCTATTTTGTATATTAAAAAATCAGCAGTGGCATGAGACAAAATAAGATCTCATCCTGTTTTTTGAAAACTTTGAGCAAATTTAACGCTGATGTAAACAGGCACTTCAGTGGAGCTATTCCTTGTTACATGAGTCCAGAATTTGGTTTTGTGTGTTTGCATTGTTTGGTCAGCAAATATCTAAGTGAAAGTGTTTTATTGCTTACATTGTATGCAAAATTTAGGGTGTATTGTGTGAGAATTTGTAATTGTTTTGTCTAATTTGACATTTTTTGTTGAACTACTTTTGCTTTATAAATGAGTTGAGTTCATGCTGCCATTTGCAATAACAATGTTAATATGATGCTTATGAAAAGTGAAGTAGACAAGCATTCTGCCAAGACCAGAGCCAGGTTTTGCTGCTGATGTGGCAGTCTAACTTGAAGTCCATATAATAAAATGATATCTTTCCCAGGCCATTTTATATTATACATGCAAAAACGCTACATTAAAAGAACATTATTAAGATTACATAGTTAATCACTCAAAAATTAAGGAATAGCAGACTAGCAGAGGTCATCTAGTCCAACCCCCTGCTCAAAGCAGTACCAATCCCCAACTAAATCATCCCAGCCAGGGCTTTGTCAAGCCTGACCTTAAAAACTTCTAAGGAAGGAGATTCCACCACCTCCCTAGGTAACCCATTCCAGTGCTTCACCACCCTCCTAGTGAAAAAGTTTTTCCTAATATCCAATCTAAACCTCCCCCACTGCAACTTGAGACTTTTCCACTTTTCTTCCTGGTGTAGTAGTCATCAAGTAGCGAATCCTCCAATATTTAAGAAACCACTGTAACGCACTCTAACGCAAAGCTTTAGCAGTGACTTGTGCTTCCTGTGGGTACTCAGGATTATCGGGCACCTCGCTATTACCTGCCCTTAATGTGAGAAAGCCTTGTTTGTGCCTGCCGGAGGTCAGCTCCCATGCTCCACAAGCAATACAAGCACTCTCCTCTAGGCCCCCACTGGCCTCACTGGTGGCATGTAGAATGCTCTGTGCTGCCAGAGTCTTTCACTGTGGCAGGGGAAGGCTCCAGCGGTGGTGAGCTGCGGAGCCTTTCCCCACATCTGGAGCCTTTCACTGTGGTATGGAAAGGCTCCAGCAGCGGGACACTACATTGCTGACTGTAGATGTGGGAGGCACTGCTTGGGCACATAGAGGGCTGTGTTCTGGTGTGTCTGTACTCGCCTAAGCAGTGCCTCACTGTCTACACTGCTATTTATACCCATGTTATCTGGGTGCGCAGGTTAGCAATGGGCACATTCAAAGCCTCGAGACCTCCGAGCATCCCCCTGGAGTGTTCAGCCCCTGGTCCACTGGACACTTACACTATTCACAGATTCACTACTTACAAAGAAACCGTGCACCCCAGCTTAACGGTTCGGCCTCAGATACCCAGGCCACTTAACACACAGCAATTAGATCTGTGAAGCAAGTTTATGTAAGAAAGCACAGCGATCTAAGTAATAGCAAGTAAAAGTATTGGAAACAAATGGTTACAGATAAAAGAAAATCAACTCATTCTAGAGCCTAGACTTAACTAGCTAGATACTCTCATATCTTGTAGAGTAACGCTGACCAAAATCCTTGCCGTGCTTTACAGCTAGGTTGGCTGAGATCC
Organism: Chrysemys picta bellii; assembly: GCF_011386835.1. Taxonomy (NCBI): domain Eukaryota; kingdom Metazoa; phylum Chordata; order Testudines; family Emydidae; genus Chrysemys; species Chrysemys picta. The sequence continues at coordinate 250,027,005 of NC_088792.1, forward strand.
TCCTTTCATGAGACACGTTGTCAGGTTGCCTCCTAGGTGAAGGACCCAGAATGTTCCTTTGCTCCCTCCACAAGATGTGCAAGTTCCATCCTTTGTCTTTATTCACAAACAGGACACCTCCTGTTGTTGGTTTCATCTTGTAGATTTCTCAACCTCTTCTTCTCTGGCTTAGTATGCAAGTAGGCCTGCATCATGAGACATCCCATACACAAATTACCAGATCAGGAGTTAGGTGTCTGCTACCTCCTGTCTGAAAGGAACATTTCCTAGGTAGATCACCTCCTGGTGGCCTGCCTTAACTCCAAGACCTTAAGAACACACACATTTTAGTATAGATACATAACTCCATAGGTATTATCCGTACATCCATTTCTCAACGATTATGACAATTAGTGGGCTACTGGCTCTCGATAGTGACCTCACACGACACCTTCCAGTGAACTATTATGCATATATCTGACCCAGGGGATCCCTGTAAAACCCTCTGTGCCCTCTGCCAGTTAGGGTGACCAGTCAGCAAATGTGAAAAGTTGGAACAGGATTGGGGGGCGGTAATAGGAGCCTATATAAGAAAAAGACCCAAAAATCAGGACTGTCCCTATAAAATCGGGACATCTGGTCACCCTACTGCCTTGGCAGAATACTATTTTTTTTATTTCTTTGCAATTTGGTGATTAATATCAATTTTTATATATGTTTATATGTTTAAAAACGTTTAACTTTTTATTTTTACAGTTGTGGGAAATTAAGAAGGGGTAGGGTTGGGGTTAGGGCAGCACTGATAGGTGGCGGCCAGGGGTTCCCAGCATTGACCGTGGGGCGGCAAGGGGCTGAGGCCTGGTCTACACTACGGGTTTAGGTTGACTTTAGCAGCGTTAAATCGAATTAAGCCTGGACACGTCCACACGACTAAGCCCTTTCTTTCGACTTAAAGGGTCCTTTAAACCGGTTTCTTTACACCACCTCTGACGAGGGGATTAGCGATAAAACCGGCCTTTGCGGGTCGGAATTGGGGTAGTGTGGACGGAATTCGACGTTATTGGCCTCCGGGAGCTATCCCACAGTGCTTCATTGTGACCGCTCTGGACAGCACTCTCAACTCAGATGCACTGACCAGGTAGACAGGAAAAGACCCGCGAATGTTTGAATTTCATTTCCTGTTTGCTCAGCGTGGAGAGCACAGGTGACCACGCAGAGCTCATCAGCACAGGTAACCGTGATGGAGTCCCAGGATCGCAAAAGAGCTCCAGCATGGACCGAATGGGAGGTACGAGATCTGCTCGCCATATGGGGAGATGAAGCAGTGATAGCTGAACTCCGTAGCAGTAAAAGAAATGGAAAAGTATTAGAAAAGATCTCCAAGGCCATGAAGGACCGAGGCCATAACAGGGACACACAGCAGTGCCGCGTGAAAATTAAGGAGCTACGGCAAGCTTACCACAAAGCCAGAGAAGCAAACGGAAGGTCCGGGGCAGAGCCGCAAACTACGCGGAGCTGCATGCGATCCTAGGGGGTGCAGCCACCACTACCCCAACCGTGTGCTATGACTCTCTCACTGGAGAAACACACAGGGAAGACGGTTCGGGGAACGAGGAAGATGAGGATGGAGGTACTGTAGGTAGCTCACAGCAGCAAGGAAGCGGAGAAACCGGTTTCCCCAACAGCCAGGATATGTTTGTGACCCTGGACCTGGAACCAGTAACCCCTGAACTCACCCAAGACCCTCAGGGCACACAGGAGACCTCTGGTGAGTGTAACTTTGTAAATATTTGTAAACATTACCAAAAAAAAAGCAAGCGTGTTTAATGATTAATTTGCCCTGGCAATTGCGGCCAGTACATCTACTGGAAAAGTCTGTTAACGTGTATGGGGATGGAGCGGAAATCCTCCAGGGACATCTCCAGAAAGCTCTCCTGGTTGAAATGGGGTGATTTTATTAAGGGGACATTCAGAGGCGCCCGTTCCTGCTCTTCTGAACAGAAATGTTCCCCGCTGTTAACCACGCGGTGGAGGGGAGGGGTGAAGTGATCATCCCAGAGAATCGTGTGTGTGTGTGTGGGGGGGGTGGTTTACTTGTGTTTGTGCCGCATGTTAACCGGGAAACCGCAGCCCCTCCTTTTACATTGAAAACCCATTTTAAATGGACAACCCAATTCATCCTTGATATGGGAAATGCGCTGCTGTTTGCAACCTTTCCCGCATGTTAAGAAGGTTAAAAAAGCCAAAACACTGTGGCCTACCATGGCTGCCTGCAAGCCGAAATATGCGACCTTGTAATGAAAGAGTGTACCCATTGTTCTCTAAAATGTGTCTTTTTTAACCACTTCTCCCTTCTCCTCCACCAGCTGCAAATGTTTCTCCTTCGCAGAGGCTCGTGAACATTAGAAAGAGAAAACGTAGGATGAGGGACGATATGTTCACGGAGCTGCAGATGTCCTCCCACGCTGATAGAGCACAGCAGAACGCGTGGAGGCAGTCAATGTCGGAGATGAGAAAAGCCCAATATGAACGAGAGGAGAGGTGGCGGGCTGAATGGCGGGATGAAAAGAGCAAGTGGCGGGCTGAAGACGATAGGTGGTGTCAGCTTGCAGACAGACGGCAAGAGTCAATGCTCCGTCTGCTGGAGCATCAAACTGATATGCTCGAGCGTATGGTTGAGCTGCAGGAAAGGCAGCAGGAGCAGAGACCGCCGCTACAGCCCCTGTGTAACCAACAGCCCTCCTCCCCAAGTTCCATAGCCTCCTCACCAAGACGCCCAAGAACACGGTGGGGGGGCCTCCGTCCACCCAGTCACTCCACCCCAGATGATCGCCCAAGCATCAGAAGGCTGGCCTTCAATAAGAGTTAAAGTTTTAAATGCAGTGTGTCCTTTTCCATCCCTCCTCCCCCACCCATCCCAGGCTACCTTGGCAATTATCCCCCTACTTCTGTGAGGAACTAATAAAGAATGCATGAATGTGAAAAAACGATGACTTTATTGCCTCTGCAAGCGGTGCTCAAATTGGGGAGGGGAGGGTGGGGTGGGGTGGTTAGTTTACAGGGAAGTAGAGTGAACCGGGTCGGGGGGGGGAGGTTGGAGGGTTCATCAAGGAGAAACAAACAGAAGTTTCACACAGTAGCCTGGCCAGTCACAAAACTCGTTTTCAAAGCTTCTCTGATGCGCACCGCGCCCTGCTGTGCTCCTCTAACCGCCCTGGTGTCTGGCTGCGCGTAATCAGCGGCCAGGCGAGTTGCCTCAACCTCCCACCCCGCCATAAAGGTCTCCCCCTTACTCTCACAGATATTGTGGAGCGCACAGCAAGCAGCAATAACAATGGGGATATTCTTTTCGCTGAGGTCTGAGCGAGTCAGTAAGCTGCGCCAGCGCGCTTTTAAATGTCCAAATGCACATTCCACCACCATTCGGCACTTGCTCAGCCTGTAGTTGAACAGGTCCTGACTCCTGTCCAGGCTGCCTGTGTACGGCTTCATGAGCCATGGCATTAAGGGGTAGGCTGGGTCCCCAAGGATCACGATAGGCATTTCAACATCCCCAACGGTCACTTTCTGGTCCGGGAAGAAAGTCCCTTCCTCCAGCTTTCGAAACAGAGCAGAGTTCCTGAAGACGCGAGCATCATGTACCTTTCCCGGCCATCCCACGTTGATGTTGGTGAAACGTCCCTTGTGATCCACCAGGGCTTGCAGCAGCATTGAAAAGTACCCCTTGCGGTTTACGTAGTCGGTGGCTTGGTGCTCCGGTGACAAGATAGGGATATGGGTTCCGTCTATGGCCCCGCCACAGTTTGGGAATCCCATTTCAGCAAAACCATCCACTATTGACTGCACGTTGCCCAGAGTCACTACCCTTGCTATCACCAGGTCTTTCATTGCCCTGGCAAATTGGATCACAGCAGCCCCCACCGTAGATTTGCCCACTCCAAATTGATTCCCGACTGACCGGTAGCTGTCTGGCGTTGCAAGCTTCCACAGGGCTATCGCTACTCGCTTCTCAACTGTGAGGGCTGCTCTCATCTTGGTATCCTGGCGTTTCAGGGCAGGGGAAAGCAAGTCACAAAGTTCCATGAAAGTGCCCTTACGCATGCGAAAGTTTCGCAGCCACTGGGAATCATCCCATACCTGCAGCACGATGCGGTCCCACCAGTCTGTGCTTGTTTCCCGGGCCCAGAATCGGCGTTCCACGGCATGAACCTGCCCCAGTGACACCATGATTTCCACATTGCTGGGGCCTGTGCCTTGTGAGAGGTCTATGTCCATGTCAATTTCCTCATCACTCTCGTCGCCGCGCTGCAATCGCCTCCTCGGCTGGTCCGGGTTTCGCCTTGGCATGTCCTGGTTCTGCATATACTCCAGGACAATGCGCGTGGTGTTCATAGTGCTCATAATTGCCGCGGTGATCTGAGCGGGCTCCATGATCCCAGTGCTAGCTATGGCGCCTGGTCAGAAAAAAGGCGCGAAAGTAGTATCTGATGGACCAGGAGAAGGAGGGAGGGCGGGAGGGAGGGAGGGCCGAGTGACGACATGGCGTACAGGTACACGAACAGGGAGAAACACAAACAACTGTCACACAGAATGGTCCCCCCAAAGATTAAACTGAAAACCCTGGGCTTAGCAGGCCATTGATTTCACGGAGGAAGGGGAAGCAAATGAATACAGAACAAATCTATTTTTTACATCTTAAGCTGGCAGCCGACGGTGCAGCATGAGTGATAGCCTCTCCAGCACGATGATGATGGATACCAATCATAATATACCATCGTCTGCCAAAAGGCAAGGGGCTGCTGCTGTGTAGCAATGCAGCCCCACGTCTGCCAGCCCCACGTCCGCCAGCACCCAGCATCGCCCTCGGCCTCTTCTGGGTGCTTAGCAGACAATACTGGGCAATTGGCAGAAAATAGTATATTACGATTGGTAGCCATCATCATCGAAACATGTCTGCCCAGGTGGCCATGATTGACAGCCACTCCAGTATGACGACGATGGGTACCAGTCATAATATACCATCGCCTACCAAAGGGCAAGGGGCTGGTGCAATGCAGCCCTACGGCTGCCAGCCCCACAGCTATCACTCATGCTACACCGTCTACCGCCAAAAGGCAGTTAGCAGCTGCTGCTGTGTAGCAATGCAGTCCCACGTCTGCCGGCACCCAGAGGACATATGGTGACGGTGAGCTCAGCTGAGCTGAGCGGGCTCCATGCTTGCCGTGGTATGTTGTCTGTACAGGTAACCCAGGTAAAAAGGCGCGAATCTATTGTCTGCCGTTGCTGTGATGAGGGGGGAGGGGCCTGACGACATGTACCCAGAACCGCCCGCGACACTGTTTTGCATCATCCGGGCATTGGGATCTCAACCCAGAATTCCAAGGGGCGGCGGAGACTGCGGGAACTGTGGGATAGCTGTCGGATAGCTACCCATAGTGCAATGCTCCGGAAGTCGACGCTAGCCTCGTACTGTGGACGCGGTCCGCCGACTAGAGCACCTAGAGCATTTTATGTGTGGACACACACAATCGGCTGTATACAACCGATTTCAATAAAACCGGCTTCTATAAATTCGAACTAATTTCGTAGTGTAGACATACCCTGAGACACAAGGTGTGGGAGAGTCTGTGGTCCTGACCTGGCAGAGCAGAGACCCCCAGACAGGCTGCAAGGAGAAGAACAAGCCCTTGGCTGCTGAACAGTTCCTGCCTGGGTAGGAATCCCTTCAGCAGTGGAATGGCCTCCCCCACAGTCTAGGGATCCTCCTCCGTGTAGTCCTGGCTGGGGTTCTCCACTCTGTCTCGCCAGGACCACAGCCTTCCTTGTGCTTGTAGGGATCAGGAGTTGCCGGCCCTGTGGTTGTTCAGGGAGCCCTCTGCAGCACTACTATCACAGCCCTATTCACTCATTCCTGCAGAAGGTTCCCTGCCCTGCCACAGGGCTAGTGACACCTGATCCCTGCAGGCACAAGGTGCGGGGAGAAAGCTGCGCTCACCTGACCTTTATAGATGGATTTTTTTCATCAATTTCAGTGTGTCAGCTGAAATCGATGTTAGCCAACATTTATCATTTAAATTGAATTCTGCCACACTAGTTAAGACAGAATAACTTCCCAAGTGAACGAATGTGAGACAGTCAGATGTGCTGATCTGTTGATACAATGGTTATGAAAGTATACGAGGTTACTGTTAAGGTTTTGTGTTAGAGTACAAGTTTGATGAAGGTACAGAGAAGGGCCACTAGGATGATAGAGGAATGGAAAACCTGTCGTATGAAAGGAGACTCGAGGAGCTTGGGTTGTTTAGCCTGACCAAACGAAGGCTGAGGGGGGATATGATTGCTCTCTGTAAATATATCAGAGGAATAAATACCAGGGAGGGAGAGGAATTATTTCAGCTCAGTACTAATGTGGACACGAGAACGAATGGATATAAACTGGCCGTGGGGAAGTTTAGGCTTGAAATTAGACGAAGGTTTCTGACCGTCAGAGGGGTGAAATATTGGAACAGCCTTCCGAGGGAAACGGTGGGGGCGAAGGACCTGTCTGGTTTTAAGATTAAGCTAGATAAGTTTATGGAGGGAATGGTTTAATGGGATAACATGATTTTAGTCAAAGGAACAGCGTGCCATCGCTGGTAAATAGTATAATGGCCAATGAGGGTCTGGCTGGAGAATCTTGCCTACATGCTCGGGGTTTTACTGATCGCCATATTTGGGGTCAGGAAGGAATTTTCTTCCAGGGTAGATTGGCAGAGGCCCTGGAGGTTTTTCGCCTTCCTCCGTAGCATGGGGCAGGGATCGCTAGCTGGAGGATTCTCTGCTAATTGAAGTCTCTAAACCACAGGATTTGGGGACTTCAACAGCAGAGTCAAGGGAAAGGGTTGGGACGGCTTTGTGGCCTGCATCATGCGGGAGGTCAGACTAGATGATCATAATGGTCCCTTCTGACCTTAAAGTCTATGAGTCTAAGTTCGAGTATGTAGAGCTTTTGGATATCTGTTGGAGGGGAAAGTGAAAGTCTTAAGGAGGGTTGGAATGCATCATCAATAGTGTTGTAGACAATATGAAGGTGGAAAGGAATACATCAGTCTTTCCCCTCAACTTCTTATTTCTAGTCTTAAGCTTTTGGGTGAATGGGGTGTGCCCTGCTGCAACCTTAACTGCCAGTGAATATAGTTTTATTTACTAATAATTAATTACACAAAACATGCTATGTTAATAACCCTAGACTAGTTAAAATAACCTGCAAAATTAGATCATTAATGCAGTCTTTGTTGTTGTTGTAGCCCTCACACTGGGTGGCAGCAGTACCAATCTGATGTGCCGAAGATTCCTACAGCTTGTATTTCAATGGAAGATGCCGAAATGATGGCACGGATGTCTTCCCGAGGCACCAGGATTGTTGTGACCCTGAAGATGGAAGCCAAGACCTATCCCGATACTGGTTCCTTTAACACTGTGGCAGAAATAGTTGGGAGCAAGTACCCAGAACAGGTTAGTGTGAATCTGGAAAAAGAGTGACTCATATTTGAAAACTAGTAACTTCCATTTGCCAGCCCACTGCACTCTGTACATGTTGGCTTTAATATTTGCTTTCAAAACAGCAGGTCAAATTCAGCCTTGGTGTAAGGGAGAGTGTGGTACACCTGCATAAGGACTACTAGGTTCTAAGGTGAGAGAGCTCAGGTAAAATATGGAACTTTAACTGCTCCTTTTTATTTTCAGCTATGTCGCAAGTTCATCTTTATGAAAGTGGTGCGTTCCTTATGTGGATATTTGCCTTTAACAAAAACAAAACAAAACTATGTTAACAGAGGTTAAATCCTAATGCTAGTGAAAATATGTATTGTGTCAAAATAAAAACAAACAAACTACATTTGGCCACGTAGTGCCCTTGAACTTCCTTGTTCATTTACTGATCTGGTAATCTGCACTAGGTCTTCTAGTCAGCGTGAATAAATGAAGTGCTCCTGTAAATACAAAATACTTTGAAGAGAGATTGTAAACCCATGCAAAGATAAATATCAGTTGTTGAATTAACTTAGTTTTTAATATAAAAAACAATTAGCTCTTTAATGAGCTAATTGGTTCTGATCACCACTGTATTTCAGTGGAGTTACTCCAGTGTAAAACTAGAGTAATGTTCTGGTGAACCTAGCTAACTAGCTGGAAGTTCAGTTTAAATGTTAGCTGTTTTGAAATTGAAAGCTACTATCTTAAGTTTTTTTTCACTTTCTCCATTTTTTTAATTTCCAGTTTTATAGCTTAAAATCAGCCAAACCAAATTTGTGGTCGTAGAAAACTTGTGCCTGAGATGTGGCCTTTTTCTGCCAAGTTACATCATGGAATACATTTTTTTGGTTGTACATTTATAATGGAAATGCTGATGCAACCTTAATTATGGCAGCACTAGAAATCCCTGCTAAAATCAAGCTACTAAGCCAGAATCCTTTTTTAAACTTCAGTTTTCCAATTTTAATGAAATATAGGAGTACTATATCTTTATCATAGTCTTTTAAAAATCATACTTGTTTCATATTTTTATTTGCTTTAATAGTGTTTTGTCCTTTAATAGTGTTATATCTTTAGCTACGGTTTTGAATTATGACAGCTAGGAACCCTAGAGAGAAGTTAGTGTAATCCTTTTTGCTACTAAATGATCAAGCTTCTGAAAACTCTGCAATGGCCATTGTGGTTGAGTGGTTAATATGCCATCAGTTATGAATTTAGCTACATGAAATGCAACCTTACTAAACAAAGTCTTAAGTCTTAAATTGTTAGCTGTACCCTAATTTATGTCACGTAAATTTTTAGCAACAGTTCTGAGTAGCTATTGTATTTACCCTTCCTGAATCATTCTTGATGTATATCAAAATTATAGTATTTCACTGCAAGCATTATAATATCCAAAAAATTTAACCTAAAAGATTTAAAGCAGAAGGCCCATGTATATTCTCTGTGGCTATCTTCACCTGTCTCTTTCAGTAGCCCAACAAGAGAAATGTCCTTGAACTGAGCAGCAAAGATTTTTGAAACCCTAGGTGGATATTTAGTCACAAGTTCCCTGCTGACGTTAATGGGAGTGGTGGCATATACACCTTTAAAATGTAACCCAAGAAACAGGAAATAAAACAAGTGAACATTGCGGGTTTTCAGTACTTGTTTTTCACAGGAGGTTAATGCATGTTTTGCCACCCAAATGATACACTGTTACTCTGGTAAAAACTGGAACCATCTAACTATTCATGCAATCAAATACAATATAGAATTAAACTCTTATGATGCACTTTATGCCAAAGAATCTTGGAATGCATTAAAAACTCGATGGAACAGAAAGGTGCTGTTTTTATGAGCCAGAGTCTCAATTAAAGTTTTGCATTAAAACATTAGCAAATTTGGCCTTCTGAACCTGGGTGAGAAATCAACAGTAGGAGACATAATATTATAAAAGCTTCTAAAGCGATATGTTTTGAACAGTAAGCAGGGACCTTCAAAACACCATCATTAGCAAATGTGCAACTAGTTGGGCACCTATGGTAGAAAATTTAAGGTATGTATTTGTCTGTGAAGATCACTGCATGATGCAGAGCCAGTCTGATGTTGTGCATTGTAATGTGTATCAATGTTTGTACATTAGAGATTTTGGTAACCGTAGCTGTGGTATGGACTAGACTTTAATACAATACAATGCAATGGGAAAAAATGTTAACATAAAGTTAAGGTTGCTTGGCAGTATGTTGCCCCTTTGCAGAACATTGAGTTGAGCAAAACTGAAATTTCTGAACACCAGGAGATGTGATGTTAAAGTTGCCCAAGCAATCTTAACTCAGCAATGCCCCAATATGCCCATTAACATGTGTATCTTTACTCTGCCAACCCCACAATTGCTGAAATGTACAAGCTGTTTGCCTCCTTTTATAACCCATTCACTCTCATCTACAGGATTCCATCTATTAAAAGGACAAAAAGGAAAAATTAATTAGGGTTGGGCTGCAGGGTGGTTGGGGTGCACTGGCAGACCTGGAGGTGCAGGAAGGGTTGGCTGCTGCAGGGTGGCTAGGGTGCACTGGCAGACCTGGAGGTGCAGGAGAGTTGGGGTGCACTGGCAGAGCTGGGGGGTACTATACCTCCTTCACTTGAACTTCCAATGTTCTCCCCTCTCAAGAAGCATTCACATGTCTAATTTTTCTCCCAAACACTTTGATTACATTCCCCCCAAAATGAAATTGCCACCCATTACTCACAAATTGCAGCAGCCTCCAGCCACTCATTTCAAAACTCCTTTTGTCTTACATGGGGGATTGTGATTAATTTATCCTTAGATACATTAATTGAAGGGTGAGTTCACAGCCATCAAGATGTTTGTGATTCATCCAGTCATTAGTACCTTTCAGTTTAACAGTACAAGTCAACAGAAGAAAACAGGGTGTGTGTTTTTTGGAGGCGCACAATAACTTAGGAATCCCTTGGTCAAAGGACTTCAAATTTGGATCACTAGCCCTACCCTGAAATCCCTATGAGGCACCCCAATTTTCAAGGCAATCTGAGTAACTGTTTGGATTTTAGAACACTTATAAAATTTGAGTTTAAGGTGCAAAAAATAGGAATGGAAACCCTTTGGCCTTTTTTCCATATTGGCTCATACACACTGTAATATATGTACATTTTCTTAAATACCATTCTCAGTTTGGGTCCCCCAAATATTTAGTGGGTGCCATGCACTACCTTGGATAAAACTTGATAGATTGAGAGCCTTTTGATCCGCATCACTACTATGGTTTGATCTCTAGCTCTGACCAAACTAGAAACGTTTTTAAAAATTACTGGGGGAGGAGGTGGCTTTTATCTCCAGAACCCGTGGCTCAAAAGACTCCACATTTGGAACATTAACCCTACACTGAACCCTCCTGAGACACACCAAATGTCAAAGAAATACAATGAAGCCTGTTGATTTTAGAGGTCTTAAACAAGTCCACTTTTAAGGAGGTGACATGACATCACCTTACCTGTAATAGTGCTCCTGATCCATTATATAATGAAGTTACAGGTAATAATAGCTTATTAAATCTTCTCAAAAGATTTGTAGCATTTTTTTAAAGGGCCACCACAAACTTAAATTATATTGGTTTGAAAACTTTATCTACTATCGTTACAAGAAGCTGTGAGAATGGATAGGACAGAGTCTGTTTGGGCCAAAATCACTTTGGGGAAGAAAACTACTAGAGGTTCCCCTGCCATAGTATTTGGGGTGTACGACAGACCACCAGAATCTGGTTTGGATATGAATAGAGACCTGTCATACACATACAGCTAAGGGTAGCATAAAATCCCTCCTTACCCTGTAAAGGGTTAAGAAGCTCAGATAACCTGCTTGGCACCTGACCAAAAGGACCAATAAGGGGAGAAGATACTTTCAAATCTGTGGGGGAGGTTTTTGTTTTCGGGTTCCTTTGTTCTCTCTGGGTCAGCGAGGAGCCAGGGTAGGGAAAATACATCTCTCTAAGCCATATCTGAACTAAGCATCTAATATTACAGAAATAGTAAGTAATAACAAGGAAATATGTTAGATTATCTTTTGTTTTAGCTTGTGAATTTTCCCTGTGCTAAGAGGGAGGTTTATCCCTGTTTTTGTAACTTTAAAGTTTTGCCTAGAGGGGAAATCCTCTGTGTTTGGAATCTTTTTGTTACCCTGTAAAGTTATCTTCTATCCTGATTTTACAGGTGACTCTTTAATTTTTTTTTCAAATAAACTTCTTTTAAGAACCTGATTGTTTTTCAGTGTCCTAAAGACCCAGGGGGGTTGATCTGTGCTCACTTTGTAACCAATTGGTTAGGATATTATTCTCAAGCTTCCCCAGGAAAGGGAGTGTAGGGACTTGGGGGGATATTCTGGGGGAGATAGGGCTCTAAGTGGCCCTCCCTGAATGTTTGTTTAAATCACTTGGTGGTGGCAGCGATACCAAGGGCAAGGAAGGAATTTATTCCTTGGGACGTTTTTAACCTAAGCTGGTAGAAATAAGCTTAGGGGGTCATTCATGTGGTTCCCCACATCTGTACCCTAGAGTTTAGAGTGGGGAGGGAACCCTGACAAGACCTCTTTCATGTTTTTAATGAAATAAATACTACTGGGAATTGTGTGATTATGGGAGACTAATTTATCAGATATAGCTTGGAGGACACGTGCTACTAATAACAGTAGGGCCCAGATTTTCCTGGGTGTAATAGCTGGCCGATTTCTTCACCAAATAGTCACTGAACCAACAAGAGGTGAAGCCATTTGAGATTTGGTATTAGTGAGTAGTCAGGACCTCATAGAAGAGCTGGTTGTAAAAGACAACCTTGGTTTGAGTGATCATGAGTTAATTCAGTTTAAACTAAATGGAAGGATAAACAAAAATAGATCTACAGCAAGGGTCCTTGATTTCAAAAGAGCTAACATTAAAAAATTAAGGGAATTAGTTAGGGAAGTGGACTCGACTGAAAAACTCAAGGATCTGAATGTGGAGGAGGCTTGGAATTATTTTAAGTCAAAGTTGCAGAAGCTATCTGAAGCCTGCATCCCAAGCAAGGGGAAAAAAAATTCATAGGGAAGGTTTGCAGACCAAGCTGGATGAGCAAGCATCTGCAAGGAAAGTTACCTCTTTGAGGACAGAAAGTGTACGGATAAAGTGAGAACTGCCAAAAGCCAAGCAGAGTTGGACCTTGCAAAGGGAATGAAAACCAATAGTAAGAGTTTCTATAGCCATATAAATAAAAAGAAAACAAGGAAAGACGAAGTGGGACTGCTAAACACTGAGAATGGGGTGGAGATGAAAGATTATCTAGGCATGGCCCAACACCTAAACAAATGCTTTGCCTCAGTTTTTTAATGAGGCTAGTGAAGATTTTAGGGGTAACGGCAGGGTGGCTAATGGAAACGAGGATGTGGAGGTAGAAATTACCACATCTGAGATGGAAGTCAAACTCAAACAGTTTAATGGGACTAAATCGGGGGGCCCGGATAATCTCCATCTAAGAATATTAAAGGAACTGGCACATAAATTGCAAGCCCAGTAGCAAAGATTTGTAATGAAGCTGTAAACTTGGGGGGTCATACTCTGTGACTGGAGAATTGCTAATATAATTCCTATTTTTAAGAAAGGGGGAAAAAAGTGATCCAGGAAACTACAGGCCTGTTATTAATTCACTAACCATGAAGTTGCAAAATAGTCAATCTACTGAAAAGTTTTCAAAGCAGAAAACTCATAACTTTCCCACACACCCATCCTTTGATAACTTGTGCATACTCTACTTGATTTTCCAGTTAATAAGTGGAGAAAAATGCTTGTCTAAGTACGGTGCAGAGAATATACATTTTAAATGGCTCCTAATTCTGTGATCTAGTATAAATACTGTACAACATAACAGAAGGGTATCATTAGCTTATTTAGGTCCATGCATAACAGTTGCAGGACTGCTTCACCCTGCTTTTTGTGCCTTTGTTTTTACAGAATAAGTGTGGCTCTACTTTGAGTATTACAAGCACAAAATGTATTAATAAATACTGTATTCCACTTAGCCAAATTTTAGATTAGATAGAATTTTCTAAGTGACAAATCCTAGGAATGGCCTGAATTATAGTGATGCTAAGATACTGGAACATGAAGTTCCTTCCCAATAAATGATTAATATAACAAAGCCTGTCCACAAGGGAAATAGCAGTTTATGTACTTACTTGTTCCTCTTCCTCTCCCTACTAAAAAAAACCAATCTCCTCCTGCAATTTGCAATACTGGGAAAAACTCCAGGGAATAAAAGAACATGAAAAATGTCCGTGTTTCGGATCTGATACACATACATAGATGCATGCATATAAGCACAGAAACCATTTGTAGAAAGAAACTGGAAGTTCACTGACTGTATATAACAGTCCTGTTCAGAGTGTTGTTTTATGGGCTGTCATCAATTCTAAATATGCTCACAAAATGTTTATCCATTAGCCCTTTGATGTGGCTTCCAGAAATCCATTTGGTCAGACCAAATCATGCATATGATAGAAATGTGAGTAAGGACATTCTGTTGCCATGAAGTTGTGGATTCCATTGTTAAACTTTTGCACTATGGCTTTCTCACTCCTCTCATTCAGTTATCATATTCAAAATGTTTGTAAGCACTGTTTCTAAGCACTGCCATTTGGGCCTCTTTCCTGGAGCAGTAAACTGAGACTTGGCCCCTACCTCCCTCTGACAAGACTTTGGCAGTTAATTTCAGTCATCACAAGAAGGTGTGGCTTTTTGAAAGTGCCAATTCATCACGTCATAGAAGGAGCAACCTAATAGCAAGAGGAAGTAGAGATAAAAATGTAATTAAATGAGCTAATATAATCATGGTTTTTTTAAATTTTTACTTTAAGATTTATGTTCATGTTAATTCCCACCAAAATAAATGGTACCCCTATTTTTTCATTTCTGTGGGACGTGGGTGTGTCACCAGATTTAATATGACAGACAACTAAATATTGACAAATGATATAAGTTCTTGTATACAAATGCAAGAAGTCTAAATACTAAGGTGGGTAAACTTGAGTGCCTGGTATTAAATGAGGATATTGATATAATAGGCATCACAGAAGCTTGGTGGAACAATGATAATCAATGGGACACTGTAATATCAGGATACAAAATATATACAAATGACAGAGTAGGTTGTGCTGGTAGGTGAGTGGCATTATATGTGAAGAAAGCATAGAGTCAAATATACTAAAAATCTTAAGTGAAGCAAACTGTACCATAGAATCTCTATGGATAGTAATTCCACATTTGAATAATAAGAATATAGCAGTAGGGATATACTATCGACCACCTGATCAGGATGGTGATGGTGACTGAAGTGCTCAGGTTGATTAGAGAGACTACAAAAACAGAAAACCTAATAACAATGGGGGGATTTCAACTATCCACATATTGACTGGAAACATGTCACCTCAGGATGGGATGCAGAGATAAAATATCTAGACACCCTTAATGACTGCTTCTTGGTGTCTAGATATTTTATCTCTGCATCCCATCCTGAGGTGACATGTTTCCAGTTTTGTATATTTAAATGCTACTGTGGTTGGTTTCTCTGATATTTTGCCCCCTCCAAGGATGTTAAAATATAATTACATTATGGTCGCTATTACTGCGCAGTTCAGCTACTTTCACCTCTTAAACCAGAGCCTGTGCGCCATTTAGGACTAAATCAAATCTCCCCTTGTGGGTTCCTGGAAAGTAAATCAGGAAGTGTTATTTACCGCTTCTCATAACACAAGAACCAAGGGTCACCCAATCAGGGCCGGCTCTGGCTTTTTTGCTGCCCCAGGCAAAAAAGCCTCCAGCCGCCCCCCGCCTCCCCCCCCCCAGCGCCGCAGGGGAGGGCACCGAGCCCAGCCGCAGGCCGCTCTCCCAACCGGCCAGAGTGCCGGGGGGAGGGCGGCGAGCCTGCTGCGGCTCCGCTGGCGGCCAGAGCCCCGGGAGGAGGGCGGAGAGCCCGGCCGGGGCTCCGCTCTCCCCAGCGGCCAGAGCGCTGGGAAGAGGGCGGCGAGCCCGCCGCGGCTCCGCTCTCCCCGGCGTCCAGAGCGCCGGGAGGAGGGCGGCGAGCCCGCTGCGGCTCCGCTCTCCCCGGCGGCCAGAGCCCCGGGAGGAGGGCGGAGAGCCCGCCGCAGCTCCGCTCTCCCACGTGGCCAGAGCGCCGGGGGGAGGGCGGAGTGGCGGCCAGAGCGCCGGGTGCAGGGCAGCGAGCCCGCCGCGGCTCCGCTCTCCCCGGCGGCCAGAGCGCCGGGAGGAGGGTGGAGAGCCCGCCGCGGCTCTGCTCTCCCCCGTGGCCAGAGCGCCGGGGGGAGGGCGGAGTGCCGGCCGGGGCTCCGCTGTCCCCGGTGGCCAGAGTGCCGGGGGGAGGCCGGAGAGCCCAGCCGGGGCTCCGCTCTCCCCGGCGGCCAGAGCCGGAGCACGGCGCCGCCCCCCTCCAGGTGCCGCCCCAAGCACAAGCTTGGTGGGCTGGTGCCTGGAGCCGGCCCTGCACCCAATAAATGAATAGGCAAGTAGGTTTAAAACAACCACAAGTAAGTACTTCTTCATAAAATGCACAGTCAACCTGTGGAACCTATTGCCAGGAGACGTTATGAAGGCCACAAGTATAAATGGGTTCAAAAAAGAATTAGATAAGTTCATGGAGTATTGGTCTATCAATGGCTATCAACCAACATGGTCAGGGATGAAACCCCTCAGGGTGTCTCTAAACCTCTGACAGCGAGAATATGGAACAAGAAGACGGGATGGATCACTCGATAAATTGCCCTGTTCGGTTGGTGGCTGCTGTCAGAAGATAAGATACAGGGCTAAGTAGACCAGTATTCTGCCCTATTATGTCCATTCTTATGTTTTTGTGTTCTTAATATGATGGATCTTATGGGGAAAAGATGGTTTGTGATGACAGTCATGCCTACAGTTCATTTCAAAGGAAGGTTGGGTTGTCACAATTAAAACACCAAGCAGTTGATGCACAGAAGTTAATTTTGTAAACTTGGCTGCTTCAAAAAGATTTTTTTCCAAACTGCCAAAGGGACCTAGTTAATTTAAGACTTAAAAAGGATGGTAAATTTCATGGTCTAGAGCTTGGCAAAAACATCTAAAACCAAAACTGTCATTTTGAAATTCAAAAGCTAATTGAAACCAGTTAAAAGAATGTGTCTGGGTAAGTACTAGTGCAAAGTTTGCCCTCCAATTCTGAATGGTTTCTGAGTCCCTAACTAGTTTATATTGAAAACATCATATCTATATCATTGTAAGAAACAGTTCTGACTTATGTCAGTGCTAGTGTTGTAAAGGGACAATAATAATTAAAACATTTATATTGTTTAATGTATTTTCCAAATAGTATTATAGATATTGGTGTAACAAACAATAGATTGTGGCCATTTTGTAATGGTCAGATGGTACAAAGTGTCTGAATTGTGGCTGGAAATGGTCAGTGAAGAATTCCCCCTTGCTGAAGAGAATTCTCTACTGGCACAAACTACTTGGGAGTAAGCTGGGGTATGTGGAACAGTGGAATTTTGCTATACTGATCCTCTACTGGCATAAGGTCCCTAAGGGACAGTGGCAAAAGAACAGTTTCTAGTTAATTTCACATCAGGGCTATGCTGGGGCAGGATCAGGAGCCATAACTGATTTCCTGACAGCCACCGTCCCCGGCACCAAGTAGAGCTCAAATGTTAGAGTGAATTGAGCTCAGTGCTGCAGTCATTCTGCTGTACTTGATTTCACTCTGATACCTTGTTGTAAGTGCGGGAAGTTTGCAACAAGGCAAAGCGCTCTCTGGACTTTATCCTTAGTTTCAGACACAGTTGATAACATGTACATTTCAGCTATCTGCCCATCCCAATCTCTTTTTTTTCTTTAAAGCACGTCAGATTTTTGCCTACAACTCCTTGTTAGGGCTTTGCTCCTCCACTCTACTGTCCAGTGTTTAGAAGAGTGTATAGCTCCTACCTTTCCCAAATTACACCAAACTGCTACTAAAATTGTGGCATTAGAATTTGAAATGTAACCTTGAGGGAATTTATTCTCTTGGCCAGCAAATTTATCTGAGTAATGCATAGACTTGTAGTCCTGCTGATTGATTGTAAGAGCATAAGCAGATGCACTGTAATATTTTTCTTCCCACCCATTCCTTTGTTGTTTCTACTCCCACACAACATTTGACAGAATTACATTGGGATTTTATTGCAGTAATACTTTCCAAACATACGTAAGTTCTACAGAACAATTACAGAAGCTTTGTTTCTCTACTGTTGAAGATTTTTTTATTTTATAAAATTATCCTAAGTCCCTCTTGCATTCTGATATTTAGGAGTAGGTGAGGTAGTCCAGCATTTGGCTGCTGTAACCCTTGCCTGAGGCAACAAAGAAAAAAGAGCAGAAAATTATGATGTATAAAACAGTAACTATATATTTATATAGTACCTTTCATCCTGCATAAATAAGTGCCAGAAATATAAGTGCCAAATGTCAAAGATTAGCTTAAAATATCCACATGCTACAGAAAGAATCAAGTGGCTATAATAATAAGCTTATGTGGTGAGCACTGACTGTGTACTTTAACTGTGCAAGATGCCAGTTATCAAGAGAATCCCTGTTACAGAGACTTTTTATCTAGGGGATTTTTTTAAATTCATTTTTTTCCCACACATGGGAGTCATGGAAGAAGTGCCTCTCTGTATTCAAATCTCTTTTAAAGATGTTAGTGGGAGGGGCCTAGAAAACATGGGTTGGGAGGTTGTCCAATGCATAGGAGAAGAACAATTGAAAAGAACAAAACCAAACCAATACTGGTATTCTTCTTGTCAAAGTCACAGAAACCTGTGGACTTGGCTAGCCCCAGAGCCCCATATTCTTTTGCATATATATATATATTTATAAAGCATTCATAGCTACGTTCAGTGTTCATAATGCTGCCTTTGATATCTGTCACAGTCTGTAAGCTTTCAACCATGATCACTGTAAAGGGCAAGTACCAAGAACATTGTCGAATGCTCAAGTGTAAATTGCCTAAAGAAAATCCCTCTGTCACAGTCCATCTAACCATGCATACATTATCACACAGGGAGTGGAGATGGAACAGTATTATGTCATGAAACAAAGTGCTCTAGCCTGTACTGATTTAGAAAGTGTAGTTGAGTCAATGCTACAAAGATCTTTTCAGTTTTTTTCCCCCCGGAGCTCTTAAAAATGTTAAATAGAAATAGCATTTTCCTTGTGTTAAACATCTGAACTCAGCAGGGAAAATATTTATGTTGCCTTAGTACTTTTGTATCATTTAGGATTCTGGGCTTTATTTTTAAATTGTATGTCTGGGCCTAAATACCATTGTGCTAAATTTTTGGTTTCAGTGATGTCAACTGGACAAAGATTTACTCCTCCCTGCTTGTGCCAAATGGAAAGCAGTTTAATATGCTGCTTGCAAGAGAAGTATTTAATGGAATAACATTTCTACATTCTAATGGAATTTGTTGATGTAAGATATAATGATAGGTTTAGAGACCTACTTTTGTGGTGTGCAGTTCAGTAGATTAGGGCATATGCTACAGTCTGAAATGCGGAAAGCAGCTATCATCTGATTTCTTGGCAACAAAATGATCTATGAAATCAGACAAATCTCATATGTCCTTGGAGAAGATTAATTGTGACATGATGTGCTGTTCTTCCTGTCATAGAACATAAAATACTCTTGTTTTTCCCTTTCTATCAAGTAATTGAGAATAGGAATTCAGATCAAGTTAATTGTGTGTGAGAGAGAGAAGGAAGCAAGAGACCTTGAACTATTGACAGTTATTCTTATTTTGTCTTGTCTGATGAGGGCTTTTTACTGTAGTTGGTTCATTGTGCTGGTACAGTTATGCTTCCTCACATTTTTTATCTGTATTCACAGACATCCTAACTTTTTGGATCTCCATTCCATCCTTTTTCATATCTTCTGCTTGATGTCCATTGAGCTTTGCTTATATGCCAAAGTGCTCCAGGGAGCTGTTCATTTTAACTGGCGCAATATTTAGAAGATGCTTGACTGTCTCCTTAGCATGTATTCTGTATGCTTTTTTAGAAGTCTGCAGCTGTGATACCACATAAAAATAGGCTATAGCTTATAAGTAGGTTTTGGAAACAAGCCCAAGTCTGAAAACTTCTTTTCATTCATTAGTTTTGGGGGTTTAAAACTTTAACATAAGACCTGTAAAAGAAGAAATAATTGAATTTTGCTCCCATCGACTAAGTGTAGCACATTTTTCATTGGTTAAGTCAGCACTGTTTTAGATACATATGAGTAAGGATGATGCTGGATTTGAGGAAAGAGTGTTCTATCTGAAAAGACGACTACAGTTTAGCTTTCACTTGGCTTGTTCCTTTTATACAAGAGACTGGTGATTCTAGTACTTTGGGTTATATGAAAGTTATGTAAGGTACATGATCTAAAAATAATTTCATGTGACAGAAACAAAGTAATAAAAATAAACCTTTCCTGCCTCTCGAGGAAAGGGTTGGGTGGTGGTGTTTTAGTTTTTTCCAGGGTTGAGTTGGAGAATGTAATATCATAAAGAGAAGCTAGTGCTGCTATTTTGACCTGGGAGAGAACCAAAAAAATATCCCCAGTACTTTTGGCCAAATTCTTTCCTCATTTACATTAGTGTAAATTTTGAGTAAACTGGAGCACCGAGGGCAGTAGCTTTCCTTTTGGGGCTGAGCAAAGATCAATGTCAGCTAATAAATTCCAAAACTTCAGGGAATGTTCTAGATATCAATGGCAGAATCCTATTGATTTTCACAAAAATTGGAAAATCCAAAAGAGGAAAATGGGAGACACATCAAGTCCGTGGCATTTGGTTAGCAGAGCCACCAGCTTCAACCACCTCTGTAGTTGTCATAGATTAAAAAGAAAAGAAGAAGAAGAAGAGAGAGAGACACAGACAATGTGGGGGGATAAGGAGCACAGAGTCCCTAAGATGCGGGAGAGAAAGAGGGATCTTGGTATTGGAGGAGCATATAGACCCCCCTGGGGAAGGTGAAATTGGGGGAAGGGGTGCACACAGAGTTCCTGCCATGTTGGAGAAGGGAGGGATGGGGGTGGACAAGAGGGGAATGTGGGTGTATACAGAACCCTTGCCATAGGGGGAGGATGGGAGCCCTTGGCATGTGAGGGGCACACAGAGCCCCTATGTAAAGGGCTCCGCTCACTGCAGGTTGACCTCCTTGTGGCTAGACCAGGGAATTATGCTTCACCCCATATGGCGCCCCCTGTCATCATAAGAACAGTCATACTGGGTCAGACCAAAGGTCCGTCTAGCCCAGGATCCTGTCTTCCAACAGTGGCCAATGCCAGGTGCCCTAAAGGGAATGAACAAAACATGTAATCATCAAGTGATCCATCCCCTATCACCCATTCCCAGCTTCTGGCAAACAGAAGCTAGGGACACTATCCTTGCCCATCCTGGCTAATCACCATTGATGGACCTATCCTCCAGGAATTTATCTAGTTCTTTTTTGAACCCTGTTATAGTCTTCGCCTTCACAATACCCTCTGGCAAGGAGTTCCACAGGTTGACTGTGTGTTGTGTGAAAATATACTTCTTTTGTTTGTTTTAAACCTGCTGCCTATTAATTTAATTTGGTGACCCCTAGTTCTTGCGAGAAGGAGTAAATAACACTTACTTATTTACTTTCTCCACACCAGTCATGATTTTATAGACATCTATCCTATCTCCCCTTAGTTGTCTCATTTCCAAGCTGAAAAGTCCCAGTCTTATTAATCTCTCCTCATGTGGCAGCTGTTCCATACCCCTAATCCAATTCCAATATATCTATACGCTGTATTCAAGATGTGGGCGTACCATGGATTTATATAGAGGCAATATGATATTTTCTGTCTTATTATCTATCCCTTTCTTAATTATTCCCAGCATCCTGTTTGCTTTTTTCACTGATGCTGCACATCGAGTGGATGTTTTCAGAGAACTATCCACAATGACTCCAAGATCTCTTTCTTGAGTGATAACAGCTAATTTAGACTCCATAATTTTATAAGTATATTTGGAATTATGTTTTCCAATGTGCATTACTTTGCATTTATGAACATTGAATTTCATCTGCCATTTTGTTGCCCAGTCACCTAGTTGTGTGAGATCCTTTTGTTGCTCTTGGCAGTCTGCTTGGGACTTAACTATCTTGAGTAGTTTTGTATTATCTACAAATTGTGCCACCTCACTCTTTACCCCTTTTTCCAGATCATTTATGAATATATTAAATAGGACTGGCCCAGTACAGACCCCTGGGGGACACCCCTATTTACCTCTCTCCATTCTGAAAACTGACCATTTATTCCTACCCTTTGTTTCCTATCTTCTAACCAGTTACCAGTCCATAAGAGGACCTTCCCTCTTATCCCATGACAGCTTAAGAGCCTTTGGTGAGGGACCTTGTCAAAGTCTTTCTGAAAATCTAAGTACACTATATCCACTGGATCCCCCTTGTCCACATGCTGGTTGACCTCCTCAAAGAATTCCAGTAGATTAGTGAGGCATGATTTCCCTTTACAAAAAACATGGTGACTCTTCTCTGACAAATTATGTTCACCTATGTGTCTGACAATTTTGTTCTTTACTATAGTTTCAACCAGTTTGCCTGGTACTGAAGTCAGGCTTACGGGCCTGTAAGTGCTGGGATCACCTCTGGAGCCCTTTTTAAAATTGGCAGTACATTAGCTATCCTCCAGTCATTTTGTACAGAAGCTGATTTAAATGATAGGTTACAAACCACAGTTAGTAGTTCTGCAGTTTCACATTTGAGTTCCTTCAGAACTCTTGGGTGAATACCATCTGGTCCGGTGACTTATTACTGTTCAGTTTATCAATTTGTTTCAAAACCTTCTCTGATACCACAAACTTTGACAGTTGCTCAGATTTGTCACCTAAAAAGAATGGCTCAGGTTTGGGAATTTCCCTCAGATCTTCAGATGTGAAGACTGATGTAAAAAATGCATTTAGTTTCTCTGCAATGGCCTTACTGTCCTTGAGTGCTCCTTTAGCATCTCGATTGTCCAGTGGCCCCACTGGCTGTTTAGCAGGCTTCCTGCTTCTGATGCACTTAAAAAAAATTGCTATTACTTTTTGAGTCTTTTGCTAACTGTACTTCAAATTCTTTTTTGGCCTTCCTAATTATATTTTTACAATTCATTTGCCAGAGTTTATGCACCTTTCTATTTTCCTCACTAGGATTTAACTTCTACTTTTTAAAGAATGCCTTTTTATCTCTCACTGCTTCTTTTACTTTGTTGTTTAGACATAGTGACACTTTTTTGGTTCTCCTACTATGTTTTTTAATTTGGGGTATACATTTAAATTGAGCCTCTATTATGATGTCTTTAACAAGTTTCCATGCAGCTTGCAGAGATTTCACTTTTGGCACTGTACCCTTTAATTTCTGTTTAACTAACTTTCTCATTTTTGTGTAGTCCCCCTTTCTGAAATTAAATGCTACAGTGTTGGGCTGCTGTGGTGTTTTCCCTGCCACAGGGATATCACATTTAATTATATTATAGTCACTATTATGAAGTGGTCCAGCTATATTCACCTCTTGGACCAGATCCTGTGCTGCACTTAGGACTAAATCAAGAATTTCCTCTCCTCTTGTGGGTTCCAGGACTAGCTGCTCCAAGAAGCAGTCATTTAAAGTGGCAAGAAACTTTATCTCTGCATCCTGTCCTGAGGTCACATGTGCCCAGTCAATATGGGGATAGTTGAAATTCCCCCATTATTATTGAGTTTTATTTTTATAGCCTCTCTAATCTCCCTGAGCATTTCGCAGTCACTATAAATCCTGGTCAGGCGGTCGGTAATATATCCCTACTGCTATATTCTTATTATTGGAGCATGGAATTATTACCCATAGATTCTGTGGTACAGTTTGGTTCATTTAAGATTTTTCCTTCATTTGATTCTATGCTTTCTTTCACATAGTGCCACTCCCCCACCAGCACGACCTGTTCTGTCCTTCCGATATATTTTGTACCTGATATTACTGTGTCTTCTCTCTCTTTGTGACTTGAATGTTCCCTTTTTGTGACTTGGCCCTCTGGTCAGGTCACTGTACAGTCCCCCCTTCTGGGGTATCAAAGTCCCACTGGACAAGCTGTCCGGATGCTGCCTCAGATGTGTTCCATTCCACTCTAGGTCCTATGCCACTTCCCAGCGGCTGGTAGGGGAACCCGGGCCCACCCACAACCACAGATTCCAGCCCAGGGACCCTATCACTAGCAATCCAGGTCTGCTCAGAGTTACTCCCTGTTGCTCTTTCCCTGGGCTCCTCCTTACCCCATCTCTCTCTTTCTGATCTACCTCTGGGTTTAGTATCAGAGCTTCCTCTGCCCCCATGGCTACCTCAGCATTCTTGGCCTCTTGCTGGACTCCCCGCTACAGGGGAGGACCCCAGAGCTTACTGTCCCACTTCATTTCTTCTTTGTCCCTGATACATCTCCCTTGCCCTCTAGAAAGTGACTGTAGGTTCCTTCCCTACAGCCCCTCCTGTTCTCTCTTCCTGGCTTTGTAATCCTAGCCCAGCTCCTCTCCCACCAGGGCTTTGTCTGCAATTAGGCTTTATCAAGCCCTGACTCCCCTTTGTGTGCAGCATACAAGGTTAATTGGCCCCTTCTGGCCCACATTAACCTGCTCAGGGCTTGTGTGAAGTGAACACCCCCATCACACCCTGGTGGGGAGGAGACTGGGGGACCCTGGTATTGGGTGGAATGGGGGGCACATAGTGCTCCTGGCATGTAGTGGTATTGGGGTGGGGGGAAGAAACACAGTGCCTTTGGCATGGAGAGGTTGCAGTGAGTCCCTGAAATAGAAGGCGATGTGAGATTTGCACACGGGGAACTAGTGGGGTGCAATGGAGAGATGCAAAGAGACCATGGTGCACACAATGTGCTTGGCCTACAGAAGCTATGAAGATATGAAGTGTATGACCCCCTAGTGTACTGTAATTGCTGCAACGCTGAAGGCTCTTGGTATTGTGCATGAAAAAGAGAGAAGAACTTTGTTTTTCTAATGATTGAAACAGCACCTTTACTGTTATAAAGTTCTACTCATGCTCTGTGAGCAGAGACATCTTGGCCATAACAAACTGTCCATGAAAGTCACCTATTTAAGATTTATCCCATAAAATATAGCGGGGGAAATGTATAATTTGTGCATCCCTCAGAATAAAGTAATATACTGGGAACAAGAGATTTTGCCCAATAAATTAAAGTGTCTGCTTAAAGCACAAAGAAAATTCTATTTGAGTTTTTAGTGAAGAAACGCTTATCCAGCTTGGGAAAACTAGACATAAAAGTGACCTTCCCCCCAAGAATCTGAGAGCCTCTTACTGCATTTATTTGAGAGATGATCCTAAATAGTTTATGAAAGAGCAGCTAAATAGTTTATGAAAGAGCAGCTATACAACAGTGGATAAAAATGGCTGACATTAACATTTTTATGGCTTCAATGCAGTTAGTATAAATATAAATACAAGTATATTGTTTTGTAATGGGCTTGCTTTCTTTATAAAAATATCATTTTAATTCAGGTGTATATATTGTCATAATATCCATAGCTTTTCTGCAGGGCTGGTAGAAATTGGTGAGAAAGTTACCATGATATTTTAAATACATTTTGGCACTTGCAAATCCATGCAGGGCGGGGGGGCTTTCCCTACAATCTCGGGGGTTATTGGTTTGGGAGTCTGCGGGAAATGTTTTTTACCCCATCCCTAGCACTGACTGGCACTTACCTAGCACTTTACATCACCTCTTTTAATTGTGAAGTAGGTCATAAATGTTACTTACATTTTACATATGGGGAAATAGAGCCTCAGAGACATTTAGGGATTTCACCACAATCATATACCAGCACAATGTCATGGGCTCCTGGCTCTAATGTTGTTTCATAACCCACCAAATCACAGTCCCTCTCAAGCATGGGGCTTGACCTAAATAATTAGTATTAGCCCCATTTTACAGATTCAAAAATTGAAGCTGATTAAACAATTAAACTGTGGCTTATTGAATTAGATACCTATTACTGTCTCCACTTAGTTGAGGAACTTTGAGCATACCCATTAGGAACCCTGTTGTTTCTGGAGTTTTATCCATAGGCCTGTATGGTATCTCAGAGGCATGGATTAGCTCCAATATCATGCCCGCCATTTAAAAATAAATCTAACCCAGGTTAGAGTACAGCGCAAATATAGTTTGATTTTTAAAGCCTTTGTTCTTTGGTTGAAATTGGTGTAGCTGAAAGGTGTATATAAATATTGATAAGGATAAATGGGAGAGAAATTAGCTGATGGGAAAACCTAGAGATGTTGCAGAGATTACATTTCAGATAAACACCACATATTTAGATGCTTAACGGAAACTTTGGTGGGGTGGGGTAGGTGGTGGTTGTTGCAAAGCAAACAGCTTCTCTTCCAGTATATTTTCATGGTTTGTCTTTTATGGAATTAAATAATCCTGAAAAGCTATCCAAACATTTCTTTGAACTGGCAAAAGGTTCATTTCAAGTTCTGGGCAAAGGTTTGCATTGGTTCTGTTTTTATTGGAAACTTTTCCTATTCCTACCATAGTACACAAATCACCACATTATGCATGAGCTAAAGTGATTCTATATGTAACATATCTAATACAAAATCACAAAGGCAAGGAAATGAAAACTTAAGACATCTTAACATGACATATGTTTTTAGTCCTCCACACAGAGACACGCATCTCACCACTAGAGCAACCCCCATACCACAGACAACAGACCACAACTTTAACTTTGCCCCAGTAGGGATGGCAGCCTTCCAGCACCCCATTCTCCCCACCATCATAAACAGCCAGAGTCCCCTACTCTCTGTACTGCACAGTTCTGGAATATCACATTCATGTTTGAAGTAGTGCACACTTCTTTTTGAAGTCTCTCTGGACTCAAAATACAAAAATCTTACTGTCTGCATACACAGCAGTGGTTCTCAAACTATGGTCTGGGAAGCCCCAATGATCCTTGGAGACTACCTTGGTGGTCCATAGTCTTAAACGTTTTGAGAGCCAAGCCATAGAGGGATTGGGATGTTGGGAAGAGAGAGGATCTCTTTTTCCCAAGTGGTGTACTGAATATGAGAGTTAAATAACCACTGCATTTCATCAGCCCTGAAGGAGCTGTCATGATGTATGCCAGGAATGAATATATATGAATATGCACAGCTCAACTTAATCCAAATGGCTGTATTGAAATATCCATGACAATTTTCTGCTGGAAATCATTTAGTGTCATGTCAGTTTTCTCATCTTTGCCCTCTTCTTCCTGTCATGCAGCAGTGCTTCTTGGTAGGGGAAGAAATGGTTCCCTTTCATGATGCTCTAAATGTAAGCCCTGTCCTGCCACTGCTGAGTCCCAGTATACACAGTGAATGTGTCTTCATCTAGCATTGTTGTTTGTCCTGGGGAGACCCCCATGTGCAGGGATAAATCATAGGGAAGGTCAAAGGCAATCCGAGATGAAGATCCTCCACATGTTGTTTCTAAAGACATTTTTACTCCCCACTTGATTGCTGACTTGCCAGTCATCTATATGAACCACACCTTGTTAACTATGTAAAGCATGTTTGTTTATATTACAGACTTAAAAAAACTGCTCTTTGATTGATTGAAAGGACCTGCAAAGATTTTTTCTCCTCTCGGAAAGGAGCTAACAGTAGAGCTACTTGCTGAAAGCTCAGACTAGCAAGGGGAAGGGAGAGGTATTCAGTACATGACTAATTTCAACCCAGTTAGTTTGTACTATCCCGCTCCATTCTGCTGAGTGCCCAAGAAGGAAGGCGTCATTTTGTAGTATCGGAGCTTACCTCTGTTCCCTTCTACATTAACTGTATCTAGAGGGCTGAGGAGGTGTTTCTTTTTTAGTATGGGGTCGTGTTTGAAAAGGCATTTTTTTGTTTTTCCTAAAGGAATATAAAATGTTATAAAACTTCTAAAAATGTCACTTACCTGTTCCTCTTTAGATCAGCTGTTTGAAGGGCAGGTATTCTGTAGGCTCACCTAGTGTTCCACACACAACCTGAATTAATAATACTTGATGCCCAAAATAACAGGTGGGGCTTTAGGTTGCAAGCTTCATTTCCTCACCCCACCACTCCTCCACCACCTGTTCCTCTTACATGTAGGTTGATCATAGTTTTGGAGTGGAAATGTTTGAACACTGATTAGGACCTCACTTTGCAAACATTTGGGTGGGGATTGAAGGAAGCTGGTGGGGAAGTGGGAAGGAAAAATTGGGGCGGGGGAAAGGCTCTCTCCCATCCTTCTCCTTCCAGGTCCCAAACTGGGGCGTTTTATTTAGGAGGGTACAGTATTTATCCCTGTGACCCTAGGCACCCCTATATTCACACCCTACTGCAATGATATTGGTACAAAATATGCCTTGTGAGGTATCATTTGAAAATTAATAACACACTGGTTATTAATATCTTTGTCAAATGCATGTGTTAACCTTTTATGTGATGTTGTGAATTCCGTCTGTATGATGATATTAGAACATGTGTCAGACCAGACAGCCTGCTGATATAGATTTGTGATAAATCTTGGCATACCGAAGAGATTCCAGAAGGCTGGAGGAGTGCTAATGTTGTGCTAATGTTTGGAGAGGGCAAGCAGGATGACCTGGGTGGCAATGGGCTGGTTGGCCTGACAATGATCCAGGGCAGGATAATGGAGAAGCTGATGCAGGATTCAAGAGATGCAGAATTAGAGGATGGGAATACAGTTGATGCCAATCAACATGGTTTTGTGGAAGACAGGTCTTATCAAACAGGTCAGATTTCATTCTTGAATGAGATTACAAGTGGCTGTGTGGATGTGGTATTCTTGGACTCTGTACCGCACAATATCGTGATTAGATGATTGGTGCTATGCAGTATCAAAGAAGCACACATTATGTGGATTAGGAACTGGCTGGCTGGCAAATCTTGGAAAGTGATTGTGAATGGGAGAGAGTTGTTCTGGTGGAGTTCTGCAGGGATCAGATTTTAGGCCCAATCCATTCAATATTTACACTGATGATCTGAAAGTAAATATGGGGTCACTGCTTGTGGAATTTGTGGATGGCGTGAGGATTGGCAGAGTGGTAGATGGTGAGGATGGACAGCCATACAGTATGATCAGGATCACTTGGTAGGCTGAGCCCATTAGAACAAAATGCTTTTTTAGTACAGGCAAGTGCAAAGTTATAAATCTGAGAATGGGGAGTGGAGGCCATGCCTCCAGAGTGAGGGACTGTCCTGAAAAGTATTGGATCTGGAAGGGATTTGTGGCTCCTGGTGGACAGTCAGTGTGATGGTTTGACAGGGAGGGTTGTTGTGGTCCTTGGATGTGTAGGCTGGGGTGTGGTTTACTGGGTGGAAATAAGGAGGTGGTTTTGCCTCTGTGTGCCGTGATGGGAGTGCTGTGTACCGTTCTGATCTCCACATGTTGAGGAAGATGTTGGAAAATTGGAAAGGGTGCAGTGAACACTCACAAAAATGATTCAGGTGCTGGAAAACATGCCTTAAAATGAGAGATCTAGAGTTCAGTCTGTTCGTTTGATCAAAAGACGATTGAGAGGCGATTTGATTAGTGTATAAATTACCTTCAGGGGAGAAAATACCCGGTACCAAAGAGCTCTTTAATCTAGCAGAGAAAGCCATAAAAAAAAACAATGGCTTGAAGTTGAAGCCAGACAACTTCAAATTAAAAAGTAACACAATTTTTTAACCATGAGTGTGGCTAGCCCTTGAAACAAACTACCAAGGGAAGTCATGGATTTGCCATCTTTGTCTTCAGGTCAGTAAGGGAAACCTTTCTGGAAGTTGTGCTTTAGCCAAACGCAAGTTTATGGTGTCAATAACCAGGGTAAGTGAATGAAACACTATGATCTGTGTTTTACAGGAGGTCAGGCTAGTCTCTTCTGGCCTTATAGTCAATGAAACCACCTGCAAGTCCCCGATACATCTTTCCCCTGCTCTGTGGGAGTCTGCAGTGGATATAGAGCCATTGTACTCCTATGACTCACTACAAAGCAGCCAGAGCTCTTCACTTTCATTCAGCTGGTGGTCAGTGGGGGAGCCACTGAGCAGCAACAGCATGGAAGGGCCGCAGCCAGTCAGGGCATTCTCAGCTCTCATCTGAAGTGCCCAGATGCAATGCCTCTATGTCCTCCCATCAGTAATGGGGCTTATTCAAAAACTTCAGTTAAAAAATCACAGTGCATGGCTTAGTGAACTCGTTGTCCATTCCAGAGGAACAGATGGAGGTATCTGACATAGTATACAGCTCACAAGAGTTTTCATCTTGGAGGACCTCATCTTCCACGTGAATGAATCCTCTAATAACTGAGCCCAAAACCTCCTATTCAGATTTTCCACCTTTCACCTCAGATCAGTCATTCTGCAGCATCGGAGTTCTTTTGGACTTCAGTTCTGTTGGATGTCCAAACATGCATAGTAGAGGTAAACCGTTTCTTCAATCTGCAGCTGACCAGAAGATGGTGTCTCATCTAATGGCTAGATCTGTGTCAAATGATGAACCACATATTTGTAACAGCCACATAATTATTGCAATTCCCAGCTGGGAATTAAACCACACACCCTGACAAAAAGCTTCATCTGGTACAAAACATAGAGCCCATCTGCCTAGCAGCACAGGTCACCATGAACTCACCATCCCAGTGCTGTGTCTTCACTAACTCCCTACAGAATAGAGTCCCATTCAAGGTCTCTGTTCTGGTATTTAGAGTCCCATAAGGAAATGGCTGTAGCCTGAGAGATCTGTAGTTTATCTGCAGCCATGCTCTCCATCACATCTACATCTGAGACAAGTAAACTGACAAGCAATAGGTGGAGGGCAGAAGACAGAGCTTTCACAGGAGCTAACATAGACTGTGGAGTGCATTCCTACAAGAAAAATGACCAGACCTCACAAGCAAACTCATTTCTTTGATTTAGCTTTCTCTCGATAACTTCTACACACAAGCTTTCACACACACCAACAAGACAAGTCTATAAGTGAATCACTTATTTCTCCTACTGTCTTCTGGGAAAGAAGAATAGGGAAGAGAGATTTCTGTTTTCAAGTTCTTGAATGGTGTTCAGTTACTATAGTGATGTGGGCTTTAGCAGTCCCTAAAAAGATGGATTCTAAACTTTGCTTTAAAGAGTTTTGTTTAAAATTAGTGCCGTAAAAGGTGAATGCATCTTTTCTTGCTAGTTGGAGTTCTTTTGTTGCACAACCTCGCTGTTAACTCACTTCTGATAAAATCTTAGGTCCTCATGAAAACATGTTTAGCACTGAAATAGAATTGCTTCTATTCACCGAAAGCTGTGCAGTTCACCCATTTGGTTACTCCAAGAGCAATGAGAGAATTCTAAAAGAAATTTTGCGGCTTGGAGTGCTTTGGTGTTTCTGAGTGTACAGCATAGTATATGCAATTACAATGTTTTTGGCCATCCAATCATAAGAATGTTTGGTGAGTGTGTTCACAGCTGGAAATGATCCAAAGCACATTTATAGACCAGTATCTCAGGCCAACCCATTCTTCCTTGAAATTGTAACCTTACTGAACTTCTGATGCTGCTCCAACCTCCAGAATGCTTTACAAGTTGAGGTTATTGGAAGATTTTTAAACTGTAACTAATAACCAAAATTATTTCTACAAACTCAGTTTAGTATTGGCCTGTAAAACTGTTTCCTCAACAGCATGTGATAAGGACAATGTGCAGTAACTAAATCAGACATGGATTTAGTCACTAATTCTTTTTCTTTTACTATATCTTTTGTAATTGAGACACTACACTTACAGTGAATTTAAGGTACTTAGCCTTAGATACTGAATGAGCATGTAAGCAAAGAGTTCATTTTGACTTTTCTCTTGGATTCAAATGCAAAACCTTGGTATAAACTGTAACATCACTGTGGTTTAAAAAAATATTCTCCATTGGGGCTAAGAGTTTAACAAAAAACTACCTAAGTCAAGTAATAGAAATCTTTTGACTGCTCTATGATTATATAATATTGATTAGTATTGGACCAATAAAGACCTATGACACAGACCCTTTGACCCAGCAGGTTAGGAAATAGATTTTAAACACAGCCTCCTGAAACCCAGTTATTATATTCAATATGATGCTTTGAGGAGATCTTCTAGCCTCACCCAGTTTCCAAAGCTTAAGATGCTGGAGTGTTGTGTCCAGTTCTGGACACATTTCAGGAAAGATGTGGACAAATTGGAGAAAGTCCAGAGAAGAGCAACAAAAATTATTAAATGTCTAGAAAACATGACCTATGAGGGAAGACAAAAAATTGGGTTTGTTTAGTCTGCAGAAGAGAAGACAGAGAGAGGACATAAGAGTTTTCAAATACATAAAAGGTTGTTACAAGGAGGAGAGAGAAACATTGTTCTCCTTAACCTCTGAGGCTAGGACAAGAAGCAAGGAGCTTAAATTACAGCAAGGGTGGTTTAGGTTGGACATTAGGAAAAACTTCCTAACTGTCCGGGCAGTTAAGCTGTGAAATAGATTACCTAGGGGGGTTGTGGAATCTGCATCGTTAGAGATTTTTAAGAGCAGGTTAGACGAACACCTGTCAGAGATGGTCTGCAATACTTAGTCCTGCCATGAGTGCAGGGGACAGGACTAGATGACCTTTCAAAGTCCCTTCTAGGCTATGATTCTATGCAGTGGGCCCTCTGGCAGACCTACTTTTTAAGAAGGAGAAAATCACTGCTCCTTTGTTTCTATTATCCATTTAATCCACCCTGCAATGTAGGGGGAGAGTCTAGAAAGTGAAATTGAAGTGTTTGCAATGATGAGCATAGTGCATGTTCAAAAACACAATGCAGTGTTGAAAGTATCTTTTTTGTTTGTTTGTTTTTGGCTTTTTTGTTTTTGTTTAGAATAAAGAGTCTCCCTATGATATGAAGACTATGGCATTATTTTCAACTTCTTCTCACATTTGTGGACTCTAAAAATATTGCAACTGAAAGTAGATGCATAACTAACATTAATCATGTTTGTTTGATTTATTAGGTATCATTTGAAAGGAATACTTTGTGATGTGTGATATGGTTTTTAGTGAAAGCAATTACATCCACATACTGTAACTCTTCTAAAAGCCAACCCTGTCACTAGCTGATTTCTTTATGGGGTAAATGGATACCAGCATACCCATGGAAAATTTATTGAGGGAAAAGAACGTATGATTTTTATTCAGTGCATTTTGTGTGGCTGAAATGTGGTTACTAGGTAGACAGAATGATTAATTACTGGTTTATTAACTTGGAGAGAATCCCTTTTGCTGTAACTGATCTGTTTAAAAACCTGTTGGTGTTTGCTTTTCCAAAGATGATATTTTATAATTGAATGAACTATTTAAAATGTTGTTGCCTTTAATTGAAAGGCAACCTGTCAGTTTGTTAAACACTAAATCCTCTTACTGTGAGATTTCTTTTTCATACAAATGTTGGATATGGGGGAGGATAAGAGTGCCACAAGTAAGGAGATTGGTTGACATGCAGGTGCCGCTTTTCACTGTCTGGTGCAGTCTGAAAGGAGTTTTGAAGTCACCTCAGTGTGCACACCCCTGCCACACCCTGAGGCAGGACATCAGTTTTCCATGGTCAACTCTGTCAAGTACTGTGGGGAGGTGTGTGAAGGAGGCCTTAGCACAGGTCCCAGAGAAGATCTATCAGTGCCACTAGCACTATCTCTGTTCCATGTCCTAGCCTGAAGCCTGATTAGGAGAGGCCCAGGATACTGGCAATGTCTAGATGGAGTAGAAGATGACACTTTGTGGGCTGCTCTGTTAACTTGCTCAGGAACAGAAGATTAATACTAAGTGGTAGGTAGAGGTGCGAATTGTGTTGATATTTTAAGCACTGCCTGGATTTATGGTGTGATTTTGGTGGGTGGTAGATTTTTCTCCTTAAAAGAGATGTTGACTATCTCAGTTAGTAGGATATGGACCACAAATTTCAGGGAATCCAGTACAAAAGCAGACTAGAAAGAGTTCTGTCTTTTAGGCAATGCTGAGAGCAGTCCATGGAATATCTGTGGGTGGAATTCTGGCTTTGGATGAGGACTGTGTAAAATCCTATTTCTGTTTAGCTTTTGTATGTAATTGCAGTCAGTGTACTTTTGCAAGTATAGAATATTTAACAACTGTTACATTGAGACGTCGTTTTATGAGCTTGTTTCTGCAGTAGAGGGAAAGTGGGCCTCTTAATCAAAGCAGTGCTGCTTATGATATTCAGTGCAAGCAAACAAGGTCCCTACAGTTTACTTCTATGTTCAGCAGTTCCGGAACAGAAACCAAACAGCCATATCTGTTTAGACTGCATCCATTCTGTCTGTCCTTTGTAGCAATGCCAAAGTTCTCCACATCATTGAGTTTTGCAGTTAAAAAACAGAGACCACTTTACTTTGTTCATGGGACTGAAAGCTGCTTGCAATATGGGATTCCAGCACTGAAATTTTTTAGAGCAAATTACACTCTCTAGCTAGCAGTTAAAGTAGTCAAGAGTAAGGGATAAACTTATTTGTCTTGACTTCTCTGATGTTTTTTCAGCATTGTGTTCTGTCAGTAAATTTCTAAAACCTTGAATACATTTTGATTAAAAAAAAACC
Organism: Chrysemys picta bellii; assembly: GCF_011386835.1. Taxonomy (NCBI): domain Eukaryota; kingdom Metazoa; phylum Chordata; order Testudines; family Emydidae; genus Chrysemys; species Chrysemys picta. The sequence continues at coordinate 250,061,216 of NC_088792.1, forward strand.
TGGAGGAATTTTCACTATGTTTTACAAGCAGGCACTTTGTTTCCTGGGTTGTACTGAATATTTTTGTCACATGGCTTTCTAGTGAACTCGGAAGGTCAGTTAACTATGAAAACTGGGAAGAACACAGACATTAAAAGGCTATAGTTTCTTAAATGTAGCGGCTGAGCTGTGAAAAAAAATCCAATCTCATTAAAATAAGCTTCTGTTCAGGAGAACTAGAGTGTAGCAAATGTTGTACCTATCTTTAAAAATCAGGTGAACAGAGAAGTTGAAAAATTTAGAGATGACACAATATTTAAGTTAGTCAAGACTGTGTAAGGAACTCCAGAAATGCTTAGTCCAACTACACAGCATGATGGCCAATGACATACCTCAGTACTGAAGGATTGCTGGGGGTGACCCTGTGATAAATGATATACAGAAGGTAAATCAAGCATTCCTATGTATCCTTGTAATTAACCTGTGAAATATATAGCTGCAAAATATTATTGAAGCTGAGAGCATAGTAAAATTCAAAATAAGATTACGAATTTGGGTGGGTAACAAGAACTTCCATAGTTAAGATCAGGGGGCATAAGATATTTTTTGAGAAGTGATATGAAAAATAGATGTGTGTCCAACTTTGTGTTAACTAGGAGGGATGCCACAACTTTTTAAAAAAATTTCTGATACTAGTATCAGTTCTCTGATAAAAATTGTGATGAATACCAACTCTAAGTCTGGATAAACAAGATATCACATATCTATATCTAAAATCTCATGTTTATATATTCAAAGTTTTATTTAGCCATCTGGACGTACATATCTGTGATGAATATTTCATAGTTAAACATTTCAATAGACATTTGCATAATGGGAAAAATATTGGTTTTAAAAGTGCTGTTTGATCAGTTTTGAAAGCTACGTATTAGATATTTGGTACAACGTGTTTGTTTTTAATATTCTAGTTATGTGTAGTAGTAACTGCTGAAAACTTTCTACCCACTATCTGTACTTAAAATCAAGCATGGAGAGATTATATTTGAAAGACGAGCTTTTCTGCATTCTATGGGCCAGATTCTGCCAGGGCCACCCAGACGATTCAGGGGGCCTGGGGCAAAGCAATTTCGGGGGCCCCTTCCTTAAAAAAAAGTTGCAATACTATAGAGTACTATATTCTTGAGGGAGCCCCAAATTGCCCCACTCGCCCCCTGCTCTGGGCGGCCCTGGATTCTGCCACCGTTGCTCTGGGAGAGAAGTACTTCCCTCTGTAAATGGTCTTGATATGCTTTGATGAGAAAGGTACTTCTCTCCCTTCATGAGAGTGGCCCTGTGTTAGAAACCAGCATTTCTCATCAGACATCACTCCCACCATTCAGCTAAGAGCCTTTAGGCCATGTCTGCACTGGGAAAATGCATTGTGATAGAAACTGTGTTAACAAACATGTTTTAACTAGCACCATTTTGAACCCACCATAGCAATTAGTGTACTTGGTGATTCCTATTCTGTATGGTTTCTTATGCCACTTTCATCACTGCAGTACCTGAGTGCCATCCAGTAATATACTAAGAAATGTGACTACACATCGGTCATGTGCTGTTTGTCCTTTCCCAGGGGGAGAAGTGGTACAGTAGAGTATCTTGTTTTAATAGGGTATTTTTAATATATGTAAATGTTGCTGTATGTTATGTTAAAGAAGGCAAGGCCAAAGAAGTGCATCTTGCATTTTAAGTTGAAGGTGGTGAGGTTTGTGGTGGTCATTAGTTCCTGAAGGAGTTCTTTCTACAGTCTTGGACTGGCCCTTGAGAAAGTTCTATCATCTGTACAGATGAGCTTTACTCTTATAGCAGAGAGTTCCATTGTGTTGGAGGACCATGTTTGATTACTGTCTTCCATTCCTGGAGCTTCAAGTGTTCTTTTACGTACTGGATCTGGCCAGGGAGTGCCTTGAAGATAAGGACTGAGACAGTGAACTTGATCTGATGTTCTATGGAAAGTCAGTGTAGATGGCACAAGACAGGTTTTGATGAGTTCATAGTAGCCCATGTTGCTGAGGAGATGCGCTGCAAAGTTCTGTACTAGTTGGAGTTTCTTAAGCTCTAAAGGCTTCAGGCTCAGGTGTCAAAAGTCTTGCAATCCAGACACACTGATCTTTGTTTTAAATCCTTAGCATCCAATAGGTTCTGAGGTCCAACCAAAAAAGTTTGGATGATGGTCTCAGCTATGAGTGAATAGCTCATCACTCTTCAACATCATGGCTACTTGCAGGCAAACACAGTCACTGGTATAATGCTGCAAGTTTTTATGGCATTTACACAGATTAAAAGAACACTCCCTGGCCTGAAGAGTTCACATGAGAGATGAGTGAAAAGGCTAACCACAAATGGGGAAGATGCAAATTCTACTAGGTAAAAAGTTTGAAAATACAGATTTTCAAATACAAGAATAAAGCAGGGCAGAAAAGAAATAATAGCTCATTGTCATGTGCAGATCAGGTGTGAAAAGCTAGTCAATAGAAGTGGGAGAGTTGAAAGTTTATAATCAGTGAGAGAGATTTAAGAAACGGGGCTGATATGGTTGGGACAATGGAAAAGAAAACTTTTTTGCTGCTTCCTGTTGAAATGAAGAGTTGGGCAGGCCAGGGAGAAGGAAGTTATTATGGTAATCAAGAGAGAACGTGAACCAGAGTGTAAACAATGGGAATTAAGAAGAAGGGGCAGATTTTCGAAAAGCTTTAGAGGGGAAAAAAAACAAGTTTTTGAAATCACAGTATTTGGGACAGGAGCGGGATAGAAAATGGGAGCTGATATCTCACAATCTCAGTAATTGGCCAAATCTCCACAACAGCAGTTGGCCTGCTTTTAACAGTCATAACATTTCCTGCAGCCAATATGGATCTTACAGGTCTCTGGACAGTCAGCCTTCCCTGGCTTACCTCTGTGGCTCTGTCTATACCAGGGGTCGGCAACCTTTCAGAAGTGGTGGGCCAAGTCTTCATTTATTCACTCTAATTTAAAATTTCGTGTGCCAGTAATACATTTTAACATTTTTAGAAGGTCTCTTTCTATAAGTCTATAATATATAACTAAACTATTGTTGTATGTAAAGTAAATAAGGTTTTTAAAATATTTAAGAAGCTTCACTTAAAATTAAATTAAAATGCAGAGCCCCCCGGACCGGTGGCCAGGACCCGGGCAGTGTGAGTGCCACTGAAAATCAGCTCGCGTGCTGCCTTCGGCACGCGTGCCATAGGTTGCCTACCCCTGGTCTATACTGATCTGCATACTTGGTTACTTGTCTACCTACATGCTTGAGTATATTCCTTATACTTGTGTCAAGTGTCCATTTATGCTGTGTATACCCATGTCCACACTGTCACTGTGTGGTGTTGGCACAGTCCCCCGCCTTCCACATTTGCTGCTGGCCGCTCATGTCTCCCCTGTGCCAAACTGGGTGGAAGATGTGAAGCAATGGGATGGTGATATGGTTCTGCTACTGTTCCTTATTGGACAAATGTTGATGTAGTGGTGTAGGTGATCAGTAAGTTGCAGGATGGAATTTGGGCAGAAGGTTTCGGACACGTCAAAAACAGCTGATCTAGAGAATGAATAAGAATTTATTCAGCCCCTATGAAACAGATATGCTGAATGCTGCTATTGCCACAGTATGTCTGTGGATGGACTGTTGCTTCTGGTGCAGGAAAACCAGCATGGTGTGGTGGGATCATATCATTTTGGAAACCTGGGATGACCAGCCATGGCTTCAGAACATCCGAATGAGGAAACAGACCTTCATGGAGCTGTGTGAGGAGCTTGCACCAAACTTCCAGTGCCAGAACACTCAATTTGGGCATGCCATACCAGTGCAGAAGTGGGTGGCTATTGCATTGTGGAAGCTAGCAACATCAGACAGCTATCAGTCCATTGCAAACAACTTCAGAGTTGGAAAGTCCACTTGGGGCTGTAGTTGAGCAGGTTTTCAAGGCAATTAACACTGTGATCTACCTGCGGGTGGTTGCCATAAGAAAAGTTCCAGAAATAATAGCTGGATTTCAGAGGATGGGGTTTTTGAACTGTGATGAGGCCATCAGTGGCACCCATAGACCAATGTTTTGCCCAGTGAAGTGCATATGTGAACTGAAAAGATTACTCTTACTCATTCTGCAAGGCTTAGTGGACCTCAGAGGCAGATTCATGAATACCAAATTGGGGGAAACAGGAAAATTCATGAAGCCAGGTTGTTGAGGAGATCGGGATTGTATTTGAAGGGGGAAGAAGGGATTTTATTCCCAGTCATTGGGGGGAGGGATAGCTCAGTGGTTTGAGCATTAACCTGCTAAACCCAGGGTAGTGAGTTCAATCCTTGAGGGGGCCACTTAGAGATCTGGGGCAAAAATCTGTCTGGGGATTGGTCCTGCTTTGAGCAGGGGGTTGGACTAGATGACCTCCTGAGGTCCCTTCCAACCCTGATATTCTGATATTCTATGATAAATGATATGGTTCTCTGTGGTGTGCCTGTTCCAACCGTTATTTTGGGGACCCTGGTGTTAACTTGGCTCATGTAACCGTACCCTGACATCATGTAACCGTACCTTGACACCTGGAAAAACGGAATTCAGGTACAAACTCAGTAGCTGCAGAATGAATGGGGAGTACATGTTTGGAGGCTGAAATCTTCTTGGTGTTGCCTGTGCACTCATCTGGATGCCAGTGTGGCAAACGTCATTCGTGTAATCATCACCGATTGTGCACTTATAACATTTGTGACAGTAAAGGGGAGCACTTCTGTCCTGGGTGGGCTCAGGACAAGGCTGGCTTAGAAACTCTGTACAGGCAGCCAGATCCCACCTCCGTGTACACTGGTCCTGGTTCGCGGAGGGCAAGGGAAATCAGCATACATCTTGGCAGTAGGGAGGCAGAGGATGACATCTTCCTGTGCTGAGGGATGCCTTCACACCCTATGCATCTCCCAGAAAAGCACATGAGGGAACATTGGCACATATTTGTGGGGCTACATAGCTTTGTGAGGGTTTTGTTCCCCCATAGGCAAAGGTCATTAGCTGTTTGTTCCTCTGATAAGTCACACGTTACAGACAATCATAACAGGGCATCTCCACTGGATTAACACCTTTGGTTTGGATTTGTGCTGTGGAGGGGGGTGGCTGATTGTAATGCGGTCATAGTGTAATGCTTTAGTCTTAACCCATGTGATGGCATTTACAGAGCATGCACTAAGATAAAAGGGGTGGTGAAACAGGCCCCCAGCAGCTGCCAGGCATGCTCTATATGAAGAACATGCTTAAAAGGGAGCTCTGGCAGTTCAGCAGTGGGGGAGCATGGAAGAGAGATTGGCTGCAAGATGGCAGGCAGGCTGCAGCCGCTGAAGCAGAGCAATCTACAGGGCAAGCACCGGGACTGTGAGTAAGATTCAGCCGGAATCCTCCTTGCCCCTGACTAAGGGGGGGATAACTGGATTCTGAGGGTGAGCTGGGAAGCATTCCCCACAGGCGAAGCCCTGAACTACCAAGACTGTGTAAGCAGAAGGGTGGGGCTACACCCCAAACTGGAGAGAGACAGGGAAAATAGGAAGAAGCCCAGGGCAGGCTGATCTGGAGTGGCAGTCAGAAGGGACTGAACCCTTGCCTCTTGACCTTCGGCTGGGACCTGGTGGAGAGGGAGGTTCCTGGGTCCTCCTATCGTTCCCTCTTCCCCTGGCCACCTGAGAGACCCCATCAGATTCTGTGGGCGGCTGGGCCCTTGAACTGTCCAGAAGAGCTAGCTTCAGGCTCAGAGAGTCTGGCCACATCCTGATCATAGGCCTGCTGGCCCCCAAGTGAAGCCTGCTGCGCTGTTCACAGACCTCTGTTATTGGAAGCACTCAATCTCTCAAAGACCTTATCAGCATTTGCTTTTGGCAGTGTGTGGATCTATTCTGTTTTAAACTGTTCTTTGTCAGCAGTGTTAATTGCACTTAGAGGCTGTTATGGAGCACTAATTGCTAAAGTTGAAATTGGTCAAGGTTTGGATTGGGCGGAGGGGTTGGGGGAAAATCTCTGGATAATGGCAGAGGCCTGTATTGTTACTTGAATTGTGTTTTGGTTTTTTTGCATGCAAACCAAGCCATAAAGAGATTTATCTACCTATTTTCTGTGTTGTGAGTTCTGCTGCATTTAGAACAACCTATGATTTCTGCAGACACAAAACACAAACCACACTTTACCCATCCCTCCCTTGTATCCTTGGGACTTTGGATATTTTTTAACCCATAACCAAAATTGGGGTTATGGGGTGGGGATAGACAAGTGTTTGCAGTGTGATGGCACCAGCGATAGGAAAGCTCCTGTTCACGTGCTGTGAATCATGGGGCCTAATCCCAAATTGGAAAGCATCTTACGTACATCATACTTAGGAAGGAGGGTTCACACACAGGTCAAAGAAACTATAACATATTAAAAGTACTGTATTGAACATGTAAGTCACTGGGGGAGGGAAGATTGGCTCCTCTTGCTCAGCAGCACCCTGGGCAGGAGGAGGAGGTTGTGAGGGTGACGGCGGTCATAGACAAGTGCAGTGGTCACGGCCGTAGGTGGACCCAGACTTGTTTGACCACCAGTTCTATGAGCCTCTCCACTAGGGCGCCTATCCCCTAACCTCCATGAGCTGGTCCATCAGTGTCTCTTCCTGCTGAAGAGCCTGATCCTGAGGAACTCAGACTGCTCCTGGTTTCTTCTGTCTATGCCAATGAGCTGCTCCTCCATCTGTCTCTGCTGTGTCTAGGGGGCTGCTCCTGCCCTCCTGGGGGAAAGGTTTCCCTCTAGGGAGCTGGAGAGCCTGCCAGTTCAAACACAAGGCATTATATTTTTCCCCTTTGGAAGAAGCTGAGAAATCTCCCCACATAACATAACTTTGCTATAGAAGGCCACAATTTCGATACTTGTCAGCATCCCAGGAATGCAGCTGTTAGACTATCCTTGGTTCTCAGACAGCTTTCGCAGGCCATGAGGAAAAATTGGCTCCCATTTGTAAGATCAAGGGGCGGGGAGGGAAGAGCACTGAAACTGTGTAATCTTCCAAGGGGACAAGAGACCGCTCTTACTAGCTTGGACAAACAACTATAAGTTTTCTACAACTGTCCTATCCCCAATCAGGATCTTTCTAAACTTGCCCTCTCCCTTCCACTGGTCCATGTGGACCCGGGAGCATTGCTGCCTGCATGCCAGCCAAGAAATGCACAGCCACAGGGCTATAATTATTGTTCCTTAATATTCAGTTTTATAGCTTCTGCCAAATACATATTAGTGGTTCATCAAAAATCAGTTAAATAATTGATTTATAGGTATGTCTTGCTCGGAGACCATCTTAAGTTTGAAGCGAAGCCGGGGCTGGAGTTAAAATCAGGGACGTAGCACCTGTTTGCTGAGAGCAAGAGAGGATATTGGTGGCAAAGGTGGAAGTCCATTATAATTTACCAGCCATGGGTTCTGGTTCCTGCTGTGGAGTTCTCCTCGAGTTTGTTGGCGTGGGGGAGGGAGGGCGCTACCTCAACTGGCTCCTCTGGGTAGAGGTGCAGAATCACATACTCCTCATCCTCTGGGTCTTCTGGGGCATCCTCCGTGGTCCCTGTTGCCTCTTCACCTTGGGTCTCATTGGCATCCCATCAGACAGTTCATGTTCTGTAGGAGCCCTTGACAGCACCCGGTTCAGCTCACTGAAGAAGGGGCATGTACGACGTACCCTTCGGGAGTGACTGTTAGAGCCTTTTGCCGTCCTGTCCAGGATCCTCAGGTGCTTGAAGTGTTCCTGGCACTCGGCTGGAATCCACTCTCAATGCATGTCTGATAGGGTTGCCAACTTTCTACTCGCACAAAACCGAACACTCTTGCCCCACCCCTTGCTCCACCCCTCCTCTGAAGCCTCATCCCTTCTCTGAGGTGCCCCCCACTCACTCCATCTCCCCACCCTCACTCACTCGCTCATTTTCACCTGGCTGAGGCAGGGGGTTGGGGTGTGAGAGGGGGTACAGGCTCCAGGCTGGGGGTGCAGGTTCCAGGGTTGGGCCAGAAATGAGGGGTTCAGGCTGTGGGAGGGGGCCCCGGGCTGGGATAGGGGGTTGGGGTGCAGGGGGGGTGAGGGCTGGGACTCAGGATGCGGGCTCTGGTGTGGGGCCAGTGATGAGGGATTTGGGGTGCAGGAGGGGGCTCCAGGCTGGGGCTGAGGTGCTTGGAGTGCAGGAGGGGGCTCTGGGTTAGGGCAGAGGGTTGGGGTGTGTGGGAGTGTGAGGGCTCTGGCTGGGGGTGCAGACTCTGGGGTGGGGCTGGGGGTGAGGGGTTTAGGATGTAGGAGGGTGCTCTGATCTGGGCCCGGGGGGGGTTGGAAGGCAGGAGGGGGATCCGGGCTGGGGCAAAGGGTTGGGGGTGTGTGTGGCGGTGAGGGATTTGAAGTGCAGGAGAGGGCTACAGGCTGGGACTGAGGGGTTCAGAGGGCGGGAGGGGATCAGGGCTGGGTCAGGGGGTTGGGACGCGGGAGGGGGTTGGGGTGCGCTTACCTCAGGCAGCTCCCAGAAGCAGTGGCATGTCCCCACTCCGGCTCCTACGCAGAGGCACAGCCAGGTGGCTCTGCGCGCTGCCCCGTCCGCAGGCCAATGGGAGCTGCAGAGCTGGTGCTTGGTGCAGGGGCAGCATACAGAGCCTCCTGGCTGCCCCTACTAGTAAGAACCGAATGAGGCACATGCTGTTGCTTCTGGGAGCCGTGCAGAGCAACGGCAGGCAGGGAGCCTGCCTTAGCCCTACTGTGCCACTGACTGGACTTTTAATGGCCCACTCAGCAGTGCTGACCGGAGCTGCCAGGGTCCCTTTTGGATCGGGTATTCCGGTCAAAAACTGGACACCTAGCAACCCTAGTGCCTCCTCCAGCCTCTGTGAAATTTCCTGGCACTGATGAACATTCCTGTGCTCCAGAAGAAGTCATGGAGGACAGTGTACTGTGATCACACATTGGTCAGCACCTGGGTGTGGTTGGCAGGTCAGGTGGCTACTCTCAGAACAGAATCCATGTTCACCTGTATTGATCTACAGAGTGCAGCAGAAAGCTGTTCTGATATGGTCAGCACAGCTCGTTACTACTGGTGAAAATGGGGGGCAGGGACCTTTATAGTTTGGCTAAAGGTCAGGAAGAAAAGGGTTCAGTGTATTGTGAAACTGGGCGTGGAGGACTATAGAAACCTGAGATGTGATATATGCCTCTTGCCCCCATCCATGCTGCACACTGGCACAGGTACAGGGCCATAGCCTGAGGAATGTACTTACCCACACCCCTCAGGCGTGCTAGCTTACTCACCTGCTGCTTGCCTTCAGACATGTGCTTCTGGGGTTTAGAAGTGAACAGTAGGGTAGCTATGGCACAACCACATACAGGGACACATGTACAGTCACTAGTGTAGACAGAACCTGTGATGCATACTCCTCGGTTCTTTGCATGACTCATCATTTATGGCTGGATCAAAATTCTAAATGCACAGTGACCTTTTATGGCATGGTGCTTTTAAGATCTTCCACGTGTTTAGTTTCAGACAGTTTTCTCTTAGCTGATGTAGAATAGCTGGACAAGATTACCTTGAGCCATCATTGTACATTTCAGGGGTTCTGATGGGAGTTCATCCAGAATATACTGCATTCAACTTTGGATATTACAGGCCAACTGAAGGGAGTTTGGAGGAAAGTAACAAAAATGAAGAGGGGACTGACAGTGAGGAAGTATTAAAAGTAACTAGTTATGTATAGCTTGGCTAGGAGACAGTTTTTTTTGGGGGGGTGGGGGGGAAGAAGAGTATGCAGAATAAGTATCTATTTGAGATACCAGGAAATACTAGGAGCAATGGAATGAAATTAAGAAAGGGAGAATTTAGGATGAATTTCATCAAAAATGTTTTGTGTGAGAGATCAAGGGAAGTGGTGATGCCCAAGCAGTTTGTTCAGTCAGTAGTTGCAAATGTCCCAAGTACTACAACATATACTATGGGGAACCATCCTGTATTGACAAGGAGATGCACTGGATGATATAATAGGTCTTATCCACTTCTAACTTCTAGGCATTTTTGCCATTTAGACCCACTGTTACTTGGGTAGAACATCCTGTTTTTCCTTTGTTCATTTCGGATAAAGTCTGCTTTGCTTAGCTTTCTTCTACTTGTTTGGGAGCAGCCTTATGATATGCAGAAATCATAGGAATGTAGGACTGGAAGGACCTCGACAGGTCATCTAGTCCAGTCCCCTGCACTGAGATAGGGCTATATATTATCTAGACCTTTCCTGACAGGAGTTTGTCTAACCTAGTATTCAAAACCTCCAATGATGGAGATTCCACAGCCTCCCAAAGTAATTTGTTCCAGTGCTTAAACACCCTGACAGTTAAGAAGTGTTTTCTAATGTCCAACCTAAATCTCCCTTGCTGCAACTTAAGCCCATTGCTTCTTGTCCTGATCTCGGTGGTTAAGGAGAACAATTTATCACCCTCCTCTTTATAACAACCTTTTACATACTTGAAGACTGTTATCATCTCCCCCCTCAGTCTTCTCTTCTCCAGACTAAACAAGCCCAATATTTTCATTTTTTCCTCGTATGGTATATTTTCTTTGCCTTTAATCATTTTGTTGCTCTCCTCTGGACTTTCTCCAATTTGTCCACCTCTTTCCCAAAGTATGGTGTCCAGAACAGGATGCAGTACTCCAGTTGAGGCCTTTTCAGTGCTGAATAGAGTGGAAGAATTTCTTCTCGTGCCTTGCTTACAACACTCCTGCTCATACATCCCAGAATGATGTTTGCTTTTTTTGCAACAGTGTTACATTTTTGATCCATATTTAGTTTGTGATCCACTATAACCCTCAAATCCTTTTCTGCAGTACTCCTTCCTTGGAAGTCACTTCCCGTATTGTATTTGTGCAGTTGATTATTAGAACATAAGAATGGCCATACTGAGTCAGATCAATGATCCAGCTAGCCCAGTATTATGTCTTCCTAAGTGTAGTCTGTTGCATTTGTCCTAATTGAATTTCATCCTATTTAATTCGGACCATTTCTCCAGTTTGTCAATATCATTTTGAATTCTAACCCTGGCCTCCAAAGAGCTTACAACCCCTTCCAGCTTGATATCATCTGCAAATCTTATAAATGTATGCTGTATGCGATTATACAAATCATTTATGAAGACATTGCACAGAACCAGACCCTGGACAGATCCCTGTGGGTCCCCACTTGATATGCCCTTCCAGCTCGATTGTGAACCATTGATAACTACTCTTTCTGAGTATGGTTTTCCAGCCAATTATGCACCCACCATATTGTAGATTCATCTAGGCTATATTTCTCTAATTTATTTATGAGACGGTCATGTGAGACAGTATCAAGAGCCTTACTAAAATCAAGATCTGACATCTACTGCTTCCCTTCATCCATAAGCCTTGTTACCCTGTGAAAGAAGGATATTAGGTTGGTTTGACATGATCTTTTCTTGACAAATACATGTTGACTGTTACTTATCTTATCATCTTCTAAGTACTTGCCAACTGATTGATTATTTGTTCCATTATCTTTCTCGGTACCAAAGTTAAGCTGACTGGTCTGTAATTTCCCAGGGTTGTCCTTGTTCTCCTTTTAAGAGATAGGCACTATATCTGCTTTTTCCAGTCCTCTGGGATCCCTTCCACTTCCATGAGTTCTCAAATATAATCACAAATGACTCAGATCTCTTCAGCCTTTTCCTTAAGTATTCTAGGATGCATTTCATCAGGCCCTGCTGACTTGAAGACATCTAGCTTGTTTAAGTAGTTTTTAACTTGTTTTTTTCCTGTTTTAGCCTCAAATTCTACCCCATTTACACTGATATTTATTATGTTAATCATCCAATAACTGCTAACTTTTTTGGTGAAAACAAACAAAAAAAGACATTTATCAGTTTGACTATTGCTGTGTTTTCTGTTAGTCTTTTCCTCCTCATATAGTAATGGGCCTACCCTGTCCCTGGTTTTCCTTCTCATGTATTGTAAAATACTTTCTTGTTACCCTTTATGTCCCTAGCTAGTTTAATCTCATTTTGAGCCTTGATCTTTCCAATTTTGTCTCTTCATGGTCATGGTGTTTTTTTAAAAATATTCATCCTTTGTAATTTGACCTAAATTTCCACTTCTTTTATGACTCTTTTTTGAGTTTCATGTCATTGAAGATGTCCAGGTTAAGCCAGGGTATCCTCTTACGATACTTCCTAGCTTTCCTATGCATTGTCATAGTTTACTCTTGTTCTCTTAATAATGTCTCTCGTGGACCTATGCACCATGATCTACTTAATGCATGCGCCTCAAAAAGTGAGGATCCCTGCCTGAATAGTTGCTTGTGCTTAAGGCTGGTTCTGTATTGTTTCCTTGTGTCTGTTTTGCTTTTTGTCTGACAGCGTAATCTTATATGTGGCTCCTTCTAGCAAGGCGGATGTCTTTTTAAAATTTCTTTAAAGTGAAGTGCCTGATGTTTCCATGACCTAGAAGAGGCTGGGAGAAAATGCATTAATGAAAAACTGAGGGACTCCCAAAATGTCTGTACATACAATCTGTAAGAGAATACCCTGTGCCTGGTAATTGGCCACATACAATGTAGGTAATTGTATTATATGTGGTAGGACAATCGTTACATAATGATATTGACAACCTGTGTAAAGAGTGTTGAGATCTGTGGATGAAAAGCACTACATATCAGCTTTAGCCAGAAAATGAATTTTTTTAAAGACTCCTTTAACAAGCTTCTGGAATTGGCTGAATATGTCCTGGCCTTGCACTTTGAGTACTATACATCCTTGATGCCTCTTGTTTCTAAGTACACCTCTACCCTGATATAACGCGACCCGATAGAACATGAATTCGGATATAATGCAGTAAAGCAGTGCTCCGGGGGGGGGGGGGGGCGGCGCGGAGCTGCACACTCTGGCGTATCAAAGCAAGTTCGATATAACGTGGTTTCACCTATAATGCGGTAAGATATTTTGGCTCCCGAGGACAGTGTTATATCGGGGTAGAGGTGTATTCATATTTTGTAATTAGCCTGTTTTGCTCTTAGCCATCAAATTCTTTAGTCTCTTGTGCTTCGGAGGAATTTAAACTCACCTGAATGCTTTGAGCAGCTTTCTGGGGGTGAGGACTCTCTCTTTCTGAGAGAATCTATTCTCACCAGGCTTATATCTGGTGTTTGTCATGACTTGTTTTAGGAATTGTCTTATTTTTTGTTTTTTTCTGACTACTACTTCTTAGCAGAGTAAACCAAGCCCTTGTGGCTTACATACTCTGTAGCTTACTACTTCTCCTAATTAAAGCCTCATCTGTGTTGTTCAGAAACAGTTTGTTGAACTGTGCTAAAGCAGCTAAATTGTTTTAAACAGTTGGTCCAGCTAGCATGGGTGGGGGCAAAGGTGTGATTTAACTAATTTTAGATATAAGCTTCTCTCATGTGGAGGAGGAATGAATTGTTGTAAGGAGGGAGAGAGTAAGAGGAGCTGGGTGTCTGTTGTGTGGTGGCCAGGAGAATTCTGGGAATTGGTGGAGAGTCTAATTGTTAGACACTTGTCCTAACTGCTGTTTGTATAATGATGTACATGTAACTAGAACACATTTTGGAAACTGAAATAAATAATAAATACTCTGAACTGCATTCAGTCTGGCTATGTTCATCTTAGCTGGCCAAAACCGTATTTAAACTGTTATTTGGAAATGCATACAAGGTTTATACAATGTTCAGTAAATTGTAGATGGGGCCTAAATCTAGCTTCAAAGGCTTTAAGCAGACACAGAATTTTCTTATGCTTTCCTTCTCCGTAGCCCGGAGGAAAAACTGTGCCTTTCTTTCTCTTCTCACTCAGTTGTCATTAATGTACTTTTTCACAACATTTTCCCCCACACATTATTCCTCTAATCCTCTCTCACTTATGCGTCTCCTTTCATAAAGCCAAGTTGCTCCCATCTACAATTGACTACTGCAGACATGCACTTCTAGCTCTGAGCCCTCCATGTCCTGGAAGATTCAAATTATGCAGCAATCCATAAAACTTTTTTTTTCTGTTCAAGTTTACACATCATACTTTTGGTTCAGGCAACGTTAGTTGATTTGCCATCTACCATGAAGTGTGTGGCCACGGTACGGTTGGGTTTAATCTTCGTATTAGAATAGTTCATCTGTCTGGAGTGAGAGGAGAAACTACAGAGAAAACCAGAAAACATGCAGATGCACAATGGCCTGTTCGTGTGTATAGTTAACATTTTCCATGGTATTTTCAAGGATAAACCTAATACTAATTCAGTTTATAAAGCATCCTCTGCCAAGGCTCTTGGGGCTCTGAGCTATAATTTAATTCTGTATATATAAGAACATTATAAAAACATTAAAACCAATCTAATAATATACCACCCTCATAAACCAAAGCATCACATTTGTCATCTGCTCACTATGCTGGCTTCCCATAGAATATTGCATCAGTTATCAAGATCTCAGGGCTTTTCAAGGTTATCAATGAGCTAGGCCTGCGATACTTAAAAGTTGACCTAAAGCTCTGGGACAAGTAGTGTGGTTGACAACTGCTGTCCTCTGGCATAATGGAGCGGTGTCTTACAAGGGTAAAACTTGTGCAGGAGATGGAGCTTTCTTGGGAACTGGTCCAAAACTCTGGATCATTCCAGAACAACAACCATCCCTTCCAAGAGAAAAGTGCACTTCTTTGACTTTGCCTTTACTAATAGAAATGTGCAAAGCATAGTACTCATTAACTTTTTTTCCAACAATTTCCCCCCTGTGGATAGAAAGGGAAGAACACCACATGACAGTTGCATACTATTGGAAAGCATTCAGACACCATGGTGATGGAACCTAAATAAAATAGAAGAAAAATCTTAGGTGGCGTGTTAAACTGGAGAGAGAGAGAGAGAGAGAGAGAGAGGGGAGGCTGAAAATGACTTCAAGGCAAAACAAGTTCCAGAGCCTGCAAATCATGTTGACCAGCTAAGACCTTTTTGAAAAAGTTACAAATGACTGAAAATGGGGCAATTAGAATGAAGTATATTTAGCTCATATGTGCCTTTCCAAGTACTCTGTTCTTTACAATCCAGTATCTGGGTTCAAAATATTTAGGGTTGAAATCTGATTGTATAATTTTTATCCCTTTCACATAAAGGTGTGGCCATTGTGACTCAGACCACTTATAGTGTGACATGAACCTTAACATCATCACCATTAACAAATTCTTTAAATATGGTAATAATAATTGTTTTTTGTGTGTTTCATTTCTACTGAAAATACTTCAGGGGAAAACTGATTTTTTTTTTTTTTTGGGCCACGGTTCACCCTTGCTTCCGAGGTGAAAAAGAGAATTGATAGGAGGAAAATTCCTTTACAAATATCTAAGGTCTGGTCCCCACTTCGGACTAAGGTATGCAAATTCAGCTATGTTAATAACGTAGCTGAATTCGAAGTACCTTAGTCCGAACTTACTGCGGGTCCAGACGTGGCACGGAGGCTCCCCCGTCGATGCCGCGTACTCCTCTCGTAGGGTGACCAGACGTCCCGATTTTATCAGGACAGTCCCGATATTTCCTTGTTTGTCCCGCGTCCCGACCGATGTGCGGTCGGGACACTGGACAAACAAGGAAATGCGCCGGAGCCTGGAACCCGGAAGTGCTCGCACGCCCCCCCCCCCGCCCCGACTCCACCCCTTCCTCCCCCGATTGGCTCCCTCCCCGAATCCCCGCCTCTTCCCCGGGCTCACCATTCCTCCTCCCTCCGCAAGCGCTGGAGGGAGGCCCGGGAGATGCAGGGGGAGCGCGGGGCCAGGGTGAGTGAGAGTCCGGCCTGGCCCCGAGCAGGCAGGACTCAGTTGGGTGGTAGGGAGAGGAGGGGGGCGGCCCGCGGGGCCAGGCGGCGGCTGTTCTCCCCCCTGGACAGCGGGACTCGGGAGCAGCCGCTGCTGCAGCTCCCACTACTGCGGGGGGAGGAAGCGGCCATGGCGCTTGGCGGCTGCGGCTCTGGCACCCCCGAACCCCCCGAGCCTGCTGCGGGGACCCTGCAGTGCGCACGCTGCACCCAGCCCCTGGCCAGTCGCATCTGGGCTGCTGCCCAGCTGGTGCTATCCCGCGGCGGAGGCATCGGCAGCCCAGCCCCGTTCGTTCCCCTGCAGGACCCGAGCGGGACGGGGGGGCTGGGGCCTGCTGCCCCCACTTCGGGGCCGCCGCGGGATAGCACCAGCTGGGCAGCAGCCCAGATGCGACTGGCCAGGGGCTGGGTGCAGCGTGCGGGCTGCTGGGTCCCCGCAGCAGGCCCGGGCTCGGGGGGTTCGGGGGCGCCAGAGCCACAGCCGCCAAGCGCCATGGCCGCTTCCTTCCCCCGCGGCAGTGGGAGCTGCAGCAGCGGCTGCTCCCGAGTCCCGCTGCCCGGGGGGGGGGAGAACAGCCGCCGCCTGGCACCGCGGGCCGCCCCCTCCTCTCCCTACCACCCAACTGAGTCCTGCCAGCTCGGGGCCAGGCCGGACTCTTACTCACCCCGGCCCCGCGCTTCCCCTGAGTCTCCCGGGCCTCCCTCCAGCGCTTGCGGAGGAAGGTTTTTTTTTTTTGGCCCCACCCCCCGCGTCACCGTCCCCCCGTGTCCCGATATTTGACTTGGGTGATCTGGTCACCCTATCCTCTCGCCGAGCTGGAGTACCGGCATCGACGGCGAGCACTTCCGGGATCGATTTATCACGTCTTAACCAGACGTGATAAATCGATCCCAGAACATCGATTGCCTGCCTCCGGTAAGTGAAGATGTACCCTAAGGCGGCTCACTTACTAGATTTAAGAACAGGAGGAGAAGTTATCTTCTATAAAACCATGAATATTGACACTTGATGTTGCTGCTTTACTCAAGACCCATTTTTCATTGCCTTGTAATAGTTTGGGACACATACTTCTCAGAAATAGTTATTGGTTATTTAAGCATAATCAGAGTATTTAATGTAGGGTATTTATTTTTCTTTAACAGTTTGTTAGTACTGGTCTAGGTGACTTAGCACAATATTTCCTCTTCAAGTATGAGAAAGTTAAATATTTTGACTAGATATAATTCAAGGTGCTGCAGGTTTATTTTAAAAAATGTATTTGCTATGAATTTCATCATAAGGAAACCTAAATCTTGTAACACCCAAGTAATAGTACTGTGCTTTGTGTGTGTGTATGTATATACACATTCCTCATGTTTATAGACTTTGGAAAAATCGTGCTTCTTACTTTCTATGTTAGAGTGTTATTGATTCAGATTTTTGAAGCCTTAGGGTTGAATATAAGAAATTTGCTTCTGAAAGATTAAATAGACTGGAAATGTAATGACTTGAACATGTATATGTGCTATTGGAAATGCAATATAACCCTCGTTAACTGAAGGTCTGTTATAAGAGGTATTTTGGCTGACAAGCTCCTTTCCTGGGTTGCTCAGAAACTCTCCAGGAGCAGACCTTCAAGATTCCCAGAGTTCCCCTTCTCTCCTTGGATCTTGACCCAAGACTGGGTGCAGATTACAAAACTCGCTGACTTTTGATTATCTGAATCCCAATTATCCCCTAAGTCCTTGATAATTGATGTTTTTTACAGTATAGTGCTTCATCTTCTCAGAAGAGTTCATTTCCAGTGCTGTCTAAAACGTTTTAGTAGGCAATAATACAGATTGCTGCAGGCTGAGGGTAAGTCACACTGTTACATTTTCAAGCTTCCTTCATGGGGGAAGCATGGTCCAGTGGTAAGGTACTGACCTGGGATTTGGGAGACTTGAGACCTCATCGACCAGAAGGCATGGGATGCATTGTCCTAGGGACACAAACTGACTTTATAACCTTGGATACGTCCTTAGTCTCATAGAAGATTAGAGTTGGAAGAGACCTCAGGAGGTCATCCAGTCCAACCCCCTGCTCCAAGCAGGGCCAATCCCCAACTAAATCATCCCAACCAGGGCTTTGTCAAGCCAGGCCTTAAAAACCTCTAATGATGGAGATTCCACAACCTCCCCAGGTAATCCATTCCGGTGCTTCACCACCCTCCTAGTGAAATAGTTTTTCCAAATATCCAACCTAGACCTCCCCAACTGCAACTTGAGACCATTGCTCCTTGTTCTGTCATCTGCCACCACTGAGAACAGCCTAGCTCCATCCTCTTTGGATAGATAGTTGAAGGCTGCTGTCAAATCCCCCCTCACTCTTCTCTTCTGCAGACTAAATAAGCCCAGTTCCCTCAGCCTCTCCTTATAAGTCATATGCCCCAACCTCCAAATCTTTTTCATTGCCCTCCGCTGGACTCTCTCCAAATTTTTCCACATCTTTTCTGTAGTGGGGTCCCAAAACTGGATGCAATACTCCAGATGTGGCCTCACCAGCACTGAATAGAGGGGAATAATCATTTCCCTTGCTCTTATTAATGCAGCCCAATATGCCGTTAGCCTTCCTGGCACCAAGGGCAACTGTTGACTCATATCCGGCTTCTTATCCACTGTAATCCCCAGGTCCTTTTCTGCACAACTGCCACTTACCCAGTCAATCCCCAGCCTGTATCAGTTCATGGGATTCTTCCAGTCTAAGGGCAGGACTCAGCATTTGTCCTTGTTGAACCTCAGATTTCTTTTGGCCCAAGCCTGTGCATGTCCAGCTTTTCTAAATAGTCCTTAACTTGTTCTTTCACCACTGAGGACTGCTCACCTCCTCCCCATACTGTGCTGCCCAATGCAGCAGTTTGGGAGCTGACTTTGACTGAAGACTGAGGCAAAAAAAGCATTGAGTACTTTAGCTTTTTCCACATCATCTGTCACTAGGTTGCCTCCCCCATTCAGTAAAGGTCCCACACTTTCCCTGGCCACCTTCTTGTTGCTAACATACCTGTAGATACTCTTCACATCCATTGCTAGCTGCAACTGCAGTTGTGCTTTGGCCTTCCTGATTGCACCCGTGCATGCTCGAGCAATATTTTTATACTCCTCCATAGTCATCTGTCCAAGTTTCCATTTCTTATAAACTTCCTTTTTGAGTTTAAGCTCACCGAAGATCTCTGTTAAGCCAAGCTGGTCACCTGCAGTATTTGCTATTCTTTCTGCATGTCGGGATGGCTTGTTCCTGTGCCCTCAATAAGGCTTCTTTAAAATACAGCCAACTCTCCTGGACTCCTTTCCCCCTCATATTAGCCTCCCAGAGGATCCTGCCCATGACAGTGCTCCAGTCATGTGAGTTACCCCACTGAGTATCTGTTATTCCAATCACATCATAGTTCCTTGACTGTGCCAGAACTTCCAATGCTTGTTTCCCTGGCTTCTTGCATCCATGTACAGGCACCCAAAGCCGATTGCCCTGCTTTCTCAGTATGAATCAGGAGGCCTTCCCTGTTGCACCCTCCTCCTTTGTTTCCTCCCAGTATCACATTTCCCCACTTACCTCAGGGCTTAGGTCTCCACCCCCCAGCAAACCTAGTTTAAAGCCCTCCTCACTAGGTTAGCAAGCTGGCCTGCAAAGATGCTCTTCTCTCTCTTAGTTACGGGGATCCCATCTCTTCCTAGCAATCCTTCCTGGAACAACATCCTGTGGTCGAAAAATCCAAAGCCCTCTCTCCAACACCATCTGCGTAACCACACATTTACTTCTACAATTCAATAATAATCCCTATCTGGGCCTTTTCCTTCATCAGGGAGGATGGATGAGAACACGACTTGTGCCTCAAACTCCTTTATCCTTCTTTCCAGAGCCACATTGTCTGCAGTGACCCACTCAAAGTAATTTTTGGCAGTATCATTAGAGCCCACGTGGAGAAGTAGGAAGGGGTAGCGGCCCAAGGGCTTGATCAGTCTCTGCAGACAGTCGGTCACATCCTGAATTCTAGCTCCAGGCAAGCAGCACGCTTCTCGAGTTTCCCGGTCTGGACGGCAGATGGATGACTCAGTCCCCCTAAGAGAGAGTCCCTGACCACCACTAACCATCTCCTCCTCTTAGGAGTGGTGGTCGTGGAACCCCCATCCCAAGGGCAATGCATCCCATGCCTTCTGGTCGATGGGGTCTCCTTCTGATCCCTTCCCTCAGATGACTCTTTCAAACCATTCTCCGCTGTAGTACCTGTGCAGAGAGCCTGAAAACGGTTTCTTACCTCTATCTGCATATGGGGTACATGAGTTCTCTTTCTTCTTCTGGAGGTCACATGCTGCCTATTCTGCACTGCCCTCTCTGATTCTTCGGCATGCTGTGCCTGCAGTACCAAATGCTGACTTCTATCCAGAAAGTCTTCATTTTCTCTGATGCAACACAGGGTTGATATTTGGGTCTCTAGTCCTTTAACCTTCTCTTCCAATATGGAGACCAGCTTGCACTTCATACGGATGAAGTCACTTCTATCCTCTGGGAGAAAGACAAACATGGCACATCCTATGCAGGTCACAAGAGCTGATCACTCACTATCTATATTGTCTTCCTCCTAAGAGCCTCTTCAGATGTTGTATTTATTGCTCACAGAAGCCTGAAAGGCTAAAACTCTGTGGGAACTCTGTGGGAACTCCCCCCCCCCCCCCCAAGCAACCTCCCTCAGCTCTGTAAAATGGAGAGGGACATAACATTTCCCTACTTCACATGAGTGTCGGGAGGAAAAATACATCAGCGATTGCAAGATGCTCAGCTACTATGGTAATGGGAGCCGTATAACTACTGAAGATGAATAGAGGCTAAAGCTCTATCGATGTCCAGCATTTGTTATATATTGGAACTGCAGCCTCTTGAGAGGCTCCATGTAATCCTCAAACAGGTTTGTATTTCCTACCATTGTGTACTTTGAGTGGCTGACAGTGTAGAATGTAGCTAAAATGACAATAGAATCATTTGAAAACATGGAAAATGTATAATGTGAATACAACAAATACCTGAAGATGCACGTCTTTCTGAACTGCAAGGTATTTCCTGCCTCACCTTGCAGAGTTCTAAAATTCAAGGGCTGAATTAACTGAAAGAAAATTTTGAGTTGAACACTGGGGCAGGCGAAGGGATGAATGAAGGAAGTGATGAAAGCCCTTAAACTTTAAACTCTGCAGTTTCTGCTTGGTTGTTGAGTTGAGTTTTTTTTATTGTGAATAGTTTTCGTGTTAATCTTCCGATAAAACGGCTCTCATTTAGACTGAGACATGGAAGCAGAACTCTCTTGCGGGGGACAGATGCTTGGACTGTCGGTTTAACATTAATTCAGAATTTCACCTTGAGGTTAAAGGTGTTGAGGCAGCTTAGTGTCACAACCGGTGAGCTAGATCCTTGTCCCTCCTGGTTGGGGAAGGCCAATGGGGAAGTACAGGGGCCATGGTCTGTCAACATAGTCATGTGTCCCTACAGGGATGTGGGTATGGGCCAGGTTCCAGCAGCTGTTAAAGAAGCTGTTGTGAGGCACATAATCAAGGAAGCCAAATTAGTTTTTTGATGGAAAGTCACTGACAAATGTAACTATGGAGTCAGGGCTGGCTCCAGGGTTTTTGCCGCCCCAAGCAGGCCTCCCCCCCGCACCCCAAAGGCTGCGATTGCAATCTGTGATTGCGATCTGCGGCACTTCCGCCGCCACTCTGCTGCCGCCGCTTCATTCTTCAGCGGCAATTCGGCATCTGGTCCTTCCCACTGAGAGGGACCGAGGGACCCGCCGCCAAAGAGCCGGACATGCCGCCCCCTTCCATGTGCCGCCCCAAGCACCAGCTTGCTGCTCTGGTGCCTGGAGCCGGCCCTGTATGGAGTGACTAGTTATTACACAATCTCTAGGTGTATTCCATCCATCCTTTGCAGTACAATTGCTGCTCAATGTATTTTGAGTTTTCATCATTCTTCTTTATTTCCAAAGGAAAGCTAATTCTCTCATAACTACTTGAAAGCTTTTTCTACAACACAGTTTGTAGGTCTTCTCTTTAGCTCTGCTCTTGTTTCTCAATCTTTCCCCAGAGTTCTTGAGAGGGATTCTTTCCTTGTTAGAAGACTCTACTATAACCTAATAAATATAGGTTTTGGTTGTGGTAATTCTACCTAATGTATAGTTTCTTTTTTAAAGTTTTTGTGATGCGTTCAGAATTCCTTCACGTCTGCACTAATAATATCCGCAGAATAAGAGCATATGACATGCTGAAACACTGCCTGCCATTATAGGAGCGTCAAAACTCTGTTCCCAAGCAGCAATTTATATATTTCTTCCTCTCAAAGTCTCTAGAGTTGCACTGAATATATGGTACTGGCAATGAAGCATGGACAACTCTGGGTGATATAAATGATTGTCAATATTTTCTACAGAATTTCCAAAAGTATTTTCTGCAGTACTCCATTTACCCTACTTTTGCTTCAGTATTTCTACTACTTCCCAACTTCTTCCACAAAACTTTTAAAATTTACTTTTAACTAGAAATAAGTGTGAACTTTCTTATGAGGCATTTTAAGCTTTTGGGTAGTTTATCTCAGCAGTATGTTAAAGAGCAGCTGTAGAGAGAAAAATACCACCTTAACATTCATAGTTATTCTCCCTCAGTGACTTCCGTGTCAAATTTATACTTTTTTTTGTCAGGACAGGCAATTTTTGTCAGTACTGCTACTGTAGTTGAACCTGGCATCTGAAAATTAAGTGGTGTTATTCCTTCTTTGTCTTTGCTCTAACCATCCCCAGTAATAAAGCTTTGGAAATAGGAACTGAGCTATCAGTTTTACTGATGCATGAAAGAGAATGGGATGCTATACATCTTACTCCATATTTTTATATACAAGTTCTTTTTTAGAACTGACACTAGTAGGATTTTGGTTTTTTGTCAGTAACTAGGCAGCTATGACTCAAAAGCTATGTCTACACTTTGAGCTAGAGATCTAATTTCCAGCTCAAGGAGACATATGTATACCCATAGAGGGTAGCTCTGGCAGCATGAGCAGTAGGAGGGGTTAGCCACCCTGAGTACAGTCCTGTCCAATATAGTAGGCATGTAGTCAGGGCAGTTAGCCACTCACCACCCTGGCTAAACTTCTATTTTTAGTGTGTTAGTTAAATCAGAGCTAACTCAGGTTTGTCTCCTCAAGCTGGAAGTTAAATTCCAGCTTGAAGTGTAGCGTACCCAAAGGTAAGGTCACATATCTAGGAAGAAAGAATGTGTCTCACATTTACCAAATAGACACTCTATGCTGTAATTCAGCGACACTGAAAATGACTTGGCGGTCATGGTAGAACACTAGTTAAGTGTGAGTTCCCAATGTGATGCTAAAGCTACAAGGGCAAACAATTCTCAGACTCATAAGCAAGGGAATATCAAATAGGTGTAGGGAAATGATACTATCTCTGCATATGGCGTTTTTTGTGAGACTTTTAGTAAAATAGTGTGTTCGGTTCTGGTGTCCACACTTCAAAAAGGATGCTGACAAACTGGAAAGGGTTCAGAAAAGAATGATCAGAGGTCTGGGAAACCTGCCTGTATAGTGAGAGACTTCAGAAAGTCAATATATTTAGTTTACCCAAGAGAAGGTTAAAGGCAACTTGATAAAGGTCTACATGGGGAAGAGATTTGATAGTAGACAGTTCCTTAATCTACTTGAAAAGGCATAATGAGATCCAATGGCTGGAAGCTGAAGAGAGAAATTCAGATTAGAAATAAGGTGCACATTTTTAGCAGTGAGAGCTATTGAAACAATTTGCTGTGGGATGTGGTGAATTTTAAAATAATAATAAATAAATAAATAATTGAGATATCCCATCTCCTAGAACTGGAAGGGACCTTGAAAGGTCATCGAGTCCAGCCCCCTGCCTTCACTAGCAGGACCAAGTACTGATTTTGCCCCAGATCCCCACAAGTGGCCCCCTCAAGGATTGAACTCACAACCCTGGGTTTAGCAGGCCAATGCTCAAACCACTGAGCTATCCCTCTCCCCCAAAATTTTCTGTCACTTGAAGTCTTTAAATCAAGGCTGATGCCTTTCTTAAAGATATGCTCTAGCTCAAATAGTCGTTATGGGCTTGGTGCAGATATTACTCAGTGAGGTTCTTTGCCCTGTGTTTAGCAGATCAGACTAGATTAGCATACTTGTCCCTTCTACCTTTAAAAGCCATGAATCTATGAACATGGATATTTGTGAGGGTGAAGGGCTGTTTCTTTTCTGTGTAAAGCCATATTTCCATGTCCTCAGGTGTTACCTAGTTTCAAGAAAGAAATGCAGTGTCATCTGAGGTCATCCAACATTCCAGGAGATCTGGGCTTGAATAGGGACTGGGAGTGGCTGGCTCACTACAGAAGCAGCTTTTCCTCTCCTGGAATTGACACCTCCTCATCTATTATTGGGAGTGGACTACATCCACCCTGATTGAATTGGCCCCGTCAACACTGGTTCTCCACTTGCGAAGTAACTCCCTGCTCTCCATGTGTCAGTATATAATGCCTGCATCTGTAACTTTCACTCTATGCATCCGAAGAAGTGAGGTTTTTACCCACCAAAGCTTATGCCCAAATAAATCTGTTAGTCTTTAAGGTGCCACCAGACTCCTTGTTGTTTTTGTGCACATTAGTGTGACCCTTTTTCTATTGTAATTGATACAGTACTATTTTGATACAGTTATATTTTAATTTCAGATTGCAGGTAGAAATATGGACTGATATTTATCCTTAAATTTGATAGTTACATTACTCATGACTAGAGATATTATAAGGAATACACACATTTATATACTTTATTGTAGGATATGATTGAGGTTTCATTATAAACTTTCAACATTCTGATTTTTATAGGTTAGTAGCTTTTCTCCTATTTTAGAAATTTTACTTTCCATTTGTATGGAAAAGTAATTTTTTTTCAGCTAATGATAGTTTATAGCTAATTCTTTATAAAAATCAAATGGCTATCACCTGCTTTACTCTGAACTTGCAAATGTGTTTACGTAATAGTGCCTTGCAAAAAGTATCGTACAGAGAAAAAAGTGTTAATATTTGATATTATGCTTTGTCTTGTCAAAAGTTTATTTTAAAGGATAAGTAATTGTCACTGTCAACACTCAAGCATTAAAATATTTTAACAGGTAAGGCTCCTTGATATTCTTAACTAACAGTGCCCTTCAAGGTAATTAATCCAATACATATCAGTTTTGCATATTACTGTGATAACCACCATGTTAAATTGTGAAAACTATAGATACAAATATTAATATTGCTTCAATAATAGCCCAAGAGAACACAGCCTGGAGGTGAAACTAAATCCGTTAACACAGAGCAGGATATGAAATGAAGGACAAATGAAAGAGGAATGGCAATTTAAGTATAGTACAAAAATCTTCATTTAAGAAAACTCAATCTGTGTTGGACCCAGCTGTCCTGGCAGAATAAATCTCTGTATTAAAATAACATTGGTTTTTGGAGGCTGTTGAAGATGGAGGTAATGGTACTCGATATCACTAACATAGGTGCTATCAGGATGTTTAAACTGATCAACAACCAACATTTAAAAATTGTCTGACATTAACATTGCAGATTGGCATGTTGCGATGGGGCGCTCTACTTATCGCTGGAGAGTTCCGCCTCCTGGCAGTTCTGGGGATAAGCTCTGCTGGCTGACACCCCTTCCTGCAGTTGCCCTCTACCACATTCTGTCTCTTTCACCATCTGTGGTCCCTCTGTTGCCCCAGGAGCCACTGCCTCCTCTTCGCAATTCAGCCCCCAAGCCAGGTTACTCCCTTCCAGGGTATCAAAGCATGAGTTGTCTCAGGCAGTCCACTCTCCACTGCTTAGTCTATGCCACTTCCCCAGTGGCTGGTAGGGGAACCCAGGCCTCCTCTCTACTCCAGGTTCCAACTTAGAGATTCTCTCCTCAGCAGCCAAGGTCTGCACTATCCTAGTCTTTGCTGCTTTTCCCCTGAGCCTTTTAGGCTTTCCCCCTTGTCTGGGTTTGCCAACCTAAACTCCCTCCTCTTAGGGAGTAACTGTAGACTAAGCTCTATAGTTCCAAACACACCTCCCTTCTCATGCATGGACTGCAGATTACTTCCCTAAAACCCCCTGCTGTTGCTAGCTTCCTGGCTTTATATACTGGGCCCAGCTCCTCCCCCCAGCTGGACTTTATTAGTCAATTAGGCCTTAGCACTGCCTGGCTTTCCTCCGGGGTGCAGCGTATAGTGTAATTGATCTAATTTACCCCTTCCAGCCTTGTGTGGTGTGGACAACCCATCCCACATGTGACATTTTGGGGTAAAAGAAATTATGTAATAACTAATTTATGGTATTTATTGCTGCAGCATCATTAAGTAAAAAGAAAAAAAGATACTGGGAGTTGAGGTGACTCCAGGGATTGATAATGGGATTTAGAACCTTTCAACTGAAAGTCAGCGGTTCAAATTCCACCGATAATGGCAGTAGATAGAAGTGATGACCATTTGATAGCTGTTTAATGGCCTAGGAAAATAAGTTGTCCACATCACCCAAACCTTCACGCTTGGCACTAACTGACACCTTTGGTTGGTCTGTGTCTAGATTCTTACCTTGATGTCTTTACCACATATTTAAGCAGAGAGGCTCAGGACTGAATAAACACGGAGACTAAACCATCATCTCATATCTAAAGGGACCTTTCCAAGTCAGGGTTGCTGAAGTATGTTGATGGAATAGTGTGGGAAAACCTGTCAGTGTTACTCGCTAGTGCTGCCCCTAATATGCCTCTCTAGGGCTGTGGATAGTCACTAAAAATAATGGACCTAGTTCTCTGGTGGTGTAAATAGGTGCAGCTCCATTATCATCAATTTACAACAGCAGGGAATTTAGATCTACATTTCTTAGCACTTTTATATACATTCTGCATTTTCAAACATTAATTTTTTCTCATAGTATCCCTTTGTTAAGAAATTATTATCCCACTTTTACAGAAGAGGCAACGGAGGCAGCATAGTTCTCTCACCTTAGGCCCCCAAAATGAGAAGCACCTGGTTCCCAGGCCCATTGTCAATCCACTAGACATTTCACAAGTACTGTAGTCATTTATAAAAATTATGTAAAGAAAACTACTGGGGAAGAAAGAATATTCATCTTTTTATGGATTTCTAGTTGAAAATGTAATTATGTTGAGACTCTAAAAGTGTGGTTAAGTAAGTAGATAAAAATGCGATTGAGACGGTCTTGTATTTTCCCCTAAATAGAAAATAGCAGCATTTCATGGGCTTTCACATTGATTTATAACACCAGACAAAAATTCCAAATGCTTCTTAAACTTCGTTGTTTTGAACTGAATTTTAAGACGTAATTCTGCACCATGATATAGACTACTGTAAGTAGAAGAGTGAGCCTCTGATCTCTTCAGTACTGGATTATGCAGTAAAAAATATTCCAGAGAGACAGCTGCAATTGTACCTTGAGTACCTGATTTCATAGGGAGTCACATGGCACCATCCAGAATTGGTCCCTAATTTCTGTACTACTTAATGGCTCTCTTTAACTGAGAACAACATTTAGTGTGGAACTAAAAAAAAAAAAGTGGGCTATTAATTCTGAAATCAATGTCCTCATTATAAAGGGGCACCCATTTAAAATAGTTTATCATATAAGACAACTTTGTGACACACGTTTGCCTCTATTCAGTTACCCAAAACTATATATCATAGGATAACTGGACTTTTATTTAAAGTGGAATACCACTAATGGCAACTGTAAAATCTTTAGTGCAAGACTGCACAGGGGCTAAGTTATTCAGTAATTGCTAAACTTTCAGACAAACTGCTATGCCTTTAGTATTATTAAGTAGGTCCTGATACTACTGGAAACAGAAAATGTAAGCTTGATCCTTATGCCTCTGAAATGGCCAGTGATTTTCTGTTACTGGTCATGTCTGACTTAGAAATAGATGAGATTGGGATGCTTCCATTATTATTTTCTTCATTTTAGTACTGCCCACAATGTGCTAGGCACCCTGCAAAAACAGATGTGAAGGGACAGTCCCTGCTGTGAAGAGTTTACAATGTAAGGAGAGAAACAAAAGGAACAAGGCGGGGAAGTCAGTATAACTAATTTTAAAAATAAGTATCAGTGATCCCCCATAGCCAGCAGTGACCCAGAAAGCTGATCTTAGCCAGCAGCTCTTTGAGAGGACCTGAGTAGGTTGTGGGGGTGTGACAGGGTGCTGAGTGAGAAGCACTTAATCAGCCCCTGCCATTCCAGCCCCAATCAAGGGGAATGAATTGGAGCCCTGTGTCTGCCTGGTAATGGGCAGCATGTGCCAGCCTCATTAGCCGGGGCTATAAAGGCTGGGAGGAAGACAGGGGAAAGGGCGGGGGGCGAGAAGAGAAAGGCCAGGCACAGAAGGAGGTGGGAGCCTTCTGGTCTGTTGCTGGCCAGGCCTGCACATGGCACAGTTGGCTGCAAAACCTGTACATAGGTGAAAGTGGTGGCAGGAAAACTGTAAATAAAGAACACTGGTGTTGCATCAAGTTGAGGCATTCCTGACTGATTGGAGAAGGCAACAGGGGCCGAAACCAGAGGGGCCCAGAGTGCGCCTCGCTACAGGGGGAAAGCGAGACGAGAAAAAGAGATTGCAGTAGTCAAAGAGGAGATAAGGCCTGGATGAGAACTTTAGCAACATGGATAATGAGATCTTCACTGTAATGGATATGTAAAAGATCTGCCATAGGAATTATTTTGGGGAAGTTCTATGACCTGTGCTATATGGAGGGACAGACTATATTATCACAATGGTCCCTTCTGGCCTTAGAGTTTATTAATCTATGAAAGACATGATAAGAATTTGGACACAGCAGCAATTTGTAGAGCAAGAGAGGACAAAGTGAGATGGCTCCCAGTTAGGAAGGATGCTAATGTTGTCAATAGCGTCAGGGAATGGGGGAAATGGCAGGGCTTGAGAGGAAACACAAAGAGCTTCAGCTCTGAAGTGTTAAGTTGAAGTTGACTCTGAGATATTTAAGAGCTTTATAGATGCAGGTTTGTTAGGGAGGGAGTTCAAAAATGGTGAGTTAGACTTGTGAGTTGCCAGCACAAAGCTATTGCATCAGTTTCTCAGAACTATTTAACAGAGTTTGAGATACTGTATCTCATAATGCTCCAGGTCACTGATACCTGGGTCCAGCTCAGCTGCACCTGGGGAACTGCCACCACCAGCTCATTCTCCCCTGATCCTTTAGTTTGGTCTTTCATGTAGATTAAAGCAGTGGTTCTCAATCGGGGATCCGTGAGCCCTTTCACGGGGTCTGTGGAGCCCCACAGCTGAAACCCAGTGCCCCAAGCGGGGAGCGGTGCCAAGGTCCCTCCATCAGCTGCAGCCGGGAGCGACGTGGGGCTGAAACTCAGAGCGTTGGGGGGGTTGCCCCCCCAAACTGAAGTGCCTTACCGAGTGGGGCAGTCCTGGGGGCAGCTCCACACCCCACCTCTTCCCTTTCCCCCAGTGCCCCTCAGGCCCCGCCCTCTGGCCAGGTCCTTGGCGGAAAGCCGGAGCCAGGCAGATGCTCCTCTAGATAGTGGTGCCATGGAGAGGGCAGCCGTGGCATTCCCCCCCCCATCTGCTGTTGGTACCCGGGGTCGCAGCTGCTCCTCAGCTCCCAGCCCCCACTTTGACTGTTCACGCAGCCGGTCAGAACTACCCTGGTGGCTCTGGGCCCAGCAGAGCCCTCAGGGAGTAGCCACCGGCACATAGCACCAGACAGGTGGGTGGTCTGCTGAGGTGAGTCAGGGGATGGAGGTGGCCCTCCCTCCCTGGACCCCACTGTGCAGAGCTGGCCAGAGCCCTGCTGGCCCTTGCCACCCCCCACAACATAGAAGTCAAACTACACCTATGCCCAAGGGTTCCCACCCTTGGCCCGGAGCCCTGAATCCCCCTCCCTGCTGGGTCCTGGAGTTTTTCTAGCATTTTGAGGGGGGGCCTCAGAAAGAAAAAAGTTGAGAACCCCTGGATTAGAGCAACCTCAGGGCTACTCTGATTTATGATCAGCATGTGACATTTGTAGTCCCATTGCTTAATGCACTACTGGAAGGTGATGAGCACAGTATAAAAACCTATACAGAATACAACAGAAAAAACTGCAACCATCTCCCGTGGAAAATCTGTGAAAAGGGACTTTACTCAACCCTGAAGAATCCCAAGATAGCCAGTTAGTCCAGTGTTCAGGCAGCTTTGTACCACCGGCGCAGAGTAAAGCAGCTTTAGCAGAGTTGAGGATCTGGCCTTAGGTGTCTCAAAGTGCTTCACAGAGTCAAGCATTTTTTCCCCAAAGCAATACAAAACATAAACTGGTAGTATGGTATTGTACAGTGTGTAATTGTGACCCCTGTCATGAGCTCGGCAATGAAAATAACTGTATTGACATTAAAATGTATTATACTGAGGTAGGTTTTTTAAACTGTTTTAAAGTAAATGTATTGTTCATGAATGTTCCTAGATAAAGATATTAGGAGATAAGTCTGCTATCCACAAAGCATAAACAGTATGGTCAGAGCCATTGCAAGGGATGCTACCTTGTCACCGTGCCTTCTCCCTGGTTTGGAGGGACCATGTCTGTGAATGTAAGATTAGCTTATTCTCCACGGCCATTGAATCTATTGCCTCTCTTCTTAGACTGCCAATGTGAGTGACGAGTGTGATGTAAACGTCTGTCCACTAGGAATTAGACTTGAGACCACACACAGTAACCAAACATCCATAATCAGCTAGTAATTAGCACAAACCTGGAGCAAATTCACATCAGTGATTTGTGTTACTGTGGAGGAGAGGGGGATATCATATATATCCCTAGAGGAATTTTTTTTTTTTTTTTTTTTTTTTTTAAATCTTGGCAATTAAGAGAGAAATTATTGACTCAGACACTCAGGTTACCCTTAACTAGAGCTGATCAAAACACGAATCCTGGTAACCTTTAGTTAAAACTGAGGAGGTAGATGCTCCTTTTTGCAAATTAGTTCAGGGATAACTGTTGCCTCTACATGGGGGCTGTGGCGGGGTTGAGACTCACCGGTGTGGCGCTTCCTGCTGGTCATCCCGGGAATTAGCTCTTCTAGCCAGGAGTGCCCTCTGCAGGCTGGTGTCTCGCCTACCGCTGGCCCCCCGTGTCCCTCCCGGACCCCGGTGCCCCTCAACAACAGGGTTCTACCCCCAGCAGTAACCCACAATCTGGGTATCCCCACGCAGGGGAACCCCCAACCCTCTATCCCTTGCCTCAGTGGCTACTGCCAGTCATTGTCTAGCCCCCACTCCCCGGGGCAGACTGCAGTCTGTAATCCACTCATCATCAGCAAGGGGGTTAGGAACAGCTGCCTTTGCCTATCCCTGGGCTGCCTCTCTGCAGCGCCAGTACCTTTTGGCCTTTTTGGCAAAGCCTGCAGCCTGGGGTTTTACCAAGCTGGAGCTCCCCAGCTCCCTCAGCCCTTGCCCAGCACTGCTTCACCTCAGGTACCGTTCCCAGGCAGCCAGGTCCTTCTCTCTCCACAACTAGAGAGAGACTCCTCAGCTTCTGGCTCCCAGCCCTCTTATCAGGGCCAGCTGGACCCTGATTGGGCATGGCCCCAGCTGTGGCTGCTTTCCCAATCAGCCTTGCTTGACTGCTTTTCCCCTGTTGTCCAGGAGTGGGGCAGCTGCCCCACTACAGGGGCATTTGAGGAGTCTCTGTGTCAAGACAGCTGGGCAACTGTCCATCTCTGGAGCAGGGGCAGGAACAGGCTCCGGATGGAGCAGAAGCAGTCTGTCACAACTACCAGGCAGCTGGGCGTATCCTCAACAAGGTAGCAACATTGAGCAGACTGGATTGGGGCTGCTTTTGTCTGGAGCCTCTATATGTACCTTGGGAGGGGGTGGGTGTCACATGGTTATACCCTTGTTTGTGGATTGGCTGGACCTTTTGGACTCATGGGTAACTACCTCAAATGATTCATCAGAACACTCCGGCTCAGAACACTCATCACACTCTGCTTGTGCTAATCCTTAAATTGCAAGCATGAGTAATATGTGGCTATTGGCATCTCTGAATGAGAAAATGTCTCATTTCCATGATATTTCCTTTATGATTAGTTGTAGTTGTTTACTACTAAGATGTTGTTCTTCATACTGTTCCCAGACAAGGCGGTATTTAAAATGGAGTTAACTGTGTAATCGTCATGCCTTTTGGAAAAATTATCTTTAAAACAGTGTTGATGTCATAGAGTTTAAGCCCAGAGGGGACCACCAGACCATCTAGCCTGACCTCCTGTATATCACTGGCCATCCACACCACCCAGTCTTTCTAAAACATGAGAATTCCAGGAAATATTGAGTTAGGCGACTATAAAACTTTAAACTATGTTAAGCATATGGTGAGGTTAAAACTGGTGAGGTTTAACATCCAGCATTTAATGGGAAAATGGTAATAATTTTAAGTACAAAGAATACTTGGTTAAATTCTGAAATTATATCTAATCTCTGTCTTGTTATCTTTACTTAGGGTGGAAAGGATTAGATTTTTATCAGTAAATGTCATTAAAAATCAATTTCACCATCTACCAACAGAAAAAATATATTTCTATAGATAATGATCAAAATTTACAGTTAGGCAAAGTAAGAAAAATCTGCTTCAGAACTTAGAGTTTGATTTAAGGATATTTACTTTGTATATTCTGATACATGATGTTGACCATTTGTGTTCTGATGGTTTAAAAGCATTAGCTTTTTAATCTCAACACCTACTGTCACTAAATAATTATTTTCTGACCCCCACCCATTGTCTGATCCCCTCCATAATTTTCCACAACAATGAAAATTTAAATTGATTAAAAAATTTAAAATACTTAAAAACAAAAAATATCTATCAAAATTATATTTTAAAAAAATCTAATTCTGCCAAGCCTATCTTTACTGTATGTCCCTTATGAGGTAACAGCTTCCAATTAGACAAATTTAGATTAAATGGTATCCACTCAGTGATTTTGAGATTCTATTTTAATGGGGTTAAGAAGAGGTTTAGTTACAGTATTTTATGGGAAAAGTATACTTTCAGGTAGCGCCGGACTTCGAATCACTTCATGTTTTGTAAAATTCAACATACAAAATGTTTTATGTATGTTGTGATGCAGAGACGCTTTGAAGGTTAGTCAGCTTCTTAGCAGTAATGGTTTTTGATTCTTGTGCAACCAAGTGTGTCATTTCTGTTTCATGCACAGAAATGTCATTTAATCAGGAGCCTGGAAGCTGAGATTTATTACACTGGATATTAAATAGAATAGATGGGTTTTTTTTGTTTTAAGCGTTTTTTCTGTCTGAACATCACCGTATCTGTAAGACTGCAAATTGGTTAAGACAGCTAGGCTGATTATTTGAAAGCCATTCTGAATGCTTGTGAAATCTAATAAAAAGGGCGATAGGGTGAAGTCATATTATTTGGAGACCAAAGCAAAAAACCGAATTTGAAGGAAAATTTGTTTTAGATACAAATAAAATCAATTAAAATTGTTAATGTTCTCGGTTTACAGTTAGGGCGTGTCTTCATTAGACTTTTTTACTTGAGTAAACTGCTAATTAATTCAAGCTAGTTAACACCTTGTAAAGCATAAGTTTGGACACTACCAAACATTTGTTCCATGCTGAAAACATTTGTGAAAACAACAAGGAGTCCTTGTGGCACCTTAGAGACTAACAAATTTATTTGGGCATAAGCTTTCGTGGGCTAGAACTCACTTCATCAGATGCATGGAATGGAAAATACAATAGCAGGTATAAATACAAAGCACATGAAAAGATGGGAGTTGCCTTACCAAGTGGGAGGCCAGCCTAACAAGACAATTCAATTAACA
This sequence comes from Chrysemys picta bellii, assembly GCF_011386835.1. NCBI lineage: Eukaryota > Metazoa > Chordata > Testudines > Emydidae > Chrysemys > Chrysemys picta. The sequence continues at coordinate 250,094,986 of NC_088792.1, forward strand.
GTAGGATACCAAGGGAAGAAAAAACACTTTTGTAATGGTAATGAGAGTGGCCCATTTCAAACAGTTGACAAGAAGGTGTGAGTAACAGTAGGGGGAAATTAGTATTGGGGAAATTAGGTTTAGGTTTTGTAATGACCCAACCACTCCCAGTCTTTATTCAGGCCTAATTTGATGGTGTCCAGTTTGCAAATTAATTCCAGTTCTGCAGTTTCACGTTGGAGTCTGTTTTTGAAGTTTTGTTGTTGAAGAATTGCCACTTTTAGGTCTGTTATTAAGTGACCACGGAGATTGAAGTGTTCTCCTACTGGTTTTTGAATGTCAGATTTGTGTCCATTTATTCTTTTGCATAGAGACTGTCCGGTTTGGCCAGTGTACATGGCAGAGGGGCATTGCTGGCAGATGATGGCATATATCACACTGGTAGATGTGCAGGTGAACAAGCCCCTGTTGGTGTGGCTGATGTGGTTAGGTCCTATGTTAGGTCATTTACTGTGAATTGAATTGTCTCGTTAGACTGACCTCCCACTTGGTAAGGCAACTCCCATCTTTTCATGTGCTTTGTATTTATACCTGCTACTGTATTTTCCACTCCCAAATAAATTTGTTAGTATCTAAGGTACCACAAGAACTCCTCGTTGTTTTTGCTGCTACAGACTAACATGGCTACCACTCTGAAACCTGTCAAACATTTGTGATTTACCCTAAGCTGGCCCCCAGGGTAAATCACAAATGTTTGAAGCTTGGAACAACAAAGTGGAGATTATCTAGGGTGGCCTTTATAAAAAGGTTAATTACCTTATGTTAATTGGCAATTGATTAACACAAAGTTAAAAAACAAAACTAAAAACCACACCCACACCCTTTATGGGCTGAATTTATCCACTGAAGTCAATGGAATTACATTGGGGATGAATAAACCAGGTTTTAAACATGTCTAGACAAGGCTTTGTCTAGTAGTAGTTTATTACATTACTCTTCATAAGGGAAGACAATGGAGAACTGGGCTTATGTATGTTTTGACAAATACATTGTTTTATGATAATCTAGTGATCCATGTAATGCTGTCCACTAGCAACATACTGTTATCAGCTGCATGAAACCTTGTTATGGGTTGAGTTAAAAACTCATTCAAACTGATGTGTGAACGAGTCCTCCATTTAAGATAGTTGTAAGAGACAGTTAAAGGGGCACACCTAAACAAATGCTAATTGAGTCTGCCCAGAAACTAGCACCATGCTGTTGGAGGGAAGGGTTCGACTGGGTGTTGTTACCAGGACTGTTTGGAAGGATGTGGGCGTGGAAGAACACACACAAAGCTCAGACAAGAACAGAGAGAGAAGGGGAGGCAAGAAAGGGTTAGAGGTTTTAAGGCCCGGCTTGACAAAACCCTGGCTGGGATGATTTAGTTGGGGCTGGTCCTGCTTTGAGCAGGGGGTTGGACTAGATGACCTCCTAAGATCTCTTCCAACCCTAATCTTCTCTGAGTCTATGATTTTATGAAAGCCAGCAGCAGCTTGTAAACACAGTGTGACCCTGGAAAAAGCTAGAAAATGAGAATGAGCTTTTGGGATTTCTGTAGCCAAAAGAGGCTTGGGGACTGTAAGCTAAGAAACCTTGTAGGTTCTCCGTTCTTTCTGTGTTCAGGGACACTGGACTCTGTACATTCTTCATAAATAAAACTGCATCAAAGAAATACCTGACTACCACAAATTTCTATTCTCAACTGGAACATCGCCAAGGCCCCGAAATTTGACTAGCCACTTGGGTCAAAAAGGGACAACAATACTAGTCATAAAATCCCTCTTACACCTTAAGATGTTTGAAATTAAATTAATCTTCTCCAAACTTTGCTAAGAACTACTGATAGTACTGGTGTAGAATGCTGCATGCTTTCAAAAGCAAATGTGCTGTTTGTTTGAATGATCACAATTATTATGCAGCATATCCTGAAACAGTCTGCTAATAGCGGATGTTTTTTCTTTCATCCACCAATGTCTCTTCTGTTCTTGGAACAGTTAGATTGGATTCATGAAAGTAAGCCTGACAAATTCACTTCAAGTCTTTCAAGCACATTATCAGGCTGGAGAAGGATGAAAGAAAAGACCTAATTTATCTGGATTTCAGGAAGACCTTTGATGGAACAGACAACTGACTGATTTACAAAACGTCATTGCGTTATACACATAAGGAACTATGGTAATAGATTTAAAACCCGGTCTGGAGATGAGGAATATAGGGTATTGTGAAAGGAAGTTGTTTTGAGTGGATTGAGGTGGTTTGCCGCAATGAGGTAGACAACCTTTAGTTTTATTTTTTGGGCAGGGTAAAAGTCTGGGCACAAAAAAGCATAAAAAGACTACAGTGTAAATTAACTCAAAATAAGCAGAGGCCATATTTTATATTACAGCCAATAGATTAGGAAATAATCTGAGAGAGGGATGATCATGGATGCTACTGTCTACATGCTATATTTCAATACAGTACTCCAGCATTTCCCAGACAATATTTGAAGCTACTAATATTATAAATGATATATTCTAAAGAGTGTCTGAGAGCAATACCACATTTGTATGGTAATATAATTAAAGACCATATTGTAATGTGTACACAACAAGGGGACCAACAATTAAGGTTATACAAACAGCCTTAATTCTGGTACTTCCTAAGTTATGAGTGATTGACTTTGCAACTATAACATTCTTCTAATGTAGCTTTTGGTATCTAATTTCTTAGTTTTTTTTTTTTTTTTAAAGCAAACTGAAAAAAATACAGATTTTATCCATTGACTCCAAGATGATACATCAGCATGATTAGAACCTTTTAGATTCACAGCACAGACCTCTGCCTCTTAAAATAAGAGAGTCACTGACAGCAGTAGTTGAGTGAGTGTATGGATCAGCCACTAAAGGGAGATGAGAGATAGTCATGAAATCTATTGGCACAGTCTATTTGCTGACAGCAGAGGCATGCAGAGACTTGCGACTCCTGAGTTCTATTCCAGGTTCTGAGAGGAGTAACCTCTAATGGTTACAGACCAATGTTCCTGTTAGAGGACTTTTTCCTTCACCCTCTCACTTCCCTGGTCCTTCTCACATGAAGAGAGCAACAATGTCTGAAGGTGCAAACAACTCAATGTTTATTGGGGTGAACTTCCAGCAAGCTTAAATCCAAGTTCCTTTTTCCTTATTTTCAAATCCCAACTTACTTCTTGTTTGCCCCTAATTTATATAGTAATATTCTCAGCTATGCCTTAACCAATCATTTTACTGAAATTTACCTAACTAATCCTAGCATATTGTAACATTATTAGCTAACCAATTGTATCCCACCACCTTAATTAGTTTACACCCAGCAAAATTAATTCTACAGCAGACAGAAACAATCACAGAATCAGACAGAGACCATGCAAATAAACAATAGCAAAGTGGGAACTATAATGACAAAACAATACAGAAGTGAGGATTTCACAACTACCTCTATAAAGACATAAGGGTTTCCCAGCTGTGTCTATTGATAAATCAGTTCTTACCAAACAGAAAACTATCAAACTAAATTTCCTTTTACATCTTCTAGGCTCTTCCCTTTCTCTGGACGTGATAGATCGGATCACCTTTCTAACAGCCCCCGATGGCCTTATTTCAATGTGACTAGTTTGGAATGGGAGGATGTGACCAAACGCTTCCCAGCTGATGGCTGCCTCTGCTGCTTAGCCAAAGGCCTTAGCCTAAGAACAGGGCCTCAGACTGTCACAGTGAGAGAAGGCCCTTACACGGGTAGACAGTGATTTTGATTCTTTCTTTTATACCTCTATAACTAGCTAAATGATAAACGTATGTGTGTGAGCGAGGGGGAGAGAGACACCCCTTTAAGTATGCTGCCCTTTTAAGTAGATTGGCACTCACCAGTCTGAAGCCTGCTTGTTCAGACAAGCAGCAGCAGCCAGCAAGCTCCCTCCATCCCACTCCTGATGTCCCCCTTACCTGCTCTGCAGAGATGGGGTACAAGGGCAGAGGATGGGTGGGGATAGGGAGGCACCCAGACATCAGCACTCCCCTCCCCCTCCACTCTGCACAGCAAGCAGGAGGCTCCCAGGAGCAGCTGGCCAGGGAGAGGGAAGGAGCAGTATGGCAGTGTGGGGAGGGCACCTGAAGTGCGTGGCACTTGATAGACTGCTGGGTAGCCGCACAGCTTAAAGGGAACTTAGTTACAGACCTGTCTGCCCATGTCCTTCCTGCCCCACCTCCACCTTTGGCTCCTCATCTAGTCAACCCACTGCATTTTAGTCAGGGTGCCATGCCAGCCATTGCAAGAAAAGTCCTGCAGCTCCATACTGGAGCATGCTCAGTGCAGATGGAATCTTTGGAAAATTTAGCTTTCCAACTCTAACAAGTCTCTACTGAGCATGTGTCAACTGAAGTTTTCATGGGGGCAGCAAAGGGCACATTCCTGATATCAGGCCACTCTCCCTCCCCTGCCTAATGTCAAGCCTCTGTTCCAAAGCACGGAGGCTCTAGAGCTTTTTAATTAAACGGTAAGAATATTTCAATATGGGCAAAACAATATATTTTCCCCTCACCTCATTCTAAGAAACTGCTGAGCACTTTTAGCTGAAATTAAAAAAAAAAAAAAAAAAGCACCCTGAAGCAGACACAAGGCATGGAAAATTTCATGCCAAGTGATTGAGCAACATTAACTTTAGGCATAGTTACCCGCGCTGCCTATAATAATGACTCCAGGTAACAGCAGAGTCCCTTCACCACATTTGTTGGAGACACCTTGCTCAAAAATGAAATATTTGAGACAAGATGGTAATTGGGAAGAGTATTAGTGTCAAGAGAGGGTTTCTTGAGAAGAGTCTGAAAGTGGCTCACGTAATGGAAGCTTCTACCTTGTCTTCCTACTGGAGATGTTGACATTTTGCTTGCGTACAATTTTTGCATAATGACTCTTGTAGATCTGAGAAAATATGGCATGGAGAATTGTTTTGTAGTGACATAAGGCACTCAGACGTGGAAAAGGAGCGTGCTCTGATAGATGTATGGGTAGATAGCGATTCTGCCTAGCTTTCATATTAAGTGCAGCCTGATTTATAGGAATTCATTATATGACTGATAGGCATCTGGTATCAGTCAACACTGCTGGCCTACAAGAAAATAGAATAACGTTTCCTGTGTTTCATTTCTCTTTCCCTACTGCTCTTTATAAAGATTCTGTGATAGAAAGGCAGTTTCTTCATGGTGAAACTGCAGAGAAGCCAAAGCTCAGACTGTCATGTTGCATGGAAATCTATCTAATCCTAAAAATATCTTTATAGAATTGGCGCATGTAGCCCAGTGCTATTTTACACAGATGTTTGTGGTTTCTCTGTTAGTGAAACTGAATAAATTACTTATATCATTGTATCATGTTTATGTTCTATCTGCACCAGCAGACAGTTATATATGGAAATTTGGTACAAATTTAAAAAATCTTTATATGTATGTACATCTACAAAGTATGTAGCACATCTGTGGAGGTGACAGCTATGAGACAAATTGGAAAGCCATGTGACAAATTCATTTAGCATACATCCTTGATAGCCTGAACTATCTTAGTCCACAAATGCATCCACAGATTCCTAGGACGCTTCAAATGACCGCTATATTATTTTAAAAGGGAACTCCCTGCAGAACTGTTTCCATCTGTAACCCTTACTCATATATCAGGATTGGCATATATCAGGATGGGCATAGAGTTTTTGTGAGAGTCCTGGGGGTTGTTTGTTTAGAGGGGCTCTCAGTGGAGGTTGGCTTGTAGCTTGAGTTGCTATAAATTTTTTGTAACTTATGTAAAAAGTGCCTAGAGCTTTGGTCACCTTTTACAATATATTTTACAAATCAAAATAAATGTGTGTGTATGTGTATAACCATTGAACAATGCAGAGATCATTCCTAGAGGGACTATCCATAACAATGGTTACTGTAGAAGTGGGTTAGTTAAAAGCCAGTTGTATACTGTAAAATTTCGTAGATGTACACTGGTTGCATTTACTTAATTATTCTTGGTATTAATATAAGTAAAAGTTCTTCCATGAAATACTCTGACTTTCTCAATCCATTTGAACCTTAGTCTGTTTCAGTGTAATGTTCTGAAGCTGGGAGAGATGCTTTTTGATTGGATTCCGTAATCCCATGAGGGATTACACCATTGTCTGATTCAAAGTTTCCTGCTGTTGCTATATGTGTTATTTCACAGGAATGAGAAGTAATTCCCTGTCAGACTCTTGTGTAGAGATTGTTGCCAGGGAACATCATCCAGTGTTAGTGAGGCGTTCTTTCACTGCTGAAGTTAAGGCATTACATCTATTATAAACTCAGTTTTCAATATGTTTTTAAACTTGCCCTCAATTCACTTCAGCCGGAAGTTATATTTCCCAGGAGTAAATATTTATCTTTCCAAAACCAATTGCTGGTTAAAATCCTATGGCCATTTTAAAGTTGTGGTGCAGACAATTTTTGACATTCTAGACAGTTAACATCTCCTTCAGAGCCCTTACATCTCTTCTCTAAAATCTTCTGAGTTTGCAGATCACTGATCCAATGGACAGTAATGAATCTATGTCAGTCTAGCTACAGTATTAGTTCATGAAGTCTGCATACCAGAGACTCTCGAGACTGTTTTTGATGGTCAGTGTCACCACATGTATTGCGTACCCTGTCTCTAAATATGTCGATGGATACCTTTTTCAGTTGAAATATTTGAAAGCAATTGTCTCCTGGTCAAAGCAGTTGCTTAGGTTTTGTGTAGGGTAGATTTCATCTGCAGTGTGTAGCCAACCTAAGACATTCACAGCCACAGTATATTAGAATTAAATACTTTAGTTATGAGGATCAGAAAGAACTGAATAATATTGACAAATATTTACCGGTACTTATAGACAACATGGGGCATATCTACCCCATGAATAATTGTAGAACAATAGGTAGAAGCACTTTGTATGACTTTTCTAGTTTGATATTTTCATATAAATGTCCTTTTCTAATTGCATTTTTAGATTGTACTGGTCAGCGGACATCTGGACAGCTGGGATGTTGGGCAAGGAGCCATGGATGATGGTGGTGGAGCATTTATATCCTGGGAAGCATTATCTCTTATTAAGGATCTTGGTAAATATTTATTTAAAGAAATGTTCTAATGTGTAAGACTTCCAAGACTCTCGGTGTAATTTTTTTTAAACTGAAGATAGTCATCAGTTCCACCATTCTGAGCACAAATATTCACCATCCAGAAAAATATTCCTAAAGATTTCCCTCTTATGCCACCTTCTTCAGAAAACTGAACAAATTAGTCACCTTCCCAAAACAAAAAAAAGAGTGCATAAAGAGTGCTTTGAACATTCATTGCCATCGCCAAAATGTAATGAAAGTTTGTAAATAAATGTATGTTAGAATAAGGACACTCTATGGGCTGTATATTGTTGGCTTGACAGCTCAAATAATTAGAATACAATTTTCTAATTGTGTATGCACCATTTAAGTGGGGGGGAGGGATACATTTTGAACAGTAAAACCTACAGTCCCGTCGCTGGTAAAGTGAAGGAACAACATTCATGGGGTCTGGCTGTGATTGTCCTGGACACTAAGCTTTGGGAAAGCAGTAAAAAATGGAGAAGGAACTATTGACAGTCCCCCAGAGAGAAACGTATAGTGCTTTACAGTGTTGTTGTAGCTGTGTCAATCCCAGGATATTAGAGAGACAAGGTGGGTGAAGTAATATCTTTTATTGGACCAACTTCTGTTGGTCAGAGAGACAAGCTCTTGAGCTACACAGAGCTCTTCCTCAGGTCTGGGAAAGGTACTTAGGCATTGTCTACACTATACAGTTTTGTTGACAAAATTCAGCTTTCATCGACAAAACAGTGGAGGTGAACACACTGCAATGCTCCTTCTGCCAACAAAACTCTCCTGCTTTGCCGACAAAATAAAACGAGAAGCATAGAGCTTTTTGCGGCAAAGTTATATCGACAAAGTGTCTGTGTAGACACCGTGCTTGATGATGTCACTATAATTGGCCTCCATGAGGTGTCCCACAATGCTCATCCTGACCACTCTGGTCAGCAGTTTGAACTCCACTGCCCCACAGTCAGGTATGCAGGCATTGGCATGCCCCCCCTTCCCCACTTAAAGGCCCAGGAATTTTTGAAATTCCACTTCCTGTTTGCACAGCATGGACAGCTCACATCGCATCTTCCCAGCTGACTGTGGCGGCTCCACACAGCAAACGCTCTCCCATTTGGAGCACACCTGAGTTGTTGGATCTGCTGGCGCTGTGGGGAGAAGAGGCTGTGCAGTCCCAGCTCTGCTCCAGCCATAAGAACTTCGGTACCTACAGTCAGCTTTCTCTTGCTTGTTGGATAAGGGCTATGAACGGGACATGCATCAGTGCCATGCGAACATAAAGAAGCTACCCACAGTGCACTGCTCTCTGTCGATGCTAGAGTACCAACTGTTGACATGCTCCGCCAACAGAAGGAGCGTTGTGTGAACATGTGCAAGCGATGTAATTATGTCAGTTTTTGATTGTCTGCTTAACTTGCCTCGACAATACTCTGTAGCATAGGCAAAGCCTTAGTATCAGCTAAATGCAAGATCAAACAGATAGTTTAGCATAAGTAGTTCGCACATATTCTAAGGGACCATTCAAGGTGAAGTGTTAACACCTCTGTAGTCATAGGACAAAGAGGGGAGCGAGTGGTTACAGACTGTTGTAATAAGCCATAAATCCAGTGTCTTTATTAAGACCATGATTTGACACTAGCATGGGTATGTTCCAGAGAGAGTTTAATGGACAAGTGGTGGTGATTAAAATTTTCGTGGAAATCTCTGAAGGATTTTGTCATCTGTCCGGAGGATGAAAATATCATTGACATATCGCAGGTATATCATTGGTTTTGTGGTGCATTTGTCCAGAAATTCTTCTACAAGGTGGCCCACGAAGAGGTTGGCATATTTGGGAGCCATCCTAGTACAAAAGTGTTTGTTGTTGAGTGTACAGTTGTTGAGAGTGAGGATGAAATGGACGAGTTTGGTGATTTGTGGGCTGGATATCTGAGGGTTGTCCATTGTCTTTTAAATATTTGAGGCAGGCAGCGATGCTGTCATTGTGAGGGATGTTGCTGCATAGAGAAGTGACATCCATGGTGGCGAGGATAGGATGGTGTTCTGAGGGAGGTTGTTTATGTTGCAGAATTTGTGGAGGAAGTCAGTTGTGTCCTGGAGGAAGCTAGCCCTTTGTGTGGTGACTGGTTTGAGGATGTGTGACGTGGGGTTCTCAACTCACTATTAGGATGGAGCCTCCTCTTAGCTGTTCTGGGGATTAGTGACGCTCCTTCCTGCGGTTGCACCCCATCTCTCTGCCTCTCTCTCTGTCTGCAGCCCCTCTTTCGCTCCAGGAACCACTGCTGCCTCTTTGTGACTTGCCCCTCTGGTCCGGTCACTCATAGGTTTCCCCTTCTGGGGTATAAAAGTCTCTTAAGAACAGATTCAGGCAGTCTTCCAATTTCCTGCCCAGCTGGTGCCACCAGTGGCAGGTGCAGGAACCTGGACCCACTGTCTACTCTGGGTTCCAGCTCAGGGACCCTCTAAGCAGCAGCCAAGGTCTGTTCCCTCCTGGACCTTGCTGCCACTTTCCCTGAGCCTTTCCTACATGTCTAACTTCCTCCCTACTCTGGGTTTACCAGCCTTCAAACTCCTTCCTCCCAGGGAGTAACTATAGACTACCTGCTTCTGTGTAAGGGACTGAGGTGAACGTGGTCTGATTTAGCAGTCACAGCTGGGCTGAGGTCTGCCTACCAGGGATGGGAGTTGTCGGACAGAAGTTGGAGGAATTGCAAGGCCAGGTGCCATTAACAAGAGTGAGCGTCAGAGTCAGGACAGGGTCAAAGACTAGAGATCAGAGGCAGTACAAACTTAGAATTGAAAGGCAGGAATCAGGGTCAGAGTCAGGCTGGAGTCAGAGACTGGAGATCAGAGACAATACCGGGCTAGAATTGGGAGGCAGGAGTCTGGGTTGAAGTCAGGCTGAAGGGAGAGACCGGAGATCAGAAGACAAGGCAAAGTCTGGCACTGCAGCAAGCCAAGGTCTGTGTGGTTACCCAGACAACTTCTTGGGGTAACCCCTGGGGTTAAGTAAGGGCACTTGACCAATCAGAGGGCCGCAGGGTACTGTCACTCTGGGTCTTGTGGGCGGTACTTCCTGCAGTGCCTACTCTCCACAGTACTCCCTGGATCTGGAGGCTGTCTACACAAACATCCCACACACAGATGGAATATATGCTGTCAGGAACAGTATCCCTGATGATGACACAGCACAACTGGTTGCTGAGCTCTGTGACTTTATCCTCATGCACAATTATTTCAAATTTGGTGACAATATATACCTCCAGACCAGCAGCACTGCTATGGGCACCCGCATGGCCCCACAATATGCCAACATTTTTATGGCTGACCTGGAACAACGCTTTCTCAGCTCTCATCCACTCGCGCCCCTTCTTTACCTACGCTACACTGATGACATCTTCATCATCTGGACCCATGGGAAGGAGACACTGGAAGAATTCCACTATGATTTCAACAGCTTCCACCCCACCATCAACCTCAGCCTGGACCAATCTACACGGGAGATCCACTTCTTAGACACCACGGTACAAATAAGTGATGGTCACGTTAACACCACCCTATACCGAAAACCCACCGACCACTATGCCTACCTTCGTGTCTCCAGCTTCCATCCCGGACACACCACACGATCCATCGTCTACAGCCAAGCGCTGAGGTACAACCGCATTTGCTCCAACCCTTCAGACAGAGACCAACACCTACAAGATCTTCACCAAGCATTCTCAAAACTACGATACCGGCACGGGGAAATAAGGAAACAGATCAACAGAGCCAGACGTGTACCCAGAAGCCTCCTGCTGCAAGACAAGCCCAAGAAAGAAACCAACAGAACTCCACTGGGAATCACCTACAGTCCTCAACTAAAATCTCCCCAATGCATCATCAGTGATCTACAACCCATCCTGGACAACGATCCCTCGCTTTCACAGGCCTTGGGAGGCAGGCCAATCCTCGCCCACAGACAACCCGCCAATCTTAAGCATATTCTCACCAGCAGCCACACAGCGCACCATAGTAACTCTAACTCAGAAACCAATCCATGCAACAAACCTCGATGCCAACTCTGCCCACATATCTACACCAGCGACACCATCACAGGACCTAACCAGATCAGCCACAACATCACCGGTTCATTCACCTGTTCATTCATGTCCACCAATGTAATATACGCCATCATGTGCCAGCAATGTCCCTCTGCTATGTGCATCGGCCAAACTGGACAGTCCCTACGTAAAAGGATAAATGGACACAAGTCAGATATTAGGAATGGCAATATACAAACCTGTAGGAGAACACTTCAGTCTCCCTGGACACACAATAGCAGATTTAAAGGTAGCCATCCTGCAGCAAAAAAACTTCAGGACCAGACTTCAAAGAGAAACTGCTGAGCTTCAGTTTATTTGTAAATTTGACACCATCAGCTCAGGATTAAACAAAGACTGTGAATGGCTAGCCAACTACAAAAGCAGTTTCTTCTCCCTTGGTGTTCACACCTCAGGTGCTAGAAGAGGGCCTCATCCTCCCTGATTGAACTAACGTCGTTATCTCTAGACTGATTCTTGCCTACATATTTATACCTGCCTCTGGAAATTTCCACTACATGCATCTGATGAAGTGGGTATTCACCCACGAAAGCTTATGCTCCAATATGTCTGTTAGTCTATAAGGTGCCACAGGACGCTTTGTCGCTTTTTAGTGCTCCCTGACTGTCCTTCTGCATGGCCTTCCAGTGGCACTGCATGAATGTCAGACATCCCAGGCTCTGCAGATCTGGGTTGTAGTCCCTGGGTTCTTACATTCTGTAGTTTCCAAACACGTCTCCCTTTCCCCCAGGGAGTGACTGGAGCCTACTTCTCTGCTGCCCCATCAGTTATCAGCTCCCAGACTTTGTAGAAGCCCCATCTGTTCCCTGACAGGTGGGCTTCTTTGTAATCAAGGCTCTCCACTCAGCCTCAGTCTTCCTCATTTGCTGCCTAATTGGGTGATTGGGCCCACCTGGCCTAATTTAGGCCTATCAGGACTAGTGTGGGGAGTACATCCCATCACAGAATGGTTTCTGTGAGTCCCAGTATTCCTTCAGTAAGAATATTGTGGCCCGATATAATAGGTCTGCTTGAGTTCCCTTGTCTGTGTATCTTGGGAAGTATGTAGAAGGTCCCTGGGGTGGGCTCATGGGGGAGAAGGTAGTAGAGTTTCTCCTGGAATTGTTTGGGGAAGGATTTGGTGATAACCTTAAATTCCTGGGTAAATTGTGGTGTGGGGTCTTCTTTGAGTTCTTTATAGTAGGTGGTGTTGGAGACTTGTTGGTTGGCCTCATTTATGCCATCATCGTGGTTGAGGACTATAATGGCGCCCCCTTTGTTTGCTGGTTTGATCGCTGTCCGATGGTTGGATTTCAGGGACTGTATAGCTGTCCTCCTGGGGGTGGTTTTATTTTTTCAGCAGGAGAGAGCTCAGCAAAGAGCAGCTACACTGTATATCTTACAGCAGCAAGGCTTTAGCAGCACAGCTGTGCCACTGTAAGCTGCGCAGTGTAGACATAGCCTGACTTTCTTAAGCACCTTTCCCAAACCTCAGGCAGGGCTCTGTGTAGCTCGAAAGCTTGTCTCCGTAGCAGCAGAAATTGGTCCAATAAAAGATATTATCTCGCTCACCTTGTAACCCTATAGAGCTTTCATTTTAAAAAGATGGTGTTTCTGTGCTTTGAAAACTGTGACATTCTGCTACAACAGAAGTTCTGAGTGCAAAGAAAAGGAAATTATTAAAGTAGCCGTGCCCATGGGTACTCATCCGAAAAAGTGACTCCAAAATGGGGTCTGTAGTTCCACAATTCAAGATGCTTTAAAACAAAACAAACCCCCCTTTGCTGAAATGCCCTTGCACTACTTCAATCAGGTTCAGTCTCAGAACTGTTGGAAATGTGTTTGTTTTCATATTCAGAAAGTGTTGCTTAGTTTTATGTATGTGCCTCACTATCAAAAGGATGGTACTTTAGGATTCCCTCAAAGTTAGCCCATAAAAGGTCTTTAGCATCACAACTGTGAAAACTAGCTTGTGTAAAACACTTCTGCATTTTGGCCCCAATTCAGCAGAGAACTTAAGCATCTTCTACCATTTTTATTTAGGTGTCTAAGTCCCAAGTTAAGCGTATGCTTAAGTGCTTTACTTATCTGGGGCTCTAACCCATCAGATTCTGTACACTTTCTATATAGTGGAGCTTTAAGTAATTTTTAAACAGTGCAGTGAACAAATGACCCATTATTTGTGAGTAACTGGCCACAGTTGTCTTCACAGCTTCCTATTTCTATGCTCAATGGTACACACACAAAGTAGGTGATAGTTCCAAATCATCTAAATGTTTGTTTAAAAATAAAACCAGCCCCCATGATCCTCAACTATGGCTCAGTTTAACCTCCAGCCTTGCCTGTGAGGCTTTTAATGTTCCACAGTTCTAATTACAAGAGTATGTATATTTGAAAAGCTCATCACTCCATGCTGAGCTCTTTATGGGGGAGAAGGATGTTAAGTGTTCTGTTATGCTAGTAGCCACTCAGATACTACAACGATGACAAGTGCCAGACACTTCTATAAATAAATAAATGCATCTTTCATTTTGCTTATTTGAAACTCTTCTCTCTTGTTTTCCTGGCCGCAGAATAAGTAGATTTAAATAAAGTAAAGTCTGTGACTAAAAGTAATTTAGCTTGTGGCTTTTGGGATTTTTTTGTTTTCGATTTTGTTTTTTGGGGAGAAGGAAGGGTAAAATCATTTTCAGTTTTTCTATGGGGGAATTCTTAGTTGCTTTCAAATTGTTTTTTGTCTTCTTTTGTATGATTCTTGAAAAATCACGTATAGTCCCCCCCCCCCCCCAAAAAAAGTTTCTTATTTGCTGACTTTGTCCTTCAGAGTGTACTGTTTTGTATCTGCTAAGGGCAAGTTCTTAGTGATGTCGTATAACTTTTGTTCAGTGGGTTTCCTTTAATGCAAGAATGAAATGTATTGCTTACTCCTTGTTGAAATATTTGATTTCCTCGGGTAGTAGGTTGGGTGGCCTATATGTTTACTGTAAAACCTGTGGCAAAGTCCTATTTTTCTCAGCTGGGAATTATTAGAGTCTTTGCTGGTGACCTCTATTCTGGTTTGCCGTTACATAAGTTCTTGTTACACCAACACAGTGTGCATTTGATCTTCCCATGATGGTTTGTTAATGCAAGATTTACAAATTCAGATGCACAGAACAGAATATTCCACAATAAATGACAGCAAAATTCTATATGCATAAATTATGTGACAAATAAATTAGTGAACCAAGCTGAGTTTTGTTTAGAATGAAACACACAGAATATGGTTTAAATTTGGGGCTAGCTATAGAACAGTGAGTTCAAACACTGCGTTTTGAACTGTAAAGACCTGCCTTCATATCCAGCTTGGATCCCAATGAAATGAGTTTGTGATCTTGGTCTAGTCGAGAGAGGACATAAAATCACTGCATAACTTGACTTGTCTGTGAGCACATGCATAAGTTCTATTGCTTACTGTGGGTCTCTTAATGTGCTGTCTCGGTTCTCTCTCTAGATAGAGAAAGCTATATCTCAGCATTGCTTTGTTGGTTTTGGTAAATTATCATATGTATGAATATAAAAACTAGCTTTCCAATACCAATGGCAAAGTGAGACTGTTTTAAAGGGAGGTGAGCATTTTGGGTTATGAATTTTAGATGATATAATGGAGCTGTTACACGCTGTTGATTCTGTTAAAATGAGGCACTTTCATTTACTCTATTACAAAGTTGTTTGCATAATAACCACCATGTAGACTTTTCCATTGATCTAACTGTACCTAGTGTGACAGACCCAGACCAGTGGGGTACAGGAGTCTGGTAGAGGGCAAATATACTGGTCACTGGATGAGTAATTTTCTGTTCCCTGAGTGACCAGAGCAGGGGCTGCACTAGAGTAATCAAGAACCTGCTAGAACCAGTTAAGGTAGGCAGGCTAATTAGGACACCTGGGGCCAATTAAGAAGAAGCTGCTAGAATCAATTAAGGCAGGCTAATCAGGGCACCTGGGTTTTAAAAAGGAGCTCACTTCAGTTTGTGGGGTGTGTGTGAGGAGCTGGGAGCAAGAGGTGCAAGGAGCTGAGAGTGAGAGGGTGTGCTGCTGGAGGACTGAGGAGCACAAGCGTTATCAGACACCAGGAGGAAGGTCCTGTGGTGAGAATAAGGAAGGTGTTTGGAGGAGGCCATGGGGAAGTAGCCCAGGGAGTTGTAGCTGTCATGCAGCTGTTACAGGAGGCACAATAGACAGCTGCAGTCCACAGGGCCCTGGGCTGGAACCCGGAGTAGAGGGCGGGACCAGGTTCCCCCCAAACCTGCCAATTGACCTGGACTGTGGGTTCTTCCAGAGGGGAAGGTCTCTGGGCTGTTCCCCAATCCACATGGTGAATCTCTGAGGCAAGAAAATCCGCCAATAAGCGCAGGACCCACCAAGACAGAGGAGGAACTTTGTCACACTAGCCATGATACAGTTGTGGTCTTGCATTTGCTGTTGTCACTAATTATATGTGCTACCTACAGGAAGGGTCTGTATTTATAAAGAAATTCTCTGCTGTTCATTGTGTGTATGTGTTTGGCTGATTTGCTTGTTAGCTCCAGGTAGGTCTTTTTATTTTTTGTTTGCTTTTTTTAGGGAAGGTGGAAGGACTGGTAAAACTGAAAAAGTTGAGTTACCAAATTCCTGGGGGTAAGATTTAAAAAAATGCTTAGGGAATGGCCAAAGGATCAGTGTAAAGTAGTTGTGAATCCACTGGCCTCACACAAATATTGAAAGAAAATTGTATCGGTTTGTGAACGATTTCCTAAATTTAAAAGAGGGGCTAGCTTCGTAACAAAATAGTTGAGTGAGCTCTAAGTATGAGGTTAAGTGCTGTTTGTCATATCCTTGAAGCAGCTTTGAACTGTATATACTTTCTGAAAGTATTTGCTAAGTAAACCAGGTATCTCTGCACCTCTTAATGGGCGCCCATGAAATAATAACGTCTATCTGTTAGGTATTTTTATGGCCCCCATCACCACAGTATCTGAGTGCCTCACAACCTTCAATGTATTTATCCTCACAGCATCCTGTGCAGAAGAGCAGTGCTGTTATCCCCATTTCACAGATGGGGAGCTGAGGCACAGAGAGGCTAAGTGCTTCCGGCGTATAGAGGTTACTCAACAGCCTATAGGGGTTTGTGTTTTAATGCATCTCAAATTTCACTTCAGCCTCCAGACGTGAGTAATTAAAGTTCTTCTTCGAGTGCTTGCTCATATCGATTCCAATTAGGTGTGCGCGCGCCGCATGCACGATCGTCTGAGAAATTTTCTACCCTAGGAACACCCGGTGGGTCGGCTGTGGAGCCCCCTGGAGTGGCACCTTCATGGCGCTGGATATATACCCCAGCCGACCCAGCGCCCCCTCAGTTCCTTCTTACCGCCCCTGACAGTCGTTGGAACTGTGGAGCGCGGCATAGCTGTTCTCCACTCTCCCTAGCTTATCCTGTCAATTCTTGTAGATAGTTGTAGTTATAGTTGTTGTATAGTCTTTAGATAGTTATTCCTGTTCATTGTTAAATAGTTAGCGGGGGTTAAGGGGGCTTCTTCTCCCCCTTTTCCCCCCGGCGCATAGCCGGGTTCATGCCCAAGGCTCCTGGCTTTAAGCCGTGCGCGTCCTGTGCTAAGCCTATGCCAACGGGAGATCCGCACGACTCGTGTCTGAAGTGTCTAGGAGAGTCCCACCAGACAGATAAGTGAAAGATCGGTAAGGCTTTCAGACCGAGGACCAAAAAGGAGCGGGACTTTAGGGTTAGGCAGCTCCTCATGGAGGCGGCACTTAGCCCAGATCCTCCCTCGACGCGCCAAGTTCCGGCACCGAGCGCCTCGGTGCGCAGCGCCCCTGCGGCACTGACCGGTACTACACCGCGAGCAGATGCGGATAAGGCCTCATGGCACCGGCCTCCTTCGGCACTGCAGCCACCACAAGGGCCCCGGCGCCGTTCCCTGTCTCCAGGGCATAAGAAATCCCGCAAGACGTAGGGGACTGCTGTCCTGCAGACGCCGGCTCCCCCGGTACCAGTGGTAGAGCCGCGTCTGACTTTAGAGCGCCGGAAGTCGCAGATATCGGCTACACCGTTGACTCCGGCACCGGGGCCGTTGAGTCCGGTGTGGACTGGCTGACCACCTCGATCAGTGGTGGAGCCCTGTCTCCCGTCGACTCCGGAGACCTTTGTGACGGCAAAAGACCTTATTGCGCTCACGGAGCCAGCGCCATCTCAACCCGCGGCACCGCCCGCTCCTCACACAGTGCAATCCAGGGGCAAGCCTGCCCTGGTACGCCCGCTGTCTCCGAGCGTGGACTCGCGGCACCGCTCCAGGTCTCGGAGCAGGTCCCGACGCCGCTCGCAGTCCCGGTGCCAACTTTCACCCCGGCACCGGTCGTACTCGCGGCCTAGGTACTCTTCACGACACCAATCTACGTCTCGGCACCGTCAGGATGATCGGTACCGATCAGAGTCACGACGTAGTTCTCGGCACCGGTACGAGCACCGCTCCAGTTCGAGGGGCCGCTCCCGGTACCACGTCTACAGGCAGTCGTCCTCGTCTCGGTCCAGATCGGGGTCTCGGCACCGACATGGCCAGCAGTACCGATCCCGATCACGGTACCGCTCACCAGCACCGCGCAAGGACCGCTCGCCTACGGACCGGCACCGATCGGCACCGTATCCCACCGAGCCCATTCAGCCGCGTTCGGCACCGCCTTGGCCTTAGAGATCAGCGTCTCGCGCCTCCGACGGGGCTTCACGATCAGCATATCCTTGGGTCACTGGCAGGAGGGGACAGAGGACCCTGCGCAGGACCTTACGCATTGGTCTTTCTGGACCCCGTGGGCGTATCACCAGGCGCAAGGGGCTCCACCATCAGCCTCTCACTTGGCACGCTCTGAACCCAGAGTCCCAGAGGCCACCATCTCCCGCCCCTCCCCCAGGGGGCATGGAGGCTCCCGTGCCTACACCACCTCAGGCCATGGACCCCGGGGCAGGGGATCCTCCGCTTCAGGGACCCTTAGAACAGGACCCCCCTTTAGACCCCTTGCCCCCGGAGGCATCCTCCTCATCTTCCCCGGATGAGGCGGTTTCACACCCCACAACCCTCCCTGCACCTGGTCACCGACGCTTCATCTCTAGGTTGGGTGCTCACCTCGGGGAGCACCATACCCAGGGCCTGTGGACCGCATCCCAACTAGCTCTGCACATCAATGTTCGAGAGCTGATGGCGGTGCGCCTAGCCTGTCAGGCATTTCTCGGTCTCCTACATGGCCGTTGCGTGTCAGTCCTCACCGACAACACCACGGCCTTGTTCTACATCAACAAGCAAGGAGGAGCCTGATCGTCTCTCCTATGCCTAGAGGCTATCCACCTGTGGGAGTTCTGCATTGTCCACTCGATACATCTCCCGGCATCGACTCCCTGGAGTCCAGAACACACTAGCGGACCGTCTCAGCAGGTCTTTCCAGATGCACGAGTGGTCGATTCATCCAGACATCATCTATTCTGTCTTCCAGAGGTGGGGATTTCCCCAGGTCGACCTGTTCGCATCTCGAGCCAACAGGAAGTGCCACGCGTTCTGCTCCCTACAAGGGCGATCTCCGGACTCCCTGTCAGACGCTTTCCTTCTAACGTGGAAGGACCAGCTGTTCAACGCTTTTCCTCCATTCCCACTGGTCCACAGGGTACTGCTCAGGGTACTGCTCAAGCTACGCAGAGACCAGGCACGTGTGATTCTAATCGCTCCAGCTTGGCCAAGACAGCACTGGTACACCACGCTTCTGGAGCGATCGGTTCAAATACTGATCACGCTTCCCCCGTGCCCAGATCTGATCTCTCAGGACCACGGCCGACTCTGTCACCCCGACCTGCAGTCGCTCCACCTCACGGCGTGGATGCTCCATGGCTGAATCAGACAGAGCTGCAATGCTCGCATCCTGTGCAACAGATTCTGCTGGGAAGTAGAAAGCCCTCTACACGGACCACCTACTTAGCCAAATGGAAGTGTTTCTCCTGTTGGTGCGAGCAGCGAGCCACGACCCCCTTGCAGGCATCTACCCCCCTTGTGCTCGAATATCTCCTATCCCTGAAACAGCAGGGCTTGGCGATATCTTCAATCAGGGTTCACCTGGCCGATATATTGGCGTTCCACCCAGGAGGACCTGCTTCCTCGGTCTTCTCTAACCCAATGGTCGTCAGATTCCTTAAGGGCTTAGAGCGACTGTACCCACAGCAACGCCAACCCGTTCTGGCGTGGGATCTTAACCTGGTTCTCTCCAAGCTCACAGGGCCCCCGTTCGAGCCGTTGGCTACCTGCTCACTCATGTACCTATCTTGGAAGACAGTCTTCCTTGTAGCCATCACTTCAGCACGGCGTGTTTCTGAAATCAGGGCCCTTACATCTGAGCCTCCATATACAGTTTTCCATAAAGACAAGGTGCAGCTTCGCCCCCACCCTGCCGTTCTTCCCAAGGTAGTTTCACCTTTTCATGTGAACCAGGATATATTTCTTCCGGTCTTCCATCCTAAGGCGCACGCTACCCGTCAAGACCAGCGTATGCACTCCTTGGACATACGCAGAGCCCTGGCTTTCTATATTGAGCGTACAAAGCCGTTTAGGAAGTCGACACAACTCTTCGTTGCAGTGGCCGATCGGATGAAAGGCTTACCGGTCTCCTCACAACTTCTCTCCTCTTGGATTACGTCCTGCATTCGTGCCTGCTACAACCTGGCCGGTGTCCCTACACCGCGCCTCACCGCCCACTCCACGAGGGCCCAAGCCTCCTCGACTGCCTTCCTGGCTCATGTCCCGATCCAGGATATTTGTAGAGCAGCGGTTTGGTCATCGGTACACACCTTCACTGCTCACTATGCGCTAGTACAGCAGTCCAGAGATGACTCTGCATTCGGATCAGCTGTTTTACACACAGCGATGTCTCTCTTCGACCCCACCGCCTAGGTAAGGCTTGGTAGTCACCTAATTGGAATCGATATGAGCAAGCACTCGAAGAAGAAAAAACAGTTACTCACCTTTGTAACTGTTGTTCTTCGAGATGTGTTGCTCATATTCATTCCAAACCCACCCCCCTTCCCCTCTGTCGGAGTAGCCGGCAAGAAGGAACTGAGGGGGCGCTGGGTCGGCTGGGATATATATCCAGCGCCATGAAGACGCCACTCCAGGGGGTTCCACAGCTGACCCACCAGGTGTTGCTAGGGTAGAAAATTTCTCTGACGATCGTGCCCGCGGCGCGCGCACACCTAATTGGAATGGATATGAGCAACACATCTCGAAGGTGAGTAACCGTTTTTTATGAAAAGGTGCCCAAAACTTTAAAAATCACCCCTAAAGACTGTGCCAGTGAGTTTGGCAAGGACTAATTTCACATTGATGGTAATGTGCTGTTCTGTACTCTATGTAGCAAGGCTGTAAATTATGTTTGAAGGTAGACAAATACAAATTGCAGTTCTATTAATTTTATTTTATTATAATGATTGACGGCACTGGTTGGCTTTGAACTTGCTTAAAAATTGCGAATATATCAATAAAATGTGTTCAACTGATACTTATATATAGTGTGGCTATGGAGTTAAAGTTCAGCGTTTCATTTTAATCGTGGAAAACATGGATTTTTATGTGTGTTTTATTTATTTATTTATTTTTAAAATCAGAGAATTTGGGGGGTTTTATCATGGAAAACTAGGATCCCTGTGTATAAAGCTTGCATGCATTCACTGGCTGTGTGACCCACACAAACTTCACTGATGGGTGCAATATATATACATGTGAGAGACCATGTGTACAATGAGAAATAGCACAGTTTCAGCAATTGGCTTAGCTGTAAATCAGGGGTGGGCAAACTTTTTGGCCTGAGGGCCACATCAGGGAATAGAAATTGTATGGCAGGCCATGAATGCTCACAAAATTAGGGTTGGGGTGCAGGAGGGGGTGTGGGCTCTGGGGTGGGGCTGGGGATGAAGAGTTTGGGGTGTAGGAGGGTGCTCTGGGCTGGGACCAAGGGGTTCGGAGGTCAGGAAGGGGATCAGGGCTGGGGCAGGGGTGCAGGTTCCGGTTGGGGGTGCGGGCTCCAGGGTGGGGCTGGTGATGAGAGGTTTGGGGTTCAGGAGGGTGTTCCGGGCTAGGATAGAAAGGTTTGGAGAATGGGAGGGGCTGGGGCAGGGGGTTGGGGGCTGGGGAGAGGCTCGGGGGGTGCAGGCTCCGAGTGGCGCTTACCTCAAGCGGCTCCTGGAAGCAGTGGCATGTCCCTTCTCCTTCTCCTACGCAGAGGCATGGCCAGGTGGCTCTGAACGCTGCCCCATTGACAGGCACCGCCCCTGCAGCTCCCATTGGAGCGCATAAGAGCCGGAGTGGGACCATGCTACGGCTTTCGGGAGCCGCGTGGTGTGGCCCCCAACTCTGCGCCCCGGCCGGAGTGCTGGAGCAGGGCTGAACCACATGGTGTGGCCCCCGGCCGGAGCGGGGCCGAGCTACATGATGCGGCCCCCAACCCAGCGCCCTGGCCAGAGCGGGGCCGAGCCACGTGGTGTGGCGCCCAACCCAGTGCCCCGGCTGGAGCGCCAGAGTGGGGCTGAACCACGTGGTGCGGCTCACAGGCCAGCTTAAAACAGCTCGCAGGCTGTAGTTTGCTCACCCCTGCTGTAAATGTTAACAAGGACAAACTATGGTCACCACTAGTAAAACTAAACTCCTGTTTCCTATTGTGGACAAAGCCAGAGAGAACTACACTTGAAAAGAAAGTTTTAAAAACATCATGGGCATGAACTGCAAGGTTCTATCGATATTAAAATTTTTGGATCTCACAAGAATGAGAGTTGACAGTGTCCCTTTAAGACTTTTTAAAATTGTAATTGAAACTGTTTCCTGAATTATGGCCTTGACTAATGTGTCTGGAAAACTGTAAGTCAGGAAGTATTACATAAAATAGATTTCTGTTCCATTTGCTGTAGCCCATGTATCAATTCACATTTCTGTGTTCCATATTCGCTGGCTTAATACATGAGGACTGAAGCTATCTATTAGAAAATGCTTCTTACTGAAGTAATTCCTTTTCTGTTAGTGCAATATTCTGGTTCATCTCGCATAATTTTAATTGAATGTCATTTTTAATTTACTTTTAAATTTTAAAATGTTCCTGCATTAATCATAATTGTGGATTTGCAGTAGTTTGCTCTATGAGAGGTAGGCTATCATGTTGTGAAAC
Source organism: Chrysemys picta bellii (assembly GCF_011386835.1). Classification (NCBI taxonomy): domain Eukaryota; kingdom Metazoa; phylum Chordata; order Testudines; family Emydidae; genus Chrysemys; species Chrysemys picta. The sequence goes on from NC_088792.1 coordinate 250,117,442, forward strand.
AAATTAAAGCAATGTTGTCATCTTTTACAATAGTTACTTTTTAATTAAAATATCTGCATCCTTGATATTACCTCCTTGTTCTGATAGAGTCTCCCTCCAAAAGTTGCATCTTTTGGTATGTGACTGCTTTTTATATAAGGAGAAGGTAACTTTTGAATCTGCTAAATAGGAAAAATATTTCCCTGTGCTGCTCTTACTTTAAGTGTGGAAAGTAACCTCATGCTTTCATTTTAACATCCAAGCTGAACTGCACATCTAGAAAATACCAGAGTATTTATGTCCCATGTTAGTACAATATACTAAAGGAATGATTATATTTGTGGTCCTGCCATAAAAGTATATTGCTGCTTTGGTAAATTTAGGCAAACAGACCCCTATAAGCTTATTGTCCTTTCTCCTGTTGGCTTCCTCTTCACTGCAAACTCAAGTGTACTCACTAGCTTCAAGATAAAGAATGGCTCTTTATTTATGTTTTAAAAAAGTCTTAAAAGCTTGGTGCCAGAGGGAAATTCAGCCTTTTCCAAGTGCAAAACCCAGTGGAGCTACTGAAATGCAAAGAACCATTCAGAATGAGGTCACTGCATCATCTTGTTCTCATGTTGTTGTTTTTTAATTTATATATTTTCAGTGTAGCCTAGCCTAGCACTAGACAGGTGTCTGTGTCATCAAGAATGAGGGAAGATAAAGACAGTGCAGACTGAGCATTAAATCGCTGATTTTCCAATCTACTTTTCCAAAACATAAAGTACATCAGAGACAGAGCTGAGACTACTGTACTTTAACATCCAAGCCACATTTTGTAAAGTGTCGGAACGAGAGTGAGAGGACATGGTATTTTCTGCTCTACAAGACTTTTATAATGTTTTCCTGTATTTCTAATAATCTGCTGCTGAAAGAGAGGAAGGGAGTCCCCAAATTAGATTACTCAAGCAGAAAAAAATTTGCTCAGAAACCTGGATCTTCCATAGGGGCAGGGAGGTGGCTGAAACAGCACTTTGGTCTTTTATGTGTATTCTTTTACTTTGGGGATTTTGTTTTAAATGTACACTGGCTACTAATCCGGAAGAGAGAGTAATAGATTGTGTTTGAGGGTGTGAATTGTATTGCTGTTGAGGCACTGCACTAATCAGTTCTCTATTTAAAACCCCAGATACAGGACGGCACAACTACTCGGTATATTGCTTTGTAACACTCATTTAACCTGGCCCTGTAGTCACTGTACAAAGAGCACTCAAATAAGCATTAGCTTCAGCGACTCCATTGTCCTGGCTCTTCCTGCCGTTTTCATTCAACGTCCTTCTCTTCAGGTGAGATCTCAGGGCTCTGTCCTTGGTTCCCTACTTCTCTTCCAATAGGCCTCCTCCCTAGGTGACCTCATTCACATGGCTTTAGCTATCCATCAGGGATGGATTACGGTTTTGTGGAGTCCTGGGCCAGAGCAAGTGGGGGCTCCTCCCCACTCTTCCGCCTGCAGTCTTCCCCCCCCCCAACCCCGGCACTGCTGCCAGGAAGAGGGGTCAGGGTGCAGGGGCTTGCTCTACTCCGCCCACCCAGCACTCCTGCCAGGGAGTGCCAGGCAGACGGAGCAGGTCAGGGCGCAGGGGTGCCCCAATTGGCTGGGGCCCCTGGGCACGAGCCCTATTGGCCCAGTGGCTAATCCGCCACTGAGCATGATTACAGATTACTCACAAATCAACTGCTTTGTCCTGTCCAGTCTTGAATCTCCAGCTGCCTCTCTAACATTTTTTCTTGGATATCCCATCACTTTCCTAAACTAAACATGTCAAAAGTAAGCTTCCCATGATTCCTTCCTAAACCCTCCCCTATCTCTGTTCCCCTTGTTCTCTATAACAAATGACAAATTCATGGTTCCCTCTCTATCTCTGCCTGCCACTCAGCTCACAGCCTTTGGAGTAATCTCAGTTTCTCCTTGTCCTTCTCCTCCCACATTCACACTGTAACCAAATGCAGTTTCCTTTCCTCCTCTACATGACTTCTAAAATGCAACCCTCCCGTTCTGTCTATATTCCATGTACCTTCCTTATCTCATGTTCTGCCTCCTCCTTTCCCGCCTCTTTTCTGAAGTGTATCCAAAATGCTCAGCTGAAATAATCTTCCTGTCCTGTCACACTGACAGTGTAATTTCCTCTCTCTCACCAAACACACACATTATAATCCCTTCACTGGACTCTTCCCAAATTACATTTAAACTTTGTCCTCACTTCCAGAGCTCTCCCTAGCACTGCTTATATCTCAGTTTTCACTTCCTCCTTTTCTTCTTCTTCTTCTCCCCTAGATTCTGCCAACTACACCTTCGGTGGGGTTTTCCCACTCATGATTCTGTGCTTCTTTTCTAGTTAACCCATACGATTGCAACAGCCTCCCTTGTTCCTGAGGTCCAAGAATCCTCAGTCTCTTCCCTCTAACCATCTTTAGAATTCACTGCATCTTTGCTAGATTCCCGTCACTAATATCTGCTCCAATACTGTCTACTCTTTCTTTTGGGCCTGAACATTATGAAAATAAAATATAATAAAATAACCCAGACAAACAAAGCAAAAGCAGCAACAAATAAAGCAACTTGTATGATCTACTTTAAAAAACACATGCATGCCACATTTTCCAACCCAAAAAGCTATATTCCTTTCACATTTTTTAACTTATCTGGGATATTGGTATACCAAAGTTGGGCTTTAAAGGATAGGAATACGTAAATGTGTTTTTCCATGAAGTTCTTTCTCTTTTTAATGATTTTAAATAATCCTTTAAATTTCTCCCTTAATTTTGAAGAAAAAAATCTTTCTTTCTCCCACTAGCTAATTTTCTGCACAATTGTACAAAGAGACTTTTTAAATTAGAATGGGTGGGATTTCCAAAAACACCTAGGGTGCTTAGTTCTATTGACTGTCAATGGAAAGCTTCTGTTTTTGTTATTGGGTAAGGGCTTGCCATCCAAAAGAATTGTATATGTTGTATAATTTAGTTTAATATTGTCTATCTATTCTGCTAAATTTATCATTCAATCCAGTGAATGCTATTGTAATGTGAATAGCTTTTTCTCTTAAAAGGGATAATTTCCGAGCCTTCCTGCACCTGAAATGAATTCTTAACTGGTTGTGAGCAAGAGGTTTGTGTTCAACTTCAGATTCTAAACTCTTACCCAGGATCAAAGGATTCCTTTTTTAATGGGCCACTATCATTTGCCAACTATAAATAGGTAGGAACTTCCATCAGATGTGCATCAGGCACTTAATTTAAATTGTTGGTATTAGGCTGTTTGAATTAGAGGAATGGCACCATGTACAGCATATTTATTAATAGTGTTGAATCCTCGGCGCCATGTGTTTGGGAGAAAATAAATGGGCCCTCAAACTACTAGATACAAACCGTTAGACAAGGAGAACAGAGATGTCAACTCTGGGGAACAATATAGTGATGATTGGGCACAGATGCAAATAGTATGCTGGTGTTAGAGAGACTGACTTTTTGCTATGTAAGATTATTATCTTGCTTAACTAATTCAAACCAGTGATGAGGGTAGTTTTTCGGATCTTACACCATTGTAAATGAGTAGAGTCAGGAGAAAAGTACTATGAAAACATCTCCTTATTAATATCACAGTGAGAACCCTTATAGGAAATCATATTTAGTGTACCATTTACCAGTGCCCGAACATACATTAGTAAGATTTGTGTATTTGGCACCTAATTCTGAGGCTTCTGTTAACCAAGCATGTAGTTGTACATTTCTTTTTGTGTTTTCTACACAAGAATTTAGATCTTCCTCTTGTATTGGCATCAGGCATTTTTCAAAGATGTCTCAAGTTTCCTGTCAGGGCTTTAAATGCTAGTGTCATCCAGTGAATCTCTTGTGTCTAATGAAACCTGATCACCCTACAAAACTGAACAACATAGAGGATGCAGTAAGGATTTAATGAGTAACAACAATGGAATGTGCTGTACAGGGCCATTTTGTATCTTGTTTCAGGTCCGTAAATGTACTTTATAAAAGCAGACTGTAGGCTACTAATGGGGAAAAAATGCTAAATTTGACAGTGGGCCAAACTTGAAGCTGGTGTAAGCAAGTGCAGCTCCATGGAAATTTCTGTAACAAATACAGCAGTGGCTTAAACAGTGGGATAAGTGGTCATGTAGTGTAATTTGCACCAGTTTGGTATTCAGTGGGGACTCAAGTGTTCCATTTAGGCTGAGCCCTTTGACGGTGATGGAGCTGCAGTGCCCCAGAGGGAGCCCTGGGAGACATCCCTTCCAGAGTTCCCAGGCACACTGTCTGTACATCTGCTGCTATGCTTTTTTATTAGGTGCAGCTGGCTTCCTCCTGTGATTCTGCCTGGCCCTTATGTTCGCTGGGCAAGAGAGGGAGAAAGATCAATATGCTCTCCCCACCAATGGAATGAACTCACATAAGGGGCAAGCGCAGGATCTGACCCAAGGTGTGCAAAACGAATGTAGCACATAGGTGAAAACGCCAGAAGGGATGGGGCTAAAGCAGTAATAGCAACTAACAGGATGGTATAAGATAAAGGCTTTTCCTGCCTTTTGCCCCTTCATTTTACACACCCACTGAATACTGTATCAATGCAACTTACATTACTTTACCTCTTACATCCACTTACAACAGTTCTTCAACCTACTTGCATACCTCGTGTGACTTACACCATCATTTAAATTGCCTTTGAATATGGCCCAGTGTTATGGACTTTAAAGAAATTGATCCTTTTTTCCATGTGAAGGCAGAATAATTTTGACATTTTGAATGTGAATACAACCTTTTAAACTGTATTATGAATTCTCCAAAAGAACTTCTCTATCTATCAGACCCTATTTTTGTTAGACTCGACTGTACTATTAATTGCTAACCTTCCATATGAATAGTTGGTTTACATTTCTAACCTGTGGTGGGAAAGTATTTACTTTAGGGAATTTAGTACTTTGCACTATTGATCTCAATCTTTCATATACACACACACAAAGTTTAAATAACATTAAGTTGTGACACAACCTAGCAAGAACCAGGAATTCAAACATAAAGTTTGATGCATTTTGACTAAGGGTATGTCTACACTACAAGAGTAGTTCGATTTTACTTAAAGCGAATTTGTGGAACCGATATTACAAATTCAAACGTGTGTATCCACACTAAGGACAGTAATTTGACTTTGTGAATCCACACTAATGGGGCAAGCGTTGACATTGGAAGCAGTGCACTGTGGGTAGCTATCCCACAGTTCCTGCAGTCCCCGCTGCCCATTGGAATTCTGGGTCGAGCCCCCAGTGCCTGTTGGGGCAAAAAATGTGTCGAGGGTGGTTTTGGGTAACTGTCGTCATTCAACCCTCACTCCCGCACTCCCTCCGTGAAAGCGCCCGCGGGCAATCAGTTCATGCACTTTTCTGGTGATTGACAGCGCAGACGCCACAGCACCGCGAGCATGGAGCCTGCTGCGATCATCGCTGCAGTTATGGCCGTTGTCAAACCTCGCACCTTATCATGCACCTTTTTCAGAGGCAGATGCTGAGAAATTGGGCGAGGAGGCTACAGCAGCGCGGTGAGGACATTAAGTCTGAGAGGGGCACAGACCTCTCACAAAGCACAGGACCCCGTGCCTTGAACATCAGGGTGGCAATGGGTCATGTTGATGCTGTGGAACGGCGATTCTGGGCCCGGGAAACAAGCACAGACTGGTGGGACTGCATAGTGCTGCAGGTCTGGGATGAATCACAATGGCTGCAAAACTTTTGGATGCGTACGGGAACTTTCCTGGAACTTTGTGAGTTGCTGTCCCCTGCCCTGAAGCGCAAGGACACCTGGATGTGAGCAGCCCTGACTGTCCAGAAGCGAGTGGCCATAGCCCTCTGGAAGCTTGCAATGCCAGACAGCTACCGGTCAGTCGCGAATCAATTTGGAGTGGGCAAATCTACCGTGGGGGTTGCTGTGATGCAAGTAGCCAACGCAATCGTTGATGTACTGCTGTCAAAGGTAGTGACCCTGGGAAACGTGCAGGTAATCATAGATGGCTTCGCTGCGATGGGATTCCCAAACTGCGGTGGGGCTATAGATGGAACTCCCATCCCTATCCTGGGACCGGACCACCAGGCCAGCCAGTACATTAACCGAAAGGGCTACTTTTCAATGGTGCTGCAAGCACTGGTGGACCATAGGGGACATCAACGTTGGATGGCCGGGCAAGGTTCATGATGCTCGCGTTTTCAGGAACTCTGGTCTGTTTAGACGGCTGCAGGAAGGTATTTACTTCCCGGACCACAAAATAACTGTTGGGGATGTGGAGATGCCTATAGTGATCCTCGGGGACCCAGCCTACCCACTAATGCCCTGGCTCATGAAGCCCTATACAGGCGCCCTGGACAGTGAAAAAGAACTCTTCAACTACCAGCTGAGCAAGTGCAGAATGGTGGTGGAGTGTGCTTTTGGACGTCTCAAGGGGAGATGGAGAAGCTTATTGACTCGCTCCGATCTCAGCGAAACCAATATCCCCATTGTTATTGCAGCTTGCTGTGTGCTCCACAATCTGTGTGAGAGCAAGGGGGAGACATTTATGGCGGGGTGGGAAGTTGAGGCAAATCGCCTGGCTGATTACGCCCAACCAGACACCCGGGCGATTAGAAGAGCCCAGCGGGACGTGCTGTGCATCCGGGAAGCTTTGAAAGCTAGGTTCCAGAGTGACCAGTGACTATTACATTTTTTAAAACAGAAGCAGAACCTGCCCCCGTGTATTTACCCAGTTAATGTTGACTATCCTCTCCAGTTACCAACCCTCTTACCCCCCCCTTCCAACACACCTTTAAAAATAAAATAAATGAAACTTTGTTCATTAACACCGTTTTCTTTATTAAGGATTTCGCGGTAAAGGGTTGAAACTGGGACGCAGACTGTGGTGGGGAGCGGGTGTAGTGATGGAAAGGACGCTTCTAAACTCGAGGAATGACAGGCTCCTGCTCCTAGAGCGGTCCACAGTGGTGGACTGGTTGTTTCAATGGAGCCTGCCACCCCGCCTTTTCGGGACTCTGTGTGTGGGGGCTATGTGACTTTGTGGCGGGGGAGGGCGGTTACAGATCCCCTGCTGCGTGGCTCTGTCATCCAGGCTAAGGACCGCTGCATAAGATCTGTAACCGCCCTCCCCCACCACAAACTCACATAGCCCCCACACACAATACATGAAAACCACCTCCCAGACTGACCAGTGTGCCTAGTGACTGCAATGTGTGTGTGACCTTCTGCTGAACCTGCCCCCGTGTCTGTACCCTGGTAAAGGTGACTGTCCTCTCCAATTACCAACCCCTTTCCCCCCTTCAAACACACTGTCCTCTAAAAGAACATGACAGAAACAGTAATTAACAAACGTATTTTTTATTAAGAACTACACAGTTAGGGGATGAAACTGGGACGGGGGCTTGGGTGAGGTGCATTTGGAGGGAAGGAAAGGACGTATCAAATCTTTGGGAATGAGAGCCTTCTGCAATTTGAGCAGTCTGCAGGGGTGGAGTGACTGTTTTCACGGCCCCTGCCACCCCTCCTTCTTGGGACTTTGGGTGAGGGGGAGATGGGACTTTGTGGCGGGGGAGGGCAGTTAGAGATAGAATGCAGCAGGGCTCTGTCCTCCTGCCTCCAGTCCTGCAGAACATCTACAGGTGATCGCTGTGTGATCGCTGGTATTGCGACATGTTCTCCCTCCACTGGGTCTGCTGTGCTGCCTCGGCTCGGGAACAGACCATAAGTTCTAAACTCTGCCCCTGTCCCACCCCCTTCGTGGCTGTCCCCAGGAAAGATACCTACATGCTGCCGGCGAACCACTCAGCAGGAACGGTTCGCCTCCCCGCCCCCACTGCGTGGCTGTAAACCGCCGGTTACAGTTATTTAAAGGAACAGGAAATCAGTCCCCGTACTAAAATTCCCCTAATTCAAAGCAGGTCACCCTGAGTGATATCACTCTGATGAGGATTATGGAGACAAAGAAAGACCACATGCTGCGTGAATGCCAGCAAACACCAGGGCTGTATGCCGCCATGCTTTGCCAGGCAATGATACCGGAGTACCTGCTGCTAGCCTGGCGTGGAAAAGTTTCCTACCATGGAGGAGGCAATAAGGCCACTCTCCCCAGGAACCTGATGCAAAGGCTTTCACATTACCTCCAGGAGAGCTTCGTGGAGATGTCCCAGGAGGATTTCTACTGTATCCCCAGACATGTTAACAGACTTTTCCAGTAGCTGCACTGGCAAAGACTAAAAAGTTAAGCGCCTAGGGCAAACTAATCATTAAAAACCCATTGCTAACATACCATGCCTATTCTATTCAAAATAAATGTTTAAAACACTTACCTACTGATCCTTCCCCTGATTCACAGTCCAGGTTACTGCCTTGGGAGGGTTGGTAGGGGATCTCCGTGAGGGTGATGAAGAGATCCTGGCTGTCGGGGAAATCAACGTTGAAAGCGCTGTCGACTGCCTCGTCCTCCTCATCTCCTTCCTCATCTTCCCCATCTGCGAACAGCTCCGAAGAAGCAGCCGTCAACAATACCCCATCGTCAGAGTCCATGGACAGTGGTGGGGTAGTGGTGGCGGCCACACCTAGAATGGAATGCAGTGCCTCGTAGAAACGGCATGTCTGGGGCTGGGATCCGGAGCATCCGTTTGACTCTTTGGTCTTCTGGTACACTTGTCTCAGCTCCTGGATTTTCACGCAGCACTGCGTTGCATCCCGGCTGTATCCTCTCTCCGTCATGGCTTTTGAGATCTTCTCATAGATCTTCACATTCCATCTTTTCGATCGCAGCTCCGAAAGCACGGACTCATCACCCCACACAGTGATCAGATCCAAGACTTCCTGATCAGTCCATGCTGGGGCCCTCTTTCTATTCTGCGATTGCATGGTCACCTCTGCTGGAGAGCTCTGCATCATTGTCAGTGCTGCTGAGCTCGCCACGATGTCCAAACAGGAAATGAGATTCAAACTGGCCAGACAGGAAAAGGAATTCAAATTTTCCCGGGGCTTTTCCTGTGTGGCTGGTCAGAGCATCCGAGCTCGGACTGCTGTCCAGAGCGTCAACAGAGTGGTGCACTGTGGGATAGCTCCCGGAGCTATTAGCGTTGAATTCCGTCCACACTAACCCCCTAATTCAACATGGCCATGTCGAATTTAGTGCTACTCCCCTTGTCGGGGAGGAGTACAGAAATCAATTTAAAGAGACCTCTATGTCGAAATAAATAGCTTCGTTGTGTGGACGGGTGTAGGGTTAATTCGAATTAACGCTGCTAAATTTGACATAACCTCCTAGTGTAGACCAGGTCTTAGTCAGTTATACTTTGGTTATGCAACATATATGGGCAGAGTTGCCATTGGTTTCAGTGGGGTCAGGATTTTAGACATTGTATGTAAAACCCTGGACTCTAATATCAGTAGCACAACAAATTAACGACTTTGTGTGTCAGCATTAAATTTAATTTCTTTCTTTTTTGTGTTAGTAACTTGTAACCCAACTTTTTTTTAATTAATTTCCTTTTGAGTTGTTTTTTGAGGGTGATAATCTCTGCTCAAAGTTAGCCTTGTTAATTTGATAAAACCATAGCTTCATCAAGTTCTCGATCATCAAGCTTAATGTTTAACAAAGGTGGCCTAAAATATTTAAGTAACCTCTAGTCTAGCCAGTTCTGGAATGCATATTTACAGAGATGACAGTTAGTTTTGCTGCCATCTTACCACCAATATATGTCTCAGGATATTCAGAATACCTTAGGAACTGATATAGTTCCAGCAATATTGATAAGAGAAGTAGGACTGTTTTAGTGCATTGGGAATTAGAGAGCTTTTCCAACATTTAAAAATGTTTATACTCGCAAATAATATACTCCTGGTAATATGATGACCACTTTTAGTTGTGGTAAATACCCTTCTCTATCTATAACATGACCTTTGTTCACATCTCCTCCTTTCCCTTTTAAGTACACTCTGAAGTATAGAGTATATGTTTACCAGTATAAATGCCTGTGACTGATTTGCATATGTCTATATGTATCTGTATCAAACTACAAACTCATTTTGTTTTGTGAATGCCATTTTGATTGTAAGTGTATATTATGTCAATTTTTTTGCCTTTTACCATCCATCTTCTGCTGAAACCTCCAGGGAGGTGTCTGGAGAGATTCTTGTGCCTAGCAGAAGGCTAAGAATGCATAGCTATCAAGGGTCATTAACCTGGAGTGTCCCCCATTCAAATACAAGCACCATAAGACAATGAGCTAGCAGCCTCCCGTGCAACCATTCAACAAAGTGAGCTTGTAACCACTGAGGAGAGTCATCTGACAAGGGCAGAGGCAGGGGGTGGGGGAGGATTGGAAATTTATAAAAGGGAGGTGCTCTCGTTGGCCATTTTAGAAAGGGGAGAAGACTAGGACCAGACGCAGACATGGCTGAGAAGGAGGAGAAGATAAATCCTGAATCCCCGGAAGAGAGACTAACTAAATCCCACATGGCTGTTGAAGAAACTGAGGCAGGGATTTGTGTGCAGGTTTTGTTGTTTTTCCATAGACCTGTATGGCTCTTTTGCTATCTAAGAGTAAATTATATGTGTGTTTAGACATTCCTCTGCAAAGTCATTGTATTACTTGCTTTTACTGTGATGTAGCCTCTGAAGAGGGAAACAGTAAACCAGAGGGTCCACAGCTTGGGTGGAACTCTGTGAAGGTGTAGCAGCTACAGGGAGGCTTGGGGCAAGAGCACTAGTTTCAAGGTCTAGGCAAGTGGACTGCCAAGAAGTGTGTCTGTACCTGGGATGTGTGCCTAGAGGCCCAGCACATAAACTCTGTTCAGCCCCTGCAAACTAGGAGCACATCGAATCCGTGGTGCATTTTCACCTGGGGAACTGATCGAGGGTTGTGATAACATGTATGGAGTAATAATAAGCACATCAAGGTATATAATGCATCCAGGTGCAACTCAAGATTAACAAATGGTGCATACATATATGTCTCTATATTGCTAGCAATGAACTTTTCAATTAATTATGGCATAAACACTACTATTAATGCATTTGGTTGCAGTATCCGAAGCCACTCAGATCAAAGATAATCTTATAAAACTAACTTTTGTGAATATCCAGCAAACGCTTGTGATTACAGGGCAGGTTTGTAATGGTGCTCATGCACTCATTTGGTTTGGTTATTTGATATTATCTCTGATCTTGTTTCCACTGAAGTTGGTGGATGCTTTAGGATTGCTTAAGTGAGATAAGAGAACATGACATCAGTAAGGATTACATCTTACATTAGAGATACTGCAGTGTTTGGGGGTTATTACAGTAAAGTACTGTACAATGGAAGGATGCTGAGGAATGCCGACTAACTGCATTGGCATCTAGGATGTAATAGGACAGAAGTGGTGGCATGAGACTCACATGCACGCCTACCTCCAGTCCAATGTTCCCTCTAATTTTTTAACATCCACGTGTGGAATGAATTTGCACCATGTGCACCAATATGGAGGTGATGTGTGGTGGGGGTGGGGCCGAAGGGTTCAGAGTGTGGGAGGGGGCTCAGGGCTAGGGCAGAGTATTGGGGTGTGGAGGGGTGAGGGCTCTGGGGGTGTGGGCTCTGGGGTGGGGCCGGAGATGAGGGGCTTGGAGTGCGGAAGGGGGCTCAGGGCTAGGGCAGAGTATTGGGGTGTGGAGGGGTGAGGGCTCTGGGGGTGAGGGCTCTGGGGTGGGGCCAGGGTTGAAGGGTTTGGAGTGCAGGCTGCCCCAGGGCTGTGGTGGAGAGAGAGGACTCCCCCCAACACTCTCTCACCTCAGCAGCCCGAGGGAGAGCACCTCTCCCTACCGGGGCAGCTCTGGTGCCAGGGGAGAGGCACCTCTCCCTACCTGCGTGGACCTTGATAGCCTGCAGCACGGCTGCACAGCTTAGAGGGAACTTAGCTCCAGTCACCCTAAAAATGAGGTAGATTGTAATGGCTTTTAAAATTTATCCTGAGGGCCAGGCCCCTGTATTATTTCTCTTGCCCAGAGTGGGCAATGTGGGTATAGAAACTAGGGGGTAAAATAGGGTGAGCAGATAGCAAGTGTGAAAAATGGGGATGGGGTGGGAGTAATAGGCACCTATATAAGAAAAAGCCCCAAATATCGGCACTGTCCCTATAAAATCAGGACATCTGATCACCCTAGGTAAAATACATTTTAGTGAAATTTTACCAAGCTAGTGTGGTAACTAGGTTCTGTGACAAGCATTTGCACAGTATGGGGTTATTCTCCTCTTACTCTCATTGGGGTAAATCAGGAACAACTCCTTTGAAACATGAGATCAGAATCAGGGCCTGTGTGTTTGAATGAAGTCAAGGGACTTGCTCAAAATGTGAGTAAATGAACACTTTTCCTAGTTAAAGGTGAGATTCCACATAGTGCAGTTCATTTTCTGCTGTATTGGAACCTGGCAGACTTTTGAATGAATCTGCTCCTAGAGAAGGGTCTGTGGTTACCTTGGATGTGTTCTTAATTTTGCACGATTAAGAAAAGATTAATTATTACTTTGGGTGCCTTCCATCCTCTTTTGGACATCATCTTCCTCTTATCCACCCACATTCTCCCAGTGTTAGACAGCCTTATTTGAGTGCATTACATCTCTCAGAATGAGGAATATTGACTTTGTATGGTTTGAACAAGTGTCAAGTTCCTCCACTTTCATTTGAATTGCATACTGGTATTAGATATACATGGCATCCATAAGGGCATGATAGGATCATTGCATTAATAAATCAAGAAAATAATGTTATAACCAGCTGCAGATTGCAAGAGTGACCTATGTTGTGTTTATATAACATCTAAATAAAAAAATCTTATTTTTCTAGTGTCATCATTTAAAGTGTATATTCTATCATTTATCTAGGTGGAAAAGCTGAGACACATTTATTTTATTTATGCTTTTGTTCTTCTGTGTACTAAAGCAGTGGTTGGCTTGAAGTTTGCCATACAATTCTCCATATAGTATACTCTAATCATCACAGAACATGGTTTTCTAGGCTAAATTACATTTTACCAATACTTTTACTAGATATTATGCCAACAAAAAAATCTCTTGCTGTTCTGGTGGATTATGCCTTATTAGGAAGCAGTGTTTTAAAATAAAACCCTTATTTAAGCCATAGTAAACTCGATTAAAAAGAATGTGCCTTAAACAAAAAATTTCCTTTTTAATAACATCAGGCACAGAGCAGTTTTCTTTGCAATTCTGCTAACTTGTGAATATATACCACAACAGTATGGGGGTGAGCCATTGGAGGGGTGCAGGTTTGAACATTGGTTCCATAACCACATGAAGATATTGACCAAACCCTTCCCTCCATGTAGTGCAACTTTAGGGGCAGCAGTGGCTACTACAAACCTCTGTGGTATAGCAGCAGATGTGCCGGTGCTCCACGGCCTAGGGAGAGAGGGAAAATTCTGCTTTTACCTGTCAAGAGTTTCCCTTGCACAAAGCCCCTTTACATAGACTTTATGCAATGGACCAAGGCTTGGCCCTCAGTGTGTAGTATTTTGTGATGTGATAGTTAAATAAAAACAACCTTTCAAATATCTTCTCTAATTGTCACTTAAGTCTTAACCTTTAGCACCATTTGGAACATGACACACTCTCTTCTGATGTGGGTTTGGGGCCAGCACATGATTTATGTCTTAGAACAGCCTTTTTTATGAACCAAGCTGCTGCCACGTTTGGTAATTTTGTGGCCGTAGTCTTGCTAACTTCAATGCAATATCTATATTATTATCATAATATAACATTATTGGCCATCTGGCTGATTTGAAATAGGAAGGATACTAATCCTGTGTTGTAATTACTTAGAAGTGGAGCAGCAAACTGTTGGGATTGGGGGGAGGGTTGTTTTTAAAAAACGAGCGTTCTGCTGCATTTAGAGACAGGTGACTTGCATTTAGAAAATGTAGTTTTAATTACTGGATTCTATTGTTAGTACTTACTGAATTACAGAATAATGGGAAGTGTACGTTTTTCATATTTTGAATATTTCATTTTTATTGTATTCCTGATTTCTTTCAGGTGGGGAAAAATGGGTGGTGGTGGTTATAATTAGTGACAGAGATGTTCATGACTACATTCCAATAACTTTTTCACAACTGGCTTCACCCTATGCCCATCTTTTCTTGACCATTCTTAAAAATTATACTGTATGGAAGCTCTAAGGATTTTTTTTAAAAAGTGTTAAATGTTGATGCACAGAATAAATATACTTTTTCATGAACTGATTTACCAGATTTAATTAACATACATAAATGCTCGCTTTTTGTTGAGGTCATAGAGCAGAGGTGGCTGTTTGATAGAAATTCATATGCAGTTGCCCTGGGGAAATGGAGGCCAACACAAGAATTGTTTAGACAAATAGAACATTTGGGACTAAAAGCCATATTTAATTTTGTATGTCCTAGGGCTCCGCCCCAAGAGAACTCTGCGGTTGGTGCTGTGGACTGCGGAAGAAGCAGGAGGGGTGGGTGCTGAGCAGTACTACCAGTTACATAAGGTAAATAATGTAATAAAATAATCTGTTACAGTATTTGCTTTTTTGACAGAGAATACTAGATTTTCAAAATGTCAGACTCTTCGTCTAACTAAACGTATAGGGTCCAGTTCTGCCTGCAGATACGTAGGCACAACTTCATATCCAAGATGTTGTGAAATACTCTGTGTTTTAATATAGTCCTTTTAAAGAAAGGAAGTTCCATCCTCTTGTGCTTAGCTTCCATTGGTTTGTTAATGTAACTCTCTGACTCAGACATTCATTTGGCTTGCAAAGGGGAAAAATGATAGGGACTTTTCATTTGAAGGTCAAAAGTTAAGGGGTATGATAAGCTCTGCGTGTACTTTACATGATCTACTATGCCACCTCACAAAGCTGTTATGAAGCAAATATTTCATAAGGATATCTGCTATGGGGTGAGCAATCCATACACATTGGCAATATTAATCCATTTAATTTACCCTTTACATTTCTGTTTCATTGTATGTTGTATAATCCACTGAAATGTAATGAATAAGCTAGTAAAGAGAGAACTCTCTTTGGAAGCACAGATATATAACATTTTAATGGTGAGTATGATCTAAAATGCTTTCTGCCAATTATTGTTTACTGTATGGGATCAAGGACATTTTAAATGCCATCACTAGCTATTTTTGATGATGCTAAGTAAAATTATAAAACTCTTTTTGAGGATTGGTGTTTAGGAGGAACATATCACATAATATTATTTCCATATTAGCTGTGCACAGTTGTCTCTTCAAAGGATTGCATGACCTGGAGGATAACTTCATAAAACTGTCCTGGAGCCAACAATTTTCAAAATATAAACATTTTGTAGGAAGTTAACCCTGTAATCATATAACTAACTCCTGATTTTTATCTGTGTTTTGTGATCCCTTATTTGGTAGTAGTTAATCTCAACAAAACTTAAACCTGCAATGCAAAGCCAAGAAATTGATGAAGAAAAATGTGTTTAAAGTTTTTGTTCTACCATGACAGCAGTTTTTTTCAGAATACATGTCTTGCAATAAAATTCCTGGCAGTGTGTTTATGATGTTATTGTTGCCCCTTTTTTGAACCGAGTGCTAGTAGAATTTCAAGACTCCATTGATGTTCTAGTTGAAAGCAGAAATTAATGGAGTCTGGGATTTTCTTTGATATAGTTTTATTTATTGACAAAGAAGTACAAAGTCCTGTGTCTCTGAATGCAGGAATTAAATAGCAAGAAACAGCTTCTTTTGCTTACAGCACCAAGAGCACTCTTTTCAGCCTGCACCCCAAGCCCCAAAACCTCTCCCCAGGTTTCTTCCAGAGACAGTCATTATGATTTCAGTTGCTCCTTCAGTCTGTCCCTCATTCTCTGTCATTTTTTTTCAGTTTTCTGTGGCCTGGTCTACTCGGGAAAGCTTATATCGGCATAGCTAAAGCCTGGTCTATGCTGGGCAGGCGGAGGGTCAATCTAAGTTACGCAACTTCAGCTATGTTATTCACATAGCTGAAGTCGACATATTTAGATCTACTTACTGCGGTGTCTTCACTGTGGTAGGTTGACTGCTGACGCTCCCCCGTCAACTCCACCTATGCTTCTCGCTCCAGTGGAGTACCGGAGTCGACGGGCGAGCGCTCGGCGGTCGATTTATCGTGTCTTCGCTAGACACGATAAATCGACCACCGATGGACCAATTGCTCCAGAGGTAAGTGTAGACATGCCCTAAGTCTCTCAGGGATGTGAAAAGTCCACACTCCTGAGAGACATAGCCATGCTGACCTAATCCCCCATGTAGACAGCACTAGGTTGATGGAAGAATTCTGTCAACCTAGCAGTCCACCTCCTTGAGAGGCGATAAACTACAGCAACGGGAGAACCCCTCCCATTGACGTAGTGAGTGAGTGTCTATACTGAAGTAGCATTTTAAGTTTAGACGTACCTTCAGTGTTCTCCCCCTTCCACCTGGCCACAATATCCTATGAAATCCTCCACCCACCTGGTGCTAGTTCCTGGGTGGACTTTATTAGGCTTTTCTTTAGATGTAGCCTCTTAACTGTCTCTAACAACTGTCTTAAATGGAGGAGTCAGTCACATATCTGTTTGAATGAGGTTTTAATTTAACCTATAACAAAGTTTCACCCATCTCATAACAATACTCCCCACCTCAGCTTTGCCCATCATCTCGATGAGGCCTAAAATGGTGACCCCCCCCCCTCCAATAACCCATCCCAAACAGAAAGAAAAGAAATAATTTAACAAATTACTAATGATACACACTTAACTGTTACATATGTTCAATGTCTTTCTGTCAAGAAAGTTTTACATCACAAACAGAAAAAGATTGTATTCCTACCCAAACCTGTCTTTGGGGCTTTTCTCTCCTTGAACTTCCTTTAATTGTGCTCCTGAGGTATGTCGGTTGTTTCTGTGGAACTTGGTGGCTGTGACAGTTCCTGCTTTTTTCTGTTGGAGTGGGGAGACTCATTACGGTCACAACTTTCCCAGCCTCAGCATCCTCAGTTGTCAGATTCAGGGAGCAGCCATGCTGAAATCCTGTCCCTCTGATATCACCTTAGATGGCCTTTATGGATAGCTTTGGGTTTAGTCCTGGGACCCAACTGCATCCTTTGTTTATTTGCGTCACTACTGCATAGGGTTCCTCCCAAGGCTCCTCCCCTTCTTTTGCCTAGGATTGTGGAACCAGATAAGGTCCCCTCTTTTAAAAGTTTCCCCATTTGACCTTACATCATAGAGTCTCTTCATTTTATCAGGGGCTATCCAAAAATTTTCCCTAGCAAAGGTGTGAAGTTTTTCAGTTTTGTATTGTAGGGTTTCTGTGTAATCCAAATGGTTCAATTCCTTTTGTTCCTCTTCAGGAACTCCATACAAAAGCTTTGCTGGGTTCCTTGGCTCCTGCCCAAACATGGGGAGTTCTGGGGCACACTTTGTAATCTCATTGCTGTTCTATAAGCCATCAGAAAGAATGGGGTATGCTGGTTCCAGTCCCTTTGGTGCTGGTTTACAAAGGTTATCAGCTGAACCCCAAAGTCCTACTGAACCTTTTGCAGCACCCCAGACATGCAGAATCTGAAGGCATGGTGGAGTTTGTGGCTCCCTAGAATTCCTCAAACCTGTTGAAACACTTCGGATACAAAGTGAGTACCTCATCCCGGACCCTAAATCTGGTGAAGAATTAATTCACTAGAACTACTGCTACTGTCGCAGCCTCTTAATTTCCTATTAAGTAAGTCTCAGGCCATTTTGTGAAGTAGTCCATAGCTACCAGCAAATAATGTCTGCCTGCCTCTGTCTCAGGCAAGGGCCCAAGAACATGAATGGCAATGCACTCCATTGGTGCCCCCACAAGATACTGCTGCAAAGGGCTACTCCCAGTGCCCTTCTTTGCAATGTAAGCATCACATTTCCTGCACCACCTTTCTACATCCTCCCTGCACTTTACCCAATAGAAATTCTCCCTTAGCTTGGCTAAGGTTTTTGCAACCTCAAAATGTCCATCAGTTTTGATCTCATGACATAACCTCAGAACTTCTTTTTTCAATTATCAGAGGGGTAGCCGTGTTAGTCTGAATCTGTAAAAAGCAACAGAGGGTCCTGTGGCACCTTTGAGACTAACCGAAGTATTGGGAGCATAAGCTTTCGTGGGTAAGAACCTCACTTCTTCAGATGCAAGAGATTTCAATGTATCTGACAACCCGCTGGTACCTGTATCCATCACCCACTGGCTTCTACCATCTTCTGTACAATATTTCAACTTTAAATTCCAAGTTTTCCCACTGTGACTAGAAACCTTTTATTGTGGTGTTGTGAGGGGACACTACATTCCAGGCTGGTTGCATTTGCCGGTTGATTTTCCACTCACACTGTATCCCTGTATGAGGATTCTTTCTTTGGGAAAGTTTTAATTGCTCTGGGGTCCATTCCTGCAACTCAATCCCCATTGTTCCAGGGATGAATTAAGAACATAGGCACTTTTGAAAAGTCAAGAAAGAGAACCACATCCATTCCCTTGAGCAACTAATTCCTTGCTCTCCTGCTTGGGGCAGTGTTTGCAATTAGCCTCCCAACAAGGCTGTTTGGACAAGGCATCAGCATTACCATGCTTATGACCTAACCACTGTCTGATTGTGAAATCCTAACCCTGCCATTATTCCAACCAACAGTCCAGGCTGTCCCTCAGGATTCCTGAATCTAATGAGCCATTGCAAGGAAGCCTGTCCTGTCCTGTCCTGTCCAGAAACTTCCTTCCATACAAGTAATGATGAACATTTTCTATAGCTGTAACCACTGCTAGGACTTCCTTTCTGGTGGTGCAGTAATTTCTCTCAGGAGACCTTAGATTTTTGCTATAGTAAGCTACCACCCTCTCAAATCCCTTGTGTTGTGCCAATACTGCCCCCAAACTTTAGTTACTAGAATCTTTATCAAATATGAAAAGGGTTTTGAAACACAGATAGGCCAAGACAGGAGCAGTCAGAGCCTTTTTTAACTCTCAAAATGCTACATCTTGCTCTGCTGACCACTGAAATGGTTTCCCTTTCTCACACAACCAATGCAGTATTTTGCAATATTGGCAAACCCACAAATGGACTTTCTGCAACAGGAGCAGAGGCCTATAAAACTCTGCACATCAGTGAGTGCCTGGGAAGTTGGCATCCTCAATTTTCTTTTTGTCAGTGAACATTCCCTCCTCACTGAGGTCGATTACCTTTTTTTGGAATACCTTACATTTCTTTGAGTTCAGTTTCAAATTGTCTGCCTTCAGCTTATCGCAGGCCATTTGTAAATGTTTTAGTTCCTGTTCAAAGGTTTTAGCATGTACCAGGATATCACCTGGGTATAACAGGCTGAGAGGGGCATGCAACATAATACTGTCTCTGTTAGCCTCTCAAATGTGGCTGTTGCATAGCACAAGCCAAAAGCCATCACTTTAAGCCATAAACCTTGTCCTGCTGTGAAAGCAGTTTTTCCCCCTGTTGTTTGGATCCACCTCTACTTGCCAATATCCACTTTTAACATCCACTGTGAAAAACCAGACTGACACTGCTACAGCATCCTGGGTATCATCTGTTTGTGGTAATGGTTAAGAAACCTTTGAAGTGATCTCATTTAATTTTTTATACTCCATACAGAATTGGGTGCTGCCATCCTTTTTCTTACCCACACATGGGTGAGCACAGGAGCTGGTTGAAGGCTCAGTTATGCCTTCCTGATACATTTCCTCAATGGCCTGGAGTATCTCTTCCCTTTTTTGTTATTGGTAACTGCTGAGGTGGCTGTTTAATGGGTTGGTTTCCCACAGTATCAATCTTGTGCTGAATCAGTGCAATATAACCTATATCTTTATTGGCTCAGGAGAACAACTCCTGATTCTTAACCATAAACTCTTAGGCCTTGTCTACACTACGAATTTTTGTAATCGATATTGCAAAGTCGAACGTGTGTGTCCACACTAAGGACAGTAATTCGACTTTGTGCGTCCACACTAACGGTGAAAGCGTCGACATTTGAAGCGGTGCACTGTGGTCAGCTATCCCACAGTTCCCGCAGTCCCCTCTGCCCATTGGAATTCTGGGTGTAGCCGGCAATGCCTTCTGGGTAACAAAATGAGTCGAGGGTGCTTTTGGGAAACTGTCGTCATCCGTCCATCACTCCCGCCCTCCCTCCCTGAAAGCGCCGGCGGGAAATCAGTTCGCGCGCTTTTCCAGTCATTGACAGCGCGGACGCCACTGTACTCCGAGCATGGAGCCCGCTGCGACCATCGCTGCAGTTGTGGCCGCTCTCAACGCCTCGCAGCTTATCATAAAGGTTTCCCTGAGGCAGATGCAGAAAAGTCAGGCGAGGAGGCTACGGCACCGCGGTGATGTCCTGAAGTCTGAGAGTAGCACAGACCTGTCAGAAAGCAGGGGACCCAGCGCCGAGGACATCACAGTGGCAATGGGTCATGTTGATGCCGTGGAACGGCGATTCTGGGCACGGGAAACAAGCACTGAGTGGTGGGACCGCATAGTGCTGCAGGTCTGGGATGAATCCCAGTGGCTGCGAAACTTTCGCATGCGGAAGGGAACTTTCCTGGAACTTTGTGAGTTGCTGTCCCCTGCCCTGAAGCGCAGTGACACCCGGTTGCGAGCTGCACTGAGTGTACAGAAGCGAGTGGCCATAGCCCTCTGGAAGCTTGCAACGCCAGACAGCTACCGGTCAGTCGCGAACCAGTTTGGGGTGGGCAAATCTACCGTGGGGGTTGTTGTGATGCAAGTAGCGAAGGCAATCGTTGATGTACTGCTGCCAAAGGTAGTGACCCTGGGAAACGTGGAGGCGATCATAGATGGCTTCGCAGCGATGGGATTTCCAAACTGCGGTGGGGCCATAGATGGAACTCACATCCCTATCCTGGCACCGGACCACCAGGCCACCCAGTACATTAACCGAAAGGGCTACTTTTCCATGGTGCTGCAAGCACTGGTGGACCACAGGGGACGTTTTACCAACATCTACGTCGGATGGCCGGGCAAGGTTCATGACGCTTGTGTTTTCAGGAACTCTGGTCTGTTTAGACGGCTGCAACAAGGTATTTACTTCCCGGACCACAAAATAACTGTTGGGGATGTGGAGATGCCTATAGTCATCCTCGGGGACCCAGCCTACCCGCTAATGCCCTGGCTCATGAAGCCCTATACTGGCGCCCTGGACACTGAAAAAGAACTCTTCAACTACCGGCTGAGCAAGTGCAGAATGGTGGTGGAGTGTGCTTTTGGCCGTCTCAAGGGGAGATGGAGAAGCTTACTGACTCGCTATGATCTCAGCGAAACCAATATCTCCATTGTTATAGCAGCTTGCTGTGTGCTCCACAATCTCTGTGAGAGCAAGGGGGAGACCTTTATGGCGGGGTGGGAGGTTGAGGAAAATAGCCTGGCTGGTGATTACTCACAGCCAGACAGCCGGGCGATTAGAAGAGACCAGCGGGAAGCGCTGTGCATCCGGGAGGCTTTGAAAGCAAAGTTCCTGAGTGAGCAGGGTAACCTGTGACTTTAAAGTTTGTGTACTGAGAAGCTAAACCTGCCCCCGTTTCTTTACCCAGTTAATGTTGACTATCCTATCCAGTTACATACCCCCTTCACCCCCCCCTCCAACACACGTGTCGAAATAAAAATAGTTCTACTTTGTTAAAGCACACCGTTTTCTTTAATACTGTTTTCGCGGGAATTTTTTAAAACTGGGACGCAGACTGTGGTGCGGAGCGGGTGTAGTGTTGTGACGCGAATGCAGCTTCTAAACTCAAGGATTGACAGGCTCCGCTGCGGTGGGATGCTTGTTTCAACGGAGCCTGTCACCCCTCCTGATCGGGACTGTGTGTATGGGGGGTCTATGTGACTTTGTGGCAGGGGGAGGACGGTTACAGATCCCATGCTGTGTGGCTCTGTGATCCTGCCTAAGGACCGCCGCTTAAGATCTGTAACTGCCCTCCCCCGCCACAAAGTCACAGAGCAACCCACCCACCCCCAACATTACATCAAAACAACCTCCCAGACTAACCGGGGTAACTAGTCACTGCATCACTGCACTGTGTATGTGCCCTGCTGCTGTGCCTGCCCCCGACTATGTACCCTGCCAAAGGAGACTGTCCTGTCCAATTACCAACCCCCTTTCCCCTCCTCCTCCAAAAGAACATGATTGAAACAGTAGTTAACAGAAACGAATTTTTTATTATCAACTACACATGGCATTGGGAGGTGAAACTTGGACGTGGGCTTCTGTCAGGCGGGAAGGAAAGAACTTTTCAAATTTTGGGAAATGAGAGCCTTCTGCTACTAGAGCTCTCTGCAGGGGTGGAGTGAGACTTAGCAGGGACTCTGCCGCCTCTCCTTCTTTGCACTTTGGGTGAGGTGGGTATGGGACTTGGTGGCAGGGGAGGGCGGTTAGAGATGGACTGCAGCGGGGCTCTGTCCTCCTGCCTCCGTTCCTGCAGAACATCCACAAGGCGCCGGAGCGTGTCCGTTTGCTCCCTCAGTAGTCCAAGCAGCGTTTGAGTCGCCTGCTGGTCTTCCTGCCGCCACCTCTCCTCCCGATCCATGTTGGCTTGGTGCATTCGGGTCAAGTTCTCCTGCCACTGGGTCTGCTGTGCTGCCTGGGCTTGGGAACAGGCCATAAGCTCAGAGAACATGTCCTCCCGTGTCTTCTTCTTCCTACGCCTAATCCGCGCTAGCCTCTGGGAGTGTGATTCCAGGCTAGGTTGTGAGACAGTCGCAGACGGGGCTGTGGAAATGGGAAAAAGGGAGTGAATTCCTCAGAAAGATAAATGTAGTTGTGAACAAAGAACATAGTCTTTCTCTGTGAACAAGACCATGCACAGCACCTTTCACATGCGCACTCAGCACAAGGTCGAATTCTCGGCCTTCGCATTCAGTGCCTGGGGTCTTGAACAGCACATTTGAGAAGCGAGGCAGCACAACAGAATTTCTGTTGCAGGCAGACATGGTAAGCCGTACACTTGTGGCAGTTTAAAACTTTTATATTACCACTGGCCTCATTTCACATTTAAAGCAATGTCAGTCCCTGCTGCCAGCAATCCGGCAAGCAGGAACTCTGCCCCTGTCCCACCCCCTCGCGGCTGTCCCCGGGAACGATCCCTTTCGGCTGCCCCTCTCCCGCCTCCACCGCGTGGCTGCAAACCAGCGGTTACAGTTCTGTAAAGGAACGGGAAAGCAGTCCCAACACTAACATTCCCCTACCTAATTAAAAGCAGGTCACCATGGCCGACATCACCCTGATGAGGATCTCCGAGAGCGACAAAGAGAGAATGCTCCGGGAAAGCCTCCAAAGACCAGGGCCGTATGCCGCCCTGCTGTGCAGAGCAATGATCCCCGAGTACTTGATAATCTCGTGGCGCTGCAACGTGTCGTACTTCGGAGGACCCAATAAGGCCGCTCTCCCCAAGAACCTCATGCAACGGCTTTCAAATTACCTCCAGGAGAGCTTCATCGAGATGTCCCAGGAGGATTACTGCTCTATCCCCGGACACATAGACTGCATTTTACTGTAGCTGCAGTAGCAGGGAATAAACAGTAGAGCGGCTTGTGCAGGACAATCACTGAAAACCGGACATTGCTAGATTTCTTTTCAAAACTTGCACTGCCCCTTACTAAACCGTTAAGCGCCTAGGGCACACTAATCATGAACAACCCATTCTTTTAATTGTTAATATTCCTGTTTTGTTAAAAATAAATGTTTAGATGTTTACAACACTTACTGGCTGATCCTTCACCAGATTCTGTGTCCGGGGTAACGGCTGGGGACGCTTCGTAGGGGATCTCTGTAAGGGTGATGAAGAGATCCTGGCTGTCGGGGAAATCAGCGTTGTGAGAGCTGCCAACTGCCTCGCCCTCCTCATCTCCTTCCTCATCTTCCCCGTCCCCTAACATGTCCGAGGAACCGGCCGTGGACAGTATCCCATCCTCAGAGTCCACGGTCACTGGTGGGGTAGTGGTGGCGGCCGCACCGAGGATGGAATGCAGTGCCTCGTAGAAACGGGATGTCTGGGGATGGGATCTGGAGCGTCCGTTTGCCTCTTTGGTCTTCTGGTAGCCTTGTCTCAGCTCCTTGATTTTCACGCGGCACTGCGTTGCATCCCGGCTGTATCCTCTCTCTGCCATGTCTTTAGAGATCTTCTCGTAGATCTTTGCATTCCTTCTTTTGGATCGCAGCTCGGAAAGCATGGACTCATCGCCCCACACAGCGATGAGATCCAAGACTTCACGATCAGTCCATGCTGGGGCTCTCTTTCTATTCACAGACTGCACGGCCATCACTGCTGGAGGGCTCTGCATCGTTGCCAGCGCTGCTGTGCTCGCCACGATGTCCAGACAGGAAATGAGATTCAAATTGGCCAGACAGGAAAAGGAATTCAAATTCAAATTTTTCCGGGGCTTTTCCTGTGTGGCTGGTCAGAGCATCCGAGCTCGCACTGCTGTCCAGAGCGTCAACAGAGTGGTGCACTGTGGGATAGCTCCCGGAGCTATTAGCGTCGATTTCCATCCACACCTAGCCTAATTCGACATGGCCATGTCGAATTTAGCGCTACTCCCCTCGTCGGGGAGGAGTACAGAAGTCGAATTAAAGAGACCTCTATGTCGAACTAAATAGCATCGCAGTGTGGACGGGTGCAGGGTTAATTCGATGTAACGGCGCTAACTTCGACATAAACGCCTAGTGTAGACCAGGCCTTAGACTGTTCTGCTGTTCCCCATTTAAGTGTATAGAACTGCTCAGGAACAAGTCCAGTAGAAGCTCTGGGAGCTCACCTTCCCCCTTGCAGTTTTCTTCTATAGCAGTATTTAATAGATCCATTGGTTCACATTTTGCAACTGCAGTCCTTTTTTTTTTTTTTAAACTATTTGCTGCTTGTCAGAAACATTCAGCAAACAAACAGGGATTAATTCTTGTTTCGTAGCCACAAGAACTTTAGCAGCTAAGATTCCCACGAAACTCTGGCTCTCAGAACAGGTTTCAGCCACTCCCCATCTTTTCCTGGCTGGAAAGCAACCACAGCATGTGTCTGTTATAATGGTTTATGCCCCCGGAGCAGAACAATTAGTTCACTGCACACCAGTTATCTACAAACCATTCGTCTCACTTGGGCCATATCTTTAAAGGGAATTTCCACGGACAGACTCTGTAAGACACTTTTCCTGGCATGGATTACACAGTTATCAGCCATAATGGAATCTAAGCCAATTACTAGCTCATCCACTGTTTCAGCCACCCAGACTTCTTGCTTAAATTTAAGGTCCAATTGTCAAACCCAATTTTTAGATGGGTGCTGTTGTGCCAGTCATTATCTCCATGTGAGACCAATTAGGCAGTTCAGTTCTGGATCCCCTATTCCCTTATCTTCTTATCATGTCTGGTCTAATAACTCTTTTATGATTGAACCTGTATCAACTATCCCTATACACATCACAGATCCTATTACACATTGTGTAGACAAACTCCCATTATTATTGTTTAACTGTCCAGTCATAAACAAAAACTGTGAGGCTGATCCTCATACCTCCAAGCTTTGCCCCTTCAGCTTGTTTCCTGAACTGGGAGGGAGGCTTTCTCTAGACACTTGTGGCAGAGTACTAGTGTGATGTTACCTCAGGTATAATCTGGACTGATAGTTGTGTCCCCTCAGTTCTCCAGCCCGCAGTGCCTTTTACACTGCTTCCCTGTGAGAGTAACCATTCCTGGTCTGCTCACACACAACATCCAGCATGTAGATCACTCCCAGCTATACTGTATGAGTGCTATAGCCAACCACCCATGAATTACACTGCAGGGCAACACCAGCAAACTCCCAGTCTCAGACTTCCCCCAGAAATATGCATCTTGTATTGCCCAGCACCCTCCTGGACAATACAAGCTCATATAAAGTCTGTCATTTAATTAATAGAAAATTATATTCACAAATCTTGTTATCCCAAATGAAGTTTCCCAAATACTTCAATCCAAACACACTGATTTAGATAAAACAATAAAACAAATTTATTAACTACAGAAAAATAGATTTTAAGTGACTACAAACAATGAGGCATAGAAGTCAGAATTGGTTACAAAGAAGTAAAAGGTAAAATGCAACTAACACTTCACACAGTATGCTTTGTAAAAAATTTAACATAGTCTGTAAAAGGAATGAACTTAGGGGTACAGACTGTCACAACCAGCTTTTAACAGAACTGTTAGAATCATAGAATGTAGGGCTGGAAGGGACCTCAAGAGGCCATCAAGTCCAGCCGCCTGCACTGAGGCAGACCCCAGTAAACCTAGACCAACCCTGACAGGTGTTTGTCCAACCTGTTCTTAAAAACTTCCAATGATCAAGATTCCACAACCTTCCTTGGAAGCCTGTTCCAGAACTTAACTACCCATGTAGTTAGAACATTTTTCCTAATATCTAACCTAAATCTCCCTTGCTGCAGATTAAGCCAAGTACTTGTTTTCCTACTTTCATTGCACATAGAGAACAATTGATCACCATCCTCTTTATAACAGCTCTTAACATATTCAAAGACTGTTATCAGGTCCCCTCTCAGTCTTCTTTTCTCAAGACTAAATGTGCCCAGTTTTCTTAACCTTTTATCATTTGTGTTGCTGTCCTCTGTCTATTGCCAGTTTATCCTGAAAGGTCGTGGTGGTATCTGGCTATGAGGGCACAAGTCTCTGCCAGTCCTCAGCCAGTTCAGGTGGGTTTTCTTCTGTCCTCTTTCTAACTTTAGCTGTGCCCCGGACAGCTTAGATTGATGACCAACTCCAAACTGCATGTCAGGAGCTTGCGCCATTTCTGAATAACTCAGTCTCATTTCTGGTGGTAAGCTCTGCAGTACAATCAGAGCTGGGCCACCAAAGTTGGCTGCTAGTAACTCCCCGTTTTTGTCCTCCTTCCCAGCCACTCATTTGAGCTACTGTATAACATTGAATTGAACCAAATAACCTCCCAGGGAGTTTTTCCCTCAAAGATAGTGAGTGGGATTTTGCACTATTTGAGCTGGGACAGCCTGACCTCTCCTCTGGGCCTCTGTGAGTAACAAAGGAGGTAGAAAACTGTTGTTAATGTCCAGTCCTAACCCTAGTCCTCTGGTTCAATTAATCATCCAGGTAGCTGCCATCCACCGTGATCATAGATTCTTTGAATTCCTTATGTATCTGAGTTTTTAACTCCATAAATCCTGGTTGCAGCTCATCTCTGTTAGCAAGTTCCAAGTTGGCCGAAACTTGCTTCGTCTCCAGTTTTTCTGGTATATGACTGAGATAATTTGCTGGTCACCTCATGAATCCATTTTACTGTTCCAGCCTGGGTGTTTTGCAGCTGGGTTTCCCAATCTGTCCAGGTACTTCGTAGTTGCTGCTCCAACATAGAGCTCATCTCAGCCTACAAATCCCCTCTGAGCCTTTTCCAGGACATCTCCAGCTTTTGTTGCAGGTCTTGTCTGAATTCCTTTTGAAGATTCACCAGCTCTTGTTTTAAATCCTACTGGCTGTTTTTGATTTTTGCAAGCATCTCCATTATTTGTTCCATTTTCGGTCAACAGGAATACCAGCTCACAATCTGTCTCCCTGGATACTGGATCCCTCTCTTGACACCTGTGTGCTCCTTTTTTGACCTAAGCAGCTAGTTGAATTTCAGGGCTCGGGGGATGTAGAAATAGATGGAGTCTGGTATTTTCTCTGATCAAGTCTTGTTTATTTACAAAGAATGCACAAAATCTTGTGTCTCTGAACACAGAAGGAATCAAATGGCAGGAAACAGCTTCTTTTTCCTCACAGCACCAAGAGCACTCTTTTCAACTTGCACTATTTGCAACTTGCTCAAAAACCTCTTCCCAGGTTTCTTCTAGTCAGCCACGGTGATTTCAACTGCTCCTTCAGTCTATCTCTTTTTCAGTTTTCTGTGTGTTCTCTCCCCTCCACAACCACCTCTTCACACAATACCTAGCTGAACCCACCACAACGGACCTACTTTCTGGGCAGATCCTATAAGTTTTTGTTTGAGGTATAACCCCGTAACTGTCTCTTACAACGGTCTTAAATGGGGGATTCATTCACACATCTATTTGAATGAAGTTTTAATTCAACCCATAACAAGGTTTCACTTAGCTCATAACATTATTTAACTTAAAAGATCAAATAACTGGAAGTTTCATTTTGAGAGGAAGGTACAGAATTAAAAATTCACTATGAAAAAATAAATGGAATTAAGTCAGATTGAATGTAGCGGAAAACAATGATATAATGACTTGAGTTAACATCACAATGGTGCCATATAAGGAACAGTGGGAGTGGGTCCCAATTTTCTTCTTTACTAGTTTGCTTTAAAATAGGCATTGGATAATGTGGATTCCTACGCAGCTATTATATCAACACTATTAGGACATTTTAGATTTCTCAGGGTTTGTCTACATGGGAAGGGGGTGGGTTAACTTTCAGCAACATGAGTGAGGCCATGTCTAAACTACACAGTTTTGTCGATAAAAGGTAGCTCACTGCGAATTAAACTCCCCATGTAGACAAGCCCTCAGTTGGTAGATATGTCAAAGAGGACACTTGGACAGGCTCGCTGTGGTATCGCTGGAGGAGGATAGTGTCTCTTAAATGCTGGATTGATCACTGACGCTACGGTGTTCAGATGGACTAAGTTGTAACAAAACAGGAGACTATATAACAAGAATTTTATGTAAATCCTTTACCAAAATCCATGTATGCAGGAGATGGAGACACAGCAGACACACCGTACTGTATGCATGATACTGTTCCCATGCTTTGCCAGGAGGTCTGTGCTTGTTTGCAGTGGCTAGTCTTGTTTGGTTTTAGGTGTAGATTGAGAAATATTATCAATGATTACATTTAATAATCAAATTAGCAAATAAAGGGGGTTAATGATACCTAACTCATTTTAATTTGGCAGAAATTTTTTTTGTTAATTTTTGTTATGCCATTGCAGCTCAGCTCTGGATGTTGTTTTATGAAGCCTGCACAGTTTAACCTAATATGCATTTAATACTTAATTGGAAAAAATAAGTAAGAATCACATTCTCATTTGTATTTATTTTTCCCCTTCTTGTTAATCTAGCTACAAGAAATCCTCATTATACATAGTAACCAAATAAAGCAGATTAATTCTGTACATTCTATTTGATCATGAAAAATATCTTAACCTTTTAATGATTTATTGTGCAAATTTCAGGCAATAGGATTATGATAGCCTGAACTACTTCTTGGTGGTTATGATTAAAAGTCAAATAAAAGAAATATTTTAAAGGTGCTGTAAGTCAGCACAGAACAGGACATGGATTTCCTTGAAATTGAAATGTGTTTGAGAGTGCAAATGCACTATTCCCATGTGGCAGGGTAGAATAATGAAGATAATAGAGCTGAACAAGAATAAGTACAGTAACTCCTCACTTAAAGTCATCCCAGTTAATGTTGTTTCGTTGTTACGTTGCTGATCAATTAGGGAACATGCTCGTTTAAAGTTGTGCATTGCTCCCTTCTAATGTCATTTGGCAGCCGCCTGCTTTGTCCACTGCTTGCAGGAAGAGCAGCCCATTGCAGCTAGCTGGTGGGGGCTTGGAACCAGGGTGGACCGGCAGCCCTCCTATCAGCTCCCCCTATCAGCTCCCCGCTCCCCTAGGTTCCATGTGCAGCAGCTGTCCAGCAGGCTAGCAATTGCAGCTGTCCCTCCCCCCACTGCCATGTGCTGCTCCTGCCCTCTGCCTTGGAGCTGCTCCCCGAGACTCCTGCTTGCTGTGCGGGGGGGAGGGGAGGGAGGGAGGCTAATGTCAGGGTGTTCCCCTTCCCCCTGCTCCTGCGCCCCGCTTACCCCATCTTTCATAGAGCAGGGAGGACACACGACAGGGCTCAGGACGGAGGGAGCTTGCTGGCAGCAGCTGCGGTCTCAGGAAGCTGATCTAATTAACAAGGCAGTGTACTTAAAGGGGAATTGCGCATCTCTCTCTCGCTCTCTCTCTCTCTCACACACACACACACACACACACACACACACACACACACACACACACACACACAGTGTGTGTCTCTGTCTCTGTCTGTGATGCTGTCTTCCCTCCCTCCATTTCTGCTGCCTTGTAGAGTGTGAGAGTTAACCATTGAGGGCTCAGCCAATTGCTAGTTCATCATTTAGCAGTAAGGCATTCCCTGGGAAATATCCCACCCTCTGACTCCTCCACCTCAACCAAGCTTCACAATCATCATCACTGTGTACCAGTATTAAATTGTTTGTTTAAAACTTATATTGTGTGTGTGTGTATAGACAGATAGATATAGATATACACACACACACACACACACACACACACACACACACACACACACACACAAAATATAGTCTTTTGTTTGGTGAAAAAAAATTCCCTGGAACCTAACCCCCTCATTTACATTAATTCTTAGGGGGAAATTGGATTCGCTTAACATTGTTTCGCTTAAAGTTGCATTTTTCAGGAACATAACTACAACGTTAAGTGAGGAGTTACTGTACTGTAGATGTATGATGTTAAAGATTCTGTATATACAGTTTAGCTGCATAAAATGGAATTGAATTGATTACTTTTTTTGCTTTGTCAGTTTTGTTTTAGGTTCCAAGAATATTTATTTTCTGGCAAATTGACCCTTGAAGGGTGATATTACTATAGTGGAAATCGTACAATTCTGACATAGTTGATGTAGCAACAGAATAAAGATGATATAGCTACAGGGAGATAATGTCTTAGTAGTAAGTAACTCATAGGCCTTTGTATAGTTTTATTTGTAACACTCTGTCCGTGGCATCCATTGTTGCAGTATCTGCGCAGTAGATGCATTAATGACGGAGTGTACAGGCTATTTGGTGTTCTACGGAGAGAGTCTCTCACTCCCCTTGCACCCTGACCTAATGGCACCTGTAAAGTAGTGTACTCACCATCTGTAGTGTCCTCTTGTGTCAGGGTGCGATGATACTAGACGTCCTTGTCTTTGGCACCTTGTTCAAGCCCATTTGTTCTCACTGGATCTTCTGTGACTCACACTGCTGGCCAAGTCTCACAAAGTTCAGTCCCCTTCCAGAATAACAGAAAGGTCCAACTTGAAAGTTCACAAAATGTCCCAACACAAAAGACCCTTCACTCCTCCCCCATCACCGGGCTATTCCTTGGCCTGTCCTTTGGGGTCAGTCTTCAGTCCCACCCTAGTTCAATATTTCTTCTCTTGGGCTGGCATGCTCCTTCCTCGGGGGGACCCTCTATTCTGAGTTGTGACCTAGGGACCCTGTATTAAGGAGCTAGGTCTACTTTTTCAGACATGCTACTGGTTCCCTCGGCTACTTCCTACCTCCAAGCCCCATGTGCTGCTTCCCCACAGCTTGTGTTTAAATCAGCCTCCCTTTGTTTCTCTGGCTTCTCCCTAGATCCTCCAAGCTTCTCCTTTATTTGCTGGTCTAACCACTCTTCCATACCTCTTGGGCTCCACTAAAGTATTCTTAACTGACCCTACGTCAGGGCTTCCTTCACAGGAGCCTAAGCTACTCCCTGTGCACCCTCTTACCTCAGAGCTTTTGAATATTTTTTTAATAGGTGATAGGGATAAGCCCCATCACAGCACCTATAGGGATTGGGCCAGGACACCAGGGTAAACTGCCACGGTATATTTAATATCTGAATATAGCTGGTCAGGTGTTGCCTCTGAAAAACAGTACCTCCAACAGTGCAGTGTCCACTACCAACACCATACTAAGAAGCTTGCTCAGTATCGATTCAGAGGATAGAGGTCTGCATACTGAATCACCAGCGCCATTGCTCATAAAAGTATTACCAGCTGAAATGGTTCTTGCTTTTAAGTTGAGACTGATTCCTAGATCTTAAAGGGTCTGATTCTCATTTTCACTGAGGCCCCTTTACTCTGGCAGTTGTGGTGTAAATGAGAATCAGGCCCTGTGATGGGGCATCTGTCCCACACTGACAGAAAAGGGGTTAAAAACAGCCCTAGGGAGGCTGCACAGGAGGTAGCGAATCACAGAAGGGCTTATAGGAGCAGCCAATCAGGGCCGGGCTGGCCCATATAAGAAGGGCTGCAGGACCTGGAGCTTGAGAAGGGAGGAGGACTGGCTCCCTTGCAAATGGAGGGCAGCAAGCACCCTGGACAGAGCACTGCTGCAGGCAGAGACCCGGAGAGCTAAAGGCAGCTCCTGGCAGGCTGCAGGGATCTGCAGACTGAGGCCCTGATGCAAGGGCAAAGAGGGTGCTGGAACCACTGAAGGAAGTGGCTGGACCGTGGACTGCAGTTTGCCACTGAAGGGAGTGGCCGGAGAGTAGACTGCATGTCCCCCTGGAAGGAGGGGGAACAGTGTGGCACAGCGGGAGGGCAGTGTCACTGAAGTGGACACCCTGGTCCTGGGAGTGACGTGGGTCCAGGAACGGAGGTGACGGCAGGCGAGACACCACCAGAAGAGGGTGCAGCACTAATTCCCTGGACAGTCAGCAGGAGGCGCCGCAGTGGTGAGTCGTGCCCCGTCACAGGCCCTAAGCCTTCGGGGCAGGGACTGGTGTTTAGTGTTTGTGCAGTGGCTAATGCACTGGGGCCCTGATTGTATAGCCCCTAGGTTTTATACAAATAATAAAAAAAAATTCTAAAACCACAAAATGTCACAAATACTGCTATTCTTTCCCAATTACATAGGCTAAGAGGAACTTGCCATAATAAGGGTTATTAGCACCCATATTGTGGCTCTTTCTGTAGATAAATTTGAGAAAACATGAGTGGCAAATCATATTTATTTAAGAATAGAGATATTACAGGGAGTTTCTAATTGCAGAGATACTTAGTTTCCCTTGGCGAGACCAGGTGGGTGAGGTAATATCTTTTATTGGACTAACCTGTGCTGGTGAGAGAGACAAGCTTTCGGGCTTACAAATAATTCTTTTTCCCACCTAACTTGTCTCTCTAATATCCTCTTAGACAAACCTGGCTACAACAAGACTGACTACAAGCTCTACAACTGGAAAACTCAGAAAACTACAATTAAGAGACAATGGGCCAAATTCATTGAAATCATTGGAACCATTACATCAAGTGTAAAATTTAACTCAAATCCTCTTAAAGAAAATTTTCTTACAATAAATCTATGTAGTAGTATTGCTATCTCTAGTTAAGTAATGTAAAACTATTTAGTCCGTAATGCACCTGTTGTCCATTGTTGTAACGTTTAGATTAAGACTTGACTGTATCAAAAATACTAACGGGAGCAACTTATTTTGATTTACTTTTGTATTTATTAGAAAAAAGATTTTATCTTTGGCCCTGCTTGGTTATTCCTGCTAACAGAAAATTTCAAAACTTTGATATCTGAAATGTGGTCCTTATTTGCATGCACACACACAAGGGAATCAGATGGCTTGAGAGTAAGGAGGCTACTGTTGCTCTCTCTTGCTGCTGAGATGAGGATAATAGGATTTCTCCTTTTAGGTACTTGATGAAAACTCTAAGACTCTAATAACCCCTGCTTACAAGATGTTTTCTTTCATTAAGAATGCAGGATGTGTGTGCTATGGAGTCGCAATGAGCATGTTATTTCATATCTTGTTGCACAGCTATGTGTGTGTGTGTTGTGGTTCTGTACCTGCAAAAAAACAGGTAGGATGACCTTTTTTTAAAATGAACAGGAAGAGGTTTTTTTCTGTTTTTTTTAATCAATACAGGGCTGCTGCAGTAAAGGAGAAGATAATAGTGCAGGAGAGGAAAAAAATAAGAATGAAAGACAAATAGGTTTTATGCCTCAGGCTTCAGCTAATTGTTTCTTGAGTGCTTATTTTAGCAATGGTATGACCTCCATCTCATTTGTATTGTCCTATATGTTTTAGGCAAATGAAGTAACATGGAAATCTGTGTCAGGGAGATCAGTTTGATATCTCTATTTAAGCATTTGTTTGTGAGTAACCAGGATGAGAATGGAAGAAACAGATAAGAAAAGATATTCACATGCAAAGATGCAAAAAAAGAAAAAGCCACTTCCACTTAATTTTCTACAATCACAGTTAATATTTATTACTGTCACTTATTGTGCTAATGAGTTGAATGTAGATATAATTACATGAACAATTATATTTGCATGACAGTGCATAGTCTCAGCATAAGTTAAGCAGCATGTGGGCAATTTAAATTTACATTGCTGGCAAAATGCCCCTCAGGTACTTAAAGCCAGAGGGGAATCAGGTTTAGTAGAACCTCACTTCACCATGCCTCCTTCCCTCCCCTCCCCTCCCCCCCTCCCCTCCTTTCCTCTGACCTGACCTCCTCCCTGCTCCCTGCGATACACCCTTTCCCTCCCTTTACTCTGGGTAGCAGAACCCACCTCAGCTAGCTTTGCACTGGTAGGGAATCCACCTACACCTGGGGTATTCTCCAGTGCAAGCCTATGTATGCTTTAAATTCACTTTGCGCCCAAGTGCCTCAAGATAAACTTGGCAGACTGGAGAATCTATCCCATAGGCTTCTTGTTGTACCACTTTAGTGGGACTTATACTAACTATGTGAGTGCTCTTTCTTGGGTACCCCTGACAAACACTTAAAAATATAAATAATACCTAGTAGACTGTGTCTATTGGCCCCTGGAGAGCATTGCCCGGTAGAACATGAATATAATGAACATTTACTAGTGAATATGTGCTCAATTTGTTTATTGTTCATAAACCTCAGCTGCAAGGAGGACACCCTCAAAGTGTGAATGAGCAGCCTGTTGATCTCTCTTCAGCTTCCACAGTCTGCAGCTGCCAACACACCCTGACTCCTTGGAATCTTCCCCTCCTGCCCTTCCATCCAAAGGCCTTGGCTACACTTGCCAGTTGCAGCACTGTAAAGCCACCCCCAGCACTGTAACTCACTCCCCGCTGCAAGGCATTTGCAGCGCTGTATCTCCGTGGTTGCAGCGCTGCATGTGCTCCACCTCTCCGAGAGGAATAGCGAGTGCAGTGCTGCCACTGCAGCGCTGCGGCGCTAGTGTGACCGCCCAATGCGCTGTGAATGGCCTCCAGAATTATTCGGCAGTATCCCACAATGCCTGTTCTAGCCGCTCTGGTCATCAGTTCAGTACTGCCCTGGCCTCAGGTAACCAACCATGTGACCGACCTTTTACATTCCCCGGGAATTTTAAAAATCCCCTTCCTGTTTGCTCAGCCCAGCGTGGTGTGGCGTGCTATCAGCGAATCTTTCCAGGTGACCATGCCTCCACGCGCCAAGCGAGCCCCAGCATGGAGCAATGGCAAGTTGCTGGACCTCATCAGTGTTTGGGGGGAGAAAGCTCTACAGTCCCAGCTGCGCTCCAGCCATAGGAATTACGATACCTTCGGGAAGGTATCAAAGGACATGATGGAAAGGGGCCATGACCGGGACGCCCTGCAGTGCAGGATTAAAGTGAAGGAGCTGCGGAGTGCCTACCGCAAAGCCCGCGACGCAAATGGCCGCTCAGGTGCTCCCCCTGCGACCTGCCGATTCTACAGAGAGCTGGATGCGATACTTGGGGTTAACCCCACCTCCACTCCAAGCACCACCATGGATACTTCAAAGCCAGTGGGGGAGGGAGAGAGGAGGAGGGGGAAAACAGGAGTGATGGTGATGGGCTGGATGGAGACACCCCGGAATCCCTGGAGCCATGCAGCCAGGAGCTCTTCTCGAGCCAGGAGGAAGGTAGCCAGTCGCAGCAGCCGGTACTTGGCGGAGGACAAACAGAAGAGCAGGTTCCCTTTAAGCGGGTTTTTTTTTCGGGAAGGAATTTTTTCGGTGCGGGCTCTTTTGGAGAGGAGGGTTAGGCATGCATGCCTAGATGCGGAATAGTGCATTGATGTGGTTTATCACATCGCGGTAATCGGCCTCGGTAATCTCCTCGAATGTTTCATCCATAATGCGTGCAATGCGCTTGCGCAGGTTTATTGGGAGAGCCACTGTGGTCCTTGTCCCAGCCAGGCTAACGTGTCCACGCCACTGTGCCGCGAGGGGCAGGGGGACCATTGCTGCACACAGGCAAGCTGCATATGGGCCAGGGTGGAAGCCGCATTGCAGTAGAAGACCCTCCCTTGCTTTCCAGGTCTCCCTCAGCAGCGAGATATCATCCAGGACGAACTCCTGTGGAAAATGTTGGGACAGTGTTCAGTGTAGGTGCCCCCTGAAGCTGTTGGCTCTCCCCATGGCACAGAAACCCAGAGGACAGTGCAGCCCTGAAACAATCAGTCCCCCTTACTCACCATTTTTGAGGCTCCTGTGGGATATGTGCGCTCTGTTTCGGACGGGAAAATTATGCTATTGTGTAGACCCTGTGTGTTTTCTACTCCTTAAGTGCGGGGGGAATCATTACTCTGTCTGGTATAAACAATGCTGCCTCTGTTAAATGTTGCATTTTGCCTATACAGCTGCATCAATCTTGAGATCTCAGCCGTCCCTCTTATCACCTGCTCAGAGACTGCAAAGACTCAGGAAGAGACCGTGAAAAAAGCAAAGAAGACATGCTGCAAGGAGTGATGCAGCAATCTATTAAAGAGAATGAGAAAGCACAGAACTGGAGGGAGAGAGAAAGCAGGATCCGCCAGGAAAACGCAGCACACCGGCAGCAAAGCACGGAGCACCGGCAGCAAACCACGGATCGGCTCATAAGCATCCTGGAGCGCCAAGCAGACGCTATCCAGGAGCTCATAGGCATGCAGAAAGAGGAGCAGTATCGCAAGCGCAAACGCCACCCCCCCCTACAGCCCTTGTCCCAAAACTCTTTCTGTTGTGCCCCACTGTCACCTCCAACCCACTTTCCCCAACTTCTGTGTTCTTCACACCACCAGCTGCCTCCAACACCAGTATCTTCACCACCCATCCCTGAAAACCATGACCCTTACCCTCTGCAGTCAACACCCATCACCATGCAGTATAGCTGCCCTGAAGTGCAGCACTCACTGCACAGCACACCAGACAGGACATACGCGAATCTGTGATTGTACTGTTCCCCACTTCATGCCCTTGTTTCTTTTCAATCCATTTTTTTTTCTTTTCAATAAATGGATTCTTTGGGTTTGAAAACATTCTTTATTATTGCATAAAGTAAAAGACTCCTTAGCCCAGGAAATAAACAGGCACTGCAAGTCTGCTTGTCTGCTTAGCAAACACTGATTCCTAAAGATTGGAACTACTGCATTTCACTCCCATGCAGGGCACCAGATATCACTGCTGGTTTTCAGCCTTAAATTGCTCCCTCAAGGCGTCCCTAATTCTTGCAGCCCCGCGCTGGGCCCCTGTAATAGCCCTGCTCTCTGGCTGTGCAAATTCAGCCTCCAGGTGTTGAACCTCGGAGGTCCATGCCTTAGTGAAGCTTTCACCCTTCCCTTCACAAATATTATGGAGGGCACAGCACGTGGATATAACCGTGGGGATGCTGTTTTCGGCCAAGTCCAGCTTCCCATACAGAGATCGCCAGCGGCCCTTTAAATGGCCAAAGGTACACTCCACAGTCATTCGGCACCGGCTCAGCCTGTAGTTGAACCGTTCCTTGCTGCTGTCAAGGCTCCCTGTGTAGGGTTTCATGAGCCACGGCATTAATGGTTAAGCGGGATCTCCAAGGATTACAGTGGGTCAACTTTCCCACTCCAAACTGGTTTGCGACCGACCGGTAGCTGTCTGGAGTTGCCAGCTTCCAGATTGCAATAGCCACCCGCTTCTCCACTGGCAGGGCAACTCTCAATCTCATGTCCTTGCGCCGCAGGGTGGGGGCAAGCTCCTCACACAGTCCCATGAAAGTGGCTTTTCTAATCCGAAAGTTCTGCAGCCACCGCTCGTCATCCCAGACTTCCATGATGATGTGATCCCACCACTCGGTGCTTGTTTTCCGAGCCCAAAAGCAGCTTTCCACGGTGCTGAGCATGTCCGTGAATGCCACAAGCAATTTCGTGTCGTACGCGTTACGCGGCTTGATAGCATTGTCGGATTCCTCACCCTCACTGTCACTTTGGATCTTAAGGAATAGTTCAACAGCCAAACATGACGTGCTGGCGAGACTCGTCAGCATACGCCTCAGCAATTCGGACTCCATTTCCCGCAGACAGATCGCGCTACACAGAAACCGTTGAAAGATGGCGCCAAAGGTGGACGGAAACAAAGGGATTTCTGGGATGCGAAGCGATGCATCACGGGGCATTGGGACAGGACCCAGAATCCCCCGCACCCACTCCCCCTTCCCACAACGCACGGCGCCAGAATGGGAAGAGGTGCTCTGTGGGATAGCTGCCCATAATGCACCGCTCCCAATAGCGCTGCAATTGCCGCAAATGTGGCCACGACAGTGCGCTGGGCAGCTGTCAGTGTGGACAGACTGCAGCGCTTTCCCTACTCAGGTGCACGAAGTCAGGTTTAACTCACAGCACTGTACATCTGCAAGTGTAGCCAAGGCCCAAGACTCACTGGAGTTAACAGGGAGACCGCTTTTGCAGATGGATGGCTTTCTGCCCCCAGGTTACAGGCAGGCTGATGTAAAGCTACTGCTGGGATGTGCATTGGATAAGCATTTAAAGTGTCTGAAAGACCGATTCTGCCACTGATTTTTTCCACAGCTTTAGCTACAGTACCATCTTGTCACTGAGAGACATGGGCTGCTTTACAGTTACTTCAGGAAGTTACTTTGTCTGGAAGTTGGGGGCAGATTGTGAAGGGCATATGGAAAGAGCCAAAGTTTGTCTGTTTGCTAACGAAGAGAGAAAGGGATAGACAGACTCCACCCGTAGAAAGGAGTCTCAGATGACAGCGCTGAAAAGGAACACATGTTCTATTTGCTCGTACTTTGTTTTTCCTCAATGCTTCAGTTTCATTTTACTGCATTGGCTCATGAGCAGAACTGGTTGAATAATGAAAGTCTATTTTTGCAAAAGATTAGGAAATGTTAAAGTATTGTTTGTTTCGAATTGTTCCAAAAATCAATTTATTTTATTAAAAATATTATTTAAAATGTTATCAAAAATCTTCATTTACTAAAAACCCATGATTTAGGAAATTTTAAAAATTGGTAACCAGTTTGATGTTTTCCATAAAAATTTGCGGGTAACATGAAAAAGCCACAATTTTTTAAATTGAAAAACGTCAATAACGTTGACAGTATTTTGGAAGAAAATATTTGTAAAAAGGCCAAATATAACATTCAGAAAATGTTGATTATTTCTACTCCTGAGCAATAAAGGGGCTTGTCTATAATAAGTATCCAGGTCTGAATAAAAAAATCTCTCATTGGCAAAGCTCTCTACTATACT
Organism: Chrysemys picta bellii; assembly: GCF_011386835.1. Classification (NCBI taxonomy): domain Eukaryota; kingdom Metazoa; phylum Chordata; order Testudines; family Emydidae; genus Chrysemys; species Chrysemys picta. Next base: position 250,156,787 of record NC_088792.1, read on the forward strand.
AAAATGGTCAAAAGAGGAAAAAATGGCCACAAATAAGGCCATGGGTAATCTCAGGGCTACTGTATGTATCATGTTGCTGTTCCTAATGCTATCTCCTTTACCTTTTGCAGTTTATATCAATTGAGACTGACACTCAAAACTCATAATAACAAATTGTATTGTCTGTGAGGGTTGCCAAACTGAGAGAAACAATAGTACGCCTACAAAACATATAGACATATTGGTAATTTGTCTTCACCAGGCAAAATGGTAATAATTAAGTAAAAGATTATAGGTGAAATCTGGACATTATTCAAGTCAATGAGAGTTTTGTCACTGAATTCTATGGAGCGAAGATTAGGGTCGCCAACTTTCTACTCATACAAAACCGACCACCCCTGCCCCGCCGCCCTCCCTGGCCCTCCTCTGAGGCCTCGCCCCCTCCCTGGCCCTTCTCTGAGGTCCCGCCCCTGCTCACTCCATCCCTCCTTCCTCTGTCGCTCGCTCTCCCCACCCTCACTCACTTGCTCATTTTCACTGGGCTGGCTCAGAGGATTGGGGTGCTGGAGGGGGTGAGGGCTCCAGCTGGGGCGATGGGATCTGGTATGGGACCAGGGATGTCTGGGGCCCAGGGCTTTCGGCCATCCCCGCATGGTGGGGTCCAGGGTCTGGGGTTCCCAGGTCGGGATCTGGGCTGCCGCCATCCTGCCCTGCCTCACAGCCGGGTCCAGGTCAGGGCTGTCGCCAAGACCTGCACAGAAGGGTCCGGGGTCCCTGTCACCCGGCCCCCTGCCCAGGGCTCTGCTCCTGGCACCGCTCTGTGGAGGGATTTCTGTGTGGGAGGCACTGAACATAAGGTCTGTGGGAGGGCTCAAGGGGGTGGGGGGCACACTATGGTTCTCAATCTGCAGCCCAGGTAACACATTGTGGGCCGCATATGCAGCCCACAATGATAAATAGGTTGAGAACCACTGGTCTAGAGGTATAAAACATAGGTCCAGCTAAGTGCAACAGAAAAATCTTTTACCTGACTATTGAGAGGGGCAAAGAATCCTCCTTGTACAATGCCTCACAGGAAGGTTCTCCTATTTAATAACAGGGTAACTTGTGTGGAAATTTTCCAAGTCACACTTCCCTGGACTTTTGCTGTCCTTGCTCTTTTGGAGTATGAATTGTGCTTTTGTACTTGTGGTTGCCAGATACTGTATTCTGAAACCAGTTCATCTCTACTTCCTAACAGCTGTTCTGAATTTTTTCTTCAGTTTCCATTTATGCCATTTTGCTTTATTAACTGAGCTTGGCTAAAAATAGCAACTCAAATTGACATTATAGTGATATATGAGTTTTTAAAATAATCTAATTAGTTTTCTTTTTTACCTGCAAGTTACACACTTAGGATTTTAACATATTTTCCTACCATATTTTCCATACTCTTGGTTACCAGGCTAATAAACCTGTAGTGTTGATTTAGACATGTATATAGTTACTTGAGTGAGGTGATTATCATTTGACTATATCTAGTATGAGAAGGTTATTGCAATACTATATTTAGATCCAAATTGCTTAGGATCAAATCCTGACATACAAGTGTAGGTGTTTCCTAATGCTAAGTGTAATTCAGTAGCAGAAAACTTGAGGGAGACTACCAAACTCACATCATGTCCCATATACTGGAACAAATATTTAACCAGGAAATCAAGGGCAATATTTTGTCATAAAAGGAAACTCTAGTGCTTTCCTTGTAAAGTGGTGAGTCTTCTAAATTAGGACTGGTTTTAGAACCAGTCAATAACAGCTAAGCCATTGGACTCTTCTTTCTTTCTTCCAAATTATCTTTAATATTCTCAAGTTTATAGAAAGGAGATAAGTGTATTTTAAATAGCCCAAATGCTGCCAAAACCTTTTAGAACAGCTTGCTCCACACCGCCCCCTGTTTAATCTGGGAGTTTGGATTTCCCAGTGCTGCAGCTCTGAAAGAGGAAATTCAGTGACTCAGTAGATAGGTCATGAGACTTTGGGAACATGGTTTGAGTCTCATGCCTGACAGAGCAGCATCATCCCTGTTAAGTATTAAGGTTTTTTTTTAACTACACAGTTGACTTCCAGGCTGACTAGGATTCCCAGTTCCTGGTCTTGGTGGGGCTTGTTACCTTTATGACAGAATCAATACCTTCATAGCCTCATGAGATCCAGATGTTTTGGTTCCTTTTTTAGATTGAAAGGACTTGGCTGTGATTTCGTAGTTTTAGCTGCTTGCCTTATGGGTTGAAAGGGAGGAGGGGATATATGCTTAAAATGTGTTTTAGCTTTGTTTGGTAGGAATACATATTTAAAAATAAATGAAGGGAAAATAATGGCAGGGATCAGTCTCATAGAATAGAATATTAGGGTTGGAAGGGACCTAAGGAGGTCATCTAGTCCAACCCTCTGCTCAAAGCAGGACTAATTCCCAGATAGATTTTTACTCTAGTTCCCTAAATGGCCCCCTTAAGGATTGAACTCACAACACTGGGTTTAGGAGGCCAATGCTCAAACCACTGAGCTATTTGCATATGCAAGTGATAAACTCTACATTGATGCATTTAAAAGTTTCAATGTAAGAAAGAGATGTAATAAGCCAGAAAGAAGTTACCTCTTTTGTGGCAGATTCATCCTGCACTAAATATACTCTATGGACAGGATCAAGTCACAGGAATGTAAAGGATAAATGTCATTGGTGTGCAGAGAGTTAGGCAGGCAACTCCCATTAACAAGAGCCAGTGTGTTCCATTTAATTCTCTGTGCTGTGTACCATGGTGAGAATTATACCATTAAGTATGTTGCATTATTGCAAGTTGCAGCAAATACATTGGTCCCTGACAAAAGTGATTATCTCAGTGATCTGAGTTTTTAATGAGCTTGCATATGAATGAAATTTTCAGTACAGGGAGAGGTGGAGGGAACAGCTGAGCCCACAGTTATTCTGTAATCCTACAGTTATATTCAACTGTTTACTTATGAGAACAAAATGCAGTCTTAGCCTGTTTTGATAAACAGCAGTTACCTCTGCACCATCTAAAGGAAATAAAGGATAGTCTTACATGAAACATATTTCTTCTCTCATACATAGGAACCTTAGTATCTTATTACAAATGCTCAAGTTGGTGTGGTGAAATCAGCCCAGACCACCTCTTGTGGAGCCTAGTTATTGTTGTTTTCTAAATCCACTTTGCATATATATGCAATTACTCATTACATTCTAATGGACAAAATGCTTTAAAAAGATAGTCTTCTCAAGGATAAAGAGCAGTTCTAACCTTTGTGGCCTGTTTCTTCCTCCCCACCCCCATCCCAATCTGGTTTTACTGTGCAAAGACATTCTGTTTTCATACCCCTACAGCATGTGCTAACAATTAAACAGTTACAATATAAATGAGGAGGAAAAAGGCAGTGTTGTGTACTGTGGGTGGTTCATTTTGTCAGTTTAATATTGAAAACATATGTGAACATTTATATAAATAGAAAACAATTGAAAAATGCCATACTGTTAGCAGCAACTTATAAAATATTCCTACAATGGTTAAGTGGTCTTTTCTGCACACCAGTGTTGCTGATACCTTGAAATTTGCTTGGTGTGGCTAATTTTGCCTTTCAGATAATCTTTTTCCCCATATTCATTCTTCCATTCACACCAACACTTCCCTCTATCAACCACAAATAGTCTGTCTCAATTCATTTACATGCTATCAATCACTCTTCCTGCACTAGAAAGCCTTGTAACATGAATAGGACCCTACCAAATTCACAGCCATGAAAAATGCGTCACAGACCATGAAATCTGGTCTGCCCTGTGAAATCTGTTCTTGTGCGCTTTTACCCTATATTATACAGATTTCATGGGGGAGATCAACGTTTCTCAAATTGGGGGTCCTGACCCAAAAGGGAGTTGCGGGGGGGAAGGAGGGTTACACAAGGTTATTTTACAGGAGTTGTGGTATTGCCATCCTTATTTCTGTGCTGCCTTCAGAGCTGGGTGGCCGGAGAACGGTGGTTGTTAACCAGGTCCCAGCTCTGAAGGCAGTGCCCCGCCAGCAGCAGTGCAGAAGTAGGGGTGGCAATACCATACCATGCAACCCTTTACTTCTGCGCTGCTGTCTTCAGAGCTGGGCAGCCAGAGAGTGGCAGCTGCTGACCAAGGGCCCAGCTCTGCAGGTAGCAGCGCAGAAGTGAGGGTGGCAATACCATACCATGCCATCCTTACTTCTACGCTGATGCTGGTGGTGGCTCTGCCTTCAGAGCTGAGTCCTGGCCAACAGCTGTTGCTCTCCAGCTGTCCAGCTCTGAAGGCAATGCTGCTGCCAGCAGCACCGCAGAAGTACGAATAGCTGTACTGCACCCCTACTACAATAACCTTGTGACCCCCCCCCCCCCCAACTCCTTTTTGGGTCAGGACCCTTACAATTATAACACCATGAAAATTCAGATTTAAATAGCTGAAATCATGAAATTGACCAAAATGGACCGTAAATTTGGTAGGGCCCTAAACATGAGTACTGTTTTGAGCAGAGTTATTGTTTTGAAGACATAACCAATGCTTTACAGGCATCTAATGGAGCTGCTCAAGAGCCAGTGTTTGAAATGCTTCTGTTACAGGCCAAATATGGTACAATGGTCAGCATTAAAAAGTTAGCATTTGCCAGATTGTTGCTATGAATGATACCCAGATTTTCCCCTCCTACACCTAATACAGGAGAGAAATGTGGTTACTGTAGCAAATATTGTCTTTTAACTGGGCCACTCTTGTGTGACAGATATTGCAGCCACATGTGGTATCTTTGGGGACCATATTGTATTTTACATAGAAAGCATGAAAGTCTCAAAAAGCCATTATACTGAGATGGACCACACAGTTTGAGCTGGTAGAATAGCCCTTTGTACCAATACAAATGTATTGTGTTTTCCTGGCTCACTTTGGGGTGGAAATAGGGAGTGGTTTCCTGTACTATCTTGGATCACTGTGGGTGGGGTGGGGGTTCCAGCAGGATCTGGGATCACTAAGAGGTGATTAATGCAAATTAATCCTGTCTATGTAGATTCTCCACTTTTCGAAGCTTCTTCTGCTGGGGAAGAGAGGGAGGGACTGATTTTAACTGTTTTCAGGAGGCTGGGGGACAAAGAAAGACTTCTGGTGTAAAAGGCTGAGTTTAAACAGACTCAGGGCCTTCCTTTTGGCTCAGCAAACAAGCCCTTTGGTTGTAGAGTGGCTCCAACCCTTGCAGAAGGATTGGAAAGACTTTGACCTAACAGACTTCCCATGTAGAAGATGGGAGAGTCCGGGTATGATTAGTGAGCATTTAAATCCTTTTATCCTTTTTATGTTTTTTCTATGATGCTTTTGCCTTAAGAATAAATGTCTTTTGCTTTCTTAGAGCTGTGTGGTCATTGGTAAAAACCCTGTCATTGTTCTGGCAGTGAAAGTAAAGAGCAGGGGGCTGGATACGTGTGAGAGCTGCTGAGGATATCACTGTGTATGACAGGGGGATGTGCAGCCATAAAACCCTGGTCAGAAGGGAGTGGGACTAGAGACAGCTGATAGCTTGAGGCCTGAGACCTGATTGGGCACTCCTGGAGCAGAATGCGGAAGGGGAATACAGGTGCAGTTACCCAGGAACTGTGACACCTTGTACATCTGTGTTCAGGCACCGGGGGACTGAAATGTTTTAAAGCTGTCCTGAACACTCTCTCATACTATCACTGGCAGCTAACACAGCCTGAAATCTAAAGCTTAGAATCTTACACATTCTATCATCTATACCCATGGTTTTCAGCCTTTTCAATACGGTTAGCACATTACAACAGAATGCACTTTCTGGTCCTTCTTCTCATCTCGCCATAAGGAAAGGGAGGGTTGTCGTGACCCCAGGGTGAGAACCCATGACCTATGCAATTGCACTGGAGATAGGGCTGAGAGGACACTTCCATTCTAATTCCCTGTTCCCAGTTAGTTGTAACTTTTTTACCTTTCTAGATTGAAACCTTTCAGGCTTTTCAACTCAGCCAAGAAGTTAATTATTTTCAAAAATATCTTCATTTGTTTAGCCATTTTGTTGTCCAACAGTTGGGGAGGTGACTTAGTCTTTATTTAAGTTGCTTTTCAGACACTTCCTTGTGTTCAAACATCTCAAAGACTTTTCTTTTAAAACTTTTAGCATGCCTATTCCTGAATTAGGAACTCCTGTTTTTGCCACATCTGAAATACTTTGATCTTGAAAGAACCAAGCTACAGCCATTAAAAATAGCACATTGAGCATGCACAGCACATTCTATTGCTGAACTTCAGAAAACCTGTGGCACCAGGGTGACAGGTTTTGAACGTTCATTGGTGGTAATATTTGTGTGAGATTATTTTCATAGTTACCAGTGAGTCAATTTAGCATGGGTCTATCATTCATGGGAAGAACTGCTCAATAGCACTTTTTTTTCTTGTAACGCTTATGCAGTCATGAATTTCCCAGACATGTGCGTAGAAGCAAAACCTCTAACTTGTGAGGATGGAGTGTGTTCTGTTAGGTGCCTTCAAGACAGTTCAGGTATAACTAGTTCTAAATTGCCTCATAAGGGTCGGGGTGTTAAGAGGACTAGTTAGTAGTGCAATGAGTTCGTGCCACCAGACTGGCTATTTTGTAAAAGCCTTCTGTCTTACGTTGCCTCAGAAAGGAGAGCCTTATCAGCAATTCATATATGAGAGATGAGGCTTTTTGTTTTATATAGTTCATCTATATACATCTCTTGTCTGCATTCTCTTTAATTTTTCGGTATTGCATGCTCTGTTAGTAACATATCGCTAATGGCAAATATTGGATTCTTACAAAAATAGTCTGCAAATAAATATTAAAATGATCTTTTCTTATGTGTTCAGGGTAACATCTCCAACTTTGACATCGTCATGGAGTCTGATTCGGGTACCTTCATGCCAATGGGCCTGGCTTTTACAGGCAGTGATAAAGCTCGTGCCATCCTGAAGGAGATTATGCAGCTGCTGCAGCCTATCAATGTTACAAACATTTACGAAAATGGTGGTGAAACAGACACTGAATATTGGGTGAGAGATGGAGTACCAGGTGAGAATGCTGGATGAAGTCATAGACAACGTGGCTGAGTTGGCCTGGTTTTTTCTGTATGCTGTTACTTCTTAAATTCCGCTTGTTGCTCTATTTGATCTTCGACAACATTTTAAAAAAATCTTTTCCTTGAGTAATATTTATTAGAGAGGAAATATGTAAATATTTAAAGACTAACCACAGAATTAGGACAGAATATGTGTTTGAGCATCAGTTTAATAAAGATTTAGATTATGCATGGGACAACAGGCCTAAAATCTTCTTTTAGGCTTTACGATTTATATTAATCTTTCCTATACCAGTGGTATAAAAATAGTAGAGAATTCTTTCAGCTTTATTCTAACACAGGACCCCAAAACAAAAATATCCCTTTGAAATTCAGCCCACTTCTCACTTGTTCTTATTTAATTTAATTTTAAAAAATTGTTTTCAATACATTTATTCTGTGGGGATTCAGCACTCAAAGACCAAAAGGTGATGATACACTAAAATCTAATGAAGGACAAAGCCCTGTAAATGTATTTGAAAAATAGTTTCTACATTTATTCTCAGTGACACTTCTGAACCTCGTACAAGTAGCAATCTTCTTGCAAAAGTACTGTGATTTGAAACTGGAGCAGGACAAATCTTTTTGGACAAATAGTTTGTTTGCCGATAAATGCATTTTTGGGTTGACAAAAACTGTTTGCAAATTTGACGTGATAGCTTCAGCTGGGGAAAAGTTTTTCAGGGCCAGCAAACTGTGTATGTCCCCTTATAACCTTTAGCTGTGTATGTGATGTTCTGTCCCTTTATAACTTTAGCCAGTGGTTAAGGCATTTGCCCAGATATGGGAGACCCAGATTTGAATCTGCAGTCTGGAGCAGAGGCTTGAACTCAGATCTCCCCTCTCCCAGGTGAGCATCCTAACAACCAGGCTATAGGCTTGAAGGATCTGAGATTAATTGAGCTTTTACCATGTTTTCAACACTTGAATAATAACTGAAGATATTTTGGTTTTTAGTATTTAAAAACAAAACAAAAACTTTCTTTTTATGCTGGTTTATGTCTAAAGTACTTTGTTGTCTATTTGTGATACTGGAATGATGCAGACACATGTCAGATATTTTTGGAATCTTTCTGGTACTGCAGTGGGCTGTGGAGTATATGCCTCTTACTTTGGGGAAAATGTTGTTTGCTTAGGGCTCAGATCTTAGTTGCACTATTTCTACTCATGGGTGGTGGATATCATAGGCTGGGGGAGGCTAGGGTGACCAGATCACAAGAGTAAAATATCAGGACATGTGGGGGGGACAGCCACAGGCTCACAGCCCCCACCGGAGCCATGGGGGTGGAGGGCACACATGGGGGCAGGGGGCGCTGCAAGCTGGAGGTCACGTCCGCATGGCCGCGGCTCCAGTCCCCACCACAAGCCACAGGTCACGGGCACATGGCCCCAGCTCCAGCCCCTGCCGCAAGCCACAGGGCAGGGGTGCACGGCTCCAAGTCCGGCCCCTGCCGCAATGGGGGTGTCTCAGGGCTGGGGGTTGGGACACGGCAGGGAGTTTGGGGTGCTGACTCCAGGAGGGAGTTTGGGTGCAGGAGGGGACTCAGGGCTGGGGCATGGGTGGGGTGTGGGGTATGGACTCCAGGAGGCACTTAACTCAGGCAGCTCCCCGGAAGTAGCAATATCTCCCTCTGGGTCCTAGGCACAGGCGCGGTCAGGAGGCTCTGTACAGAGCCTCGCCCGCAAGCACCGCCCCCGCAGCTCCCATTGGCTGTGGTTCCCAGCCAATGGGAGCTGCGGAGCTGGCGCTCATGGAAGGGACAGCACGCAGAGCCCCCTTGGCCGTCCCTGCACTAGGACCCAGAGGGAGATATCTCCACTTCCGGGGAGCTCCATGGAGCCAGATAGGGAGCCTGCTAGCCCTGTGCCAACCAGATGCCTGGCAACCCCATAATATTGGGACAAATGGCATCCCAATCGTACATTGGTCAGGACACGGGACAAAGAGTTAAATATTGGGACAGTCCCGATTTTATTGGGATGTCTGGTCACCCTAGGGGAGGCTATGCGTCCCCGAACAGCCTGGCATGGCCCCGCCCATGCTCCATCCCCACGCCTCCTCCTGCAGCTCCCAGCGCTCTGCCCTGGCCCAGGCTGGCTGGAGCTGGGCAACCTGCTGTGGGGACTCGGGGCAGCTGGCACTGGGGCCGCGCTGCCCGCCCAGCACTCGGACTGCACCGCCTGGTGCTCCAGGGCTGGGGGCGCTGCGTCTGCGTCACCCGGCACTCCAGGTAGGGGGTGCTGTGGCCGTGCTGTCTGACACCAGGATCCATGGTCAGCATGCTTTGGGCTCCTGCAGGGAAGGGGGAACTGAAGGAGAGGGGCTGGGGGATAGCCTCCCCAACGGCCAGGTCACCAGCTGCCCATGTTTCTATTCCATGCACAAGTTACTAAGAAGCACATCAAACTGCTGTAATCCTGTAATTTACATGTCCTTGATCCTAGGCTCTAACTGAACCTATTTTACACCTGCATAAAAATATGCTAAATTGAGGGATGGGTAAGAGCTGCCAATGGTCAATAACCATGCCACTGCCATCTGCCTTTCTTCCAAAAATCTGTGGATCTGTACCGCTGCTCCTGGATTTCAGGTCTAGATGATCTGTATATCTGTGTAGTCATTGGCACATGAGAATTTCCCAGTGCATGTTTAGAAAATATAAAGGGGCAGAAATGCTGTCATGGTAAAATATGCTTTGACTTCTGTGAAGAAAGATCCCTTTTTATAAAGAGATGGATTTTTCTAGGGACTAATGAATTCCTGACTAATTCCTCCCTCCCAGGGCCAGCTCAAGGCACTAGCTAAAGAAGCAGGTGCTTGGGGCAGCCAATACTAAGGGGCGGCACTCCGGCCGCTGTTGGGGTGGCACGTCCGGCTCTTCGGTGGCAATTCAGCGGCGGATCCCTCCGTCCCTCTTGGAGCGAAGGACCTGCCGCTGAATTGCCACCAAAGAGTGGAGCGGTGCGATTGCGCTGCCGCGGCTTTTTTTTTTTTTTTTTTTTTGTGGCCGCTTGGGGCAGCAGAAAACCTGGAGCCGGCCCAGCTCCCTCCACCCCATATTGTCTATTTCCATGTGCCCCTCACAGATCGGGACACTGCCCAACCACCAATGCTGCCACCTAACACAGCCTTTACCACTTACATCTGTGGTCATGCCCCTGGTTGCAGAGGTGTGAATGGGTATGTAGGAGTATCTGGAACCCCGGCTGTTGTTTGTGATGGGAGGGTCAGAGGGGTTGAAGGGGAAGCATTGGGGATATAGAGAAATTCACCTGTTTGTGAGGTGCATGATGAGAGAAACTGTATGGGGGGTGGGGTTCTTTAAGTTTCAAATCTGTTTAACCCAGTCAATAATAATACTTAGTTGTTATATAGCAATTTTCATCAATTGAAATTCAGTTCACCTTTAACGTTAAACATTAGGAGCATTAGCTGGTTTGTTTCTTTGCTGTATGAAACTTTGCTTCATTTAACCGCCTGTTAAGAGAATCACTAAGTACCCTCACAATGCAAAGTATGGTATTTTCCCCTTTAGAGATGGAATAAAAGAATTAACTCCATTAAAAGAACTGCTGCTTCAGATTGTATCATACTGTACCAGAGAGAAGGCTTTAAACATCTTGCAAGCTTCACGCTTTGTCTGCAGTATTCTCATTGTTCAAATGAACACTTACGGTATATAATAATATTGTAACAGTCAGAACATGCTATAACAGCTTTTCCGATGTTATCCAATTTAAACAAGCAGTCAAGTGTTGACACTTCATCAATTTCATTTACATAGTTTCCTGAAAATACACTTGGCTATTTTGTTTCCACAGCATATTACAGAAAACATGGAATGCATCAGCAATAAGAATTTGTGACCCAAAAAATTCAGTTCCTTATCATTTAAATTTTTACTGTATTAATTAGAGTTCAGGAGTAGCTTCTATTCCAAGTATTAAAATCCACCTCCTCCTTTGAGTCAGAAAGCCCAGTGAAAACAATATTAATTGTGCTTTTTACATTCATTCATAACTACCGGTACTTCTGGTAAAGGTTTAGATTAGGTTTAGCTAGTCAGGAATTTATCCACAAAAGAATGCTGGCTCTTTGGTCTGGAAGGTTTACCTGATTCAGAGAAGGGACCCACTCTCTGGCCCAATTCATATTTAATTATACAAATAAATAGGAGAGAAAGATCTCTCCTACAGGTGAGATTGACTCTCTAGACCAGAGCACTCACCTGGGATACAGGAGACCTGGGTTCAAGCCACAGTTCTGAATCAGGGAGAGGAGGGACTTGAACCTTGGTCTCCCATGTCGCAGGTGAGTGCCCCAGCCATCAAACTACTGGCTATTCTGAGGTGAGTGTCTTCCATATTTTTTCACAAAAAATTCAAAAGATCTCATTTTCATTCAGCGTTGGAATTAAACAAAATTCTGAAACCTCAAAATTTTTCACAAAACAGAATTTTTGTTTTCCACCCACTCCTAGTTCAGACTACTGAACTCATGCATCTCAGAGTCTAAGCTATTCTCTTTTACATGGGAGTACAATTGAATATTGTAGCACTCATTTATCCTTTCCCTTAAATTGTGGAACTGCACAGAGTACCCATATTTGTAGTAATAATAGCGCTAACTACTGTCAGGTGCCACAGATGTGCAAAGTGATCTAAAAACATTAATTAAGCATCCAAACAACACGTATGTGGTACAAGAGGTGGAATCTATGTGGAAAAACACAGCAGTGGGATTTAATACATTGTGTAGCTTCTGAATGCTTGAGAGATTTCCTGCAGTGGTCTTTATATTCAACAATTTGGAGAATAATTTGAACCAAGAATGAGAAATCTCTATAATCGTTGTAAAACCAGACAATATTGTGTTTCTAACATTTGTGGTATTATAACTGTGTCTTTTTTCATAAAGCAATAGGTAAAGGCAGTTGATTGCTGTGAAGTCTATTATAGGATGATATAGTGATTTGAGATGGCCATTAGTCTTAAAGAACTAGTTTGTTAATTATTCAATTGTCTTCCAAAATCCTTTATTTCAGTCGTTTTTATTACACATTTCTTTTTCTCTCAATTAAGCTTTATTTCTAAACTCTATATACACATAATGCCTTTTATTACAGCACATTTGTTTTACCAAGAGGCTTGGTCAGCACTTGCAAGTACAGTATATTGTTTCACATGTTGTGTTATAACAGGCTTGTCTGGTCTCTGAACAGGTGGAAAGACATGTAGTGACCCTCACTAGAAAGATGTTATAATATTTTAGTCAAGAAAACAAGGTATCTGATATACGAATGAGGCAGTGTGTGACTTCCTGCACTCCCCCTTCCTGTCTCTGTCTCTCTCTCTCTGGTCTCAGTGCCACTAGATGGGACAGAACACCACATCCAGAAGGTGTGTGGGTTACACTTACTCCCAGCAACTCAGGGTCTCCTTGCATGGGTGGGTGGGCAGGCCAGGCCTATTTTTCTGTTCTCCTCCTGCTACATACAGAGTTCTGTGCTGGGTTGGTATTGGTGATCCCTCCCCATAGCCGTGGCTTTTGGAGGTAACGCTTTGATGAGATACATAAGGTAGTCCCTCTCTCACAGCTATTGCTTCAGACTGTCTGCAGACACAAGCAGTTGTCACTGAATTGGCGACACTTGTCAAGCTTTTCCTTTCAACTACAAGGGCTAAAAACTTGAATTAAAACTAAGATTGATATAATCATGTGACTCCACGAGTCAGAGCCCTGAGCACAGGAATGCAGCATCTGTGCTTTAATTAGGCATAGGCAAGAATTGTTTCATCTGAAGGGGAGATTTTTGGTAAGGTGGGGAGAGGGAACAGAAAATAAAAGCTTTCTTTAAAAATGTAGAAAACAGCATCTCCCTTTAACTTTTAGTATTTTCATAAATTGCAAATTAAAATACTCAATGTAGGATGTCACACACTATTGCTCTGAACATCAACTCCAGCAACTAAGCAGGAGTAAAATGACTCCCTCTTTCACAGGAGCACGTAGCTGTGTGCTAGATTCCAAAAAATGTCAATCACCGGTCACCAGAAATAAGCTCTGTATATAGATATTTGAGTCAATTATGCCGTTTTCTAGTTTGTTTATCCCAATTCTGTCTGTTGGACTCTATATTCTGGATTAGGTTATGTCTATCCTACAAACTTTGGTCAACACAAGTTACGTTGGGGGTAAAGATGCCAAAGTTAGTACACCTCTACCTCAATATAACGCTGTCTTCGGGAGCCAAAAAATCTTACCGCGTTATAGGTGAAACCGCGTTATATTGAACTTGCTTTGATCCATCGGAGTGCGCAGCCCCGCTCCCCAGAGCACTGCTTTACCACCTTATATCCAAATTCGTGTTATATGGGGTCGCGTTATATCGAGGTAGCAGTGTATATCGTTTGTGAGGTGCATACTTGACTCCTTGCATCAGCACTGTGACATACTCACCAGGAATGCTTGTGCTGATGCATGGTGCGGTGCATTCTGGGTAGGTGTCCCAGTTTGCCACTTGCCATTGTCCAATCTTTTGGGAAATTTTGGCAATCCATGGGTGGGGCAGAAATAAGTAATCAGGGATGACTGGAAATAAGGGGTCAAGTTCTCCACCCCATAATCCCATCTTTATTCCATAATTTTCTCACCTTTTTTTTTAAATTCCATAAGCCCATGCAGCATCTTTTGCTGCCCACCGTCTCTGGCAGAAGCATAGAGCTCACACAGTTCTGCACTGTTGTCATGAGCATTGAAAACACAGGATGAATGATCCTCCAGTATTTGCAGAGCTGCAGGAAGAACCACAATGGCAGGGGACATGACAGTGTTGTGGAAGACAGATTGCTGGTGGGATATCCACCAAATATGGCATGCAGCTCATAAAAGCTGCAGACTGTTGGCCTCCCTGGCATTCTGGTATGCCTGCCACAGTTCCTTTGCTTTCACTTGGCACTGCTCCTTGTGCCTGTATGACAGGTTCAATCACAGAAACCCCTTTGGGACTGTCACCTGATGTGCTGAAACTACCTCTGAGCCCATTTTCTCTGCCAGTTTGGGCCTACAGAACCCTGTCTTGTTGAGCTAGATATGCTAATCTGCTGCAACACAGACCTAGGGTCTGACCAACCCCCCCTCTCCCCCCAAAGCCGCAGACTTAACTGAAAACGGCTTAGCAAGTGCTCCTGTCTCTAGCACCCAGACACTCAGCTCCCAATGGGATCCAAACCCTAAATGAATCCATTTTACTCTGTATAAAGCTTATACAGGGTAAACTCATAAATTGTTCCCCCTCTATAACACTGATAGAGAGATATGCACAGCTGTTTGCTCCCCCAGGTATTAATTACTTTGGGTTAATTAATAAGCAAAAGTGATTTTATTAAGTATAAAAAGTAGGATTTAAGTGGTTTCAAGTGATAACAAACAGAACAAAGTAAGTTACTCTCTTGTGGGCAGAAACCCCTTTGTTCTTCTGTGCAAAGTCACAGCAACAAGATGGAGTTTGTAGCCACCTGGGCAAATCACATGTCCATAATGATTCAGCTTTTTGCAGGCCGATGCCATTGTTTACATGTTAGTTTGAACATTCCCAGGAAAGCTCAGGTATGGATTGGCGTCTCCCAAAGTCCATTGTCAGTTAAGTGTTTCTTGATTGGGCACTTACTGAGAATAGGCCTTTCTCAAGAAGCTGACCAAATGCTTCACTGAGGCTACTTAGAATCAAACACATTAAGATACAAGTACATAGCCAATATTCATAAGTTCAAATACAAAAATGATACACACATACAGACAGCATAATCATAACCAGCAAATTACATCAAGGCCAGCAAATCCTGGCCTTGATGTATGACACCTTACTTGACCTCTTTTGTGCAAGATTTGGTGCAACTATAAGACTTTGATTGCAACAATGATTTATAGGGTCACAATTCATGTCAATAATGTCACACCCTGTCATACCCCTTCACCTGAATCCCCCAGGCAGTCTGGTCGTAGATGTCCATGTTTCTATGGCTAGTCCATAACTGTGCCTGGCCCACAGGCCCAGAAGATCCCATGCCTCCTGTCGCCTCCAGACAGAAATGTGTCTGAAGCATTTAGCTGGCATGGTCAGCAGGCAGTTGCACACAACAAAGGAGAGCTGCAAGGTGTGCTCTGCAAGCAGGACAAGTATTTCAAAAGTACATGGCATTTTTAAAGGTGGGGTGTAGAGAGTGGTGACTTCCAGTCTCTGAGATCCCTGGGCAGTGGAGTTCACAGTTATGACAAGAGCAGTCAGTGTCTGGCATTATGGAACTGCTGCTGGAGGACTGTCAGGGTCGACATAGGTCACATGGTGTTCACTCTTGCACTGCATTGACCACAGTACTTTGACCATGGCTCAATGCCATTGCAGGGGGGAGGGGCTGTTTAACTGCATTGCCATAACAGGGTGCTTATATCGACAGGAGACAAATTTGAGTATAGACACTTGTACAACTAGGTTGATGTGGAGCGACTTACATCGACGTAACTTAGTAGTGTAGACTAGGCCTCAGTGAATCTGAGACACATCCTGATGCAGCTCTTGCTTAGAGTGTTAATGTGGCACTTTGGGGTGACACAGTAGTTTATGTACAACCACCAACAGTTTAAAAACAACTCCTCTCAAGTACATAGATCACATACATCAAGGCCAAGATTTTTTAAAAAGCTAGATTCATGAGCCCAAAGCTAGATTCATAAGCCCAAAGCTAGATTCATAAGCCCATGTGTGTCACCTAAATAAGAGGCCTAACATTCAAAAGTACTGAGCACCTAGCAGCTCCCCACTGGGCCACTGACTTAGGCTCCGTAGCCATATTTAGGTGCCTATCTTTAGATACCATTTATTTTTCAAAATAAACCTAAATCTTGGACAAGTGGGATATACTTGTCATATCTTGGCATCAATGTATCAATTTCTGTGAGCCACCCAGTCTCCCTTTTAATGTCTTTTATTATGGTACAGGAGGAAAATTTAGTATATGAGCATGTTTCTCAGCAGAAGTTAAATTTTGTGCAACTTGGGAGATATTAAATTAAAGCAGTATGCTAGGAGAACAATTTTAATTGCTTGGCACTTAAAGAACCTGCTATAGCTATTACATCTATTAGAACCATTTAAAATCTTGATTGAATTTAGAGCCATGAGTATTAACCTGTAAAATAATTCAGCTATGGTTTTCATTTATCATTGTCCCATAAAAAATAAGTTTTGAGAACTAGGAATTACTTTGCTGTAATTAAATGAATTAAATGTACTGTAACTTTTATAAAAGTGGATGTAGATTACTTCATAGGGCATTATTAAAATGCTCACTGTTTAGCATAATATCACGTCTATATTAACCTTTCAGAACTTGTCCTGTCTATAAGAAAGGCTGTTGTATCCTTGTGACATTCCCCGGGGTGCAGTCTGGACTGCTGTGTCCCCTTAATTCTCCAGCCTGGGATGCTTTTTACTCTGCTTTGCTGATGAGCAGCAAACCCTTCCAGACTCTGCTCACTCACAGCCACCAGCATGTAATGTCACTTCCAGCTGAATACATGAATGCTATGCCCAGGCATCCATGAATTATATATAGGGTGAGAGCCGCATATGCCCCAGCCTTGCAGGACCCTCCTGAAGGGTATAAGCTTATAGGCAGTCCATCATTCCAACAATGGGTAATGACTATGCACCAGGCTTGTTGACCTAAGTAGAGATTCCCAAGCACTTCAACCAAAACACACTGGTTTAGGCAAAACAATAAAACAAGTGTATTAACTAAAGGAAGACAGATTTTAAGTAATTACAAGTATAGCTGCATATGAGTCAGGATTGGTTACAAAAGAAATAAAAAGATAAACATGCAAGCTAATTCCTAAACTTTACCAAGGCTAATAAGCAAAAAGGTTTCTTTCACCAAAAAGCTTACAGCAGTCTGTGCTAGCTGGAAAGCCTTCCAGCTAGGATCCCTCTTCCCTGGTTCAGTTTAGATCAAAATATTGTAGGGAAGGTTTCTCAAGTCCAGGATTGTGGAGGGAGGAGTAGAAAGGGAGAGGAGAGAGCTCCCCTTCCCAATAGCTAATAACCTGGTAGTTAGGACATTCACTTGCAAGATGGGAGACCCAGGGCCGCCCAGAGGATTCAGGGGGCCTGGGGTCTTCGGCGGCAGGTCCCAGGGTAGAAGGACCCCCCGCCACGGGTCTTGGGGCACTTCAGCAGCGGGTCCCGGAGCAGAAGGACCCCCCGCCGCCAAACTGCTGCCGAAGACCCACTCTCGTGGGGGCCCCTGTGGGGCCCGGGGCCTGGGGCAAATTGCCCCACTTGCCCCCCACCCCTCTGGGCGACCCTGGGGAGACCTAGATTCAATTCCCTGCTCTGCCGGATCTTTCACATCCCAGATGAGAGCCCTATCACCGGGCTATTGTCTATTCTAGGTCTCTGTCGCTCATGTTTTTTCTCAAATAATGTCGAAAGGTTTTGTCTTTGTTCCAATGCAGAATAAAAACAAATTTCAAAACATCGCTACTTTTTTTCATCTTCAAAATGGGTATAGTTGTTTGCTGGCCATGGCTCGGACAGAAGTAAGGGTTTGATGCAGTAATTACTGGCTGAGATTCTGTGTTATGCAGGTCAGACTAGATGATCGTAATGGTCTCTTCTGGCCTTAAAAATATATAAATCTATAAGTAAATCTCATAAACTTTTGATATAAAAAGATGCTGCCTTACTTTTAACTCTCAGCCATCTCAAATATACTTGATGTTTTCAATATCAAGGGAGCTTTATCTTTTATTATGAGCAAATGTACTACATTTTGAGAATCCTAATTAATACAGAGATAGCAGTGCTTGTTAAGTTCAGCCTTTCTGGAAGAGTTAAACTATAAAATTAAACTGCGTGGAAAGCTTAATTATAAATTGTTGCTGCATTACTTCAGTTTTCCTGCTTTATTAGAGGCTATTCTCTTTTTTATAGTCACTTGCACCGCATTTTAATTGGTAGTGTTTCTTTGGTGGCGATAGACTAAGGATCTACAACACACTGGATTAACAACTGGTATAACATACCATTTACCTTATTAAAGAGAGGAAGCAGCCCTTAAAGAATCTCATATGAATATTTATAAATATTAAATAGCCTCATTAGGTTTAACAGTGAAATACGGAATTAACAGATTTAAAGAATATTGTAGTTTCCAATGGTTCTTGTATCTTTTTTTGTTACTGGATTTACCGCTGTGAATACCAGTCCAAATGTTGCATCTTGTTCCCTTGTTTTGGGCTGTGGAAATAGTAACATGACATGGATTAGAATAAAAACACTTAATGCTAAACACATTAAGCACTTAACCACATGAAGGTCTCAAAACATTTCAAAGGCATCAATTGATTAATACTCAGAAGCCCCCCTCTCTTTTAGGAAGATTAGAAGTGTCTCTTTGAGGGTATGTGTACACTAAAAACTTAAGTCGACCTTAATTACTTAATTACTGTGGTGGTTCATGTCCATACTGTCCTTCTTCTGTCGGTAGTGTGTGTCCTCACCAGGAGCGCTTCCATTGACTTGAGGGGCAGCGTGGGGGGCTGAGAGACTGTGTTCTCAGCTCCATACACAGCTTCCTTCCCGCTCCCAGGAGCTGTGCTGCCATGAGGCTCTCAGCTCTCTGCTGCCCCGAAGCTCATGGCTCCCCGCTCCCCGCCAGGAGCACAGCTGCCCCCACCTCTGGATCTTGGCTCCCCACTGGGTGGCTGCTGTGCTCCTGGTGAGGAGCCGAGAGCCCTAGTGGCTGATGTGCTCCTGGTGGGGACCTGGGAGCTTTGTGGGAGCGAGAAGCCAGGAGCCTCAGGGCAGCACCAGGCTCCCAGCAGGGAGTGTGGAACTGGGAGCTTTGGTGCAGCCGAGCTCCCCACGGGGAGTGGGGCAGCAGCATGGCTGGGAGTGCAGAGCCAGGACCCAGGGGACAGCCAGGCTTTGAGCAGGGAGCCTGGCAGATGCAGCCTGAGAGTCGGGAGCCAAGAGCCTGGGCAGCAGCCTGGTGGGGAGTGGGGAGCCCGGGGACACCTGGGCTCTAGCTGGAGCCCCCACTCCCACCTCTTTCTTGTCAGTTTCACAGCTCTCACATGGAGCCATGAAATTGACAAGAATGACAGCCAACAACTGAGGTAGTAGTCACCCTAACTACACCGACATAAGCCCTACGCCTCTCATGGAGGTGGAGTTATTATTTCGGTGTAGTAGGGCACTTACATCGGCAGGAGCAAGGCTGTACAGTGTGTACACTGACATAATTAGGTTGACGTAAGCTGCCTTACTTAGTCCTGACTAATACTTATTCCTGCCTTGAGTGTAGGGGACTGGACTAGATGACCTCTCAAGGTCCCTTCCAGTTCTATGTTTCTATGATTCTATGACCTAACTATGTAGTGAAGACCAAGCCTGAGACATATTGTAGCTCTGCTGTTCAGCACACAGGAAACTACATTCTTAATGTGGGAGTGGTTATTCATTTAAGATGTGATCATTTGCCACTAGCTGATTTTAAAAAGTAACGTGCAGTGTCTTACATTAAAACACAGTGTTCAGTGTTGATGTGCGGCAATGTGCAGTTTAGAAGTAATAAGTTAATTAAACAAACCTTATTCCTTGAACTGTTGCATCTTCATTGAAGCTGAAACACAAAAGATGGAATGAATGAAACAAAGGTATATTAGTTTAAGCTCCATAAGAAAATTAGGGATGGGAGGAAAGAGAATAGTATTTTCCAAATGAAAAATTATGGTAGTTAAATGTAATTATTTTAATTTTCTTTCTTTAATTGTTCCCTTTTGGGCTATTGTTGTACAAGAAATTAGATGCATTAATAGTTGGGAATGCTGGATTTTTTTTTAGAGAAATGTCTGTGGATTCAGAAAGGCTACTTTTTAAGAGCAGCTCCCTATTAATACTTGTAGTATTATTGTTAAGGCATATTAGTGAAGTATTTCATTTCTGGAGCACATATTGCTTTTAAGTCAATATCACAGTTCTGGTGTCCACATGTTGAAAGGGATGTTGAAAAATTTGGACCGTGTTCACAAAAAAATCCACAAAAATTGCTCAAGGTCTGGAGAAAATGCCTAATGGTGAGAGACTTAGAGCTCAGTGTGTTTCTCTTGTAGAAAAATAAATTTGAGAGGTTGATTAGTGTACAGCTACCTTCATTGGGAGAAAATATGAGAGTTCTTTAATCAGTAGAGAAAGGCACAAGAACCTCCAGCTGGAAGCTGAAGCCAGACAAATTCAAATCAGAAATAAGACACAACATTAATTGAGGGTGCTAAACCATTGGAACAAACTATCTCTTGATCTTCTAATCAAGACTGGATGCCTTTCTGGAAGATACTTTAACCAAACACAAGTTATTGGGCTCAATACAGAGGTAACTGTCTGAAATTTAACAATCTGTGACATACAGGAAGCCAAACTAAATGATTTAATGGTCCCTCTGGCCTTAAATTCTGACTGAGTGAGCAGAGATTTCTTTATATACCATGGCAAGATACAATCTCAAGACAAACTTGCTGTAGTTTTCTGTGTGTTTTCTTTCATTATTTAGGCTATATATAGTACTGTATTTGTACTACTTTTCCCCTCAATGATCCATTGTATTCTACTGAAATAAAGTTCATTGATGAATATAATGAAAAAGGAGTTAAAAACTATACCTGCTTTAGGTACTATTAGTAGTTTGTCACGTTGACCAAATCTATAAGGACCATAGCTTCTGTGTCCATTGTTGCTGGAATTTTGCCCACCAAAGGGAGCACTTTCTAAAAAACTATTAAGTTTCTGTTGACTTCCAAACTGGAAACCACTGTCATGTCACTTTCATTATTTATTAAGCATTCAAAAGTTTGCTGGGCATTTTGGAGCAGAGATCTATCTTACGGGTCCATAAAGATCTTGCAGTCTGAAACGATACAGCAGCCCCTGATCTCAGCAACAAAGAACTCTAAGAGCACATCATCCCAGTGCCCTTTCTTCACAGGTTCAATATGTGGTCACTTTTAATGTGTTGGTCCTTATCTTCAAAGCCCTCCATGATATTGGTCAAGCTACTTGATGGGTCTCCTCACCCTCTGAAAAGGCGACCTCCTTTGACAGCTGCATTCCACTGCAGCAGAACTGTCAACAGTAAGAGTGATTAGATTGATCTAATTTACAAGTCACTTCAGGAAGATATTGGGAGGATCACAAACCTTGGCTTCTTCAGAGCAAAATGCTAAACCCATTTCTTCAACCTAGCGTTCCCCCAAAAAACACCATCCTGATACCTGGAGGGTAGAGAGAGGGAGAGAGATACACATAACCAACACAGATGGGTACTACATAAGAATTTAGATAGAAATTGAAGAGGAAGGAGGGTGTTGTGGTTAAGGCACTGGACTGGAATTCAGGAGATTTGTGTCCAGTTCCTGGCTTTATCAAAGATTTCCTGTAGAAGCTTGGACAACTCACTTAACCAATCTGTTTCTCAATACCCCATCTGCAAACTGTGTGTGATAGTTCTTCTGGTCTTCCATCCTTTGTCTGTCTTGTCTCTTTAGACTGTAAGCTCATTGGGGCTGTGTGTGTACAGTTCCTAGCATAATGGAGTCCTGATTTCAGTTGGGGCCTCTAGGTGCTATTGTAATACAAAGACTTAGTAATAATAGATACATAGCAATGGTATGATGCACTCTCATTGTCCTTTCATTTTATTTGTGATGTAAGTGGAGCTGCTCAGTAATAATAATGTAGTAACAGTAATATGTGGACCCAGTTATTGGGGAGTTTACTATATGAATATATTGGTTTAGTTTATATGGGAGCTGTAAGGAAAAAGCAAGCAGGAAGGAAAAAGAGAGGCACAAGATAAGCCACTTCTCAGCAAACACCTGAGAACTGGTAGGAGGCAGGACCCTAACTGTTAGCTTTGAAGACTAATTTGGTCTGGAAGTGCCAAAGCCTGGGGACACAGAAGAACAAAAGGACTATGACAGTATAGAAAGGGGTTCTCCCTCTCAAAAGAGGAGGGAATTTGGGGGAACCAGACTAAGGCACAAGCACAGGCTGAGATGTCTGAAGAAGCTATGCCTGCCCAGGTTACTATCAGGGGATGGGCAGCCTTTAAGTAAGATAGACATGCATGTAGACTGCAGGTAGTTTTAAAATCCTTTTCCGCTAACACTTTGCTCTTGCTGCTAAAATAAACAGTTCTTTGGTTTTGAGAAGACTGGTCACTATATACACCATTGGTCACAGACTCCTGAAGGGAAGATCCACAGGTGCTGAATCCAGTCGGACCTGCTGGGAAAGCAGAGTTGATACACAGGGTGATGTAGGCCAGACTCCAGTCTCAGGGTATATCTTCACTACAAGTGCTACAGCAGCACAGCTGCAACACTGCAATGTAGACATTTACTATAGCAACAGAAGGGGATTTTCTGTCACTGTAGTAAATCTACCCCCTTAACAAGTGGTAACTAGTTGACAGGAGAATTCTTCCCTAAACCTATCTGCAGTGGAGGTTAGACCTCGCACAGAGTGAAATTTTGCAGAGCCATGAGCAACATGGGTAGGTCGATCTAAGTTTTAGGTGTAGACCAGGCCCTTGAGAGGGAAAATTGCAGAATTATAATTGAAAAGAAGTAAAGGCATGAGATCTGGGAACTCAGGGGGTGCACTCAGAGAGACCTCAAAGGGAACAGAGGCACAACTAGCCTTTTACCAGTGTCAAACAAGGTGACTGGCCCATTTAAGAAGGAATGGATCCAATTCACCTGTGACTAGTTAGCTACCTCCCAAGAGGGCCTGAAAGAGGGCTGTATTGGTGTGTCTACATACCTTTTTGGAATGAGCCTCCCAGCCTGGGTCAAGAGACTCGGGCTAGCAGAGCTCATGCTAGTGCTCTAAAAATAGCTGTTTAAACAGCGCTTTGGAGTTACGACTTGGGCTGGAGCTAAGGGTCTGAAGACTAGGGAGGGCAGTGGGCTTCTGACCCTGAGGAACAAGTTTAAAATGGTCTGCAGCAAGTCCTAAACAGTTAAAAGCTTCTGTTTGAACTGTCAAAGACTGGAGCATTGCGGCCTGGGGTTGCCAACTTTCTAATCGCACAAAACCAAACACCCTTACCCCGCCCCTTCTCTGAGGCCCCGCCCCACCCCACTCACACCATCTCCACTTCCTCTGTCGCTCGTTGTCCCCTACCCTCACTCACTCATTTTCACAGGACTGGGGCGGGTCCCTTTTCAACCTGGGCCCCAGTGATTTGGTGGTGAATCTAAGGGTACGTCTTCATTGAAACAAAGTGGGTTCTTAACTTGGGTAGCTAACCTGAGTTTGCTAACTTGGGTTAAAATAGCAGGGGGGGGGGGGGGGGGAATTAAGTTGCAGTGTCTTCACTTGTATTGTAACCAGAGTTAGCTAACCTGAATTAAGAACACCCTCTCCCCTCCCCAATTAAGACATGAATCTATGTCAGACAGTTTTCTCAGGCTGCTGCAGTCTTTCTGACAGGGTCACCGTGCTTTTCAAGTCAGAGCACTGTTTTATGGAGAACTACACAGGAACTTGTAAGTCGTGGAGGGGAAATGAGAGTAAAGTCTGTAACCTGCAATAGAGAGCCATCAAGAGAAGCTTGTGGTCTAAGCACAAGACTGCTAGCCAGGAACTACAGAATTATCATTCCAGCTCTGATGTGAACTCCTTTCTTCACCAAGTCTTTTTACTTTTCCTGATGGATCTGTAATATGGGGGATAATACCTATCTCACAGAGGTGTTGCGAAGATTGCAGAAAAAGTAAAGTGTTTTAAAGAGGGAAAGAGCTTTAACTACTAAATTATTGGACTTCCCAACTTCCATTGCAGTCTGCAGACATTGCTTCCATTTACTCCAGGGCTGAATTTAGTCAATGAAGTCTAGTGAAGAGGAGGTGAGGAAATTAGTGACTGACATGAAATGGAACTCTAAATATAGCCTCTTAAGAGTCTGTGATAGAGGATACTGAGAAAACAAACCTGTCCAAAAGCAAAAGGCAGACATATAAAGAAGCTACAATATATTGCATATACTCCCCCAAGAGAGCCAGAAAACCGGATTCAGACTGATTTTCCAGCAAAGCCACTCTCTCAGAGCCAGCAGCAGTGCTGTGACACAGTGGTATCTCAATCACTGTGCAGACTTTGGAAACCCAAGAGGGCACTGTTCCTGTTGTAGGCTGGCTGGACTATATTTTATAAATGAGTTTAGTTCTATCTAATTATATTAAACCTAAGCAATCACCCTCTGCACCAGTTGACTGGAGGATAACTAATGTAATGCTGATTTTTAAAAAAGACTCCAAAGGAGATCCTGGCAATTACAGGCCAGTAAGCTTAACTTCAGTACAAGGCAAATTGGTTGAAACTATAGTAAAGAACAGAATTATCAGACACATACATGAACATGATTCATTGGAGAAGAGTCAACACGGCTTTTGCAAAGGGAATTCCTGCCTCACCAATTTATTAGAATTCTTTGGGGGGGGGGGTCAATAAACATGTGGACAAGCGTGAACCAGTAGATATAATGTATTTGGATTTTCAGAAAGCCTTTAATAAGGTCCCACACCATAGGCTCTTAAGCAAACTAAGCAGTCATGGGATGAGAGGGAAGGTCCTCTCATGGATCAGTAACTGGTTGAAAGACAGAAAACGAAGTGTAGAAATAAATGGTCCGTTTTCATAACAGAGAGAGAGAAATAGCTGGGTCCCCAAAGGATCTGTACTGGGACCTGTGCTGTTCAGCATATTCCTAAATTATATGGAAAGGGGGTAAACAGTGAGGTGGCAGAGTTTGCAGACAATACAAAATTACTCAAGATAGTTAAGTCCAAAGATGACTGCAAAGAGTTACAAAGATATCTCACAAAACTGGGTGACTGGGCAACAAAATGGCAGATGAAATTGTGTGTTGAAAAATGCGAAGTACAGGCAGTCCTTGATTTTTCAACGTCCGACTTAAGACGAATGGCACTTACAATGTTCCTGAATTGACACCCTGATTCGACTTATGACCATTGGTTTTGACTTTACAATGCTTGGTCCCACAATGAAGTGTACTGCAATTCCAAGTTACAACGTTTTGATTTACAACACAATTTTCAGGAACCAATTGTGTCGCAAATCCGAGGACTGCCATTGGAAAACATAATCCCAACTATATATACAAAATGATGGGGTCTAAATTAGCCATTGCCCTGGAGTCCAACCTGTATCATGGTGGAGGGGATTGCTCATTGGAGCTATGCCATCAGCTATGAAGGCTGGTCCAAAATATCACCTTGGACATTATGTGAGGTGGACAAGTCCAATGAGAACCCTGAAAATGATGGCTAATGCAGACGGCAAAGATGCAGGGCAGCAGCTGCACCTAGCACCTGAGGTGAAGGAAGTTGCTGAGAAAGACTTAATGGCTCGGTCGCACAGCATGAAGCCTGTACTGGTAGACCAGGAAAAAATTCACATTACTGCATCTCTATCTCATCCCAGTGGGATGAGTTATTCTTTCGGACAATCGTTCGCTCTTGCTAACCCTAGGATCAGGTCCACCCATGACTCCAATCTCTTTGAATAATGAAACTGTCGAGGCAGTCTCCAGCTTTTGCTATTTGGGTTCTATACTCACCAATTCCTCCAGCTCTCATATGGAGGTTCTTCACTGGATTGGCATTGTGCACTGCATAACCATAGCCTTCAGGATTTATTTTGAAAGATATTTGCAAACAACTCCGTAAGTTTCCAAAGACTATATAGTAACTTCAAGCTTTTGCTGATGTCAGTAGGGGAACTGCGAGCTACTTCAGAGACATTCTCTATCTGCAGGGGGTTGCTACTTAGGCCAGAGTATTCTGTTATACTGCACTGTGGTATTGTCCCCAGTCCAATTGTGCTAGATACTGAAGGCAGAGAGCCAAAATGTATCATTTGGCTGACACCCATTTGGAATGTATTGCAGAAACTGAGTCAGGAAGTGATGTGGCATCATCAAGGGCCTTTTTAAGGAGATCACGACAGGCAAATTTGTGGGCATATTGTATTTTGCTGGACTTAATCACCATTGTTGCTAAAGTCGCACTCTTACAAGGAGAGAGTTTTCTGCTGGAGATTGGCAGAATACTAGACAGTTTTATGCCGAGACTCAAAGAATGAAGAACCATCCTGGCCCATGTGTCTGAAAGGGCCCATGTGTCTTAAGGACAGCAGATGTGAAGGGGTAAATGTTTCTGGGTGTTTGAGGCAAAGCTGCAAAAAAAATCACCTCTATAGGGCAGATCCTTAGTTGATGTAGATTGTCATAGCGCCATTGAAGTCTACAGTGCTATAATTCTGCACTAGCTGGGGATCTGCATCAGTATGCTGGACAGCTGGATGCCAGATTCACCAGGCTGCTATTACTACCATTCACATGTTCAGTTTTGTTCCATTTCAGAACAGAAAAAAAAATCATAATCATTGAATTCTGGAACAATGGAAAATCCACTTCTTCCCCAGCATTGCCTTTCAACACCAGGCCACCCCTCTCTTAGGATCCCAGTGCAAATACTGTTCTCAGTCTCCTGCACTACTACAGTGGTGGAATGTGATTGCAAACAATTAATTTAAACAAACCAATCCACATACGTGCACAAAGTACGCTTCAGGATTTGATGCAGATATGAGTAAATACCCCACATGTAAAAAGCAACAGAGGGTCCTGTGGCACCTTTAAGACTAACAGAAGTATTGGGAGCATAAGCTTTCGCCGGTAAAAACCTCACTTCTTGCATCTGAAGAAGTGAGGTTCTTACCCACGAAAGCTTATGCTCCCAATACTTCTGTTAGTCTCAAAGGTGCCACAGGACCCTCTGTTGCTTTTTACAGATTCAGACTAACACGGCTACCCCTCTGATACTTTACCCCACATGTAGATACTGTCTAGCTCCATCAGGTTATCCTCTTCTGTCTTAAAGGGGGACCAGGAACAAAACTTTTGGCAGAGTTGCAGTGAATACAAATAGCACCAGCAGGCAGTAATGCGGAAGAACTGGGCTACTGCTATTCTGTTCAATCAGATCCAGATTTCTGATCCAATGACTATTAGGCATATTATTTAAAATACTAGAATTTTCCTTTGAATTTGAAATAAATTATTATGCAGTATCAGCTCAGAGTAACAATCTCAGTCTGATGTCAGTGGCATTTTAATTCAGGGTAAATCAAGGACATAACATGCATGCATTCAGTGAAACACCAAAGCTTATTAAAAGGTTGTACTCAAAAATCAGAAAAGCTCTGCCACAAGATTATCTTCTGAACCATCAACACATGCATCACTCGGCCCTTCATTCACATTATTCAAATGTAAATGAATGGTAGTGCTCCAGGATTGGGGCGCCATTGTGCTCGGCACTGTATAAGCACACAGTAAGAACCAGCCCTGCCCCCAAAAGTTTCTAATTTAAGGCCCCTATCCTGCAGCTGTCTCTGTCTGGGCAGCTGTGCCTGCAACTGGCTCTGTATGTTAGGGTTACCATACGTCCTCTTTTTCCCGGACATGTCCGGCTTTTTGGCAGTCAAACCCCCGTCCGGGGGGAATTGCCAAAAAGCCGAACATGTCCGGGAAAATGGCGGCTCTGCTCCTCCCCGACTCTTCGGCTCTGTTTAAGAGCCGGGCTGCCCAAGCACTACCGGCTTCGGGCAGCCCCCGTGCCTCCGGACCCTGCGCCCCAGCCGGGCACTTCCCCTCCCGGGCTCCGGCGGCGCAGGGTCCGGAGGCACGGGGGCTGCCCAAAGCCGGTAGCGCTCGGGCAGCCCGGCTCTTAAACAGAGCCGAAGAGTCGGGGAGGAGCAGAGCCGCTGCGGCTGGAGGCTCTGCTCCTCTTCAGCTCTGTTTAAGAGCCGGGCTGCCCGAGCGCTACCGGCTTCGGGTAGCCCCCGTGCCTCCGGACCCTGCGCCGCCGGAGCCCGGGAGGGGAAGTGCCCGGCTGGGGGCGCAGGGTCCGGAGGCATAGGGGCTGCCCAAAGCCCGAGCGCTACCGGCTTCACGGTTTGCCGGGCAGCCTCCAGACCCTGCGCCCCCGGCTGGGCGCTTCCCCTCCCGGGCTCCAGCTGCGCTGGGCAAGCGCCTGGGGGCGCAGGGTCTGGGGGCTGCCCGGCAAACCCTGAAGCCGGTAGCGCTAGGGCAGCCCTTTCCCCCTGGCTGGGAGTGGGAGGGAGGAGGGGGCGGAGTTAGGGCAGGGAAGGGGCGGAGTTGGGGCGGGGCTAGGGGTGGGGAAAGGGGCGGGGCCAGGGCCCGTGGAGGGTCCTCTTTTTTTATTTATGAGATATGGTAACCCTACTGTATGTGAGACTCCATTGCAGGTTCTGGCTCTAATTTAAGGCAAGATGCACATATGAAGAAATGGAAGGAAAAAGAGGAGGGTAATTGTGAAAGTATTATATGGTGACACGGACTAACTCTGTGCACAACTATCTGCTTTCAAGCCAAAGGGTGTTTTTGTTTGTTTTCAGTTTTAGGCTATGAATAAACAAGAAGCATTAATGATATCTGTAATCCCTACTGGCCACCTGCCTAGCTGTTGTTATGTGATTATTTATTGATATCTCTGCCACATGCTTAAAAATGCTAACTGAATTTGCAAGCAAATGAGACACTGCAGCAGTAGAAACCTTGCTTCTAAATTATACACAGATTCCAATACAAGCAGAATGTGCTTGAAATCGAAGTCTGTGCTGGCAGTATTCCTTCATTTACATTTCAAGGGCAGAATTAAAACCCCTTGTATGCACAAAGTATGTCACTGGAAGAAATGTCATTGGAAGCAAAATGCTGAAGTCTATGCAGCCATTATCTTTCTTTTTCTCTCATTCAGACCTTAACAAGTCAAGTCCATCTCACTGGACAGCTCAGGCCCTGTTTACACTAGGATGTGCCACAGTTAAAACCATTCGTGATTAGACACTGGTGTAGCTACAGCAATGCAAACCCTACCATAGGTGGAGCGGCTATAAGCTGCAGTTTGTACCTGTGCAGTTTATTTGAGTTTGAAGCAGGGCTCCAGTGCAAACTATGCTTTATAATTGCTCTTTTGTCACTGCTTGGATCTTGCACTGGTGCAGCTACTTCGATAGATGGCCTCTGATGGTGAAAATCCCCAGTACAGACAAAGCCTCGGAGTTAACTCATAGTTCATGTTTTTTCCATGACAAAAGGTCTAGAGGGTTTCATATATTAACACCTAAAGTCAGCTCCAAAAATTTCTGTTTTGTACTTGAACAGTCCAAGACTTGTGCTGCAAATTCCATTGTGCAACCAATCCTGAGCACCTCATGTTCGAAACATTTTATCTAGAAAACATCGCAGATTATGCATCTCATTTTCATAGTAAGTGCTAAACAGGAAGCAGTAAGGAGAGCTAATTAGTCTGCTTCTCTTTCTCTTTCCTAATTCTTATGGATGGGTTTCCCCTTGTCCACCAAAAAGCTGCTGGCTAGTGATAGCACAGCTGTTTGTGGATAATCATCGTTTGGAACACATAAATTGGATATGGTTTGATTGTGCTGAACACTCTGCATGTACATCTTTTATTTCAGGATAGTTGGGAGTAGGGAGAAAGGCCAGAGCATGGTGAAGAAACATAGTTTTTATTTTCTCTGCCTTCCTCTTAAATTCTCTCTTTAGTGTAGGCTGCAAGGTGGGGGGAGTAGCTTCCCTGAGGTCTCAGTTGTGAAACAGATGTGGACACTTTAAAAGCATCACTTTAGTCTTTCTGATAATGGCGTTCTTGACATTTTTGGAAACTCTTTATTCAAAATACCCTATTTAGTAACTGCTACTTCTTAGAACCTCTTGAAGCAAATCATGGCTTTCAGCTACTAGTGATATGGGGAGTAGAATTTGGAAGGGGCCGCACTGCAGTTGAAATCCCTAGAGGAATTGTCTGCCTGAGCCAGCATTCTTTCTGGGGCTCTGGTGGAGAGGGTCCTAGAGCAATACGTTGTAACACAGTGCAGTTCAAGTCCTCCCCACCCCCATACACTGGGCCAGCTCTGCTGGGTTTACTAGGCAAAAAGGAATGCTGCCCCTCCCCTCCAGTTGGGTCACTAGTCCACAAATGTCAGCATTTCCCACACCATTTGTGTCTCAACCTTGCCTAGGAGTGAAGAGCTGGGGGAAGATTCCTTGTGCCCACTTACTCAGTCCTGGTGTGCCTGCATAGAGCCTTCTAGATCTAACTCCTTATTGCAGATCTGCATTTTTTCCTTTCAGCTTCTTCAAGCTGTATAAAGAACTTCCTCCTCCCCCCATTTCCTGTGCGGCTTGGTTTATGTGCAATTTGATTAATGTGACTTGTCCCCTCTTCAGAAAAGTAAGGCAATATCCAATAAGTGGATTTCTTCCTGGATAGCATTATTCCATGTCAGTTGCTTTCTCCCTCTGTTCAATCCTTTTTCTTTTGGTTTGCAATGCTTTTGAAATTCACTGAAACTGAAAACAGTGTGATTGCCCTTTCACTGTTTCAGGAAAAGGATATTTGGCTGCAACATTCACTAAAATAGATTGCTCTAAAAGCACTCTGGGTGCCTCTTCTAATTCCAAATCAGCCCTGGGCCCTAGATATACAGTGCATGACAGAACCTAATTACTGAAGTAGTTATTATTGCCTCCTCTGCTGAACTGGGTTTTTGAAAGCCCAAAGCCACATTTGCAGATCTGGACTCCGCTGACAACTGTGAGAAGTGAGGGCAGTCTCAGGAACAATTTGACTGCACTTAGCTCTAATGCTGTTACTCTTTTGAAGTCTCCCTTGTATGTTTTTTGACCCTGACGACACATGACTTCAGAATGTTATCAGTCCTCCAGTCCATGCAGCAATACTTCTTAGGTATGTCTATACTGCAAGTGAAGATGTGATTGATTGTAACATGGTCTAGCTTTAATCTAGCTTGTATGGGTAACAATAGGACTAAAGATCTAGCAACCAGAATACACACCTAGGGTCCCCAATGGGCTTGTACTCTGGTTGCTAGTCCCCGCCACCACTTCTCTCCTAGTATTACCCGTGCTAGCTTGATTAAAGCCAGCATGGGTATGCCAACCCCTGCTGCAGTTGCACCTTCACTTGCAGTGCATACATGCTCTCTAACATCTGAATTTGCAGAGAGCTTAGTGTTTTTCACATCTCTTTCTAGGCATTCAATATTAGCTATGGTTAGAAAAAGAATACCAGACAGACAGACCTTTGACTGCTCCATGTATGTCAGTTCCTGTGATCTTACATTATGCAGAATAGTGTAACATCTCAACTGAGAAGCAGACAAGATTATTCTGTATTCATACATGTTAAGGCCACAGGGACCAGTATGAGCATCACTTCTTGCATAAACACCGGCAGAGGAACCTCACCCAATAATTTATGCCTCAAGCCCATAATTTCTGTTTTGAGCTATAGCATATCTTTTTAGAAAGACATCTTGTCTTGACTTAAAGGCTTCAAGAGATGGAGTACAAGTATGAAAAGTTACTTTGGGCAAAGGATATCATCTTAAAAATATGTTTCCCAATTGTTTCGTTTTTGTAGGGCAAAATGAACATCTTAAATTGCACTCAAAGGCTAATTGGCAGGTAGTGCAGTTTGCGGTTTTATGGCAGGGTATTCCACTTGATTAAGGCAGATTGTGGTAGTTCATTTATTTCAACTTCTGTGTGGATTTAAGATGTAGCCGTGTGTGCATGCATGCAAAAATTCGGTATATTTGCACACCTGGGGGAGGCAAATGTCTTCTCTGAAGTTTGCTTCCATCTCAAGCTGGAAAAGCCTGAGTTTTTTGATCTTGTGGCTATTTTGTAAGTCCTGACTATTTAATCAGGTTTTTCTTAATGATGTGGACTGAGTGTGTGTGTGGGGGGGGGGAGGGTGTCTCAGCTGCATTGAGAAATTTATTTGAGTCTCAAAATTTAGTGTCAAGATCAAGTTTTGGGAGCCAAATAAGGAAGCAAATTCCAGGTATGACACCTACCAGTCACCAGATGTACAAATCTAAGAACCGTCAATTTGTATATTCAGTTGATCTCAACAGCCAGGTTAAAATACAAAGAGGGAGATCATCTCTCTAAGATATCTAGGCTACAAACCACAGAGAACCTTCCAGATCAAAGTCAAAATATTGAGTCCAATCTGAAAATAAAAACTAGAAGCCGTACAGTCTGAGGTGGTATAAGCTGCATATGTGAATTATCATCACATTTTGTACCAGCGAATATCTGAGCAATCTTGAAAGGTAGTTCCACGTAGAGAATACACTGAAATAATCTAAACTAAAGGTGACATGGGCTGCAACTTCTTTTTCAAATGAAAATGATGAAAAGTCTTACCCAGCACACCACTGTCTGACCATCCAGAAACAGCAGGGGATCCAATGTGATTTCTAGATAGTGAGCCTGAATAACAAAAGGCAAGCATACCTTTTAATGAATGGGTAGATACCATCCACTGTTTCTTTGGATTGATTTTTTTTCTCCCCAGTCCACCAACATGACTTCTTTTTTCATCCAGACTGAGCTTCAATCACCTAGTTCTCCTCCAAACCCCAATCTTGACCACGCATTAGGGAAGTGGAACAAATGCATCATGAGGATCCCACGTAGAGTTGACTCATCGATATATTGATGACTCCACAGGAGCCCAGGCCCTCTCACTATGTTCTCCACCAGTCTCACATGCACACTGAAAAGTGGGTGCAATAGAGCTCTGATACACCACACAAGAGAGCTGTTACAGAAGATGAGCAATTGCCTCATACTTACCTCTTAGTCCTCTCCAAAAGAGAAGAATGGAGCCACTCAAGCAAAATTTCAGCCACTCTTGCCAAGGTTCGCACTTATGTTACCAATATTCACAGTTAATATTGTCAAAGACTTCTGCTAGTTTCCCAGCTAGCCAATGATCTTCATTCATTGACTAAAGGAGATCATTTACCAACAAAACCAGCATGGTCTCTATGCCTTTCCCAGTCCTCAAACCAATTAAAAAAGGTGAAGGAACTCTAAACATTTCAGGTGGTGTGATTCTCAGGCCCAGTTTGACAGGTTGTCTTGTTATGACCTTCTAAATAAAGCTTCACAGAAAAGATTCTGTTAGACAGTTCTATGATCTGTACATAATAATCCTTGGAATGAAGGTGAACTGTGAGGTTTCATTTGACAGCTCAAGGTATAATAAGAACTTTTCTCTTGGGATTAGACAACTCCAGAAGTTCTTAAATAAATTTGAAGGTTTTTATGAGTACAAAAATCTCATGAGAATGTGCCATTTTTGTGAAGGAGAAACACATTGCTTTTTGATCAAGGAAGAGAAGAACAGGATACAGGCGAAGGAGGATGCAATGTGACAAGAATTAAAAACCGAGAAAGGGCAAAGATGAGGAGGAGAGAAAACAGGTGGTGGGAGGGAAGAGAGGAAGAAAATAGGAAATGAAGGAAACAGCAAGAAAGAAGAAAGGGGGAAAACAGATGCATTACTGAAAATAATGGACCAGGAGAAGAGGATAATGCAGGAAAGAGTAAAAACAATGGAAGAGAGGGAAGGACAGTAGATGAGGACAGTAGATGGAGGGAAATGAAGAGTTAAATGCAATCTGTTACATGCAAACCTGTTTCCCACATTGTCTTAAACAATCAAGTTGAATTTCCCAGATGCCAGTCAAATTGGACTCTAATTATGGAGACTTGCTTATTGGGATTATGACTTTTTGTAGTGGGAGCCAAGCCCAGTGATGCATAAATTAAGATTTTTTTAAAGAATGTGTTGAATTATTATCCCCCATCAAAAGCTACAGATCATTATTCAATGGTGAGTTTCTATAAAAGATCGAATCACTTGGTATTCTCGACCATCATCAGTTGTCAATATTAGTCTACTGTGCTTTTCCTTGCATTGTGCCATAGATAAAATATTATGTAAACAAGTTAAACATTTTCAGCAACATTTATTTACATTCTTAAATAAAAAATGGGGAAAATATCCCAATTAGACTGGCACAGTTAAAAATGACATCCTAGACTTCAGCAGGGTCACAGTATATCATAGGGACTGTAGCAAATGTTTAAACTAGGCAAGGTTAGTTTACTCTGTATTGCACAAGATAGCCCTGTATTATCAAATTATCTGCTTTAGTTGCATCATAATTAGGACATAAGCATTTTATAGCAGCTCATGAAAGTTGTATAAATGTTGTACAGAGCAATGTTAACATGAAATATAAAATTAGGCTACGGGTATTTTTATCCAAAAAGGTTGCCAAATACACATTTTTGCATTGCTTCCTGAATTGTACAATTGTATGATCACAGTGGAGCTGGTAAAGCTTTATCTAGGGACAGATTTTCAAAGACATCAATAGGAGTTAGGTATCCAGCTCTCACTGAAAGCCAGTTGGAGTTGGGCACCTAACTGCCCTATGTGTCTTTGAAAATTCCAGGTTATTTAGCCAGTCTGTGTCATAAGAACATAAGAGCAATCATACTGAGTCAGACCAAAAGTCCATCTAGCCGTGTATCCTGTCTTCCGACAATAGCCAATGCCTGGTGCCCCAGAGGGAATTAACAGAACATGTAATCATCAAGTGACCCATCCTCTGTCGCCCATTCCCAGCTTCTGGCAAACAGAGGCTAATAGCCATTGATGGACCTATCCTCTAGGAATTTATCTAGTTCTTTTTTGAACCCTATTATAGTCTTGGCCTTCACAACATCCTCTGACAAGGAGTTCCACAGATTGACTGTGCGTTGTGTGAAAAAATACTTCCTTTTGTTTGTTTTAAACCTGCTGCCTATTAATTTCATTTGGTGACCCCTAGTTCTTGAGTTATGAGAAGGAGTAAATAACGCTTCCTTATTTACTTTCTTCACACCAGTCATGATTTTATAGACCTCTATCGTATCCCCCCCCTTAATCATCTCTTTTCCAAGCTGAAAAGTCCCAGTCTTATTAATCTCTTCTCATACGGAAGCCGTTCCACACCCCTGATCATTTTTGTTGCCCTTTTCTGAAACTTTTCCAATTCCAAAATATCTTTTTTGAGATGGGGCAACCACATCTGCATGCAGTATTCAAGATGTGGGCATACCATGGATTTATAAGGAGGCAATATGATAATTTCTGTCTTCTTATCTATCCCTTTCTTAATGATTCCCAACATTCTGTTCGCTTTTTTGACTGCCATTGCACATTGAGTGGATGTTTTCAGAGAACTATCCACAATGACTCCAAGATCCCTTTCTTGAGTGGTAACAGCTAATTTAGACTCCATCAATTTATATGTATAGTTGGGATTATGTTTTCCAATGTGCATTACTTTGCATTTATCAACACTGAATTTCATCTGCCATTTTGTTGCCCAGTCACCCCGTTTTTGAGAGATCCTTTTGTAGCTCTTCGCAGTCTGCCTGGGACTTAACTAACTTGAGTAGTTTTGTATCATCTGTATCATCTGTCCTGAGAGGATAGCCAACCTATCAACCGGAATTTGCATCTAGAAAGAATTAGTTTAGTTAGCAATGATGCTTTATTTATTGTTTATTTTCCCAATGTTAGTCTTGTTCTTTCATGTAGATCACCTGGAATTCCTATGCAATCAGCAACATGCTACACCCAATGGTCCAAATTCAGAACTGGTGTAAGGAAGTGCAAACAGCCCTCCACCTTCCCCCTTTTTTAATTTGGCTCAGTGTTGCTGCAAGAATGTAAACAAAAAAGGCTAATGCAATCTGTCGACAATGATGGAGGAGGAGTTTTAATTGCATATAGATTCCTTTTCCATTGAAGTATGTTGTTTTTTGAAATGTATCTGAAGAAAAATATACACTTTATAGTTCAGGAATATTTAGGAAGATAGAACCTACCACTTGCTACCTGCCTACTTCTGTCTGTTCAGCTCCACTGAGAGAATTGTGGCTTATGTCTTAGAAAGGGATGAATGACCCACAGCCTTATTTTAAAGATAGCCTGAAGAAAACCCCAGATTTGACGAGCCCTGAACCTTGAGATAGGACCTCAATCTGAACTTTGTGGCTCAGGCACATCTCAGTTTAAATTGATGGTGATGTACTAATAAGTTGGACACACATTGGTTGGCAGATCAGATGCATGAGGCATTTTAGCAGCAGTATCCAAAATATTTTATATTTATTAGGAAAGTAATCACCATTGTTTTACAACTCAGGTGTATATTATGTAGTCAGAGTAACAAACATACTTATTAATTTCCATTTCAGTAGTGTGTAGGTTGGGGGGAAATTATGCAAAGCACTGTACAGGTGTATCTTACAGTTTACAAACTTAGTCTTAGATAAGGATGCAACAGGTTAGTGAGGACAGTGATTACTTTAAAAAATTAAAGAAATTTAAATTTTGGGAGAGCAGTTAGTCAGAAAGATGGTTCGTACAGGCCCCTATCCAGCACAGCATTTAAGGACATAGGACAGATTTTTAAAGGCATTTAGGTGCCTAACTCCCATTGATTTCAATTAGGAGTTAGGTGCTTAAATACTCTTAAAAATCTGGGCAATAAGCACATGAGCAGTACCATTGAAGTCAGTGGGACTACTTACATCGCATAGTTAAGCATGAGTGTCAGTGCTTTGCTCACTTGGCACATAGGTAACAACACTTTGCTCAGATACATGAGAAAAGTTGTTTGTCACACTGACATTTCCTGCCGTTAAAACAGTGACTGTAGTCGATAAACTAGTTGAGAAGGGGGAATGGGATGGATTTGTAACCCTGATCAGCAATTACACAGCACCTTTACAAACTATTAGTTTTTATTTCATAGTCCTTGCCTTTTCTCCTCACAACATTCCATATCAAGTCTTCATTTTGAAGGGTTTTTGGCACCGTATTCTTATAACAAAACAGGCTGAAGATGGTGTCGCAAACATGAGGTCCCATTTCAAGCTGTGCTGTTTGAGATTTCAGCTTAGTACTGTACCCCCGTTTTTTTGGTTTTTTTTTTTTTTTAAATCTGTGCTTATTTAAAACCAGAGGGTGGGCGGAGAAATGGCCTCCAGAGCACTTTTAATGTTGCAGCTTAATGTGCTTTTGGTAAATTGGGAGCAGTTTAGGATATGTTGTATTAGATTCCAGTTAACCTATGTTCTACAGAGCAGAACCACTTCCTTTCCTGAGACCTGATTTCATACAATTTAATGCAAGTCTCCCCAGCTCTGGAGCAATGAATGAAAGGTTAATATGCTGTAAAAGTAACTGCAATAATCCTGAACTATAATTTAGTCTGTTTAGTGTATCCACAGGATTAACACTCAAATACATTAAATAAAACAAGAAATAATGCATACTTTAGTTTTTGTCTCTCTTACATTGTGGTCTCATTTAGTTAGCCAAGGAAGCAATTGACTGAATACTTTCCTTTTACCTTTCTGTATAAGTCATGAATTTTAAAGACTGTCAAAATAAATGACTCTGGAGGTAATACAGCATGACATGTGATGTTATATAAACTCTGTGCTGGAAACTATTTCAGCATCTGTAGCAGTGTTGCTCAAGCACCTTACCCTGTAATTTCAGCATTTGAGACTAAACAACAGAACTAATGGCATTGTTGCCCCGCTCCAAACAAATATTAATTTCCTCCATCACCTTTGCTTTATTTGTAAGATTTACCCTAAATTCATTGGCATGACAGTCAGCAATGATCTACGGGAAGAAGCAGGTGATCAGATGAAACATAATATTTTCAGGGACCAGCTACAATAATTGGGTTTTCGTTGCAATAATTGTTCTGATGATTGTATTAACCAAAGTCAGGTAAAAAACCATTTGTGGAACACCTACAGTAGCAAACTAAATGCTAAACATCACTTGCAGTACAATAGATACCATTTTAAAATGGATAACTTATATCCAAAGTAGCTCTTAAAACACCCATTCTTCTAAAAGGGTAGCTGCTTCAGGGGAGCTGATATTTGTGAAATTTCTTGTTTGTCAAAAAAACCAAGACATTATGTTACTGTACAAGATCTTTTAACAGGTCAGTTTTTCCTGTTACTCTTCGCGTTAAAGTTGATTCCTTTGAAGGCAAATCATACATTTCCCCGTCCCCCCATAGCTGCAGATGCCAGTAACCCACATGGGGTCCAACCCTGAAAACTTCCTGTGAACTTCCCAGTGCACAGCACAGTTGTGCCAAGGCTGAGGTTTCCTCTTTATGTATGTATTCTTATGCTGAGTACTCTGTTTAAAAGAGGTACAGGATCATATGTTTCTACATATCTCATGGTTTACTTCCCAAAAGTTGGATTCCTTTTAGGACTCAATAGTGTTTGTGTTTCTCCCCTGAGCAGCGGCATTAAAGTCAAGGAGAACTTGAGGTTGGCGTTGAGGTCAGGAAGATTTTCATTTTGTTTTTTTTAAATAATCTTTTGTTTACTGGATAACAAAACTGCATGTGTTCAGCATGGTGGGGAAAGCAACTTCATAAATAAAAATTAGCTTTTTTTTTATCCTTGTGCTTGAATTACCAGCTTACCAAAAGCTCCCTCTGCTGCTATGGGAGTGGATGTGAGTGTGTTCTAGATCCATCTATCTGCATAAAGGTGTTTGGGAGATGTGAGGGGAGTAGCTTTAGCTCATTGTAAGTTGTTCTTTTCAGGGTTTATTTTAGCTTCACGGATTTTTGGGAACTTTGTCAAGGCCCTTCAGACTTTTGCTTATTGTTTGAGCAAGCAAGCAATGAAAGGCAGCCTGGTCTGCTGAGTAGGGCACTGCCCTGAGAATCAGGAATTCTGGGTTCTGTTCCTGGCTCAGCCACTCACCTGCTATCCAACACTGAGGATGTCACTTCTCCTATGTGTAACTCTTTCCCCTTCTACTCCCTCATGTCTATTTAGACTGTAAACACTTCCATGCAGGGACTGTCTCTTAATATGTGTATGTACAGAGCCTAACATAATGGAGCTCCTCTGGGAACTATTGTAATAAATAACTGCTTATAAATCTTTATCGTTCATTTGCTTAGCAACTTAAATGGACACGCCACTGTACTGTAGAAGATCAGTACCCTTCATCTAGCAGGTCTTATTTACAATTTAGAGGTATTGAACCATGAAGACACAGTACAAACAAGACAGAATACATACTGAGTGGGGAGTATCCATTACAGTTTGAAAGTTTAATGGAATAGCTGGGGTTCAAGAGTTTTTTTGAAGGTAAAGATAATGGGAGCTTAGTATATTAGTGGGCAGACTATATATTGTTGAATGGCAAATGCATACTGATTTCTAAGTACCCAAGATAGTTTCCTCTGATATTATTTATTATTTGTATTGCCGTATTGCCTAAGGTAATCACAGTGTAAGACAAAAGACAACAGATGGATACAGACTGATGGGGCGCAAAAGAAACTGTAAGACAGTATTGGTCAGCGTAATAGTCGGTGGTATCAGCACACCAGCAGTCTAATTGTTGTCAAGGCTTTTGTAGGCATCTGTCACCTCTGCTCACTGGCCATGTCTGGGGATTAGCTCTGCCAGCCTGATGCCCTCTTCTCGCAGTTCCTCGGTCTGTCATCTCACTCTCTCACTCTGTGGCCCCTCTCTTGCTCCTCAGGAGTTACCGTGCCTTGTATTCATGGCTTAGCCCTCTAGTCAAGTCGCAATAGTCCTCCCCTTCTGGGGTACTATCAAAGTCTTCCACATCGTCCCGGGCAATCCTTAAGTCCACTGCCATGGCTCTGCCACTCCCTCTGTGGCTAGAACAGACAGTCTCCCAAGTTCACTGCGCAGATTGTGCCACTCACTCCATGCCTGGTAGGGGAATCCAGGCCCGCTCCCGACATTGTGTTCAAGCCCAGGGGCCATATCTCCAGCAGCTAAAGTCTGTACTACCACAAACCTTCCTGTCACTCCCCTGGACTACTTCCTACCTTGCCTATTCTAGTCTCACATTCTCCACTCTTCTAGCTAAACCTCTATCTCCTGGGTCTGCTAGATAAATCCTTGCACTTGGGTCCAAATCCCTTTCTCTCCCTCAGTCCAGTGACAGCAGCCCTCATCCCTGCAGCCTCCTTTCTGCTACGGCTCCCTGCCTTTATAGAAGCCCTGCCTTTTCCTGCACAGGTGAGCTGCCCTTGATTAGAGCCTTCCTCTTAGGCTGCAAACCAGGGGACCTTTAGCCCTCATAAAGATGATTCCTACATTTTGTGCCAGTCAAGAACCACTGCTAGTATTGTGTCCTAGCCTTCAGCCTTTATACCACCCAAACAGTCTTTACTCAGGCCCTGTGGGTCGCCACAGCCCATTTTAACCAAATGGGAATAATTGTCTTCCCCTACCTGGACAATTGGCTACTGAATGGGCACTCATTTCTAGAGGCTCAAACAGCAACCAGAAAAGCCCTATCTCTTTTTCCACTCACTGGCCTCCACCTCAACACGGAAAAATCTACCCTCGTACCTACTCAGCAGATAGACTTTATTGGGGCCCCTCTGGATTCCATTGCCAGGGTGTACTCACCCAAGAACAGATTTACCACTATGTCCAACATGTTTCAAAGATACAACAAAGCCCACAAATTAAAGCAGAGGTTTGCCTACAAATTCTGGGCCATATGGCAGCCTGTACGTTTGTGACATCCTTAGCAAGACTGTACTTTCAGAGTCTTCAGGCCTAGCAGAGACCCATTTATACTCCCATTAAGCACAGTGTATGCAAACAGTTGTCAGTACCTTGGAGGGTATTCACCTCTCTCGGTTGGTGAAAAGAATCATAAAAGGTGTGCATAGGAGTTCTGTTCCTGCAGCCTCCTCTCACAAGAATCATCATCAAAGCAGAGAGAAGGATACATTGTATTTTGTCAATTGTCTTGATCCCGTACAGAGAGAGCAGAGAAGGAAGGTGTGTGTGTGTGGGGGGGGGGGGGGGGGGGGGCAGGGGTTTGAGGACTGTCAAAGGTGGCAAAAAGGCAGCAGGGATTGTGGGCATGGAATTCAATTAAGTTGGAAAAGTAGAGGTTTGTTAGTGAGGAAGGTAAAACCAAAGGAGGAGAGAATAATTTGTAGTGGATGCAGCCAGCCTGATCATGAGGTTTCTGCCAGAGACTCTCTGCAGTGCAAGAACTGGAGTGGAGGAAGTGGATATTGCAGGTGAGCCAGGGCTGGGAGTTGGCAGGACAGATGTGAGCGAAGGGCAAACGTTAAAAGAGAATGAATGAATGGAGAGAATGAATGAAGCATGGAGAGAATCATCAGCCATATCAATAGAAGAAAAAGATAGGTCAGGGAGGAGAAGGCTGAGAATGGACAAGAAGCTGAGTGACAGAGTAAGTGGGGAGAGGGCTGATGGACTGATGCTGAAGGAGAACAGGTAAGAGAGGGGGAACTCAGCAGCAATGAGATCTAACAAGTTAGTGCTCTCTGATATGTAAGAAATGGAGGAGAGTGGAAAGAAGAGCCAAGTGAACACTCTAAAAACTTTTTTTGTGCTATTAAACTTATACAGATGTGATATACAGTAACTTTCCTCCTCAGAGCTGCTTCTGTTTTTAATTAGACTGTCTTTGAAGAGTCCAGTTCAATATCTTGTTTAATAAGAGTGCATTCATATCTGTTGCAGAATGAATCATCTCATAATCAATACTGACTGTGTCTTTCTCAGACTGCAAGTCCAGAAAAAGGGAAATTGTCTCTTGAATGTGAGCTGTATTTCTTTGCAAATCAGCGTCCTTTGGAAAAGGATCAGCAAATAATACTTTGCACTTCTATAGCACCTTCCACATGAAGATCTCAAAGCACTCTAATTAAGTCTCTCAAAACCCTTTGTAAGGCATGTTTGCTATCCTTTTCACAGATAGGTAGCATGGAGCCAGAGAGGTGAAGTGATTTTCCCAATGTCAAGTGGCAACAGGTCCAAGAACAAGACACAGGAGGTCTGATTCCCAGTCTCTTTCTCTAACCACTAGACAATACTCCTTGCATTAAAGACCTTCCATTTGTTAATGTCTAATGTGCTCAGTAGATAATGCCATAATCTAAATAAGAAATACTTCAGGCAATTCTGTGGGGAACAACAGATTGGGTTAGAAACAGGAGAACGTAGAATTTATGCCTAGCTGGTGTTCTCAGCTTCATTTCTTTTCACTTTCAAGCTGTTTGAAGTGGCAAGATTGGTGACTTCTGAGAGGGTTTTGTTTGACAAACAGAAAAGCTTGATAATAGAGCTGCTATCTTAATACAGATTAAGAGATTCTAGGATTCACTGTAATCAATCAAGTTACCCATATGGAAAAGTTGTGCAGAATAACATTTCATGCTAAAATCTTCATATGTTGTGAATCATTGCATAGAATTTAAGATTATTACATCCCTTTTATAAAATTCTATAGGATGATTTTTTAATTAAAAAAGGATGACATCTATAGTCATCCAAATGCACGTATTGTAGAACTAAAGGGGTCAGAGTTTTGCCTATATCATGATGGCTTTGTGCTGATGGAGCAGCCCAAAACATTCCTAAACCAGCTTACCTGGCCACTGGAGGATCATCTTTGCGTGGTGGCCCAGAGGCCAGATGGAGCTCCTGCAGCATGTGCCCTTCGGATACATGAAGTGTGACCAAGACATTCCTGCACCTCATCAGTCTCTGGCTGCCATAAATGCCTTTGGAGCCACTGGCAGCGATAGTGTGAATTTAGAATGGCCCCAGGTTTGGGGAGGGAGGATATGAAGATGGCTTAGAGCTACATTTGCACTAGCAAGCACTCCTTAACTAGAACGGAGTATTGGATGCATAGCTTGGAAAGTTTTTTCTTTCACTCAGACATGAACATGGATTTTCTCTTGTGTTTCTAGTTATGTATAAAATTGTTTACATAGCTGTTGTCTTAGGGTTTTTCATTGACCTTATAAGATGCAATTGATCCCTGACTGTAATGATATACAGAATAAGCTGTTAAAGAAAAAGAGGTACAGTGAGTGCAATTCATGTTGTATTCTCAATATTCTGTGTTCTCTTTAAAAAAAACAACACACTATCTGCAAGCCCACTTGTCTAATTGTTTTGGTGACAAAGTATCATTTTATGATTTTTTTAAAGAAACAAAAAAGGAAACATATTTTAGCATTTATGTGGGTACACTTTACAAGATGAAAGGTATTTTTCTCCGAATTAAGGAAAACACTATTATAAAAACCCAGGATAAAACACTATTCTATAAACACATAATTATTATTAGTAGAATGTCTATTATACATTCCAGGCAAGTAAATTGTGACCTGGTTCTTATAAAAGATCTTTTTACAAAGATATAATGGATTTTCCACAGCTGTTTGACTACAAGTGCATCTTTAGTGAAGTATTTTCAGCAGCTAATATATTTATCACAATAGCATGTGTTTATATTTTTATCTTAATAAGTACTTGGAATATATCAAAAACGTTTATAAATCTGCACAAAGTTATAGGGCCATATTCAGCACCCATTACCCACCCAGCCCCATTGACTTCGGTGGGATCACACTGGATCTGAGCGGCAAATTTGACTTATACTGCCTATGTACATGGCACAAGTGCCAAAGGAATATGTTAAAATGAAACCCATCCCATCCCCAGATAACAGCATGCTATGG
This sequence comes from Chrysemys picta bellii, assembly GCF_011386835.1. Lineage (NCBI taxonomy): Eukaryota > Metazoa > Chordata > Testudines > Emydidae > Chrysemys > Chrysemys picta. Next base: position 250,200,613 of record NC_088792.1, read on the forward strand.
CATTTTTTCTTTTTGTATCTTATGTCTCCTTGTAAAGAGGATCTTCCTGTTTGACAGTATTATTAAATTCATTCTCTTTTCTCCCCCTCACCTCACACACTAAAATAGCAATGAGAACAAACACAGTCTCGTTAATGAGAAATGTATGTGATAACAGAAATTCAGAGCTCATTTCATCAGGCTCAGTGACATCCTAATCCAACTCCCATTAAAGTCAATGGAAGGATTCCCATTAACTTCAGTGAGAACTGGACTAGGTGCTGAATTATTATAGGATGTGATCAAAAGATACATATTTCAGCAAGAATAGTTGGGAATATAGAACTGTGCTGAGAGATTTTTGCTTTCATTCTCTACAAAGGCATGAGACCTTTCATTGAGACCAAGCAAAATCAGAATAGTAAGCCTTAGAAACATAAAAAGTTTATTGAAGCCCTCATCATTTGATATAGACTGTTTCCAGAGCTCAGACATAAACATGTGAGAAATGTATTCACAAGGTTCTTCTTTGAGAGGTGTCCCTGTGGGTGCTCTACTGTAGGTGTTGGTGTGTCCCTGTGCCGTTGTTCGGAGATTTTTACAGCAGTACCCGTATCGGCCGCGCATGCGCGGAGCCTGCCTCACATACCAGTCTTGTATTAATAGTGCGCATGCGCGGCCGAGCTCCTCAGTTCCTTCTCTCCCGTCTCCAGCCGGAGTCCGACCTAGAGCAAACTCGTTAAAACTTTTTCTCTTACCCATTCTACATCCTTTTTTCCCCTTAGTTTAGCGCTCTAGTTATTAGATAAGTTCATCCCTTAAAAAAAAAATTTTTTTTGTTCCCGCTTGTTCCTCTCAGCCTCCAGCTGACCCTAGTATGCCTGGCTCCCCAGGATTTAAGCGGTGCATTACGAGCAGGGACGCCATCCCTATCTCAGATGGTCACTCCCAGAGTATAAAATGCCTGGGGGAGTCCCACATTCCTCAAAAATGTGCCCATTGTTCCAAATTAAAATCCAGGGCACGTAAAGACAGAGAACTCCAACTGAAAATGATTCTTATGCAGAAGTCACTTGGACCTGCTTTTGACCCAGGTATGGGCTTCTCAGTGAACCGCAGCCCTCCCGTCTCCAAAAAGGACAACAAAAAAGAAAACGCCTGCCTCCCTCACCCAGAAGGGAAACATTGCAAGCAAAGAGGTCGCTGGGCAGGTCTATTTCTTCTATGCAGACCTTCCCCCGGCTCAGCACCTTTGAAGCACTGGTTCCCCCAGCATTGCGCTAATCCCGTCTGTGGCTGTGGTGACAGCGCTAGCTCCTGGTGCTGAGGCTTCAGGCTTCCAGTTGCCTGCCTGTCTCATGGCACCGTCCGGCACTGCAATGGATACGGTGCCAGCACAGATGACCTTGCCGGAACAGACGCGGGCTGCGCTTACCTCCCCAGCACCTCCGACCTCAGCACATTCATTGATCACTACGGTGCAGAGAACGTCAGTGCCAAATGACCCTCCAGCGCCACAGGCGCTCCTAATGGAGGGTTTATCTCACACAGGCTCTCCGGCACCGCAGTTCATTCATTCACCGGACCTATAGGTGTCACCTAACCTACAGTCACCTCTATTTGACACCTATTTTTCTCCGGACATTCGCATGCAGTCCGGACAGCTGTCTCCGGCTGTATCTCACTTTTCTAGTGATGAGGAAGCCATAGTGCAAGGAGACTTTTCACCATACCAGTTCTCCCAGTCACAGACCCAAATCAGCACTGATCACAGAAAATCTAGGTCTTCATTCATCAAAGACCTCCCTCCCTGGTACACAAACCCGTGGATGGCACCACCTATGCCCTTCCCCAGTCAGTGGCAATAATGGGGTCCATGGGCACCATATAAGTGATTCCACTATGATCGCCAAGATGCCAAAAATAGGAGCAATGCCACCTCGCCGCCACCAGTGCTACGAACGAGACACGACAACAAGCTGTTACTCCACACTTCGATGAACATGCTACACATGCTTCCCCAACCCTTGTGGAGCCCATATCCACACAGTATGAGGATATACTGCCTCCCCCACCAACACTGTCGGATGATTTCTTAAAATTTCAAGACGTCTTCAAAATAGTCGCCAATGAGCTGAGGATTAACCTGGAGGAAGTTTCTGAAAACCAACATGAATTGACTGATATCCTGCAACCTTCCTCCACATCCAAGATTGCCTTACCTATAAATCCAGCCATTATAGATCCTCCCAAAACCATATGGCAGACACCGGCTACTAGCACACCTACCTGTAAGCGTGCTGACCGGAAATATTTTATTCTTTCCAAAAGGTCTGAGTTCCTTTTTACTCACCCAGTGCCAAACTCATTGGTAGTAGAGGCAGCTAACCAAAAGAACAAACACCAGTTCCCAGGTCTACCCCAACTGATAAAGACAATAAAAGGCTGGACCTGCTTGGTAGTAAAGTGTATGCTTCGTCCACATTACAATTTCAGATATCTAATTATGCGGCCGTTCTGGCAAAATATGATCACAAAAATGACTTTATTGATGACATTCCAGAGGGCAAAAAACCATCAGTCTAAAGCGATAGTCTCTGAGGGACAAATCATCTCCCGTACCGCACTACAAGCTGTGCTTGATGCTGCTAATACAGTCATGATGCGTTGAGCTTCATGGCTTTCATCATCTTCTTTTCCTTGTGAGGTTCAGAATACCATTGAAAATCTCACTTTTGATGGTGAAAAACTATTTGCCAGTAACACCAACGGTGTGGTTCACTCCACGAAGGACTTGAGGGATGACATTACGGTCTCTCAGTATCCAAACTCCTGCAAATAGGAGGAGACAATATAGATACCAACCTTATCAACATCCACGCTACCCAACGTATACTCAACAATGTCATAGACCATATGAACAACAATGTCGGCTCCATGTCAACCCTCTCCCACTAATAAGCAAATTTGAAGATGTGACCGAGGGTATAGAAAGCATCATCCCTACTTCAGTGCCCATCCCCCCCCCCACACCCTGTCCCATTTCAGGGACCCCTCTCACAAACAACTGCACCAGCAGGAGGTGCATCTCCTCCTCCAATTAGAAGTAGTAGAACCAGCACCTGACCAACACAGAGGAAAAGGGTTCTACTCCCATTACTTTTTAACACAAAATAAAACTGGGAGATGGCGACCCATTCTTGACCTCAGATGCCTCAATAAATTTGTTTTAAAAAAATACAAAATGGTGACTCTTGCAACCATAATTCTAGCACTGGAGCAGGAAGATTGGGTTTTCAGCCCTCGACCTGCAGGATGCTTATGTTCCTGTGACCATACATCCTGCCCACAGACGTTCTATTCGCTTCGTTCTGGGCTCACAACACTACCAGTACAGGGTCCTACCTTTCAGCCTCTCGACTGCGCCTCGTGTCTTTTCCAAACTCCTTGCAGTCGTAACAGCTCATCTCAGAAGGCAGGGAATCATAATTTTTACTTACCTTGACAACTGCCTTTTCAAAGCCAGGAGCCTCCAAGAAACCATTCAAACCACAAAATGGACAGTTCAATGTTTCCATGCTCTTGGCCTGTGAATGAACAAAGAATATCCTCACTCACTCCCACCCAACAGCTGGAGTTCATAGGAGCACATTTCGACTCACGCAAAAGAATAGCATCTCTCCCCCTCCACCTTTTTAACACCATCAACCTTTTCATTCCCAAGCTGTGCAACAGTCCACAAGTAGCTGCACGAGCTTGCCTACAACTCTGAGGCCACATGGCCTCTTGCACTTTTGTAGTCAGGAACGCTCACCTCTTCATGAGGTGTTTCCAAAGCTGGATTCCACTGTCTACAGACCGAATATCCATGGTCTGAACAAACTTTTATACATACCTCCCAGTCAAGGACTCCCTCCACTGGTGAACATTGCCTCACAACCTTTCCTCCAGGGTCCCCTTTCTACAGAACATCCCATCGGTTGTCATAACTACAGACCCATCCCGTACGGGATAGGGAGTACACATGCTCCAATATACTACCCAGGGGCTTTCGTCTCCTGCCAAGATGTCCCTTCACATCAACGTCTAGAACTCTGGGCGATACACAATGCCTGCCTCCAGTTTCTCCCCTTCATACAAAACCAACATGTCAGGATAATGACCAACAACATTGCCTGCATGTTCTATGTACACAGGCGGGGGGGGGGGGCGATCCCACTCCCTTTGTACAGAAGCAATGAAACTGGTGTCTCAGACACAATGTCTGAATATCAGCTGCTTACTTACCTGGCTCTCTCAATACCACCGCAACAACTTCAGTAGAAGATTTCCCATAGACCACGAACGGGAACTAAATGAGGATATAGTACTAGACATATTCCACAAATGGGGATACCCAACCACAGACCTTTTCGCAACTGCAGCAAACAAGAAATGCCCAAGATTTCGTTCCAGAGCAGGACTAGGCAAACACTCCTCAGGGGATGCGTTCATGTTCCCATGGATCACTGACCTAATATATGCATTTCCCCAATACCACTCATACACAAATTATTGATAAAAATACAAACAGACCAAGCCAGGCTCATATTGATAGCCCCACATGGCCCAGACAGTCATGGTACCCTTTCCTTACCAAGATGTCGCTTTTCGCACCCTCTGCCCATATCTCTTGTCCCAACAACATGGTCTACTACTCCACCCCAATTTAACCATGTTACTCCTCAAGGTTTAGCTCCTTCATGATTCTCTTATGCCGAGCGAACTTGCTCGGAGCAGGTTCGAAATGTACTCCTTCATAGCACAACAAATTCTACATGCACCACCTGCCTTCATAACTGGACAAGATTTACACACTGATGGGCTGTCACAAAAACCGCTCCTTTTTTCCGCGCCTCTCCTGTAATCCTCGACTATCTGTTAGAGATTAAACTCTCTGGACTCTCCCTGAGTCCCATCAAAGTTCACTTGGCTGCAATTACAATGTTCCATGATGCCTTCAACAATGGGACTATCTTTGCTCACCCCATTACTAAGCGATTCCTTAAGGGACCCCAAACCCTATACCCAGACATCAAACCGCCTAATCCATCTTGGGACCTTCCCTTAGTCTTAACATGCCTAACCCAAAAACCATTTGAACCATTAGCCACATGTTCCCTCCTACATCTCTCTATGAAAACTGCATTTCTGGTAGCAATTGCATCTGCGAGATGCACAGGAGAAATTGCAGCACTCATGGCAGATCCGCCATACACTGTATTTTTTAAGGACAAACTCACCCTACGCTTACTCCCCGAAATTCTATCGAAGGTGCATTCATCTTTCCACATCAATGAGCCTATCCATCTTCCTACCTTCTCCAAAACCACATGCGAATTCCTTTGAATCTACAATACACATTTTGGATGTGCGCAGAGCTTTGTCCTCCTACTTCAACAGGGCTAAAACCTTTAGGCGTTCCGACAAGCTATTCGTCCCCATTGCAGAATGCTCTATGGACTCATCTATCTCTAACCACAGACTTTCCAACTAGATCTCAAGTTGCATTTGTCTCTGTTATCAACTACAGAATGTGACGACTCCTACTTTTATCAGGACTCACTCCACCAGATCCATGGCAGCCTCTGTGGCCTTTCTACATAACTTCCCCCTTAAGGACATTTCCAGAGCTGCCATTTGGGCTTTTGAAAATACGTTTGCAAAACTTTACGCTCTTACACAGGGACCCATCACTGATACGCGTGTGGGCAGAGCTGTTCTATCTACTGCATTCCTTCCAGATCCGAAGTCCCTACCTCCTTGAGAGATACTGCTTTTCAGTCACCTACAGTGGAGCACCAAGAGGGACACCTCTCGAAGAAGAAGAGGCGCTTACTCACCTGTGCAGTTACTGACATTCTTTGAGATGAGTGTCCCTGTGGGTGCTCCACTCCCCACCCACCTCCCTTCTACTTCGGAGCTGGGGCGGCCTCTGTTGTAGAGAAGGAACTGAGGAGCTCGGCCGCGCATGCACACTATTAAGACAAGACTGGTATGTGAGGCAGGCTCCGTGTATGCACGGCTGATACAGGTACTGCTGTAAAAATCTCTGAACAATGGTGCAGGGGCACACCGACACCTACACTGGAGCACCCACAGAGACACGCATCTCGAAGAACATCAGTTATTGCACAGGTGAGTAACCTCTTCTTATACAATCAAATGGCCTTCCATCTGAGATTTGTCTGTAGTGCATCTCAGTGCAGCATCTAAGCTCTGTCTACCTTCTGATTGGGGCCTCTTCTAACTGTCACTATAGCATTATTATTACTAATGATGTTTATTGCAGTAGTGCCTAAGGACCAATCCAGATCAAGCCCCACTGTGCTAGGTACTGTACAAACACAGAGTAGCAGATTGTCCGTGCCCTGAAGAGCTTCCAATAGATAAGACAGACAAAAGGAAAGAGATGCAACATACAAAAAGAGCAATCAATGTGATGGTGGCAAATATCATTTTAGAGATCTGTTTTGTTTTTTTTTAATTGTGTGAAGTTTCTATAGGAAGTGATTAGCTAAATGGAAAGACAAGACAAAGGAATGGAACAGGATCATTGAAGGGATGGGAGGCCAAGGGGAAAGAGCAGGGGAGAAGAGAAAGAAGGAGGGTCTGAAAGTTAGGTGGAGGGAATCTGAAGTGAAGCAGTTGGGTGGATGACTTCCATGACCTCTGTGGCAGACTCGCAGCCTTACTAATAAATACATGATGGTAAGCATCACAAGAAAAGAAGCAGTCTATTTCAAATTCACCAACATTAAAAACAAAAAATTAAAAAACCACCACACTTGGAATTATTATATGGATTTCCTTAAGTTGGATTCCTGTGCTTCGTATATAGAAATGCATTTATATTACTGCTGGTGCAACAAAAATATTAAGGGAAATACTGCCTTTCCCTTCTATATTAATTTACATGTTTGCTGTCTCATGTACTCATAACAAGGCTGCTAACATTATGTAAAATTTGTTTATGCTAAAATGCTGAAAAATCCCATGTTCTATGGCTCAGTGAAATTATCATATGGAAACTTACTCTGTTGCATATGGATTTAATGAAGACCAGCACAAGAATAAATTCATGTTTATGTTCATCTTAAAATATATGTATTTACATCATAAGGAATTGCCCATTTTTCTCTCTAGGTGCCAGCTTGCGTGATGACATCAGTAAATACTTCTGGTTTCATCATACTCAAGGGGACACAATGACAGTTCAGGATCCAAACCAGATGAATCTCTGTGCTGCTGTTTGGACTGTCGTCTCCTATGTAATTGCTGACATGGAAGAGATGTTGCCAAGGTAATAAAAAAGCAAGAAAGAAGACTTATATTCTTCAGTCCACTAATGCATGTGGTCCACAGCTGTGGGAAATTCCTTTTCCATCCTGGTTTTTGCTGATTTTTGTTTTTGTTCTCTGACCTCAAAGCATTCCTTTTACATGGTCCTGTTTACTGATTTAATGCCTTCCATTTGTGATTTTATTTCATGTTTCTTCTATTAAGTATTTTTACCCTCTAATCAATGTCTAATGTCTGTCTCCTAAAATTATGGCAGAATAGCTGTCTATAAATAAGTAATCCTGTATAGCAGGAAAATACACTGAATAAATCTGTTGCATCAGAATAGTAGTTTTACTGTGTTTACATATAATGTGTGAAGGATTTTTTTAGTTTAGATATTAATATAACACATTAGCACTAAAAGTGATCTCATGCTTCCATAGCTTTTTAAACTAATACAATGTTCACATTGTGTTGGGGTTATAGGCCAGGCTAACCCTGGATGTTACAATTTGCTTAATGTCTTAAAGGTGCAATGGCTAAAATAGTATAGCTTTAAAAATTTCCAAATCCATTCAAATCATGCTGGTCGCCCTTACTGAGACTTCAAACACAGTGCGTAATGAAATCTTACACGTGGTGAGGGATAATGTTGTTCAATTCACACTTCATCTAGGAAAAGCCAAGTCTTACATCATGGAAGGGAAAGAGAAGGAATAGTGGGAATTCTGTCAGTACCCCTGGCAGGAGGGAGCTTGCTGGCCATTTGGTATTAAGCTTCACAACATGCCTCTGAATGTCCAAGTAACAGCAGTTGCCATGAGTGCTTTCAGTCATTTTTTTTTTTTTTTGAAAGAAGGCTGTATCCTGTTCTTTCTAATGCAGGTTTCACTATACGTATCTGCAGTGCATGTTTATATGGCTACACTCTCCCACCACACACAGTGTTTCATGCAGAGGAGACAGTACAGTTGTGTTCTGTGATCTTCACTGCCTGCCAACTGATATCTGGGTCAGGGACGGCTCAAGCTTTTCTGCCGCCCCAAGCGGAAAAAAAAAAAAAAAAAAAAAGACGAGCTGCGGCACTTCGGCAGCAGCTCAATCATGCCGCTTCTTTGGCGGCAATTCGGTGGATGGTCCTCCCTCTCTTCCTCTTTGGTGGCAATTCGGTGGCAGCTCAAAGAGGAAGAGAGGGAATGAGGGGCCCGCCGCCGAATTCCTGCCGAAGCCCCGGACGTGCCGCCCCGATACCAGACAGAGTGCTGCCCCTTTGAATTGGCACAGCTCTAAACATTTCTAGTCCTTGAGCGGTCTCTGTTCCCATGCAATATCATGGCGGTTGGATTCTAAACAGGAGAGGGCTAGTAGCTGGACATTGGCAGTGAGAATGAGAAGTGAATTTGGGGATTGACTTCCCTCATCCACTATTGGTTTTCTCTTGCCCAGCCCGGGTGGCCTTCCAGAATCACTCTGTTGTGGCATGGGGTTTTTTTTTTTTAGAAGAGGAGATGATAGAATTGGGAGAGATTCTAGGGCATGTTTTCCTCTCATGTTCTTTTGGCATATATTAATTATTGTTAAACTTCTAAATTTTGCAGCATGCCTACTGAGTTTATTGATATACAGACCTGGGAAAATGTCTAAAGAAAGCAAAATAAATGTCACATCAGGTACTAAACTTGCCACTAATCATAGGACTGAAAGGGACCTCGAGAAGCCATCTAGTCCAGTCCCCTGCACTCATGGCAGGACTAAGTATTATCTAGACCATCCCTGACAGGGGTGTTTGTCTAACCCGCTCTTAAAAATCTCCAATCATGGAGATTCCAACCTCCCTAGGCAATTTATTCCAGTGCTTAACTACCCTGACAGTTAGGAAGTTTTTCCTACTGTCCAACCTAAATCTCCCTTGCTGCAATTTAAGCCCGTTGATTCTTGTCCTATCCTCAAAGGTTAAGAAAAACAATTTTTCTCCCTCCTCCTTGTAACAACCTTTTATATACTTGAAAACTGTAATCATGTCCCCCTCAGACTTCTCTTTTCCAGACTAAACAAACCCAATTTTTTCAATCTTCCCTCATAGGTCATGTTTTCTAGACCTTTAATCATTTTTGTCACTCTTCTCTGGATTCTCTCCAATTTGTCCACATACTTCCCGAAATGTAGCGCCCAAACTGGACACAATATTCCAGTTGAGGCCTAATCAGCGCGGAGTACAGCATAAGAATTACTTCTCATATCTTGCTTACAACACTCCTGCTAATACAATAATCTGCAATAACTTCCAGTTGCTATTGGCCTGTGATGGATTTGAACTGTTGAGCTATTGGGGAAGATTCTGCTGTCCAAATGATAATTATCTGAGACCTCCATTTCCTTCCAGCTATTGAGATTTACCGCAATAGAGCCCTGATTGTGTTCCTATTTTGATTTTTAACTAATATACGCGTTTCACTAATCCTACACGGACACTGTATATAGATATTCTCTCTTCTTTTTTTAAAAGAAATGGTTGACATAAACTTACCACAAAATTTCTACAGCTTTCAAGAGCAATGTAGTGTAAAAGTAGCAGGAATGTTTCTTTGATGAGTGCATGACTGGTGGTCCTCACTAATGGGAGATTTTTGCTGTCATCAGTATCTAAATTCAAATCTTTGTCCTGTTTTTTAGACCTTACATGAACTTTGGCACCACATCTTTGTCTATCAAAGTCTGTCAAAGTGACTTTGTTCCTCAAAGATCCATAGGTTTCCAACAGGAAGGGTAAACTTGGTGTTACAAGCCTTAACCTCTGCCCCATTTGAGCCATTGATGAGGTATTCTTTTCAATCAAAGCACGTTCGTTAGCTGCCATTATGTCAACTGGCAGTTTCTGAGTTGGGAGCACTCCATAGAATGCCATATTGTATTAGGCCTCCAGACAAAGCTGTTCTGTACATAGCTCCAAGGTACATACCAAAGTGCAATTCCAAATTTTACAGAGATTATTCTTCCCACCTTCTTCATTAATCCATCCAAAAGAGAATCTGTAGTACAGCTTAGATGTTAAAAGGTCAGTCCAAATTTACCTGAACACAACTAGACCAATGAGAAAATTCACCATAGTCTTTGTGAAATACCATCTGAGATGCAGAGAGAGCAAAACTTCTATATTTATGATTGCATGTTAGATCACAGCTTGCATGGAAGAGCCTGTAAAACTAAGGAAATTACTTCTTCTGAAGATAATATCACTCTTTCCACCAGTCTCATGGACTGAGAGGAATGGATATTCTTCAGAGGAGATTTGCATGCCAGCTATTTTGACAAACTTCCATGTTTTCCAGTAGACACTATAGAACTGCTAAACCTGCATCTTCAAATGCCTCTATTTCAAAGGTCCTACAGGCAGTGGTAAATAAATAATGAAATGATTTATGTATAGATTTTTCTTTCCATTGGGTCTTTGTAGCTCCCCTTCAATATTTTGCCTTTATTCCTGCTCAAAGTAGGAGTTGTGTTCTTTAGTAGTGATGATGTTTTAGGTGTTAGCTATTAAATTTATACATAGATTGTTCAATTCTCTATTTGGAAGCATTTGCAATCACCTAGCCAGGTGATTCAGAGATATCCGTAACAGGACTGGGGGATCAACCTTGATTTCAACTTGTACACTGCCTTTGATCTCTGAGTGAGGACCACCTGTCATGCTTTCTTCAGAGACAAAAAATTAAGAGGTGGTAAAAAAAAAATTCTTTTCATGTACAGGCAACACATAGGAAGTCAGGGCTTCTTGTAAATATTATAATGACATGATAAAATAAATGCACCAGACATAAGTTTCCTTCAGGTCAACAAGAATACCTCCAAAATTGCACTGGGATGCCCTTTCCTATTTTGAATCCAAGAAAGAGTGAAGGTATTTAAATGTAATAAAAATATGTGGAACAGTGTCAGAAAATTTAAATCAACATTTTACTTGAGATGTTACAAACCTCTTTTATCAACTGAGAGAAGGGGACAGATGCAGGCAGGCTTCCTTTCTGTTAGGAGTCAGAGCTTCCAGACATTTCTTTGGGGTGGGCGGGGAGGTAAATTCAGATCCATCATTCATTTGGCTGACTAGACTATCCGCAAATTGAGATGAATGCCTGATGCAAAGTGGGTAATCTTTCCGTTTATAAAAAGAGAGAGTTATAGGCTGAGAAATCACGTTACTGATTTTGTCCTTAATGTGATGGTGGTATTTGAAGTTTATACTGTCTCTTTGAATGATTTAAGTGTATGATCCCTTGGGTTTTTACCTCCCTTACAATAATTAAACAGAGATGAGAAGGACAGTAATTTCCTAGTACTAGAGGTGAAGCTGTGATTCTTATGCATTTACACTACAGACATTTCTGGCTGCATATGTATTTAGTATGCTTCCCTCATAATGATCTGAGACACTGACATTTACCATGAGTAAATATCAAAGTGATCTCGATATCTTTATCTGTCTCATGAAATATACATCCCATCTAAATGTGCCCAAATGATTAATTTACTGCTATTTAATGATTAGCATAAAAATCTCATCACTACACAAGATAGAAATGTTGCTACTAATTGCTGGTTGAAGTGAACGTTGTTTTCTGCATAGAAATTAATGGTGCGTACAGCTCAACTCTCTTGGCTGAATTGGGAAAATTCAAGACTTTCCTGAAGCAGAAGGCACTTGAATTTTTTTCACCTCTCCAGGCTAGAATTGGAAGCATTTCTATGAAAAATGAAGTGATGTCAGAGCTGATGGTAGAGCTGGAAAGAAAGTTTTGTGCACAAAGTGAACCGGCCAATTGTGTCTTCATGCCATTTTTGTGAAATGCTTTTTATCTTGGCTGGTTTAGCATCCCTGTACTGTAGACAAAAATAAAATACTTTCCACATATATGTCCCAGTCTTCAACTCGCATTACTCCAGAAGTCCAGAGAAATTTCAATTAAATAGTGTTTGACCAATACTGGGTCTTAGATTTATTATTATAATTATTTAACATTTATCTTATGGTACTGACTAAAGGACTTGATCAGGTGTACAGAGCACTGCACAAACATGTAATAAATGTAAGTATGCCCACACTGACTAAAGTTGGGAGCACAAAATTAGAGGCTATTTTTGCCTGCTAGGCAGTATTGCTGTGAGTTGGTTAGGTAGAGATAAGGCTGAGAATCAGGAGACTTGGTTTCAAATCCTGGATCTTATCACTGATTCTGTGTGAGATTGGGCAAGTCACCTGATGTGATCCTTAGTTTTTTTGTGTAAAAAAGTGATAATTATACTTATCTAGCTCACAGTTGTGTTTTGAGGCTTAGTGAATCACTTTGTAAAGTGCAATATAAATTCATAATAGTGTTAAGTTCAACCAGTGGCACTAATGGAAACAGACGTCACGACTAGAGCTGTGTGAATAACTGACTTTTCGGTTGGCTGGCGATTCAGAAAGGGGAAAAAACCCATGTGGGATAGACCCAAAAATTAATTTTTATGAAAATTTCAGAGATGAAAAGTTTAAAAAAAAAATTGTCAGGTCAAACAACCCATTTTGCTGGACCCAAACTGAAACATTTTGTTTCAATTTAAAGTACTTGTTAACATATTTTTTTAATTGAAGGCAATTTTGAAATAGTCATTTCAAACCAAAAAATCCAAAAGTAATGTTCTTCTTTGAGTGATGGTCCCTTTACGTATTCCAAACATGGGGGTGTGTATGCACGCCAGACATTTTAGCAGCAGTGTCAATTGACGCGCACACGCGTCTTACCTTGCCTCATGCTGCATGCGAGGTTATAAGAGGCCGTGCGGGGTGGTGCGCCCTAAATTCCATCTTACCGCACGGTCGTAGTCGGAATCTTCTCTTTGCATGCACGAGAATGATAGTCTGTTGGTATATAGTTATTTCGTTCCGTTTCTTTCTTTCTTCGTTCTGTAACTAGCGTAGTTAATTTAGCTCACCCCACACGGGACCTAGTCGGGTGTTTCTATGCCCCACATTCTGGGGTTTAAAAATTGTGTCTTGTGCCCTCGCTTGTTCTCTGTGAGCAATGAACATGCTCGTTGTCTCTACTGCCTGGGAGAGGTGCACCTCGCCACCCACCATCTCCCACCCAGATCCAATGGCACCACCAATAAGGCAAAGGAGAGCTTCAAGCACTCCAATGGACACTGCAGCAGCTCCCTGTTGCAGACTACTTTGATTCACGGCATTTCCTCTCTGAGCCATACCCGTTTGGGTGAGATGTCGCGTGCAGACCTCACCGCACCACTCCCTAAGGCAGGGGGTAAGGCCAAGCGGAAAAGACAGATGCCGGCACTGATGGTCCCTGCGCTGATTGAGTGATGAGACAGCCCACTGGGATGTGCCCCTCTGCCCCAGCAGGACACATTAGGCTCTGCTCTGTGCACCCCCTCGGTTCAGTGGCCAGCGGGACGTGCTCTGGATGCTGGAACAGGTGGAACTGTTGTTCCTGGTGACACACTTCAACTTACTGTACCCGCCCTCACCACTTCTCTCAGTTCCCTAGCCTCCTACACTAGCAAATGCACCGATCCTCCTCAGCTGGGACCCACCTCTGCCGGTCACAGCACCGCCTGCATCCACAGCTCCACCACTACTGGAGGTTTCTTTGGACTCAGAGAGCTTCTCGGCAGAAGAGCCATCCTTCTTGCTAGTCTCCCGACATAGTTCAGACTCCCAAGCACATCTGCCACACCAGACAGACTACACTCCAGTCCCACAGGGGTGGTACCCATATTCTTGGGGCCTGCAGTACCCTAAGGACCCAACCTCCTGGCAGCAATGGCCCACATGGGACCCTTACCACCAGCTGTACCCACTGTTGATGGTCTTGCACCATTCCACCTGGGTCTCTCTGCCAGAACCAATCGGCTCAGACCCAGAAGAGGACCCAGAACACAACCTGGTACTGCCATTCCACAGGTCCTGATGGTGGCTTCCTCCTCTCTAGACGAGGCCCTAATTCCCGCTACCCTCTCACCTCCTGACAATCACCACCAATCCCAGGAGTTGCTGCAGAGGGTGGCCCTCGACTTGTGCCTCCCCCAGAGGAGGTCCAAGACCATCCTCACCAGCTGCTGGACATCCTCCAGCCTCGGGGACAAATGCACATTGCTCTGCCCCTCAATGAGGCCATCATGCACCCTGCACGGGTGGTGTGGCACATGTTGGCATCCTGAACCCCAACGCCTATGAGGGCTGAATGTAGATAATTTGTGCCATCTAGTGAGGGCTGACTTTCTTTTTTCCCAACCCACCCCAGCCTCAGTAGTGCTGGCATGGCCATGGAATGGGCATGCCAGCACTCCTCTACCTTCACTTCTCCAGATAAGGCGGTGAAGCACCTGAACTCACGGACCACAAACTGTAGTTCTCTGCGGCCCTGCAATTCTGTATATTGAACTACCACCTCCACCTCCTTCTCTGATGGCATTTTTTTCCAAATCTACAATTGGGTAATTTCATGCAACAGTGGCATTTTGAGTTTGCATGTGTGAAATTTCTTTGGGTTGCAAAATCATGAGATACAAATCAGAAAAGCCTTTTGCACCACCACCCTGCATCTGACTTTCTGAATTAGTTACTTTTAGTAGCGCCTTCATATAAGCTTTTTTTTAAAAAAAACAAACTGTTTTCTCTGCTCCTTTGTAAAAATACAGAAAAGCCTGTGGGTCCTGAAGTTTACATCCTCATTTCTTACTTTGTATCAAAACTCATGTTTTAGAAGAAAAAATTGCAAAAGCAACTCTAGAGTTGTAAAGGGCAATGATGTTCTTCCTATTTTAGAAAGAACTGGGATTACTGTTATTTTGCAAGAAGCATCTGGATAATTTGGGGACTTGTATGTGCCTCTGATTCTTTTGAAATACCTTTGAGTCTGGGATTTCACTGAGACTCTTTGTGGCGCTTTTTATATTCTCTGGAATATTTTGCATTTGACCTTTTGAAAATTCAGTGCCTGATCTACTACACACACAAGATCATCTGTACCTCTGCCATTACCTGGATCTTCAGATCAGTGATTGGGCTGTAGAAAATTCCTATCTTATTGCCCATACTTAACATCAACTTTCCTAGTGCTTTTAAGCTCAGACTCAATCATGTTCAGTGTTGTTTTGAATTTCTGCCAGTCAGTCACATGGGTACAGTGATTTCTATATAACAGAGAAAGAAAACTAATGATGGTTCAAAAGTGAGTAATGAAATGATTGCATTTTTGTATAAATCAGGCTTGCTGTTTTTCCTGTGCATTTCACAAAGTGTTAACTCACCAGAAAGGCTCAGTGTTAATAAAGAGAATTGGTAAAGTGAGAGTCATGAGACTTTTCAATCATGAGATGTTTAACTGGCATGTACTGCTGCATAGCTTTTGAGTGAAAACTATGAATCGACTGCTTTACCCACAAAATGACTCTTTGTAGATGTGCAAAAGAGTATAAATACCTAGCAGAAAACACATGCATCTTTTCAACAGTAATTCTGCACGCAGAATCCTTTATCTTAATCCATCCAAATATAGACTGAACCTATAGTCTATCAATTCATAAATACCAAGAAGCAACAGTACAGTAGTATTGTGAATTCTTACATGCCTTCTTCTTAAGTTGGACAAACAAGTCTTATGGCTCTGTTGGGAATTGAAACTACCTTTGCTGATTTGCCTTCCCCAAACTGGAGAGATGTTTGTAAATATAATGAGTTTGTTGAAAATACAGAAGATGGGCAAAATGGGATTATCTAAATATGTCAGCTGTTTAGCTCTTCAGAAAAGGATGAAAGCACTTTACACCATATTATATCTCTTTGAATTGTGCCAGTTAACCTTTGTTCTTGGTGTTTGATATGTTAGTTTGGAACATTTCCTTGTTCTGTTCAGTTTTAGGTACAGCTTTCATAGGTATTACAAATATAAGATAGTAAATAAAATTCTAGTAAGTATAGTAGTACAGTAAACCATATACAAGGACCATAAGCACAAGATGGAAAGATCTTAAAAATTCTGACTATAAAAACAATGTCAGCTAAATGGCTAAACATCTTGATTGAAAAAGAAATCTAGTCTGTTGATCCTTTAAATTGAGTGACCCCCTACCTCACCTTTCTGGTACCATAACAGCAGGCCTAATGTTGCCCCTTGAAGCCAGAGTGCAAGGTGAAGAAATTCATGTTCAAACTTTCAGTAGTGTTTAATTGATCAGGACTCTAACAATGGGGGTTTGTATTGTAATCGACTCCATGGCAGGAAGTCGCTGTGAGTGCTGTGGCATACCAGCACTCTAGACGTCTACGGGACACCCAGCATGATACCACACCAAGCACCAAGGCCCTCCAGGCAATAGCTCTCAGTTGGTTTCCATAAATGCTCAGTCTGATGACTGCCAAAGAAAGCTTCACTAGGGCGCCAGAAATACACCTTGCAATTACGCTCTGCACCACTGCTTTCAGTTACAAACAAAAGATGAACTAGCACTTCCTAACTCAGTCCCTGAGGTCATCCAGGATGAGGGAATGACTGTGGGCCTCCTCTTGCCTAGTTCCAGGGATGTTCATTGCAAGCCACCTCTCTTCCCGAGGTAGCAACACCCATAGATCCCCAGCCAGAGTCCAGTCCTTTCATCCACCTCCAACTCCTCCTGTTGCAACCAGTGTAGGATTTCCTTGGAGACTGTACTGAGTTCTGGAGGTACAGAGATCCCCTTGCACAGCTGTTCCCGCACACCACCAAAGGGCTTAAACAGCGGGATGGGCCTTGCACAGGGCCACCACTCCAGGGTGAAGTTCACCCTGTGTTTGTAAATTTGTAGACTGACTCTTCTTGCACTTCAGGAAGAGCTTCCTGGTTTTGGTTTTGGTTTGCTGGTTTGTTTTTCTGATAGCCTGAATTATATTAAAAACTACAGCACTTGTCTAACTTTTAAACTTGCAATCGTTTTGTAATTTATAGCATTGTCACCACATTGTGAAATCACTAAAGTCAAATCATTTTCTTATTCTAGCTCTCTGCATTTCAGAGCTGCATCCAAACAAGCAGGAATGGTAATGGCTGTCAATAGAGCTCTTGACAATACCTTTAAAGTGAAAGAACCGAGTAAACATTTGCTGCATGTTCTCTGTTAGATGTCTATGAAAATTTTATCCATCTCTTCCACAGCTGCACAGTAATGGACAGAGCAGGCATTCATGATATATATGTCTACTGCCTTTAGTCTGGGAGATGCCACTATAATGCTTCTAAATCTGTTTGATGTGTAAGATTAAATACGACATCAATGTTCAGCAAACTTTGCGGACTTTGCAAATACCCAGGTACACCAGCATTGTTTATCATATACTAATTTTTATTGACACTGTGAGAGATGATCCTTTAAAATAGAGGCTTACGGTTTTTGCATCAGCTGGAGTAATTTTTTAATGTTAAACTAAAATCTTTTAAAAGGTCTCTCTTAAATGTGCATTATACAGTCAAATTAAATGACAGATTTCCCTTCCCTCTCCCACCCAAACTCAAACCCCCTTTTCTTTCCTCTCTGGAAAAAAAGTATTAGCACAGTTTAAAATAACTGTAGGTAAAGATCTAAAATTGAAAATAGGCTTGGAATTCTTTTAAATGACACTGCCCTAAAAGTCTGGGAAATACACAAATGAGATGTCAACTCCAGATAAGCATCAGCCAGATTTACAGAGGCGATTTGCTTAAGAAACATTTACAAATGTGGAAAGACAGCATTTAATATTATATATACTGTGAATAGAGCGATCACTTGATCTTACATTTTAAAAAAATAGCAAACTCTCTCTTCTCGTGGGCTCTGCAAAAAGATGGATGCTGCCATTAATTATCACCATTCTAACCTACTTTAAATTTACTAAGATGCTATAAAAGTTTGGTTTTTTGATAAATCTCTTTTTTACAAATAGATCTGGTCTAAAATGGTTTGAGCATGGGACAATAAGCCAAGAACTCCCGAGTTCTAATGCTGGCTCTGTCACTGTCTTGCTGTGTGGTCTTGGCAATCCCTAAACCCATACCTGCTCTCCGGTTTTGATTCATCTAAAACTGAAAGGGGTCTATTTTTTACGTTTGGATGTGGCTAAAACCTTGGTAAATCATCGGTTCTCCCGAGATTTCTGCCACCTTTGGGCCATGACCTGATGGTAACAGCTGATCTTCAGAGTGTAGCTTGTGAGTTCTCAGAATCATCTTAACCTCAGCCCTAGCTCTGATTCACCCTTGCCTTGACATTGAACTCTATCCAAATGTGAATGAGAGCTGAATACCAACACCTCGGCCCACCTTTCCTATCCAGCCAGAGTTTGGGCTGAAAACTGTGTACAGCTTGTTGGTTTGATACGGATTTAACTGCAAACCAGACAAAATGTAGGAACTGTGAAGAATTTCCTATTTGTTCAAAAATAGGCCTGCACTGAACCTCTGCAAACTGAAATTGCTGAGTTTTCCACAGTTCTTCCCTGCAACTCTTAGGGAAAAAACACCAAAAAAAGAGAGAGAGAGAGAAAGAGAGAGAGAAATGTTGAAATGTTTTACTTACAAAATCCCCTATACAGTACACTCTAAGTGAAGTGAGCTAGAACATCTCAGTGTTTAGAAAGAGGGGAAATATGTTCACTTTGAAGTTTTCCTAAGGGTGAGAGTTAGTATAATAAAAATATGTGCAATAAGTTTAATAAAGTGTCAATTTTGACTTTATGCAAAGGTAATAGTCATGTCTTCTCATTACTGCAGGAACTGTGCTCTGCCGCAATGAACAGGGAGACAGTTATGCAAATAAAAATGGGTCCCACCCTTGTCCATCATGCAGTACAGCAATTGAAATCAAGGATGTACCTTCTCTCTACTTCTGTTCTCTGTGGTTACTGAACTTTTAGCACATATAATGAAGACTCATCCCTCACAAAGCACTTAAGGGTTAGTCGTATATCACAGGATTCCCCGCTATATCCTATTTTTATTACAAACTCATCCTGCTTTTATTTCATTTTTTTTACTAGGCACAATTAATAACAATGAGAACTTGCCTGGATATAAAGTTAATGTTAAATTCTTGTGGTGCCGATGACTGAAGGAAGACTATTTCCTGATAACTTACATTTCAAACTACCAAATATATCAATTATGTGCCTTTTCACGTGCCAATCCATGGCTCTTCACTTGATATATGACATTAATTGCATCTCTTTGCTGAAGGGGAATCGCATCAGAACTTGGCTATAGGAAACTAGTCTTTGCACTTTAAGGTGAAACTAAAATTGTATTTTTAAAACAAATCATCACCTTGAATTATGTTTGTCAAACATTTCCTTTTGGAGACTGCTTCAAACATTGCCACAATTAATGTAGCTATGCGCAAGTTAGCCAAACTTAAGTAGTAAGAGCCAATTTACTTATTCTTTGTACTGAGGTTTTTCTTTGTAATAAGCTTCATGGCCGGGCTTGCTCTCACTCACTGCTGTGTAGCTTGTAAGTTAGCAGTAGAGTGAAATTGGTGCCCAGTGTGCCTAACCAGAAGTTTCAAGCACCAAAAATCTGGCCTTTCATTTGCCTTCAGGAAAGGGATCGTGTTGCTAGGAATCCAAATTATCATGATTTATTTATACAATGTACAGCAACTCTCACAATTAAAGAAAACCCCACAAGTGTTTTGCTCCCTTTTCTCCCTTGTAAAGTGTACCAACTTTGTGGTATCACTGCAGCAATCCATGAATAATGTATGAAATGAAAAAACCTCCTGCAGAGGGAATATATATACAGTGCTTTGCAGTTGTTGTATCTATACTATTTGCATCTCACTAAAATATATCTAGAAATGCCTTACAGGACTAAAAGTGTGCCTCTGCCTTTCTACTTCTGGACAAGATTTTAGAGAGCTACCAAACTTTAAAAACATCCTAGCCCTTAATAAAATGCTTTATGCTTTATATAAAACCCAAAGCTTGATGTACAATTCTATAAGACAAATAACAGGATTGAAAATTAAAATTGGCAGCAAAGATTCTTTTCCAGTTTATTCTTTAGTAAAGATCATGAAGTAAAATTTTTCCTGGGTGAATGAATATATGTTCCAGAGATGAGGGGACAGACCCACCACTGGAATAAGGTAAGAGCAATTCCATTGCTGTCAATGGAATTGTGCCCACTTTCTCCAACAGTGAATTTGACTCAGGAGTATGTCACTGCAGGAAAGCTCTAGTTCCCATTATCATTGAGTTTTAAATTCAGAGCAAATTAAATAGCCAGCCAATTTGCATCTTAAAGGATGATTTGGAACATAAATAGAAGGGAGATCAGAGAAACATGATGTAGCAAGTCCTTTGAAAGTTTCTTAATGTCAGTGAATAAAAAGAACTTATAAATCAATACATGACTTTTCTAGACACCAATATGAAGTTGATAAAGTAGGAGTGATATGCTGCAAAGCTGGCCTATTTGCAAGAATTCAAGCTATTGTGTTCTGGATACTTTGTATCTGGGGAAAGATACAGTTGCATGTTCTGTAAAGCAAAAAGTTACAATGCTCTTACATCAACAAAACAAGAGCGTTCACAACAGGTTCAAAATCATTCCATCAGAGTAACAATTTCATCCTGACAGTGTTGCACAAATGGCTTAGACAAAACCCTCTCTCCCTGTGTTTAGGTAGGCTAGGGAGATGCCTGAGCTTTCTTGAACTGGCTGTGCCGAAAGCTTTATTTTGTTACTGCTTGGCTGAGGAAGAGTGGACAGTACCCACTACTGTCTTCCTGTGTAATGCATGAAATTAAAAAAATCTACCAGACAGACCAGGGGGTCTCAACATTTTCCTTTCTGAGCCCCCCCCTATCCCCCCAAACGGGTTGGACCCCCCGTCTTGGATGCCACCTGATGTACTGGGGTTTAACTGAGACTCTCCTGCTCCACCAGCCTGGATTCCCTCTCCCTGTTTTGCTGAATTAGGTTCTCCGGCCTCTTGCAGCACACACCACAGGTAGGGCCACACCCAGCTGCAGACAGACTGAAGTCAGCTCTGTGTGAGAGGGCTCCCCCAGCACTCACGTACACATCCCTTTGGGGAGATAAACCCAAAAGTATATTGTCTTGCACTGTATAGAAAAATCTGCACAGCCAAAACTCATAAAAATTCACCCTCTTCCTCGATGTGAAGAGAGATGTGCATGACTTCTTGCCGCCCCCATTAGAAATTACATAAACTGAGTTTAATAATAAATAAAACAAATTTTATTAACTATAAAAGGCAGATGTTAAGTGGTTAAAGAGAGAGCAAACAGAACAAAGCAGATTACTAAGCAAATAAAATAAAACTCATTAACTAAGCTTGATTCTCTAAAGAAATTGGCTACAAATAATAATTTCTCACCCTAAATATTGATTACAGAAAGTCTTGAAAGGCAGCTGCACTGGCCTTCAGCTTGAGACTTCAGGTATTATTACTCACAAGCCAGACACCCCTCCAGCTTGGGCTCAACCCTTCTCCCCCGAGTTCAGTTCTTGCTTCCAGGTGTTTTTCAGTGTCTCTTTGGGTGGGGAGGCAGAGGAGAACCTCGATGATGTCACTCCACGGCCTTATATAGCTTTTGGGGATGGCGGGAACCCTTTGTCTTCCAGTGGAAAAACACTGGCATTCCAAGGGGTGGGGATCCAGTACCAGATGACCCAGACCCATATCTCTGCAGGGCTCTGGCAGCCATTACTATCGGGCTGCCTGGAGCATCCACAGGAAGACTAAGCCCTTTCATAGCCTATTGTCTTTGCTAATGGGCCATCAGCCCTATCTGGCTTTTCATTGTTGTACCGGCAGGGCTAGTTGTGGGTGACACCCAAAGTAGCACAGTTGTGCTAGACCATTCAAGTACCTCCAGCAAAGTCATGGTAGCTCCAACTGTTTTGAGCAAGAGTCTTCCCTCAGTCTTCATTTTCCAGTAACACTATCTGGGACCTCAATATTAACTTTAACATATTGCTGAAGTTGTCAATGTTTTGTTCTGATCTGAGCTAGCATGTTTTTCATTAGTTAACGGCAAAACTCACTTTTTTCACTTTGCAGGGATTTGTGCAAAGGTTTCTCTTGATTTGTGATTTCCTTCAGTGTGAACTTAAATAGCCTTGGATCATCCCTTTAACATTGCTGACTAGGACTTAGAAAACACAAAGAAGCCCTAGTCCCCAGAGAATCCTTCCCTAACTGGTATCATCGCAACAGAAACAGCCAGGACAGAAATCTGGGAGCTGTGTGGATACAGATGCGGTCCTGATGGATCAGCGTTATGTAGGTAATTAGTGAGTCTCTGTGCTTTGATTTAAAGAGCAACCAATAAACTGGGACAGCACATACCTTCCAAGTTGTACTTGCAGTTTTGGATTCAGAGAAGCATCACAAACTTTTCAAAGCAAAACTCAGTTAAAACTGCTGCATTTCACCTACTTTCAAGGTGAAGTTATGGGGAAACCTGAGTTTTCCACATGATTTTGTATCAAAGCTGTAAATTGACCCCGTTTCAATTAAAGGCTCCTGAAGCTTAGCAAAGCTTATGATGAACATGGCACAAGTTTGAAATTTGTGATAAAACTCAAAGTTCAGTATAACTGCAGGATTTGTTGAGAAAATGTTTCACGTTGCATTTCTAGTTGGCGGTGTATTAAAACAAGACTTAGATCTTGAATACGCATAGCTGGTATAGCTATATTGGCTGCCACATTCAGATGTCCAAACTATTAGTCCTTGTCTCCACAAAAACTTGCACTAGTTTAGCACTGTTTTAAACTGATTTGATAAACTGGTGTGCAAAACCCTGTGTAGACACTGAACCTGAAATCAGAGTATCTATTTAGCTAAACCAGATTCTTTACCACCTTTAACTAAACTGAAATAAGCCACTTTTAAACTGAAATATATCTACACGTGACTTAGTTTAACTAATCATTGTAAAGCCAATTTAAATTAAACCAGTGTAACTTTCTTGTGTAGACAAGCCCTTATTAGACAAAGTGCCTTCTAGCCTATGGAACTGTCTGGACATTTACAGAAAAGAAGAGTATGTGTTTTATCTAGGAACATTGTCTGATAATACTGGGTATGTCTGCACTGCACATTCCTTATGGCGATGTGTAGAGTAGATATACTACATGCCCCCCAGCACAGATATAAATAACAGCATAGACGGTGAGGCACTATTGAGGTGAATATAGTAACGACATGCCTGAACCCTGTGGGTATGGACTCTAAATGGCTCCCCTTTCTATACTACTATTTTTAGCAGTGTAGCATAGTGTTGCCTTCCCACTGCTGGTGCCTTTCATTGATGCATCTAGCTATACACTGCAATGTGGATGCAACCTGCTTTTCACTGTGGCATATAGCTACACACACCCTACGTGCCTCAGATCGTCATGTGCAGCGTAGACGTAGCCACTGAGACAACTGTATTATTCACAAATAGCAAACAAACCGTTTCTGGCAGTGCTGAGCATAGAGTCATTGGAGAGGGATCACATGACATGAGAGGGGCAGGAGAATTTTTTCAAGGATTCTTTTCCCACCCTATTCATCTAAACCCTGTCCAAAAATGAATTGTAATCTGAACATCCAAACAAATGTGTGGTCCAGATGCCCTGCATTTCAAAGGTACCCAAATGATGCATTAAATGAGTTGGTAAAGTGTAATTAGTTAGGACTGGAGAAGAGCTGGCAGCTTTGTGTGGTTCCAAGAGTCTGCACTTACAACTGTCTATGCAACATACGAAATGGAAAATCTCTGCAGAGCTCAGGGAGAATATCTAGACAGTATTTGCTGCATGAAGAGCGACCTGCTCTAACTCCCAATTGCAAATATGAACTTACTGGCTGCCTGCCAAGGGATTTGTTTTTTCAGTTGGAGAGGTGTCGTTTTCACTCCCCATGGGGGCATAGTGACAGCAATTGGCCCTTCCGTTAGTTGTGAGATAAACGGTGTCATCGCTGTCATAATAGATCATCTGTTAAAACTGGGCGGTATTAAAAATATAGACAGTACTGAGGTTGGCCCCTCCTAATCTGAATAATTTCCCTCACCAACATTTCTCTTTTGGCACTACGGAATCACTGTCCCATGACTGACTTCACATCCAGGGAGGTTTGGCAATTGGACACCATCATTCAAGATTGGCCCATAATTTAGATTTTGTGAAACAAGTTAAAAAAAAAAGCCTAAACCCAGTAAAATACTTGCATTGTTGTTTTGAAACAGCAAAGTTTTTAAAGAGACAAGGTAGGTGAGGTAATATTTTTTTATTGGACCAATTTCTGTTCTAATATCCTGGGACCAGCACAGCTACAACAACACAACAAACTAAGTTTTTAAACTCTTCCCTGCCACCTAAATAACACCCCATCCTGCACAAAGGAAAACTCCTCAAACACACTGTGCTAAGAAGACCTCTTCAATCAGAAGACTCAGGAGAGTTGCCAAGTACAGTGAAACCTTCTTAGTTTTACTGTATGACAGTTCATGATGTTTATAGCAAAGTACAAGGAAAGTACTATATAGTTCTAAGGCAGCAGTGAGCAAGCTGCATTTCTGGTTATAGCAAAGATATTCTGGGCAAGAACTGATTGAGCTTGTTAATGGATATTATAGTGATCTACACTCTTTGGATTCTGTGAGAATAGACACTGAACATGGAAAAGAGGTATTAAAAGGCACAGTAGTCTTGACTTCCAAACACTGGCCTACATAGGGTTGCCACCTTGGTAACTGCTGGTAACCGGACCCTCCAGGGCCTGCCCCTGCCCCGCATCTTCCCTTGAGGCCACGCCCCTTCTCTGCCTTTTCCCCCCAGACCGCACCCCCATTGGTCACTCCTATTCCCCCCTCCTCCCATTGCATATTGGATCATCTCCACCTCCCTTCTCCCCCCCCCCCACCCACTGGCTGGGCTCCCTCTGCTCCGGGACTGGGATGGGAGCTGCTGCAGCCTGGCAAGGAGCCTTCCTGCAGGTAGGAGGCAGCGCCAGCTGAGCAGGGACTGGCATGAATTAATGGCCTGGCACCTCCTCCCACCCCATGGTAACCGGAATTTTGGTGTCTGGTCAGTACATCTGGCCAGACGCTGCTAGGTTCCCTTTTTGACTGGACTTTCCAGTTGAAAACTGGGGCACCTAGCAACTCTAAATTGCACCCGGACACAGAAGCCAAAAACTGGACTGACCGGATAAAACCCAGATGGGTGGCAACCCTAGGCCTATATTGACATGGACATAAGAACATAAGAATGGCCATATTGGGTCGGACCAAAGGTCCATCCAGTCCTGTATCCTGTCTGCCAACAGTGGCCAATGCCAGGTGCCCCAGAGGGAGTGAACCTAACAGGCAATGATCAAGTGATCTCTCTCCTGCCATCCATCTCCATCCTCTGACAAACAGAGGCTAGGGACACCATTCCTTACCCATCCTGGCTAATAGCCCTTAATGGACTTAACCGCCATGAAAAGTTCTCTTTTAAACCATGTTATAGTCCTAGCCTTCACAACCTCCTCAGGCAAGGCGTTCCACAGGTTAACTGTGCGCTGTATGAAGAAGAACTTCCTTTTATTTGTTTTAAACCTACTGCCCATTAATTTCATTTGGTGGCTCCTAGTTCTTATATTATGGGAACAAGTAAATAACTTTTCCTTATTCACTTTCTCCACACCACTTATGATTTTATAGACCTCTATCATATCCCCTCTTAGTCTCTTCTTTTCCAAGCTGAAAAGTCCTAGCCTCTTTAATCTCTCCTCATATGGGACCCGTTCCAAACCCCTAATCATTTTAGTTGCCCTTCTCTGAACTTTTTCTAATGCCAGTATATCTTTTTTGAGGACCAGTACAGACCACATCTGTACACAATATTCAAGATGTGGGCATACCATGAATTTATATAAGGGCAATAAGATATTCTCCATCTGTCATAACTATAAAGGGAAGGGTAACAGCTCTCCTGTGTACAGTACTATAAAATCCCTCCTGGCCAGAGACTCCAAAATCCTTTTCCCTGTAAAGGGTTAAGAAGCTCAGGTAACCTGGCTGACACCTGACCCAAAGGACCAATAAGGGGACAAGATACTTTCAAATCTTGGGGGGGGGGGGAAGGCTTTTGTTTGTGCTCTTTGTTTGGGTTGTGCGTTCGCTCTTGGGATTGAGAGGGACCAGACATCAATCCAGGTTCTCCAAATCTTTCTAAACAAGTCTCTCATATTTCAAACTTGTAAGTAAACAGCCAGGCAAGGCGTGTTAGTTTATCTTTGTTTTCTCAACTTGTAAATGTACCTTTTACTAGAGTGTTTATCTCTGTTTGCTGTACTTTGAACCTGAGGCTAGAGGGGGGTCCTCTAAGCTCTTTAAGTTTGATTACCCCGTAAAGTTATTTTTCCATCCTGATTTTACAGAGAGGATTTTTACCTTTTTCTTTAATTAAAAGCCTTCTTTTTAAGAACCTGATTGATTTTTCCTTGTTTTTAGATCCAAGGGGGTTGGATCTTGATCCACCAGGAGTTGGTGGGAGGAAGGAGG
Source organism: Chrysemys picta bellii (assembly GCF_011386835.1). Lineage (NCBI taxonomy): Eukaryota > Metazoa > Chordata > Testudines > Emydidae > Chrysemys > Chrysemys picta. Next base: position 250,227,494 of record NC_088792.1, read on the forward strand.
GGGGATGGTTAATTTCTCCTTGTTTTAAGATCCAAGGGGTTTGGATCTGTATTCACCAGGGAATTGGTGGAGAGTCTCTCAAGGCTACCCAGGGAAGGGAATTAGCTTTGGGATGGTGGCAGCGGACCAGATCTAAGCTGGTAGTTAAGCTTAAAAGTTTTCATGCAGGCCCCCACATTTGTACCCTAAAGTTCAAAGTGGGGAAGCAGCCTTGACACCATCTTAGTCTCTATCCCTTTTTGAATGATTCCTAACATCCTGTTTGCTTTTTTGACTGCTGCTGCACACTGCATGGACATCTTCAGAGAACTATCCATGATGACTTCAAGATCTCTTTCCTGATTAGTTGTAGCTAAATTAGCCCTCATCATATTGTATGTATAGTTGGGGTTATTTTTTCCAATGTGCATTACTTTACATTTAGCCACATTAAATTTCATTTGCCATTTTGTTGCCCAATCACTTAGTTTTGTGAGATCGTTTTGAAGTTCTTCACAGTTTGCTCTGGTCTTAACCATCTTGAGCAGTTTAGTATCGTCTGCAAACTTTGCCACCTCACTGTTTACCCCTTTCTCCAGATCATTTATGAATAAGTTGAATAGGATTGGTCCTAGGACTGACCCTTGGGGAACCGAATAGTTACCCCTCTCCGTTCTGGAAATTTACCATTTATTCCTACCCTTTGTTCCCTGTCTTTCAACCAGTTCTCAATGCATGAAAGGATCTTCCCTCTTATCCCATGACAACTTAATTTACATAAGAGCCTTTGGTGAGGGACTTTGTCAAAGGCTTTCTGGAAATCTAAGTACTGGATCCCCCTTGTCCATATATTTGTTGACCCCTTCAAAGAATTCTAATAGATTAGTAAGACACGATTTTCCTTTACAGAAACCATGTTGACTTTAGCCCAACAGTTTATGTTCTTCTATGTGTCTGACAATTTTATTCTTTGCTATTGTTTCAACTAATTTGCCCGGTATTGACGTTAGACTTACCAGTCTGTAATTGCCGGGATCACCTCTAGAGCCCTTTTTAAATATTGGTGTTACATTAGCTATCTTCCAGTCATTGGGCACAGAAGCTGATTTAAAGGACAGGTTACAAACCATTGTTAATAGTTCCGCAATTTCATATTTGTGTTCTTTCAGAACACTTGGCTGAATGCCATCTGGTCCCTGGGACAAAAGAGATGTAGTTACAAAGGCCACCAATTGCACAACTTTCAATGATTCTAAAACATCAAAATATTGTATTTTTAATAAATATAATTAGCTCTTCTGAACTGCAACAAAGCGGAGCCACCATCGATGGACTGATTTCTTGGAAGTGTCAATGTAGAGAGAGTGTAGCAGCAAACACAGAGACATTTGTAGGAGAAGCAACTAAGTGGGTCTTTGAGGCTGGCACCACAGACCGAGAGAGGGGAGTTGTGAGCAGAGACAAGAGGAGACACGAAGGGAAGAGAAAACAGTTTATTTGTACATTTCACCAAAGCTATAGACTCTGATATTCTGTTTAAGTTGAATAGGTTCCTATCCTGCATCTCTCCTTTTCACTTTAAAATCAAGATGGTGTTGTGCACTATAAAACCATGCTTGACAACAGCCACATAGTCATATAGACTGGTAGGATGATACCTTCACCTACTGCCTTTTACGAGAGTTTCCTTTTGACCGCAATGTTGGCTTTGTTTCCAGTCAAGTATATTTAGCATCAGCTACATATAAGCTTTAAAACTGAATACTCGCTTGAGAAATAACTGACACCAATATGAAAATAGGAGAACAACTAAAGTGAATGATTATAGTGTTTCATATTTTAGGACCTGATTCTGCTTTGGCAGAAACAGACACATGGGATCTAATCATAAAAGGCACTGTGAGAACCTGCAAGGTGCTGAGTAGAGCTAGGTGAAATTTTTGTGGCAAACAATAAATTCACCAAAAAATTACAATTTACAATTACAAAAACTATCTGTGAATTTAGGTCAAATTTAGCAAAAACTTTTGGCTGAAAAAAAATTGAAAAATGTGGTAGCGTTTGTTTTGGCTATTTTGAAATGAAATATTTTGGCTTTTTGTTGTGACATGGCATTTCCTTTTGAAATTAGTTAACTTTTTTAAAAAGGGGGGGTGAAAATGATCCCAGAAGAAATGAAAAATGGAAAAAAAAAACCATTTTAGGTTAAATGAGATGTTTTGTTTGGCCTGAATCATAAAATGTTTGGTAGTTTTTCGTTTTGGCGAGAAAAACTGAAAAAATTCACTTTGGGTTCAAACCAAACCCAAAATTCTTTGATTTTTTTTGGTGTGGCCCCGGAATCAAAAATCAGTTATTCATTCCCCTGTAGTGCTGAGTACCTCCAGCATCCAATATAGCTCTTGGGGCAGGAACTGGCCATAATATGTGTTTTCACACAGCTACGACAACAAGGCCCCAATTTGGTTGGATCCTCTTATAAGATAACTAGTAATAATCCTTAAACCACGGCACCCAAACCCCAACCTTCCTCTAACGCAGGGCTTCGGAATTCAGTAGTTCTCAAAATCCTTGAAATATTCAAAACTTTTGAAGTACCCAACTGATTTCCTTTAAACTATTCTTTGTTTTGTTTTGTTTCAGTAGAATTTACTGAGATCTACAAAACAAGTTAATATTGAACTTTCTCACATTATTCATGCTTCAATTATCCATGTGCAAATTTTCTGAATAAACCAAATGGGGAAGTTTGTAGAGAGATATCAAGTGCTCTCCCTCTTCTCTCTCTCTGTGTGTAAAGTTTATAATTTTTACAGACACACACAAATCCTAGCTCTTAACTAAACTTAAACTAAACTAAACTTCCTTAAATACTTCAAGGAAGAAGCCACAACTATTTTGTATGTTTGTGAGGCACCTAGCACAATTTTGGGTACTGTAACATTATTAAAAAAAAATATGTGTGTGTGTGTGTATAAATTCCACTCAGAAAATTTAACATGAATGTAATGTTGATGAAGGAGAAAGCACACAAAGGATAAAGTTGACTGATCAACCTTAACTGTGGCTATGTGTTTAAATTTGTCAAATAATACAATCTTTCATACAAAAGGGATTTATTACAATAATATTCATACTTATATGTACCATGTTATGATATAGCCTATGCTTATAAATTGAAATGAGAATTTGGGGTTAATCCTATTTCCCTAGTCTGACTTCAGTGAAAGTTTTGCCTATGGGAACATTAGCTGAGTAACAGCCTCAGGATAAGTCCTTTTATTTTTAAAGAAAAACAAAATGAAACGTGTGACCCAAGGGCGCGCAGGCTCGTGAGGCACCTCACTGCTACCTGCTCTTAGTATGAAGTGGTCTCTAGTGTGTAGCTCATCACCCTGAAACCAACACATTCTGGCAACACAAGCACTGACTTGCAGGCCTCTGCAGGCCTCATTCTCTCTGTGCAAACTAGTGATACTTGTAAACCGACCCCATAGTCCTCAGAGCGCGCCCTGCAATGTCCAGACCTTAACCACTGGACATTCACAGAAGTTATCAGGTGTTCTAACCCCAAGGGGTCAGAGTACACATTAGCTTGTTTGATTTAACTGAGGATCAACTCCTGTATAACAGCACTGAGATATATTTATAGTGAAAACAGTCATGTTTATTGTCAAAGGCTAAGATTTAAGAGATACTGAGTTAGGTTAATAATGTAAACAGAAATTGTTACATATAACACAAAAAGTATAACCTAGAGTCTAAACTTAACTTTAACAGGCTAAACCCTTGTCTAAAATAGTTTATTCCACCTAAAGCAATCTCCCAGCATCTCCATCCAGATGGCTGGGATCCTTCGTTCATGAATGCAAGAAGTGCTGTCCTTTTTGCTTCCTTGGTGAAGGATAAGGGGATGTCCTTTTGCCTTCTCTTTATATCCCCCCAAATTCATTCCTTTGTCTTGAGTCAGGATGACGCCCACCCTGCCCCCCCCCCACACACACAGCGGTTTATTCCCTGGTGTGTTGACTCCATGTTGCCTTCACATCCTTGTGTTGACTTTGTATGCAAAAGAAGCTTCCATTGTGTTGGCCTACAATGCTTAATTGACATGTGAACCGAGGCAAACAGATGAATATACATCTTTTGTCAAAAAGCTGTTTGAGAACCTTGCTTTGATTCAGACTTGAAAACATATTTTCCACTATACAGACATAACTCCTTACATAGTGTCAGTACATAATTTCACAACAATATTAATGACCAGCATGATCCTGACTTTCATTTAAAATCTCCCATGACATTCTTTATGGATAAATACTCTGAAAGCAGCATGCTAGGTGTAGTGAGTTGGTCAGGCCTGATAAGAGTTGCTGTTATAGAAGACTGAATCCTTTACCAGGTGATATGGCGGAGTTCTTAGGGTCACAAAACCTTATATTGTTTTTAAAAAATCAACCAACTTTGTGTGAATTAGCACAAGGAGAACTGGATAGGAGGATAGTATAACCAAATACTGGATATCTACCGCTGGTTTTAACACTATTTTCAGGATGAGATGGGGTGCCATGGCGTACAATAACAGCCTCAGATGATGGACTTTGTGACCTATGCAGTGCATGTCTATAATGTGAAATTGCTATGGAATGTCTTTCTAGGAAAAAATATCTGAATTCCTATGCATCAGAGAGACTCATTATCTTCTCATATGGGGATATATTGCTCTCCAACCAACACAGATCCCTTTTCAGTTGGAAATGTCCATGTGTTCTTCATAACCAGTTTTTGATTTTATTTATTGTATTATTTCAAGAAGGAGGTTTGTTCATAGGAAAGTTTTTCCATTAAAGAAATACTCCTGCAAGGAGGAGAGGGAAAATGTAGAATAAACTGAAACTTGTATCGACTCATATTCTTGTGGGAAAACAGCTGAGTTCAGCCCCACATACTCTGTATTATACCCACACACAAAAGTTTCTTTTTAATGGGTGACAGCTAGCATTGGTTGAAATTTTTGTCTGAAAGACTTTTTCAAAGAAACATGTGTTTACCTTCCCCAAAGAGAAACATTCAGGAAAAGTCTCTGTTTTCTTCTCACCCACCCTCCCATCAAGTTTCTGTTTTTTTTTATCAAACCCGAATGTCAATATTTTCAAATTTTGTTTCTTGGTTTTTTTAAACCCCGCCACCTTCTTTTCCCTTTTTCTTTTTCTCACTGAATGCAATCGGTTGAGTGATGTTTAGGGGATTTTTTTTATTTGATCAGTTCTCTTTCTTTCTCTTCATTTCCTCATGCCACCACCCCATCCCCACCCCCAGTCTGCAACTTTTCAAAAGCTGAGGAAGTTTTTGAAAGGTTAGGGTGGCAAAGGAAAAGTGAGGAGTGGGTGTGGATGTGGGTGAGAGAGAGAGAGACGGCCATCCTGGATCTCATTCATTCTATTTCATTCAGTAGAAGAAAAGGGGAGAGCAACCCAAAAAATTGAAATTTCAAAATTTCTCAAAATGTTTTGCAAAAGCGTTAAATTTCTTCAAAAATGTCCACCCTTTCCGAACCAGCTCTAGTGACAACCTTTTGAGAGGCAGTAGCTAGGTTGATGAAAGAATTCTTCCTTTGACCTAGCACTGGGTACACCTGGGGTTAGGTCGGCTTAACTACATCGCACCGGGGCTTGGCGTTTTTCACACCCCTGAGCAACGTAGCTGGGTTGACATAACTTTTTAGTGTAGACCAGGCCTAGAACAATGCGAGTTAAAGGGCATAGGGTGACGTCCTTATTCTATTCAAATCAATGAGGCTTCAAACCTTTCTCCCAAGAGCTGTGACAATATTCTCCAAGGCTGAATGGTGCTCCACTATTAAGAAATGCCAGTAGATGTTTGAAATTTGCAGTCTCCAAACACTCCGCATTGCTTCCCGCTCCTGCCCCTCTGTCCCTTCCCTCCCCACAACATTCACAGATCCGTAACTGCACAGGGATGGAAAAGTTCAAGATTTCCCTAGCAGGTCTTCTGCATTGTTTAGAAGCTAAATAGGCTAAAACAACATCAGGCAAAAACAATACTCTGGCCCAGAAAGTTTCCATTTTTTTCATGGGAAAAGCATAGCTGCCCACTGCATACATCATCCTTCTGTTTCTGCAAATGATATTTATTTCAATGTGTTGACTGATGGGAGATGCACGGCTGCAGCTTGTACCCATTTGCTGTTAAAAGTTGAGAAGCAGCTTCCACTCTATTGTTGGTAAATGTCTTCAGAAATAACAGGACGGATCACAGAAAAAGACAGGATGTTGTGTGGAAGGTCAGACTGAGTCTGATCCTGTGGAACGGTATGGAATGGAGGGAGGACAAAAGGAAATTTCCCATTCTTTGCATCTCACAAACCCATGCTCCTGGAGAGCCAGGATTGCCACAATTGCTGCCAACAGTGGCCACAGACACTTGCCCCAGCTGCTGCTGCTATGTGGAAGGGAGCCACCAAGAGGAGTCTCAATGAGGTACTAGAGGGGAACCATGGTGAGTACAGGGGTGCTGTCTGGGTCAGGGGGTGGCAGGATTCATGAGTCGAGGAGGGAGAGGGTATGAAATGAACAGATCTGAGAGGGATGGAGTGGGAGAAAGTGTGGAGAATATTGCAGGGAATGTTGTGAGCACTGCAGAGGTGGCCATTTTTTGAAGGAGCCCCTTGTTAAAATGTTGGCTGCATGTCAATGAGGCACTCTGATCCAAGGAATGGAGGTGCCTGGGAGAGCTTTGTGGACAAGTTACTATTTTAGTTAATTTTGTAGTTCATGCCCAGATATCTGATATTCATATGAGAAATAGATGGAGTGCTATGGGCTGGGCATTACAATAAGGAGGCATAAGAGGTTAGGATGGGTTTTGTGGTTTACACAGATGAGTGAGACTGTATTCTGTTCCCACATCTGTTGCATTTTTGCTGTCTGACCTCAGGAAGTCACTTAACCTCTCTGTGCCTGGATTTCCCCTTCTGTTAGAAGATGGTAATACTTGCCTCACAAGGGTGTTGTCACATTTTATTCATGAATGTTTGCAATGTGTTTTGAGATACTTGGAAGGGTGGTTCTCTACAAAGGGAAACGATATTTATTATGCTGTCTGTAGAGTGCCAAGCACACTTGTTGCTATATAAATAGTATTAATGATGGTTATTATTACAGGCTGCTTAGAAGTTTAGGTTATTGTTGCCCAGCAGAAAGGTTTACAAGAAAGTTTTGTCCTGGAGAATAGCCGAGAAGTAACGGAATCATAATTTGTCCTACATAAATGTTCACCTCATAATGCACAGTTGTATGTTGCTATTTAAGGATTTATTTTAACAAAACTATTAAAGTTGTACATTCCTCTTAAAATGCAGCCAACTCTTTTGGGGGCAGCCATAAGCGAAGAGTCAATCTCCGCCCCACATTCCCACCAGGGATTTTTAGGGGAGCCTTCAAGTAGTGCCCATTTCCCTGCCACAACCTGATGTAGCTAGAAGTATCTCTGTAACACAGAAATGTATGTTCCTTCTGGTAGCACTTTAGACTTCATCACAAGCCTCCTGCTGACATATATCCAAGGGGAGACTTGAGTGATGCTACCCTGAATGCCTAAATGAAATGAAGTGAGGGAATGCCTGGCCAGCTGTTGTAAGAATGTAGTTGTAGATCTTCCTGCCCCAATTTAAGCACTGGTGATAGCTCAGTGCATTGTGATCTGTGAAACCACTTAGTGACCTGGCTAAGGGGTGTCTTGATTACAGCCTATATGCAACTACGTGGGGAATAAATATTTGATAATGGGCTCTTCTCTCTAGCAGAGAAAGATATAACATGATCCAATGGCTGGAAGTTGAAACTAGACAAATTCAAACTGAAATGAAGGTGTACATTTTTAACAGTGAAGATAATTAACCATTGGAACAATTTACTCAGGATCATGGTGGATTCTCCATCACTGGCAATTCTTAAATGAAGATTGGATATTTTTCTAAAAGACGTGTCCTAGGAATTGTCGTGGGGAAGTTTTATGGCCTGTGTTATACAGGAGACCAGACTAGATGATCACAATGGTCCCTTTTGGCCTAAGAATCTAAGAATTTTAGATTTTCCAGTTCAAATCCAGGAAGGGTACTAGATTGACATCTTTGGATGCTGAAGTCTTCACTGATCCACAGAACAAATGTGGCCATATAATCTTCTCTACACTAACTCACCTGTGTGTTTTCTCCCTGGCCTAATGAGACGAGCTCTGGGCAAGAAGCTAGTTCAGTTTACATACCCATACAATCTTTGGTCTCTCCAGCAAAAGTGCAAAGAAAATTGCTAATTGCTTACGGTGGTGATGCTTTTGGCAATGGATTCCTCAGGAAAGGCAGGATATCCCTTTGCTTAAATTTAGCATAATCTTTACCTACTGCTGCAAACTTGTACTCAGCATACATTTGTGTCAGTTTCGTCTACTTATTTTCAGATGTCATCCTAGTCTTCTTTGATGTGAACACACATCCAGCAGGAACTGAATTGAGTCTATCAGCTCATTTCATGTAGGTCACCAAACAGCAACCAGTTGGCAGTGATTTTTGGTGACTATCAGCCTGAGCTGCATTTGTGCTGGCAATCTGTGGCAGCTTAGATGTGAGGCGCTCTCTCTCTCTATTTACTAACCTTCTGTGCTGGCCAATCCCCCCTTCTGTTTTACCCCTTGGCACTTTTAGCAATAATACGGGTGTTAGCCCTAGTGTCCTGGCCAAATTCTAGCTTGGATAATTCTGCATACCTAAATTCCCCATGTAATTTCAGTTAGACTCTGTATTTCCAACTTCCCTTCCAGTTGTGTTATGCTGTCACATTCCACTCCACAGGTGGCTGTATTTCAGTGGTGGATAAAATAATTCCTATATAACATACATATAGGGCCTAGATTTTGTTCTGTTGATGTTAATGGTCAATGGATCAGGTCCATAGTTTGCAAAGTGCTTTGAGAGTCTTCATGCTAAAAGATGCTATGGAAATGAATGCTACCCAATAGTTTCATACAGAAAGCAAAAAATAACACTGGCTCCATCTGAAATGACAAGGCAACATATGCAGGGTCGGCAGAAAATAATTATTGAATGAGATGTATGTCTGGGACTCTGAAGCCTATTGTGCTCCCTACTCTTGTTAAAGGTTCCAAAAAGCAGTAAATTAAAATAAATAACAAGTCACCTCAATACTATACAGAGTGTTCTCTAGCCATTCTTCTGTCAGTTTTGTGGCTTGTGCACCATTTTTTGTCCCTGTGTTCTGATTCCTTTCATCTTAGAGGACACAAATTGTTCCTAATTTGTAAATAACGACCAGTGTGATAAAGATCATAGAATCACTGTCCATTAAGAATTGCACTACAATAAAAGATAAGTAAGATTTCAGGCTTAACAATACCGCCCTTTCGATTCATTGCTGCCAAGCACCTGACAAGCACTGTCCAGTCCTTAGCTTCTATTGAACTTATATGAATAGCAGAGTGTTCCATTGTTGGCCACTATAATTGAAAACTTGTTTAACAGCTTTTTTTTTTTTTAATGCTATGATCCTCTTTTTGAAAGTTAGCTCTATTGGCAACTTCTGCCTGAATTCCGTGGGATAGTATTTGGCAAATCACATGCTGACATGTTTATCTTGTTAGCTGTCAAGAAGAGTAAGTATGAGAGCTGAATGCTATCATTCAGCTTGACTGGAGAAATAGCTACTACTCATGAAATCTGACAGAATAAATATATTTTACAAACATGATTTGTCAAATTCATATTAATCCTTTGTGCAGATCCTGTCATGACTGACCTTAAATAGACCTGTTTATTGGCAGCGTAATGCTTAGGCCATGTCTACACCAGCGAGCTCACAGCAGCACAGCTCTACCGATGCAGCTACGTCGCTGTAAGCTCGCTCGTGTAGCCGCTCTATGGCCCATGGAAGAGAGCTCTCCCATCGACATAATAAACCACCTCAACGAGCAGTGGTAGCTATGTCAGTAGGAGAAACTCTCCCACCAACACAGCACGTGCAGACTGCCACTTATGCCAGCGAAACTTATATTGCTCAGGGGGGTGTTTTTTTTAAACCCCTGAGCAACGTAAGTTTTGCTGACATAAGCGATAGTGTAGACATGGCCCTAGTTTGCCACTTCGTTCAATGAATCTATGCAATAAAGAAACAAAGTGATGTGGCCTGTTCAGAAGTGTTTCAGTTGGCTGCTGCACTGGCATAGATATTTATGTGTCTTTTAATATCTAATTACACGGAAACAACCCACAGAAGGCTTGTTTTTAGGCTTTAACACAAATCCAATAAAAAGCAATGCAACCAGTGCAAGGAAATGATGGCATTTGCACACTCCTGCCGACCTTCCAGGCAGTCCGTCAGGAAACCCTCTCCTGTGTTCAAACAGCGTGAGAAAATAGAAAGCAAACTGAACCTAATGTCTCATGGCACAAATATTTTAGTGTATTAAAAAACCTCAGCATTAAGAAATGCCTAAAACATCAACACACAGTTTCCTGCTTGACCTATGCTGGACTGGCCAGAGGCAGATTTTGATAACATACTGATTTGTTGTTTTCCAGGATCAAGACTAGAAGGGGTTGTCTGCCCAGCTCCATCCCCACCAATATCAAAGCACTTCATTCACATAAAAAAATCAAACTTTGGACCATTTCCATTGCAGTATTTACATAAAAGTGTGTGTGGGAGGGGGGAGAAGTAGACTGAAGTTCTCCCAATCCCTGATTTGTTTTTGTCTTTGCTTGGGTGGTGGTCAATTGTTTAAGCAGCACAGGCATGTGCCATTCCACAGGAGGAATTTGCAAAGGGGTGACTTGAAAAGTTCAGTGCAAAATGTACACATGATTGAGTAAGGCACTTAAAGGCTTAGCTCTGTGTTTGGAGGCCGATCATCTTCAGTGGGTAGGGGAAGGAAGTTAGGTCTGTACAGTAGGATAGCTGTAAGAAATGGATGGTCTAGGAAGACAGACTAGCGTCACAAAGTGTCCAGACAAAAAATGCTGTAAATAAATCAATGTGATACTTTAGGCTTTTACATTATTTTTAAAGCAAGGATCAAAGCTCGCAATCCAGGTTTTGAAAAGGGTTATGCTCCTTTTTTTTTTTAAATGACAAAGAGAATCAACTTTGTCTCAGAATTTCCCACTAGATTACATTTCATATATGTTATTACAAATAAATTATGTTAAAAGAAAGTTAAGCTTGGGAAGTCAAATACTAAAAAGTTAGGAAATGCCAGATTCAAAGTTGTCTGTGCAACCTAATTAAGCCCCTCTTGTGCATATGCATTATGATACAGTCTTTAATTACATGATCACATGCTGGTTTTTACTAGACACTATTCAAGTCCTGCTCTGAAGACAGAATTATTAATTTCCTTATGGGCTTTTCTAAGGTGCTCAACACTATAGTGCCCCACAGACATTAATTGATTTATCTTCACATCATGCCTGTGAATGATGGGAAACTGAGGCACAGAGTGAGAGGAGGTCAGAAGTACTCACTAATTTTGGATGCCCAATTTTGAGATATTGGCTCATTGGGTTTTTTTTGTGCTCCCCTGTCTGTATCCATCTGTTGTCTCTTGTCTTATACTTAGACTGTAAGTTCTTCTTTTTCTTCTGTGTTGTTCTGTACAGTGCCTAGCACACTGGGGCTCTGGGCCCAGAGTGGGACTCCTAGGTGCTAGAGTAGTACAAATAATTAATAATAATAAGACACTTAGAACCTGGTTTTTCAGAGGCATCCTATAGCACTTTATATGTTGAAAACACAGCTCCCATTGACTTCAGATGCAGTTGTGAGAGCTCAAGACTTCTGCAAATCAAAACCGCAGGGCCTCAAGTCAGGTAACGATACACTGAAGGACACACAACTATTGACCATCTCTGAAAAGTTTGGTTTAAGCAATTTACCCAGCATAACATAGGAACTCTGTGGCAGAGGCAGGGATAGAATGTGGTTCTCAAGACAGCATTCAGCTGCCTTAACCAGGAGACCATCCTCTCCCTTCCTGCAATTCCCTGCTTCATTCACCACACACTTTCCAACATCTGCAACAAATGAGGTGGAGGTCCTACACTCAACAGCTTCCTTTACTACACAACCCTGATTCCATCCTTAGAGCTCAGTCTGTCCTGTGCACTGAATGAGAGGGGAGTCCTGTAGGGAAGAAATAGTATGTTCATATAATGAAAGACTGTATCATAGCTCACAAGAGGGCAGAATTAAGGTTGCATGGACAACCATATTTCAGGCATTTCCTAACTTCCCTTGACTTTTGCAATCTCAATATTCTTTAAATGTAGTTGTTTTGTATTTAATAATGCATAGTAAAAGGGGAAAATCCCCCATGCTGTTCTGACTATAGTATCCATAAAACACGTAGAGCTGAGAGGAGTTCAGAAAGACCTTATAGGTTTGCGCCCTTAGTTAATTAAAGCCCCCCAAGCAAAGACACTATATCTTGCATCCGTATGTTTTAAAACAGAGTGATATAATGTATACGGTTTCTTCAGGAGGTGACATGGTGATTACAGCCTGTCCCCCACTTTCCCACTGACTGAAAAAAGTAGCTAGTAAAATTAGTTTAACTCTGCTTATGATTTGCAAAATCGAACAGCACCTGTAATTTCACATCCTTCAAACCATCTTTTATATCTCATGACATAAATGCTAGACCCATGTGTGACACTGAATGGGCTAGTGGCAGGAAACTCTGACAGGTTGAGTTATGCCAGAAGACTGCCAAGTAGCGTGGGGCTCAAGTGAAAGAACACGTTGTACTGGGACAAACTTGACAGGAGAAGCCATTTTGTAAGCTGAACTGGCACTGATGTATCTGGCACTGCCTGAAAACCGTTCAGTATTCAATCCAAATTAGAGGCTTCACATGGAATAAACAGTAAAGACAATAGTTTCACAAGGGATTTCATAACTAACATGTTCTTTCTTCGAACATGATGACATTTATTCACTTTTAATATCAGGTTATACACATGGGAAAACCCACCCTTATTTCAATGGTGCTTCGTTGATAATTAGCATGTACATCTGACAATAAGCCTAGATTTTTAAAATGTATCTTTTCTTTTTCTTCCTTTCTTACTCATTCAGGGATCTTAGAAACTTCTCTAGAGCGATAAAGCCAGCTCACAACCGCTTCAAAGAGCTTCACAACTTCCTAACCATTCTAAGCTTTTAGTTTTTAATATTAAAAACAGCAAAATAATTTTTAAAAATTCCTGAGTTTGATGTTTGGTTCTCTTCTACTGCTGTTCTCTCAGGTTTGCTACACCAGCTTGGATCAGTGTCCAGGGACATATCCTGCATCCAGCACTGGCTAATATGCATTGCTCCAGAGGACCACGAACTCCTGTTCACACATACACAATCACCTTACCAATTCTGCAGTACTGTACATGGGCGGATAATGCCTTTCTGATCCTGGTAGCAGTCACCATACACTTGTATTTGAGACTGGGATAGCCTTATTTACCCAGGTGACTGACCGATCATGCTTCTTAAAATCACCCAGTGCAGCTATTCTAGCCTCCCAGATAATTAACCACAACTTGAAAAGGAAGGGAAGGGGAAATCCCACCCTTATCCAACAATTATTTTCCTAATGTACTTTATTCTTTAAAGTCCTTTGTAGATGGATGATAAATAATTGTTCTTCTTCGAGTGCATGCTCATATCGATTCCAATTAGGTGTGCGCGCGCCGCGTGCACGATCGTTGGAGAATTTTCTACCCTAGCAACACCGGCGGGTCGGCGGTGGAGCCCCCTAGAGTGGCGCCTTCATGGCGCTGAATATATACCCCAGCCGACCCGGCGCCCCCTCAGTTCCTTCTTACCGCCCCTGACGGTCGTTGGAACTGTGGAGCGCGGCGTAGCTGTTCTCCACTCTCCCTAGCTTATTCCGTTTATTGATAGTTATAGTTATAGTTCTAGTTGTATATAGTTAGATAGTTGTTTAATTCACTTTGTTAATAGTTGTTATATAGTTAAAGGGGATTAAGGGGGTTGTCTCCCCCTTTTTCCCCCAGCGCGTGGCCGGGCTCATGCCCAAGGCTCCCGGCTTCAAACAGTGCGCGTCCTGCGCTAAGCCTATGCCAACAAGTGACCCGCACGACTCGTGTCTGAAGTGCCTGGGGGAGTCCCATCAGACAGATAAGTGCAAGATCTGTAAGGCCTTCAGACCGAGGACCAAGAAGGAGCGGGACTTTCGGCTTCGGCAACTCCTTATGGAGGCGGCACTTAGCCCGGACGCTCCATCGGCGCGTCAAGCCCCGGCACCAAGCGCCTCGGTGCGCAGTGCCCCGGCGGCACCGACCATTCCGACCACGCGAGTGGCGTCGGACAAGCCTCCACGGCACCGGACCCCGTCGGCACCGCACTCACAGCAAGTGCCTCGGCGCCGTTCATCATCCCCGGGACATAAAAAATCCCATAAGACGGGGACTGCCGTACTGAAGACGCCGGCTCCCCCGGTGCCGGGGGTAGAGCCACGTCCGCCTGTGGAGCACCAAAAACAGGTGCCTCCAGCACCGTCGACTCCGGCTCCGAGGCCGTTGAGTCCGGTGCAGACAGGGTCACCACCGTGACCGGCGGTGATACAGTGCCTTCCGTCGACCCCAGAGACCTTCGCGACGGCGAGAGACTTGATCGCTCTCATGGAGCCGGCACCGCCCCAACCACCGGCACCGTCGGCACCGTTGACTCGTCCGGTCCAGTCCAGGGGGAAACCTGCCTTGATGCGCCCTCCATCGCAGGGACTGGAACCACGGCACCGGTCCAGGTCCCGAAGCAGGTCCCCACGCCGCTCGCAGTCCCGGCGCCGGATATCACCTCGGCACCGGTCGTACTCGCGGCTAAGATCATCGTCGCGGCACCGTTCTACGTCCCGGCATCGCTATGATCGTCGGTACCGGTCGACATTGAGACGTAGTTCTCGGCACCGCTACGATCGACGCTCGACGTCGAGAGGCCGCTCCCGGCACCGGGCCTACTCAAGATCACCTTCCAGGTCCAGGTCGGACTCTCGGCACCGACGCGGTCATCGGCACCGATCCCGATCTCGGCACCGTTCGCCGGCACCGCATAGGGACCGTTCATCTCTAGACCGGCACCGTACGGCACCGTACCTTCCGGAGCTCGTCTCGGCGCGGTCGGCACCGCCATGGCCATCTAGATCAGTGTCCCGCTCCTCCGATGGGGCATCGAGATCGGCATACCCCCCTCAGGGGCAGGCCGATGATCCGGACATGGGCCACTGGCAGGAGGTAGCGGAGGATCCCGCTCAGGGACCTTCGCACTGGTCGTTCTGGACCCCGTGGGCGTACCACCAAGCACAAGGGGCTCCACCACCATCAGCCTCTCGCTCGGTGCACTCTGAGCGAAGGGCCCCAGAGTCTACCATCTCTCGCCCTCCTCCAGGGGGCATGGAGGCTTCCGTGCCCGCACCACCTGACGTCCTGGACCCAGGGGCAGGTGATGCTCCGCTCCAGGGCTCATTGGACCAGGACCCGCCCTTGGATCCCTTGCCACCTGAGGCATCTTCCTCATCTTCCCCAGATGAGGCAGTGGCGGGCACAATGAGCACAGGTCCACCCCCGATGGATCTCCGGGCACACCAGGACCTATTACGTAGGGTGGCACGTAATATGGACCTTCAGGCAGAGGAGATAGTGGAGGTGCAAGACCCCATTGTGAACATCCTCTCTGCGGATGCCTCATCCAGAGTGGCGTTGCCCCTGATCCGCACGATCCAGGCTAACGCCACTACGATATGGCAAACTCCTGCCTCTATCCCACCCACAGCCAGAGGGGTGGAAAGAAAGTACTTTGTCCCCTCAAAGGACTATGAGTACTTGTATACTCATCCCCAGCCGTGTTCACTGGTGGTGTCATCAGTGAATGCAAGGGAGCGCCACGGTCAACAGGCCGCAGCGCCCAAATCGAAGGAAGCTAAGCGCCTCGATTTGTTTGGCCGTAAGGTTTATTCAGCCGGAGGGTTACAACTCAGAGCGGCTAACCAGCAGGCGCTCCTGAGCCGCTATAACTTTAATTCCTGGAACTCTATGGGGAAGTTCAAGGAATTGGTTCCCCAAGACTCCAGGGAGGAGTTTGGGGCCTTGGTAGAGGAGGGTAAGAAGGTGGCTCGGACCTCCTTGCAGGCCTCCTTGGACATAGCAGACTCGGCTGCGAGAACCCTGGCTTCAGGTATCGCTATGCGGAGGATCTCCTGGCTTCAGGTTTCGGGTTTGCCTCCGGAACTGCAGCAAACCCTACAGGATCTGCCCTTTGAGGGACACGGATTGTTCTCGGACAAGACGGACTCTCGTCTGCAGAGCCTCAAGGACTCGAGAACAATCATGCGCTCCCTGGGGATGCATGTTGCGGGTCCCCAGCGCAGACCATTTAGGCCCCAGCCTCAACGTTTCTACCCCCCTCCACTTCGTCAGAGACAGGACTCTGCCAGAAGGCGGGGGCGAGGTGGTAGGAGAAGGTGGACTGGCCCTCAACCCGGTCAGAACCAGGGGCCACCAAGGCCACCTTCAGGCCCCAGGCAGAACTTTTGAAGGTGCGGTCGAGGACGGCGCCCCAGTCATCCCCCAGGATCCAGCCCCCTCCTTTCGGGATCGCCTTTCCCATTTCCACCGTGCTTGGTCCCTTATAACCTCGGACCGTTGGGTCCCTCGCACGGTAGAGAGAGGATACGCTATCCAGTTTTCTTCATTCCCCCCCTCCCACTCCCCCTCCCCGTCCCTCTTCAGGGACCCTTCTCACGAGCAACTTCTTATACAGGAGGTTTCCACGCTCCTATTGATGGGGGCCGTAGAGGAGGTTCCATTAGAGTTAAGGGGCAAGGGATTTTATTCCCGCTACTTCCTGATGCCCAAGTCCAAAGGGGGTCTGCGACCCATCTTGGACTTGCGCGGACTCAACAAATTCGTAGTAAAGTTGAAGTTCCGCATGGTCTCTTTGGGGGCCATTATCCCTTCCCTCGATCCTGGAGACTGGTTCGCCGCCCTCGACATGAAAGACGCATACTTTCATATTGCAATTTACCCGCCTCACAGACGCTTCCTGCGATTCGTGGTAAGCAAGGTGCACTATCAATTTGCAGTCCTTCCCTTCGGCCTATCCTCGGCCCCAAGAGTGTTCACGAAATGTATGGCTGTCGTGGCAGCATACCTTCGTCGGCAAGGGATACAGGTGTTCCCGTACCTAGATGACTGGCTGGTACGTGGTCGCACCAAAGAGCAAGTTCGAGCTCACGTCCACATAATAGTGCACACATTCAACGAGTTGGGCATCCTACTCAACAAGGACAAATCCACTTTAGAACCTACCCAGAGAATAGAATTCATCGGCGCAGTCCTAGACTCCAGACGTGCACAAGCCATCCTGCCAGACAACCGCTTTTGTACCATCACGAGCCTTATTCAAGGGCTCAGGGCCTTCCCAACTACCACGGTGAGGTCGTGCCTCACCCTGCTGGGTCACATGGCTTCCTGCACGTACGTAACCAGGCATGCCAGACTTCGGCTTCGCCCACTCCAGACCTGGGTGTCATCGATATACCGCCCACATCGGGACAGCCTGAACATGGTGGTCACGGTCCCGAACTCGGTCCTGACCTCCCTCACCTGGTGGCTAGATCACAATGTGGTTTGCGAGGGGATGCCATTTCACGCCCCACAACCCTCTCTGCACCTGGTCACAGACGCTTCATCTCTGGGTTGGGGCGCCCATCTCAACGAACACCATACCCAGGGCCTGTGGACTGCACCCCAGCTAGCCCTGCACATCAATGTTCGGGAACTGATGGCGGTGCGCCTGGCGTGCCAGGCATTTCTCAATCTCCTACGTGGCCGCTGTGTGTTAGTTCTCATCGACAACACCACGGCCATGTTTTACATCAACAAGCAAGGAGGAGCACGTTCGTCAATTCTATGCCAAGAGGCCATTCGCCTGTGGGACTTCTGCATCGCCCACTCAATCCATCTCACGGCATCGTTCCTCCCTGGAGTCCAGAACACTTTAGCGGACCGACTCAGCAGGTCCTTTCGGACGCACGAGTGGTCTATCCGTCCGGACATCATACATTCCGTCTTCCAGAAGTGGGGGTTTCCCCAGATAGACCTGTTTGCATCTCGAGACAACAGAAAGTGCCACGTGTTCTGCTCCCTGCAAGGTCGAGCTCCGGGCTCCCTCTCGGATGCGTTTCTCCTTCCCTGGAAAGACCACCTGTTTTATGCCTTCCCTCCATTTCCTCTGGTCCACAAGGTACTGCTCAAATTGCGCAGAGACCAGGCACAGGTAATTCTGGTTGCTCCAGCGTGGCCGAGACAACATTGGTACACCACACTGTTGGAACTCTCGGTTCAGACACCGATCCCGCTTCCATTATGTCCAGATCTCATCTCTCAGGACCACGGCTGGCTGCGTCACCCCGACCTGCAATCTCTTCACCTCACGGCGTGGCTGCTCCATGGTTCACCCAGGCAGAGCAACAATGCTCACTCTCGGTCCAACAGATTCTGTTGAGCAGTAGGAAGCCCTCAACACGAGCCACGTACTTGGCCAAGTGGAAGCGGGTCTCCTGTTGGTGCGAACAACGAGCCACGTCCCCGTTACAGGCACCTATTCCTCTCATATTGGAATATCTCCTCTCCCTAAAACAGCAAGGGTTGGCGATATCTTCAATTAGAGTTCACCTGGCCGCTATATCAGCCTTTCACCCAGGGGAACTCGCGTCCTCGGTATTCTCTAACCCGATGGTCGTTAGATTCCTCAAGGGCTTAGACCGGATGTACCCACAACAACGTCAGCCCGTTCCGACGTGGGACCTCAACCTGGTTCTCTCCAAGCTCACAGGTCCTCCATTCGAGCCACTGGCCACCTGTTCACTTCTGTACCTATCCTGGAAGACAGCCTTCCTTGTAGCCATCACCTCAGCAAGGCGCGTTTCTGAGCTCAGGGCGCTTACATCCGAGCCCCCTTACACAGTTTTCCATAAGGATAAAGTGCAGCTTCGTCCACATCCTGCCTTTCTCCCTAAGGTGGTTTCTCCGTTTCATATCAATCAGGATATATTTCTCCCGGTCTTTCATCCTAAACCACATGCTACTCGCCAGGATCAACGTTTGCATTCTCTGGACGTACGCAGGGCCCTGGCTTTCTATATTGACCGCACAAGGCACTTTAGAAAGACGACGCAACTCTTCGTTGCAGTGGCCGACCGAATGAAAGGCTTACCGGTCTCCTCACAACGCCTATCCTCCTGGATTACGTCTTGCATCCGGACTTGCTATGACCTGGCAGGTGTCTCAACACCGCACCTCACCGCTCACTCCACGAGGGCCCAAGCTTCCTTGACTGCTTTCCTGGCGCAAGTTCCGATCCAGGACATTTGTAGAGCAGCAGTTTGGTCATCAGTCCACACATTTACAGCTCACTATGCACTAGTGCAGCAGTCCAGGGACGATGCTGCATTCGGATCAGCGGTTTTGCACACAGCAATGTCTCACTCCGACCCCACCACCTAAGTTGGGCTTGGGAGTCACCTAATTGGAATCGATATGAGCAAGCACTCGAAGAAGAAAAGACGGTTACTCACCGTTGTAACTGTTGTTCTTCGAGATGTGTTGCTCATATCCATTCCAAACCCGCCCCCCTTCCCCACTGTCGGAGTAGCCGGCAAGAAGGAACTGAGGGGGCGCCGGGTCGGCTGGGGTATATATTCAGCGCCATGAAGGCGCCACTCTAGGGGGCTCCACAGCCGACCCGCCGGTGTTGCTAGGGTAGAAAATTCTCCGACGATCGTGCACGCGGCGCGCGCACACCTAATTGGAATGGATATGAGCAACACATCTCGAAGAACAACAGTTACAACGGTGAGTAACCGACTTATCCCATCAGCAATTATGCATTAATATAACCATCTTATTAATATTCATAAGAAAAAAACTCCTAGGTAATTACAAACTTTCTATAATAGTCTAGCATTAAAAGAAAACCAAGAGGGAGGATAATTGTTGTGGTGAAGACACTGGCTCTGAGTTCAAATCCTGGCTCTGCCACAGACGTCAGTGTGACATTGGGTGAATCACTTAGCCTCTCTATGCCTCAGTTCCCAAACTCTCTAAAAAAATTGGGAAAGTAATTTTTTTTATTTTCTCTATATCTTTGGGGCAAGGATTGTCTCTCTCTCTCTCTCTCTCTCTCTCTCTCTCTCTCTGTGTAAGTTCATACAATGACTAACACAATGGGCCATGATCTTGGTGTGGCCAGTATATGCTCACATAATACAATAATCAGCAATAATCAGCTGTGGTGTTTTTTTCTCTTTATCCCTGCAGAGTAAGGGGGTCACTTTAAAAAAGTTCATATTTACACACTGGGTCACCCATCTGTCTCTGAGACAGATTTGTAAAGGGTTGAGCTCCCTTTGAAAGTGCCCAGGCACTCTCAGAAGGGGTTTGGCACCTTGCAGAATTGAGCGCTCCACAGGAAGTAGGACTGAAAAGCAGACAGAAAAGCCTGACTCAGATACCCGCTGTTCCTGTTAACAACTGCTGAGATTCTCAGTAACTTTCTAGTTCTTTGAACTGCTCTGTCAGTGCTGAAACTGCATCATCTTCCCAAAAGAAACTGCAGAGTCCTGATCTAACTGTGGGGTCCAGCACATTTCAGAAAGAAGCAGTTGCCATGGTCTGTCGCATTTATCTGGCTACCAAGTAGATGCTGCTTGCCAAAAATCTATTTAAAATGTACTGTAATTAGGCAATTGTACAAAAGCAAATGGTGTTTTTTTTTTAAACCTGCTGGAATATAATGGTTCCTAACAGGGTAGTTACTGTTTAGTGTTACACTCTTGCTTATTTAGCTGAATTTGGACTCTGAATCTGTAAAATCTGCTTTGGCAAGTCATATTAATCCATCCGCTGCCATGAAATTATAACAACTCCACTATCTAAAAACTTTGGGATATTTTCATTGAAAATCTGGTACAAGACAAAGTAATCAGTTGACTTTCTATTTGTTCCAAATTTGAGGGACTAAGACCAACATTTTCACCAGTGGTCTCTGATTTTGGGTGCCTCTGTTTTTTAATGCCTGGCATCTACTATTGTACAAAACTATAGAAAGTGTTGACAAAAATGTGACACCCCCTCAGGTCTGAGGTTCAGGGGCACTGAATGTGCACAGCTCTTATTGGAAGCAATGGGAGATTCAGGTGCTTATCTCTAGAAAAACCAGGCCTGAGACGTCTCAAGTTGGGCAACCAAAAACTGAATAATCCAAAATCAGTGTCTTCTTTTGCAAACATGGCTTGTTGATGCTGGCTCTTGCTACCATTGAAGTTAATGACAAAATTCAGACTAATTTCAGTAGGAGCAGGACTGGATTCTAATAGCCTGGAAATTGAACGGTGAACTGAAGCCGATAAAATAAGAAATAAGCTTAACACTTGTAGGCGAAGCGGAATGTCGCTTAACTATGGGGGAGTTTGATCCAGAACCAAACATTTTGGGTCGGGTCTATTTGCAGCTGGAACTGAACCTGTAACAAACCTTCTGGGCTGGGCTTCATGGCTCTTTATTGACTCAATGGTTAGGAATCAGCACATCAACGTGAGATGGCCTCAGGAAATAGTATATAAATTAGCCAGAGGCTAAAACTCTGGTGATGTGTTTTATCGACTCCTATGTGACAGACAGAAGAGGCTGGAGTGCCCAAAGGAGAGCTTCTATATTTGCTGCTCTATTCCCATCACAAGTTCTTATAGGTGAAACTGATGCAACTTTATAGTGGGCAGTCCTGGTACCTAAACATAGCTAGGGGACAGTTCATTAGACACTACCATATTTGTTAGCTATTAAGGCTTCAGAAATTAAACCAATTGCTTTCACCTCTCATGCTATCAATTTTAATGGAAGCTATTTTACAGGAAAAACGTACCCACCCCAGCACCCCATACAGATCACGTTATTCTTGAGGTTTGGCAATGATGTTGGTATTTCCTTTCAGGATAGAAAAAAAGCAACATTTTATTTCTGATATAGTCCAGACAGCACCGGCCCAGAGATAAAAATGTATTTACTTGGAAATAACATTTTGCCTCTTTATATATAAATACCACCATTTTTTTTCTAGCTTAAACTTTACATGGTGGCTGATAGGAAAAAATGCTTCTCTTACACATATGATGATGCTTTTCTTGTTGAACCCTGTAGTTCCTGGACTGGGTAATTTGAGCATGCTTATGGGAGAAAATATTGTCATTTAAGTGCTCTAGCAAATTGGTTGGTTGGGTTTTAAGTGGTGCCGATTCATCTCTTAATAACACCAGTATTAAGCCAGTGTATACAACACTAGTGTTAGGCTCTGCAGTTCTTTAAATGCAGGCACATGGAGGTTCTGGAAACCAGCACACTCCAATCATCCACCTGGCAGCTCATAGACAGCATCTAGGACCGGGGTCCATGAAGCCCAACTGCGACACTAGCCCTGCCCCTACACCCTGATTAGGAGAGATCTAAGCTCCTGATTGGCTGCAGCACTATTTAAGACAAAGGAGGAGTTGTGTGCATAACTGGGCTCCATCCTGCCACAGATTATTTGCCTGGAGTTTACCTGTTCCTGTTTTCTGATCCAGACTTCCTGGTATCCTGTCTAGTCCTGACACTTTGTAACTGGCTCCTGGTTCCAACCCTCTGAGTCCATCAACAGATCCTGATCTCCTGTTATCCTGACTTGGCCTGATTCCTAGTAACTGAATCTTGAGTCCTGACCTCTGGTATATCTCTCAGCTCTGATCTCCTGGAGTTCCAATCCGACCTTATTCATAGTAATTAGCTCCTAACCCTGCCCTTGGATCATGCAGATGTATTTGAAACAAAGAATGTGGAAAACCTCCCCCGACATTGAGCCTACGTGTGCCCCATAGAATTACAGCCAGAGCAAGGTGCCATTGAGGTGCCATGTCTGCACCTGAACTGGCTATGCTCCAGGAATACCTTCTGGAGAATCTGGCCTGAGGGCCTAGCTGCAAATCGACGTTCCTGGCTGGTGCCCCAGTCCTCTTTTCTTAAGAGAAAAGATGGCAATCTCCAATTCTGTATCACTTACCATGCCCTAAATCAAATAACAGTAAGGAACTGGTAACTGCTGCCCCGATTCCCAAGCTACTGGATTGCGTGGGAGCTGCCTGTATATTGACTAGGTTGGACTTCTGGGGAGCCTATAACCTTGTGTGCATTAGGGAAGATGATGCATGGAAGACTGCCTTCTGAATGCGCTACGTTCATTTTGAATACCTGGTGATGCTGTTCGGCCTGACCTGTGCCCTGGCTACCTTCCAACACTTCATAAATAATGTGTTTCAGGACACATTGGACCACTACATAGCAGATGACATCTTGGTCTTTTCAGACAATCTTGAGCAGCACACTGGTCATGTTCGAGTGGTCCTTGAACGTTTATCGTAACATGGAGTCTATGCTAAACATGAGAAATACATGTTTGACTTCCACAGAATTTCTGAGCTTTATTCTGATCCTCCAGGGAATCAAGATGGAACCACATAAGATCCAGGCCATCCATGACTGGATCATCCCCCCGCATGACCTGAAACCTGCAATGTTTATTGGCTTTGCCAATTTTTATTGGAGGTTTATCCCACATTGCTCAAAGCAAACTGGACTCCTCACTGCTCTGCTCTGGAAGAATGCGCAGTTCCAGTGGTACCCCAAAATCGAGCATACATTTTATCAGCTGGAACTCACCTTTCTCACTACATCCATACTGGCCAACCAGATGCCATACTAGCTCATGTGCTAGTAAGCCAATTGGGGCCATATACTCCCAGTGACATGGACCCAAACAAATACTACACTGTGCACATATTATTCATGGAAGTTTGCCCATGCTGAACTGAAGTATGAGATCCTGGGTAAGGAGCTCTTAGCCATGAAGGTGGCCTTTGAGGAATGGCATGGTTATTTGGAAGGGGCTCACTATCTGGTTTAAGTATGCACTGATTAAAAAACCCTGGAATATCTACGCAGGGAGAAGGCATTAAACCAATGGCAGCTCCGAGGGGCTCTATTCTTCACTATCACATATCATGCTGGCACCAAAAATGGCAAGGCATTTTGTCCTGAAACTTTGATACTGAACCCTGTGATCTAGCCAGGAACTGGCCCATATTCTCAAGCTCTGCAACTTCCTGAATGCTGCTTTTAATTAGGACCCAGTCACACTGTTCTATTGGCCCACTTCATTCATTGCAATGGCCTTTGCTTTGCTGAACAGACAGCCCAGCTGGGGATTAGCCATGTGGATTAGTCTTCAAGGCCTAACAGATTGTGTCACCTCTGATTGAGGATCACAATTGGCCCAATTCTGGTGCAGGGAACTATGTCTTCAGAGGGTCCAGACAGACAGTGATGACTCCTGTCTGCTGATATTGGGGGGCACAATATAAAGGGGGAACAAGTGACTATGTGTTGCCACTGGGAGGAACTTCCAGACCCACCATCATGGGCCAGGGCAGCCAATTTCATTGGTACCGGGGTGGGGGGTGGGCTGGGGCCACAGGAGTAGGAAGCATGTGCCTCTGGACCAGGCTAGGGAGATGCACAGCACTACAGCGTTTCCCAAGAGCTCCCAAACCCTTGTGGACACCTCAGCAGGGGAGCCATGGGATGCAGGCAATGCCTCTACCTCTGGTCAAGCAGAGGCCAGGAAACCTGCTTCCAGAACCTTCCCCAGTGATCTCCCACCCAGCCCAGGGCCACCAAGCTCTCCCATCTGGGTCGTGCTGCCTCTGTGCAGTGCAGTAGCTGCCTGAGATAGAGCCCAGCGGGGAAGCAGTAGCAGCCCATCCCCTCCATTCCCCGCCCAGAAATGTGCCAGAGAGGAGGAGGAGCTCTGGCTTGCTTGGTCCCTGTCCCTGGCAGCTGGGCCTGGGTAGGGAGTGGAGGGGGTGGGCTGCCGCCACCTCCCCAGACAGGTTCTAGCAGGCAGCAGCCACACTCTACAGTGCAGTGACCCTAAGCAGCCATCCTCACCCAGCATGAGAAGCAGCTCCATCCCGCCCCTTCCACTCCCTGCCTGAGCCCAGCTTACAGCGACAGGGGCCAAACATGCTGCGGGGGGGCACAGTAGGAGAAGGACAGAGCCTCTCTCACTATCCCACTGACAGGCCGAGCAGAGAAAGCCCTGCAAGGGCAGCTCAGTGTTAGCAGAAATCTTGGGAAACCCCTTGACCCCAAATGCCTCCCCTACATGTTGCCTCTGCAGACAGATATCTCCTCCGCTTATCACCCCCATTTCGACTGCCAGATGGAAGAGTCAGTCATATTTTACAGCAGTACCTATGATGTTATATTCACCACCACCAAAATGATTGGTCCTTGTTATTACCTTGGGTAGAGTTTGTGTACAATAACACAGATCATGCATCCTTGGGTAAAAGCCCCTGCTTTGCCAAGTATGGGTACCACTCCTGAGTCCACCAACAGCTACCTATGACCTCTTCTAACCAAATCACCTCAGACTTAGCACAAAGGATTAATCAAATCCAGGAAGAAGTAAAGCAGTATTCCTGCTAATTTTTTCCATCCATGGGCAGAATGAATTTTGTTATGTGCACCATATTGAGGTAATGTGCCGATGTGAACCACCAGTAGAAACCAAAAACCTAGATATAATATATATTTTTAAAAAGTTACCATAGGGATAATTACTCCAGCCAGGACAGTTGGGCATTTTAGAACTCACTACTCAAAGAATTAAATGTAAGCATAAGAGAGAAATAAAAATTATGAAATGCATAGACCAGTCAAAAAACTAAAATACATTTTGAAATAAGTAACAAGAAGTAACAACAACAACAACAGCACAAATGTGTGTTGGGAGGTGAGTGTGAAAGACAGTGTGTGTGTGTGTGAGAGAGAGAGAGAGAGAGAGACAGAGACGCATGTTGCCCCTTTAAGTACGCTGACCCCACTTTAAGTATGTTGTGCTTTTAAGTAGATCAGCAAGTTCAGACACAGCAGCAGCTGCCAGCAAGCTCCCTCCTTCCTGAGCCCTGTCGTGTCCCCCCTGTGCTCTGTGGAGATGGGGTACAGGGGAGGGGAGGGACAACCTGACATCAGCACCCCCTCGCCCTCCTCCCCCCATCTTGCACAGCAGGCAGGAGGCTCCTGGGAGCAGCTCCAAAGCAGAGAGCAGGAGCAGCACACGGCAGTGGGGGCAGGGACACTTGAACTGTGTCTCTCAACCCTCCACCTGAACAGACCTTTGCAAACATTGGACTTCCAGTTCCTTGGCCCTTATTGAATCCATTGCCAAGTTAGCCCAGTGATGATTGAACTACACCTACCCCAATCTCTCAAGAGATCCCTCCTGAAACCCTTAACTGAGCATTTGTTTCCACACAGGACCCAACTGCTTCCCCTATCAGTGCACATACAAGGCCATGAGGATTGTGCATGAGATCTTGGTTTCTAAACACTGGCGGGGTAAACTTTTATACATGATTGACTGGGAAGGCTATGGCCCTGAGGACCGTACGTGGGAGCCAGAAGAAAACTTTCATGCTCCTGCCCTAATATAAGCCTTCCCTGAGAACCACCCTGAGAAACCTGCACACTAAGCTCCTCCCCACTCTCTGGGTTTCAGAACCTGGGCTTCCACTTGAGCCCAAATGTCTGCACTGCTATTTTTAGTTCCGCAAGTCTAAGTTAATTGACTTCGGCTTTGAGACTCAGTGCTGTGTGTTTTTCTTTGCAGTGTAGACATACCCAGAAGTGCTGAAATAGGCAGCCAAGCCCAGTGCCAAGGACGATCATAGACTCATAGCATCATAGGACTGGAAGGGACCTCAAGAGGTCATCTAGTCCAGTCCCCTGCACTCATGGCAGGACTAAATGTTATCTAGACCATCCAAACATCCTGCTTACTGAATCTATAAGGAACAGTCAGAGAAGTCAACTACTCTGTATATCACAGCATTAGCCAGTTAGTGTTTTCTCCAAGCATGACCTCATTTTTGGAATTCCTACTCTGGCAGCAATGCCTCTAGACATCAGCACCTCATAAGCAGTGGTATTCACTGGAGAGAGGGTTGCCACCCTAACAAAAGGTGCAGAAGCATCCTCTGGGAACAGGGGCTTAACTCCAGTTCACCTTCCCTCACCCTTTGCACAGCTACCCAGGGGAAGGTCATAAAACCAACTGAACCTCAAGCTAGAGATTTTTTCCTTTCTCTATTTAAATTTCCTCTTATAAACAATACCTTCTCACCTGCATGGATAAAACTTGAGGAAGAACTCTCATTAAGAGTTGTCTTCTGTTTCTTTGGGTTTTAATTTTGCCCATGATCCATGGAATATCTGAGTTGTCATGGTTCCACCTCCTGTCAAGCAAGCTTAGCAGTAAAGTTAAAAACACCTGGTCTCCTGATTTTATATCCCAGTGCAGCAACATGGTGTGACTTTGCTTATTCTTGTCATAGCATTAGGGTAATACATGATGATAGGTCAGAACATGCTGATGTGGTTTTGTCATGGATTGATGCAACCACCTGATGTGAACAGTCTAAAAGTGATTATTTTGTGCTCTGTGACAAATGGCATTACAATCTTATCCTGAGGCTGGGAAAGCAGGTAAAATGCATGACTTGCCTACAGGTCTCCGAACACCTGCTGGTTGAAAGATGCTGAACAGATTCAACCCATATAAATACATTTTCCTTGGCAATCATCATCTTTAGTGAGCCACTGATAGTTTCATTGTGCTAAAGAGTGTGCTCTAGAAACCACGCTATATTTTAACTCTGAAGTAAAGGCATATTTTAGTAGTTTTTAGCCTCTGACATCTGATTCTTCAGGGGGCCCAGAGTTAGAAAGTCAAACAAACCAGAGCATAATCCTTTCTTCGAAGACTTTGGGTTGTGGTAAATGGAAAAAGTGTGGTCTGCAATATATATGTATTCACTTGGCCAAGTTCTACATTTTGTCAGAGTCAGCAATGTCGGGGGGAACTTGTGATCTCTTTAAATTGTGCACTGTATTTTCAGCAATTACTTGTAGCAGTGTCCTGGGTATTATTTAGTGCCAAAGCCCCAAACAGATTCAATGAATGGGGATAGTGAACCTTTATATTTGTAGGAATGAATTAACATAAGTATTAGGAATCAGGGCTTGCGACAGAGCCAGTTTCTAGGGAAGCTAATGAGTGCAGCTGGCCTGCAGTAGGCTGCCTGATTGGCTACACTGCCTGATTGCTTGGAAGAGTCAGCAGACCAGCTCTGAAACCCATCAGCAGGGGTTTGGCAGCTGCTCCAAGCATTTGCCCACTGCTGTGATAGCTTCTGTGCTTGCTTGTTACCCACCGTTTCCCAACCTTTCTCCTCTCTTGCCTCACTCCAGGTGAGTCAGCTCTGACTTTCAGCTCTGATTCCTGACCTCTGACTTTGGTTCTGACCTGTGGCTCTGGCATCTGACCTTTGACTCCAGTTCTGACTGTCGACTCCAATTCCTGGCTATCAATTCCTTCGCCAACTACTGCTAGTCCTGACTCCTGCTCCAACAACAAGGCATGTTGTCCAGTCTCTGACAATATGATTTTCGTCAATGACCAAAAAATGTCTAGTTTTGTCACACTTGATTTGCCACGTTGGAATAAAAGCCTGACTAAACTAATTACTAATTGCTCTCTTAGGGGCAGGGGAGCAATGAGAAATATGTTTGGCTTTGTAATTTTTCAGAAAAAAATGGTGTCAGTAAAGCACTAAACAAATGTAGCACATCTGTATATACTGACCAAATGTTACAAGTATCTGTAGCTTGTTTGCAGAATATCCAGGTCTTACATTACCAAGTCCTGTTTCTGCTCCCATGAATGGGGAAAAACTGGTTTTGTATGTCTCTCCATTTTAGCTTCTGCTTGGTTAGTTGTATCACAAGATATGAAATAAGCAAGGTAGAATCCAACAATGCAATGTGTAGAAATTATCACATTGCACAGAATAGAAGAAAACTATACAGCATGTTTTTGACACCTGAAAAGTGGGGAGAAAATCACAGTAACCATTCTACAGTAAACACCCTAACCTAGTTCTGATCTTTTCTATGTACAGTGGTGGATGTTATTGCAACTAACAAATGTATGCTAAAATATAGATGCCTTTCCCTTCTTTTGGGAAATAATACCCTATTCACTTCCTAATTCAACTCAACTACAAGATACTAATAAAACAAGTCCCCAGTGCTAAGTGTGTAGTATTCCTGAACGGTTTTGGATTTGTTCTTAGATCTTATGTGAGTGGGGTAACCCAAAGAGACTATTAGCTTTATAACTAAGAGCTAAAATGTGGGTAAATGAAGCATTACCTTACGGCTTAAGGAAAGGTTACCTTACCCACATAATTACGAGAATTGTTGACCCTAATATGAATACTGCTGTAAAGATGTGCTGATTAGAAGTGGTTATCAGCAGAGACTCTGTAATGTTTACTGTAAGAGCACGCTGAACCTTTAATAAGCAGAGATGCTGTGGTTTAAAAAAACACTTAATTTTAAAAGGGTCACACTTGTTTTGAAAATATTGCTGTTTACTTCTCCAGTGGGAGCAGCAGAATTGTCTCTAGTTCACAACTTAACATTTCCGCTATTCAAAAGCCAATATCTCTGATTACGAGGTCTGACTAATAAATTCATATTGATTTTAATCTATACCTTGGTATTTTCACCAACACTTATTTATTCAGAAAATTCAGTCCGCAAAGGCCTTTGACTTTTGAAGATACAACAGAAGGGAGTGCATAACAATTTGAAAATCATATCGCCTTTGCAGTGTCAGGCAGAATAAATAGAGACACACACTTCCTGGATACAGTCTATATGCATCTTTAAAGATGAATGTATGCAACGTGTGTGTTAAGAGCTTTTTAAAGTCTTTGTTTATAAACACCACTTCTTAGAGTCATAGGCATAGAGTTCAAGGTCAGAAGGAACCATCAGATCGTGTAGTCTGACTTCATGTCACTCACAGGGCAACACCCAAACCCCACACGCTAAACCCGAGAGCCAAAATTGGTCCAAATTATTACCTCCTTTAGGAGACTAGACTACTATGTGCCACAGACAGATAATAGGAAGAATCAAGGTGCACCAATGCCCAAGGCCCCCATAATGACAGAAAATTATGTGAGATATATATAGATGATCCCAGCGAGTGACCTTCACTACAAGCTGTAGAGGAAGGCTAAACCCTTTGGCCATTGCCAATCTGAAATGGGGCAAAATTCCTTCCCAGCCCTATGGGGATCACTTAGACCCTGAGCATGTGAGTAGGAACCAGCCAGCCAAGCACTTGACAGAGACAAAGCTGGGTGCCACCTTAGAGCCTTGGTGAACCCCTCTCCAGCTCTGGCCACCCCTGATTCTTCAAAGGAAGGAGACAAAAACAAATAAACAAAATATCAGAATAAATGGGGAGTGGAGGGGAATCCCTTCCTGATTCCTGCAGGTGACTAGCTTTAGCCTTGAAGCATCAGACTTTAGAAACATGATATAAACTGGAAGGGATCCCCAGGGCTCCTAAGCCCTGCCCCCCACATCATCACAAGCAACCCCATCCTACAATCCTATTCACAAATTTGTCCATCTCTCTCTTAAAACTAATTAAGTCGTTTGCCCCCACAGTTCCAATTGGGAGGCTGTTGCAGAACCTCATGCCTCGGGTGGTTAGAAACCGTCTTCTAATTTCAAGCCTGAATTTTTTCATGGCCAATTTATATCCATTTGTTCTTGTGCCTACATAGATATTTAATTTAAACAGCTCTTTACCCGCCCTGGTGTTTATACCACTAATGTATAGAGAACAAACAATCATATCCCCTCTCAGCATTCATTTTGCTAGGCTAAAGAAGCCAAGCTCTTCCAGTCTCCTCTCTTAAGACAGGCCCTCCATTCCCCTGATCATCCTAGTAGCCCTTCCCTACACCAGTTCCAGTCTGAATCCATCTTTCTTGAACACGGGTGACTAGAACTGTACACAGTATTCCAGATGAGGTTTTACCAGTGCCTTGTACAATGGCATTAGTACTTCTCTATCTTTATTGAAAATGCCTTGCCTGATACAGCCTAGGACTGTGTTTGCCTTTTGGCAAACACATACTGGTGGCTCATCACACTGGTGGCTCATTTCCAACTAATGAGCCTGCAACTTATAGCAGAAATTTGTATTATAAGACCATAAGTGAATGGCCTTGCACTTTGTACTATTGAATTTCATCCCATTTCTGTCATGTCAGTCTTCAAGGTCATTCAGATCTTCCTGAATAATATTCCGATCCTCCTCCATTTTGACAATGCCTCCCAATATGGTTTCATAATCCCTTTTCATTAACACACTCTTATTTTTTTAATAAGATTGGTCCCAAGACCGATCCTTGAGAAACTCCACTAGTGACATCTCTCTAGTCTGAAAGTTCACCTTTTGGCAAAACCTGTTGCCTTCTCCCCTTTAACTTGTTCTTTTCCCACCTTACAATTATTTATTAATCCCCATCTACTTTAATTTAATTAATAATTTCCCATACGGATGTAGTACCAAGTCAAATGCTTTACTGAAATTCAAGTATATTGGATCTACTGTATTTCCCTTACCTAAAAAATCAATTACTTTCTCAAAGAAGAAAATCAGGTTAGTCTGCCACAATCAACCTTTGGTAAACCCATGTTGCATTACATCTCCTTTTTCTGTTTGCCTCTGAATTTAATTATTCTTTCCTTCACAATTTGTTCTAAAGCCTTGCGTATTACTGAGGTCAGACTAAGGGTCTATACTTGTCTAGATCACTTTTTGCCTTTTCTTAAATACAGATATGATGTTAGCTATTCTTCAGCCATATGGAACTACCTCTGACTAGATAGAATTGTTATAAATCCTCGCAAATGGAGTAGCAGTCTCATGCACCAGTTCTTTCAGTATTCTGGGATGGGAATTATCTGGTTTTCCTCCCAAAGTGAGTGCATTAAGTTCATTTTCTTCCACTTCAGATGTGGTAATTTCCATTTCTATACTTTCATTTCCATCAGCCATGCTGCTTTCATGCTTGTGTTCAATCTTATCAGTCTTATTGAAAATCGAGGCAAGATATTCATTTAGTGTGAAGGCCATACTTAGATTATCTTTAATCTCCTCCCATCCATATTGCACAGCAGCCAGTCTTCATTCTTCCAAGAACTAAGTCATCTTGACTTTTAGCAATTCTTTTTTGAGGTGGTTATTCATCCTGTTGGTTCTGGATCCTTTCCCTTCAAGTTTTTCCCCCTTACTTGGGATGCAAATTGCAGCTAGTTTTTGTATACTTGATTTAAAGAAATTCTAAGCATCCTCCACATTTAAGTCCTTGAGTTCTTCACTCTAGTTGATTTCTTTAACTAATTCCCTTAATTCCTCAAAGTCAATCTGAAACTGTAGTTAACAACCTGGTTTTGGTTATCCTTCCATTTAATTTACACTGAATCAGCTCATAATCACTCATTCCAAGGTTATTTCCTACAACCAGTTCTTCCATGCATGATGTCCTCACCATTTACCAAATCCAAGTCTAAAACTTCATTACCTCTCGTTGGTTCAATGACTATTAGATGGAGAAAGCTGCCTTCTATCATGTCCAGGAACAATTGGGGCCCTACCAGCATTAGTGGCAGTTAATCTCCAATCTACATCCAGAAAATTATAGTTTCCCAGTAGCATACACACCGACTCCGTGGGTGCTCTGGGGCTGGAGTACCCACAGAAAAGAAATAGTGGGCACTGAGCACCCACCAGCCACCTGGCTGATCAGCTGTTTGTCCACCCATTGCCGATCAGCTGTTTGGCAAGCCCCACTGATCAGCCGTTTGGCAGCAGGCAGGAGACGCTCAGGGGAGGGGGACGGAGTTGGGGTGGAAAGAGGCAGAGTGAGGGCAGGGCCTTGGGGAAAAGAGAGAAGCGGGGTGGGACAAGGTAGAGCGAGGGTGGGGCTTAGGGGGAAGGGGTGAGGGTGGAGCACCCACCTGGGAAAATTAGAGTCAGTGCCTTTGCCCAGTAATACTTATCTCTCTAACAATATGAAAGAGATCAGAGTCCAGCTATGGAGTTCTATAGCAGGCCCCAACACTATCCTAGTACAAATTCTTTTATAATCCTTCCCCAAAGCTATTTTGACCTAAACCGATTCAGTTTTGTCCATTCTATCATTTAGTTCTTTATAATTTATTGAATCATTGAGTTACAATGCTACCCTGCCACCTTTCCCTTTATTTCTCTCTCCTAAGAGCATATATGCCTCAATACTTGTATTATAATCGTGAGTGCTATTCCACCATGTTTCTATAATCCCTGTCTGGTTTGACCTCCTGCACCAGTAGTTCCAGTTCCACCTTTTTATTGCCCAGGCTTCTTGTATGTGTCTACAAGCATCTCATGTGTTTCCCTTGGATCAAACCCAGTTTTCTAGCTGGATTAGGTATAGTCTTTTCACTAACTGTGACCCCCTACCTGACTACTACTCCAATCAATATTTTCTTTTCTTTATCATTGCTATCTATATTCTTATCTTCTGGTGCTCTTTTATCCCTTACTGTATCTTCATTTAGCTGATTTTCTTCCTCCTTGAAACAGAATATTTTGATCTTTTTTTCTGAAATGAAACATTGTTGAAATCGATCTGTTCCTACAGAACATTTTGACTTTGTAGACTCAGCATTTTCTGATGGAAAATTGCTGTGTAGGAAATTTTTCAGCCAGCTTAACTCCTGACCTTATGCAGGGTGAGCAACTAGTGAGTGTGTTGATGTATAAAACTGAAAGCTTTGCAGAGGTTGCCGCACTAGGATCAGCAAACAAGACCCATCATCACACATGTGACATGGATGCTTGTAACTTGTCAGAAGTGTTCAGGTGAGTACTTTTGTGTGAGGCT
This sequence comes from Chrysemys picta bellii, assembly GCF_011386835.1. Taxonomy (NCBI): domain Eukaryota; kingdom Metazoa; phylum Chordata; order Testudines; family Emydidae; genus Chrysemys; species Chrysemys picta. The sequence continues at coordinate 250,261,526 of NC_088792.1, forward strand.
CAAAGACTTCTTACACTGCTAGATCAAGTATCAGGGGGTAGCCGTGTTAGTCTGTATCTACAAAAACAACAAGGAGTCTGGTGGCACCTTAAAGACTAACAGATTTATTTGGGCATCTTTTGGTATGATGTCCATCTGTTTGCATTTGGAGGTGCCACCAGACTGCTAGATCATTTCACCAAACCTCACTTCTGATGGCCTGACTGCCTGTCCAGAATGGTGATGAGTTACATTTACTAAAAACAGCATCCCTGGGGGATCCCTTCTCTTAGTTCAATCAGAGTGCTGCATGAGTAAAGGGCAGAGCAAGGGCTCTAGGATTTGGCCCTGGGAAATCATACACTTAGGCCTTTGTTCTGCAAAGGAAACAAGTTATTGTCTGCTGGCTAAATGTACTTTGTTTTACCCTTTATTGGCACCATCTTCAGAGAGCTCAAGGTATGACTGGAAATGGAACCATTCGCTGCTGACACATTCAAAGCTCAGGTGTCAGGGAAGAAAACATTCCATTTAGTCTCATCTTGTTGTGTTTGCCGGCTTCTTAGAGGTGTTTTCCCCAAAGATCAGCAGAGTCCTGGGGGGGAAGTATATGCAGGCATTGGCACTGCTATTACAGTTAATTCATAATGAAATGAATGGAAGGGAGCCCAGACAGAGAAAGAAGAGATTCTGAGAGAGATAGTTTTGCTGTAAGTGTTGAATCCCAAGTTTTGGGCATGGGTCTTCATCCAGAAAATGTTTGCAGGCATAATGCGGCCTGGAAACATAAAAAAAAAAAAGAAAGAAACATGAAAAAACCATTTCCTGTTTTTCCTTTTGTCTTTCTTCTATTGGAAAGTAACTAAGGGCCTGATTCAAAGCCCACTGAAGTGAATAGACTTTGGATCATGAATTCATGATAGACCTAGGCCAAAAGCCAGTGGCCAATCCTCCTCCGCCTCCTCTCTATATGAGCTTCTGTGGAGAAGAAGGCTAGCCTGGTACCCTTATCCCCCAACAGAACTGGGAGAGGGTGGGGGAAGGGACGTCAGTGGGGAAATTTCTAAGCAATATGTAAAGACACCTCTGAGTGCAAGAGGATTGTGGGAGCTGGAACTATAGTTTGAAGGGTGAGGCATCTCCACTATCACTGATACAAAGAAGAGGGAGCTGGAGGTGGGGATGGTCAGCTAGTACCCTCTGAAAGGCCTGAGAAATTGTTTTTGGGGCCCCTTCCAGTCTCCTTTACCCTTGCAGTCCTCACTCGCAAGTACCCTTGGAGGAGGGATCAGGATAAAGTTCTAATTTCCACTTCTGAACCACAGAAGCAAAGATTGACCTTTTTTGTGGATCTGGTTTGAGCTGAAATTCAGAAAATGTATCTAGCTTGAGTGTGTTCAGATACAAAGTTCCAGTTTGGGCCTGTATCTAATTAAATGTGAGCAAGCAGATGGTTGAAAATAGTCTTGTGATTCATGCATAATGGACAAGAAGTGATCCAACCAATAGCCATCTTTGTATTTACAATGCAAGCTGAAGAAATTTAAGAATATGATGGACAGAACAGCAGCAATTACCCAGACAAATGATGACGCTTTGCAGAAATCCCAACAGTCAAATTGTATCATTCATAGCAAAAGAGACATTTGTATACATTTTCCCCTTAAAAAAATAAAAGCATTAGCTTTATTGGGGTTTTGTTGAGAGAGAACACTATTTCAACTGACACATCTAGAAAATAAAGGAATGAGCAGTGACAGAAGGTATTCCAGGGATGCCCATTGAATTAGTGTTCACGTTGAAATTATCTTTCTGCTGATTTTCCTCAGCCTGCTACAAAAAAATTTCAACGGCATTTCCAGGAACTGCAAATTGCACGTCAGACTGATGCTCAGGTCCCAAATCAGTGATTAAAAGATATTTGTGTGTGCCAGGAAATGGAAATCTTTTTTTTTCTATCTTTGTTTGAGAAACACAGTAAGCTAGTTGTTTTTGTGACTGTTAAAAGTAACTTGCATGAAAATGTAGCTTGCAAAGCTCGCTGCAGAATTGACAGAAAAACATTAACAAAAACACATACTCTCAAGTGGATTAAAGTGCCACAGAAACTGCTAGATGTAACGTAGTCAAGAAGGCTAACGGCTGGTTCTTCAGATTGTAGGACCAAGGTTGTAAATATCTGATTCTTTTACCAGTTCAGTTGTGAGAGGTAGCTTAATCGAGTGGATTGAACAAATTAGGAGGATTAGGAGCCAGGAACTCCTGGAGTTTTAATCCTAGCTCTGACACTGACTTGTTGTGTGGTCTTGGGCAAATCACGGAACTTTTCTGGCCTTGCCTATAGTAACTAAATTACACTGCAGTGGAAACAGCAATGTAGACAGGACTTGGACATTTTAATCACTGTGATGTTTAATTCTATGGCTAGACCATTCAGGAGCCACTCTATGGTCTGTGATCGGGGTTAGATGATGCTAGAAATGCTAGAGCCCGATTTACACCAGTGGAACTGCACCAGTACAGTATGGCTCTGAAATTAGTTAAGGCTGATGCAGCAGTATCTCAGTTTTCCAATCTATAATACTACTCCTCTATCGAACTCTTCATTTGCCACTGCTCTGTGTTTTGAAAACAAAGCATCTAGCAGTATAATTAACCAGGTAGGTATCTCTCTGTTTACAAAATAATAAGCACAACACTGTCTACCAGCAGATAAAGAACAAAGGGGGAAAATAAACCAGTACATGGGATGTAATCACTTAGGTCCTGTTTCTGCCACTCTTACTGTGTTGTATAATGAGGAGCACTTTCTTCCTCGAGTAGCAAGGTCGACTCATCCCAGCATACCCTGCCCGTATCTGCCCCAAGGATACCAGGGGGTCTAGTTAGAATGGAATTGCAGTCAGATCAATTGTGTTTAGTGGTGGTACATAGCTAATTCCCGCCTCTGTAACAGGAAATATTGATCTCATGCACCTAGGGTGACCAGACGTCCCGATTTTGTCGGGACTGTCCCGATATTTGCTCGTTTGTCCCGCGTCCCGACCAATGTTTGGTCGGGACACTGGACAAACAAGCAATTTTTGCCCTCCGCTCTGGCTCGCGCCCCCTCCCTCGCCCCAACTCCGCCCCCTCCTTCCCCCATTGGATAGCTCCCCAAATCCTCGGCCTGGCCCCACCCCCTCAACTGCCCCATTGGATCCCTCCCCAAATCCCCGCCCCCTACCGAAGCACGCCGCATTCCTCCTCCCTCCCAGGCAAGCGCTGGAGGGAGGAGGCCCGGGGACAGCGGGATGAGTCCGGCCTGGCCCTGGCCCAATCGCAGGCAGGAGGGTGGGGGGTACCTGCAGGGGGGCAGCCCCGGGTCCAGCCTGGGGAACCGGCTCCCTACGCGCCCATGGGTGGGGGGGCAGCAGCTGTCCGCGTGGGGACTCTGGTTCCTCGGGGCTTCACCTCCGCCACGTGCGCTCCGGCCCCGGAGGGGTGTAGTTGGCGCTGGGTGCCAGGCAGATGCCTCTGCCTGACACGCGGCGAGGGAGAGGCGGAGTAGCAGCTGGAAGGGCCGGTCGGGCTGCACTCCCGGGCCCGCGGGGAGCTGAAGCCTGCCAGGGAAGGGGCTGCCACACGCTGGCGCGCCCGCGGCCAGCCCAGGACGGTCTCCGCGCAGGGACTTGGCGGGGGTGCTCCCCCTGTCCGTGCCCATCTCCGCGGCATCGGGCTCCGGGCAGGGGTTGTTGCATCCCGGGACCCGGGGGCCGCTGTTTACCGGCACCAGCCTAGGCGCTTTCCGCTTGTTCGTGCTTTTTTTTTTTTTTTTTTTTTTCTCCCTACCGGCTTTTTTATTTTTTGGCTCCGCCCCCTTCCCAAACCCCCCCCCCCCCCCCCCGCGCGTCCCGATATTTCGCCTCTCTGATCTGGTCACCCTACATGCACCTCTCAGACTTGGTAATGACAGGATGAGCTAAGGGTGAAGCCTTAATTCTGAAGTGCCTTGCTTTTCAGGCTTTAGTACCACTTTTAATGTTAACATAGATTTTGTTGCTTAATTAGGGTTGCCAACTTTCTAACTGCACAAAACTGAACACCCCTGCCCCCTTTTCTGCCCCTTCCCAGAGGCCCTGCCCCTTCTCTGAGGCCCCGCTCCCACTTGCTCCATCCCCACGCCCTCCATTGCTCACTCTCCCACACCCTCACTCACTTTGACCGGGCTGGGGCAGGAGGTTGGAGTATGGGAGGGGAGTGAGGGATCCGGCTGATAGTGTGGGCTCTGGGATGGGGCCGGGGATGTGGTGTTTGGGGTGTGGGAGAGGGATCTGAGCTGGGGCAGGGGGTTGGGGTGAGGGCTCTGGGTGGGGCCAAAAATGAGGGGTTCAGGATGCAGGAGAGGGCTCTGAGCTGGGATGGGGGTTGGGGTGTGGGGAGGTGAGGACTATGGCTGGGGCTGCAGGCTCTGGGGTGGGGCTGGGGATGAGGGGCTTGGGGTGCAGTGCTCCAGGCTGGGATTGAGGGGTTCAGAATGTGTGGGGGGGTGCAGGCTCTGGCTGGGGGTGTGGGATCTGGGGTGGGGCCGGAGATGAGGGGTTTGGGGTGCAGGAGGGGGCTGGGGCAGGGGGTTGGGGTGTGGGTGGGGTGTGGTCTCTGGGAGGGAGTTTGGGTGCGGGAGGGGACACCGGGCTGGGGCAGGGGGTGGCAGTTCGGGGTCCTGGCAATGCTTACCGCGGCTCCCAGGAAGTGGCTGCCAGGTCCCTGCAGCCCCTAGATGCATGGGCAGCCAGGGAGGCTCGGCACACTGCCCTCGCACCCGCAGGTGCCACCCCCACAGCTCTCATTGGTCACGATTCCCAGCCAATGGGAGGTGCGGAGCTGGCCCTCAGGGCGGGGGCAGGCCATGGAGCCTCCCTGGTCACCCATGCGTCTAGGGGCTGCAGGGACATGGTGGCTGTTTCCGGGAGCTGCACGGAGCTATGGCTGACAGGGAGCCTGCCTTAGCTCCACGCCCCCACTGTGCCACCAACCAGACTTTTAACGTCCCAGTTGGCAGTGCTGACTGGAGCCACCAGGGTCCCTTTTTGACCAGGCGTTCCGGTCAAAAGCCAGACGTCTGGCAACCCTATGCTTAATAATTATAGGGCTTACTTCATCTATATGGGTACGACATTTTTCCTGATGCAGCCTGTTGTTCTGTACATAAACATATTACTTGGTTGGGAATTTTATTCTGCAGTCAAAAGTGTAATAAACCAGAATGAAAATCTTTTGCAGACTTTGCAGTTTTATTGTAATCTTGATTTCCTTTCAATCTCCCAGCAAACTAATTTGCATAACACTGATTGCCTGCTTTCTCCAGGCATCCGCGTCTGCTCTTATCTTTGCTAAGTGAAAGGTCTTTTAAGAGTACTATATACGTTTTAGATGTGTGAAGCCCTTTTACTTCTTGTATTTTATTTTCTTCTGGGAATTAATATATGACCTACAGTAAAGGTAGCAAGATTGAAAAACTACAAAAGAATCCCAGACATGCCGTGGGTTATTTACTGTTGAAAATACAGTCTCCAAGGATCCAGAAATGGAGGCCAAATTCAGTTGCTGTGTAACTCCATTGACTTCAATGGACTTAAACCAGAGATGAATTGTGCCAACTAACAGGCAAAAAGGCTGAGATGCTGATAAAGCTGAAAAGCCAGCAGGTGACTATCAGCTGGCTTGAAGGAGAGTGGGAAAAATCAGTGTCCAGTTGCTAGGTGACAGATTTCTAGCTGGCAGTTCTCTGTTCTTAAAAGGCCAACATTGTGTTTTTGTTTTGGAAAACAGGATTAAATTTTGCAAATCAGAATACTTGCACACAGACTTCACTCTGATTTTATTCGTCTGCTGATTGATGAATCGAAAGGCTGTTAGCTTCATGGTATTTGACTTTGCAGCCCAAACTCAGCCTTCCCACACAGTATCCCACAGTTAATGAAGATCTAAGTAAGAACTTGGCAGAGACAGAACAGCAAGCCTTTCGTAACATATAGAATTGAGTTTGTAAGGCAGGCCAAATTCTGCCCATTGACTTCAGTTTTCAAGAGGGGAGAAATTGGCCCAATTTATGTTCTCTCTCTCTCTTCTCCTATCAAGCTATGGTAACTTCCCTTCTCTCTACTAATTTGAGAATAGTTGTGAATTTCTTGGACATTATTCCAGATGCTGGAAATGGACACTGGTAGCTTCAATCTTCAACAAAATGAAGAAGCTTAGAAAGCATGACCGATGAGGAAAGGCTGAAAGAACTGGCATGGTTGGTCAAGAAAAGAGAAGATTGAGTGGGGAGGGCCCATGTATCCAAATATGGAAAAAGATTTATTAAAGACTATGGTGATCAATTGCTCTCCATGTTCACTGAGAGTACGACAAGAAGTAATCATCTTAGTTTGCAGCAAAGGAGATTTAGATTAGATATTAGGCAAAACTTTCTAAATCCGAGGATAGTTAAGTATCGGAATGGGTTACCTAAGAAAGTTGTGGAATCCCTATCATTGGGGGGGTTTCAAACTGGTTAGACAACCATCTGTCAGGGATGGTATAAATAAATATACCTGAGTGCAGGGGGATGGACTTTTTCACCTCTTGAGGTCCGTTTTACCTTATATTTCTATGAAACAATATGTTCTAATAAGCTCAGTGTCTTCTTTCCCTTTTGAAGTGTACTCTTCATGCCATTATTGAAATCATTTATGAAGATATTGTTTAGAGCCAGATCCAGGACAGATGCCCTTCTAGCTTGATTATGAACCATTGATAACTACTTTCTAAATATGGTTTTCCAACCAGTTGTTCACCCACCTTATAGTAGGTTTGTCTAGGCAATATTTCCCTAGGTTGCTTATGAGGTCATATGTGACAGTATCAAAAGTCTTACTGAAGTCAATATATATGACATCTAATGCTTTCCCCACCCTCTACAAAGCTTGTTACCCTGTCAAAGAAGGATACGAGGCTTGCTTGACATTTTGTTCTTGACAAATCCATGTTGACTTATCATCTTTTTATCTTCTGGGTGCTTACCATTGTTTGATTATTTGCACCATTATCTTTCTGGATATCGAAGTTAAGATGACTGGTCTATAATTCCCTGGGTAGTCCCTATTCCCCTGTTTATAGCTAGGTATTGTATTTGCCCCTTTCCAGTCCTCTGGGATCTCTCCCATCCTCCATGAATCCTTAAACATAATTGCTAATGGTTCTGAAATCTCTTCAACCAGTTCCTTAAGTATGGTAGGATGTATTTTTGTAGCTTCCCTATTGGCTTTTCAGGGGGTTTCCAGTTTATTCTGTCCCTGCCCCAGACTCTAAGTAGGCTGGGAAATGATGTCCAGATGCTTTGAAGCCATTGTTGTTGTAGTCCATAAGATAGGTCCCTTAGAAGCTCAGTCCAGCATTCCAGGAGCTGACAAAGTCCAAAAGGGTTACAATTAAATGGTCCCAGCACTGATGAGTAGTATCCAAGTATGCGCTGAAGATGCTGGCAGTGGGCAGGGCCACCCAGAGGATTCAGGGGGGCTGGGGCAAAGCAATTTTGGGGGCCCCTTCCATAAAAAAGTTGCAATATTGTAGAATACTATATTCTTGTGGGGGCCCCTGCGGGGCCCGGGGCAAATTGCCCCCCCTCTGAGCGGCCCTGGCAATGGGAAAGCAGTGTTGCTAACCCTTGTGATTTTTATTATGAGTCTAGCAATATTTGATATTTTTCTTAAAGCCCCAGCTCATGGAGTCAAGTGATTCCATGGGAATCTCAGCTGTCATTAAAAAAAATTGTACATTTCTAGCTGTCATGGTTGCAGAGAGGAGGTTGCAAATGTGACCTGAGTACCTAAAGTGACCCTCAAGATCCAAAAATCAGTTGGCAAATAAAAATAAGCCAAAATGTATTGTTTGGTGGTGGTGGTGGTGATTGTTTTTAAATAAAACTCATAATTTTAAGATAGTGGATACCTCCAGCAGCCTTCTGATGCTTGGAATGGGGATTTGAGTTAAAAAGAAAGAAAGTTCTTAAGATGAAATGAAATGAGCATTTTCATTTTGAATCAAGTTGAAACCTCCTGCAGGAAAAACCAAAGAGAAATTTTGAATGAAAAATCTTCATTTTAAAATAATTTCTGAAGGGAAAAATGTCAGTTTTCCAACAAGCTCTAGTTCCAAATCTCACAATATTGTCACATGTATCTTGTTTATCCTGAACTCTTGTCTATAACAGGAATGATATAAGCACCTTCCTTTAATTGTTAAAAGAGTGGTTGTATTTGCCCAGACTATGCACACATTAAGCACTTGTCTCTGCTCATGAGCAAAAGTCTTCACTTTGTATTCAAAATTCCCATTTCCCTGAGTAAGAACTGCAGGTTTAGGTACTGTAGGATAATATTTGGTATGGGATTGATTCTGAGAGATCAATACCTACAACCAGTAACTCCATCTAGTACTGAAAATTTCTGCTAACAGTTCCTGAATTGAACCTTTTTATTGTGTTTCTCATTAAATGCAATAAATATGAGTGAGTTTCAGCTGAATCAGACCTTGTCCTCAACTTCTTACTGTAACAAAACCAACAGGCCTTCAATTTGAATTTTGGCAGCTTTAGTTCACCTACTACTTTTTTGTTGGATATAGCCAAACCATATGACTTAGCCTTTATTTACACCAAAGATTCTTAATCCCCACTGTCCCTTTCACTTCCAGCTGAAGCTATAATCAGTGGTTGTGGAGGCCAGGACTTTTATTAGTGTAAATTAGATTGGTAAACCCAAAATATGTTATGAAAGCTGCATATTACTCTGTGTTTTTGTCAAGGCATCCACAACTTTTTCCTCAACTGCTTTTTCCACTGGCGAACTCAGAGCCACTGAAAAAAGTATGTCTACACAGTAACTAGACACCCGCGGCTGGCTTGTGCCAGCTGTCTCGGACTCTCGTGGCTTGGACCGTGAGCTGTTTCATTGCTGTGTAGACTTCCAGGCTCAGCCTGAAGCAAGGAGGCTATCTATTGTACCAAAGCTAGAATGGGTCAGGGAAACTATCCTAAGAAACTTGTCATCAAAATGAATGAATCTCTTTAAGATTATTGTATCTGGAAATTCCAGAAAGAGATCTAAATATTTTTCTTAGCAAGGTAGCTGATATATGAAAAGTTCATACGGTTTTCACTAATACAATAATATTTTGTGTATAAAATACTCTGAAAGCACTTGGGGAGGGGAAGTCTACATAGTAGTACAAAAGATCATTGAATATAAAGCAAACATAATTAAGAACAACTGCATAACATTTCACACTACAAGAGCAAAGAGAGGGAGCCCACAATGGGGGGAGGGAAAATGATAATTATGGGGGCCAGCAGCAATCATAACTTTAAAAAAAAAGCCTGAGGGAGGAGTTTCCAGCTGTAGTTCAAAGTGGTGAGAGATTTGCGTGATAGATAATGAGGGGCAATGAGTTCTATACCCTCGTGAGTTCTATACCCACATGAGAGGAAGTGGTGGGATCCCTGAGAACAGATAGTGTCTGAGCATATACCCTTCAAAAAGAAACTAAATGAAAAGTCTCATGTATATAAATTAACTCACCTGTGGTAGAGTAGGAGGTAACATTTGCCTCCATCCGTGCCATTTGAATTCACCCCTGGGAGTAGGCAGGCAATGTTTCCACCTCAAGGACTGTGTGAAGAGAAGTCAGCTTTCAATTGCACTGGAGAGCTCTGCTTGGTGGCACATGCACAGGAGTTGTGCTGAATCAGAGCATTCCCCAGGCATTCTAACTATATATCCTTGAACAGCAATCATGTTAAGCTGTGCTGACTGGCTTTAAGCTTCCTAGAAGAGTCAAAGAAACCTTAGAACAATGCTACCCACCTCCGGGGAGATTTTCCACCACCGGGAACCATACATTCTGGCGTATGCCAACAGCATCCTATCACCAAACTGAATCATGCCATGAAGAGGTAATGTAATAAAAACCCAAATCCTTTTGGCTGCAATAGAATGATGACCTCAAATGATCACAGAATTACTAATGAGCACTTTGTTAGAACATCTATACACAATTCTAGGCCAGATGAGCATTTGTTTAATTTGATTGATTTGGTTTGTAACTTTGTACCATTTTCATTTATCAGCAAGGTGCAATACAGCTAATAGAGATTTCCTAAAGCGTGCATATGTCAATAGTCACGTGTGATGCTAATCTATGATACAGATACCTGCATGGGCTCTCCTGCCACTCAACCCCCTATTGTGCAAGAAACATGCAGAAAGGGTACCTGTGTATACCCTGTCTGCTGTGGAGGAGATCTGTACTCTGGCCCTGACCCAGCTAAGCACTTAAACATATGCTTTATGTTAAGCATATGAATAGTACCATTGACTTCAATAGGACTTCTCACATGCTTAAGTGCTTTGCTGGATCAGGTCCAGAAGGCTCAGCATCATGTAGAATCTAGTCTGAGATCCACATGGGCTATTGCTGACAACGGTGAAGGGGCGTGGCAGGGGGCATGTAAATCCAATACATTGAGGGCCGGGGCCATTTCTCCCTCCCCTAGGATAGAGTAACACCTGCCCCTTTGTGCTCTGGCTTTGGGTTTAGGGCAGTTGAGTTTCACCTTCCCAGCTTTCTGACACATCATCTGCATCAAAGCTAATTAGCTGGACAGAGTAATACACCCATATTGATGTCATTCAGTCTATAAAGAGGTTTGCTAATTCACTGGCATAAATAACCATTACCTTGCTCATAATGATAATTCATTGCCCTTTATCATCTAGGAACAGAGGATTTAATTTCACTCGCTCTATTTCTGAAGAGGAACTAAGATAGTTGATATTTGCTCGTGGTGGCAGGGGACTGGACTTGATGACCCAGGAGGTCCTATGCCCATTTTAAAAATCTGTTTAAATTTGCTTTAGTGATTCTTGACGAAAAGAAAATGGACAGTGAAGGAAAGATTCCCTTTCATGTGGGTCCAGATGAAAGACTGGCTGATCTACTAAGTTTTGCTGAGCATGGTTCAGTTCTCAAGACTTATGATACAAATAAATGTATTTGTATATGTAATTTTTTATGCTGGTATGCCATTTTATTGTAGCAATAGATCAGAACCAGAGTTAATGGAAAAGCAAATAGCTATTGTTCTTCTACAATGGAAAGCCAAGTGTAAGCAATCCCATAAATGGTACTTGTATTTCCCACAGGTATTGAATGCACAGCTTGACAGATTGCTTGACAAAACATCAAACCGCTCTCCTACAGCAGAGGAAGACTGTGATTGTGTTTAATTCATAAAATAATTTGTGACCCCAGGAAATAGCTGTTGTGATCACTGAGGTATTGGGGCATGTTTTAACATAGGAAAGGCACAGTTCCCACACCTGTAGAAACATTTCAGTGGATAATTTGTTACGTAGAAGCTCCACTCATGCCACTGACCTCTAACCTGCCACATCCAGAGTTGGCCTCATGCAACATTGGCCATGGAAGTATTGAAAAACTGATAGACTTGCTGGTGGGCCAGAGGCCTCCCAAAGATAAAATATTCCACTCCTTTCCAGTCTTCTCTTTGCACTAGATGAGTTTGAGTCCCCCGCTTCCTGAACACGGCACCTTCCTCCCAAGGAATGATGGAAAGCAGGCGGGAAGGCAGAGCTTCTCCAGAGCTGTGGTGCTCGGTTGCTTGACTTACTTTGATTGCAAACTCCCCTCTTCCTATTTCAAACTTTAATTGTGGAAAAAATACATTTGAGAGATAGCAGCTGGTATCCTGACACCACGACCATTCAGCCCTGCACTGTCCCCGATCATCACTTAGCTGGGAAAATCCCATTCTCTCCTGGAGAGACATAAGTGAAGGTATCATCTTCCTCCCAGAAATTAGGCTCCAATGAACCTACTGCCATGTATAGTCACATCTAATAAAGGGGAGGAATCTCAGACTGTGTCTCGAGGGAGGGGGCATGTCTGAGGTCTGTGGATGTCCCATGCTCTGGAACTGCACTACACCCTGTAAGAAGAGGATCTAATTGGGCTGTGGCACTCGGGGCAGGCCTTGTGTCTGCAGGACAGCAACGTCAGAGTGTGGCCCTTTGGGTCACATGGCTTGGGCACTTCTAGAAAGTTCTTGCTGGAGGCGGGTGAATTATTTGTCCCCCACCCCAGCAAAACCAAAATGAAAAAATGTGTGGGAATCAGTTACACAAAATCTGCCTAGCTCCCAGAGCTGGGCTCAATCTAACGTGCCCTCCTGCCTTTAGGGGTTCACCTCTTCCTCTTTTTCCTCCCTTTGTACACTCCCCTACAGGTGTGAATTGTTGAGGGATTGTGGCTTTTTTTAGTGTGTGTGGTTGTTTCAGTAAGAAACATTTCCAGTTGAAACATCTGTGGAAAAAATTAATATTGAGGATACAAAATCTCATGAGCCAAAGTGCTGAAAACTTTCCCTCGACTTTTGACACAACTAATGTTGCTCCAGGAAAATTAAAAGTTACAGTATATTTCATTGCATACACAATATGGCCACATTCATAGCAAACAGGACACAGAAGAGGGAGTGACTTGAGGCTGGTGGGTAGAACATTGCATGTCTACACTTAAAACATGGCATCAGTGCAGCTGCATTACTGTAGCATTTTAATGAGGACACGCTAAGCTGATGGGAGAAAGCTCTCCTGTTGGCACGTTAATCCACATCCCCAAGTGGTGTCTGTGGGAGGCATAGTGCTGTCTACACGGGGAGATTAGGTCAGTATAACTACATGGCACATGGGTGTGAAAGATCCATAGGTATACTGATATAGGTCTGTAGTGTAGACCAGATTTTAAGCTAGAAAGCTGTATTGCTGGAGGAATACATGCACCTTTTCTCTAGCCTGAGGCATCTTTGGAGACAGATTAATGATGGGGGCATGAAGGAAAGGTCAAATCTGGAAATCCTTCTCTCATCATATGCCAATGGTAAAGAATCACAGAAGGAATTGCTTTCTTCCAACACTGAGCAAGGAACGTGAGTAGAATAAGGAAAACAATATTCTCCTTAAGGCCGACCTCTCTCTCGCTCTGCTTCACTGCAGAACTTCTGCTTCGAACGTTCCCAGCCCCTCCTGCCTGGCTTCTTGCTACAGTTGTAAAGCACCCGAACACACACCCTTCCAGCTCTGAAGTGGAAATGACAGGCTTGTTTTTCCCATGCAGGGTTTTATAAACTTTTGACTTCTTGGCCTTCAACACCTGTGGTTGATTCCTTCCATTTCTTAAAACAATCACTGACACCTGCTTAAACAGCTGTCTCTTGAAGGCCACCTTCAGCTTAGTGCCATTATACAAGTTCAGATTCTTGGCTTTAAGGCAATGGTCCGTGTAAGCCAAAACAGAGATGCCATCATTTAAACAACTATTGATACTTACTGTAACTGCCATCTTGGAGTTTTCATTTTAGAGAGTATTTTGGAGGTTTTTTTCCCTTTTAAAACAAAACAAGGGAATTAGTTATTATGCTGTGATAGTAAAGAGGATATTTGCAGCCTGATATATAAAGCTCTAATGGAAAATATTTATCCCAAAGGGCCTTTCTTAAATTGTCCAACCTTCAGAGGGAAGGTTAACACACCAGTCTTAATTTACTCCAGGGGCCACAGTCCGGTCAAAGAGGAATGATTTTACATAACACGTACAACAGCATGAAATGGAGTGCATACAGCTTTACTGTGAAGCTGCATGGAGACTATAAGAGAGGATGTTTAAGGGCAAGCAGCCAGGCTGATCTGTTTCTATGGGGTTTAATGTCTGCATGGTTCTGTTTACAAAAGAGTGAAATCCCTAGCTTCCAATTTGAATGTCACTAATCATCTGCAACCTTAGAAAGTACAGCATAGAAAAACATGAACTCTGCTCCCTCCTCATTTCCATCCCACTCCTCTTTTCCTTTCTCCTTTGAAATGTTCGCACTGCTTGCCAGTATAGTACTGCCTGATAACTGGCTGCCAGGCTGAGTTTTTCACAAGTTTGCCACGTTGCAGTGACAGGACCATGTCGGGGGCCAGATGCTTCAGAGTAAATAAATAGCACATCTGGGGCTTGGAAGTAGGTCAGCACCATATTATGGAAAAAGCTGGTGAGGAAACATATCCAAAGAATACACAGCTGGAAACCATTAATTCTGGGAGAACAAAAAAAGGAAAACACTGGAGAGAAAAAGCTAGGATTACTAGTGTTTGAAATCTTGTGCATTATAACTGCAAAGAAACAAGGGGCTCCGTTTATACAGCAGTTGAATTAATAGCATTCCTGAAAAATTGATAGTTTACAGTAATTGACCTCAAATAACATAAAGGCTGATCGGGGTGGGAGGCTTGACTCCTCGCTGTCTGGCTTTCTTGACTGTATTTGGTAATATCTTAGCTATGTGAATGCACGAACAAGACTGGTGGTGGGCCTGCATCATGGTGGTGGTGGTGCAGTCGGGTTGCCCTTGTAGAGACTTGGTGTTGGGAAACACTGCAGGTTCCCAACCCCCAGGGTGTGTCTGCCCTAGATGTGGGAAGTGTTAAGAATCTGAAAAGGAGGAGGATGCTCCCATTGCATCATTCATACAGCAGTGGGAGTAGCACTCCAGATAGATGATTCATGAAACAGCAGTGGCTGTGAAGGGGATGCTCCCACTCATTTTCTGAGCCGAAGGCTAAACATCACACTGATTTCACCAGAGGGGTGGTGGGAAGAACTTAAATAAGGGCAAACTGGGACAAAGCAGGAAAAATAGAAATAAAGATATGCATGGCTTTTTTGAAGGCCTTGAATTACAAGGAACATCTAAATAAAAATACTCTGGCTTTGGCGTGACCCTCAGTAATTATCTGAAATTGTGTTCCAAATGAAACATACATCATGCTGCAAAGCTTTCTCCTTTTTATATGGGCACCAGTCTGAGCATCGGGTAGCTTGAAAACTACCAGTCTAATGCCATACAAGACACAGTCCATGTTCCTGGACTTCTAGTGTGGGATAACTGTGTAATAACTTTTTTACTCTAAGCTGCAGGCTAATTAGTGACTATTTCTCCCCCCAACACACACCCTCTCAGAACAAGATGACAATTGACTGCAGCTAGCAGCTAGTATTGTGTATGTAAAACAAAATAGGGTATATGCTTGTATAATATTATGTTCACAATGAACTCGGGGAGAGAGGGGGAGTTAAATCTATCTATCTATATACCTACCTACCTACCTACCTACCTATCTATCTATCTTCATTGCCAGCCTACTTCTCTCTCTGGTACATACTAATTCAGATTTGTGATTGCCTAAATATAATATGTCGTGATGGGCATGAAACAAAGCTCCAGAACAAAACAGTCCCATCTGGGGAAGTTCAGATCCTTCCCTTTCTCTGTAATAGGACCACTCTGTTGTTTATATAGAAACAGGGTCTTTGCTTCACCTTTAAATTTTTAAGAATTTCACTGCGGTGCCAGGACAGCAGCCATTTTGTTTTCTAACTATCTCAGGTAATTCTATGGCACGTCTTACTGTAGCATCTGAGCACTTCACAATCTTTAATGTATTTATCCTCACAACACCCATGTGAGGTACAAAAGTGTTATTATCCCAATTTTTCAGTTGGGGAACTGAGGCACAGAGAAAGTGACTTGCCCAAAGTTACACAGCAAGTGCATGGTGGAGCAGGGGATGGAACCTAATTCTCACAAGTTCTAGGCCAGTTTCCTAAATACTGTGCCATCCTTCCAATCCCTTTTTCAGAGCTCTCTCACACTAACTCACTCTGCTCTCTCATTGAGCTTTTTTTCTTTCTTATTGCTGCATTTTCCTTAAATTGAAACATGACAGTTTCGACTGAAAGTAAATGGTTGCGCTTTGTGTACGGAAAAACAAACCAAAAACCTGAATGCAAACGCCTTTGAATGTGCAGAAGTTGAGATCCAGCTCCAAATTTTGTTGCTTGGGCCCATCTCCAGTAACAAGTGACTAAAACAAAAAATGGTTTGGCTTCACAGAAACTATTTGTTCCATATCTCATTTGTTTATTAGTGCTATTTGCTACTCTTATGATGGTAAGATATAAAGGCCCCAATAAGGACTGGGTGCTAAGCACTATACCAGCATAATAAGTTACATATACAATAATTGGGCTCAGAACAAGGATATCTAAGTGAAATTCTATGGCCTGTCTAATTCAGGAGGTCAGGTTAGATGATCTAATGATCTCTTCTGTCCATAAAATCTGTGACTCCATAGAATAGAAAGTCCCTGTCCCAAAGCATTAATATGATTAAAAAAAAACTTTATCATTTTCCCCACAAATTTTAAAATGAGGACGAAATTTTCTCTTTTTTCAAATGGTTCACACCAAAAGCTAGCCATCTAAGTTCCTATTAAGGCACCCGAATACCTAATTTAAAATCTTATATTTGAAAATATGGCCATGAAATGTGAGATAGACTCATGAATTTAGCAATACCATTTCGGTTTGACTGTTCAGATGATCCTATAATATGTATTAATAATAAGTATAATGTGTCATCTTTTTTTTGTAGTTTGAATTTATGTGGTTGTTACCATGTGTATGTGTGACCCTTCTGTCATCTGTTAACATCAAAAAGGACTGGATTCAATATATCGAGGGTCTCTATAGACAAATAACTGGATCAACTTGTGGCCCAACTCAGAGTTTCTGGGATCACGAACTGCCTTTTCTGGGCAGCCTTAATGAGCAATATTGCTCCATTCACATGCACTGAGTCTGTGTATGAAACAAGAAAAACTATATCAGGAAAAAAATGGAACACAGCATCAACTTGGGAAAATACAGCCTCGATATAGATATAAAAATGATAAATAAAACACTCCTCCATAGTAACGTTATGAGTAGTCTGTTAGCTTGGTTCCCCATCCGCTAGTGTGAATGTCCAATAGGCAAATGTCCCTTTACTGTATCACTTCCCCCTTCCCAATATGCTGAACTCTACTCATGTTTTGGTGTCAGTGAGCAGCATAGCACCAGAGTCCTGGAATGCACTCAGGCAGGCACCTCTGCAGTCTCTTAGGAAGCACTGCCTAGTCTTGTACTGAGGCCCTGCCATCTAACCCAGCTAGAGTGAGTTCAGCGCTATTTAGTGGCTGCATAGAAGAGGCCTTATTGGAGTTCATTTAGCTTTGTTGATATTTTCTAGGGCTGCGGTAAGAAACTACCTTTGCTTTTAAGTGGGTCAGTGCAGAAGCCAGGCAACTTCCAGAACTGCTTCCATAGCAGCTGTTGGCAGAACTCGGGTGGAAACGCTGCCTCTTTGACAGCATACTGAATCAGGACTAGTTAACGGGTCCTCATTTTCTTTGTGATCCACCATCAGAGGGAAAGGCTGGCATCTCGCATTCTCACTGCTGCCGCCACCCCGATGAACCCCAAGTAACTAGTTATACCATCTTTCCATCTGTTTAGTGTCTCTGGAATAATAGAAAGGAGCCAGCAGGAGGGAAGTGAAGCTCTGGCTTAATGCTTTCATGTGACTCTAATGGTTTCCCTGTGAAGCATATAGTAAAGGAGAGTTCAGACATATAACACAAAGCCCAATCACTAAACAGACTGGAATTCTCTGAAAAACATGTGCTATGCCCCAAAGTGTAGAACAGCACTTGATTGCGCAGTCAGCAGAACATTACGTTTGTGGGAGTTCACTTCCTTTGGAGTTCTGCATAGTAAGATTCATAGGCTGAGTTAATCAACAAAGTAGCTGATTATACAATGACTCCATATTCTGAGGGATTAGTGAGTACCTCTGTGACGTTCCCTTGGTGTTATCTGGACCAGTGATCTGCTAGGTCACTCCAATCCTTGGCTCCGTGAGCCAGCCTTACCCTGCTTTGCTGTGAGAACCCCCACTCCCGGGCTGTTCACGCACTGCCTCTAGCATGTAAGATGCTCCCAGCTACAGGAGTGAGCACTTTTGGCCAGCCGCTGCTTGGATTGTGCAACTGAATGACACTAGCCAATATCTCCAGTCCCAGACACAACCCTAGGAACCTCCGTCTTGCAGTGTCCGTTTATGCCCACTGGACCCTGCAAGCTTATATGAGTTCATCAATTTAACAAAGAAATTGATATGTACCAGGCTTGTTATCCCAAGAGGAGTCTCTGACATGCTTCAAACCAAACACACTGCTTCAGGTAGAATAAACAAACACATTTATTAACTACAAAAGATAGATTTTAAGTGATTATAAGTCAAAGCACAACAAGTCAGATTTGGTCAAATGAAATAAAAGCAAACCACATTCTAAGCTGATCTTAACACTTTCAATGCCCTTACAAACTTAGATGCTTCTCATCACAGGCTGGCTGGTTGCCCTTCAGCCAGGCTCTCCCACTTGATCAGCACTTCAGTCACTTGGTGGTGGGGGTCTGTAGATGTAGGTGGAAGAGAGAGGAAGAGCATGGCAAACATCTCTCCCTTTTATCATGTTCTTTCTTACCTCTTGACTTTGCTCCCCCCTCAGAGTCAGGTGAGCATTAACTCATCGTAGTCCCAAACTGACCAAGGGAAGGGGGGTGACTCACTCGAGAGTCCAACAGATCCTTTGTTGCTCCCTAGGCCAGTGTCCTTTGTTCCTGTGAGGCTGGGCTGGGTTTGCCACATACATGCCCTGATGAGGTGTGAACTGCCCCTCTGCTCCTGAAGAGTTTTGCCTGGGCTTGCTTTAAGCCATAAGGATACATTTTCAGCCTCATAACTATATACATGAAATTACAACCTATAACATTACTATAACAACAATGCTCAGTGCATCATGAGCCTTCCGAAGACACCCGACATGACAATCTTTGCATTGGATACCACACAATCATATTATAAGGATGAACATGGGGGTGCAGGGTGTTCCCTGAGGTACAGAGTGTCACAACCTATGATTTTCCTTTTCTTTATTTTTTGGATGGGGTCAGTAACTTTCTCACATTATACCCTTTGGGGAATTAGTGGTGATCGAGGCAAAACCAATGATCAATGAACAGGTTGCTCCTTAAAGGACCCTGAAGTCTAGGAAATATTCAACAGAACTATTAATGAACACTCTGAAAATAATTGTATCTTGGAGTGTAAGCACTCCACTTGTTCTCAAATGAAGGAAAAGTCAGAAAGGCTACATGTGAGGAGCTACACAAACCCCACACTGGACAATAAGGGGTTAAGGAGCTGCTCTGAGCTCTGGTAGCTTCACTCTGCCACACCTGCAAGGCATACACAGGCTGGAAGAGGAGCTTAAAAGGGGAGCAGAGCAGCGCACCTCATACTTCTTAGAGACATTGTTTCAAGTGGCCTGTTGTGGACAATTCTGTATTCATTTCACATGATGAATGTTTTCTTTGCAATCATAAGGGCTAGAAAGGTTTATTTTAAATTAAAGTTTATATTCTGGAGTGCAATTTGTAGCTGGCTAAGCCACTGAACAACAGAAGACCTGGAAACACTGAGATATGGGTCACTCACTATTTAGATCCCAAAATGGAATTTCTCAATAATTGGTTTGTTCTAATTTAAGAATTTGTTTTTTGTTTATCTGATTGTTTTTGCTGGTGGTGAGTTATTTTGTTTTTAAGTGCAAGGTGTCATTATAAAAACCTTAGTTATACTTTCAGTTGTGTCAGACAATTTATCAGTTAAGAGTGATAGATTAGCATTATCAGTAGTACTGTAAATGTTTCCCCAATTATTAAAAAATGCAGTGCCTGTTCTTTCTGGGCACTTAATATGCTTGGTGAGGTCTGCTCTAATTGTGACGACTGAATGATCTTTTCCAGCATCTTAGCACCTATCTGTATTGAGTGTAATTATTTTGGTGTAGGATCACTGTGGTAGGAATTGGATATATGAATCATGGATGACCTGGCTGTATAGACCATTCATCGGGATTTATTGTCACTCTTGTTTGTTTGTCTTCACCTGTCTTCTTGGGGTTTTGTCAATTCAAACCACCACTTTCCACCTACGTACAGATTTTGCAGCCAACTCTGCCAGGCCTGGTCAGCAACAGACCAGAAGGCTCCCACCTCCTTCTGTGCCTGGCCTTTCTCTCCCCCGGCTTCCTCCCAGCCTCTATAGCCCTGGCTAATGAGGCTGGCAGGGGCTGCCCATTACCAGGCAGACACAGGGCTATCCAACCAGCCCCAATCCATTCCCCTTGATTGGGGCTGGAGTGACAGGGACTGATTACGTGCTTCTCACTCAGCACCCTGTCACATCTCCACAGTTAGCTTTACTATAATATCCAAACAAGTGGTTGAAGGGATTCCAAGAATGGGTCAGCTGAAGCCTCAAACAATCACTTCATAGATTTCTTCCAGAAATGTTCTGTAGAATTCCTGGCTTAGGGGGTATATACTTGGTACTTTACAGCTTTCTGTAACTTACAAAAACTGAGTTCACATGGGAAGTCTAGGCTTGCAACTGTGGGGAAACTTTCACTTCAACCTGACTGTTTCTATAGGCCATGTCAATCAATCTCTTGCACTCTATAATAAATGGAATTATGTCTCTCCTAGAGGTTGACCAGACATTCTTTTGGCCAAATAAAATGGTTCCCCTTGTCAGGTTATGAGTACATCATGCAGTTGTATTATTTCCATCAACAATCCCTCATTCATTAGTGTATGCTGAGTGCTAATGTTAATTGCTTTCTAGTCCCATTCCTGTATGGCAACAGTGCTTATTAGTTACTGCCTGGTGGACTGCAGCTTTTGTTTGTGTTGCCCAGCCACGAGAGCCTTTTTGGTTTAGCAATGCTCAGTTCCCATAAACAGTCTGTTGGCTTCTTGTAAGGTTGTGTAGGTCAGGATAGTACATGGGTTGCATGAGTTGGATGATTAATTTCTTTTTGGGTGATTAATCTTTTCTCTTGTCTCTTCTGAATTCCTTATACTCGCATTACATCCCTCAAAGTGTCTTCAACCACAACACCAGCATGAACACCCTTACGTGCTTAATTTGCATATGAATTTACAACAATGTGTCTAGAGCTGGATTTTCAACTATTGTGTTTGCTGTAGTTACTTTTTCTGCAGTCTTTCGTAATTGTTTGTTATAGTCTTGTTCATTTCCCCCACTGATAACCTGACCCTACCTGAGGAAGAGCCTGCCCAATAAAAGATATTACCACACCCACCTTGTCTCTCTAATATCCTAGGACCAACATGGCTAAAACAACACTGCATACCTATTGCTGAATGTCTTTCACAGTATTGATCCAGCGTTGTAGATAACTGGCCATTTCACAGACATATAGTTTTTAAAGTTGATAACCAGTTCTATTTCCTTAGACTGTAATTTCCATTAAAAGTATCAGGGGGTAGCCGTGTTAGTCTGTATGTACAAAAAAAACAAGGAGTCTGGTTGCACCTTAAAGACTAACAGATTTATTCAGATTTGAAGAAGTGAGGTTTTTACCCACGAAAGCTTATGCCCAAATAAATCTGTTAGTCTTTAAGGTGCCACCAGACTCCTTGTTGTTTCCATTAAAAGGGTAGGTCTACACTTACCACCGGGTCCGGCGGTAAGCAATCGATCTTCTGGGATCGATCCCGGAAGTGCTCACCGTCGACGCCGATACTCCAGCTCGGCGAGAGGAGTACGCGGCATCGACGGGGGAGCCTGCCTGCCGCGTCTGGACCCGCGGTAAGTTCGAACTAAGGTACTTCGAATTCAGCTACATTATTAACGTAGCTGAATTTGCGTACCTTAGTTCGAAGTGGGGGGTTAGTGTGGACCAGGCCAAAGTATAACACTTGGGGAGAGTATACAACCCCTTGGGCAGAGATTCATTTTCATTTTGTCATCCTTCACTGTCTATTCAGTTTTACAAACTTATGGTAGAATTAGCATCTGTTTAGATTTTTTCCTGGAATAGTAAAGTTTTTCTTTGAACCCAGGATGGTTACCCACAAAGCATTAGCCAAGTACTACTGATACCCAAATTTTCTCTGATTACTACTGAAACTTCGTACACATCCTTCCAACGTGCTAATCGAGATAACAGAAATGCTAGACAAAAACATTGCCACCATCCAAATCAAAATTTGAAACCATACCTCTGATACATTATTCATAGGTATGACATGGTATTTTAACTGGTAACTGATTGTCAGTGCACCAGGCAACTTTCAATCCCTATTTTACTTGTCATTACAGTATTCTGAGGCATGTTTTGAACATTAATTCATAGAACCATAGAAGTGTGTGACTGGAAGGGACCGCAGTAGATCATCTAGTCCAGTCCTCTTCTGATTCCTTCTGATGTTTTGTTTCAAAGAGAGTACTTGTCTCTGAGAATTTATTTAAATTTCCTGTTTCTTAACTCATTTTTTTTAATGCTGGTTGGTCCAGGCGTGTGTTATTTTCTATGTTCAACCAAAACTACCCCTTACTTAATCTCCTATTTTCTATAGTCAAGTGTGCAAGTCTTAACGCAATGAACACAAGTGTGCAGATTGGTTTAGTTGTATGTTGGCAGTTCATTCTTTTCACAACAGAGCTAAGGAAAATATTTCTGGAGGCAGCAGTATTCTTTTCAATAGGAGAAGATTCCTTTCTTTTCTACAAAAATAAAAGAAAGAACTAGAAAAAAGCCAAGTTTACTTTCTTGGTGGCAGCCAAGAAATTGTATTTTCCAATAAATCAAAAACTTCCTCTGTTTGCCTACAAAAGTATTTTAAAAACAGATCCCAGAATTGGCTTCCTTTCTTGGTGCACTGAAATTCCTAGATTGCATTTCCACTTTTAAAGAGTGAACTAGCTCTTGTTGATGTGCAAGCCACAGGTGTTTAATGGCAGTGTAGACATACCCTTTGAGATGAGAGGTTATTGGACCAGGGGGGTGATGGATGCTTCCCTGGTGAGAGTGAACTTCCAGCAAAGAGGCTGGAGACTAGGAAGAGCAGGGTTGGACTCAGGGCCGGCTCCAGGCACTAGCTGAACATGCGCGTGCTTGGGGCGGCACCTTCAAAGGGGGGTTGTTTCAGCGGGGCGGCGCTCGGGGTTTTTGTTTGTTTGTTTGTTTGTTTGTTTCGGCGAGGCGGCACTCGGGGGGGGGGGTTGTTACAGCAGTGCGGTGCTCTGTTTTTTGTTTTTTGGTTTTTTTGCATGGGGTGGCAAAAAAGTTAGAGCCGGCCCTGGTTGGACTCCAGCTGGAAGGACTGGGGTGGATGCCCAGGCAGAATGACAGGAGAAGGCCGAAGAAGAGCCCAGGTGCAGCAGAAAGCATCAGAGTGTGGTATATGTTATGTTGATGGACTAGATGTTGTAGGATTTTAAGGACTAGATGCACTGGGGTGACAAATGAACTAGGATTGGGGGGGTTTGTTATAGATTACTCGCACTAGGTTTTTGTAATAAACCAGCCCCAAGAAGGCATGTTATTGAGGCAAGAGAGTCTCTTGGAGTCTTTGGGAGTCTGAGAAGGAAAGTGGGATGGCATCCCTGGCATTAGGATGCCCAGTTGCAAGGGAGCACTTGAGGATGTGGGGGAATCATTCACAGCCTCTCTGCTGAGTCTGCCAATCAGTGCAAAAAATGTTGGTGAGTTTATGATGTAGGAGCTACAACTGAGATGCACCAAACTCCTCTCACACAGGAGCCACCAAAAACCCATTTGATGGAACCAACTTTCAGTCTCTGCTAAGGTGGGCTGGAATCAAACTGGTAAGTGGAGGCTGTTAAATATTAGGGAAAAAAGTCCCTGTTCTTTGTTGAAAAGGTTTGAAAATCAAAATTTTTCAACTGACTCTCCCAGGGGTGCCGGAACACTTTGTATAGTGGAGTGCTGAGAGCCATTGATCCAAATTGTAAACCCTGTATATGATGGAAACCACTTCAAGCCTGGGGGTGCAGCAGCACCCCCTGCATTCCTAGTTCCAGCACCTATAGGCTCTCTTGATCTACAGATGCAGCATATTAGCAGTGCCGTGAAACTCCCAGTCCTTCAATGAATGCTAATTTAAAAAGGAGTCTTATGTTCCTCAGCTCTGGAATTTGCTGTGGAATTCACTCCAGTGCTCAGGAATCCAAGCTTTCCTTCTAAATGAATGTGTCTAGCCTTCCTGGTTGTGAAGAAAACCTTAAAAACATGACCTGAGTGTAATCTGATGCAGAGGTATCTGCCTGAATCAACAAACAGGCTGAAACCATGGCTCTGAGAGATGTGACCTGCCACCATAAAGCTCCACAGGATGTTAAAGATGACAAGCCAGAACACACTGAAAACTGAAAGTGAGGGACAAGGAAAAATAAATTGAATTTAACATCAGAATAAATGGTGCACCCAGTCCTAAACCGATTGGAGTGTACATTTTCATATTTAAATCAATAAAAATCATCATTTTAAGATTTAACATTTCTCACTCACTTTATATAGAGAAATGACAGTCAGTCTGTGGAACTCGTTGTCAGAAGATGTTGTGAAGGCCAAAAGTATAACTGGGTTCAAAAAGAATTAGATAAGGTTATGGAAGATAGGACCATCAATAGCTATTAGCTAAGATGGTCAGAGATGCAACCCCATGCTCTGGGTGTCCCTAAGCCTCTGGCGGCCAGAAGCTGGGACTGGATGACAGGGGACGGGTCACTCGATAATTGCCTTGTTTTGTTAATTCCCTTGGAAGCGTCTGGCACTGGCCACTATTGTAAGACAGGATAGTGGACTAGATGGACCATTGGTCTGATCCAGTATGGCCAGACTTGTATAAAACGTGTGTATATGTATATGTAAGCAGGGTCTGATTGAGCTCTCCCCTGACATCTAGAAACACACTGGGGGAAAAGAGGCCAGGAGCAGACCATGTTTGAATAGACACGCCTACTCTGCCTAGGCGAACAGCAGAGGAGCTGCTTTGCCAAAAGGATCAATTTTGGCTAGTTTTGGGTTGCAACTCACTCTAGTAATTGAATGCAGGGGAAATGTTGTTATCCTTATTGTAGGGGTAAAGGGCAGCAGAACTGTACTTATCTTGCTCTTCTTGAAGGGGTCGAGGTTGAACCTAAGCTGAACCTTACTTGCTAAGCAGGAGGTAGAGAGCCAAATCTCAGCGATGATGAGCGGGTGGGGATAGGTGTTATTAGCTGGAGATGTGGCCTAAAGAGTCCTAGACACCATTTGATGTGTCCCTCTTCAGCGTTTAAACACAAAAGTGATTAGACTCAATTGAGAGTCCTTGTTTTTGGATGATGATGATTCCTGGAGCTGATATCACTGCTGAGCAGGTCTAGGGGCTAAACCTTAGACCTTGTGTGGGGATAGTGGTGCAGCCGAAGTCAACACAGAAACTGCACTGGCTGTGAGGGTCCCCACTACCTGCTGAAATCACTGAGAGCTGAAGTCAGTAAGAGCTGGGTTTACTGGTGGGACCTCAGAATGTGATGTTGCAGAGAGCAGTAGCAGAGAGGTGGTGGTAAGCAGCTGCAGAGAGACAGTGGCAGCTGTGAAGTTGCAGAGGCATTGCTCCAGGGGTGGGAGATGGATTCCCAGGAACACACCTCTGAACTCTGGGTCCTTGCTAAGCAAGTGAGTTGGGTGCAGTGGAAGGAGAGAGGTGTGGTGTGTTAAGGGACATTCGTTTGTCGATCTTTCACGCTGGCAGGTGAGAAACAGAGGCAAAGGACACTGCTCAGTGCACTGTGGGGTGAGTGCTTGGGGTCTCATGCTTTTGAATTGTGGTTGTGGTGTTCGCAAATTAATGTTGTGTCCCCTTCCCTCCCGCTTTTAATAAAAGTTTGCTACACACGGATTCAGTGCTTGCAAGTGGGGAAGTATTGCTTCTTAGAGATGCCTGGGGTGGTGTTAGATTTTCCCAGATTACTGGACTGGGGCTTGAGCTGGTTCTATTTTGTGTTGTTAAGAGAAACCCCTAAATGCTGAACCCTGCCCACGTTGCTGCTGACTCGACCTGGCAGAAGGGTTACACACACACACACACACACACTGCTGCCAACTCCACCTGGCAGAAGGGTTACACACACACACATTGCTGCCGACTCCACCTGGCAGAAGGGTTACACACACACACACACACACACACACACACACATACATATATGTTGCTATCAACTCCACGTGGCAGAAGGGTTTTACACACACACACACACACACACGCACACACATTGCTGCCAACTCCATCTGGCAGAAGGGTTTTACACACACAGCCCTGTGTACTTTGCAGCAAGCTGGACCTAAATTCTGCATCAGATTGAGATAAATTTAAAAATCTGTCCGATGAGATATGCAAACTACTCCCAAATTATTCTCAAACCTGGCACTGTCAGTCAGCAAGTTTCCTATAGCCATTATAGCTGAGGAAGGAACCGCATCCAGCACTTCTAGCTGAAGCAGTACACGGTTCAGGGCCTTTGAGGATGATAGAAGCTGGAGTGATGGTAAGGGGCAAAGGGGGGCATATGGCTCACCGCTCCATTAAAAGAGCGGTGCTGTTACTGTTCAAGACATTGATTAGTCTGAAATATTGAGTCACCTTTTCCTATAGGGTACTATTTCTCTGGAGATGTCAGTGCAAGCAGAATGAATCCTGATTTAAGAGCATTTGATATAAGGGAATGCATTTATTTTCATCAGCAAAAATCAGAGGGAATACTTCAAGATGATCTAAGAAAAATATTCAAATTGCAAAGAGCTTTGATAAGTGGAATGAGAAACTCTTCAATCTGATGAGAGGGCCATAAAAAACAAGAGACTCAGTCTAAAAAGTAGAAAATTTAGAATAAAGGGGAAATTCAGCCAGAACTATTTCAATCAAAGTGCAATAAGTATGGGAATAAATTATTGCTAAGTAAAGCTATTGATGCAAATAGTAGAAATGAATTCAAGAGACAGCTAGCCATTCATATGTAGAGAACAGAGAATTCACTTTTTTTGTCCTTATAGACTTGAAAAGTTGAGAGAGTTCCTCAAGTACAATGATGAAGATATTTGTGAATCATGTGCCTGAAAGATAGAGACAGGGCCAAATTTTCACATCTTGTGGTATAAACCACACTTACAAAATGAATGTGCATGTCTGTGCACATGGCAAATCTACATGTACTGGTTAGCAAAAAAAATAAAAAATAAAAAGTCAGAACAGAGGTAATGTAGAAAGTGTGTTTCAGAGGAATCAGACTAATGCCCAAACGCAACATGACTTTCTTTATGAAAATTCAACAGCTTTAGAAACCCCCAAACACTAGAATATCTAGAAATGAATAGTTCAGGGACTGAGCCTGTTCCCCACTTCCATATAATCCTTAATTACTCACCGTCACCCACCTGATTTACACCAGCTGCCCAAATTTCACACAGCCGCCGCTAATTTGCAAAAACTAAATGCCGAAGACAAGCTAACACGTTATGAGGAGACTATTGGAAATGGATCCTTTTAGTATAAAAGTCTCATAACTTGCTATTTGGATCCTGGCATGTGCTCTTTGCAAATGTTTGGGTGCAAAGTGAAGTTTGGAGGTGCTGTGTGCCGCAGGAGGGGTTAACAGGAGTGATGAAAGAGCTAGGTGATGAATGACAAGAAAAAGGACTGGAATCCAGGATAGAAATGAACAGCCCTACCAAGGCCCTTCAAACGAGCACATAAAATATGGTGATCGTCCATAATAATTAATAATTACGAACGATCTCATTCAAACACCAGTAGCCCTCAACCCATCTCGTCACAAAAAGCTCTGGCCTTTGAAGCTCTGAGCTCTGGGCTCAGATGGTTAAATCTTTGTGCTGACAGACCAAGGCACAAAGCCAGGTCCAGAGTCAAGAGGCTCCCTTAGAAAACTCCCTGCCACTTGTGCCCTCCCATTTACATCCAAAGGGACACTCACTTAAGTACCTCTGCTGACGACAACTGTGACAGTACTGCATGTGGGGAGAAAGCAGCAGTGTCTTTGGCTGCCAGTTCCCAAACCATTTACTACTTCGTAAGTCATGAACAACACTTTAGCTCCACCAGGAAGCGAAAAGGACCGTTGTTATCATAGTAAAGGAGAAAAGAGTCTGACCTCATGGACAAAAATGAATAAAATCTAAAGTGAGTCCCTCCTCTGAATCTCTTTTCTATGTATGTTTTTTAGGGTCTAATGCTATACTCCAGTGCTTCTCAAACTTTTGTAGTGGTGACCCCTTTCACATAGCAAGCCTCTGAGTATGACCCCCCTCCCCTTATAAATTAAAAATACTTTTTAATATATTGAACACCATTATAAATGCTGGATGCAAAGCAGGGTTTAGGGTGCAGGCTGACAGCTCGTGACCCCCCATGTAATAACCTCACGACCCCCTGAGGGGTCCCAACTCCCAGTTTGAGAAACCCTGCTATACTCATTAAAGTTAATGGAAACTTCGCCATTTAATTCAGTGGGAGCAAGATAAGGGCTTTAGACAGGGGGAAAAAATCTATTGATATAAAGTCAGTTGGACTTGTGGTCCTAAGTCCCATAAGCACTGTTGAACCCCCTGTCATAAACTCTTTTGGGCAAGAATTATCTTTATATTTGTATCCTGTGCAGCACAAAGCACATCGAGAGTCCTTGTGATGGGGTGCCCACTCCACCCAGGATTGGAAGGGGTGAAGATGGTCAGGGAGGCTTATTAACTCCATAGGTAGGGTTGCCAGTTTTGGTTGGATGTAGTCCTGGAGATTTCATCACATGACATAATCTTTAAATATTAATTTTTAATTCCTAGAGATTCCAGGCCAATCCTGGAGGGTTGGCAACCCTATCAGGCTGCACCTGCAGGGAGAGCCAGGGAGCAGGGAACTAACTGGAAGCAGGTTCAGCTGTGCAGGAACACTGTATCAAGCCCAGGAGTTGTGAGCAGTAAAAGGGGCTGCTGGGAAAGGCTGCAGGCAGGCAGCAGTCACTCCATGGGCAGAGGGAGGAGGGTTTTGGAGCTGGTACACCAGGGGGAGAAGGGGACCAGGTGTGGTAGGATGCAGTCCAGGGAAGGAGCAGTGAGGGCTGAAAAAGAAAGGCCCAGAACTACTGAGCTGAGGGCCCCTGGCCTGGAACCTGGAGTAAATGGTGGGCCCATGTTTCCCTACTGGGCACTGGGGGAGTGGCACCATGGGGCAGTGAGAGGGAAGACTGTCTAGGACTGCTAGGGAGAAGGGACATTGCTGCCCCAAAAGGGGGGAACACTGAGTGACCTGGCCGGAGGGCTGAGTCACAAAAATGACACTGTGGTTCCTGGAGTGGGAGAGGGGCTCCAGTCCTGAGACAGAGACAGAGTGATAGTGTGCAACTGCAGGAAGGGGGGTGTTGACCTCAAGAGCTAATCCCCAGAGTGACCAGGAGGAGGTGCCAGACCAGTGGTGAAAGGTGCATCCTGTGACTGTCCTTAATGAATAACTTAATAATATGGTAATAACTCTAACACTGTGTACGGAAAGATGTTTCACAGGATTCCACTGAAGTTGATTCCTGTCCAAGAAGCCATTCTGGATTGTGACTCACTAATTGCAAGCATATAGGTAAGATTTTAAATCCAGAACCAATAAAACATGTTCTGAAGAACAAAATATGTTTGTTTTTTGTTTTTTCCTGATCTCAGTTACATCCTCCAGGCAAAAAGGAAAACTTCTATTAACAGTAATTCTTAGACCAAGAGAGTAATATCTTAGGGTTTTATTCTGCCATTCATCACCGAAGCATATGAATGGTAGTAGTATCTACTACCGCAACCATCCTGCAATTTGTCAGTCTTGCATTTATGAATAAATCCTATTTCTTTGGGATAAAGACCCTGTGGTAAAGTTTCTAGATACAATCAAGACTGGATAAGTCTGCTGAAGAGTCTGGTCTATAACTAATTTATGTGTTTCTCCAAGTTTTATTAACTCTCATAAATCAATAGTAATAATTTCTATTGTTAGTGATTTCCCCCTCCAAGCAATGTTATATAACATTTACGTAATAGTTTGTGAAGACCTTGGAGTTGTATCAACATTTTTGCTTATGGGTTTATTCTCTGAAAATTATTTTTAAGGAAAATGTCAAGAGTGATGCACTAAAATTACTGCTGAGCAGCTGTGGTTTGGTTTGCAAGTGCACTTCTCACTATCCTTCCTCTCTGCTCAGTTCTTGTCAGCAAGGACAACATATTATAATTGGAAAGAATTTTGCTCACAAGAAGAGAACAGAAAAGCAAAGCAAAGAGAGCTTGGATCAGGAGGACAGATTAAAAAATAACCAAAAACCCAACTTTTTTTCTTAAATCTCCTCCTTGTCTGTGGGGGTGCATCACCTGTCATTCTATCTTTTTCTGTGGTCCTTATCAGTACAGTATCGGAGCACATTATTATTATACAAGCAGATTCTCTGAATTAAAAAAAAACAATGTCCAGACCACCAGACCCAAAAGTTAACTTAAAAAGGGAGTAACTGCACTGGAAAATTGAACCAAGTCCAGACAGATATGCTGAATGCCTATAAGAACCTCATAAATAGAGCCCTACCAAATTCACATTGACCAAATTCATTTTGGTCAATTTCACGGTCATAGGATTTTAAAAATCAAATTTCGTGATTTCAGCTATTTAAATCTGAAACTTCACGGTGTTGTAATTGTAGGGGTCCTGACCCAAAAAGGAGTTGTGCAGGGGTCACAAGGTTATTGGGGGGAGGGTTGCAGTACTGCTACCCTTACTTCTGCACTGCTGCTGGCAGCAGCACTGTCTTCAGAGCTGGGCAGTTGGAGAGCAGTGGCTGCTGGCCGGGAGCCCAGCTCTGAAGGCAGAGCCACCGCCAGCAGCAGCACAGAAGTAAGGATGGCATGGTATGGTATTGCCACCCTTATTTCTGCACGCTGCCTGCAGAGCTTGGCCCTCAGTCAGCAGCCACCACTCTCCAGCTGTCCAGTGCTGAAGGCAGCAGTGCAGAAGTACGGGTGGCATGGTATGGTATTGCCACCCTTACTTCTACACTGCTGCTGGCAGGGCACTGCCTTCAGAGCTGGGCACTTTGCCAACAGCTGCTGCTCTGCGGCTGCCCAGCTCTGAAGGCAGTACAGAAGTAAGGGTGGCAATACTGCGACCCCACTAACATAACCTTGTGACTCCCCTGCAACTCCCTTTTGGGTCAGGACCCCCAATTTGAGAAATGGTGGTCTCCTCTGTGAAATCGGTGTAGTATAGGGTAAAAGCACATGAAAGACCAGATTTCACAGTCCGTGATGCGTTTTTCATAGCTGTGAATTTGGTAGGGCCCCCTACTCATAAATATATAAACTAGAGAGATTAGATTAGATTAATCAGACAGTAAGGGGCAGGCAGCACATAACTCCTTTATAAAATATTTTTTTAAATGTAGCTCTAGGTCTCACAACCTTCTTGGGCCACTCCAAGTTTATATTCTAATTGCCTCTCACAGCCTGACTAACAGGGGTCATTCAGTCCATTTAGCTTCACGTGGTTCTTCATTCCTTTGCAGATCACCTTTCAGAATAGTATTTATGTAACTCTTCTGCCAGGTGGAGCCAGAAGCAACCAGGGCCGGGTTCAATATCTAGGGATTTCTTTTCAACAATACAACACAGAACCAGCTTGAGCCCCCTGTGACGGGTTCGGTCACAGAGACCCCCTTGGGACTGTCACCTGACATGCTAGAATTACCTCTGAGCCCGTTTTCCCTTCCAACGTGGGACTCCAGAACCCTGCCTTGTTGAGACATGCTAGTCTGCTGCAACACAGACTCAGGTCTGGTCCATACCTCCAAAGCTGCAGACTTTAACCAAAAAAGGCTCAGCAGCTTTCCTATCTCAAGCACCCTGACATACAGCTCCCAATGGGATCCAAAACCCAAATAAATCCGTTTTACTCTGTATAAAGCTTATATAGGGTAAACTCATAAATTGTCCACCCTCTATAACACTGATAGAGTGATATGCACAGCTGTTTGCTCCCCCAGGTATTAATCATTTACTCTGGGTTAATTAATAAACAAAAGTGATGTTTATTAAGTACAAAAAGTAGGATTTAAGTGGTTTCAAGTAATAACAGACAGAACAAAGTAAGTTACCAAGCAAAATAAAACAAAACACAGAATTCTAAGCCTAATACATTAAGAACCTGAATACAAGTAAATCTCACCCTCAGAGATGTTTCAATAAGCTTCTTTCACAGACTAGACTCCTTCCTAGTCTGGGCCCAATCCTTTCCCCTGGTACAGTCCTTGTTAGTTCCAGCTCAGGTATCTTAGGTGAAAAGCAGGGGCTCTCATATGACTGGGACCCCCCTTGTTCTGCTCCACCCCTTTTATAGCTTTGACACAAGGCAGGAATCCTATGTCTCTCTCTGGGTTCCCACCCCTCCTTCTAAATGGAAAAGCACCAGGTTTAAGATGGATTCCAGTACCAGTTGACACCAGAAACACAGGAAGGCTTGCAAGTAAACAGAGCTATTTACAACCAATTGTCCTAGTTAATGGGAGCCATCAAGATTCCAAGCCATTATTAATGGCCCACACTTTGCATAGTTACAACAAGACTTCAGAGTACTACTTCATATGTCTAGCTTTAGATACAAGAATGATACATTCATACAAATAGGATGAACACAGTAGATTATAAACTTTGTCATGATACCTTACAAGAGACCTTTTGCATGAAGCATATTCCAGTTACATTATATTTACACTCATAAGCATATTTCCATAAACATATGGAGTGCAGTGTCACAACCCCACCCAATAACCTGAGAAAATTACACACCACCCCGGGCACCTCTGAGAGGCAATGCTTCCCCATTTGCAGGCACAGAGTCTGAGTGTAGAAAATACACTTTTAATGAAAGGAGAGAAGTCACCCGACATTAATTAGGGAAAATGCTGCAAGCAGGATTCATAAACCTAAAACTGTGAGCAGGACACCCACTCCAGAATGTGTGGGGCAGAGTCTTCTGACTCATCTTCTTGAGTTCTACAACCAAAAGTTCCTTTACCATTGTCCCCTGCTGCTCCCTCACCATACCCTACTCAGAATGGTTGTCCTTGGTCAGTGAGGACCCAGGTTTCAGAAGTGCATCTGGGTGAGTTCACCTCCCACCCTAGGAAGAAGACACCTGGCTTACTCCACCATCTGAGCACTTGCTCTATCTGACTGCCCTGCCAGCTGCTGCTCCTCACTGCCTGGCCTCCCTGCCAGCTGCTGTTCCTTGCTGCTTCCCGACTGCTCATCACTTCTGCCGGCCGCCCGTTAGTCACCTTCTGCTGCCACTTGCCCATCTGTGGTGACCTCTGTAAGTCAGTCTCTTAGTGATTTTTAGCTCTCAGCAGGCTAGGCAGAAACACTGCCTCACCACCAGTAATTTCAGCTCTCATTGAGTACTTAACATAACAAAATGGCTCCCAATGAAGCCTATTTAGCTCTATCTTTGAACAGTGGGGAGAAACAGGCTAAACCAGACCGGAGACCCTTAGGGAGAGTCCACAGCTCCTGGTGAGACATCTGTCCCCACCCCTTTTCCTTTTCAGGGGCCTGGCATTTGAGCCCCTGACTTAAGGAGGTCCTTTCAGCTGAGGGTGACCCTCTTGGGACAGGTTAAGCACAATTCTACTCCCCTTTATTCATACAATAAAGACAACAACATTGATAACAGCATTTCAGTACTCCCACATTCAGTATAAAGTGATTTGTAACCCAACACCAGTCAAAGTTGATTACTTTAAGCAACACCGCTCTATCTGCTGGATATCTAAGCAGATTACATGTGTTCATGTAACTACAGTTTGCTCCTGAAGTCTCTCCCCCGCCCCAGTTAGCTATCAGGGGAGAGTTCATTCAGACCCTGCTTATATTTATTTGTATTACTCCATCGCCTCCATTTAAGGCTATATAATTTTTTTTCTCAGGTTTATGGCAGCTTTAACTTTGCAGAAGCAGTGTTGTGGCTACATTAACTATGAAGACATAAACATGTATTTGGTACCTGGTGTTAAGGACATCTGTGCCTTTATGGTTTTTCTTTTCCTTCAAAAAAATGTGATATTAAAAACCATTGGCCTTCGGAAGGGCCAATTCACCCCTTTCGTACCTGCATTCTGCTAAAATATTTATGGCAATTGTTTCCCTTGGAGATAGGTATATTGATGCTTTTATTTCTATTTTGTATCAATTTAAAATAAGCATACATTAAAGACAAAAAAAGAAACAGTAGTTACTGAAGAATATATTCTTGCAAATTATACGGCAATAGAAAAGGCCTGATCCTGCCAGGTGCTAATCCTTCTCAGCTCCCACTGAAGTCAATATGGTCATAGGCTTTTACTCAATATAAGCAAAAAAAAGTCTCCTCATACATCCAAAGCCTTTTCCCTCTTATCTATATTTCTGTTTCTGCATTTCCTTATAGAAGTACAGTCAGGAGTTGTTTATATGAAAGGCATGGTCTCAGCAGAGAACTGAGAGACAAAGTCTCCTGTGATCTAATCCTGGCTCTGAGACCAACTCAGAAGAAAGTCATTTAGCCACACAGGTATGTTGTGAGGATTAATTAGTTTATACTTACGGCGTTCTTTGAAGATGAACAGTACTACAGAGGTGGTAAGTATTACATGTTATGGGACCTGAGAAATTTCAATGTTTGTGTATATAACAACTTTTTATTGAGGATTCTCCTACACAAAAGAAGCAGTAAACTTCCTTGAAATCAATAACGAACAGATGAGACCTGCCTTATTCAACCACTAGGTTTTTAATTTAAATATTTGTTTTCCTTTTTAACTAAATACATCTTCTACAACGTAAGATGGGGATACTTTTTTTTTTTAATGGCTCTGGTTTTGTTGCTACTGAGCAAATTATAGAATTGCCTTGTTACCAGGGAGTTGTGCAGTAGGTGCTTTTTTACAAGTGCGATATAATCCATGGAAAACCCCTGCAAGTAGAATGTGAATCATTTATCCACTAGAGTTTCTGGTGCTTATTGCCTGCAAAAATGAAAGTGTGTTTCTAAGTGAGTGGATAGAAAAGCAGACTGTACAGAGGACATACCATACAATTTGCCCAGTGAGCTCTTAAAAATACTATTTATTAGTGTGATACTATAATTTCCTCTTTTGAAACAGCTTTCCGAAGAAAGAAAAAGAATTATGCAGAACCATATGTGCTTCAAATTTGTGATTTGCCAGAAGCTGGGTGCAGTTTATGTGGTGATAAAAAGAAAGGGATTGACATCAAAGAGCTGTTTAGTTAGGGGCATCCTAACTTAGCAGTGAGCCAGGATAAAGAGTTGTATTGATTAACTAGCTTAGCGGGTATCACACTGACATGAGATCGTGACTCCTTCACAGTACAAGAGATCCCTTGCCCTGCCTTTGTGGAGCTGTTAAAGTCTAACCTGCTGTTAGTGCTTCTGCACTGTTATTGAATTTATATTAGTGCTGATACACGCCGTATGATGCCTACGTGTTGTGAGTGCCCAATGAACGTGGACTCAGAGCAGCCAACTCAATCAATTTCAGGCATGTTTTTCCCTTAATTTGGAGTGAAATTGGACAATACAAATTCTGCTGTCTCCACTTAATCACATTGAAATCAGTGGGAATTGTGACCATGTAAGGACAGCAAGATTTCACCTGCTGTGTCTAAGAAGGTCTGATGTATAGGTATAGGTAAGATTTGGAAAGCCATGAGAGAAGAAATCACTGCATTGGAGACCACATAGTGACACTCAAAACAGCAAAGGAGTACAAAAAAATAAACCAAGGGTTCTAGCCTGAAGGCTGTGGACACTGAAACCGTGCCACAATGTGGTGGTCAACTCGTAGCAGAAGATTTCCTTAGCTATGTGCTATGGCTGTAGCAACATAGGGGAAAAAGGAGAGGATTTGTATGTCCCAGAATAAAACGCTTTGAAGACTAGGTGAGGGTTATTCCTCACACAGGTGCAAGTTGGGCCACCCAGAAATCCTGCAACCTGAGCCAGCAAAGCAGCAGCTTCCAGAAAACATTTATTCCTGGAACAAGAAGCCGCTGTTAGGAAAAGTTAAACATGATTAAAGTTACAAAAAGGCCAGGAATGCCAAGACTTGGAACCTTATTTAACGTTTTTTGTTGTTGTTGTTGTTGTTGTTTTTTTGAGGCATGGATGTGTCTGTTCCTCACTGACCCAGATGCTGTAAACAAACCCTGAATGAAAAACGTTTACCAAGGGCATTACTCTTCCCTTTTGTTTGTGTAAAACTAGTTACTTCATACTTAAAGATATGGCAAACACCCCTCCTCCACCTCTCTCCAGATGAGCCCCTGATTTTAGTAAATACCCAGCAGTCCAGACTTCTGAAGTGCTGATGTCTGAATCTAAAGCATGTCTGTGTCAGCAGGCATTGTGGAAACAAATGTGGCACCTCCTGTCTATAGTCTTATACTAGTTCACCCAGCGCTTAATCTGTAATTAAATCGGTGCTGGGGCTCAAGCAATTTTTTTACTTTCATTACTGGTGCAGCAAGCCTAGAGGGGCTGGGGCTATCAACTGCCAAGCCTAGAGGGGCTGGGGCTATCAACTGCCAAGCCCAGAGGTGCTGGGGCTATCAACTGCCAAGCCTAGAGGGGCTGGGGCTCAGCCTTGGCAAGCCCTGGCACAAACTAAGCACAAAATTCACCATAGTATCTTATCCCTCCCACCAACAGGGGGAGAAAACACCTTTCCACAAAGATATTTTTTTCTTCCATCCATACTAGCATGAAATAGAATTTGTTGACTTCAATTCAAGCAGCCACACTCACTTGATCTGTATATGACTAGATAGATTTTTCTCCCATCTCCACTTCCAAAGTAGCCACAAGGCCACATAGCACTTTGCAGTGAAGTGCTTTAGAGCAGGTATTTTGCCTTCATATGTGTTTGTACGGCACCTAGCACAATGAGACTTGATCCTAATTGGGCATTACTTTACATCACTATTATTTTTCTTGCTTTATTTCTTAATGTTAAGGGGATTATCTGAAACTACCCATTACACAAATGGAAATGTTGTAGGAGACTCATATGGTGCACAGAGGAATCATGGAATAATCCTGCAGCTGGCACCAGATAAATATTAATTACCTGGTCTAGTTTTAGAGAGGACCGAAGCATGGGGAACATTTAATTATCTGCACTATCTATAGCATGTGTGAAATATTTCTGTGCTTCTTATTACATCTGTATCACGATTTCATTTTTTCCACATAAAGATTTTAATTACATAACATTTTCAATTACAGCTTTAATTTCCATTTTTTTAATAAGTTTGCCATGCAAATCATTAACTTGCTTTTAATTTCTCTAACAGCCCTCTCAAACTTTTCATTAGACATTCCCAGTTCTCTTTCCATTAACAGTCGGTGGGGAGCCCAAACATCAGCCTTATTAGTCGTATTGTCTGCTGCTTCATTTAAAGAAAAAAGTCTTTGGATACAAGGCCAAGGTACAGTTGCCAGGCGTCCAGTTTTCGATGGGAATGCCTGGTTGCAAAGGGACCCTTTCGGCTCCGGTCAGCACCACTGACTGGGCCGTTAAAAGTCCGCTCGGCAGCACAGTGAGGGCCCGGGGCAAAAGCAGGCTCCCTGCCTGCCCTAGCTCCTGGAAATGGCCCCTATCCCCAGTGCCAGTTCCGCAGCTTCCATTGGCCGGGAACTGCGACCAATGGGAGCTGCGGGGGCGGCGCCTGCGGGCATGAGGGCAGCATGCAGAGCCTCCCTGGCTGTCCATGTACTTAGGGGCTGCCCTGTAGGGACCTGGGGAGCCGTGGTAAGTGCCGCCTGGAGCCTGCACCCCGCACCTCCTCCCGCACCCTAACATCCTGCCCCAGCCAGGAGTCCCCTCCCACACCCAAACTCCCTCCCAGAGCCACACGTACCCCCCAACCCCCTGCCTCAGCTCTGAGTCCTCTCCTGCACCCCAAACCCCTCATCCCCAGCCTCACCTCAAAGCCCACACCCCCAGCCAGAGCTCTCAGCCCCCCCCCCGCTCCCCCACTCCCTGCCCTAGCCTGGAGCACCCTTCTGCACCCCAAACTCCTCATCCCCGGCACTACCCCAGAGCCTGCATCCCCAGCTGGAGTCCCTCACTCCCCTCCCGTACCCCAACCCCTTACCCCAGCCTGGTGAAAGTGAGTGAGGGTGCGGGAGAGTGAACGACAGAGGGAGGGGGATGGAATGAATGAGGGTGGGGCCTCGGAGAAGGGGTGGGGCAGGGGTTGGGCTTCAGGGAAGGGGCACGGGGCAGGGCAGGGGTGTTCAGTTTTGTGTGATTAGAAAGTTGGCAACTTTAGGCCAAGGCCCTCCTTCCCCGAGCCCTTCCTTGAGTACCCAACTATAGCGGGGTGGTCACCCTGCTCCTGCCCTGAAGGGGTTAAAGCAGCCCTGGAGAGAGCAGTGGTGAAGAAATGCTAGGCTGATTGGGGGAAGCAGCCACAGGTGAGGCCACGCCCCAATCAGGCCACAGCTGGCCCTATAAGAGGGCTGAGGGCCAGAGACTGCAGGAGATATTCTTTCTTTAGCTTCAGAGAGAAGGACCTGGCTGCATGGGAGCTGAGAAGGGTACCTAAGGTGGAGCAGTGCTGGGGAAGGGCAGAGGGAGCTGTGGAGCTCCAGCCAGGAAAAACCCCAGGCTGCAGGCCTTGCCAAAAGGGCCAAATAGATACCTGGGCTGCAGAGAGGCAGCCCAGAGATAAGCAAAGGCAGCAGGTCCTAACCCCCTTGCTGATGATGAGTGGTTTACAGACTGCAGTCTGCCCAGGGAGCGGGGTCTAAATGATGACTGGCAGTAGCCACTGAGGTAAGGTGGGGATAGAGGGTTGGGGGTTCCCCTGGGAGGAGAGACCCAGAGACAGTGGGTGCTGCTGGGGGTAGAACCCTGAAGGAGAGGGGCACTGGGGTCCTGGAGAGTGAGCCACTGGCCTGCAGAGGGCACTCTGGGCTGGAAAGAGCGAATTCCTGAGACGACCAGCAGGAGGTGCTGTGCCGGTGACTCTTCACCCCTGCCACACCAACCTACAAACAACTAGGGTACAGCTGGCTTGGGGTACAGCTTGCAAAGGTTGGCTCTATAAGACTGATGTTAGCAGCCAGCAGTTGTACATGCTGTTATAGTAAGGCTTATATTATAATGGCTCCAGTGTTGGAGGAAACCATATTGCCACAGATGCTGCCCAGAGGTGGATTTGTATCAACTATTTTGCTGCTGTTTTTGTTGCAGGATTCCTGAAGTCCTCTGTGTGGTCTCCCTCTCTCCTTGCTGCACCTTGCCTCAATCATTGCCCCACATACCTCTCATATGTCCCTCTTTCTGAGGAGTGTCACTAATTCTACTCTCAAAATTACTTGTAATCCACACAGTTATGGGGGATAGATCCTGGTACAGTCTCTTCCCTCATAGCCCAGTTAAAGTCAATGGAGCTCAGTATCGGTACAGGCTTCAGCAGCCTTTGGTGTCTCCCTCTTTTTTATTGCTGAAAATCATTTACGGCAACACTAAGCAATCGTGAGTGAGGGTTATAGGAAGAGTCACACTAAAGGAATGAATCCACATCACTCTTTCCTACAGTGTCCTGTATTTTTGGTCTTTGTCACACACTGCATCCCACTGTGAGGGGGTGCACCAATCCTACACTAGGATAGAAGGGGTTCATGAGAGCCTGTGGGCTCAATCAGACCCACCCTGTTACACATGCAGAAGGCATCAAGCCTGGAGCTAAAAGGGCTGAACCTGGCTCAGGTGGGGCCTAGCCAGGGAACTGAGTGTGGCTGCTGGCAGACATAGTCTCCCTGAAGGGGAAGTAGACCTGAAACTGGGAATGCAAGGCAGTGGTGAGAGAAGGGAGCCTGCTCAGTGTTCTCCATGATGGCAGAGAGGCCTGCAGGAAGGCTCCTGCTGAGTTGGTCACAGTCCTGTTAGGGGAGGGAAAAACTCTTCTGCAGCAGAACCAGCCAGGTGGCTGAAAGCGCTAAGAAGCTCTGCAGTGAGCCCATGGAAGAGGTCTAGAAAGAGTGGTGCTGATACACCATGAGTCTAAGAAGAGGCTGTGGGAAAGGCCTAAGGCAGATGGTGGTAGGAGTGGCCCAGGGAGACCGCAGGGGATGGCATAGCCAGACCTTGACTGCTTATTTAAGGGTCCCTGGACCAGAAACGAGAGGAGAGGAAGGGCCTGGGTTTCCCTATTAGCCCATTGAGGAAGGTGAGGGTGGAAATATTTGGATACAAGGGTATGAGACTATTGAAACCACCTGATACCAGGGATAAGGAGTAGTGAGTCCAGAGTCAGAGTGAAAGCCCAATGTGAGGTCAATGGACTACTGTTTGTTGGACTGTTGGTTTACTCGGAAGGGGTAGGACTATTTGTGACGTGGCTGGAGAGCTGAGTTGGAAGAAGAAACCGGGCTATAGTGGCTCTCAGCAGGGGGCGCAAAGAGAGGAGAACCTGCTACACCATGTCCAGCCCATAGCCAGAGAGTCATATGGACTTGGTCAGGTTGAGAGGAATGTACTCCCAAACTGCTCCTACTATATTAGTCTTCCACTAACCCAAGGACAAAGAGTTCTCAGGCTTTTTTCTGGACCTCCTGTGTGCCAGGACTCTGCATTCTTGGTAAGCAACCGGGATGATCAAAAATGGGATGTATATAGTTATATTACTGCACTTGTGATTGTCATTGTCAGAGGAAATTATCAGGCTATTTTTTTTCCAAATCGGCAGTGAGAGAGACCACTTAGCCCACTGGCAGAGACAAGGTCTTTCCCAAATAGCCAACACGGACTAAGCCATTTTCAGGAACACAGGGTATGTATAAAGGCTGGAGTTGGAAGGTGTCATTTCCTGCTTCAGTAGATATACCTGTTCTTGCTTTGATCGAGCTAGTGCACTAAAAATAGCAGTGTAAGCAGTGGGATGGTCTAGCTGCCCCGAATACAAGCCCATCTGAAACCCTAGGTATGTATTCAACTGGTTAGCACCCCCGATGCCCACAGTGCCATGGCTACACTTTTATTTTTAGTTTGCTAACTTGATCAGAGCAAGCACAGATAGGTTTACTTGAGCTGGAAATTACACCTTCCAACTCCAGAGCCCAGACATATCCTTACTGACATACAGGAGCAGGTGACCAAAGCCATATCACAGTGGTGAGACTCTCTAGGGGCACAGGAACACGTTCTTTATGCACCCAAATGTAATAGGGGCTCAGTCAGACCTTTGAACTGGGTAATTATGTATTTAGATAGAGTGAAGTCCTGTGTTTTGGATCCACAGTTCTAATACACAATTAGTTCCAAAACAGCACCAGGCAGACTTTTCCTGTAGTGAGACAGCATATTAGTCTGTAACTGTAACTGGTGGGGCAGAATCAAGAGAATGGTATTGCACGCAAAGGGAGTCCCAGGTTCCACCTACCTTTGGACAATGTGTGTGATATTGATTGTTATCTCTATCTGGATAGATCTAAGTTATGCCTCATTTAGCTCCATCCACAATTCTCCTTAGACTGCACTGGGTTTTAAAAACCACACCTATACACACACATCTTACAGTATAGCTTAGTAGTAAATCTTCCTATTAAGGGCTGGATCCTGCAACCTTTACTCAGGTAAGTAGCTCTTATTCGTTTAAGTGATCTAGTCAAAGGCTCTGGGACTAGTTAAATGTGAAAGGCCTAATCACACAAATACAGGTTGCAGGATCATACCCTGACTCAGACACTCTGCACTAGTGACATTATCTTATGCTCCTTAAAAGTCCATGGGGGCCTTCGGTAGGCTTTGGGTCAGACCACACGCTTATCCTGCTATCTATGCATATACTTATACACCTCTACCTCGATATAACACTGTCCTCGGGAGCCAAAAAATCTTACCGCGTTATAGATGAAACTGCGTTATATCGAACTTGCTTTGATCCACCGGAGTGTGCAGCGCCCCCCCCCGCCGGAGCGCTGCTTTACTGCGTTATATCTGAATTCGTGTTATATCAGGTGGTGTTATATTGAGGTAGCGGTGTGTGGCCCTTATCACATATAGTATCTGCGCACCCACAACCATTAACAGATTGTATCTTCAGATCACCCCGTGAGGTAGGGAAGTATGATCCCCATTTTACAGACAGGCACCTGAGGCACAGCACAGATTAAGTGATTTATAGGCCATCCGCACAGTTTTCAAATAGAAAATGGGATTTGCAACTAAACACAATTTTGTTTGTGAGAAGTATCTGTCATTGAAAAGGTGCCACAAGAGATTTGCAGAGGGTGAGCTAGTGCTATGGGCGCAAGGGGAGGCAGAAAGGACAGCTATAGGTAGGAATCCAACAAAAAAGTATGTAATCATTGGCTGTTTGATATAATGAATGTAAAGACTTTGGGGAAAAGGTTACAAAGCATATAAATAAAAATGAACGCTATAATGCACAAAAAGCCCTAGCTATATGGACATAGGAATTACTATGAAACTGTGTAGGCCTTATTGTGTAGTCTTGCAACTCCCCGTCGTTCACATCAGATGATGTGTTAGGTGTTGATATATTTAGAGATGAAATTATAAATGAATGGATAACTGAGCGATAAATAAAGCAAAGTGAAACCAAATCATATCAAAGAAAGCTGTGATGAATGGCAGCCTTCCATATGCATGACTTAAACTGGGATGAAGAAAAATGAAAAGTGTTATTGAAGTACAACTGAGAGAGACCTGGTGGGGGGAAAAATGTAGATATCAAAATAAATTAAAAATAACAATGTGTTAAGTAGACTGGAGAGTTCAATATAGCAAAGCTAAATTCATCCTTGGTGTAACACACTGTCTTCCATGAAGCTATATCTGGGATGAAACTGTCCTCTGGTATTTAATTATAGGCTGTTACAGCACCATGAGATCTCATGGGAAATCTTGCAAGATATTGACAGGCATCAAATTAGCATTTGCCTCCACTGTACGTATAATCTGATCAGAAATATTTCACATTTGCAAAGAAGCCAACTTAGAAAAAAAAATCATCTATATAAAGAAATATCTGTAAAAACAGCCAGGGTACAAGAGAGCTAGCCAGCTGATCAGATTTTTCTTAAATAAGCAGCATCAAAGGGGTCTTACATATGCCTCCTATAGATTAACAATTGTGTTCATTATAGTAGTGCCTAGAGAGCAGCTAAATTCAAGGTCCCATTTTACAAACACAGAGTAGTAGACAGTCCTTGTCCCAAAGAGTTTACAGTGTAAATAGACAAGACAGACAAAAGGTAGGGAATGGGACAGAGCATAGTGGCAGCGGGATCAATTTGATGGTGACAAACATGTTAGTGTCACAGTTTGGGTAGGTGGGTAACAGGTTGAATTCAGAGGGAATTAGCTAACCAGAAAGGTGAGGGATGGGATCGGGTGAGAGCAGGTGAGAAGAGGGAGGGGAGGAAAGTATGAGGGACAGGTATGGAGTGAAGAGACTGAGGCTATGTCTACACTACCAGTAAGTTGACCTAAGTCGATGTAGTTTAGGTCAACTTACTGCGTGTCTACACTGCCCTGGGTCGGCGGGAGACACTCTCCCGTTGACTTACCTTACTCTTCTCATTCGGGGTGGAGTACCACGGTCAACTAGACCCGCTAAATCGACCCCTAGTGCATCGATTGCCGGAGCATCGATCCAGCTATAGTGTAGAGAGAGCCTGAGAGACAGGGGATGAAATTACTGTTAACCTAGAGCAGGGGT
Organism: Chrysemys picta bellii; assembly: GCF_011386835.1. Classification (NCBI taxonomy): domain Eukaryota; kingdom Metazoa; phylum Chordata; order Testudines; family Emydidae; genus Chrysemys; species Chrysemys picta. Next base: position 250,305,253 of record NC_088792.1, read on the forward strand.
GGGCAAACTTTTTGGCCCGAGGGCCACATTGGGGTTGCAAAACTGTATGGAGGGGCGGGTAGGGAAGGCTGTGCCTCCCCAAACAACCTGGCTCTCGCCACCATCCAACCCCTCTCACTTCCTGCCCCCTGACTGTCCCCCGAGAACCCCTGACCCATCCAACCCCCCCCATTCTCCTTGTCCCCTGACCACCCCCTCCTGGGACCCCTGCCCCAACTGCCCCCAGGACCCCACCCCCTATCCAACCCCTTCTGCTCCCAGTCCCCTGACTGCCCTGACCCCTATCCACACCCCTATCCCTTGACAGGCCCCCTGGAACCCCATGCCTATCCAACCCCCCCGTTCCCTGACCCCTATCCACACCCCCACCCCCTGACAGGGCCCCCACCCCCTGACAGGGCCCCCCCCGGGACTCCCATGCTTATCCAACTGTCCCCCGTCCCCTGACCACCCTCCAGAACCTCCGCCCCATCCAACCGCCCCCTGCTCCCTGTCCCCTGACTGCCCCCCGGAACCCTCTGCCCCTTATCCAATCCCCCGGCCCCCTTACCATGCTACTCAGAGCAGCATGTCTGGCAGCTGCGCTGCCCGGCTGGAGCCAGACACGCTGCTCCGCAGGAGCACACAACCCCGCTGCCCGCACGGCGGTGTGGCTGCAGTGGAGGGGGGACAATGGGGAAGGGGCCGGGGGCTAGCCTCCCTGGCCGGGAGTCAAGGGCCGGGCAGGACGGGCCCGCGGACTGCATGTGGCCCCCGGGCCATAGTTTGCCCACCTCTGACCTAGAGGTTAACCCCGGCACCTGCTCCTCCCTCTCCTCATCAGTCACACATTAGGAACATAAGAGCTCCCTATGCTTGTCCTCTGTTCAGCCCCCTGATGCTCCCCAAACACTGCTCCTTCTCACCAACTCCCTGCTCCTCCCTTCCCTTCTCTCTCCTCATCCTTGAGCCTGATGAGCACTTTCCCAAAGAGCCTGTTCTTCAGGCTGCATTGGAGGTGAGGACCTCCCCAACAGCAGCAGTTCCTTTCCTGAAGAACAGGCTCTGTGGGAAAGCATCCAGCCAAAGCAGCCGCTGCTATGTCAGCGATCTTCATCCTTTCCCAAACAGGGTCTAAAACTAAAAACGAATGTTGACATTCATACGAAGAGCTCCTACATTGTGTGTCAGTTAAGGGGGGCTGCATGGAACTGGCAAGGTTCTGTCTTATAGCAGTCTTTGGCCCATGAGAGAGGATGGGGAGCAAGGAGACAGATGTCACTTGGTACAAACCCTGCCACCAATGCAACTTAGAGATGCAGACAGGCAGGGTTGAGACTGCCATTGACAGAGTCCTTAACAGACCCTAGTGTAAAGACCTTATGTCAGTGTTGCACAGCCAAAGCAGAGTGGACTGAAGGTTGGGCTATATGATTTGTTGGGCATGATGGTTGTGTTGTTTGTGAAGTCTTTGTCTCTCAGGGGAGGAGTAGAGGGTATGTATTGTTAGATGCTTCAATTTTCATTTCCTTGATTTTCTAGTAGTTTAATTTTAGACAAATATCGAAATATTTGGCTGCTTTTCCAAGCCAAATATCCAGACTTCTGGAGGTTCTCTCATCAATGGACACAAAAAACCCGCTTTGCTTTACCTACAGTAAATCCATAAGATAAATAAATGTTCTGGGAAGTTTTGCAATAGTCAGACCCACCTCTGGTACCAGAGTCAGGAGTTTTCATAAAACGAGTAGGGAACCAAAACTAAATGAACTCCAAAAATAAATTCTTTTTTCCTGAAGCACCTTATGACTTAATAGCTATGTTTATTTTCAGTGGAACAGCTCACACATGGAAAAAAAAATAAGAAAAACTGAGGGCACTTGCCTTTTAAAATAAAAGGGAAAGCTTTTTAAGGTGGAACACAGTAACGAGACACTGGAAAAACTTCATTAATCAGCGGAGTTTATATTCCAGTAACAAATGGAGCCAAATTTAGAGAAACCGGCCATGTTTTTTTTTCTGTGTGTGTGTGTGTGTGTGTGTGTGTGTGTGTGTGTGTGTGTGATGTTCCCGCTCATGCTCTAGTGATTACAAAGTACATTTAATCAGGTTTCCCTAAGAGACTGATCACATTCCCTTTCTAGGTGGCACCAGAAGCTGTAACCCGTGTTCCTCACAGTCTCCTACCTTCTCTAGCCTTCCATTGCTTCCAGCTGGAATAAGAATTTAGGAGAAGGGTTGGAAGGGGAGTTTGAAAACAGACTGAGTTTCTCATCTCCTACATTTGAACAAACCATACATATTATTCGCCAGTATTTACTCTGCAACAAAACTGAATGTCACAAATAATCTGAGATTTACCCAGAAATCAGAGGAGGAATTGCAGAGATCTATGTTCAATTGTACAGTCTAGCGGTATTTTACAACTGAGTAGTTCTAAGAGGCGGTATGTGTTATATAATAACAACACATATTACCTTTATACCATAAATCATTTACTGGGATTTCTTTCCTCAATTTTAAAATGTTATGGGCTAGATCCTCAGTTGTCAACTGAGATCAGCTCAGAGCAATTGAGTAGGTAGTGGGCAGAGGTTGCTATAAGACATCTTTGCATTTCTTGAACATGGGGTTGGGGCTTAGCATAATTTAGAGCAATCTGTGGGCTGCTCTAAATTACACCCAGTTTCCCATGGCCTCAAGGATCATTCCAGGAGCTGGAGAGATCCTTGGCAAGGGTGTTGGGACACCCGGGCCATGCCTCCTTTCTCCCCTACCCCTATGCTGGGGGTTAGGAAGTGGTTAGTACAGAGCCACTATATCAGCTCTGTGCCACCCAGGGGCTCCTCTTTACACAAGTAAATCCTCTAGGAGCCCTTTAAGCCAAAACTGCTGGAGCAAAATCTGGTTCTGTCAGTGTGGAACTAGTGGTTAACAAAAGATGCCAGATTGGTAGTCGTGGAGATTGAAGCTCCCTGGGTTTTCACAGAACAAACAACATAGGCTGTGGCCGTGCAAGCTTCTCCCTTTCTTCCCTTCCAACTTTCCCAGCTCTGAGCTAGAGGAAGCACATCTGGGGGGAAAGATAGCACTGGGACAGATAATGGGCAGCCAGAGCCAGGTGTTTATGCACTCTCATCTAAGACATTTTTCTTTCAGTAAGAATGTTGTGATGTCCAAGGCCTAGCCTGCCTGAACTAGAAATACATGCTTCATTCCATTGAAAAGGGGGATCCTCGCTCATCTTGATCATTTAAGCTAGTGTTTCTTGAACTTTGATCCACAGAATTCTTGCTGGTGGCAGAGAGCAATATTTAAACTGCTGGGCATGGGTTACTGGTGATCCAGGAGAAGATTTTTCTCTTATGAAGTGTTCACAAAATGAAAAGCTTCAAACTCCCCAGTATAAAGGTATTATTTCTAGCCTTGAGCCTGGTATGTGAAATAGTGGACCAGGACTGGCTATTGCCCAATCCATACCTCAGACTGAAGTAATTTTAAAGGGAAACTCCATTTTGGGGGGAAAGAAGAAACAATGTTTTCTCAGATCCTCTTAAAAGCATGGAGTGATACCTTGGCCACACTAAAGTCAATGGCAGAACTGAGGCAAGAAGAATTTTCGTCTCCTAATTATTCCTTTAGTTGCTTTGCAGAAGTCCCTGAAACTGTAGAGGGAGCTACTGTAGAGAAACTAACCCTGTCAAGGAAGCCAGGTATTGCTGACAGAGAGCGCAGTACATGAATGGAGTATATAAGAAATTATTAAAAATTGTGACCAAAATATTTGTTTGTTTTAAAATTTTCCTCTGGAACAGGGAGATCTTTTAATATTCCTCCCCACACAGATTCTGCTTCAAACATGTCCCACATTTACTGTAAAACAAAACAAAAAGAAACTGCCATACAACCCACCCATCCATAAAGATCCTCTTTTCTCAGTGCCAGATAGTTACCTGTCATATAGGAGCAGCTGGATATGAAAAACACTGACCTATAAGATCACTTTATACTTAATAGCTGAAAGGTGACCTTGATTGATATATTATCCTGTAGTTCTGCAGACTTCTTTGCAGTTTTTAATGAGTTAACTTAAAATTAATGACAGCTTCAGTGTATTTTTTCCAAATAAGATGTTTGTATATGGAGCTAGTAATTTAAACTGTAGATTAGACGTTTAACATTGCAGGGAAACATGTATATAACTGACACCTGTTTTATACAAACTATTAAGTTCTGTATACAAGTACAGTTACAATACAAATATTTGTTGGGATCCTAGTTTTCATTGCATAAATACTCTTGACTGGTATAAGCTGCCTAGCTAGGCCAATTTTGAAAATATTTTCAAATATCCCCGCAAGCCATATACATTTTGAAAACTCCACAGCAAACAGCAGCTTCCATATGAAGCCCACAGAAATAATTCTGTTTAAATAATATTAAAGATGTTGTACAAATTGACACATACTCAGGAAATTCTAAGCTGAAGTTGATGATAAAACTTTAATGCATAGGCTGGGCAGGAGTTGTTAGATGTTAGCACAACTCAACACCAGATACCCCTAGTGGCAGCTTTCCCTTTATGTTTCCGTTCACCATTAAAGTTTGTGACGCACCTTTAATGTTACATAAATATTGGCTATTTCTGTGTTAATTCCTGGCAGGTGTTCCCCTAATAACCGGTTGGTTGTTTATAAGATGTTTTAATCTTGCAGAAGTCAATTCATCTTCTTTGAACTTTTGTTTTTAAATTGGTGCTTAATGCCATAACTAGCTGTTGTGGCTGAAGTCCTATTGTAAACATTGTTTTCCCATTGGAGAATATTGCTGGGACTATTAATAGAACTATTTGGGGCAGCAAAATCACCATCTCAGTTGCAGTGTGAGTGCATTATCATTGTATCATCTGCAAAGTCTGCAGGCAGGAGGTATTTTGACATTTCAGGATTGGAAAAAGAAATCTCACACCTCTACCCTAGCTCTGGGGGTTGTTGAGACGAGAGTAGGGACAAGATTGTCTCCAAATACAACACTCCTTTCAAAGGTTATGGTTATGGTCTGGTGGTGAATGCCCTCTGGAAATTATTTCTTCAAGATCAACAACAAAAATCACTGCTACTGAGAATTCTAAACTGTGGCCTTCTCCAACTGCCCAGTCTAAAGGGGGAGCACAACATAGCAAACCCCAACACCAGAGTTGTGCCAAATTCATTGATGCCAATGATGACGCTAGCCAAACAAAGGATTGGATTCATTCCCCACATGGATGTAGGGGTACAAGTTGCATTACTTATACAATTGGTAACACCTGTGCAGAGGGGTGATTCCATCCCCGGTCGTTCTGCAAGCCTTAGGTACAAACTGTTCAAGGAACTTTTAGAGTTCAAGGAACACTATTAGCCTCCGTTCCTGCATGGACTTGTCATTGGCCTCATCCAATAGTTGAATCAGAGGAGGAAGCTAAGGGACGGATCCAATCCCCACTGAAGTCAATGGAAAGGCTTCCATTTTTCTTAACCCTTCACTGTAAACTCTCCTTCTAGCAGCAGAAGGAAAGTCGCAGTCCTGCTTTTGCTTGGAGCACAACAAATCTTAAGGCTGGCCCTGCACAAGTCTTTCTGGATTATCCATGGCAGGTACTGTCTCTATGCTAATTATTCTAAAGGCCAGGAGGGTGCTTTTGAATACTAAAAAAATCTCTGTGTCTGGTTCTAGTTAGTTCAGTGATCTCCATTACGGTGTGCGTTGAGCTTGGCTTCCATTTCTCTCTGGAAGAGATGAAGACAATATTATTCCGCCACATTGTACATTTTTTCTGATGTCTATCGAGCGTGGCAACTGCAATATATATTTCATGAGGTTCATTTCATTTCTTACCACTACCAGAAAAGGCAGACTAGTGTAGCATGCACACAAGTAATGAGCTGTCAGGAAGTCAAGATTAGAGGCAATGCCCTGGCTGTCCAAAATCCTCAGCCATGCTCATGTCAGGAAAGCAAGCTGATTCAGCTCAGCTTTTCTCAGGAATTCATATGTAACCCTCAGAGCAAAACATCCATTCAAGTAACGTGAATCACCTAATCCACTTGTGTTATACCTCCACTTTTCCAGACATATCAGAATTGAAAGCATATTTATATATTTTCCTATTGAGCCAACTTTCTCTTTTTATTCCACTTTAAAAAATAAGTGGACCTTCCACAACTGAAGTGTTTAGCAAAAGAAATGACACAGTTGTACAAGACATATTATAGTTTAATGCATAATAAATTGTATTCTGTGATATACTGCAAAGCAATTGAAAATGAAGCTTTAATGTAATATTTTAGGAAAAATAAAAATGTTCCTTTCAATTTAACGTGTTTTCCAAGAGGCATTAATGATTAACGGCTGGGTAAGATGGCTTAGTTATTTCATATGCTTGTTAACAGCTGCAAAAGTGGCTGAATGGAGAATACTCAACCACACACTAACATGGGCTTTCTGCTGTCCTCCGATTAGGGAAAAAGAAAGAAACAATAATGATTCCCCAAGTGTTTTTGCCAGAATCATCAGGCTTGGGAAGATGATGTACAATAGATTTTGTTCTGTCTGAAAATGACTGGAAAAGGATAACCATAGTACCTATTTTTAAAAAGGGGAGCAAAGAGGACTTGGGTAATTATAGACTAATCAGCCTAACTTTGATATTTGGAAAGATACTGGAACAAATTATTAAACAATGAATTTGTAAGCATTTAAAAGGTAATAGAGTGATAAGGAATAGTCAAACCAACTTAGATTCCTTCTTTGACAGAGTTACTGGCCTAGTGGATGAGGGGGAAGCAGTAGATATGATATATCTTGATTTTTTTATGGCTTTTGAAACAATCCTACCTGACAGTCTCATAAGCAAACTAGGGAAAAGTGGTCTAGAAGAAATTACTATGCACAACTGAGTGAAAAACCATACTCAAAGAGGAGTTCATCAAGGGTTCACTGTCATACTGGGAGGAGGTACCTAGTGAGGTCCCACAGGGGTTTGTCCTTAGTCTAGCACTACTCAATTTTGGAGAGTGTGGTTATAAAATTTGCGGATGACACCAAGATGGGAACGGTTGCTAGCACTTTGAAGGACAGGATTAGAATTCAAAATGACCCTGGCAAATTGGTCTGAAATCAACAAGGTGACAGTCAATAAAGACAAGTGCTAAGTACAATGCACAGCTACAAAATGGGGAATAAGTAGCTAGGCAATAGTAGTACTACTGGAAAGGATCTGGGGGTTATAGTGGATCACAAATTGAAGGAGTCAACAATGTGATGCAGTTGTGAAAAAGAATAATATTCTGGGGTGAATTAACAGGAGAGTCCTATGTAAGAAATGGGAGGTAATAGTCCTGCTCTGCTCAGCACTGTTGAGGACTCAGCTGGAGCTCTGTGTCCAATTCTGGAGGCCACACACTCGGAAAGATGTGGACAAGAATGATAAAAGGTTTAGAAAACCTGACCTATGAGGAAAGGTTAAAAAAACTGAGCATGTTTCATCCTGAGAAAAGTAGTCTGAGGGGGGAACCTGATAACAGTCTTCAAATATCTTAAGGGTTGTTATAAAGAGGTCACTGATTAACTGTTCTCCATGTCCACCAAAGATGGGACAAAAAGTAATGGGCTTAATCTGCAGCAAGGGAGATTTAGGCTAGCTATTATGAAAAGTTTTTTAACTGTAAGGATAGTTGAGAGGTTGTGGAATCCCCATCACTGGAGGTTTTTAAGAACAGGTTGGACAAAAACCTGTCCAGATTTGTCTAGGTTTACTTGGTCCTGCCTCAGCACAGGAGGCTGGACTTGATGACCTTTCAAGGTCCTGTAATCCTACATTTCTACGATTTTACACACTTTCTCTCAAATCTTCAGAGTTGATACAAGATCTTCACATCATGACATGATTATGACATAACCTGATGACATTCCACCACATCAAGGTCTTCAATTCTGTTCACAATGCTGCAGTTGAGTGTAGCAATATGTACTGTTTTTTAGATGACCATGGGAGGTACAGGATACAGCCACAGGGCTCTTCTCAAGCCAGGGACAGACATGATAGTATTCAAAACAGTAAGGTTTCTGTCTTAAATCAGGCTAACACTTTACAAAATGATCATGTTCATTATTGGCTAGTGTCCCTGTTTTTTCTAACCTGAGAGGATGTCTGTTATACTTATAATGTCTTCCTATCCTGACACCATAGCAAACGTAAGACAAAATAGGAAAGCTGGGGGTCCAGATTTGAAATGCATTACAGTAAATATAGCTTCTTTACTGACTACTCACAGAGAGCAAATCTTGTTGCATAAGATGGGTATCATTTTTACAAAGTAACTTTTCAGACTAGAGCCACACTTTGAGTGGGATTTAATGTTTATGGGTGTTCTCAGGAGCATATGGTGACTCATAATGAAAACTATTTAGCTTTAGAACAGCTTTACAGTCAGATGAGTTCCTTGAGATGAAAAATAGTGCTGTAGAACTTCATCAAGATGAGGACTTGTTAGGTTCTATATTACAAGAAGATATAATTCATCATCTTATATTCTAAGACCAACTACCATAATTTATATAATGATTCTAATAGCTTTTCCAGATGATGTATTCAATTATTTTAAGTGTATAAACCATGTAAAGCTGGATTTTTATTTATGATATATGCCTTATATTTTCAAATCTACAACCACAAAAGCTCATGGTTTCACAATCAATAATATAGCCAATGAATTTAGTCCCTTTCTGCTTATCGGATCTCCACAAGTAAACTTAATTTCCTCAACTGTATTCCTGATCCTCAAGCAGTCAACTATTTGTTTTTGTAATTTTTTAACTATATAAATGATTGCAAGCAGTTCCCTCTAAATATTAATTATAATTTTGACTGGCCAGATCAATCATATTGTATTGTATCAGTTTCCTGATAGGATGTGTGTGTAAACACTTCTGGTATGAATACACTCTGATGTGAATTTTGAAAATGGTAATTCATAAATACTTCTGTGCACTTTTGAAATCAATTTTTGTGTGCATACACAAAACATGCATACACACTAGCACAGCCGTATTTGCATACAGGATTGTTGCAATTTCCCATACATATAAAACCATTGTATGTTCAAATGTATATTTAAGTGCATAGTTACTTATAGCAGAGGTTCTCAAACTACAGTCTATCTATCACCGGTGGTCCATAGAGCACTTGGTGATGATTTATGGAAAGGAGGCAGATCACACATTCTACTCTTTGTTTCTACCTACTAAATTGCATTACAAGACAATTAAAAGCACATTAATATTCCTTTTCCATGTAAGCATTTGCTTTAGTTGTCACAGAGGTATTATGCCGAAGCCAACTGGTGGAAAGGTGTCCACGAGACTCTCTATTAAGACATGATCTGCACGAAGAACAAATCTGAATCCCTGACCCACACTATATATAGTCACAAAGGCCTTTTTGCACATGGACTTAAATTACTCCTAAAAGCTCTTTCTGCTGCATTGCCTACAAAAAATATGACTGTTTAGAGTCTAATTTAAAAAACAGAACCACTTTTGATGTCCATGGGCCTACAATGAATACTTGCATATTCATATTTCTGTAACCCATGTCCTTCTCCTCACTGTCACTTGTCTATCAAGGCCATCAAGTGCTCAGTTCTACCACCTTTATTCACATTAAACTGAAATCTCCAGTCTGCTAAGTGCACTTTGCACAGCCCTTAAAGTGGTCACCGGAGGCTAGTGCAGAATTCTCACTGTTCAGGGGAATGCTCCGCTCATGAAAAACTGGTATAGGTGGCTTTGCCATCTCCTGCACCAGCCAGCCACCCCGATAGAAGGGGGCATGTCTGTTGCTGTGCTACTCCTGATCTTCCACTAGTGTAAGGTCCCTAACTTGTGCTGGTAGGCATCCTGAATCAGGGAGCCACAACTGACATTCTGCAGCCCCCCTTTCCAGCACAGTGCTCATATTTGGCCAGAGACTGGGCAGAACAGTGTTTGGAAGTGTTAACAAGGTGCAGGATCAACCGCAGCCAGTAGGATCCAGTAGTACTGCATGTTTATTTCACTGCAAACACACAGTCACTCTGTAGACTTTCCCTCATGGCAGCCAGCTGCCACTTCTTTCCAGTGGCTTAGTTTATAAGTGAAAACACCAAAGGAAATATCACTGTTGTATTTCCAAGACCCTATGCCAATTTCTTTATAACGGCTGAATTCTTCCTAGTACAGAATAACAAATTCCTTTACCTAATCATCTAAAATGGTATTGACCATAGAAAGAAGAATATAATTTTAAAGCCTTCCCAAAGTTGAGATACATTATCAGGAGCACCCAAGTCCAAAGTTGATTTTTTTTTTTTTAATTAAAGGTTTTATTCTGTAGAAAAATCTCAAGCCTCCTTCCCCAAGAAACAGATTTAGAAATGACCCAGCATGGGATCAGAACTCCAATGCTGAGAATCTCAGACAACATCAAAGAGGAACAGAGCTTTCTGCCACAGCACTGCTCTACAGCCAAAATGCTTCTGAAATAAATGTAGTCAAACTTTACTAATTCTGGGAGAATGAAATTGATGCTTAAAATTGTTGATTGGCTCTAGTTTTCAAGATATGCTATTGGGTCAGTATATACGACCCTTGACTTGAGAATGGCGGAGGATAAGTGAGTTATAAAGGGAAGGGATCTCAATTTAAATCAGAAATGACTAAAATACATCTTTGACTGGATCTATGAATAAATCTATGATTGGGTTTGGACAGTACTTGCTTTTTAGGCAAAACAATGAATGATGCAATCTGAAGCTGGTATTGCGTCATACATGGTATGAATTGCATCATGTTATTCCTAGAAGTCATGGATGATGCAATCGTAACGAAGCTTACATCACTCTGCTGAACAAATTGCCCTATATCAGCTCTAGAAATCATACAGTGTCATGCTCTCTTATTTGTCAGTGTTTGATTTTGCAAAGGGACACATTTCTGTTTAGCCAAAGTGAGCAGAGATGCCTTGTACTTGTGTGAACAGTGCAGATAACTTCTGCTATGTTTGTGGTGAAGTGACTTTTGCATCACAAAAGTGCAGTATAACCACTATGGTTAAGAAAGCCTATCACCTTTATTTTGGCTGCAAAACTGGAGATCAGGACAAGAGGTGGGCCCCACACATATGCTGCAACACTTGTGCAACAAATCTTCGCCAGTGGTTGAACAGGAAAAGGAAATCTATGCCTTTTGCAGTGCCAATGATTTGAAGAGAGCCAACAGATCATACCAGCAATTGTTACTTCTGCATGGTGCCTCCAGTTGGGAAAGGTGTGTCAAAGAAGAAAAAGTGGACTGTGCATTATCCAAACATTCCATCAGCTATACGCCCAGTACCCCACGGAGGAGGACTGCCGGTTCCTGATGCACCAGAATCATTCTCACTTGAGTCAGATGAGGAAGAGGAAGAGGATGAAACTTCTGGCCTTGAACCATCTATGTCACAGGACCCACATTTTCTCCCATCCTCCTCCTCTGAACCACACCTCATAACACAAGGTGAACTGAATGACCTTGTCAGGGATTTGGAACTACCCAAGAGTAAGGCAGAGCTGTTGGGTTCCAGACTACAGCAGTGGAATCTCCTGGCAGGTGATGTTAGGGTTTCCATGTTCCGTGACCGTCAAAAGGATCTTGTCCCATTCTTCTGCATGGAAGGTGATTTTGTAGCCTGCAACAACATCGATGGTGTGATGGCAGCCCTCAACATTGTTCACGATCCAGATGAGTGGAGACTGTTCATTGATTCATCGAAGACGAGTCTTAAGGCTGTTTTACTGCATAATGGCAATGTTTTGCCATCAATTCCAGTTGGTCATGCAGTCCATATGAAGGAAACCTATGACAACATGAAACAACTTTTGAGGTGCATAAACTATGACCAACATCAGTGGCAGCTTTGTGGTGATTTGAAGGTTGTTGCTCTCTTGCTTGGTCTGCAGACTGGATACACAAAGTACTGCTGTTTTCTCTGCGAATGGGATAGTCGTGCAAGAGATTCCCACTACATCAAGAATGATTGGCCACTCCGACAGTCATTGGAGCCTGGGAGGAAAAGTGTTCAGCATCCACCACTTGTTGAATCAAGGAAGATATTGTTACCACCCTTACACATCAAGCTGGGGCTGATGAAGAACTTTGTCAAGGCCATTGACAAAACACAAGCAGCTTTCAAGTACCTCCGTGGAAAATTTCCAAGGTTAAGTGAAGCTAAGATAAAGGAAGGTGTCTTTGTTGGTCCTCAGATTCGTGAACTTCTTCGAGATGATGCATTTGATCATGCACTGCGTGGCAAGGAAAAGACGGCATGGAAAGCCTTCCAGTTAGTGGCAATAAATTTTCTCGGAAACAACAAGGCAGACAACTACAGGTTGTTGGTGGAAAACCTCCTCAAGGCATACAAAAGCCTTGGTTGCAACATGTCACTAAAGATACATTTTTTGCACTCTCATCTAGATTTTTTTCCACCGAACTGCGGAGCAGTGAGCGACGAGCACGGCGAGCGATTTCACCAGGACATTGCAACAATGGAGAAACACTATCAGGGCAAATGAAGCCCATCAATGCTTGCAGACTATTGCTGGACAGTGACAAGAGATGCTCCATTTAATGAATACAAGAGACAAGCCAAGAAGCGCCGAGTAGACACTGAATAGGACTAAACTATGTACAGAATAGTTTTTTGCCTTTTGTTTCATAATAAATTTTATTTATATAACCCTTTTGCTGATTTTTAAAGTGTTACACAAACAGGACAGGTGAAATATTATCATGTGAAGCAACCATAAACACATGAAAAGACCTAGGTTTACAATTTATGATTAAAACTCTACTATCTACACAATATACATATACCTAAAATGTAAAAACTTAAATATCTTAGAAACAGTAGCCAGTTGTTTTGTCATATTTGAATTCAGCACATCAAAATACATAATAAATAGCACATTTTATCTCTGAAGCAGACGACTTCTCAAAAATTGTAAACCAGTGTTATTTGTCTTTCTAGTTTATTTCTCTAGCCTCCCCTCCCCCCGATATCATCCACAGTGATATCCCTCACATTGGCGGGGGTCACAAAATTACTGCAGGCATGTTTAATCTGTTTGCCCCTTTTATGAAGTACGTTGTTTGCCAAATATAAGCTAAGAGGGTATTTTCATGATAAGGGGATTACTATGGAAGTAGTGGCATGATCCACACTATAGTGTTATTATATGTCAGTCCCCTCTGGCTGTGTGAACTGTAGTCATAACCACACCAGTGTTCCTAGATACTTTCATGCTCACTATAAATCCTAATTTAAATATGTTTACATCCCTTCTGCTTGAACTGATAACACAATTTATTTGGTTTGGCATGTAGGAGGCTCTTATTTCAATCATAAATCCTCATGGCCACCGATCACATTGTGGCTGCATTAAAGTGAGATTATGGTCAGAAAAAGAACTATAAAAATGTACCTTGTTACTGAACATTTCTGCGTCCTCCTGTGTTTTCTGAGTCATATCCCCTTAGTCATGAAAATAAAAAGTATTGATAGGTGTTAACCCAGCAGGGCAGTACAGCTGTAGCGGAGCAAGCTGTGTTCTGTACTGCCTTGTGTATCATCAACAAAATTATCAGGTAAACTCTGGTTCCAGACTCTTTATTCTTATCAACGAAGTATGATAGTGCTCAAATAGTGATTAGGATGAACTGGCAGTTAAAATGTTTTGACTTGAGCATTTAGAGTAAATTGGACATGAAAATCACCGAAGGGGAATAAATATAGAATATCAGGCTGTCATTTTTAACAGGGTCACTTTTCTGACCATAACCACACACAACCCTTTAAGGCTGATTATCAGCTTGGCAGTGCACCAACATTCCTCCTTCCCACGCACTGCCTCCACCTCACCCATCCCACTAAGCCACTGGTGTGAACAGCAACACATAAACCAGCCTATTTCTGCTGGAATTTTGAATCCAAACTTAGCAATTGGTGCAGAAAATGAAATGAACACCTTTCAGTTCACAAGCATTCTGGGTCAGCAAAGTGCAAACTTCCTGCCTTTGAAGAACAGAATACCATGGCTGCCTAGTGGAGCAGTAAATACCTACAGGAAGTCAACTGAGTCATGCAAAATAAAGTTGATCATTAATGGTGGGCTACAAAGCAAAGGCAGGACATCCTTATCAGTGCTAAACAACTACATGCAAATAGCACAGTAGGGTTGTGATTAGAGCTGGGAGAAATTTGTTGGTAGAAAGTTATTTTTGCTGAAAAATGCAGAATCAGTCAATGGAAATATGTTGCAAAGTTGTGTTGAATTTGCTGAACAGTTACATTTGAAAATAAACTTTAAATTTTTTTGGAAAACATTGAAATGCTTCATTTTGTCACTTTCAAAACCAAACATTTCAGTGTTTCAATTTGAAATGTCCTTCCATTTTTTAAATTTACTTTGAAATACTGTGAAATTTTTTTTGCTCTTTAGGACAAACAAAACATCTAGATTGACATGACACATTTTTTGGCTTTTTCAATTCAAAAGAATTTTATTTTGGATTGACCTGAAACAATTTAAAAAATTTATTTATCAGTATGGTCAACGAACCAAAAGCTCAGTTATTGCACAGCCCCGGTTGTGACACATGCCAACTAACACACAGAAAAGGAGTGAGTATGGTCTAGTGGTTAGAGTAGAGGACTAAGCTTTGGAAAATTTGAGTTCCATTTCTTTCTTTGCCAGTGATTCACTGAGTGACTTGGAGCAAGACTCAATCTCTCAGTTCTCATAACACCACGAGGCACAAACTAATTGATTACTGGTGCTATATAGAAGCGAAGTATTATTATTAATCAAAATTCCAAGGGGCAAATTTTCACAGCTGGTCTCTGGAATTCTGCTCACTAGTTTTTATGTACTCCAACCACTCATTTGTGTCCATGTTTGTGCTAGAGATGGACATAAAGCACAATCCCGGATCTGAACAAAGAAGTTCTGATCCAAGCACAGACCAGAACTTTGCAGTTGGCCCCTAATGAGCCAAGAGAATCATAGATCCAGCCACCACATATTTTTGGGAAAGTTCAGTTTGGGCTCTAGGTCTTAATCCACACTTTGCAGCTCAGGCCTATCTCTTAATTTAAACCTTCAAATGAGAGGTGCATGTACCATTGCAATGATGGACCCTTGTTTGGTGGAAAAGAAAGAGGCTTCCTCCAGCATAACTTCTGCTCATTTAACCAAACATATCGTGAAGCCACAAGGCCTATCAAAGATGAACACAAGAGATTCCTCAGCAAGAGAGCCCTGTGGGTATAGCTACAGTGCATCTGGGATATGCCTCTCACGCCAGGCAGACAGACTCGTCCTAGCTCCGCTCAAGTTAGCATGCTAAAAATAGCAGTGTGGACATTGGGGCACGGGTTGAGATTTGGGCTAGCCACCTGAGTTCCAGCCCACTGATTCAGAGCTTAGGTAGCTAGCTCAAGCATCTGCTTCTACCACAACATCTACACTTCTATTTGTAGAGTGCTAGCTCCACTCAATCTAGTGCAAGTCTGTCTACCCGGGCTGGGAGGCTTGCTCTCAGCTGCAGTGTAGGCTTATCCTGTAGGAGAAATGTAATTGTCTATGGAGTGGAGCGATACTGGGATATGAGTGGAATAAATTATGGCCATTTACAAAGAGCATTAAAGCCTCACACTCAGTATCAAAGCCCAACAAACTATGTATCAATTAATAAGAACTCAACTCTCTCTCTGTGTAGATTACCGGTAAATTACCAGGAAGCAAATCAGTAATTATATGGGCTTGAAAATGTTTTCTCTCTTCCTCCCAAGGAAAATAAATTGAGCTGAGTTGTTCACCTGGCACCAACTACTCCAGTTTTTAAGCTGCATTAGAAGACACCTGGCACTAAAACTACTAACTGCATAAAAATGTACTAAGGAAGAGGCCAATATGAAGCCACAAGCAGCAATGTGTGGTGGTGTACTCATGCTGAATGCCTTGTGAGTAGAGCTGAGCAAATAATTAATTCACTGTGAATAATTTAGTCAATAAATGTCCTTTATTTTCCTCTGCAAATTGCTCTTTGATGGCTGATGTTTTCCTTGAAATGGTGTTGTTGGAAATAGTTTGCACAAAGTTTTCAACAAATAATGTGTGTTCTGTTGGTTACACACAAACAGTTGTTGTAAGCGTTCAGTATTTGAGATACAAGATGATTTGGTTAATTTTAATAGGGTATTTCCATTATGGTTGGATGAATAAAACTTACAGAATCAGGTTTCTGGGGTAAATACGCAAGTTTATGTAGGCAGCATTCATTTTGAGTGACTATTTCCCAATATTCATTTAAAATTTGTGTTTCTGCAAAAGATTTCTGTGGTAATAAACTCAACGGCCCAATTCTCAGGTCTAGATAAGCTCTGTTTGATACAAAGCCCACGTGTGTGGGTGTGGGCGGCCGGGGAGGGTGCAAAAATGGCTTTAAGCCACCTTCCATGCTTTTTTGATCTCCAGAGCAGCCGAGGGCCACTTTGGTCCCCAGTGTAACTTAGAACAGCCTTAAGGCTACTCAAAAGCTACACCGACACTGCGAGCTGGGGGTGTGAAGGCCCCTACCTGTGTACACATACTTGCACTAGTTCTCAACGAGGTAGCTGAGTATCAATGACAGTGTAGTTGTGGTAGCATGGATATCGGCAGTAGAGGTATGGCTGAGGCAAACTGCCTGAAACCAGTGAGTATGTACTTGGCACGGCTCAGCTATGATTCTGATGCCACAGCCCGTGCTATTGTGGCTACACTGCTATTCATACTCGTGCATACATGAGCAGGGAAACCAAACCCCTAGCTCGTAGTGTAGACATAGCCTAAATTACACCAGTTTGTAACAGCCCTCCCAGGGCAATTACCAAGGCCAGGGATTACCAAAGCATAGTTTATTTCTGCTGTGCCCTCACCCATTCTTGTGCGGAGGGAGCTCGGATGTAGTAGCATAGATCCAGCCCTATACCAGCCACAGATTATTCCGCTGCATGGGAGATCTCAGCTGTACAAGTAAAGCAACTTTATAGAGCAGTGCAAAGGAGCCATATATTGCGACGGGACCTGGCCTCTTAGTTGGAATCCCTGTGGAAGAAGAAAACACTAGGGGAGTAAACACAGTTAAAGTGAATTTGAGTAAAATTTTAGACATTTTTTGCACAAATTGCCAAGCTCTATCTGTAAGAAATAAGACCAAAACAAAATAGAACTACACAGTTTGCAGGTGTGTTAACTTCCCACGTTCTCCACATGACTGGAGAATGTCTTATGCAACAGCTTCCCCCGAGAAACTAGGGGCCCCAACCTGCAAGTGCCGAGTGCCTGTTGCTACTTCACTGGAGTTGTAGGGCCTTCAGCACTTCAGAGGAGAGACTCTCTACCTTGCAAGACAGGGCTCTAATTCGATATTGTCATTGCTTAATTTGTAATGAAAGAGGTGCTGGGGCTCAAGCAATTTTTTTACTGATGTGCCATGCCTAGAAGTGCACCAGGCTAAGCCCTGGCAAGCTCTGGCACAAATTAAGCACTGCATATTGTCACATTTGTGTCAGCAGTCCAGTGACGTGGACTTTTCATTGGCTAGTCACTCTCAGACTTCTGGCTATGCCATATTAACGTACCTTACTAATTGTTTATCCCAGACACTTTTTGGTGAGCTGGTTTTCACTCCTTAAGTAATTTCAAAACCAACGAAGACTGCAGAGTCACTCCCTCACTTTTATTAGCAGACATAAAATGACACCCAGAGCAACATTCAGTTACTAGTGGAAAAATAGGTAATGTAGGGCCCAATTCAACTCCCCCTATTGACTTCCATGGGAGCAGGGTGAGGTCTACATTTTAACATAAAAACCACACATATTCTTTCTTAAATTGATCATGTATTTTATTAGGTGCCCTTTCTCCACACATCTCCCCACCCCACACACAAACATTCTGTTTGGAGGTCATAACAGCACAGTAGAAAACCAATTAAAAAGGATACATTTAAAAGCTAGAGCTTTATAAAAATACATATCTTTACATTAAATGCTCCAGTTCATTTCAACATGGCACTTTTGGTGTCACATTGTCCTTACAGAGTAAGAGACTGGCATATTTTGTATTACGTATGAAAAGTCAATCACCTAGGGCCCAAACCTGCATGGTGCTGAGTGCTCTCAACTCCTGTTGACCTTCTTTTGGGAGCAGAGTGTGCTGTGTGCCTTTGCATGCTGAGACCCATAAACTAGTCTTAGCAGTGGAAAAATACAGGGTTCCTACTGCCCTTAATGGCAAAACTCCCAGTGACTTCAATAGGAGCAGGGTTTGGTGCACAGTATACAATGCATGCTTTCACTGGGAAAAGGATGGGACCCCTGCTGCCGTTTTCCCCAGCCGCCACCACCCATGCACACTGCAGTAGCCTGCTTCTCAACCATGGAATGTCTGGCAAAGCCTACTAAAATAACAGGAGATATTTAATGGCCTGTGTGGAATGATTTAATTTTTTACTTGTGAGAAATGCAAAAATCAAACATTTTGTGAGTTTGAAAAATCCTGACACACTCCCTGAGATGTGAAATGGATGCATTAGATCTTGAATTCAGAGCATAAATGATGTGAAAAGCATTGGGATGCAAACTTAGGCTGTTTTTGTTCTATCTCCTTCACCCTAACATAGAGCATCTTGCTCTAAAGCCATCAGAATTCTGTCAACTTTATCAGAGGAGTGAAGCCATCACATTGGATTTTAAACTAACTCTCAGCTTATAGTAGACTTCAGATTTATTTCTAGAGCAGTCAATAAATGAGAGAACTTTTGCCAAAAAATTCATGAAAATTGTTCCCTTCTTTTGAAATATGGCTTTTTTTCAATCAGCTGTATAATTGGCTGAAAAATAAGATTTTGGCGGTAAAAGTTTGTCTTTTTTATTGTTGAAAAAAATCAGAATTTGACATTTTTTGACCAGCTGTATTTATTCCTAATCTGTTCATCACTAGAGGGTCAGATGCTGCATTCAAGTATTCAAGTATATTTGTTTGAATAAAAACTACAAATTAACTGCAGTATTATTCATGACCTCTTTTAGTGGCTTCCACAAACACTTGTATTCACCAAAATGTTTGAGGAAACAGAAACTTGTAAAAACTGATGTGAATGTAGATGTGTGAAAGGATTCTCATCAGAAGTATTTGTGTAGCCACCTTGAAAGCTCTTTGTAGGTTTGTGAGTCATCCAATCAGAGAGCAGAAACACTGTTATGCGACTTGAGTGACTAATCACACAGCACAAATAGCTAAATGCTGCTCTCAGTTTATACTGGTATAAGTCTAAAATAACTCCATTGTCTTTAATGCACTTAGCAGTGTAAGTGAGAGCCCAGTGTGGCATGGGATCTTTATGGTTTAACTATTCTTTATCTACATTGGCTTTTCTTGAGAAATGTTTTTGATAAAAAGTTATTTTTCTCTGTTTTAGAAAATTGGCAAGAATGAATTAATCCATCGAATTACATGGATGGAAATAATTTAATAGAAATGTTAATGAAATTACACCAGAGAAAATTATTGGGGTATTGTAGGGCTAAAATCAGCCACCATGGAGAGCAATGAATACAATTCAGAGTGGTAGCTGTGTTAGTCTGTATCAGCAAAAAGAACGAGGAGTCCTTGTGGCTTGTGACTAGTCTCTAAAGTTCCACAAGGACTCCTCGTTCTTTTTAATGACTACAATGGAAATGATTATTGTGATGCTGGCAGTCCAGATGCCACCTCTTGCCCAGGCTGCAGGCGTTAGCTAAGAACTGACATCCTCGTATCTGGAGACCAGACCAGGTCACCTGTATATTAGTTTTCCACAAAATACTTAGTCTTCTAAGAATGTATTTAGTGTTTAGACTCAGTGAAATGCTTTTGAGTGGCTTCATGCATTAATCTCATGTATTCCAGGCTATCAGAAAATATGTACGTTTTGCTTTTTAACTTTGAAAACGTTTGCTCTGGACTTGTGAACTCAGGCACAGGAATCTTTCCCTCCCTCTCCTCTGCCCATCCAGAAGGGCTATCAAAATCTGATGGGCCATCAAGAATTGTGGCAATACAAAGGATTGTTTAATGGCCCTGTTGCATCTCTCTGCAAGGAAACTCATCCTGTGGGCTTGGAAGCTGAATCAAGGAAATAAAACAAAGCCCCAGGAAAATTTTCCATCTTTTTGACTGTTTGAACTCTGAAGTGCCAGAGACTCTAAACTGAAGCCAGATTCCCCAGGAGTTGACCTGAAAGTAGGGTTACCATATGTCCGGGTTTCCCTGGACATGTCCGGTTTTTGGGTCTTTAAATAGCCGTCCGGGGGGAATTTGTAAAAAGCTAAAAATGTCCGGGATTTCCACCCGGATGGCTATTTAAAGACACAAAAGCGGCTGACAGGGCAGCCGCGCCGGATTGAGCCGCTCACTTGGGGCCTCTCCGGCAGCAAAAGCTCCTCCCCCGCTTCCCTGCAGCTTCAGCACGCTGGCAGCGCTGCGTGGGGCATAGGCACCCCCCGCTCCCATCCCCACCCTTTCCCCGTCCCCATTCCAATCCCTTCCCCAAATCCCAGGCCCCGCCTCCTCCCCCGGGCGTGCCACTTTTCCTCTCCACCCCCCTCCCTCCCAGACCTTTGCACGGCAAGACTGGGAGGGAGGGAGGAGAAGCAGAGCGCTCAGGGGAGGTGGCAGAGCGGAGGTGAGCTGGGGCAGGGGGGCGCAGGGAGGGCTGCCCGCAGCAGGTAACTCCGGGGGGGAGCACAGGGGAACCGCTCCCCACCCCAGCTCACTTCCACTCTGTCTCTGCCTGCTGCCTTCAGTGCACAGCCGCGCCACTCCACTTCTCACCCCCTCCCTCCCAGGCTTGCTGTGCGGACAGCTGATTCGAGGCAAGCCGGGGATGGGGGGCGGCTGCGCGCTCAGGGGAGCAGGCAGAGCCCAAGCGGAGGTGAGCTGGGGTGGGGCGGGGCAGGGAGCACGGCGAGTCAAGGGACAGGGAGCAGGGGGGGTTGGATGGGGCGGGGGTTCTGGGGGGGCCTGTCAGGGGGCGGGGGTGTGGAGAGGGGTTGGAGCAGTCAAGGGACAGGGAGCAGGGGGAGGGTTGGATGGGTTGGGGGTTTGGGGGGGGCCTGTCAGGGGGCAGGGGTGTGGAGAGGGATTGGGGCAGTCAGGGGACAGGGAGCAAGGGGAGGGTTGGATGAGTCAGGGGTTCTGGGGGGGGGCTGTCAGGGGGCAGGGGTGTGGAGAGGGATTGGGGCAGTCAGGGGACAGGGAGGGTTAGATGGGTTGGTGGTTCGGGGGGCAGTCAGAGGACAGGCAGCGGTTGGATAGGCGTGGGAGTCCAGGGACCTGGCGGGGGCAGGGGTGTGGATAGGAGTCAGAACAGTCAGAGGACAGGTAGGGAGTCGGGTCCTAGGGGGGCAGTTAGGGTGGGGGGATCTCAGGAGGGGGCAGTCAGGGACAAGGATAAGGGAGGCTTAGATTGGGGGTGGGGTCCCAGTGGGTGGTTAGGGGCAGGGGTCCCAGGAGGGGGCGATCAGGGGACAAGGAGCAGGGGGGGTTGGATGGGTTGGGGGTTCTGTGGGGGGCAGTCAGGGGGCAGGAAGTGGGAGGGAGTGGCTAGGGGATGGGGCTATCCCCCCTCCCCATGGAGTGTCCTCTTTTTTGAAAGTTCAAATATGGTAACCCCACTGAAAGACACTTTGAATTGACAACGAGGAGTCCTCGTTGTTTTTGCTGATACAGACTAACACAGCTACTGCTCTGAAACCTTTGAATTGACAGATAACTACAACTCTGTCACTGTTAGGATTTAGATGATAACTCATTTGTGTGTATGTGTTTGGTTGCTTTAACCTGTAAATAACTCCCTAATTGCTTTTTCCTCATCAATAAACCTTCAGATAGTTTATTACAGGATTGGCTACAGGCATTGTCTTTGGCATAGGATCTAGGGTACCAATTGACCTGGGCTAAGTGACTGGTCTCTTGGGACTGGAAGCAATCTGAATGTGGTGTGATTTTTGGTGAAAGTAATCATTTATCACTAAGTCCAGTTTGTCTGGGTGGCAAGATAGATTGGAGGATAAGGGGACTGTCAGTGACTCCATGGTAAGACTGTTATAGTGATCCAGGAGATCACATTTGTTACTGACTTGGTGAAATCTAATTATAGCACACACCACCAGTTTGGGGCGTCTGTCATGTTTTTGACAGTCTGCCCTGAGGTAGGCACTCACAGTCATGAACCACTCCAGACAGCGTGACAATTATATCAACAACAAATGTTGCTATTTACAACTTTGAAATAAACCATTAATATGTATTGAATTAGGTCTCTTGCATAGCAGTGACGAGTGCTACAGCTAGGCCACTGGGCCAGCCAGAGCTGTTAAGTTTTTAATTAGGGGTTGGAGAATTAATTCCATGTGAATATGCTGCATCTAAGTCTATCATTATGGCTGAGAAAGAGATGAAGCTAGGTCTCCCCTTCCATA
The DNA here is from genome assembly GCF_011386835.1 of Chrysemys picta bellii. Taxonomy (NCBI): domain Eukaryota; kingdom Metazoa; phylum Chordata; order Testudines; family Emydidae; genus Chrysemys; species Chrysemys picta. The sequence continues at coordinate 250,327,856 of NC_088792.1, forward strand.
TTTCCATACAATGCAGCCATTAGGAGAGTCACCCAGCTGTTCTAGTGTGTTGCCTCCTTAAATAAATTTGTCCTTTTTAGATCACTTTAAAAGGACAGGTATCTAGTGTGGGTCAATTGTTGGTAACAGTTTAACTGTGCAAAAAACATCTCTGCAACTGACCTCCTGGATGACCCACAAAATCCTCAGCTGCATGTGAAAAGGAAAACTGGCTGAGCAGGTATTTAACTTCCAAAGAACCAGGATATTGTTTTGGTTGGAATGCAAAACGGGCAAAAACCACTCTCAAACACTTCATCACAATTCTAATGGCAGCAGTTCCCCAGCAAATGCACCCCGTTCATATGTGTCAAATGCTTCTGGCCAAGTTTATCCTTGGGGTAACTCCTTTGAGTGCACTGGAGTTACCCCAAGGATGAATTTGGCCCTCTGATCACACCGGCTCAGCTTCAGCATGAGGACTAAACTGAGTCATTTTGACAAGAGGTGTTGAAATGTTGTTCCACAAACAAATGCTACCAAACGGTGAAAAACAAAAAACTTCTTACCATTATATGTAGCCACAAAGAAGAGGATTAGTTTGGAGTTGCTGCCTTAATACTGTCTTACTATAGGGGATGATGAGATGTCATGTGGGGGGGAGGGTATAGGTTTGGGAGTAAGGTGCTTTTAGTAGCTTTACATAGTTTGAGGAAATAGCATTAATACGATTTCTAGGTTTCGTTCAAATGAGGAGCACTCTCAAGATTTCAAGTCAAAAAGCTTCCCTGTGAGACCTGGAGGAACATGCTTTCCTTGGGCCCTTTTAGTCTACACACTTTACAGGTTGTACATATGTTCCTAATTTTAGAGGCCGAAATATTTTCTGTGTGTTCAGTTGTGTCATTTAAGCACAACCCAGTAGTGGGAGTGGTGCAGAGCTGCACGGCTTGGGGAGGAACTATGGCAGGAAATCAGAGGATGAATTCCTGCCAGAGATTCCTGAAACACAGGGGTGAGTGCTTACTGCTCTACCCTTTCAGGGGCTGCAGCGTACTCACCTGGTCAGCTGCACTAGCTGGTTCATGAAAGGGTCAAATCCATGGCCTCTCTCTCCCCTCATAGGGTGTCATGCTCCAAGGGGCACCCAGAGGCATGTGATCTTGAGATCACAGATGTTTGTCTGCATTAGATCTTTGTACTCGCCCATCCCCTTACCCAGCTGGGAAACAGCCAGGCATAATTTGGCCCTAAATTATTTATGTGTGTTTCCTGCACTGGCCACTGACCTTGATGTTGAAAAGAGGATGTGTGTTGTGATTCACCAAACACTGCTATAGAAAGTTACAAAATAGAATTCTGCAATAGCTACTTGCAGAAGTTACAATCTTTCAATCCATTTATTAAAGTGCTTGCAGTTCCCATTTCAAGGTAGGAGAAACAATGATAAATATTGAACTGAAAAAGTTAGACTCTATTAAATAAAAAGTTAGGAAACTCAGTGCACAGTATTAGCAACTGCATTGCCTGTTTTCTTTATCGTCCCTGAATAGGCTGCTCATGTAACAAAACGTTGCCAAGCACTACCACTTCAGACATTCTGTATTCTCAGACAGGGGTGGCGGCAAATTCCAACTGCATCAGTCAGTGGAAAACCACTCAAGTGACCTTGGAGAATTGTTACATGCAAGGGCAACTGAGTCACATGACTCTTGACATTATCTATCTTCCCATTTCAATGGTTAAACATATATCCCTAGGAGATTGGAAGGCTGCCAACTCTAGCAGGTGTTTTTATCTCTAGGTTATAAGTGGTCATTGATTAATGAATAATGATTTAACTCAATAAAGCTTCCTTTCGAGGAACAAAATGGATCTGACAATGTTACATCAAATCTCATATCCTGTTTCTGAGAGCCATAGGTACCAAATGCTTGAAGAAGGTGTAAAGCCCCCGTAAAGAGCAATAATGCAATAACATACCTCTGGCGGAAGTCTTTTCCTAACCCCAGGCAGTTAGTGGTTGGCTCATGGCCTGAATCATGAGACCAGGCTGAGCAGGATTAGGAGATAGGGCTGGGTGAACATTTCTGCAACTATTCACTCAAATAAGAAGCTGAATTCACTTTAGCTGTGTTCATGCCTCTCTTCAGACACTCCAACTAATGAGTTGTAGGCATAGATTAAGAAATAGTCACACAGCATGAATACTGATCCTGTAAACAAGTGCATTCATTCTGGAAACCCAGTTCTAAGATTTACAGTCCTCCAATCAGTGTAAAGGAATAATACTATGAAACCTATGGGCTCAATCAAAACTAATCAACGCAACTCAAATTTTGAATACTGACTACTTGTAACAACTGCTTGCAAACAATCTACAAACCACCAATTATTCACAAAAATCATTTTGTGAATAATTTTGAATAATGAGCATATTTGAGAATATTTAAACAGGTGCTTTGCACATAGAAACTAAATTCTTCAAATCTATCATTCATTGGGTTCCACTAAGAAACAACCCCTGTTTTTTCTGACCATTTTTAGACACACTTACATATGGGGCTTTGTCAGCAAATTTCAAATTATGTTGAAATGGAATGTAGCAAAAAGGTAAAGTAGTTGATGCTCATAGGTGACTGACATACTTGTCATGACATGAACCTATGCAAATTTAATCAGTGACATGCTGTGTTCCAGATCAATATCTTTCTTGAGAGTTGACCAGCATGCTAATCAAAACACTCTACAAGTATGCCAGTTTGTATCTGAATATTTCACCCATACTCCAAGTACTAATACATGCTTACAACTTCCCTAGGCAAGTGAGGCTGAAGAAACAGAGAAACAGCAACAGCAAGTTCTACTGGGAAGTGAATCAGTTCTAAGGTGGGTTGGTCAACATTCTATAAGCAAACAGAGGATAGTGTTCTCACAAGCAGGGGCCTGATTTTCCATTACCCTGAATGACTGTTTTACACCCACTTTGCACATGGTGCAGGGCAATGGAGAATCAGACCAGGAGTGAAAACAGGATACATAACACAGAAACTGGCTAGTGCAAAGACTGTAAAAGGAGAACTTAGTGTCTACTTTGGTACTATGAAGTACAGTTCTTAGCTGAGATGGAACAAAACTGAATCCTTTTATCAGAAACTCTCTCGCTGCTTCTCTCAAATTCCAAATCTGGTGGTTCAGATAAAATGGAAACTGGGTCGAAACCCTGCTTGGTTTTGCAAACCTAAAAGGGCTGTGTGAAACTCACTAGGATTTGCTCATTACAAAACCCCTTTTTTTAATACCACCCCTCCTCCCACTGAACTTTGGGGGTTCAAATAACAAAACCATGGATCTGAAATACCTTTAGTTTTCCAAAACCTAAATCAAACTTACACAAAATCATCCTCAGTCCATCTCAAGAAACCAGCACTGACTACTCTTAAGAATGGGGGGGGGCCAAGAACTAAAGAAGTTGACTACACAGATAATTGTCCTGGAGACTGTACAAATTCCTTGGTCAAATGAAGCATGAAATAGTGGTATCTTGGAGGTTAGCAAATGGCTGCTAGGGGTTTACAGAGCATTCTACTTTCTTCTGCAAACAGAGGGGTGACTCTGTACAGATGAAATGCCTCCAACAGAGAAACCAGTTTCCTGGGGACAGGATAGCTAGAACATAATATTCCAGGCACAAAAGAAAACAAACCCAATAGAAAAGAAAATAGGAAAAGAAATAAAACCAATGTTATTGCTATCTGGGCATTTCAGAACCTGAAACAGAAGATGATAATTTCTCCACATATTGATAATCATGGTGTGAATATTTTTAAGAGTGAGTCTGGAAAGGGTTTATTATTAATTATTTATTTGCAGGGAGACCACCAAAAAGCTAGGCACTATACAAACATGTTGGAAAACGTGATGCATGCCTTAAGTACTTCACAGTCTAAAAGCACAAACAGAAAAAAGGTGAAGGAAAGGTGTACATCATACAAGAGGAAGGGTCACAGTGATGTGTGCCCATGTCTTGATAACAGAATTTTGTGTTAGTTTCTTTACTTTAAAAATATATAAAATAATCTCCAGCTAGGCAGCTATTTTTCTGTAAGAATGTCACAGGCTGGCTGGCCCTGTAAGGAGATGATCCCCCTGTGAGAGATCAGCTACTACCCCAGCTGATCTTGATGGGCTAGGGATCAGATGGTCCTGTTCAATTACTAGATGCAGAAGGAGTCATGGGAGGCCTACAAAGCGCTGTGACAGCTCTGGGCGGGAGGGGAGCTACAGAAGGGTGGTTGGCTCTTCTGGTAGGCCCTAGAAAAAGGTTACTCTCAGGCAGATGGCCTGGAGGAGGACTAGGGAGGCTGGCTCTGATAGATGGGAGACTCCCAGATGGGAAATCTCTGAGAGGCAGCCAGCGGCGGCTCTAGCTTTTTGCTGCCCCAAGCACGGCAGGCAGGCTGCCTTTGGTGGCGTGCCTGCGGGAGGTCCCCAGTCCTGCAGCTTCGGCGTATCTGCCGCCGAATTGCTGCCGAATCCGCAGGACTAGCAGACCTCCCGCAGGCACACCGCCGAAGGCTGCCTGACTGCCACCCTTGGGGGGACCGGCAGGGCACCCCCCGCGGCTTGCCGCCCCAGGCACGTGCTTGGAGTGGGATACCCTTTTATTTAAGTTCCATTTTGGACTGTTGTCTAAGGCCCAGATCTACAAAGGGACTTAGGTACCTAAATCCCAGATTTAGTTGCTACTGCAGTCCACAAAACCAGGCTCAGCTTTTGCCTACCCCTGTAGGTACCTAAGTACACTTGGCACCTACATTTTCACTGTAGTCATTCCCTAGGCATTTAAGTTTCTGTCTCTGGGCATGCACACTGCTGTCTCAGCCAGTTGCCCAGACTGGAAGACAAGTGTTATTAATAATAGTAGGGCCCAGATTTTCCTGGGTGTGATAGCTAACAGATTTCTTCACCAAATAGTCACTGAACCAACAAGAGGTGATGCCATTTTAGATTTGGTATTGGTGAACTTGGTGGAATGATGATAATCAATGGGACATGGTAATACCAGGGTACAACATATATAGGAATGACAGACTAGGTTGTGCTGGTGGGGGAATACATTATATGTGAAAGAAAGCATAGAGTCAAATGTAAAAATCTTAAATGAACCAAACTACCATAGAATCTCTATGGATAGAAATTCCATGCTTGAATAATAAGAGTATAGCAGTAGGAATATACTACTGACCACCTGACCAGGATGGTAATGTGACTGTTAAATGCTCAGGGAGATTAGAGAAGCTATAAAAACCTCAATAATAATGGGGGATTTCAACTACCCCCATACTGACTGGGTACATGTTGCCTCAGGACGGGATGCAGAGATAAAGTTTTCTGATCACCATAAATGACTGTTATTTGGAGCAGCTAGTCCTGGAACCCACAAGAGGAGAGGCAATTTTTTATTTAGTCCTAAGTGGAGCACAGGATCTGGTCCAAAAGATGAATACAGCTGAACCACTTGGTAATAGTGACCATAATACAATTAAATTTAACATCCCTGTGGGGGCGAGGGAAACACCAAAGAAGCCCACCACAGTAGCATTTAATTTTAGAAAGGGGGACTACACAAAAATGAGGAAGCTAGTTAAATAGAAATTAAAAACGTACAGAGCCAAAAGTGAAATACCTGCAAGCTGCATGGAAACTTTTTTAAAACACCATAATAGAGTTAAATTAAATGTATACCCCAAATTTTAAAAAGTGCCACCATGGCTAAACAACAAAGTAAAAGAAGCAGCTAGAGGCAAAAAGGCATCCTTTAACATTTGGAAGTAAAATCCTATTGAGGAAAATAGAAAGGAGCATAAACTCTGGCAAGTCAGTGTAAAAGTATAATTAGGCAGGCCCAAAAAGAATTTGAACAGCAACCAGCCAAACACTCAAAAAGTAACAGCAATTTTTTTTTTAAGTACACCAGAAGCAGGAAGCCTGCTAAACAATCAGCGTGGCCACTGGACAATCAAGATGCTAAAGGAGCACTCAAGGCCGATAAGGCCATTGCTGAGAAACTAAATAAATTCTTTGCATCAGTCGTCACTGCAGAGAATGTGAGGGAGATTCCCACATCTGACCCATTCTTTTTAGGTAACAAATCTGAGCAACTGACCCAGATTGAGGTGTCAGTAGAGGAGTTTTTGAAGCAAATTGATAAATTAAACAGTAATAAGTCACCAGGACCAGATTGTATTCATCCTAGAGTTCTGAAGGAACTCAAATGTGAAATTGCAGAACTACTAACTGTGGTTTGTAACCTATCATTTAAATCAGCTTCTGTATAAAATGACTGGAGAATAGCTAATGTGACACCAATTTTTTAAAAAGCCTCCAGAGGCGAGCCAAGTCAGGCCGATAAGTCTGACTTCAGTACCAGGCAAATTGGTTGAAACTATAGTAAAGAACAGAACACATAGATTAACATAATTTGTTGGGGAAAGAGTCAACATGGCTTTTTTAAAGGGAAATCATGCCTCACCAATGTATTAGACTTCTTTGAGAGAGTCAACAAGCAAGTGGACAAGGGTGAGCCAGTAGATATAGTATACTTGGATTTTCAGAAAGCCTTTGACAAGGTCACACACCATAGGCTCTTAAGCAAAGTAAACAGTCATGGGATAAGAGGAAAGGTCCTCTCATGGACCAGTAGCTGGTTAAAAGATAGGAAACAAAGGTTAGGAATAAATGGTCAGTTTTCAGAAAGGAGAAAGGTAAAGTGGGTCCCCCAAGGAGCTGTACTGGGACCTGTCTTGTTCAACATATTCATAAATGATATGGAAAAGGGGATGAATAGTGAGGTGGCAAAATTTGCAGATGATACAAAATTATTCAAGATAGTTAAATCCAAAGCTGTTTGCAAAGTGTTACAAAGGGATCTCACTAAATTAAGTGACCGTGCAACAAAAATGGCAGATGAAATTCAGTTTTGATACATGCAAAGTAACGCATATTGGAAAAAATAATCTCAACTACCCATACAAAATGATGAGATCTAAATTAACTGTTACCATTCAAGAAAGAGATCTTAGAATCATTATGGATAGTTCTCTCAAAAAATAATCCATTCAGTGTGCAGCGGCAGTCAAAAAAGCTAACAGAAAGTTAGGAATCATTATGAAAGGGACAGATAAGAAGACAGAAAATAGCATAATGCTGCTATATCCATGACACGTCTACAGTTCTGGTCACCTCATCTCAAACAAGATATGTTAGAATTGGAAAAGCTACAGAGAAGGGCAATGAAAATGATTAGGGAAATGGAACAGCTTCCACATAAGGAGAGATTTAAAAGACTTGGACTATTAATCTCGGAAAAGGGGAGATATGAAAGGGGTCTATAAAATCATATATGGTGTGGAGAAAGTGAATAGGACATTGCTATTTACCCTGTCACACAACACAGGAACCAGGGGTCAGCCAAAGGCAGAAGGTTTAAAACAAATATAAGGAAGAACTTCTTCACATAATGCACAGTCAATCTGTGGAACTCATTGCTAGGAGATGTTGTGAAGGCCAAAAGAATAACTGGGGTCAAAAACAAATTAGATAAGTTCATGGAGGATAGGTCCATCAGTGACTATTAGCCAAGATGGTCAGGGATGCAATACCATGCTCTAGGTGTCCCTAAGCTTGGCCACTGTCAGAGTCAGGATACAGGGCTAGAAGGACCATTGGTCTGACCCAGTATGGCTATTTGTGATGGGGTATTCACCCCCACACTATCCAGGAAAGGGCTACTGAGGCATAGAAGGGGCCAGTTAACCTGCGGGAGGATTAGGCTTGATAAGCAATTCTTTATTGAGGATAGAGCCCAGCTGATTCAGAGCAGGTGGGGCTAGTATAAACAGTGAGGGCACAAGGTGGCTATAGTCACTCTCTGGGCACAAAAAGGTGAGTAGAAATAAATGCAGTAAAATCCAAGTAAAAGCCCTGGGATCCTGATGGAAAGGGCCAACCCCAGAGGAGTTGTGGGGAGAGAGAACCTGAAAAGACAGGGTAGGAAGAAGCCCAGGGAAACAGCAGCAAGGAAGGGAACTGTGTAGACCTTGGCTGCTTGTTTTAGGGTCCCAGGGATGGAACCCAGTGTAGAGGGTGGGTTTGAGGTCCTCTACCAGCCATGGGGAAGTGGCACAGGATTGTTGGAGATGCCAACCAGACAGCTGGTACAGAGGAATATGGCTACCCTGAAGGGAAAACTATAGTGACTTGGCTGGAAGGCCAAACCACAAACTGGGAGCACCCGACTCACATAGAGGAAGCACTATAGCTCCTGGAGCATGGCAGGACCTGTAGCATGAACAAGAGTCAGAAGGGGGTGTCTGACCAGGCAGAGCTATTACCCAGCCACAGCCACAGAAGTGAGTGAGTGGAAGAAAACCAGTCCTCACTCTGAATGTGTGTGCAACATGTCAGAGACAGTTTATTCTCAAGCAATTGCAAGGGGGAGAGTGCACATGGACAGGGATCCTCCCTTCCTAGGCAGGTCTCCGCTTTACAAGCAATATAAAGCAAGTATTTATACCTTCCCGTTACCTGTGTCAACGGCTAGCGGTTTATCCTTTGTTTATACAAACTTCCTTCAGACACTACCTTATCTCAAGGTTTCTGCTTAAATCAGCATTCCATCCTTATCAGCTAAAGCGAAGCAAGAAAGCTAAAGCGGAGGCGAAAACAGCATCTCGTACAACTCTCATGTTGTTAGAGTTAGAGGCCTCTCTTAATTCTGCTTCCACATTCCCCCCTTTTGTGCTTATAGCACAACTAATATTGTTAATTCTCTATTTTCATTAGACATTATATTTCTGTTTCCAGATTAGTGAGATCAACCTTACAAGTTTTGGTTGGTGGTAACGGTAATACATAATTATTATGAACATGAAAGCTATTTCCATTATTACACCTCTTACAACAACAATAAAATTATCAACATTCCCAATATAATTCTATGATGGGGTTATTCCCGAGCCTTAATTACATAACATGATATATCATAACTGATACACAAGAGAAATGTTCTGTGCTTTTCAATTTGATATATATTTTGGAGCACATGAATTTGACCTTGTAATTCAGAGATTTTCTGTACTTCTGGTAAGAAGGAAAGCAGATTTAGGAATCGATTAGGTACTAAAATAGTCCAATTAAAGAGTATTTGGAACCTAAGACTCAGTCTGCAGGACAATAGATAATGTAGCTGCCTGCAGCAGTAGTAAGATTAAAATGCATCTCTTGCAAAAGGGAGTTCTTAACATATATGCCACTATCATTAGCCTGGAAAAATCGGGTGCCCTGCTAGGGTTGTTCCTAGTCCCATGCCTTCCCAACAAATGTTGTCATGAACCGTGACAACCTCTCCTTGTTTCAACTTATGTTCACACTGAAGCTGCGGGGGCTCTAACGGCCAGAGTGTCCATTGACTTCCTATCCCTATACAGATATCGGGTGTTATTCCAGGGGCACCGACTATCAATCGACTAGGCTCACCAGGTGGTTTAATTTCCCAAATATCGTGGTGAATTACCCAATCCCACATGCATCCTTCATTACACCATTCTGATAAAGGATGCCTCATCCCCTGGCTGTTCTGTGTGGAATTAAGTGCGTGTCCCTGGTATTCTGGTAAGAAATGGTGTAGATTTCTGTCCCTAGGAGAGGGTTCTGGCTGTGGCTCATGAGTGGAGATAGGTGTTTAAGTCCCAGAAGGGTGGGGCTTAGGACAGACACCTGCTATTGGCTGGTCCTTGCCTAGCATGATGGCTTTTATGAATCTCATTCTAAGGAGCCTTTCTCTCTCCTTTGATTGTATGGGGAGCCTAGGCACCTAACCCAGGGCTTGTGGATTCTAGTGATTTTCAAGGTGCTTAAAATTAGGCATTGCAATGCTGAGTGCTGCAATGCCTAAGTCCCTTTGTGGATCTGGGCCTAAATCTGTTACCAGTACCTTAATGGGTGGTGCTGAGAGAGTTTCCCTGGGATGGGGAAAGGGAACTGAGGCAGGGTGAATAGTGCCATGGTGGGCCACAGGGGGGCATAGCAGAGGCCAACTGTGACCCAGAGTCCTAGTAGACTTGAATCTTCAGGAAAGACTTGAGGGTAGTGGCCCGTACACCATCTCTCAGAAAGAGCATTCCTAGAGGATTGTGAGGGAAGGCATCATAAAACAAGGCACATAGATGGTTGTGGGACAATATGATAATGTCAATCTTAGATTATTATATAAATAATTTAATATAATTTCCTAATTTATTTTACTTTACAACTAGATGGCATGTGAAAAATGATCATAGCTACTGTGAAATCTGCAAAGCACCTGAAGCTAGCTCTGATTAATCTTATTTCACATGCACTTGAAATAAGAGCGTGTGATCAAGAGTTAACCATCTTCAGAAGTTAACTGCTTCATTTTTCTAGTAGGGATTAAAAAGGCCACATTTTCATGCTCAGTTTTTGTTTTCTGCTTCTGAGGTTCCCACCTACTTTCTTTTTAATGATACCTTGAAATAGTCTCTTTCTTCTAGTGGAAAAATGAGTTATGCTGCCAATTCAAAGAACTAAGACTTCAACGTTCCAAATTAAAGGAAACTTTGTGTATATGTTTATTCCAGTTACTTGCATTACTTTTGTAAACTGAAGAAAGGGTAAAAGAGGGTGGGAGGCATGGCTGATTTTTGCTGGAGTCCCCCCATTAACTTCGTGGCTGGGTTAATAAAAGGTCTCAATGGGAATTCCTTCCACAGTCTGTTCATGTTCCCGTTTTAGGGCTACTCTGCAGGACATTCTCAATGTTTTTCATCTCCACTGAAAGACTGTTCCTATGTACAGTAATACAACAGTTTCTGGCTGTAAGACATTTCCTGATTTGCAAACACAATATTCTAACTGAGGTAGCATGCAATGAATTCTAATACGTTTACACTAAACGTTCAGGCCATCGTCTTCTACTACAGTATTTGGTTTTGTCTTTTTCTTCTTTGTTCTTATTTCCCCATTCCCTTTTCTGGATTCTGTATTTCTTTCTTCCTATCTGTTCCACTGTTCTTCCTTCTCAGCTTCTCTTCGTCTCTCTGTGGACCCCTCCTCTCCATCTCTACCCCAGGGTTTTCTTCTGTCCCTACCTCCTTGAACTCCATTCTTCTTTATTTACTTTTTCATCTCTTCAATATCTCACTATTCTCCTTTTCCATATCCTTCTCTTTTTCTCTCTTCCTTCTTTTCTCTTTTCCCTATGTTTTTTCTCCCTCCTTTGCCTTGATGGGGTTCTTTCATTCCCCATCTTCATCCCTCCGGTTTTTACTCTCATTCTCCCAGTTGGTCTCTTCCAATAACAAAATAACTTCATCTCAAAGTTTTGGCCTTCCACAGCACAGGCACAGAGTATTGCACTGTTAATACAACATAAACAGCCACAGGCAGGAGAACCCAATCCTGCATTAATAGGAGTGCTGTTCTGCAGTAGTAAGCCAAAAAGGACAGCATAAAAATCAATGGAGTTACTCCAGTGTACCAGTGGAGTGACATAATAGTGAAGTGCTGAATTTGGCCCTATAACTTGACAACTTATTTCTGATTTACTCCAAATATCCCAAAAAATTCCTACTCTAGGATGAGTTGTGAAATTTCAAGTGGACTAGTCTCCTTTCAGGGAAGAGTAACACATGGCTAACTGGCTTCATAATGGAAAGCTAGCTTCAGGATCACAATTGCTAAAATTATAAGGGAGGAAGAGTTATCTAATGACTACAGCAGCAGTAGGTTGGAGTCAGGACTTTGGATTCTAGTCCTGGCTATATTACTGATTTGATGTCTGACCTTGGGCAAGTCACCTACAGTCCTTCTGTATCAATGAACCTCTGAGTAAAAATGAGTATAATAATATTTCCCTCTTAGGAATGCTGTGATGTTTAAGGTTAGTAAAACTAATAATTCTTGAATTATTAACCCACCATGTCATTTCTAAGACAAAGATCTAAGGTATTCCTGCACTGAACTAAACCTAATAGTATCCTTCAGCTGCACTTAGCCAAATAATCAAGTTGTCTTGGGAAATATTTAATAGAGGAATATAACACTGGGAATTGCTAAAAGAGCTCTGTGAATATCAAAGAGATCTGAGCAAATAGGTGTTGTACTCCTTCTATCCCTTTAAATAATATGAGCCAAATCATGCTCGGAGTTAAGTTTGTAAGAATCTGCCTCTGCCCAGTGCTTCTTCCTTATTGTACAAAGTGAGTGAGTCAAGTTGAGTCAAGTGGATCCAGTGTCTTTTGGTATATTGCTGCTCAGATGCGCCTAGTTAACAAATACAGTGAAACCTGTGCAAAAGTCTGTTCTTACAAAACATCCCCACATGTGATAAGCACAGTTCTGCACCTTTCATTAAGCAACCAATTTTTTTGTGGTGGGAGGAGGTGGTCCTTTGGTAGTCATTTAAGACAGGGTTCATTGTAGAATCAAGGATGTAAGCAAAATTCTGGTTCTTTAGCCACTGCTTGCAGTACAAAGGGGCATGGGTGTGGTCATGGCTCCTCCCTTATTTTCTTTCCTCCCTTTGGATAGTTCTGCTGTAGGCATTCGCCTCAGGGACTCCTTCCTCTCAGGATAGTCATTGGTCCTTAGTCCCCCTCTCCCTTTTGCACAAGGCTGGTCCCAACTACCCTCTCTAAAATAAATAATAGTTAAAATTCAGCATTGAATCTTAGCCTCCAAAAATGATGAACGGCAACTGGCTATGACCAGTGCACAGTTATTGCTAACCTCACCTGCTGTTCTCTAAATGGTTCTTGGCTCGCAATGGAAAAATGCGGCTGACTTCTGGATAAAGGATGTCACATGGCAGCACTTGGCTTACCAGCAAGAATTCACATACTTAGCAAGAATTTAAGTCTAAGATGGATTTTCTATTCAAAGAGCAGCATTGCCTGCATTGTTTAGGTACCAAAATAGGCTATTTAATAAACAAAAGGCCAAGTTCTGCTCTGTGCACTCGTGTAAAACTGGAGTAACTCCACTGAAATCATTGGACTTATTCTGGTTTGACATAAGTGTAAATGAAGACCTGGCCTAAGACATTTATTTGGTTGTTTTATCTATCTCCCTCTGATCAAAACACACCCTGGAACTTTTAGTTTAGAAGGATCCATATGGCCATTTAGTGCATGGCAGGCTAGAGTACTGCAGGTTTACACCCCAGCTTGCCATGCATTAAGTTGTACTATATAGAAGCCCTTACTCTTTAAAGCAAATAAATCACACTATTGGAAGTCAATTTCATGCAGTGTGTCTTATTTTAATATTCATTTTTCTGGCTACCTGGAAAGGCTATAGAGCCAAATTCAACTCTCAAGTTATACCAATGCAATCGTACTGCGATGGGATATAGAAACCCCCACCAGCATGAAAGAGTTAAGGAACTGCTTTGGTCTCAAGTGCCCCGCCCCCCACTCCTCCACACCACACTTGCAAATCATGCCAGAACTAGAGGAGGAGTTACAAGAAGTTCAGAAGGGGACAACCCTAGGAAGGGAACAGGGTGCTGAGCTCCCCAGCAGGGAGCTGGAGGTCTGACAGCTAACTGTGCCTCAGCCTTTGCAGAAGGAGGGCATGGGTGAGTGAGTTAAGAAGGGGAAAGAGACAGGCTTGTACTGGGAACCCAGTGAACTCTGAGGTGGATGAGGATGCTTTCAAGGCCCTCTGAAGTAACAGAAGCTGATATCCTGATAAAAGCTACCTACAGGTTTTCTTTTCCTTTGTGTTTATTTTAACCTCATTTGCTGACTCTTTGTTTTTGTGATGGTGGAGTTTGTTTGTTTTTTGTAGCTGTTTAGAGACTAAAACTTCCGTTGACTTCCCAGGAGAGTTTGAGATTTGGAGAGGCTGCAGAATCAGGCCCAATATCAGTAATGTACACATAACACACATACACACTGTAATTCACTTATACAAATTATAGAGAGAACTGACTTAAATGCAGCTTTCCATACAGATATAGCACACACTGTCTCTGTCTAATACATTTTGACAAAAGAGGGTAAGCTTCTTTTGACTTATTCTTGCTGAAAATGCAAGCTGACAGTTTATTCATGATCTTAAACCACTCCCTTAGACTTTTCTAAGACACATCCTTCCACAAAGATTCATACTAGCTTTCTCTGAGACTTTCAGCTGGTATGGCTTATATATGGATTTTTTTCTCTGACAAGGGAAGCTAAAACCTACTTCTCCAATGTATCTAAAAGTGAAATTCAGTACCTTTTTTTGTCAGACTGTTTATCATTTTTGCAAATACTCAAATCCATTTCCCTTGGAAAAGGTTTGTCTTTGTATGACAGGCATATAAATAGGTTTCATTATAGTACTCTATTCACTGATGCAGCTTAGCCTGGAGATAAAAAGGAATTCATTTTCTAGATTTTTCCCTGAATGTGAGCTCTACATTATCAGAGTTCTCAACATAAAAAGAATAGAAATAATTCAAACTGATATACTCTTATCAGACTTCATGTTAGTGATGGAGGGCCCAATTCTGTTCCCAATTAATTCAATCAGAGCAGGATCAGGCTCCAAAACATTAGATGGAAAAACTGAGTTAACATTAGAATTTAAATAAAGTTAACTTATAGTAAGGCAGCTAAATCTTCATAAATATTAATAGTGAACTCTACTGATTCAGTTACTTACTGTTATCCATGTTAAAATGTTCAGAAAAATTTATCAATAACTATTTTCTTGAATAAAATGATTTTTTTCCAGTCTTGGAAACATATGTAAGCTACTTTTAAAAATAAATTCTAAGAAGCCTCGGTAGCTGTAAAACAAAAGAGCTTCTTAAAGAGACTTTAAAAATATAAAGTATTTCTATTCTCTTCTTAATTACATAAGAAAAATAGGCAAAATAATAAAAGTGACACAAGTCAGCTCAAGTTCTTCTTCACGCAGCGCACAGTCAACTTGTGGAACTCCTTACCTGATGAGGTTGTGAAGGCTAGGACTATAACAGAGTTTAAAAGAGAACTGGATAAATTCATGGTGGTTAAGTCCATTAATGGCTATTAGCCAGGACGGGTAAGGAATGGTGTCCCTAGCCTCTGTCTGTCAGAGGGTGGAGATGGATGGCAGTAGAGAATTTGGGGGAATTAGGACCAATCACTCCAATAAACCTATTCCAAAGCTCACTGAAGTCAATGGAAACCCATCACTGATTTACAGTAGAGTAAGGGCAAGATTCAGGTTGGTGACCCATGCTTTGGGAACAAGCCCTTTCCATTGGCTATGGCACCAGAGGGACTTGTTCTTCTAAAATTAGACAAAGAACTCCGTAAAATGCACACTGAAAATATTTTTTTCACTGAATATTATCTGTTTTTGAGTTCGTCATACATGTGATGTATAGTTTTATTAAAAATGAAAGGTTTTCCAACAAAATGTTGTGAAACAGCTTTCCTGCCTCTCCCACCCCCCAAAAAAGTGTCAAATTTTCAGTTGAGTGGGCTGGGTCTGATTAATCAAAATCACATGGACTTGGTGCTGGTTCTCTGATTGGCTGAATCTTATCATGTGGTCAGGAGGGTTAGCAGAAACCCTAACCCTAGTGCTGACGTAGAACTTAATTGTGCTCCCACTGAAATCCCGGGAGGCTTTGTTACTGACTTCAAATTGTACAATCTCCAGCCAAAAGAGCTATGGTGTGGACCTGGACTCAGGAGAGCAGGGTTCTAGCCATGCTTCTACCAGTGACCTACTGCAGTGACTTTGCAGGTCATTTTCCCTCGGCTCCCCTCCAACCCTTTGTCAATTTAGATAGTCTCTGTCTCAAAGAGCATACAGTCTCTTAATATGCATTAAGAACATAAGAACATCCATACTGGGTCAGACCAAAGGTCCATCTAGCCCAGTATCCTGTCTTCCGACAGTGGCCAATACCAGGTGCTTCTGAGGGAATGAACAGAACTGGTAATCATCAAGTGATCCATCCCATTGCCCATTCCCAGCTTCTGGCAAACAGAGGCTAGAGACACCATTCCGGCCCATTCTGGTTAATAGCCATTGATGGACCTATCCTCCATGAATTTATCTAGTTCTTTTTTTGAACCTTGTTATAGTCTTGGCCTTCACAACATCCTCTGGCAAATAGTTCCACAGGTTGACTGGGATTTATACACTGCCTGTTCCAGTGGGCACCCCCATCTCATTTGAAGCTGTTAGACACAGAGTCAATTGACTACAGATTCCACTTCTACTCTAGAGTTCTTTTCATTTTGTGGAAACGTATCCATTTAAAAGTATTAGCAACAGCAGCAAGTTTTCCCAGACAACTGCCCTTGTCCAAACACTAGGGGCTCCACTCTGGTTAATAAAAACTATTTTGTAGACCCTTCTGTTCTCTCTTCCATAACCCACATAATAAAGAGAGAGTGTTTTCCCTGTAGCTTTAAAGAAACCACTTGAAAGTGAAATAAAATATCAGTGCCAACCTCAAGAGATGAATATTTCAGGCCAGATGTCTGGTCTGTTTTAATGTAGCTGAACTGTCTCCCCTACAGAAATCTTATGTTTATGAAGCTTCAAATCAAAAGTGGACACAGAATGAGATGTTGTCTCAGATCTCTGATAACTAGGGCTAGTACAGATGGTCTTAGATTAAAGTTGGGACATGAATTCTTTGTGGTGCTCTTATGCTCTTTAGAAAAAATGGCATGACTCACGACACAATGACTCATTGGCATGTTCTCCTTTCAGAGTTTTGTTGACAACAATGTAGTTGCTATTGAAAGGTTGTGGGGGAAATAGTAGTTCTTTGAGCTTTCAATCTGTGACTTATATGAATTGCCATAGTGACTGTGCAGGGGAGGGGGTGAAGAAGGGGAAGCAATGTTTTAAATAAATTCTAGGTCCTCTTATGAGCCCACTTTGGAGCCTACCATGTATTGTCTTGGACATGTGAACAATTCCTATGCATCTTTTGAGTTACCAAAGAAGAAACCTTTGACAGGAACTAACAACTTCATAGACAGTGAAGGCTTGTTTACGTGGTGGTTAGTCTGCAACAGAGGAATGAAATTTTAGTCCACATTAGAGTGTTGTGCACTAACTGGCTCATGTGGACCCTGTTGGTAGGCACTAAAAGTTCCATAGTGTGCATTAACGTAGTCCCATTTCAAACAGTACTATATTAATAAGCACTAAGACAGTGAGCAGGTTTCAGGGGGTCCACCAAGCATGGCTGTCATTAGACTCGCTAGGACCCAGGGCAGAAAGCCGAAGTTCTGCCACATGGGACTGCAGCCTGGGGCCTGAGCCCCACCACCTGTGGCTGAAGCCTGAGCAACTTAGCTTTATGGTGACCACCAGGCTGTGTGGCCCTGAGAAATTGCCTTCCTTGCTATTCCCTAACACTGGCCCTGGCTTTTATACACAGAAAAACAGTTGTTGTGGCACAGCTGGACTGTGGAGTTTTTATAGCATGTTGGAGGGGCCTCATAAAGAAAAAGGTTGAGAACCCCTGCACTAAGGAACTTTTAAGTGCATGTCAGCAGGGTCCACAAGGACCAGCTAGTGCACACCACGCTAGTGCAGGCAAATATTTATACCCCTCTGGTGTAAGTTAAAGCACTGGGCAAACATGTCCTGAGTATTTTCCAGTTGACTACAATGGAAGCAGGAGCAGACCCACTCTGTCTGAGGTCATGGGTTTTTTTGTTTTTTTTCTTTAAGTAATCTCACGGAATCACAGGACTGGAAGGGACCTCGAGGGGTCATCTAGTCCAGTCCCCTTCACTTTTGGCGGGACTAAGTATTATCTAGACCATCCCTGACAGGCGTTTATCTAACCTGCTCTTAAAAATCTCCAGTGATGGAGATTCCACAACCTCCGTAGGCAATTTATTCCCGTGCTTAACCACCCTGATAATTAGGAAGTTTTTCCTAATGTCCAACCTAAACCTCCCTTGCTGCAATTTAAGCCCATTGCTTCTTGTCCTATCCTCAAAGGTTAAGAAGAACAATTTTTCTCCCTCCTCCTTGTAACAATCTTTTATGTACTTGAAAACTGGTATGTCCCATCTCAGTCTTCTCTTTTCCAGACTGAACAAACCCAATTTTTTAAATCTTTCCTCATAGGTCATGTTTTCTAGACCTTTAATCATTTTTGTTGCTCTTCTCTGGACTCTCTCCAATTTGTCCACATCCTTCCTGAAATATGGCACCCAGAACTGGACACAATGCTCCAGTTGAGGCTTAATCAGTGCAGAGTTCTTGTGTCTTGCTTACAACACTCCTCCTAATACATCCCAGGATGATGATCACTTTTTAATTTTTTTATTTTTGCAAGTGTTATACTGTTGACTCATGTTTAGCTTGTGGTCCACTATGACCACCAGATCCTTTTCTGCAGTACTCCTTTGTAGGCAGTCATTTCCCATTTTGTATGTGTGCAACTGATTGTTCCTTCCTAAATGGAGTACTTTGCATTTGTCCTTATTGAATTTTATCCTATTTACTTCAGACCATTTCTCCAATTTGTCCAGATCATTTTGAATGTTAATCCTATCCTCCAAAGCACTTGCAACCCCTCCCAGCTTGGTATGGTCCGCAAACTTTATAAGTGTACTCTCTATGCCGTTATCTAAATCATTGATGAAGCTATTGAACTGAACTGGACCCAGGACCAATCCCTGCAGGATCCCACTGGATATGCCCTTCCAGCTTGACTGTGAACCACTGATAACTACTCTCTGGGAACAGTCTTCCAACCAGTTATGCATCCACCTTATAGTAGCTCCATCTAGGTTGCATTTCCCTAGTTTGTTTATGAGAAGGTCATGTGAGACGGTATCAAAAGTAGGTCTGTCAAGCGATTAACAAAATTAATCACAATGAATTGCATGATTAATTGCGTTGTTAAACAATAATGGAATACCATTTATTTAAATATTTTTGGATGTTTTCTACATTTTGAAATATATTGATTTCAGTTGCAACACAGAATACAAAGTGTATAGTGCTCACTTTATATTTATTTTTGATTACAAATATTTGCACTGTAAAAAACAAAATAGTATTTTTCAATTCACCTCGTACAAGTACTGTAGTGCAATCTCTATCATGAAAGTGCAACTTACAAATGTTGATTTTTTTTCTTACATAACTGCTCTCAAAAACAAAACAATGTAAAACTTTAGAGCCTACAAGTTCACTCAATCCTATTTCTTGTTCAGCTAATTGCTAAGACAGACAAATTTGTTTACATTTACAGGAGATGCTGCTGCCTGCTTCTTATTTACAGTGTCATCTGAAAGCGAGAACAGGCATTCGCATAGCACTTTTGTAGCCGGCCTTGCAAGGTATTTACGTACCAGATATGCTAAACGTTCGTATCCCCCTTCATGCTTTGGCCACCATTCCAGAGGATGCCTTAATTAAATTTGATTGAACTCCTTGGGGGAGAACTGTATGTCTTTGGCTCTGTTTTACCCGCATTCTGCCATATATTGCATTTTATAGCAGTCTCGGAGGATGACCCAGCACACGTTTATTTTATCTTGAACACTTTCACAGCAGATTTGACAAAATGCAAAGAAGATACCAATTTGATATTTTTAAAAATTTCTACAGCACTCGACCCAAGATTTAAGAATCAGAAGTGCCTTCCAAAATCTGAGAGGGATGAGGTGTGGAGCATGCTCTCAGAAGTCTTAAAAGAGCAACACTCTGATTTGGAAACTACAGAACCTGAACCACCAAAAATGAAAATACCTGCTGCTGGTGGCATCTGACTCAGATGATGAAATTGAACATGCATCGGTCCGCTCTGCTTTGGATCATTATTGAGCAGAACCATCATCAGCATGGACTCATGTCCTATGGAATGGTGGTTGAAGATGAAGGGACCTATGAATCTTTAGCGCATCTGGCACATAAATATTTTGTGACACCGGCTACAACAGTGCCAGACAAACGCCAGTTCTCACTTTAAGGTGACATTGTAAACAAGGAGTGGGCAGCATTATCTCCTGCAAATTGTAACCAAGTTTGTTTGTGTGAGTGATTGGCTGACCAAGAAGTAGGACTGAGTGGACTTTTAGGCTCTAAAGTTTTACATTGAAAGATAAAACAATGCAGTTATTTTTTGTACATAATTCTACATTTGTACGTTCAACTTTCATGATAAAGAGATTGCACTACAGTACTTGTATGAGGTGAATTGAAAAATAATATTTCTTTTGTTTATAATTTTTACAGGGCAATTATTTGTAATAAACATAATAATATAAAGAGAGCACTGTACACTTTGTATTCTGTGTTATAATAGAAATCAATATATTTGAAAATGTAGAAAAAAATCTGAACATATTTAATAAATTTCAATTGGTATTCTATTGTTTAACAGTGCGATTAATCATGATTAATTTTTTGAGTTAATCACGTGAGTTAACTGTGATTAGTTGAAACTCTAATCAAAAGCTTTACTAAAGTCAAGATATACCATGTCTATCGCTTTCCCCCTATCTACAAGGCTTGTTACCCTGTCAAAGAAAGCTATCAGGCTGGTTTGACACCATTTGTTCTTGACAAATCCATGCTGACTGTTACTTATCACCTTATCTTCTAGATATTTGCAAATTGATTGCTTAATTATTTGCTCCATTATCTTTCCAGGGACAGAAGTTAAGCTGACTGGTCTGTAAATCCCCAGGTTGTCCTTATTTCCCTTTTTATAGATTGGAACTGTATTTGCCCTTTTCCAGTCTTCTGGAACCTCTCCCGTTTTCTATGACTTTTCAAAGATAATCGCTAATGGCTCAGATATCTCCTCAGTCAGCTCCTTGAGTATTACAGGATGCGTTTCATCACGCCCTGGTGACTTGAAGACATCTAATTTGTCTAAGTAATTTTTAACATGTTCTCTCCCTGTTTTAGATTTTGATCCTACATCATTTTCACTGGCATTCATTATGTTGGATGTTCAGTCACCACCAACCTTCTTGGTGAAAACTGAAACAAAGAAGTCATTAAGCACCTCTGCCATTTCCACATTTTCTGTTATTGTTCCCCCCTCGCCCCTTCCCCCACATTGAGTAACAGGCCTACCCTTAGACTTGCTTCCCATGGGATCTTAGCTACCAACTCCCTGAATTTGCTGAAGTCTGCCTTCTTGAAATCCATTGTCTTTATTTTGCTGTTCACTCCTACCATTCCTTAGACTCATGAAGGCTACCATTTCATGATCACTTTCACCCAAGCTGCCTTCCATTTTCAAATTCTCAGCCAGTTCCTCCCTATTTGTCAAAATCAAATCTAGAACAGCCTCTCCCCTAGGACCTTTCTCCACTTTCTGAAATAAAAAAATTGTCTCCAATACATTCCAAGAGCTTGTTGGATAATCTGTGCCTTGCTTGTTGTTTTCCCAACAGATGTCTGGGTAGTTGAAGTCCCCCATCACCACTAAGTCCTGTGCTTTGAATGATTGTTAGTTTTTTTAAAAAAAGCCTCATCCACCTCTTCTTCCTGGTTAGGTGATCTGTAGTAGACCCCCTACAAAGATATCACCCTTGTTTTTTACCCCTTTTATCCTTACACAGAGACTTTCAATAAGTCTGTCTCCTATTTCCATCTCAACCTCAGTGTACACATTTTTAATATATAAGGCAACACCTCCTCCCTTTTTTCCCTGTCTGTCTTTCCTGAGCAAGCTGTACCCTTCTATACCAATATTCCAGTAATGTGTATTAGCCCACCAAGTCTCTGTGATGCCAACTATGTCATAGTTGTTTATTTACTAGTATTTCGAGTTCTTCCTGCTTATTCCCCATACTTCTCGCATTAGTATACAGACATCTAAGATACTGATTTAATTCCACCCTCCCCGCCAGTTCTTGTCTCCCCTTTATTCCTGCTATAACAGCCCATGCTCCCCCCAGGTTCCAACCCTTCTCTCAGGTCTCCATGTTCTTGACTTACCTGTGTGCTTTGGTCACCTGCCCCCTTCGAACCTAGTTTAAAGCCCTCCTCACTAGGTTAGCCAGTCTGTATCCAAATATGCTCTTCCCCTTCCTCAATAGGTGGACCCCATCTCTGCTTAGCAGTCCTTCTTCCTGGAACAGCATCCCATGGTCAAGGAAAATGAAGCACTCCTAGCGACACCATCCTCGCAACCAGGCATTCACCTCCAGGATGCATCTGTCTCTGCCAAGGCCCTTACCCTTGACCAGAAGGATCAAAGAAAACACCACCCGTGCTCTCAACTCGCTCATCCTTACTCCCAGAGCCCTGTAGTCACTTCTGATCTGCTGCAGGTCATACTTTGCAGTATCATTAGTGCCCACATGGATAAGTAGCATGGGGTAGTAGTCAGAGGGGCGGATGATGCTCGACAATCCCTCCGTAACGTCTCGGATACAGGCCCCTGGCAGGCAGCATACCTCCCAGGATGCCATGTCAGGGTGACAGATGGGTGCCTCCATTCCCCCTCAGAAGAGAGTCACCAACCACCACTACCCTACGTTTCCTTCTGGGAGTGGTGGCTGCAATCCTCCCAGCCTTGGGGGTACATGGCTTCTCCTCCTCCACCTGTGCAGGTGATTCCTCATTGCTTGTTGCCAGGGCAGCATAATTGTTCTCCATCACCATGGTGAGTGTGTTCGGAGTAGGGGTGGAGCACTGCCTGCTGCCAGAAGTAACCAGCAGCCAATGTCCTCCCTGTTCCAGAGCCATATTCTCCTCCCCCGGTGGTGTGACAGCAGCCCTCTGTAGCTGGATAGCTTCCTCAGCCTTGGATGTCTCCATATGAATACTCTTCAGAAATTCCTCATGGGCATGGATGTTCCTCAGCCTAGCCACCTCCTTCTGTAGCTCTCCCACCTGCTTCCTGAGAGAGTCCACCAGCAGGCACCTTTCACACTGGATGGTCCCCCCAGCCTGGCTTTTTGTGAGTGGGAAATGCAGGCCACAGTCTCTGCAAATCCACACCAGGATCTAGGTAGAGGCATCCAGTGTTAGGTTGTCAGTCTGGATACAGGCACAGATGGAGGAGACACGAGTAGCGTTGGCACTGGCGATGCGGCCCTTCCTAACCGTAGCGGCTATATTACAACTCCCTCCCACAAACTTCCTCTCAAACTCCCCCATTTGTGGTCCCCTGTTCCCTAGCTCCCCTTGGTCGCTTAGCCTTTGTTTTTTAAGGCCTTCTCTCCTAGGTCAGCTCTACCTGCTCGTTAATCACATGGGGGGAGGGTGATCACAAGACTGAATGAGGCTGATCAAAGATGATCAAGGATGATCCAGGGAACAAAGGCTCAAACAGTCACCAGACACACAATACCAACTGACCCTGTAATTGAAAACCTGAAAGAGAAGGAAAAACACAAACCATCAAACTCACTCACCCCAAGATTAGTACTCGCACATTGTTTGTTCGGCAGAGGGATCTCCTTCTCCCCCTCTCAAACACCACCATTTGCGCCCCCTGTTTGCTAGATGTCACATCATTCTAGGTGGAGATGGTAACACTGAATCTAACTACGTTTTCCTGACACTTTCTATTATAAGATCCTGGTGTGTGTATGGTTGCTTATGTTTGCCAAACTTTAACTGTTGAAGCTGACACTTTTCATGCTGGATGTCTGCTTCCAACTTGTTTTAGGATTATTTATTTTTTAAGTTTCTGCTAAGCCAGTTCTGCTGTTTCTGAGTATTGAGGTCAGGGAGAACATTTACAACTATTTTGTTGAGAATCTCTGCATTGGTTGAGGGACTTGAAGTTTGGCAGGAGGAATTATCCCAGTGTCAGGCATGTGCCTTTTGCTGTTCCCATGGAGAAAAAAATGCCCAAATTGGGCAAATTATAAGCTTCTGAAAAATCTCACATGTGCTCAGTAGAGACCTGCTAGAGTTTGGCAGCTAAATTCTCCAAAGATTCTTTGTCCTGAGCATGCTCCACCCCCCACAGCTCCTACATGTAACTGGACGGCTCTTATTCCATCCCAGGCTGCAAGGCCTATCATAGAATCATAGAATATCAGAGTTGGAAGGGACCTCAAGAGGTCATCTAGTCCAACCCCCTGCTCAAAGCAGGACCAATTCCCAGCTAAATCATCCCAGCCAGGGCTTTGTCAAGCCGGGCCTTAAAAACCTCCAAGGAAGGAGACTCCACCACCTCCCTAGGTAACGCATTCCAGTGTTTCACCACCCTCCTAGTGAAATAGTTTTTCCTGATATCCAACCTGGACCTCCCCCACTGCAACTTGAGACCATTGCTCCTTGTTCTATCATCTGCCACCACTGAGAACAGCCGAGCTCCATCCTCTTTGGAACCCCCCTTCAGGTAGTTGAAGGCTGCTATCAAATCCCCCCTCATTCTTCTCTTCTGGAGACTAAACAATCCCAGTTCCCTCAGCCTCTCCTCATAAGTCATGTGCTCCAGACCCCTAATCATTTTTGTTGCCCTCCGCTGGACTCTTTCCAATTTTTCCACATCCTTCTTGTAGTGTGGGGCCCAAAACTGGACACAGTATTCCAGATGAGGCCTCACCAATGTCGAATAAAGGGGAACGATCACGTCCCTCGATCTGCTGGCAATGCCCCTACTTATACAGCCCAAAATGCCGTTAGCCTTCTTGGCAACAAGAGCACACTGTTGACTCATATCCAGCTTCTCGTCCACTGTGACCCCTAGGTCCTTTTCTGCAGAACTGCTACCTAGCCATTCGGTCCCTAGTCTGTAGCAGTGCATGGGATTCTTCCGTCCTAAGTGCAGGACTCTGCACTTGTCCTTGTTGAACCTCATCAGGTTTTTTTCGGCCCAATCCTCTAATTTGTCTAGGTCCCTCTGTATCCAATCCCTACCCTCTAGTGTATCTACCACGCCTCCTAGTTTAGTGTCATCTGCAAACTTGCTGAGAGTGCAGTCCACACCATCCTCCAGATCATTAATAAAGATATTAAACAAAACCGGCCCCAGGACCGACCCTTGGGGCACTCCGCTTGAAACCGGCTGCCAACTAGACATGGAGCCATTGATCACTACCCGTTGAGCCCGACGATCTAGCCAGCTTTCTATCCACCTTACAGTCCATTCATCCAGCCCATACTTCTTTAACTTGGCGGCAAGAATACTGTGGGAGACCGTATCAAAAGCTTTGCTAAAGTCAAGGAATAACACATCCACTGCTTTCCCCTCATCCACAGAGCCAGTTATCTCATCATAGAAGGCAATTAGGTTAGTCAGGCACGACTTCCCCTTCGTGAATCCATGCTGACTGTTCCTGATCACTTTCCTCTCCTCTAAATGTTTCATAATTGATTCCTTGAGGACCTGCTCCATGATTTTTCCAGGGACTGAGGTGAGGCTGACTGGCCTGTAGTTCCCCAGATCCTCCTTCTTCCCTTTTTTAAAGATGGGCACTACATTAGGCTTTTCTTTCCCTGCTAGAGGTTACTGTGGCACTAGGCACAAGAGCAGAGACTGTTTCTCCTGTGCACTCAATGGTCCTACTGCCAGTGCCCAAGGAGCACTGAGAAGGAAAGAGCTGTCTGTTTTGAATTCAGAGAGGTGAGGAATGGATGGATGGGAAACCAGGAAAACACAAGAGGAGAGGGGATTACAGGAGTCAGAAAAGGGAGGGAACAAAGGGGGAGGGGAGCAAGAGCTGAGGCATGGCAATGGGTGTTAGATAGGAGCAGAGAGAGAGTGGGCAGGAGTGAAGGGGTGGACTGGTGGTAGATAGGAACAGTGGGAGGGTGAGGGAAGTTGAACAGGTGCAGAGGGAGTGGGGAGCAGGAACCAGGAGATTTGGGGGAGGGGAGGTTGAATAGGAGGTTAGTGTGATGGGGACAGCAGCCAGAGGAATGAGGTGGGCAATTGGATGTGAAGAGAGGGGGATGGGCTGAGGTACAAGGGCAGAAATGTCTATAACACACCTTTACAATCTAGAATTGAACTTGAGAGTGCTGAGTGTCTACATTCCTCTTCTGTCAGCAAATACTGTGCCCTATTCCCATCTAGTGGCAGGACTAGAGAAGATAACAGCCTACTCAAGTGGTAGTTATGCAATTTGCTCAAGTGGTGGAGGCCTGGAGAAGATCTAAAGGTCTGAACCCCGCTGGTGAACCAAACTGGAGGTCAATATGGTTCCGTATGATGGAATTTTTGTTGTTTCAGTCTTTTAAAAGTATTGTGATATTTACATTAAAACAAACTGCATTAATCAAACACTCAGAAGTTAAGTATCAGAGGGGTAGCCGTGTTAGTTACTCAGAAGTTAGAAAATGCCAGAACTAGGGCTGTAGATAAGAAGACAGAAAATATCATATTGCCTCCTTATAAATCCATGGTACACCCACATCTTGAATACTGCATGCAGATATGGTCGCCCCATCTCAAAAAAAATATATTGGAATTGGAAAAGGTTCAGAAAAAGGCAACAGAAATGGTTAGGGGTATGGAACAGCTTCTATCTGAGGAGAGATTAATAAGACTGGGACTTTTCAGCTTGGAGGAGAGATGACTAAGGGGGGATATGATAGAGGTTTATAAAATCATGATTGGTGTGGAGAAAGTAAATAAGGAAGTGTTATTTACTCCTTCTCCAAACACACGAACTAGGGGTCACCAAATGAAATTAATAGGCAGTACATTTAAAACAAACATCACACAATGCACAGTCAACCTGTGGAACTCCTTGCCAGAGGATGTTGTGAAGGCCAAGACTATAACAGGGTTCAAAAAAAGAACTAGGTAAATTCATGGAGGATAGATCCATCAATGGCTATTAGCCAGGATGGGCAGGGATGATGTTCCTAGCCTCTGTTTGCCAGAAGCTGGGAATGGGCGACAGGGGATGGATCACTTGATGATTACCTGTCCTGTTCATTCCCTCTGGGGTGCCTGGTACTGGCCACTGTTGGAAGAGAGGATATTAGGCTAGATGGACCTTTGGCCGTTCTTATGTACCTGGTTTGCTTATGAAAATGCCATGTAGCAATGTTTCAAAAGCATTATACTAAAATCAAGATAATTTGTATACAAATTCCCCCTTATTTACTAGGCCAGCATCCCTGTCAAAGAAGTAATTTAGATGGATTTGTCAGAAACAATTTTTAATTCCAAGTGAATGTTAATTATTACTTAACTCTATTATTCATCCAGGTGCTTACAAATTATTTGGTTGGTTCCAGTATCTTTCTGGGTATAGACCAGTCAGCCTTGCTTCAATAATTCCCTGGGTCCTATGTTGGGTCCCTAGACACTATGTTTGCCCTTCTCCAGTCCTCTGGGACCTCAACTGCCCTCCATGTGTTCTCAAAGATAATCACTCATGGCTCCAAGATTGCTTTAGCTAGTTCCTTAAGTACCCTATGGTGAATTCCATCAGGTCTTGATGACTTGGATACATCTAACTTTTCTAAATATTCTTTAAACTGCTCTTTTTCTGTTTGGGCTTGTGTTCCTTCTCTCTTCTTTTTAATGTTAATTAAGTATCTAATCAAAATTAATCTTTTTAGTGAAGACTGATATAAAATAGGCCTTAAACACCTCAGTCTTCTTGACATCATCTGTTATTAGCTCTTCTTCCCTGCTAAATAGTGGACCTACACTTCCTTCATCTTTCTTTTTTCCCCTAAGGTATTTCTAGAATCTCTTCTTATTGCCTTTTATGTCCCTGGTTGCATGTAATTTATTTTGTGCCTGGTTAAGGCCATTGAAAACTGCCCTGGAGAATGGGATTTTTATCACTGCCTCTGCCACAGCATTCCTATGTAAAGTTAGGCAAGTCATTTAAACCAAAGCTTTTACAGGTAGCCACTAATTGTGTGTTTCATCACTTTGCCCAGTGTGAGACTCCCAGGGACAGATTTACAGAAGTGCTCAGCACTCTGAGCTGAATCTGAAGTTGATTGGAGCTGTGCTTTGAACACATAAAGTGCCATAAAATACTAAGGGCTCTGAAAAATCATCCCGTTGATGTGTCAAGCTGGGCACCCAAAATTAGTGCACAACTTTTACAATTCTGACTTTGTGCCTTGGTTCCCCTGCTATAAAAATCAGATCAGTACCACCTAATCTCTCAGGTGTGCTGTGTGGATAAACTCATTAAAGGTTATGAAACACTGTGATAGTATGGTGACAGCACCACAGAAATGCCCATGAGGAAATTAATAATTTTGTATTCAGTGCAGGGGTTGGGTAGTGCATTAAATAAGCCTAGGGCCACACCCTGAATAAGGAGAATAAGAAATATTGAATAACTACCCATTCACTGAATAAAACAGGACTCCTGTGATCATGTAGTAATGGGTTATATCTTAATGCATAATACAAGAGGGCCAAATTAACCTTGTACGGTCAACTTAAGTTATGACATTTCCTAACTTTTGAGTGCTTGACTTTGCAACCTTAATGTTCCTTAAACACTTTATTTTTGGATGTAATATTAAATATATGGTGGACCAGATCCTCAGCTAGTAAATCAGTGTAGCTCCATTGCACTCCCTGCAGTTATGACAATTTGCATCAGCAAAGGATGCAGCCTGTTGTTCTTGTCACTTAAAATGTTAACCTCAGGGATTCTTTAGACTTTTCTGTATATTGAATATCCTATATATCTACTTGGTAGTGTTACTGTCTATCTTTATTTTGGCCTTTTTTCTATATAAATTGACACATTCAACAAAAAGATTATGAACACCGAAAACATTCCCGCATTCGCAAACAGTTAAAAAAAACCACACACACACACACAAAAACGAGGTCCTGAGCTGCAAATTTCTCCTGATCATTCAAGAATATTAGAACTATTACCAACAGTGATCCACTTGATGACGAAACTCTTGAAACCCCCAGTATTATGAGGTGTAAGGCCATCATGAAACTCCACCCTATACTGCAAATTACTTTATATCTTGCTACATTCCAAACTGCATGCTTCTATTGCCTTGCCTGGGATGGCTACTAATTTTAAAGTGAAGGTACTTACTGCAAAAGTAACCACTGCCAATAAATTATCATGTATTTAAAACACTTAACTTTAATCAAAATACATGGCAGATGTGCAATTTAAAAAGAATCATGCTCTGTTCCACTTTTGAACCTGTAGGTAACACTATCAATTAAAAAAATAAATTAGTATGATTCTTGCTATTCACCTATAGATGACTTTTATTTTTAATCCCCCTCTCCCCCAGTATTATCCTGTTTCCTTGATTTCCCTAAAGGAACACACAGAATTTACCAGTCTCCTCCCTACAGAAAATTTTACTTCTGACTGGTCTCCCCTGTAAATACCTAAATTTCCTCTCTATTTTTGCCTGCATAAATCTCTACTTGCCATGAGTACAATTCCAGGTCACAGTCAAAATCAACTAGATTAATATTTTTCACTTCTCTCTCCAGCTCAAAAATAGCCATGAAAATGAAGACACATTGCCTGTCAAGTATACTCAGCCTAAGAATGACCAACTATCAGTTATGCATATACATAAACATTAACATAGGGTTTGGGGGTAAAATTTTGGAGGCATAGCAAAGCATACAATACAATTAGAAAGATGAATGAAACAGCATGGACTGATTCATTGGTAGTATGCGGGGACACAGAGGTTGAGCTCTGTGGCTACAACACTCCTTTTTCAGCTTCAATAACCAGAACAAAATAAAAGGATACCCATTTTTGGTATCTGCTTTCACACAGAGAGAGCTAGTAGGCAATTATACAGGTCCCGTTCTCTCCAAATTTTAGCAGCAGAGCAGGATTTTATTTTTAACTTTGCAGGAAAAATCACCATGGTAACATAATGAACTATGAGAGTGAGCTATCTGACTGATGTTATGGTGAAGAAGGATTGACAGGAAAGGCAGAGATAAAATTCATACCATTCCAAAGCTGGGCTTAGTTTACCTAGTAGCTGAGGTCAGCAGGTCTCACTTTCCAGACACTATCATGAGATGTACTTATCCCCAGGAAGAAAGAAACGTGTCTTAAAGGGTAAATTTCCCTCTTTTGTTTTAGGTGACCAACTAATAAAGAGGTATATTTTGCATGTCAGTGAAATGGAGTAACAAGCAGGAACACTGGAGAACTGTAAATGCACATGACAGCTGAACAAATGCCTGGAACATGACTCTTTCATTCTAGCGAGTGTCACCACCTCCAACACTATACAGCTGTTAGGGTTTCTGAACATTTCAGGTGCAAACCCCTGTTTTCATGGAGGTATCAATCACCTTTAAAACTTTGTCCCAGATGAAAATGTACATTACAAAGTCTCCACCTAGGAATATTTCTTCTTCAGTTTGTCACTTCAAAGGAAGCCATTTCAACGAGTGACTGATTAGGGAATAAAAATATCACCAACCTGGTACCTAAACTGAACTATTGCTACCTATGTTCCTTTTCTTGTTCAAATAGTGCCAGCACTGTAACTGGCTCCTTACATGGCCTTCTAAGCACCTCTTGGCTTCCTCTGAGTTTGCTGGCACATAACAATGAGCTTCCTCAAACATATTAATTTTCTGTTCTGTTACACAAGGTTTCCACTTTTTCTTTATTAACCTTTTCTATCTACGTTCGAATAGGTATGCTGAGTACTTTTCATCTACTGATCTCAAAGCCCTTTACACATGCCAGTTCTAATATTCTCAAAAACCCACTGGGGGCAAAGCTAGGAGTAGAACCCACAAACCTCAGTCCCTTGCTTTAAACAGCAAACAAAACTTCTGCTGTCAAGTTATCTGAATGAAATTGAAAGAGCAACATAACCACTTTTAAGTAAGTTCAAGTATGACAGCAATACAGATGCTAAAATAACACCTCCCCACAATGACCTTGCATGACCATTTGAGCCTCGCTTCTGTTTTTCATTTTAACACAAAGCAAACACTAAACTCACATTACCTCACTGAAAAGCCCAAAGGGAACCAAGTTTGATGTTGGATCAACTCTGGCCATGTGGTGGTTTATTGCTATGGTACTGAGACCTCAGGGACCATGAACATTCTTCCCATAACTTCTTCACCTGCCAGCATTCTGAGTTCTACTCCAAAATTATGTGAAGGAAATAATTGACTTGCAGGGGAAAAGAAAAGTCCTGATAGAGTTCTCGCACATGATTCTCAGCAGAGCTAACCCAACACAACCTATGTCCTTTTGCAATGTGGCTTTGCTCCACTGGGAGCAAAGCAGCTTTTCTGATGTACCAGCAGCACAAGACTGCACACGGAGTCACAGCGTAAGTGGCTTTCCCGAAGCCTATGCTCCCTCCTAATGTGTTCAGTGAAAGCACATGGATAAGGATACTTCACAGGAAACAAAGAGAAAGAAAGAAAAAAAGAAGAGGTGAGGGACAAAGGAGAAAGAACAATAGAAAAATTGTCTATACAATGAAAAAACGTTCCAGCTGAAACATGTTGTGTGCATTTATTTACAAAGATTGTTGGGAAAGACTTTCTGGTCAAAATCTTTGATAGCTTTTCTTCCTTCTGTCTCCATCTTTCTGCTGCAATTGTCGCACTTCAGGTAGTATACCTAAAGTGCTTTTGACAGACTTTGCCATACTCTGTGGCCTTATGTACACTAGAAAAACTAGTAACAGCTACAGCAACTGCTAGCCATAGTGCTTCTGCAGTGGTGGTAGCAATGGAGTAAGTACTCATGTATTCCAGGCTCAAGTGTTTTAACCACTGTGTCACGAAAATCTGCACTGACAGCTGCACTGTTCTTAGATACTGCTGTAATATAGGTGGTAGTTTTTCTAGTGTAGGTGTGCCCTATAGAAAGAAATGTAGCCTTGTGATAAAATCAACACTCTTGAGTCCTAATCCTTGCTCTTCCACAGACTTCCTGCATGATCTTGGGCAAGTCACTTAAAACCAGACTTCTAAAGTTATATAGGTGCTTAAAGGTAAGTGCCTAGGCACCTAACTCCCATTGAAATGAATGGGAGTTCTTAACTGCAAAATGAGAAAAATAATATAATGAACTGAGCATACAAGAGACCACTGACTTCTCATGTCTAGAATCAGATTCAACAGTGTGTCAGAGATATTACACTGTTAACAGCTGGAGGAGTTTCTTTAGAGCTCCACTCTGTTTTTGGAGTAGGAGGATCAGTTCTATTTATCCCCTTTGCTTCAGTGCAGTTGTGAGTGGCCAGGGTGCACAGCATAGCAACAACCCTGAAATACTAGGTAGTTATGGATTTGTTAGGGCTCGTCTATATGGCAGAGATAAGCCAAAATGTAATTCTACAGTGCACCAGCTTGTTGTGCATAACTTGCCATGTAGACAAGCTACTGTTTACCTCAGAGGTGCGTTGTGAGGCTAGGGTTCATTAATGATATGGTGCTTTGGGATATGTGCAAAGTATTATAATTATTTTATTCACAGATCCCAATTCCATTAGGCCAGTGTCACTTGCTTGTTCCAAGTGTCCAATTTCACCTGTATTTATGCATATCTGAGAAGAAACCCTACAGACTGATGGTACCAAGAAAATATCCGAGAACCAATTACAGAGGTCTCATAAAAGGTATTTCCTGTTATGTCCTTGCGGTCGAAGGGTATGGGACCTCCCACCAAAACTTTCTAGCAGTCTCAATGCAGATCAGCAGTATAAGATCTTGCAGCAGGTATTTCATTATGGCAATCCCGTGGACCAGTATGTCTCTCAGCCCGCGCCGCTTCCAGCAGCTCCCATTGGCCTGGAGCAGCAAACCGCGGCCACTGGGAGCCGCGATCGGCCGAACCTGCGGATGCGGCAGATAAACAAACCGGCCCGGCCCGCCAGGGGCTTTCCCTGCACAAGCAGCGGAACAAGTTTGGGAACCACTGCCGTGGACCAATGAGACAGAGAGAAGATCCTGAAGGTTTATGGAGGGAGATCTCCTATGAGATATTTCCCAGTGATACTTTAGTAGAGTAATGATATAGGGCTTGCAAGAGAAGTTCCCTTTAGATGAAATCAGGCCCGCTGATGGGGAGAGGTGTGGAGCAAAGAGGGCAATTGCCCAGGACCCGGGGGTCCCCGGCCGCCACCATCACCGGCAGCAGCGCAGCAGGGCTAAAGCAGAATTCCTGCCTGCCCTCATTTGTGCTCCATGCCACTCCTGGAAGCAGCTGGCACCATCCCTGTGGCCCCTGAGGGGGGAGGGGGGGTCTCCGCATGCTGCCCACGCCCCGAGCGCTGATTCCACAGCTCCCATTGGCCGGGAACTGCGACCAATGGGAGCTACGGGGGCGGTGTCTGAGAGCAGTGGTGCACGGAGACCTCTTGGGCCCCCTGCCTAGGAGCTGCTGCCAAAGGGGATGTGCCGGTTGCTTTCGGGAGCCGCCTGAGTTAAGTGTGACCCCCTGATCCCCTCCTTCACCCCAACCCACCTGCCCCAGCCTAGAGCCCACACCCTGCACCCAAACTCCCTCTCAGACCTGTCACCCAGCACCCCCCTTCCACACCCAAATTCCCTCCCAGTGCCCGACCCCTCACCCCCTCCCAGAGTCCACACCCCCTTTCGTACCCAGCCCCCTGCCCCAGCCTGGTGAAAGTGAGTGAGGGTGGGGGGAGAGCAAGTGACGGGGGGGGGGGGAAATGGAGTGAGCAGGGGCGGGGCCTCAGAGAAGGGGCGGGATGGGGCAGGCCTCATGGAAAGGGCAGGGCAAGGGTCTTCACGATTAGACAATTGGCAATTGTGCCAGGTGGGCATGTGAAATCCCTGGCTGGGCTGGAAGAGTGTGCCCAGTAGTGCAGCCGGCAGCTCGCTGGGCACCAGCCAGCACTAGCACCTTACCACCCAAAGGTCAGGTGGACCGTGTCCATGTGTGCGTGCTCGGGGGCCCATTGACTGTTCTGCCCTGGGGCCCGGAATTGCTGTCCGTAGGCCTGGGTGAAATTGATTAACATGTAATATGGTCTGATCCCTGGCCATTCATACAGATGATTGAGTCCTTAAGCAGCTTGGTTATTATTTTTTCTTTTATTTTAATATGTATTAAAGGCAGAGTACAAATAACATTAATTAATAACCAGAAATCCACAATACAAGTGAATGTCTGTACTCTTAAAACATGTCTCAGATCCCCTGGGACACAGCTATTGCTGTAAATTCCAGTTCAGAGAGAACTTGCAGCCTGTAAACAGAAAACACACAGTATGTACCCAGCTTTTCTATACTGTGCTGATTCATCAGGTTGAAAGCTGTAGAAATTAAGTTATTGAACTATAGTAATATATGCATTAATTATGTATACCAGGATTTCTTTTATGGTTGAGATGGTGTTCTTTATAAAACCTTCCCCTGTGTGCATGTGTAAAATTCTAAGTACCCGTTTTGTTTTTCCTCTGTAAAACTCATATTTGAATCCTGTTCTTCTTACAGAAAACCCTAACAACATCTTTGGGGATCGTGTTTCATACTGAATATGAATAAAACCAAAAGATAAATAGTAACGTTGCTACAACTGTGTGATAACACTGACCCCAGGAGTATAATGGACTATCTGAAGGCCAATAAAGTAATCCCATTAACACACTATTCTCAGTGTAGGATATTTGATACAAGGGGACACTTGGTTACAAGTATTTTGCATATAGTTGATGTAAAAGAAAAATCCATGTGAGCAACAATGAATGAGGTGTGTAACTATGGGACCAATCTGCATGGATTGGAATTGAACAGTGGGAATGGTTATTGATTGTCTGGCAGTTTAACCCTTAGTACCTGGCTATGCATACTTACTACACAACTATAGATGATACCACCCTTAATACTGGACTATTCTTTGCTGAAGTGTGAAGCAAAGTTGTGGAGTTGAATCATATCATGAATCCCAAGGAAACCTAAGCTAAAATGTATTCCATATGCAGTAAGTGTTTGGATTAAGAAAGGGCAATAATGAGAACGTTAATGTCCGGTTTGCAACCTTTGCACCCTAGGACCATAGAAATCCCAAAAACTAAGGCCTTGTCTACACTGCAAAAAGTTTTAGCCAAAAGGCAGCTTTTGGTGATGAAATAGTGGAGTTATACACAGGGCAATGCCACTTTTGGTAACAAAACTGCTCAGTTTCAGTGACAAAATAAAACCACCTTGACGAGAGTCATAGGGCTTTTTACACAAAAGTTTTATTGCCAAAGTGCCAGTGTAGACACCACACTTGATTTACTTGCTATAATTGGCCTCCAGAAAGTGTCCCACAATGCCCATCCTGACCACTGTGATCAGCAGTTCCAACTCCGCTGCGCTTCATCCAGGTAAGCAACTTTACACCCCTCCCCTTTAAAGCCCCAGTGTGGAGAGCTCACATTGCATCTTCCCAGCTGATAACGGCAGCTCCATGTGGCAAAGGCTCTCCCGCTTGGACCAATGTGGAGCTTCTGGATCTGCTCAGTATTTGGGGAGAGGAGGCTGTGCAGTCCCAGCTGCACTCCAGTCATAGGAATTTCCATACCTGTGGGCAGATTTCTCAAAGCAGTGCTAAAAGGACTATGATCAGGAAACACTGCAGTGCAGAGCAAAGATGAAGGAGCTGAGGCACGCATACCAGAAGACAAGGGAGGCAAACCATTGCTCCAGTGATGCACCACAGATCTGCCATTTTTATAACGAGTTGGATGCTATCCTGGGCAGCGACCCCACCTCCACCACCAAGAGCCCCAGGGATACTTCAGCAGAGCTGGAGCAGGCAGAAAGTGGACCTAACCCAGAGGACTAAGTCATTGACAAAGAGGGAGTTAGACAATGATGTGGAGCCCACAGTGGGGTTGCCCAGTGGTGCATCTAGTCAGGAGTTGTTCTCCACTCTGGAGGTGTCTAGCCAGTTGTACTCCAACAAGCAAGAAGCAGGAGAGGAGACCCCGGTAAGTGGTTTTGCTTTGTGAAGCGTGGAGGTGGGTTGAGGGCATAGAAATGTACAAGGCTCACTGTGTGTGCTAGACGTTTCCCTGTGCAGCTAAGCAGTACAGTGGAACAGGGTGTTGGTACACACAGAGATTTCACATAAATCCTCCAGAAAGGTCTCTAGGAAACTTTCCTGGAGGTACTTTGCAGTCATCTGCCAAAGGTTCCTTGGCAGAGCTGCTGTGTTCCTTCCCTCATAGAAGGAAACTTTCCCACACGATTCTGCAATCACTTGTGCAGAGACCAGAGCGGCACACAGGTGAGCAGCATAGGGACTGGGGCAGAAGCCACAAGCATGTAGAAGATGCACCTTTGCTTCCCTTCAGGAGTGAGAGATCTGCTACAATGACACCCATGTGTGGAAAAGGGTGGGAAATTTTAGAGTATTATCCCTAGTTGACTGCACCATGACCCTTTCATATTGCTTTTCTCCCCATGTACAGTGCCCCCTGCTCTGGGGTAAACTCACTGTGCTTGAGGGGCTTGCTGGCATGTGTGCTTATCAAGGATCAGTGTGAAAGGGATTGGTATGTTACCAAAGGTGTATTTTACTGTAATGTACAAAATTGAAACATGTGCTTAACAATCATGCTTCTGTGTATTGTTTCTTGTATTCCTGCAGATGTGACCTTCAAAGGCACCCACTATACACCAGCACAGCACCTCCGCCAGATAAGAAAGCAGACGTGATGGTACAAATAGACATGTTCCGGGAGGTGCTGCAATACTCAGATGCAGAAGAGAGAGAACACGGGCAGTGGAGGGAAATGGAAAGGCAGGACATTTAAAGGCTGCCTGTGTGTGTGTGTGTGTGATATGCAACTGAGAGGATGATTAAAGCTGTGGAGTAGCAAACAGATGCTGAAGTCCCTCATAACACTCCAGACTGATCAGTTATGGGCCTGCCCTCCCCTTCAGCACATTCAGAACACTTTCCTATGTCCTCCCCAAACTCCACCCAGGCATTCCTTTCTGCTTTCTGGGACGTCTAAGGCCTTGGCTACACTTACCCGCTAGTTCAACGGCTGGAAATCGAACTTCTGGGTTCGACTTATCGCGTCCAGACTAGACGCGATAAGTCGAACCCGGAAGTGCTCGCCGTCGACTGCGGTACTCCAGCTCGCCGAGAGGAGTACCGCGGAGTCGACGGGGGAGCCTGCCTGCCGAGTGTGGACCAAGGTAAGTTCGAACTAAGGTACTTCGACTTCAGCTACGTTATTCACGTAGCTGAAGTTGCGTACCTTCGTTCGAATTAGGGGGGTAGTGTAGACCAAGCCTAAACTTTCCCATTCACTCCATGCTCATGGACACCTTTTCAAATGATAGCTGGACTTACACATAGCTCTGAAAGGCAGCCTTCCCCCTGTACCTCCTCTCCCCGCAAGCATTTTATGTGTGTGTGGGGGGGGGGGGGGGGGGAGTTTGTGCAATAAAAGGAAAGTTTTTTGAATGATAAGCAATCTTTGTCTCCTGCAGATTGTGATAGCAGATGGCAGCAACATATAAACAAGCAGTTTAATCATTTGCTTACATTGAATCCTTGGCCACACAAATCACAAGTGCTTCCTTGCAAAACTTGATTTCATTAAGCATTGCAGTCTCAATCATAGAAACATACATTACTGGTTCTCATCTTCAAAGTGTTGCCTCAAAGCCTCCCTGATTCAAATTGCCCCCCATTGTGCCCCTCTAATAATCCTGGTAACTGGCTGCTCAAAAGCAGAAGCCAGGTGTTCTGCCTCAGCAATCCACCCCGAACAAACTTTTCACCCTGACCTTCACAAATATTGCACAACATACACCACACTGCTCTGACCATGGGAATATTATCCTCATTGAAGTCTAACCTGCCATAAAGGCATCACCAGTACACCTCTAATCTGCCAAATGCACATTTCATGGTCATCCTGCACGTGTTCAGCCTATTAGTGAACCACTCCTTACTGCTATCCAGGTTTCCTGTGTAAGGCTTCATGAGCCATGGCATTCAGGAGTACACCAAGTCTCCCAGGATCACTATGGGCATTTCAACATCCCCTATTGTAATCTTCTGGTCCAGAAAGAAAACACCACTTGCTGCTTTCTGTACAGGTTGATGTTCCCAAAGATATGTGCATCATGCACCTTTCCAGAACACCCTGCATTGATGTCAGTGAAATGCCTGTGGTGATCCACAAGTGCCTGCAACACCATGGAGAAATACCCCCTTCCTATTGATGTACTCTGGCAAGATTGTCTGGTGCCAAAATTGGAATACAAGTGCATCTATCACCCCTCTGCAGTTAGGGAAACCCATTTCTGCAAAGCCATCTACTATTTCACATACATTGCCAAGAGTCATGGTCCTTCATAGCAAGATGTGATTAATGGCCCTGCACACTTGCATTAATGTACCCCTAACAGTTGGCTTCCTGACTCCAAATTGATTTGCAACTGACTGGTAGCAGTCTGGAATTTCCAGCTTCCACAGTGCGATCGCCACATGCTTCTCCTTTGAGAGGGCAGCTCTCATTTGGGTGTCCTTGCACCACAAGGCTGGGGCAAGCTCCGCACACAGTTCCAGGAAGGTGTCTTTCCTCATCTGAAAGTTCTGCAGCCACTGCTCATCATCCCAAACCTGCCTAATGTTGCAATCCCACCACTCAGTGGGACTTTCCTGAGCCTGAAAGCGACAGTCCACCATGTGCAGCTGTTCTATGAATGCCAAAAATAATCTAATGTTGCTCCTATCCATGGCAGACAGCACATCAGGCAACTGTGAACCCAGATGAGTTAGGAACTTCATGATTAACTGCATTGCAATTCGCAATGTGCTACTGACAGCTAGCAGAGCATTGGAGAGTATAGTGGGATTCATTCTTTCAGACAGAGATGGTAGGGCAGGCATAAAACAAGGGATGTTGAAAAATGCCATGAACTGAAGACAGAAGCACATGGAATGCTGGGACAGAAAGCAATGCATCATGGGACATGGATCACAGCACATCATGGGTGTGGGCTCAACTCTACCTTTCCACAAGACCTAGCAGGAAAAGATGGAGAGCTGAACTGTGGATAGCTACCCACAGTGCATTGCTCTCACAGTCGATGCCACTATCCCAAGTGTGGACATGCTCTGCTGACAGAGGAGGACAGTGAACATGCAATAACTATTTTCTTTCAGCGCTTTGATTGTTAACCAAACTTTTAGGGAAAAACCTCTGCCGGTGTTGACATGGCCTAAAGCTAGTACTATAAATCAACAGGATCTGACTCAGTGGCTGATGCAGTCAGCTGTACTAGCTGAAGAGCATATTAGCAAGAGAACCTCAGTGTTGGAAGGTAGAATAAGGCATGGGAATAGCTCACATATGGAATGGCAATTACTTTTTGTTACAAGTGCAGTGGCTTTTGTTGGATCAATTCCTGTAAACCTCTTAGAAAAAGAGCAAGTGAGCTGTAAATGCTGTATCTGTGCTCCAAAACAACGTGTCCTGGGGGGATTGCACAACTCCCGCACAAATAAAACTTAGTTAAAAAGGAATTAAGGTTGGAAATGCAGATTGTCTAGTCCAAAACAATCTTACACTTTCTTTACAAAAATTCTGTACCTTTGCCTCACAGGGTGAGGCTGGGCCAGAGGCAGCTAACATGTGCCTGGTTTATCCCACCACCCCAAGGGGAGGGATTGAGTACAAGAGTCATATGATTGGGAGGGGGAGCAGGAAAAACGCATCTCCAGCAAAGGATGGGGAAGAAGATG
The DNA here is from genome assembly GCF_011386835.1 of Chrysemys picta bellii. NCBI lineage: Eukaryota > Metazoa > Chordata > Testudines > Emydidae > Chrysemys > Chrysemys picta. The sequence goes on from NC_088792.1 coordinate 250,367,515, forward strand.
AAGGAAAAGGGGCCAAAACAAAAACAGTGTTAAGAAACAAGGAAGCGGTTTTAAAGGTCTGTGAAGGCTGCTCTCATCCTCGTGGAGGGTCACTAGTCTTAAAAGGGGAAAAGGGACAAATCTTCCTTTGTCTACCTTACCTTCCACAAACAATTCAATCTAGAAAAGAGTATAACTTGTTTCAGCATCTGAAGAGAAGTTAGGAACAATGGACACATTCTTCCCTTATTTTTAAAAAGAGGGAAAACCCATAAAAATAAAAGCCAGAAACAACAACATATTAAACAAGTGCTGCACAAGATCCAGTATTTAAACCTCAGGCTGGAGGAGTTGCTCATTGATTCGGAGTAAGCAGCCAGTAGGCAAAATAAAAGGGAAAAGACAAGTGTATCCCTTCCACAAAAGATGACATCAAGAAAGTTGTTGGAGTTAAAAATCCATGAAGTCTGACATTCAGGCAGCAATTAAAGAGCTTAAAAAGCATAGAAATAGCAGAAGACTAAAGGCTCCCTCTTATACCATTGAAGTTCATGGGAATTGTCATTGAATTATAGGGGAGAGGGATCAGACCTCTAGTCACTAAAATGAAAGCAGACTTGAATGAACATGCAGACATGGCCACAGACAGAAAAGAGAATGAGCTGGAGCTCAAAGTAGAGGACTAATAAAACAATTTAGAATAAAATGTGCCCCAGGAAAGGAGGGCAGAAAAAGGGAACCCTGTGACTTCTGTGGGAGCTCTAGTTAAAAAAAGTTTGGTAAAGATTAATATTAAAATTGGGTGGGAAATTATTTTCCTGTCCTCCATGAAATTTCCCCCCCCCCCCTCTTGAATAGGGATAAAAAGGTCAAACTTTAATGAACCAAAAGTCCTTCACCTCTCCACCCACCAAATGTGGACTGGGTCAGTTGAAACATTGTTTTGATTTCAACTTTGTGTTACTATAAACAAACACTTCAAAACAATGCTGTTTTGATCCCCACAAAATTGACTTTTTTTTTTTTAAGATGAAAAGGTTCAGAACAAGATATCTTGACTATTTGAAGCTCCCTCCCCCCAAGAAAAAACTTTTCAAAATGGAACACTCATTAAAACGGTTCCTTTCTTTCAAAATGTTGGTTTCAATGAAAAACATGGTCAAAAAATTCTTAGCCAGCACTAATTGACCCAGCTCATTATGCTCTATTTTCCTTTGCACCCTAGAGACGTAGGCTTTCCTCTTTATTATGCTCCCAAGGACCAAATTATTAGAACATGAAAATCCAGATGTTCTCTAGTGATCAAAGGTTAGGGTATAGAAATTTGCCAGGATCTGTCAACCCTAAGGTTGAAAAATGAGAGAGATCTAAAATGGTACCAATGATCTACCTCTAAAGCCAACATCCAATATTGGTGTGGAATTCCTCTTCAACTCTCCTGCTCCCATAAAACTGAAATCTTACAATTTTTATTGTAAAAAAAAAAAAAAAAAAAAAAGTGAAAAGATTCTCAAACATCTGAACACTGAATTTGATTCAAAGAACAATAAGGGTGGCAGTGACAAGATGGGAAATATGAAAATAAAAGCAATCTGGCAGCCAGAGACCACATGGAGGTAATTTAGCAAGAAACCTCTGGCCAAAAAAAAAAAAAAAAAAACCACCACACTCGGCAGGATCAAAATAAAGACGGTGGTGAAAAAGAGGAAGAGGAGGAGGATAACTGAACTAAGTATTGCCTTTGTCTCCACCTTTATGATTAAGCTGGACCAACCAACAATTTCTCACTACAACCATCGGTGCTTTGAAATAGTATTGTTATGAATAGAAATGCCACCCAGATGCATCAACAAGGTGAGGGAATTTGATGGGGGCAGTGTCCCAGCAGCAAGGGAGGGGACACTTGCTGAGGGACAATAGGTAGCTCCTCCAGCCCCCATCGACTAGCTGTGGGGGAGGGCTGCTCATTGGTTAGCATTCCCGAGTTCCCAGGATTTAACAGGGAGTGGGGACCATGTGGAGCCTCTTGTGGCACCATTCCAGCAGCCCCACCCTACCCACTCGGAACTAGGACTGGGAACTCAGCCTGACAGGAGGGTCTAGCCAATAGCCTATTTGGGGGGGTAAGAAGGAATTTATTCCAATAGACCAATTGGCAGTGGACCAGGGATGGGTGGTTTTTTTGCCTTTCTTGTAGCACCTTCAAGTCACGGTGGGTTAAGTAGGAATGCATTTAGTCCCTAAATGAGTTGTTAATTAGTCACAACTTGTGGCTGGTTTCCAGTGTGGTTAAAAGGATAAAATGATCAGTTCCCAGAGGTAAAAGAGCTGGGATTTAGTGATGGGCCAGGGGCTCAGGGGATAGAGTGAGACCTTGCGGCCTTCATGGGCTGAGATCTTCATCCTCTGTCCCCCTCACAGTGAGAAGTGTGCTAGGACTCAGAGCTGAATCCTGAGATGTAGACTGAGGAGAGCCTAACTGGAGTTACAGGTTATATGGCAAGATGACCTGTAACCCTTGTACTAGTTATGAGTTCTATGGTAAGAAACCTTGTAACCATCACACTGGAACCAACTAAATGCCTGGTATAAGAAAGTCTGGGTGATGGGTGGGTAGTGCACCTCCCCTGTGCTAAAATTTAATAGAAGTTTCAGCCTGATGCTTAATTCCATGCATGTATCTGCCCTCATTTCACAGTTGTGTCCATGTCAATTCTACTAATTTAACCCCAACTGTCAACTGGGCAGTATTAAAGGAAGAAATAGCTATCCTCTTTTGAAAGGTGAATCATTCTCCCCTCTTCTTTATTACTTGAGGGGCTGGCTGAATTGCAGAAGCTTTCCTACAACATGGGTTGAGATCCAGTGACCTAGTGACATTTTCTGTTGACAAGCTTAATATCTAAGGATGCTATTTGTGTAACCATATCTGTGCAGCAGTTATGGATAGGGTTCTGTACTAATATTTAGGAAACTTTGCAGGATGGTGTGTGTTAGAGGGCTTATTCCTTCACCCTCCAACTTCCCTGGTCCTTCTCACATGAAGAGAGAGCAACAATACCTGAAGTCTGAAGGTGCAAACAATTAGATGTTTATTGGGGTGAACTTCCAGCAAGTTTAAATCCAAGTTCCTTTTTCCTTATTTTTGAATTCCAACTTACTTCCTGTTTGCCCCTAATTTACATAGTAATATTCTCAGCTATACCTTAACCAATCATTTTACTGAAATTTAGATAGCTAATCATATAATATGCTAGGATTGGTTAACCAATTATATCCCACTACCCTAATCAATTTACACCTAGCAAAATTAATTATACAGCAGACAAACAATTAGAGAACCAGATGGATTAACAATAGAAAAGTGCGGGCCATAAAGATAAAACATACAGAAATGAGGGTTTCACAACCACAACTATTGAGAAGTAATTTCTTGCCAGACAGGATGCTATCAAACTAAATTTTCTTTAACCATCTTTATCTAGTGGTGATGGGTATTATCAGGACAGGATTGTATTCCTAACAGCCCAATAGCACCTTATTTCAATGTGACTAGTTTGCAATGGGAGGATGTGACCAAATGCTTCCTAGTTTATGGCTGCCTCTGCTGCTTAGCCAAAGGCCTTAGCCTAAGAACCAGGCCTCAGACTGTCACAGTGAGAGAAGGCCCATACACAGCCAGACTGTGATTCTGATTCTCTCTTTTATACCTCTATAACTAGCAAAGTGATAAAAATATGCCCAAGTTCTTAAAGTATAGGCCTTTACAGGCAGGCCTGCATATCTATATTCTAATAGTGTGTTACATCTACATATCAAGGCATAGGTGGTGGTGGGGGGGGGGGGTCATAACTCCATGGCTATATGAATGCATATCAGGGCTGCCCAGAGGGGGGGCAAGGGAGGCAATTTGCCCCAGGCCCCTCAGGGCCCCCCCCCCCCCCCCCAAGAATATAGTATTCTAGAATATTGCAACTTTTTTTAGTGGAAGGGGCCCCAAAAATTGCTTTGCCCCAGGCCCCCTGAGTCCTCTGTGCGGCCCTGATGCATATGACAATAGTCAAACATGTTTGTGTAAAAGAATGCTTTTAGCATTCTTCTTGTCTCTAGTTGAGGAGATGCAATGGATGCTTTTGGTTGGGGTCTTTGTCTCCCTGTCTGGAAGAGTCCAGTGGTTTAATATGATTATTGCAGTCATTGTCAGTTGGAACATGGACCAGTTCACCAATCCATGCTGATTGAGAGTTTGAGGCTCTGGTATTGAAATACTTGGTTCATAAAGGAAGTCAGAATGTAAGGATGCAAGAGCTAAGCAACCTGCAGAAAAATAAATCTATTTCTCTCATCCAAACCATGTGTACACAATGACTGATTAAATTATCTAATCTGCCTTTAAATGAGCTCCTTTAGAAACTGATATTTGCCAACTGATTTTGGAATGATCATTTCTCAACCTCAGTTGGCCTATATGAACAGTGTGAAAGTAAGGCAGAGGCCCCGGATGGTGAGTAACTTATTGCTTAGAGACCAACTAGCCTTAGCTTAAAGGAAACTGAAAGATATTTTGAAGTCACCAAAACTGGTGAAATATCCAGTAACATTGATTAGAAAGCCTGTAACGCAGTCATAAGAAGCTTATTAGTACTGCTTCTGGGAAGGAAAGATGGAGCCAAGCTGAAAGAAACTGACTCCAGGCCAATTTTTTTTTTTTAAATAGACATTTCACATTAAAAAAATCAGAATCCAAAATATGTTTAAAGAGACTCAACCTCCAGAAGTCAAAACTAACTAACTATCAACCTTTCTGCTAATGCTGCACTATTTCCAAACATGGCAATAAATCTTGTGTTTGGAAATTTATTCTTGCAACCTTAAAGGACAGAAACTGGGTTGTTTGTTTTTAAAACAAAGTTACATTTTGTAGACTCTGAGAGGGTCACCAGAGAAGTGCTGATACAGACACTATTGAGTTTCAGCTCTATCTGATCTCTGTGTGTAGGACCCCCTACAAATAAGATCCTTGTTTTGGTGGAAACTGGGTTGTTCAAAGCATTTTCTAGCAGTACAAAAACTTCTGCTTCTAGTAACATCGCAAGCACATTTTTGATGGGATAATTTTACAAGCAAAACCCAGGAACTCTAAACTCATTAATGAGCAGTGGGACTGGTACCCAGAACTTCCAGACATGGCTTTGCAGTTTTACTCCACTGCATTGGAACTGGTCCAAAAATAAAGGAACCTCTTCCTTTATAAGCATTTTCCTTGTAGTCACACAATAAACAAATATGAAAAAGTCAAAGTAGAAGACAGGTGTTTTAATTAAACCAATCCAGGAAGGATCATTCACAACATCTTTCCAACTACAGCAATTAACTCAGTGTCTTACTGTTAATGGAGTTCATTTATGAGGAACAATCAAAAAACATCAAAAACAAATCAGAATGTTAAAAACGTGCTACAAGTCAATCACTTACTAGTTCTTTGCTGCTAGTGCTGCAATGAGGGTCTCATTTCACATGGTTCTGGCACAAAACCTTGCACCTGCTGGGAGTCAACACAAGTCTTTCTTCTGCTTATCATCCCCAGTCCAATGGCCAGACAATAAGGGCCAACCAAATTCTTAAGTATGATTGGTCTTCACTTCTCCCTTATGTAGGTGAACTCCACAACACCACAAGCCATGCATCTACAGGTCAAAGCCCCTATTTTACTAACTATGGGTACTACCACCGATTCCACCCACAATTACCCACGTATTCTCCCTACCTGTCTGCCTCAGACCTCATGCAGCAGATTTGTCAGGCCCTGAAGAAGCACCTGGGGGTAAGGTTACCAGCCATCCAGGCTTGTCATGCAGTGTTCAGGAAGTAAAGATTAATCTTTAATTAGATTGTCATATTATGAAACCTCCAGGAATATATCCAACCAAAATTGGGAACCCTACCTGGGGCGGAAGAGGTGGGAAAGAGCAGACTATGAGATATGCAGACCAGCATCAACAGCAAGGCCCCACCTACTCAGTGGGATATAAGGTATGGCTCTCCACACTGACATACCTACTCACAAGCTGGACTTAATGGTTCTTTGGCCCTTTTGAGATCCTGTAACAGGATGTGAACTTCCACTACCCAGCTCTCTGAAGAGTCACCTGGTATTTTACGTATCACTTTTGAAACCTTACGCAGAAAACCCTCACAGAGCCCAGGCACCTCCACCACCAGTACAGAGACAGGGCCACAAGGAATACATGGCTCATGAGATTCTGGACTCTAAACAAATATTTCAGGCTCTGGTACCTTACTCAGAGGGAGGGTAATGTCCTGAGGACACTATACACTTGTGCAAACATTCAGTTGGAATCACCCTATGAAGCTTGGTCTGACATCACCCTAAGGGCACCCCTTAGAGAAAGGGGTGATGTCAGGAACTTTGGGTCTTGAACCCACATCCACAGGTTTCTTAGGAGCTAGGCAGTCCCAACCTGCCACCCAGTGTCCTGATAACAGTTGCTGGAGGACTCCAGTCCTGGGATCTGATTGGTGAAACACAGAGGGTCCTGACTGGGTTAAATAGAAGCTGGGGACCAAGCACAGGAGCAGGAAGTTGTCCATACAACTGGGTTCTCCCTGTTCAGTACTGCTTTCCCTGCAACACCTGCTCCTACTGCCTGCTGCTGATCTGTGAATAACCTGACACTGCCCGATTCCTGGTTTGCCCTCTGGCCTGTCTCAGACTGACCTCCTGGCGGCTGACTCCTGCTCTGACCACTAGGTCAGACTGCTCACATCTCAGTCATGACACCTGGACACTTTAGAGGGATGCTTTATTGGCCTGTGCAGAGCTCTGCAATGTGGGGAGAGTCAGAGGAAGGGCCTACAACAAGGGTAGCCAATTATTTTTTTGTCAAGGTCCAAATTTATTGGTCAAGCGATAGTCAAGGTCCAGACTCCAGAGAAAAGACTACAAAATAACAATAATGATAAGATTTTGGGATCCATTCAAGAGCATTGGCAGTCCAGATTTGGCCCACAGTCTGCCTATTGACTACCCCTGGACAAAAATCTCCAATTATACAATAAATAGAACAGAAAGATTTGTCTAAGTGGCAGAGAAGGGCTGCAGCAGCTTCCTCCCGTTCAAAACATGCTGATGTTTTGGGGATTTGGACGTTAGTCTAATTGGAACTGGACTAAGACCATTAAATAACTTTAATCGGGCCAAAAAACTTGAGCTGGAGACAAATGTAAACCTATGACCAAAAAGGATCATTATGTTAATACCAAGTTTCAGGGTAGAGATTCCCTCTTCCCCAAGTATTCAGTGTCTGTACTGCTTCCTATCCAGATTATTGTAAGCAGGCAATCACATCACAAACACTACCCTTCTGAAAAGTCTCACTGAGGCTAGGGTGACCAGACAGCAAATGTGAAAAATTGGGACAGGGGTGAGAGTGACAGGAGCCTATATAAGAAAAAGACCCAAACATCGGGACTGTCCCTATAAAATCAGGACATCTGGTCACCCTAACTGAGGCTGACGACTGACTAGCCATGGAGACTGAAATATTATTATTTAGTACTTACACAGTGCTTAACACATTGAAAAAAAAAAAACACTGTACACCCATTAAATAGCTAATTGTCCCCACACCCTTTTGAGGTAGGCAGGCAAGAATTACAGATGAGGAAACAAGTTATAGACAGAGAAACCGATTATACAAGAGATGTTAAGTGATTTGGTCAAGGCCACTGTAAACATGCGGGACTCACCCCTGTGGCACCTCCTGCTGGTTGTCTCAGGGAATTAGGTCTTTTCCAGCCTGGGCGCTCTCTGCAGGCTGGTGTTCCGCTTGTTTCCGGACCACGGTGCCCTTTTATCTGGGGGGTGCTGCCCCCTGGCAATACCCCCACACTCTGCCTCTTGGTCTCCCTTCTCTAATCCCCACCTTGCTTCAGTCTGGGCTACTGCCAGTCATCACTAAGCCCCCACTCCCTGGGGCAGACTGCAGTGTAAGAGCCACTCATCATAGGCAAGGGGGTTTGGACCTGCTGCCTTCCTCTGCCTCCCAGTACCTCTAAGGGCCTTGGACCAGGCCCTGCAGCCTGGAGAGTTACCAGCCTGGAGCTTCCCTGTTTCACTCCCAGTACCCTTTCTGCAGGGAGCCAGACGCTGCTCTCTCCCAGCCTAGAGAAAGAGACTCCTGGGCCTCTGGCTCACAGCCTTTTATACAGATCAGCTGTGGCCTGATTGGGGCATGGCCCAGCTGTGGCTGCTTCCCCAAATCAGCCCAGCTTAGCAGCTCTCAGCCACAATCTTCTCCCATGTCTGATTAACCCCTTTTCTGCTGGAGTGGGGGAGCCGCCCCACTACACACCCTCCCCCTTAAGATCCCCTGGAGGGGGCGGGGTGGTCTATTTCCCCAGCATTCCTCTCAGCTGGCCCCACAGGGAGTCCCTCTCCTTGCGCATGCTCTCCAGTGCAAGGCACAGCTGACTCCCTTCCTCCATAGTTTGGGTTCCCACGGTAGCCCTTTCAGCTCCCTCAGGGGATCCCAGGTTTGTCTGGGGCCTCCCTGCCCCGACAAGCCCCTCTTTTGGACCGTGATCACCACCACCCCCTCCTTCAGGGCAGTCTTGGACCCGGCCTGGTCCTCCGGCCTCCCCCTCCTTCTCTGGGGGCCAGGCCACTTTCCCCAGCTCTCCTTGTGGTGGCACAGCCAGTGCTCACCCCTGACCACCTCAGGGCTAGCCTGGGCCCTGCAAGTCCTATAGGGGCACACCCTCTTCCTGTGTCCATGCTCCCTCAGGCCCAACAAGTTCGGAGCCCCCTGTTGGCTTCACAGGGGGCACTCCAGTCTCTCCACCGTTTGTCCCTGGCATAGCCCTTTCTTCAGGGCTCACCTGGGCCCTGCGAGTCCAGTAGGGGCACTCCTTCTTCATGTGCCCTGGTTCCCCCACAGGCTGAACAATTCCTCTGCCTTGGCACAGGCCTCCTGCCCCAGGTGCCTGGCTCCTGTTGAGGTCCATGTGCCCTCCCCCCCACTACAGCCACATAGACAGTCACCAGCAGAATCAAGTCTATAAGTCAGGTTTTTCTGTCCCCAGGCTCATGCTCGGTCCAGCAGTCAAAACTTCTGTTTAATCTTACCAAAAGAGGTAAGAGACATTGCTCAATTTCATTCCATTATTCTTAGTAACAATAAATTCCCTCTTGAACTGCCTTAAGCAGTTCCTCTCCCCACTTGATATTATCACTTATCAGGTCCTTGTAGAATGTTATTTCCTGTCCTTTTAGTTCTCATATGGCAAGCTACAGCTGTGTAGGACCCAAGTTTCAGAGACGCTGAGCATTTGCAGCTCCCCATTGGCTTCAGCTGAAGTTGTTAGTAGGGCTACTGAAACATTTTCAGTTGAAACTTTCTGCCAATAGAAAAATGGGTTTTCAGCTAAATAAAAATATTTGCAGAAAGCATCTGCCTTTCTTCTAAAAAAATATGACCACAATAAAAGCAGAAAACCAAAAACTTTCTGCCAAAAGCATTCAAATTTGGGGTATTTGGTTTCTCAAAATCTAATATTTCTGTGGGGTAAAAAAATCCCCATTTTATCACCAGTTGTAATTGTCAAGTGCTCAGGATTTCTGAAAATCAGACCCAAGTTTCCTTTAATCCTGCTGTCCCTTGATCATTTTTGTTGCTCTTCGTATTCTCTTCTGTTTGTCTTTTTATATAGAAGCTCCCAGAACTGAAGACAGTATTCTAGGTGTAGTCTGACCAGTGCTAAATGCTGTATTGAGGTACAACCGCAAAAGGAGCCTCTATTCTATGCAGCTCTAGGATGCACTGCCCTTTTTTCTATCATTTTGTATTGCTTGCCAGTGTGTAATTTGCTGTCCACTGTTACCCTGTGGTCTCTTCCAGCATTACTCTCTTCCAAGTTGCCCCTTCCCACATTCTGGATTAATTCCCCTTCCACATATTAATTTGTACTTCAGTTCAAGTCACTCTTATTTCCTGCATATATTTCTGATATTAATATTTACTGAGCATCAACAGTTTTCAATGCTGTGTTCAGTGCTGTAAAAACAGATTAAGACTAATGAACTCACAAGAGACAGCAAGACTTACACATGTAATTTTTTTGCAATGAGTTTACATATTGAATTATATTGGGACTTCCCACATGTGTCAAGTTACTCACATGCAAAAGTGTGTGCAGGATTGGGGCCTAAAAAAAGAAATTATTATTCATATTACTTGTAGCAGAACCTCAAGGCAAGTACCGGTCTAATCTGACTGACTGCCTACCACTGTCCTTCCATGCCTCTTCTACTGTTTGTCACTCTAGGCAGGCATTAGGGTGACCAGACGTCCTGATAAAATCCCGATATCGAGCAGTTTGTCCCGCGTCCCGATCGAAGTACAGTCGGGACGCCATTTGTCCCGATATTTTGTTCCGTTTTTCCCCCCCCCCCCCCTTGTTGCTTAGGCAGCGGTGATCGGCAGGGGGAGTGCCTTTTCAATTGTTACACTCACATCTGGGTCTTTGGTGGCATTTCGGCAGCAGGTACTCCCTTCTTTGCCGGCAAGGTTCATTATCCGCCGCCAAAATGCCGCTGAAGACCGTAAGCGACTGAAGGACCCTCCGCCAAAGTGCCGCTGAAGACTCGAACGGGTGAGTGTAACAATTGAAAAGGCGCTCCCCCTGCGGCGGTCCCGATATTTTGGAATTCTCATCTGGTCACCCTAGCAGCCATGGCTGTCCCGTTTCTGCCTCTGAGGAGGCCACACCTCCTCACAGTCTGGGCTGCTAGAGTACTTCTCAAAAACAAAGGAAGGGGAATTCACCATACTCAGTGGGTCCCAACCTTCAAGCAGGGCAGGGCTCTGACTTGTAGTCACACAGAGCTGTAGCACCAAGCACTGTCAATGGAGCTCTGGCAGGTGTGAATACAAAGCACCGTCTATGGGGCTCCAGCAGGGATGACTGAGGAACACAGTCCTCCTGGCCTAAGGAAGAGGAGTACTGCCACCCCTGATGGTGGGGTGGCAGGGGAACACAGGCCCACCCAACTCCACCACACCCTAGCCTAGTACCTAACAGTGGCAGAGTAGTCTGCCACTGGGTCAGCAGGGAATCCCCCTGCAACACACTAACCATGTTTCCAGCAGCACCACAGCCAGACAGTAATCTGGTTCCCCTGGGCTGCTTCCTACTCTCCCCCTCAGGGGTACCTGCATCCAGGGATTGTCCTCAGTCTCCCCAGGATACACCGCCAAGGGCAGCGGTAGCAGCTTCTCAGTATCAGGAGTGGCAGGGTTCTCTGGAAGCTTGTGCAGGTCCTTGGGCCAGCAGTGGTTCTCCTTGGCTTACCACTCCATCAGTGGGGAAGAAACATCTGTCTCCTGCATCAACTCCCTCTCAACTGAGTTGCTGGGCCAGCCTTTTATACTTCCTTTTCCTGTCCCGCCCCTCTGCTTCCAGTGTGTGGGGCGTGGCCCTCCTGGTTCCACCCATCAGGCGGCTTGCGGCATTCCCTCCACATCTGCCTCTGAGGGAGGCCATGTCTCCTCGCTACAGTCACCATCTCATTGTGTTGTGTCTAAAATTAGGGCCCATCCCTGCAAACATGTACTCTGAGTTCTATGGAACTGCTCACAAGTTAGGTTATTCATGTGCATTCGGAGGACTGAATCTTAAATTGTCTAAACTCTTCTGGGCAGGAATCTTATATGTTCCTCTGATGTGAATAACACATTTCTAGGTATTGTAAAAAGATTAAGAAAATAATGAGTCCCTAGCAGTGCAGTCGGAGCATAATGTCCTACATATGTACAAGTCAAATAAACATATGTAGAACCTCAGCAGTATAAAAAGAGGAACAAAATATTCTATTGTGGATTTAAAAAAAAATACATATAAGCAATACATTTCTAACCTTTCTAGGTCTCTGTGTTTTTCTTCTCTACAGGCTGCATAATAATGTACTCTTTTAAAATATTGTGCTATATTTAATCTCTCTTCCAAATTATTAATGGGGATACAAATAAATTCAGACCTAACACTGATCTATGAGGTACTCTGCTGAATACTTTCTTCCAACTCAATGTGTAATTTGATCATCAGCACTAAACAATCTTGCTTAGCTTTTGGCTTGCTCAGTGAGCTTCTGTGAATCCGATAGCGTTAGAAAATGTTTTGCCTGGTTAGTAAAGATATAATTTGCATATAAGTTTAAATGACAGTAATTCTCTTTAAATGTTTTAACACAATGCTCAGCTGTGGGGCCTGAGGCAATGTATACTACCAACATCTTCCAAGAGATGACAAAGATATGCAGGCAAATGAGGGGAAAAGAGGAATGCTGTTTCTCCTGCTCTCCCCCACATCCCCAGCCCCACCACCATTATTGGTATTTCTGACAGAATATGTAATGGATTATTCTAAGTCTTAAGTAAAATATGACCCAGCAGGAAAGATACTTAAGAAAAATCCCTAAAATGCATCATTTTTTGGAAAACACAAAGAACAATTTAGACAAAGCTACACACTGCCCCTATTTAGAGTAGGAGAACCCTGAATATTGTCCCATATCTAAGGGGAGGAATATTCTACCAGTATATAAGAAAATGTGCTTTAAAGTATCCTCCAAACAGCAGTGCCTAGCCTCACAGTGTCTTTTATCCAGAACATCCCTGCATGCAAAGCAAAACATCTGGTTATGGGTCTTTCATCATTGATGACAACACATAACTACTGCTTATTCCTCTTTTTCCACCTCATAATTGCTGGCCATTTATTTTAAAGGTGGCAACCTTAGAAAAGATAAAATGACTGATCTTTTTGCACAGGCTCCAAATGTCAAGTTGTGAAAGATGTTTTATCATCAGCATATGGCATCTGTCTGGTCTTCTTAAGGAAGTCTCTAGTCAGATCAGAAATGTTCTCTAAGCTGGATTTCAATGTTTCTAGCTGTTAGGTTGCCTTGACTAAAAATTATTCTCAACATTATTTACCTTTGACTTAATTTGACCCTCAGGCATTTATACATAGTTTAAAGTTTCAGAATAAATTCCTCAACTAACTCCTCGTTAAAATTACTGGAAGGATTCTTTTATGATAAAAACATGCTGGCTCCCAGAAGACTGTATCTGCATAAATATACACATTAGTCTTTAAGACTTCCCACATCCTGGTACTGTGGTCGCCTGCTTTTTTAAATGAAGAGTGAACTCCACGGCATATTTGCTGTGCTAGGAATCAAGATATTTTCAGTACATTCCAGATAAGGAATTTATTTAAGTCCTTCTTAAATTATCCAGTTCTCTAGATTTCAACTGATACAAAACTGTGCTAGAAAATCCTATGTAGATTACTAATGGAATAGAGGCAGAATGGCAGGAGGATGGCAAAACAGAGAGTTAGTGAAAGCTATAGCAACTAGAGAAGGCCTATAAAATGTTTGCATACATCGTATTTAAGTTGGAAAGATGTTAATATAAGCAGAGTCTGAATGAGCTCTCCCCTGACATCTAGTGGTGAGCTGTGGAAAAAGACTTCAGGAGCTGATCTCGTTTGCATGGACACTCTCACCCTGCCTAGATGCTCAGCATGATGGGATTGCTTGCTCAAAGATCACTTGTGGCTGGTGTTGGATCCCCAGTCTCCTTGTTATTGGGGCAGGAGTAATAAAGGATTGTTATCCTTGTTGTGTGAACCGAGGGCAGCAGAAATGTATCTGGCATACCCTGATGGAAGGACTCACCCTCAATGTAATGGCACTTGCTAGGCAGGGGACATGGGTTCCAAAGCCCAAGGGGTGGGTTGATGGTACCTGGTGGTTGGGGTCCTGGTCAAGAGTTATAGATACCATTTGACTCATCCTCTTCACAGTATAATAAAAGAGCTAATTTAGATTCAATTGAGAGTCTTGTTGCATGCTGCAGAGCTGAAATCACTGATACTTAGGACTAAGTATTAGACCTACATTGGGACAGAGTCTCTATTATAAGAGACTACCCAGTGTGTACCAGCAGTGAGGTTCCCCACTGAGAGCTGAAATCACTAAGAGCTGTGTTAAGTGGGGGGCCCTGAAGATATCTTGGTGAGTGGCCAGCCAGGTGTGGCAAGTGGCCAGCAGGCTGTGGCAAGTGGCCAGCAGGGAGGCTGGTGGAGAGAGCCAGAGCAGAGCCCTGCAGGGAGGTGCAGCAATCGGCCATTGGGGTGATGAGCGAGTGCCCAAGCAGTGGAGCATGTAAGGTGCCACAGGGTTGGAGGTGAACTCTGCGGCTGAACCTCTGAACTCTGGGGCTGCACTGGCCAAGGACAGCAACTATGAGTAGGGTACAGAGAAGGATGGCACGTTAAAGGGACTTTTGGGTTGCTGGACTTAAGCACCTGAGGGGAAAAGGACACTGCCCAACTTACTTGGGGGTGGGTGTTTTGCTTGTGGTTTATGTTTATGAACCCTAGTTATGGTGTTTTCCCAAATTAATGCTGAGTTACTTCCCTCCTTTTATTAAAAGGTTTTGCTACACTCAGACTGTGCATGCAAGAGGGGAAGTATTGCCTCTTAGAGGCGCCCAGGGGGTGGTGTGTAATTGTCCGAGGTCACGGGCTGGGGGCTTGAGCCAGTTTTCTGTTGTATTGTTGAAAAGGAACCCCTAGATACTGAACCTGGCTCTTTGTTGCTGCTGGGTCCACCTGGCAGAAGGGTTACATTAACAATAAGAACTTATTCAGTAGTTCAAACAAACTATATTGTGATTTTGGGACACTTCTGTGAGTCTCGAAATGAAGTGCAGTAGATCATCTCCTTTTTATAGTATGTGACATTTAAAAGCATATTTTAAGGCATTTTAATTTATTGTAACTTTTGCTTTTTTAAGGAATTCCAGCCTACATTCAGCCCAGATTTATGCCAGCTTCTTCCAAGGTTAATTCAAAGCTTCTGCAGCACAAAGTCTTGCTAGGAACAGATGTTATGGCAATGAAAAGCAATTACAACTAGCTATGGCCACAGAACATCCACATAGGCCAAGAAGTGGGCGGTGCTATCAGGGAAGCTGGGGGAATGCTGAGCCAGTGCATCCCTCTGCAACCTCAGGCAAAAGGTTTCTAAGCATAAAATGCCTCCCTCTAGCCTTGGAAAACCCAAGTTAGGGAAGCAACTTAAGATGGTATCAGGAGATGTCAATTGAAATTCCCTGGCCACTTGCTCTCCCTTGGGATAAGTCTCCCTAGAATGCAGTCAGGCTGACCCAGGGAAGTTTTAGGCAACCAGGCCTGGTGGTTGGATTGGTGGTTGAGAACAGATACCAAGAGTTTAAGCTACACATAGAGTCAGGACCAGGCTAAGGGCAGTGCTGAAACCAGGGTCTCGGGACAGGCTGTGGGTCAGAACCAGGGTCAAACTCTGTGGACAAGCCAAATCAGGATTGTAGTCTGGATGCAGGCTGAAAGTGGAAGCTGGGTTGAAGTCAGTCCCAGAGTTGCCAACTTTCTATTTGCATAAAAACGTACACCCTTGCCCCACCCCCACTCACTCCATCCCCCTTCCCTCTGTCATTTACTCTCCCCACCCTCACTCACTCATTTTCACCAGGCTGGCTCAGGGGGTTGGGGTGCAGAAGGGGGTGAGGGCTCTGGGGCTGCAGACTCTGGGGTGGGGCCAGAAATTAGTTCAGGGTGCAGGAGCGGGCTCCAGACTGGGCCAGGAGGTTAGCATGCGGGGAGTGAGGGCTCCAGCTGGGGGTGTGGGCTCTGGTGTGTGGCCAGGGATGATGGATTTGGGGTGCAGGAGGGAGCTTCGGGCTGGGGCTAAAGGGTTCAGAGTGTGGGAGGGGGCTCTGGGCTGGGGCATAAGCTTGGGGTGGGGGAGGGGGTGAAGATTCTGGCGGGGGTGCAGACTGTGGTGTGGAGCTGCAGATGAGAGGTTTGGGGTGCAGGAGGGTGCTCCAGGCAGGTACCAAGGGATTTGGAAGGCGGGAGGGGGATCAGGGCTGGAGCAGGAGGTTGGGGCATGGGAGGGGCTCAGTGGTGCAGCTCCTCAAGCAGCTCCCAAAAGCAGCAGCATGTCCCCACTCTGGCTCCTACGCAGAGGCACGGCCAGGCAGCTCTGCGCGCTAGCCCATCCGCAGACATCACTCCCATTGGCCACAATTCCCAGCCAATGGGAGCTGCAGAGCCAGCACTTGGGGCAAAGGCAGCATGCGGAGCCCCCTGGCTGCTCCTATGCATAAGAACTGGAGGAGGGACATGCCGCTGCTTCCGGGAGCCGCACGGAGCCACTTCAGGGAGGAAGCCTGCCTTAGCCCCGTTGTGTCACCAACTGGACTTTTAACGGCCCAGTCAGCAGTGCTGATCAGAGCTCTCAGGGTTCCTTTTCAACCGGGCATTCTGGACAGCTGGCAACCCTGGTCAGTCCAAGTGTCTGCAGATCAGGAGGCTGGTGCAGGGCTCAAGCAGGACAGGAGCAGGGCTGGAGCAAGGTCAGAATAGGGCACGGACGAAACTGAAGCAGGTTGGAACAAGGACAGGATTGAGGGCACACTGGTCTAGGGCGGGGTAATCAATTATTTTTTGTCAAGGTCCAAATTTATTGGTCAAAGTATAGTCGAGATCCAGATGTCAGAGAAAATAATACAAAAATAATAACAATAATGTTAATAAGTAAATAAAAGGATTTCACGGTCCGTTCGAAATCGCCTGGCAGTCCAGAGTTGGCCCACAGTCTGCCTATTGACTACCGCTGGCCTAGGGAGTCTGTAACACCTGAGGCAGCAGGAGGGACCCTAGCCAAGTGGTACTGTTGCACAGGCTACCTTGTGGCTCTGGCAGCGAGAGTGAAATATTTGTACATCATCATCTGACCCAGGCCCTGCCCAGAGATGGGTTGCCACAGCCAGAGGAATGAATTGGAACACAGATTGAAGCACTGGGGATGGGCGGGTGAACGTCCTCCCACATTTAAAGCCATCCCCCTACCCCCAGCCTAAGGAAGTGGTCCACAAACTTTTTACCTCGGGCCCCCCCCTCCCCGCTTACTCTTCAGCCATAGTGAGAGGCAGCTCCAGTCAGTCCCGGTCACCCATGCTGACCATAGGGAGCCCATCCCATGTCTGCATCAGTCGTATACGGGGAGAAGAGGCTGGCGTAGAAGGCCCTGGCTCTTCCACACATCTGTGAGAGGGATGCTGTCCTGCACCAGAAGGCAGGTGATATGCTTTTTGGGGAGGGGTGAGTCATGTAGCTAAGTGAGCAGCCCTGGTCTGGCTGTGGGTTTGCCTCACAGCTGTGAGGAGAACATCAGACCCCATCTCTCATGTGGATGCATGCATCATTATCTGTTCAAACACACCCATGACCTGATTTTCAAGAGGTGCTGAGCACCCCCCAATCCTCCTGGAGCTAATGAGAGTTGCAGGTACTCAGCCCCATTGCAGCTCTGAGTACTGTACTATTTTACTCTTCTAGATAAGTGGCTCTCAACCTTTCCCGACTACTGTACCCCTTTCAGGAGTCTGATTTGTCCTACATACCCCAACTTTCACCTCACTTAAAAACTACTTGCTTACAAAAACAGACAAAAATATAAAACAGTCTCACAGCACACTATTACTGAAAAATTGCTTACTTTCTCATTTTTACCATGTAATTAATAAATAAATTAATGGGAATATAAATATTGTACTTACATTTCAGTGTAATGTATATAGAGAAGTATAGATAAGTAATTGTATTAAATTTTAGTTTGTACTGACTTTGTTAGCGCTTTTTATGTAGCCTGTTGTAAAACTAGGCAAATATCTAGATGAGTTGATGTACCCCCTGAGAGACCTTTGCATACCACCGGGGATACACATACCCTTGGTTGAGAACCACTGTTTTAGAGAATAAAGAAGAGTATGTGATTTACCCTGAGGTGATGTTAAAATGAATTTTAATGTGAGCTAAAATAGGGGAGCCACTTATAGCACTTTTAAGGTGAGAAGAGTCATATTTCCCATTGGTGCAGAGCAGGGAAATCCTAACCTGAAAGAAAAGGGATAATCTGGAGGGAGATCTGAGAGACTGAATGAAGGCTGAATTCTATTTTAAGTAGTCAACATTTGTTGTGATGGATGGAACCTATTCCCCAAACCCTGAAGGCTAAGGATACAGTGTACCCTTGCTATAAAAACTTTAAGACTATTTCTGTTTATTGAGGATTATTGTGCTTTGTCTCTCAGTACATTAATCATACTCCATAACATGAAACAGTCCAACCCAGCTCAGATCAGCCTTACACAGAGGGTTTTCTGTACTAGCTGAAATTTTCACTTGTTAAACATCCATCTTGCAATTGCGCATTCTTCATACACTATCTCAACAAGAAGAACTCACAAGATTATTTCCATTAAGCCTGTGTAACTACATTCAACTTGGCAGAATATAAAAGATCTGGAAACACAGGCAGGTTTCTGTAGAGATCACAAGCTTCTGGAAATCAGATGTTGACCTTCCACTTCTGCAACTTCAGAGCCTGTTCTGCACACTATTTTGTTTAAGGTGGCTGCAGAGGCTGAGTCTAAAGAAAATAAATGCGGTGGTTAGTTCTGTTTCCAGTGGCTGCCACACTATGAAGTTTCTCTACATGTGGTAAGTTAGCTCAAGTGAAACTCAATGAAGATGAAAAATTAAAATGCACCTTTTTGAGGAGAAGACATGGCTGATAGATGAAAGCAGGCTTGTTGCTCAGTACTACATAGTAAACTTCAGAGGTGGGTAATCGAAATATGAATTGAATTTATAAAAAAAAAGACTTACTTTTGGGGCAAACATTTGTAAAACAGCCCCTCGTTTTGTGCCTGCAATGAACTGCAGGGAACAATGTAGAGACCAGGGGGAGACCGCTGCTTTTCATCTACACCTCTGCTTTTCTTCACATTATTATTTTAACTGTTGCAGATCATGTTGTTGGTAGACAATGTTGCATATTGGTAGACATTGTCCCAAGGCTCAGTCCTGCAAGATGCTGAGGACGCGATTACCGTTGCAGTCAAGGGGAGTTGAGTGCATTCACTGATTTTCGAGTTCAGACTCTTAGACCATTCATGAGGCTGAGAGATCAAATGAAAACTTGCAGGCTATTCAAACTGCTCATGGGCTGCTGGGGGACAGAAGGGCATGGTGGTGGTGAGGAGGAGATGTATTGGGTAAGCTAAATGACAGCAATAAGCACCTACGGTGCTAGTGATTTTAAAGGGTCCAATTAACTGTCCCCACACCACCATAAGGCCCCTACACATCTATAACCGAGGCCTGTAGAGCTATCAGGCAGCTGGCATCTCCAGGCTGCCACCCAGCAGCAGCTGTAATAAGCTTGTGCTCCACTTCCCATGACCCACTGTAGACACAGGCCATGGGAGGCTCTGCCTAAGGGGTTTGACAGATAGCAGCTTCATGGTTCCTGGTTGACTACCTGCCCTACCTAAACCCAACGGGCATTCCAGGAACCATCTAGACAACAGTGTGGATCTTCTCTAGTTGCCATGACTGTTCTTGCCCCTGTGTTCCTGGCTTTGACCTTGGCTTGGTCTGGACTTTGCCTCCTGACTTGGACCCTGACCCTTGGTGTCGACCCTGGCCTGGAATCTATGAACTCCTCTACTACTCCCAGCCTCAGGTTTGTCCCTGCTCTGACTTTGGCCCTGACTGCCCTTGTTGGGATTCTGACAACCAGCAGGGAGCTGCACCAGCCCCTTTAAGGGTTTCCTCCCACTTCTACCCTCTTCCTGCCTCCATATCACATGATCAACCGTAGCCAGGAGCTGCCACCGCAGATTAGGTGTGGCCTGGATGCTCAGTCCCAGCACAGCTTTAATGGGGATGTGGGGGTCAGACTCTTTACCGGCACTGCTTCCCCATCCCCAGCAGCAGACAAGGCAAGGAGCCACTGCAGCAAGGTGGTTTTGGCCTGGCCAACACCCTCCTCCCCAATGAAAGCAGGTGGTGGTGATGCCTAGGGCCATGCCTCAGCCATGGGGTTAGTTAATCCTCCTACCCTGAGGACCATGCCTCTTGATTAATAGTCACTGTTACTAAATCCATCCATGACACCATAATTTTACATTGTGAGCATGGCAAACATCCACAGAGCTTTTACAGAGCTGTAAAGCAGCACATTTGCTGTATTCCAATAAGAACATCCTACTCCTCTAACTACCTTATAAAGCCAAACAAAATAATACAATCTGAAACACTAAGTAAAATGAATGTCTGATGCTGCAAGTTGGTTAATTTAAACCAATACCCTACCTACACTTCATCACTCTTAAGTATTCACATGGAGAGGCAAAAGTTGCACAATACAGCCTTGTGCCTGAGGCCCTGGTGCCTATTGAAGCAAGGCAAAATATTTGCATCAAACCTCAAAACCCACTTGAACAGAGCCTAGGGTTTGCTGTGTGTTGCTTTTGTGCACCTCAGCCCATGGTCATGAAAATCTGGCAAATAGGCTGATGTTGTTCCCCCCACCCGGGAGGCCAGTGGTGACCCTTCTGCCATGCTGGCCCCTTTTCCTTTCCTCCAACAGCCATTCCTGCCCTATTTCAATTTCAAGCACCCTCCTGAAAACATCTGAGCTAAGAGAGGGAATTCAGGGGCTTGTTGGGGAGACAGAGAACACCTTTCTATCTTCCAGAGTTTTCTACTGGTGTCCAGCACCATAGCATTCAAGCAGGTCCCAGGTTGATTAGATTGGCAGTGAACCTTGTGGAGTCTCTAGTGCTCCTGCTTATAGGAAACTTGGCTTACTGTGATCTATTTGCTGTTGGGTTTTATATATTCTTGGTGGGGAGGGTTTTGTAGGGAGGGGATTTAGTGTTAAAATTTAATGCAGTTCGGAGCAGAATCATTTCTGTACATGCACAGTGCTGCACTCATTCAGGCCAACCTTCTAGGAACTGCAACTGTGGAAGGATTGCAGAATTGAAACCCTTACTCTTGCTGTAAAAAGTGGATTTTATCCTGATTTTGGGTGTTTGTTAGTTAACTGGCTGCTACCTGCTGCTCCACAATCAGCATAGGAATCACAAAGCTCTGGGCCAACTTAATTCCTGGGATAACCTCCAGGAATTATACCAGGATGAGATGGCAGTTTGTAAAATCCACTAAATGCGGGGGTATTGCTTTCTTTCAAACTCTGTGATGTGTATAGAGTTCGTTAGTTAACCTTTGCTACAGAGCCTCTGAAGAAGTATGAATATTGCAATATTTTTAGGGTCTGCAGTACTGGAGGCTATTGCTTTTTTGTTTTAATAAATGACCACCATCTGTGTAATGCACATTGAAGCAATAGGACTAAATTTGGGCTCAAACTTGACAATTTTCCTTCAAATGACCTGAGTTATTTGATGAGATTAAATTATTTGCTTTTAGGGCAGGCCAGTAACTTTGTTCCAGCAAAAAAAAATGTTTGACTTTTAATTTCCAGGGATTTTGGGTCCAAATCTAATTGTGCAGTCATTCCACTGCGATGTCAGCCCCAGTTCTTGTACCTCAGTATCTACCTCTGCAGTCATCCTGTTGTAAATCTGTCAAATGTCTTTATAGATCTATTCTAGGCATGAGAAAGCTGCTTCAAGAAAAGAATTTTTTTCACAGGAGTATTTAGCTTGAGCTCGAGTCATAAACCCATGCTTTTCTTCTGGATTTCTGAGATTACTGCAAAGACAAATTACCACATGCAACATAATACAGTAGCTTCTAAGGGCCCAATAATTTTGTTTAGAGTTCTCTAACACTTCATCAAGGCATCACTGTATATGATGACACCAAGGAACACTATTAATTCACATTGTGGCTCTTTGTACCACTTGAAATGTGTCCTACAATACATTCTCATCTATCAGGTTTGGGATATGGTCTTTGTAACACTAGAATACTGTACAAAATAACACAATTGCAATACAAAGGCAACATGAAGCACAATACCAGATAAGTTCCAGATAAGTACTACATCGTATCACTTGAGGTATATATGCCCTTCTTTCATTTTATCAGTCAATATATTACAACAGGGTATTAACACAGAGGTATCACTTCAATTATCAATCAGTATTCCTACCTGTTTTACTTAATAAAAAAAATAAACGCTACTCCTGAGAATGAAGATCAGGGCTGTCTCTCTCTCTCGCACACAACCACCCACCACACTTATTAACTAAATGAAGTGAAATGGTCTCTACAAAGAAGGCAGCATGTGCTCTCTCTGCGTGACGTTTGCCCCTCTGTAGAGAGCTGGCATAAGGTCGTGCACCTTAAGGCTGAAGTGGTGCATAGGTCTAGTGTTGACCTTCTGCACAGGGGTGGAATTTCCCAGGTATGCATTAGACAATCGTTGGCAGGTTTTAGCTTTTCAGTACTGGGCACAAGACTCCAACTTACTCTTATTGGTGATCAGAGGCCCTCCACGTCTTACCACTTTCTATTTCTGTGTATGATTCTTTCCATGTCACCTTAAATACTGCTATTGTTATTTTCTGTTTGTGGGGTTAACATATGGACTTTTTAAAAACAGAAAAAACGGTTACTCACCTTCTCGTAACTGTTGTTCTTCGAGCTGTGTTGTTCATGTCCATTCTAATCAGGTGTGTGTGTGGAATTTTTTTCCCATAGCAGCATCCATCTGGTCGACCTGGGCACCCCTTGGAGTGGCGCCTTCATCGAGCTCAATATAGAGCCCTGTCAACCCACCACCCCCTCAGGTCCTCTTGCCGGCTACTCCGACAGAGGGGTAAGTGGATGGGTATTGGAATGGACGTGAACAACACATCTCAAAAACAACAGTTACAAGAAGGTGAGTAACCGTTTTTCCTTCTTCGAGTGCCTGTTCATGTCAATTCAGGTGACTCCCCAGCCTAAGTTCTGGAGGCAGGGTCGGAGTTGACTACTGATTGGAGTACTGCTCTACCGAAGGCTGCATCGTCTTTGACCTGCTGGATGATCGCATAGTGTGCAGTGAATGTGTGTATGGAGGACCACGTCGCTGCTCTGCATAATTCCTGGGTGAGAATCTGCATTAGGAATGCCGCCAAAGAAGCCTGTGCTCTGGTGAAGTGCGCCGTGAGCGGAGGAGCAGGCATCCCTGCCAAGTTGTAGCACTCCCAGATGCAGGACGTGATCCACGATGAAATTCGTTGGGAGAAGACTGGGAGACCTTTTATCCTGTCTGCCATAGCTACAAAGAGTTGAATAGACTTCCAGAACGGCTTTGTTCTCTCAACATAGATGGCTAGTGCTCTGCGAACATCCAATGCGTGCAGCCTCTGCTCCCTGCCGCTTGAATGTGGTTTAGGATAGAGCACTGGGGGGAAAGTGTCCTGGTTGATGTGGAATTGGGAAACCACCTTCGGGAGGAAAGCTGGATGTGGTCTAAGTTGAACCTTGTCCTCATAGAACACAGTGTAGGGAGGCTCTGATGTTAGGGCCTTGAGCTCAGACACCTCCTGGCTGAGGTTATCGCTACCAAAAATGCCATTTTGTACGAGAGATAGAGCAGGGAGCTGCAGCTGCTGACTCGTGAGGGCTGGCGAGCAGGGTGGGGCTGGACTCAACTGCACTTCCAGGGCAGGAGTTGACATGTCCCTCACAGGCGACGTGGCACTGTGACCCAACTGGGGTCTCACAGTTGCCGGCTACTTAGATGTAGCCAGGGGAGAACGATCCCTCTCTGGCTTCTTTTTCTTCTGAGGTACCAGTGATTGAGAGCAGTGCCTAGCTGCTGACTGGCTGCGGGAGGAGCCATGACAGTGCCAAGAGTCTCGGGAAGAGTCCTTTCTCGGCACCGGTTCCTTGGATGATGGCACCAGGGCGCTCCGCACCGAGGAGGAGGTGCTGTGCGTGGGATCCTGGGTCTGAATGGGGCAAAGAGCTGCATCCATGAGCAGAACTTTGAGCTGCTGTTCTCTCGCTTTCAAAGTTCTGGGGCAGAACTCGCAGCAAATTCTGCAACGGTCTTTTTGGTGACCCTCACCTAGACACCCTAAACATGCAGTGTGTGGGTCACTTTTTGGCATGTGCTTAGCGCAGACCTCACACCGTGGCATACCACAGTTCCATGGATTGGAAAGGTGGGGGGGAACTCCCAACAAACGTTAACTATCTATAACAACTACTAACTATAACAACTATTACCTACAGATAGCAAGAGAAAGGCGCTTGCTAAAGCAAGGGCTATGGGATGTTCCAGCTAACCATCACTGGTGGCAAGAAGGAACTGAGGGGGTGGCAGGTCGACAGGGCTCTATATTGAGAGCCATGAAGACACGACTCCTGGGGGCACCTGGGTCGACCCGACAGATGCTGCTATAGGAAAAAATTTCCATCCGCCATACACACACACACACACACACCCCTAATTGGAATGGACATGAACAAGCACTCAAAGAAGAACTGTTGATTTTAAATTTAGAATATATGTACTGAGTGTTAACTGGAAAACTGGAACTGTCAAAGAACCACCTGCCTTATGTACAGAATAAATAAATGCATACCGTGTATGGAAAACAGGAAACAAATCAACGTTGCAACAGATATTTGAGAAGATCCATCATGAGCACTGTGATCAACCTCTCATCCCTTTGTTAAACCCAGCCTCATACCAGTATATTTTTCTTTTAGAATCAAGAGAGCCTGATCCCATGCCCAGAGACAGTCAAAAAGCTGCAGAAGTACCACTGCTCCATCTCACTGAGGAGGCGGCTAGGAAGCAGTAAGGTTGCAGAGAGGGAATCCACAGTTCCTTGAGTATCATAAAGCCCTGCAGTATGATGGCATTCTCCATAGGAATGAGCAGCCCATGTGCTATAGCAGTGGTCTTAGCTCAGCTGCCCAGGTGCGCTGGTGCTTGCTTTCAGGATGGAAGGACAGAGAATTCTTCCATATTGGCCTCTCCCACAAAAGCTGTTGATTCTTACTTTGTTGTGGGGGAGGGGAAAGAGATGAATTTCATCGTTAGCTGGTGAGGAGCATGTTATTTAATCACTCTGCCATCTGGGAATATAAATCCTTTAGCATTGGCAGCTGAGTAGACTTTTCACTGTTTTACATCTAGGCCCCTAATCCTATCTTCACTGCGCCAGACAATCTGTAGAGAAGAGAGTGGAAGGAATTCTTTCCTAACAGGCTGCAGTTTCAAGGCTAGAAGACCCTCCATGGTCAGCATACATTCCCTGATAGGAAAAATGGGCAGAGGATTCACATTGCTTTGGTCCACTGATTTCTCTCTTACCCCTAAACTCCTGCATTGCCACACTGAGTCCCCATGGAGCTGGGTTCTGTGGTATGCAAGGTTTATGGACAACCCCAGATCCTTCTCTGGTTCCACTGTGCATAGGGGATCCTCTGTGCCAGTAGAGAGGAGTATGCAGAGTTGATCCTTTATGCACGAAAGTGATGTCATTAGCCATTTCTAGCTGGGATAAGAAAACAGTTCCCTCTCTCCAAAGCCAGGTAGAATTCCCATGTGGCATCAACTTTGTTCTGGCACAGAATGTCATTAGCTGACAAGCATTTGCAAGTCTTATCAAGAAACTTAAAGAGTAAGGGTAAAGGGGCACATGCCTCTTGAACATCTCCAAGCAGTGGGAAGAAATACCACAGTCCTTTTCTCAGACTGGTGCCCCCTGCAAGCTGCCAGCTATCCTTGGCAGGTCTTCAGTGGCTTGGCCCTCCAGCCAAGTCACAGAGTGCAAACGAAGCCCTTCTGGGGTATTAAAGAATCCAGTAGTCTATTCACTCTCACTAGGGTCTTCAGCCCCAGCTCTAGGTCCTTTAAATTCAGCCCTTTGTTTGGGCTCCCAGATAAGCTCTATCCCCTTCTTGGAGTTGACATAGGGTTGCCACTTCCTAATTGCACAAAACTCCGCCCCTTCCCTGAGGCCCCAGCCCTTTCCCCAGCCCTTCCCCGAGGCCTCACCTCCCCACTCACTACATTCCCCCTCCCTCGGTGGCTTGCTCTCCCCCATCCTCACTCACTTTCATTGGGCTGGGGCAGGGGGTTGGGGTGGGGATGAGGGATTTGGGGTGCAGGAGGGGGCTCTGGGTTTAAGGGGGCACTCAGGACTGGGGCAGGGGCTTGGGATTGGGGTGAGAGCTTACCTCGGGTGGCTCCCGGTCAGTGGTGCAGTGGGACTAAGGCAGGCTCCCTGCCTCCCCTGACTCCATGCTGTGCCCCGGAAGCAGCCAGCAAGTCCGGCCCCTAGGAGGGGGGGCCAGGAGGCTCCGTGCACTACTCTCGCCCACAAACACTGCCCCCCCCAATCCCCATTGGCCGTGATTCCCAGCCAATAGGAGTGTGGAGCCAGTGCTCAGGGCGGCGGCAGTGCGCGGAGCCCCGTGGCCCCCCATCCTAGGAGCCGGACCTGCTGGCCACTTCCAGGGCACAGTGCGGTGCCAGGAGAGGTAGGGACTAGTATGCCTTATCCCTGCAGCACTGCCGACCTGACTTTTAATGGCCCGGTCGGCGGTGGTGACTGGAGCCGCCAGGGTCCCTTTTTGACCAGGCGTTCCAGTCGAAAACCAGACGCCGGGCAACCTTAGGTTGACACTTTACTTGTGGGGGAACCCAGGCCAACCCACTACTCCAGGGTCCAACCTAGGGCCCCTGTACACAGCAGTCACATACTGCTCACCTCAATCCTTTACTGCTGCTACTTCTCTGGGCCTGTTTTATTTCCAGCCCCATCTCAGGGCCACCAGGGTCTTCTTTCTCTGCAGGCCCAGTGTAAATGCAACCAGCCATAAATGCTCCTGTCAGGCTTCTGTGGCTGGAGAGCAGCACTCCTTCACTTCTCTGGGCCCAGCCAGGAACTGACTTGCTAAGACCAGGCTGCTCCTTTTATCTGGACCAGCACAGCCATGATTGGCCCCTCTAGCCCTTGGAGGACCAGGTGTCTGTGGTTTCCCAAATGTCTGTTTCAGAGAGTCCTTTCTAAGCAAGCTTGGAGGACTCACCTTCACTGATATGTTCCTGCCCACTTGCTGCTTCCTGGGACAAGGTGTAGTAGGACCCTGTCCCCCACTCCAGGGAGCCACAAAAGTCAAATATACTCCATCACAAGACCAGATATTTAAAGGTAAACATTCAAGTAGGTGCCTAGTAATTTTTTTCAAAAAAGCCTAGGGCCTAACTCAGATAGGAGCTTTGGTGCTTTCGAAAATTCCACTACATGCCTATCTGCATCTTTAGGTGCCTACCTAGCTTTAAAAATCTAGCCCTAAGTCCCTCTACTTTGGTTCATTTGTGAAAGCCTGGCCACATAAATCAATGAAACAACTCCCATAGACTTCAGTGGACCCAGGATTTCACCTACGTCTTCAAAAATTTGTCATAGGGCAACTGCCTTTTGTTGAAAAGCTTTGATGGAGTCTAAGAAATGTATGCAAAATTATTTAAAATTACAAGAATTACCAGATCCTTAGACCTCACTAAGTGCCCGTTGCATGGAGCCAGTGGTGCAAAAGGCTCTTCAAACTGCCTCCAGCAGGCAGCTGAGGAGTCTCCCAGGACAGGGGAATCCTTGGATAGCAATAGCACAAAGACAGCTATGCCTTTCTTCCCCTCTCTTGACATGGGAGGTGGGGAGCTGCATGCTAGGGTGGGAGCAGCCAGGGCTGGCCTGTTAACTATAAGTTATTCTGGGAACTATTTCTGCCTCAGGTTCAGGAAACAGAAACATGGCTTAGAGCCACCTCCACTCTCCCTCCCCCCGGCTTTGTTGAACATGAGCTCAGCACAGCTGAGGATCTAGCCCTTAATCTTATTTCTCTAGTCGATTGATGAGGGCTATACATCATTCTTTTCCCCAGTCGCCTTTTACTTCTTCCTGCCGTATTTGTTTCCATTTCAATGTAAGTTCAGTAAGAATTGTCTTGGGCAGAAATGACTTAATAATTCCAAAGAAATGAAAGAGAGATAATGTGATGCTGCAAATATGTCTTGGCAACCTGCTAGCTAGGGATGACTTTGGATCAAATTATTATACAATTATTATGCTATTGTACGTACTTCTCAGGCATTCGTCATCTTAGAGGCTCAATGCCACATACTGTAAGTAAATGTTAAGGTACCACAGATTCTAAACCATCCCTTATATACTGAAGAAACATATTTTTCAAGATACTCAGTGCATTTTGTTGCACAAAATCCTCCAAAAAATGGAAAGGTTGTGATATAACTGATTCCTTTAATCCCATCTTCTAACCAAACATTCCAAAGGACAATATACTCTGATGTTTAATCTGAGTATATTTATTTTTATTACAGGAGTAACTAGAGGCCAGCACCAAGATTGGTGCCCCCTTGTGCTAGGCACTCTATAAACACATAGTCCCTGCCCCAGAGAGTTTACATTTCAAGTAGACAAGACTGACAAAGGGTGATATGAAATAATTACGCAAAGTGATTTACTCTCTCAAGGTCAGTGGCTGATCTAGGGACAGAACGCTGGTCTCCTGCCTCCCAAGCTACTGCTTTACCAGTGAGACCATACTGTTTCCTTTTGAGGGACTCAGTAGACTGGCTTGGGTATTAAGTCCTTGTGGGTAAGTCTACACAGACAGTGAAAGTGAGCCTCTCTGCCCAGGCTGACAAACTTGGCTTAGTGGGGTTCACGCTAGCACTGTAAAAATAGCTGTGTAAACAGCATTTTGAAGTTATGGCTCAGGCTGGAGCCCAGGCTCTGAAGCCTAGGGAGGGGGATGAGCTTCCAAACCCAAGCTCTAGCCTGAGCCATAGCTTCAAAGTGCTGGCTATGCAGCTATTTTTAGAGCACTAGCATGAGCCTGCTACCACAAGACTGTTGAGCAGGGCTGGGAGGCTGACTGCCGCAGGCTGTGTAGACTTACCCTCTGTGTCCGTTCTCAGGCTGTCCCACTTCCATGAATTATTTTTGCTCATTTTTTTTGAACTATACCAATAACAAGGATTAAAATCATTAGAAATACATTCAATTAATATTATGGGATCACCGTTCAGCCTCAAACAACACCTTTAACTTATACTTCTGATCCAACTAAAAAGATATTTATCTACATGGATAACCAGGAAGAAGAAGTGGATGACGCCTTTTTTTTTTAAACATCTAACAAAATCATCCAAAGCACAGGACTTGGTGGTGATGGGGGACTTCAACTACCCAGACCATCTGTTGGGAAAATAATACAGCAGGGCACAGATTATCCGTCAAGTTCTTGGAATTCATTGGAGACATTTTTTTATTTCAGAAGATAGAGAAAGCAGCTAGGGGAGAGGCTCTTCTATTTGATTTTGACAAACAGGGAGGAACTCGTTGAGGATTTGACAGTGGAAGGCAGTTGAGGTGAAAGTGATCATGAAATGATAAATTCATGATTCTAAGGAATGGAAGGAGGGAAAACAGCAGAATAAAGATAATGGATTTCAAGAAGGCAGACATTAGCAAACTCAGGGAGCTGGTAGGTAAGATTCCCTGGGAAGCAAGTCAAAGAGGAAAAACAGTTTGAGAGAGTTGGCAGTTTTTCAAAGAGATATGATTAAGGGCACAAGCAAATTATCCCATTGTGTAAGAAAGATAGGAAGTATGGCTTAACCAGGAGATCTTCAATGATA
This sequence comes from Chrysemys picta bellii, assembly GCF_011386835.1. Lineage (NCBI taxonomy): Eukaryota > Metazoa > Chordata > Testudines > Emydidae > Chrysemys > Chrysemys picta. Next base: position 250,397,126 of record NC_088792.1, read on the forward strand.
TGAAACTCAAAAAAGAGTCCTACAAAAAGTGGAAATTAAGTCAAATTACAAAAGATGAATATAAACAAACAACACAATCATGTAAGGACAAAATTAGAAATGCCAAGGCACAAAATGAGATTAAACTAGCTAGAGACATAAAGGCTAACAAGAAAACATTCTACAAATACATTAGAAGCAAGAGGAAGACCAAAGAAAGGGTAAGCCTGTCACTCAATGTGGGGGAAAAGACAATAACAGAAAATGTGTAAATGACAGAAATGTGAAATGACTTTTTTGTTTCAGTTTTCATCAAAAAGTTTAGTAGCGATTGGACATCTAACACAGTGAACACCAGTGAAAATGATATAGGATCTAAGGCTAAAATAGGGAAAGAACAAGTTAAGTTCTGTTTGCCAGAAGCTGGGAATGAGTGACAGGGGATGGATCACTTGATGATTACCTGTTCTGTTCATTCCCTCTGGGGCACCTGGCATTGGTCACTGTTGGAAGACAGGATACTGGGCTAGATGAACCTTTGGTCTGACCCAGTATGGCCGTTCTTATGTTCTTATGTAAAAATTACTTAGACAAGTTAGATGTCTGTGAGTTGGCAGGACCTGATGAAATATATCCTAGAATACTCAAGGAGCTAACTAAGGAGATATCTGAGCCATTACAGATTATCTTTGAAAACTCATGGAAGACGGGAGAGATTCCAGAAGACTGGAACAGAGCAAATATAGTGCCAAACTATGAAAAGGGGAATAAGAACAAGCTGGAGATTTACAGACCAGTCAGCTTAACTTCAGTACCTGGAAAGATAATGGAGCAAATAATCAAGTAATCAATGTGTAAACACCTAGAAGATAAAAAGGTGATAGGTAACAGTCAACATGGATTTGTCAAGAACAAATCATGTCAAACTAACCTAATACCTTTCTTTGACAGGGTAAAAAGCCTTGTGGATGGGGGTGAAGCAGCAGATGTCATATATCTTGACTTTAGTAAGGCTTTTGATTCTATCTCGCATGACCTTCTCATAAACAAACTAGGGAAATAGAACCTAGATGGAGCTACTATAAGGTGGGTGCATACCTAGTTGGAAAACTATTCCCTGAGAGTAGTTATCAGTGGTTCACAGTCAAGCTGAAAGGGCATATCAAGTGGGATCCTGCAGATATTGGTCTTGGGTCCAGTTCTGTTCAATAGCTTCATCAATGATTTAGATAGATAATGGCATAGAGACTACACTTGTAAAGTTTGCAGACAATACCAAGCTGGGAGGGGTTGCAAGTGCTTTGTAGGGTAGGATTACAATTCAAAATGATCTGGACAAACTAGAGAAATGGTCTGAGGTAAACAGGAGGAAATTCTATAAGGACAAATGCAAAGTGTCCACTTAGGAAGAGACAATCAATTGCACACATACAAAATGGGAAATGACTGCCTAGGAAGGAGTATGGCAGAAAGGGAACTGGGGGTTATAGTGGATCACAAACTAAATATGAGTCCACAGTGTAACACTGTTGCAAAAAAAAAAAAAAAAAAAAAAGCAAATATAATTCTGGGATGCATTAGCAGGAGTGTTGTAAGCAAGACACAATAAGTAATTCTTCCGCTGTACTCCGCACTGATTAGGCCTCAACTGGAGTATTGTGTCCAGTTCTGGGTGCCATATTTCAGGAAAGATGTGGACAAATTGGAAAAAGTCCAGAGGAGAGCAACCAAAATGATTAAAGGTCTAGAAAACATGACCTATGAGGAAAGATTTTAAAAATTGGGTTTGTTTAGTCTGGAGAAGAGAAGACTGAGGCGGGACATGATAATAATTTTCCAGTACATAAAAGGTTGTTACAAGGAGGAGGGTGAAAAATTGTTCTCTAACTTCTGAGGATAGGACAAAAAAGCAATGGTCTTAAATTGCAGCAAGAGAGGTTTAGGTTGGACATTAGGGAAAATTTCCTAACTGTCAGGGTAGTTAAGCATTGGAACAAATTGCCTTCGGGAGTTGTGGAGGTTTTTAAGAACAGATTAGACAAAACCTGTCAGGAATGGTCTAGTTATTACATATTGCTGCCTTGAGTGCAGGGAACTGGACTAGATGACCTCTCAAGGTCCCTTCCAGTCCTACACTTCTATGATGTGGCTATCCAGACTGTTTCTTTAAAACTACAGAAAGAAGCTGGGCAGGAATGGGTTAGAGAAGGGTCACGTCAGGAGCTCTACAGTGAAGACAAGACAGAGCAACTAAAGGGATAATACTGTCTTCTATATTCAAATAAAGCCACAAGGAAGTGACTTTCTGTGATTTTTTTTACCACTACCACATGATGATGTGTCAGACACTGACTCATTTTGAGCAAGCATATATAAGAAGAACAGAAACCCCAACTTGCAGTCCTTGAGGGGACTTTCAGTTTGATAGGTTCATAGGATGGCCTGAGAGGAAGGCCTGCTGCACTGGATTCTAAACTGCAGCGAAGCTTGACACACAGAGTGTTAAAGCACAGGCCAGCCGACTCATTTATTCAATGGAGAATGAAGATGAAAATATTTATAAACCATTTGCCTTCGCTGAGGAAGGAGAGAAGAATAACGAATACGTCATTCTGCGAAATGTGGTGTATATCATTCCCAAATATAAACACAAATGGACGAAGGATGCAGAGTGAGGGCCAGAGAAAGCATGGAAGACTTTCAAAGGGCCCTTTATGAACAAGCAGACCATTGTGCTGCTGGTGTCAGTAAGGATGAACGCATAAGGGTTCATCTAGAAGTTGCAATTTAAAACAAGGAATTTTGAGAAAAATTACCGTTAATATCTCTGGTAACTCTGGAACAGGCAGTGCACCTGCCACAGCAGCTGGAGAAAGTGAACACGCAAGTCACGCTACAAGAAAGTAGGGGAGGCATGATGCAAGAAGTAGAAAAGAAAAACTATCCATGGGAAAGAGAAAAGAGCCATGAAAAGGCCTCCTTAAGAGCATGGAGTTCTCTGGGCAGAAATGTGGTAAGTGCAGCATGCGTGATCTCAGGCCAGATGAGGTCTGGCCACCTGGCAGAAACACACGCGGCAAATGTAAGCAAAAAGGCATTGGGACTGTGTCTTTTGAAGCAAAAGAACTAGGGAGAGAGCCCATTTGTGTGTAAGTAATGCCTATGCCACCCACCCGCCTCCACAGGTGGGAAACTTGATGGGACCAGCAGTGACTGGAGCATCTCCAGTAGAAAGGGGAGAGGAGGAGAGCATACACAGGGGCATGCAGGGGTTGCTCTTTTCCTCTGGAATCTCTACTCATCCATTGGCCAGCCAGAGGAGGTGGGGAGGTGATTGGGCCCTCACTCTCCTGTTTCATTAATTTAAACCCCCATCTTGATCCTGAGGAGCCTCTTCTTGCTCCATTTCAGCTTTCCAATCCTGTCTCTGAAACTATATGTCCAGAGTTATGTTTTGCAGATGCTGTGGATCTAACCAATCGTCTATTTGGGGGTTCAGAAAGGAATGTTTTCTTCCCATTGAGGTCAAATTGGCAGTGGGTTTTTGCCGTCCATTCAGCATCCCGAAGGCACAGGTAGGTTAAATAGGAAGAGGATTTAGTAATTAGTGTTAGTACTTGGTAGGGATGTTAGCTCTTGCAACTTGAGACCAGTTTCCAGTGCAGTTAAAAGGCTAAAAGCGACAGTTCCCAGAGATAAAAACACTTAGGATTTTGCTGATAGGCCTTTTGCCCATGGGATAGGGGGAAACCTTGTGGCCTTCAGAGGCCAAGGTCCCTCTTTCAGTACCCTCTGTCCCCCTTGCAGGGGAGGGAGGGAGCAAAACAATTCAGAAGAGTGAGCTGAGTCCTAAGGATAGGCTGAGGAAAGTCTACCCCAAATTATGGGTTATATGGTCGGATCCCTATAACCCCTGCACTGGAACCACTTAAAATGCCTGGTATGTGAAAGTCTGCATATAGCCCCCCCTCCCCTGTGTAAAGTATAATAAAAATAGGGCCTGTCTCTTAAAATCCATTGCTGTCTGTCCTCATTCACTGCCGTGTCCAGATCAATTTCCTGGCATCTGTGTTCAGACACAGCATTCATGAATCACCACTGCCTTTCGCCTTGAGTAATCATTGAACTTGTGCAAAGTGAGTGCAAAATGCTACCTCTTTGCACAGACAAAAATGACTATCCAAGATACAGGACAATGAAGAATCAGGCCCTTAGTGTCAAGATTTGCAATAGTGTTGATAAATTTAAAATTGATTCAGAAGCAAAAGAGAGACAGTGTAGCTTCAGTTATAGTATTGTCTTCCTTATTCTAATAAAGTTCCTTGTTCTGTTACAAGAAAACCTTCAGTTCTTTACCATTGGCATTTGACAGTATTCACAACCTCCTATTCTATAGTAAAAGGATAGAATCCTCTTTAATTGTCGTCAACTTCTACCCTTCTCATAATAATCCAACTGAAGTCTGATATAACTAAGCGTAGTCCAAAACAAACAAAGAATATGGTAGGGAGCTAATTTTGTTTTGTTGTTGTTTACAGATATAGGAGTAGCATTTAGCTGCAAAAAGAATCTGTCCCTCTATCTGATCCATCAGCTCAGCTGGTGGAACACCTGAATACTAGCCAAAGGAACTTGGATGTATTCCTGCTTCTGTTTTTTTCTCTCTTTTTTCATCTAAACATCTGTTTTCCCATGTTGAGACATGAGCTCAAGCTCCTGGAACAAAGAGAAACCAGTCCTTACAGCAAGTATGTGGAGGTAGCATTAGGTCCTCCCACATATTTCTTAAAAACACCAACTCTCCTCTTCTCCATTTAGCACAAACCCCTCCATGCAGCTGCCATTCTGTAAAGAATTAGCAATGGACTTCAGTGTGGGCAGAGGCCACTCAAGATGATCTGCTGCTATAGGCAAAACTTCAGTGTGCTTCCCCCTTCTTCATGGGCCTAGGGATGGCAGATGTGGCCCGGCCATGACAGAGGGGCAGCCAGGCCAAATTTAGTGAGTGCCATTGCAACCTGGTATGCAAGCTCAGAGTGCCACTCAAATTTGGCCTGGCCACCCTTCTGTCATGATGGAGGGTTGCTGGGTCAAATCTGCCATCCTAGGCAGTCAGCCAAAAATCAGCAGCTGTCTAGTCTGCCAATAGGTAGAGTGGCCTCTGAAGGTTAGCTGCTTTTTGAAAGCATATCCAGGGGTTATGGCATGATCTAATGGAAAATATCAGAGAGAAAATGTATTTTTACAAGGAAAACATGACCTTGATAGCAGATCCATGACATGTGTCACAAATTATATTTTTTATTTATGTATATAATACACTTTAAAGACAAATAGAACACATATGCCTTGCCCTGAAGAGCTTATAGTTTAAGACCCTGATCCTGCAAACTTATACATGTGCTTAACTTTATACATTGTGAGCAGTTGCACTGACACCTCAGTCCCCAGTCCTGCGACCACTTACACAGGGAGTAGTCTTATTGTGGTTACAATCACAACATTCAGTGGAACTATTCCCTGTGTAAAGTTACTTGCATGTGTGTTTGCAGGTTCAGGGCCTAAATTTAGAAATAAGATGAAAGAGAACAACTAACTAAGGACTACACAGACATGACCATGTGTTGCTTTGGGTTGTAATGCATGCTTTTGATACTCTGCTAGTATTAGCTTTTGTTTGTTTGTTCTTTTACATATATTTGTATTGAGACATTAATATGCAAGAAGAATACAAGTCCTTTCATCATATTTTACATATATTGTAAGTTTAGAAGAAGGTGGATCAAGTCAATAGCAGTTATTCAAAATATTTTTAAAAGGCCCAACAGTTTCTAATATTTAAATCGAGAACATTTGCTTTCACAAAATCCAATTAATACTTTCTTTATACAATCAGATAATACATACATAGAGCATCAAGTCTGTAATTGTTACATAAAAACAAAATCACTACATTTTATTTTATTTCTTTGTTCTTTTTTGTTTGAGCAAAACTTGGAGGATAAGAGTCAAGAAGGCAGAAGGGTAAAGAGAGACAAGAAGATGGTGAAGGGGGAGTAGGATGTGGCGGGGCGGGGTCAGTGAAGGAGAGAACTTGGAGTTGGTTAGTAAGGTGAATCAGGTTGTGATACAAGCCAATAGATTAGTGTCAGTGTGGGCAAATTGATTAGGAAGATCCAGAAGAGTAAAAGCAGTTTTGGACAGGTCTTGAGTCCTCCAAGTTAATGTAAAGAAAATTGAAAATGTCAGGAGTGCAGTGAGCTCCAAGGATAAAGTCATGCTGCAGCAGGAGACTGAATGTAGGAACCTCCTGCTGTCTGCTGAGAGCTGGGACCTCTTAGGGGTCATCTACATGGCAATTAAATATCCGCACCTGGCCCAAATCAGCTGACTTGGGCTCACTGGGCTTGAGCTGCAGGGCTGTAGAACTCCTGTATAGACATTTGGATTTGGGATGGAGCCCAAGCTCTGGGATCCCACAAGGCAGGAGGGTCCCAGAGCCAGGGCTCCAGCCCAAGTCAGAGCATCTACACAGCAATTTTTAGCACCTCAGCCAGAGCCCCACGAGTCCAAGTCAGCTGACCCAGACCAGCTGCAGCTGTGCCATGGGTCCTTAACTCCAGTGTAAACATACCCTTATAGACTGACCTTGATGTAATGCAGGGGTATCAAACTCAAATGACCACAAGGGCCACATGAGGGCTAGTTCATTGGCCCGAGAGCCACATCACTGACACACCCCCTCTCGCTGCCCCTGGCCCTGCCCCCACTCCACCCCTTCCATGAGGCCCCGCCTCTTCGCACCCCTTCCCTGCTCCCATTCCAACCCCTTCCCTGAAGTCCACACCCCAACTCCCACCCTCTCCCTGCCCCCAGAGGGTGCATGAGGGGTGTGGTGGGGGCTCAGGGCAGGGAGTTGAGGTGCAGCAGGGGGTTGGGGTGCAGGCAGGGGGCTCAGGGTGCAGAAGGGGTGTGGGATGCAACAGGGGGCTTAGGGTAGGAGTTGGGGTGTGGGGTGCAGCAGGGGTCTCAGGGCAGGGAGTTGGGTTGCAGGAGGGGCGTGGGATGCGGCAGAGGGCTCAGGGCAGGGGGTTGGGGTGCAGCAGGGGGTTGAGGTTCAGGCAGGGGGCTCAGAGCAGGGAGTTGGAGTGCAGCAGGGGGTTGGGGTTCAGGCAGGGGGCTCAGGGCAGGGAATTGGGGTGCAGAAGGGGTGTGGGGTGCAGCAGGGGGCTCAGGGCAGGGGGCTAGGGGGCAGGGGGCAGGAGGGATTCAGGCTCCGGGGTGGCAGCGGTGCACACCGGGGCCAAGGCAGGCTGCCAGCCCCGGCCCCGCTCCGCTCCAGGAAGTAGCTGGAACCATGTCCCTGCAGCCCCTGGGGGAGAGGGACGCAGGGCTCCGCGCGCTGCTTGCCGCGCCTCCAGGTACCTCCCCTGAAGCTCCCATTGGCCATGGTTCCCGGCCAATGTGAGCTGCGGGGAGGTGGTGCCTGGAAGCCAGGGCAACACTCGGACAGAGCCCTCTGCTTTTTCCCCTCCTCCCTCCCGCCACAGGGACGTGATGCCAGCCGCTTCAGGGAGCGGCGCGGGGCTCGAGGGGGGCAATCCTGCGGCTGTAGTTTGCCCACCCCTGGCCTGGAGGTAGGCCAGGGGGGCAGGCGCGGTCCACTTGGCGGGCCACAGGAAATAGCCCTGCGGGCCGTATGCGGGCCCACGGGCCGCGTGTTTGAGACCCCTGGTGTAATGGAACACTAAACTGTATTATACTGTTCAGCCATTAGGTGGCAATGAATTGCAAACAAACCCACAATGGTCAGTGCAGATGCAAGCAGCTATGGCCTACGTGGTGTATTGTTGCGATAACATGGCTGTGAATGGAAGCCAGTTGCATTTTACACTTGCATACTCACAGAAGCATAAAAATGAGGTGCACATAATGAAAAGGAGTGCCTGGCAAGCAAATGGGCATGTGAGAACTTTTACAAATGTCTGGGTAGATTGGATTTGTTTATATTGATAACAGACCATAAACCACATGTAACCCTCATCAACAGAAAAGATCTGGATCAAGCACGGCTGAGATGCCAGCGTCTATTGATAAGATAAATGTGATTTAACCCAATTGCTAAATATGTTCCTGAGAAAAACCTCATAGTAGCAAGTATCAGAGGGGTAGCCGTGTTAGTCTGAATCTGTAAAAAGCAACAGAGGGTCCTGTGGCACCTTTGAGACTAACAGAAGTATTGGGAGCATAAGCTTTCGTGGGTAAGAACCTCACTTCTTCAGATGCAAGTGAGTAAGAACCTTCAGATGCTTGCATCTGAAGAAGTGAGGTTCTTACCCACGAAAGCTTATGCTCCCAATACTTCTCATAGTAGCAGACACTCTGTCCTGAAGCTCAGCATTGCACTGAACTACCCGTGAGTTCAAAAATGATATAAAGGTGTATATGGATGCTGTGGGTACATACAGACCAGTGTAAGAAAAGAGAGTACACCAGCTACAAAATGCAACTTCAACAGACATGAAACTTCAGGAAGTTCTAAGTTACATTAAGGATAGGGGCCAAGTATCTAAAAGACACTAAAGAAATGACAAGAGTCTACTTTGCGGTGTGTAGACAATTAAGTGAGTCAAATGGACTCATGATTAAAGGCAATCACATCCTAATTCCAAATGAAATGAGAGGAGAAATCCTAAACCTCATCTATGAAGGACAACATGGGTTAACTAAATGCTACTCCCACACCTTGAATATTGCATGTAGTTCTGGTCACCGTATCTCAAAAAAGATATATTAGAATTTATAAAAAGTACAGAGAAGGGCAACAAAAATGATTAGGGGTATGGAACAGCTTCCATAAAAGGAGAGATTAAAAAGACGGGGATTGTTCATCTTAGACAACTGAGAGGAGATATGATAGAGGTATGTAAAATCGTGAATGATGTGGACAAAGTGAACATGGAAGTGTTATTTATCCCTTCACATAACACAAGAACCAGGGGTCACCCAATGAAATTAATAGGCAAGAGGTTTAAAACAAACATAAGGAAGTACTTCTTCACACAACACACAGTCAACCTTTGGAACTCATTGCCAGGGGACGTTGTGAAGGCCAAAAGTGTACCTGGGTTCAAAAAAGATTTAGATAGGTTCCTGGCGAATAGGTTCATGAATGGCTATTATCCAAGACGGTTAGGGATGCAACCCCATGCTTTGGGTGTCCTTAAACTCTGGCTGCCAGAAGCTGGGACTGGACAACAAGGGATGGATCACTCAATAAATTGCCTTATTTAGTTCATTCACTCTGAAGCATCTAGCACTGGCCACTGTCAGAAGACAGGATATTGGGCTAGATGGACCATTGGTCTGACCCAGTAAGACCGTTCTTATGTTCCAAGTCCACAATCACTGCTTCCAAAATGGCCACATGAGTCACTGTCATGCAAGAGGTAACACTTTCTCTCTTTCCCAGGAGCAGAGTTCCATGTGCTTACTTCATCTTTTGCGAACAGGGGCTGCTAACAGGGAGTTTCGCAAGGGAGTTCTCCAGGTGAAGGAGGAGCAATACAGCACCCTTTTGGGGTAAGTGACTGTCTGTAGTGTGTGTTTGTTTGTGTTTGAGGGTTACTTGCTGTGTGCTGAGCTTGTGTTTGTCAGTCTGTTTGTTTGTTTTGGTTGTTTGAAGGACCGTGTGCTGTGGCTGGCAGTTGGAAGCTGTGAGCTTCAAAGGAAGGTTTGAAAGCTAGAAGCCTCTGGTAAGTGGCTGAGCCTTAATCAGTGGGCGGGGCATTCATACAGGCCAGGGCTTTATAAAGCAGCACACAAGCGACCAGGGAGCTTTTGCGACCAGGGGCTGCTAACAGGGAGTTTCGCAAGGGAGTTAGGAAGGGGGCGAGGGTCCCTTGCCGGTTCTATCTGTTTTCTCTTTATTCCCCTTAATACCTATAAACCAACTACATTCAAAACTTCTTGCTTAAACAACCCTTTCAGCGGACAGGGGGCTGCAGACGGGAGTTTGACAGAGGGAGGCTTACGATGGTTAGGAAGACCCGCAACACCTGTGCCAGCACTGCTTCTGTCTCCTCCACCTGTGCCTGTAGCCAGACAGAGCACCTGAGCATGGATGCTTCTACCCAGATCCTGGTGTGGTTTTGCAGAGACTGTAACTTGCAATTTCCACTTACTGATATCCAGGCTGGGGGGACCATCCAATGTGAGAGGTGCCTGCTGGTGGAATCTCTCAGGCAGCAGGTGGGAGAGCTACAGGAGGAGGTGGCTAGGTTGAGGAGCATCCGAATCCACGAGCAATTCCTCGACAGTGTCCATGTGGAGACAGCTGAGGTAGCTGTCCCAGTACACAGGACTGCTGATACACCACTGGTGGAGGAGGAGATGGCTCAGGGTGGACACTGGCAGCTGGTTACTTCTGGCAGCAGGCAGTGCTCCACCCCTGCTCCGAACCCTCCTGCCGTGGTAATAGGTAACCGTTATGCTCTTCTTGATACAGGAAAGAAGGAATCACTCCCTACAGTAAAGGAGGAGAAGCCTCATACCCCTAAGGCTGGGAGGTCTGCTGCCACCACTGCGAATAGGAAACGTAGGGTAGTGGTGGTCGGAGACTCTCTGCTGAGGGGGACGGAGGCGCCCATCTGTCGCCCTGACATTTCATCTCGGGAGGTATGCTGCCTGCCGGGAGCCCGTATCCGAGACGTTACGGAGGCATTGTCGAGGATTATCCAGCCCTCTGACTACTACCCCATGCTACTCATCCATGTGGGCACAAATGATACTGCGCGGTGTGACACTGAGCGGATCAAGAGTGACTACAGGGCTCTGGGAGTACGGGTGAAGGAGTTTGGAGCGCAGGTGGTATTCTCTTCAATTCTTCCTGTCAAAGGTAGGGGCCCGGGCAGAGACAGATGCATCATGGAGGTGAATGCCTGGCTGCGAAGATGGTGTCGCCAGGAGGGCTTTGGCTTCCTAGAACACGGGATGCTATTCGAGGAAGGACTGCTAGGCAGAGATGGCGTTCACCTTTCGAGGAGAGGAAAGACCCTATTTGGACACAGACTGGCTAACCTAGTGAGGAGGGCTTTAAACTAGGTTCGACGGGGACAGGTGAGCAAAGCCCACAGGTAAGTGGGGAACATGGAGACCGGGGAGATGGGTCGGAAACGAGAGGGAGTGTGGGCTATATTGTCAAAGAGAAAGGAGGGTCAGGACAAAACTGGGAGGAAAGATCAAACCAGTATCTTAGATGCCTATATACAAATGCGAGAAGTATGGGCAATAAGCAGGAAGAACTGAAAGTGCTAATAAATAAATACAACTATGACATTGTTGGCATCACTGAAACTTGGTGGGATAATACACATGATTGGAATGTTGGTGTGGATGGGTACAGCTTGCTCAGGAAGGATAGACAGGGGAAAAAGGGAGGAGGTGTTGCCTTATATATTAAAAATGTACACACTTGGACTGAGGTAGAGATGGACATAGGAGACGGAAGTGTTGAGAGTCTCTGGGTTAGGCTAAAAGGGGTAAAAAACAAGGGAGATGTCATGCTAGGAGTCTACTACAGGCCACCTAACCAGGTGGAAGAGGTGGATGAGGCTTTTTTAAGCAACTAACAAAATCATCCAAAGCCCAAGATTTGGTGGTGATGGGGGACTTCAACTATCCGGATATATGTTGGGAAAATAACACAGCGGGGCACAGACTATCCAACAAATTCTTGGACTGCATTGGAGACAACTTTTTATTTCAGAAGGTTGAAAAAGCTGCTAGGGGGGAAGCTGTTCTAGACTTGATTTTAACAAATAGGGAGGAACTCGTTGAGAATTTGAAAGTAGAAGGCAGCCTGGGTGAAAGTGATCATGAAATCATAGAGTTTGCAATTCTAAGGAAGGGTAGAAGGGAGAACAGCAAAATAGAGACAATGGATTTCAGGAAGGCAGATTTTGGTAAGCTCAGAGAGCTGATAGGTAAGGTCCCATGGGAATCAAGACTGAGGGGAAAAACAACTGAGGAGAGTTGGCAGTTTTTCAAAGGGACACTATTAAGAACCCAAAAGCAAGCTATTCCGCTGGTTAGGAAAGATAGAAAATGTGGCAAAAGACCACCTTGGCTTAACCATGAGATCTTGCATGATCTAAAAAATAAAAAGGAGTCATATAAAAAATGGAAACTGGGACAGATTACAAAGGATGAATATAGGCAAACAACACAGGAATGCAGGGGCAAGATTAGAAAGGCAAAGGCACAAAATGAGCTCAAACTAGCTATGGGAATAAAGGGAAACAAGAAGACTTTTTATCAATACATTAGAAGCAAGAGGAAGACCAAAGACAGGGTAGGCCCACTGCTTAGTGAAGAGGGAGAAACAGTAACAGGAAACTTGGAAATGGCGGAGATGCTTAATGACTTCTTTGTTTCGGTCTTCACCGAGAAGTCTGAAGGAATGCCTAACATAGTGAATGCTAATGGGAAGGGGGTAGGTTTAGCAGATAAAATAAAAAAAGAACAAGTTAAAAATCACTTAGAAAAGTTAGATGCCTGCAAGTCACCAGGGCCTGATGAAATGCATCCAAGAATACTCAAGGAGCTAATAGAGGAGGTATCTGAGCCTCTAGCTATTATCTTTGGAAAATCATGGGAGACAGGAGAGATTCCAGAAGACTGGAAAAGGGCAAATATAGTGCCCATCTATAAAAAGGGAAATAAAAACAACCCAGGAAACTACAGACCAGTTAGTTTAACTTCTGTGCCAGGGAAGATAATGGAGCAAGTAATTAAGGAAATCATCTGCAAACACTTGGAAGGTGGTAAGGTGATAGGGAACAGCCAGCATGGATTTGTGAAGAACAAATCATGTCAAACCAATCTGATAGCTTTCTTTGATAGGATAACGAGCCTTGTGGATAAGGGTGAAACTGTGGATGTGGTATACCTAGACTTTAGTAAGGCATTTGATACAGTCTCGCATGATATTCTTATCGATAAACTAGGCAAATACAATTTAGATGGGGCTACTATAAGGTGGGTGCATAACTGGCTGGATAACCATACTCAGAGAGTTGTTATTATTGGTTCCCAATCCTGCTGGAAAGGCATAACGAGTGGGGTACCGCAGGGGTCTGTTTTGGGACCAGCGCTGTTCAATATCTTCATCAACGACTTAGATATTGGCATAGAAAGTACGCTTATTAAGTTTGCGGATGATACCAAACTGGGAGGGATTGCAACTGCTTTGGAGGACAGGGTCATAATTCAAAATGATCTGGACAAATTGGAGAAATGGGCTGAGGTAAACAGGATGAAGTTTAACAAAGACAAATGCAAAGTGCTCCACTTAGGAAGGAAAAATCAGTTTCACACATACAGAATGGGAAGAGACTGTCTAGGAAGGAGTACGGCAGAAAGGGATCTAGGGGTTATAGTGGACCACAAGCTAAATATGAGTCAACAGTGTGATGCTGTTGCAAAAAAAGCAAACATGATTCTGGGATGTATTAACAGGTGTGTTGTGAGCAAGACACGAGAAGTCATTCTTCCGCTCTACTCTGCTCTGGTTAGGCCTCAGCTGGAGTATTGTGTCCAGTTCTGGGCACCGCATTTTAAAAAAGATGTGGAGAAATTGGAAAGGGTCCAGAGAAGAGCAACAAGAATGATTAAAGGTCTTGAGAACATGACCTATGAAGGAAGGCTGAAAGAATTGGGTTTGTTTAGTTTGGAAAAGAGAAGACTGAGAGGGGACATGATAGCAGTTTTCAGGTATTTAAAAGGGTGTCATAAGGAGGAGGGAGAAAACTTGTTCACCTTAGCCTCTAAGGATAGAACCAGAAGCAATGGGTTTAAACTGCAGCAAGGGAGGTCTAGGTTGGACATTAGGAAAAAGTTCCTAACTGTCAGGGTGGTTAAACACTGGAATAAATTGCCTAGGGAGGTTGTGGAATCTCCATCTCTTGAGATATTTAAGAGTAGGTTAGATAAATGTCTATCAGGGATGGTCTAGATGGTATTTGGTCCTGCCATGCGGGCAGGGGACTGGACTCGATGACCTCTCGAGGTCCCTTCCAGTACTAGAATCTATGAATCTATGAATCATCTAACTCCTATCTTATGCATGATAGCATTACACCACCATTGTGATTTGTAGTACTACTGCCACTACTGTAGTAGTTGCTTAAATCAGCTCTAAATATAAATATATTAGGTGAAAACAGAGTGAAATTAGATATGTGAATGCTGTTATTATCAAGATTTGTGGTATCCAGTGTAAAAATGGTTACTATCAGTGTTGACAGTGTTGCACGTACTCTTGCTTGCAGTGTTGTTGTAGCTGTGTTGGTCCCAGATTGTGAGAGAGACAAGGTGGGTGAGGTAATTTGTTTTGTTAGACCAACTTCTGTTGTTGGAAGGGACAAGCTTTCAAGCTTCATGGAGCCCTTCTTCAGGTCTGGAGAAGGTAACTAAAGTGTCCACCAAAAAAAGTTGGTCCAATGAAAAGGTATTACTGCACCCACCCTGTCTCTCTTTTGTATATATTCTGCCATATCCAACTTTCAAATTAAGATGGTTCATTTGAAAGATTGGTCATGCTGTAAGACCATGCTCTGATGTAAGCAGAGTCAGGATGAGCTCTATCCTGACATCTGGTGGTGAATTATGGTGAGGGTGGAAAAGAACTTCAGGGGCTGATCTTGTTTGCATAGGTACACCCACCCACCTAGCCTGGGACAACAGCAACTGAAAGTGGTTACTTTGGCTGGTGTGGGATCCCCATTTTCTCTGTTATTGGGGCAGGAAGAATAAAGTGTTGTTACCCTGATTCTGTGAATCAAGGCCAGTGGAACTGTTGTATGACAGAGGGACTCACCATTAACTAAGTAGCACTCGCTAGACAAGGGGCATGGGTTACAAAACCCAGTGAATGGAGAGAGGCTGGGGGGGGGGGGGATAGGTATTTGTACTTGAAGGCATGGACACCTTTTGAGGGCCTGAAGCACTAATTGTACCACTTCTTCTCTCCACTGTTGAATAGCAGAGCTAATTTTGATTCATTAAGAGTCTAATTACAGGTGGCTATGCTGAATTCACTTGGGACCAATTGTGCACTAGTACTACTACAAGCTGAAATCACTATGAGCTGAGATCACTGATTGCTTTGTTAACTAGTGGGGGAGCCTGAAGATTTATTGCTAAGTGGCAAGCTGAGCAGTTTGCGGGACAGTTGGTGTGGCCCATGGGATGGCTGGAGTGGAACGGTGAGCCGAGTGGAGCAGTTTGCGGGATGGCTGGAGCGGCTCGTGGTGAAGGCTGCAGCAGAACCCCATGGAGAGGTGGGGCAGTTGGCCTCAGACCATGTAAGGTGCCTCTTAATACCCCGTGTGCCCCTTTCTTCTCCCCCCCGCCATTTCCACCAAGGCTGGGGGTGGGGTGTAAGACTCTGCAGATAAACTTTTGAACTCTGGGGCTGCACTGACCAGGGACAGAGACTTTTGGGTGATTCTTGGGTTGCTGGACTCAAGAGACTTTTGGGGTTTGGGACTTTGGGGTGGGTCTTTTGCTAATGGTTTGTGTTATGAATCCTGTTTGGTGTTTTCCCAATTTAATGCTGATGTTTACCTCATGTTATTAAACATTTTCTGCTACACTCAGACTCTGTGCTTGCGAGAGGGGAAGTACTGCCTCTTAGAGGCGCCCAGGGGGGTGGTATGTAATTGTCCCAGGTCACTGGGTGGGGACTCGAGCCAGTTTTGCATTGCATTATTGAAACGGAACCCCTAGATGCTGAACCCGGCCCTTGTTGCTGCCAACTCAGACGGGAAGAAGAGTTACACTTACATCAGTGTTTGATGGGTGTTGTTTGTTAACTGGTGCCCAGACACTAGTGAAGGCTTAAATCACTGTTGACTACTCTATCTATTGGCTGGAATTGCTGTGTGAATTGGTGCACCTGGTTGTGCCAGGTAATGTACATACGTATAGGTAGACATAGTTCCTGCCCTGAGAAACTTACAAACCGATTTAAGACAAGATGAAACAATGAGTACAACAAACAATGGCAGGGAGGGGAGAAGGGAGGATAAGGGCTCAGCAAAGAGAGCAAACATTTACCTACACGAGCTGTATACACAACTTGGTAACTGCTAAAGTTAAAAGGTTTATAGTTATAAATAAGCTTAAGCTATCCTCAAGTGCCTCTCGAACTGCAGAGCTGACATGTTGTAGGCATCACAGCTGAGGTCGGTGTGACGGGTTGGACCCCCCCCTTCTGGAGTGCCACCTGATGTACTGGGATTTCACTGAGCCTCCCCTGTTCAATCAGCCTGGGTTCCCTTCCCTGCTTTGCTGAATTAGGCTCTCCGGCCTCTTGCAGCACACACACACAGGTAGGGCCACTCCCCACTGCAGTCACAGACCGAAGTCATCTCTGTGTGAGAGGACTCTCCCAGCACTCATGTGCACACCCCTTTTGGGGAATAAACCCAAAATAATACTGTCTTACACTGTATAGAAAAATCTGCACAGCACAAGCTCATAAAAATCCACCCTCTTCCTCAATGTGAAGAAAGATGTGCATGACTTCTTGCCCTCCCAGTTAGAAATTACATAAACTGGGTTTATTATAAACAAGAAATAAGTTTATTAACTACAAAAGGTGAATTTTAAGTGGTTAAAGGGATAGCAAACAGATCAAAGCAGATTACCTTAGTAAATAAACAAAAAATGCAGACTGACCTTAACACACTAGATAGGTAGGATACAAATTAACAAATTCTCACCCTGAATGATAAACAGGCTGGCAGATTCTTAAGGCACAAGTTGCCTTGGCTTTCCCAGGTTTTCTTACACAGGCTAAAGATCTTAGCCTTGGACCATCACTTTTCATAGTTCAATCAGACCTGTTCCTCAGGTGTGTTGTGTAGGGAGAGTGAGGCCCCTTCATGTTGTCATTGTCCCTCTTTTATATCTTCCCCCCACTTCCTGGAAAGCTTTTTTGCTGTGACATGGGTCAAACAGTCCCCACTGTATAGAGCTATCTGACCTGGGTCAAACAGTTCCCATTGTGTAGGGTAATCTCTGAGAGGTTGCTATTGCACACTGTTCCTGGGGTAATCCTTATGCTTGTGTGTATATCTTCAATGAGCCACTAACATTGTTTATCCTCATTCAACGTAACATATTTAAAACACAGAGACATGGTCAATATTCCCAGCTTCAGACACAAAAATGATACATGCATACAAATTGGATAAATACATTCAGTAAATCATAACCTTTCCAATGATACCTTACATGAGCCATCTTGCATAAAGAACATCTCAGTTATGTCATATTCATATCATAAGCATATTTTCATAAAGAATATGGAGTGAAATGTCACAGTGCGTCTTGAGAGAATTTGAAGGAGAAAGGGTCCTGGCCTTGTGGATCAGTATGGGAAGGACATTCCACGTATAAAGAACTGGGCAAGTGGACAACCATGGCTAACACCATTGGCAGAGTGGGAGGATGAGGGATAAGGCATCCCAGACACGGATGGCAGAGTATGAAGGTGCAGAGTTGTGAAGGGCCTTGGAGATGAGCACAGAAAACAGCCTCAGCAATCCTTGAAAATAACATTCGCAAAGCTATTTTCACTATGTTTCCACCAGCTGCATTTACACCTAGAGTGGATTTAAGCATCAATTGAAGTTGCAGCAGTTGCAGTACAAATTAATTGTTGATTAATTGTTTCAACTATTGGGCTTTGATTTAAAAAAACACAGAAGTAACCAAGGAAAACTTTCAGTCTATCTATGCTCCTTGTAAGGTCCTCATTACTTCAGTACCTGAGCATCTCAGAGGCTTTAATTAATGTATTTATCCTCACAATACCCCTGTGAGATAGGGAAGTGCTATTACTCCAATTTAGAGATGGGGAACTGAGGCACAGAGAAGCTAAGTGACTTGCTCAAACTCGCATAGGAAGCCTGTAGCAGAGTAGGGAACTGAACCCATCTCTCCAGCTAACAACCTTAATCACTGGACCATCCTTTCTCTTCAGTCAGTGTTACACTGGATTTAAAATGCATTGTTCATATAATGTGCTCAAGGGATAGCAAGATTCAAGCCGCAGTAAGGAGTTCAGGACTGAGCCATCATTACTGGGCCAAATTCTAGGGGATGTAATTCCAATGTGGTATAACAGTGGTCCATATTATAGCATCTCATATATAGTGGTATAAGTAACACAGGTAAATTGAGGTTGGTTTATGCTCCAACAATGTGAAAGCAGGGATGTAGCTTGTTAAAGCAGCTATAAACCTTCCGATTTTATCTTTCATTCTACTGTTTTCCTGCTACCCCTCCCCCCCACCGACATGTAAGCTATATCAATTAACTTCAACCCATTTATACATGCACATCTTACACCACCATTTATATCACTTCTGAGTCTAGCCTACTGTAGTTAGACAGAAACAATGAGGAGGATTATCTTCCCCATCATTGAGGCCTTAGAAATAAGATTTTTTTTCAACCATTCTTCCTTACTTTCGTTGGCTGCAGAAAAACAAGGACACTTACATTCCCAGATGCCCAATGTCTATTGTGATGGGACAGGGAAGTAGGATAAGTACAGGTGACAAGAAAGGCAGATTTGGTCTGTCTCCCTGTGTTCCTCTATCTTCTTCTCTAGACAAATGAGAAAAAGAAAAAAAGAATGCAACTGTGAGAGTTTAGCAGACCTATTTTTACGGTATTGTGACTCCTCATTAATCACACTGAAAACAAAATCTCTGATCATTATCAGAACCAGGGCTTAAATTCAGCTGTAGCTGTCCAGAGTGGAGCTCTGGTGAAAATTTTCAACCCCCCCTGGAGTTTTTAATAGCATGTTGGGGGGCGGGGGACTTGGGAGGCTCCAGGAAATACTCTATAAGAATTTAAGCCTTGATCAGACCAATAACGTACCAGTGCAATATTCTATAAAAGAACTAGGGACAATATTCTGTGACCAAAGGATATGTTGGCTCTGAGACACCAATGTGTGAGCATTAATTACAGGTTTTCACTACTCAGTAAAAATGATGTCATGTAATATGAAGAGGGACTGTAGTGCATTCTCTGACATTGAAGGCCCCACCTCACCACAAGTCATTGCACATGTGGCTTAGAAATACATTTCTCATTATTATTCATCCTCAAAGTCTGACAGTACAATGTTACTGATGGAGGTGCAATTAAATACACCATGTTGTATATATTTCACATTGGTGTGAAAGCTGGACTTCATTCAGTGTTAACAAATTTTCTGTTGGAAATTTTTTACCTCAGTTACTCATAAAGCTGATTTGCTGATGAACTATCTAAATTCTAAATGGCTGCTTTTGCATTTACCTAATGGGAAACTCCCTCCTGTAGGGTCAAATCCTGCAGCCTGCACATGGCTTAACCTTCCTTTGAAATTAATAGAAGTTGGTGCGCCATTCAGGCTTATGCTGAAGTACAGCTTAAAGGTAATTTGCAGAGGAAAACTGTGTTTGTGAAAAAAATATGCTTTTGAAGGAAGGTCTGGACATTGATTGGGGATGGATTTCTGCTTGGTTGTTTTTATTATATTTATTTGTTTATTTATTTTACATTAGAAACACCAAGGAAGTCCAATCTGGTTTTATGTGGCTTTACCGGGCAACTTCCCAAATTGTGAGCATTCACACCTTAACTGAAAGGGCATCAGAAAGGGATCTTTGCCTTAAGAGATTTGTTTCTTCTAGTTGTTTGTAGAGCATTTTAGTCATATAAGTGTTAACAAACAAAAAAAAAAAGGATATTAAACAGATAGCCACTTCCCATCTCATTTAATCAGGTGCTGCTCTGATCCTACTGGTTCTCTGGTTGTCCAAAGAGTGTTCCAGAGAGCAGACAAGAACTGAATTATTATTAATGTAAAAAACAAATAAACTTTAAAAATGTTTTTAAAATAGCCTTTTATACACACCAGAATTGGGGGTGGGGGGGGGAAGCCCAAACCCAAGTTTGGTTTCCTTTGCATGTCATCTTTAAGACCTCAAGCGAGGGTAATTTTGGTCTTCTCAACTGAATTCCTAATGAACAGAAGTCTAGACATCACAATCTCACCCCACAGAAGCTAGGAAGTTTCTGCTGAGAAGATGTCAAAGAAGTTGTTATGAAAATTGAATCTGATATAATCCCTAAAAAAGATGGCCTTTCCAGGTCTGAGTTGAGACCTGAATAGAACTGTGTGTATATATTTGTATACAGTGGTGCTGTAGCCGTGTCGATCCCAGGATATTAGAGACAAGGTGGATGAGGTAATATCTTTTATTGGATCAACTTCTGTTAGTGAGAGAGTTGGTCCAATAAAAGATATTGCCTTATCCACCTTGTCTCTGTATATATTTGTGGCTGTTCAGGAAGCAATCCCTATTCCTCCCTCTGCCTCCACTATCCACAACTCCAAAATTTCTCTCAACTTCTTTTCTTCAAATGTAGACATAATAACAGTAAAATCAAGCCTATAACAGTAAAATCAGGTCTATATTCCAGTTATTACATTTCACACTTCTTACAATGAAGGGATAAATTAATCCCTGGTTTGAGTGACCATACGTCCCATTTTGGCTGGGACAGTCACTTTTTTAAGCCCTGTCCTGGCCATCCCGACTTTTTTTTCAAAAGGAGGCATTTGTCCTGTTTGGTCTTGCTGATTTGATCAGTTGGCAAGAACAAATGGGACAAATGCCCACCTTTGTCAAAAAAGTGGGTTGCAATATGGAGGAACATGGGGGGGGGGCAAGCAGAGATGCCAGCACCCCACATCAGGGGACGCAGAGCTGGGGAGGGGAGGCAGCCTTCCAGCATGGGGCGAGGGAGGGGGGGAAGGCAGCAGGGTTCCAGTCATGGGCTGACAGCCCCCTTGTTAGCCTGAAACAGATGTAACTATGGCCTGCACAGATCAGGAGATGGGCTGTCTGCAGATCCTACCCCCTCCCACATCTATCATCGGGTGAGCTATTAAGACAGAGGCAGAATAAGGTGTAACCCAGAGAACATTTATGCAACTAGTGAACAAGCTAGGCAAGGACCCCTTCAGGTGATAACAAAAGGTAAGCAAACACACTCGGTTGTTAACAGGTACCAGAGTGTGAAGCTCAGAGCCCTTAAACCTCTTAAACTGTGGGTGTAAAACAGAGGAAAACCACAGGGGGTATTACAATACCATATCTGATGACATGGACACAATGACAAGGACTCAGGATACCAACAGGGACAAAGGTGATAATCAGGGGTGCTAGACACTGGACAGGAACTCAGAAACTAGGTGTTCTTCTCCCTCTGGACAGGTCCTCTGGGCAGGTCTTCTCCTCTCAGGTAGATCTTCTGTGCTTGCCCTCGCAGTCTCTGCTTGACCTCGCAGTCGTTGCTTGAGCTCGTAGTCCAGTGTGTGTATGTGCACAACTAATGTGATGTAGGGGTTGCGTGCAAGTGAGTGTTAATGGGACCAAGAGTTCAAAGTCCTATGAGTCCTGATCTCTCCAGGGCCCTCCTAGCAGCTTGGCTGATCTTATGGGACATTGGCTGCCACTCAGATGGACAGCCCTGAGTAAGGGGTGCACCACCCTTAAATAACTTCCAGTTACTAGCCGGATTATGGCTGCCACATGTCTTATTTGGGGGAGGGATAGCTCAGTGGTTTGAGCATTGGCCTGCTAAACCCAGGGTTTATGAGTTCAATCCTTGAGGGGGCCACTTAGGGATCTGGGGCGAAAAATCAATACTTGGTACTGCTAGTGAAGACAGGGGGCTGGACTCGATGACCTTTCAAGGTCCCTTCCAGTTCTAGGAGATAGGATATCTTCATTAATTTAATTTATTTGCCCTAGCCTTTCCTGCCTGGATTTGAAAAAGGCTGGAAGGACGCCAAATCCTCTGAGAAGAAGGGTGTCCAATATGAAGGCTTAACTGTTCTTTTACAAATCCAAGATGGACATTACATAAAAACAGGTCAGAAACAGATTTTACCCAACATCCTGAGAGGTCTCCTCCAGCAGGGTTCTAGCCGTGGGCAATAACCTCACTGGAGGTGGGGGGCAGGGTTCCAGCCAGGGGCAAAAGCCTCACGTGGGGTGGGGGACGGCCCTCTGGTGAGTAGCTGGGGATGTCCCATTTTCTCTTTGAGAAATATGGTCATCCTATCCCTGGTGTTACTCCATTGACTTCAGTGGAGTTACACTAGGAATGAGTGTAGTCAAATGAGTCCAATTTAAGACGAATGACAATGAAAACAGAGACTAGAGTGCAAGATTTACTGTAAAGTACATCAGGATTTTAAATTTGTTATATAGTAGTCAGATTTGTATAAACTGGTCTCCCTGATAAAATGCTTAGTTCACTTCTTGTCTGGAAGATTTCAGACTCATTAATTCACATTATCAGTAGCAATTCATGTGATTCAGTCATAGGAAATGTTACTCCACAGATGCCTTGAACACATTTCCAGATAAGAAAAGAACTCCTTGTTTTTAATCAGCTAGATCACTTATCATTACTTCACATCATTCGTAAGTATTTTTCCAGAAAGGCCTTTTGCAAGTGCACTAAGACAGAAGGTTTTATAGGAAACCATGCATCTAATATTTTGTCAGCTACCAGATTGTATAAAGAAATAAGGCAACTTTAATCATACTGATTATGATTTATGGCAAACATATTACTTGGTATTGTTATTCAGCTGGTTAGTTCTTGTTTGTATTGCTGTTTCAGGCTCTGTGGTTGGATTATAAATTGAATGATAGGATTTTATTGGATAAGCAATATCTGCCATCTGCTGGAAGTACATATTCTAGCACCAATGTCAGTGTGGTGTTTTGGCCAACCAGCCCTCCAATAAACCACAGTCTCCAAGAAGTCTGAACTAACAAGATTTTGGAAGATTCCTATCTTCAGATAATGATCTTAGCTCTAAAAAGTAGCTTTTACCACTGAAAAACTTAACCTCTGAGGTAACAAATAGATCCCCTATAATAATAACACCTAGCTCCTATATAGCACTTTTCATCAGTAGATCTCAAAGCAGGTCACTATCATTAGCCCTATTATACAGATGGAAATGTTAAGGCACAGAGAGGTGACTTACCCAAGGTCACTGAGCAGGCAAATAGCAGAGGTGGGACCAGCACCAGGTCTCCTGAGTCCCACTCCAGTGTGCTATGGATTAGGCCATACTGCAAGAATAGCTTTGCTCCTAACCCCCAAAATTGTAGGGTGTTCTAGGGTTTTGACAGAACAGTCTGCCTCTACTGATGATACAATTATATGCTAAAACCAATGCTAACAACAATGAAGGGGCCGCATTCACCTATCTTCATTTATACTATTGTAAATCAAGAGTAAGTTAATTGAAACCAAAGGAGTTACACCAGTGTAAACCCAGTTTAAAAGAAAATCATGCATAAATCTTCTATAACCAGGTTAATTTGGCCATGTAGCACATATGTGGATTTCTGTATTTACCGCTCTCTCTCTCTCTCTCTCTCTCTCTCTCTCTCTCTCTCTCTATATATATATATATATATATATATATATAGTCTTTGAAGTGAGCAGAATTCACTCCTCAAGTAGATAAACAAGTTGCTCAGGCAGTCTTAATTTGGCCCCCTTGTGAGTATGCCTTATGAAACAGACTTTAATTACATGATTACACACTATTTTTTCCACTGAGCACAGGATGGACTTGCTCTGGGGATGAACCAGGGCTGTGTTGTGAAGGAGACTGTTGTATGTAGGACCCTGCTTCATTTGTTGCCAAAGTTGGAAGGTGTTTAGTGAACAGAGCTGATTGGAACATTTGATTTCAGTGAAACATGTTGTTTTGTTGAAACCAAAATGTTTCATGGAAACATATTGGTTTCCACAAAATTTTAATCAGGAAGGTTTCATCAGGGATGTGTGTGTGTGGGTGTGAATCTCTCTCTGAATCTGTCTTCCCCAGGGAATGGAAGGGGAGACTGCCAAGGGGGAATATAGCTGGCCCTCATGCCTCACATCTACACTTATGCAGTGGCTGATTAACGCATGGGCCCATTGGCCCGTGCCCAGAGGCTCTGGCCAATTTGGGGGCCCCTGGAAAAATCTCGTGATGCTAGGGCAGGATGATTTAGCTGCTGTCCCCTCTGCTCTGCTGGCTGGGCTGCATGTGTTTGTGGCATGGCTTTTTAGGTGAGCCAGTGAGGGGATCAGCTGGTGAGTGAGGGAGCAGCAGCAGCCACCCTCTCTTCTTCTCCTACTTGTTGTTTTCATCACTGCTGCCCATGGCTTCTCACTCCAGCTGGTGATGGGTTCCCCCTGCATCTTCCCTTGCCTGGCTGGGTGGCCGGGGCTATGTGGCGAAGGAAGATGGGGAACACCACTTCCTGCTGCGTCTCTTCCAGCCCCAAGCTGTGCAGGAATGCCCACCCCCGGCTGAGTCCTACTGCCCTGAGATTGAGCTGAGCCATGAGGACATGGGCTGCACCCTGCAGCACATCAGTGACTGGGAGAATATAGACGGTAAGAGGGGTGGGGGTGCTGGGATGGGGAACTCTTGCAACCAGAAGAGCCAGGGAAATCCCCACTACCTCAACGCATAGGGGCAGCTCCCAGGGAAATGCAACCCCCACAAGCACATGGGGAGCCATGGGAAGGACATTCTGCTGTTCTGATCAAGGGGGTAAACATGGAAACCCCAACCCTCCCTCCCTACACACACCATGGGAGCCCCCATTGCCTCTTCATTGCCTCTCAATGTTCAATCACTTCTCTCCCCCTGGTATGACCTATTCTCTCCCCTCTTCCAGGTTTTTTTTTCCCTTGTCTTTTGGTGATTGCAAAATATGTGGTGAGACAGAGGCTTTGGATTTTCTATGCCTCCATCCACAGTTTCAAGGCCTTTGGATGCCCCTATCTCACAATGCAGCATTATTTACCCCCATTCTAATATAAATGGAGATATCCTATCTCCTAGAACTGGAAGGGACCTTGAAAGGTCATCAAGTCCAGCCCCTCTGCCCTCACTAGCAGGACCAAGTACTGATTTTGCCCCAGATCCCTAAGTGGCCCCCTCAAGGATTGAACTCACAACCCTGGGTTTAGCAGGCCAATGCTCAAACCACTGAGCTAGCCCTCCCCCCATATATAACACGATGTAGCCCTATTTACCCCCACCTATACCCCTGAGATCTTTGTGGATCCCACCTCCCCATGCATGTGGTTCAGAGCCTTGGGATCTTAGTGTGGATTCTTGCCATGTACATTGTGATATGTCATTATTTACCCGCCTGCTCAGCTGATATGAGGCCTTCCATAGTATGGTTCTTCCACCTTAGTATTGGATGAAAGACTAACATGCTATTTACCCCAGAATGTACTTTTAAGATCTTTGTGTGTATTTCCCCCTCACCCAGCATGGACTGATGTGGCACTGTTTACACTAGTCCACAGTT